>NC_059165.1:62298439-63694092 GCF_019923935.1 Bubalus bubalis | reverse complement strand
GAGTGTCAGTGTTGCTCCAATGTTACGCTTCCCTGGCATCTTTCCTTCCTCCCGCTAATCTCTTCTAATCACATCCATTGGCTAAACCCACCCAGCAGCCAGAAAGCACGAGAGCCCAAGCAATAGACAGTGGCCTATAGACAGTACAGATTCGGGGTCAGTATGCAAGGTAGAGAAAAGTGGAGAATGGTCCTGGTGGTGAGCAGGGGCGCAGACAGGGCATAGTCAGGATAAATCATTTAAAAAATTAAAAATCACTCAAAAGTCCACTTTCCAGAGGTAACTTTGATTAATCCTCTGGTAGATTTCATCAATGACTTTGTAATATGCATTATATTTTTATAGCCAAGATACTAGTACGTAGTTGCTTTTTAAAGCACAGTTAATGAAGGAAAAGAGGTCCAAATGGAAAACTATTGAAAGAGGGGCTTGATGACAGACAATAATTACATTTGGGTGGTTTATTAACTTTCCCAGTACATTAAAACATACACACATGTTCAATCGCTCAGTTGTGTCCAACTCTTGGTGACCCCATGGACTGTAGCCCACCAGGATGGGATCTTACAGGCAAGAATACTGGCTTAAGTTGCTGTTTCCTTCTCCAAGGCATCTTCCTGACCCAGGGATTGAACTCATGTCTCTTGTGTCTCCTGCACTGGCAGGCAGATTCTTTTCCACTGAGCCACCTGGGAAACCCAACACACACACATGTATGCAGTGACCCAAGTCACCCAGTTGGAGTAATTTTTTTTTCTCATTGTTTTTTGGAGTACTTTTTTTTTTCCTCATTGTGAATTTTTTTTAAATATAGAAAGCTAATTTCAAGCTTCATGACATGTAGATAGTCTTCTTTATTGAACTATGCAGCTGTTCTTTTGTGGACAGAATTAACATTTTTTTATTTATTGGTTTTAAAACCACAATATCCTGAGTGTGTGTTGGGAAAGTGAATGAGTGACCCATGTATACTGCCTGCTCTGTTTTTTCCCCAGCCCAGTGATCACTCATTGATCCCCTCATTGTTTCCTATGGAGTTCAGATGTGGTTCAGAATCCTACTCAGCAACCCTCAATACACTGACTTTTTCAAGGTGAGACATATTATTGCTGTCCCATATGTTTAGCAGTCATTCAGATTAGAACTGTAGTGCCTAGTAGTTTAAGTGGCTATCAACTGTGACAGAAGATTCCTCCTAAATTATGGGGTGAAAGATATGGCATGAAAAATTCACTTCTTGGTTTCAGGAACATGGCAGAAGCAGAAAAAACAGCTGAGGGAAATGGTGAAGGCCTAAGCCTGAGGTTGCAGAATTCTCCAAGATCTTAAATTGGGAATATCCGTAAAAGAAGTGCATATCCAGAATTCCTTATTCTCACATCCTTCAAGTTAATGATCTCGGTCACTGGTAAGTCATTCTGAGTGCTTATATATCTAAGAATGTCAGTCTGTTGCCTTTATTCTGAAGGCTACAAAGTTACCGGGTCCAACATTCTTCCTTCAAAACCCTCTGAAGGCTGCAGCATATAGAGTGCTCAAGGAAAAGTCTTTATATTCTATGTAAGAAGTTGTTTTTTTCCCTTGGTTCTTATAATGTACAAGTAAGTTATTCTTTTTAAAATTTGTTTATTTTTGATTGAAGGATAATTGCTTTACAATATTGTGTTGGTTTCTGCCATACATCCACATGAATCAGCCACAGGTATACATGTGTCCCCTCCCTCTCGAACCTCCCTCCCATCTCCCATCCCACCCTTCTAGGCTGTCACAGCCCCCTGAGTCATGTAGCAAATTCTCACTGGCTCTCTGTTTTCCATATGGCAGTGTGTATGTTTCCATGCTGCTCTCTTCATTCACCCCACTCTCTCCTTCTCCTGCTCTGTTGACAAGTCTGTTCTCCAGGTCTGTGTCTCCTTTGCTGCCCTGTGAAAAGGTTCATCAGCACCATCTTTCTAGATTCCATACACATGCATTAATGTATGATATTTATTTTTCTCTTTCTGACTTACTTCACTCAGTATAATAGGCTCTAGTTTCATCCATTAGCAAGGCTTTCCTGATAGCTCAATTGGAAAAGAATCCACCTACAATGCAGGAGACCCTGGTTCAATTCCTGGGTCAGGAAGATCCCCTGGAGAAGCGATAGGCTACCCACTCCAGTATTCTTGAGCTTCCCTTGTAGCTCAGCTGGTAAAGAATCCACCTGCAATGTGGGAGACCTGGGTTTGATCCCCGGGTTGGGAAGATCCCCTGGAGAAGGGAAAGGCTACCCACTCCAGTATTCTGGCCTGGCGAATTACATAGTCCATGGGGCTGCAAACAGTTGGACTCACTTATCCCCAGCGAGTAAAATGGAACATGTGTGATGTGTCTGCCCAGGGAGTCCTATTAGAGACTTGGTTCTCAAGTTTTTTTTATTGGTGTCTGATCGTAGAGGCACTCTACCTAGCATGTATCGGAAGTCCAGATTCCCAGCAGAAAAGCAGCTTAAAGCACAGTGTTTGGGAAAACACTTCAGGCACAGTGAGTCACTCTTACTTACCATTTAGGCTTCCCAAGTAGTGCGGTGGTAAAGAATCCACCTACCAGTGCAGGACATGCAAGAGACTTGGGTTCGATCCCTGGGTCAAGAAGATCCCCTGGAGGAGGAAATGGCAGCATGCTCCTGTATTCTTGCCTGGAAAATTCCATGGGCAGAGGATCCTGGCGGCCTATGGTCCATGGGGTTGCAAAGAGTCAGATACAACTTAGTAACTAAGCATGAACGCACCATTTAGGTCAAATTTTATAACAGTGCAGGGAGCTATTTACCAGCCAAGTTCTCAGATCCCAGTAAGCAGCTGGAGGTCTAAGGACAGCAGCTTTAGGCCTGTTTTGTGAAGTCTTTCCTATGCATCCCCATTTACATTTAATTTTACTTATGTTACAGTGAGCCCTTTCAATGTGCATACTGAAGTTGTCTTTCGTTATTGCTTTTGTTCCAAGTGTGTGTGTTTCTTCCTTAGGAAGTTCTGTACGTCTTGGGTATTTGACAGAAAAAGAGGAGAGTAAGAAAAGAATCTGTCCTTTCCTTCCTATTTTTGTCACCACTTCGCCCCTCTCCTCTGTGTTCTCCTGGTCTCATGCTCATCCTTTGTGCTTGTGTGTGTGTTATTTGCTCAGTCGTGTCCGACTCTTTGTGACCCCATGAACTGTTGCCCACCAGGCTCCTCTGTCCATGGAATTCTCCAGGCAAGAATACTGGAGTGGGTTGCCATTTCTTTCTCCAGGAGATCTTCCCAATCCAGGGATCAGACCCTGGTCTCCTGTATTGCAGGGAGATTCTTTACCATCTGAGCCACCAGGGAAGCCCTCTTCAGTGCTACTGATGCATTTTTCTTTGATATCAGCTCAGCTTCTTATGGACCTAATACAGGGCTTTTTTTTTTTTTTTTCCCCAGTATTGCATGTAAAACTTTTTCATTGCAAACCTGAGTGCTTTATTTCCGATGTTCCATGATTACTTTCTAGATGTTGTTGTTTTTCCCCTTCCACTCATCCTCCAGCAGTTGGACCATCTTTCTAGTTCTATTAATTTCCAGTAGAGACGTTGTGGGGGCTCATGCTTGTTTCTGCCTCTGTCTTCAGGGGTTTCTGTTAAAAGCCCTGCTCAGTAATTGAGTCATAGATTGTGGCGCAATTTTCTGGCCTTGTTCCTGGTGGCCAGCAGGTTTTTATTTACTGAACATCTGTTAGCTGAAATCCTCCATCTCCTATGTCACTGTATAGCTAGCTCTCTGACACATGAAAGAAATGAAGCCTGTAGAAAGGACTGTGTCCTGGCACTCCTGCCTCTAGGCTCTGCCATCCGTAGGCTGGTGCTATAGTGCCATGTCGGTGAAGGCTCCCTCTTGGGCTACTGTGGAGCCCAGTTCCTCTACATCTGCTGCTCACAGGGCTTGAGGAGAGGGTGCCCTTGGAGGCAGAGAGCACTCTGGACAGCATCTTGGTGTTTTGGACTGTGCTAGCCCTCATGGTCCTGGTTTTAGGGGCTGGCTCCCCAATTTCTTGCCTCGCATTTGGTTGAGTATTGATCCCAATTCGCAGAATGAGATTTTTTTGCTTTTTTCAGTGCTGTCTCATTTTCATGAGAAGTTGGGAGTGGCTTAGTAGGGGGCTATTAACCAAGCATTGTTTTAAAACAAAAATTTCTAAAGAAACTTCCAATTAAGGGACTTAATCAGGGATCCAAAGACTAAAGCACTGTAAGCAGTATGTGGAGCCTAGAGTCCCATTAGGGCGCTAGGACAGATACACATGGACAGTGACTCACATCACCAGTGTATTGGGTACACCAGGAGCCCAATGGGCTGGGAGTCAGGGACTCTGGCTTCTTACTCCAGACTCCAGCGTGGACTTGCTGCGTGACCTCGGACGAGGCAGGGCTCCCTTCTGGAACTCTCTTGCCTTGTTTACAAATGAGGGGATTGGTCTTAAGAGTTTCTAGCATGCCTCTAGCTCCAACATTCATCATCATTTTAGACTGTTGGGATTCAATGGGAACACTGTAGAAAGGAGGAAGCTGCTGACCTTGGGCTGATTCACCTCCTCTAGGGACCAAAGAAACAGAAACTACAGATGCCTCCCAGGATCCAGCCTGGCCCCTCAGGGCCAGAAAGTGTCCTGTGTCCCACCAGGGTTGCCTAGCTCCAGCCTCTCCAGCTCATCTCTTTGTTGCTAGATTTTTTTTAAAAGAAAAGATGGTGCATAAATTGTATGACTTTGCAGTTTGCAACGGTCTTGTCTATTTGACTTATCAAACTTGTTTGTATATGTGTGTTTAATATGGCAGAAAATGGGTCTCAGGCTTTTTTTCCCCCAAGTGAAAAGCCCTTTCATGACTGATTCATAATTTAAGCATAAGGAGTTGGATGATGCTTCATGTTGACAATGAGCCATGATCGTTTCGTTAGACCAAGTTTAGACAAAGGGTCTAAGGCAAGAGTGTGTAACGTCTGGGACATTAGGGTGTGCAAAGACCTCAGGATTGGGCCCAGAGCCTCCTGTGCTCCGGGTGGATTTTTGACTTGTATTGGGAATTCCATATTCTCTGTGAGTGTCTGACGGGCAGAGGTGAGTCAGCACCCATGGTGAGGAGTAAGGTGGCACCCTGCTATCTCATGAGGCTGGTCCTGGATGTGAACCCTCTTGGGGCAAGGGGATGGAGACCTGGAACCTCGGGAACTTGTGGGCTCTGTCCTCCCTGCAGGGACACTGTGGGCTAGCTGTTCTCCTGAGTACTCCACAGGCACAAGGCCCTACTACCTCCTGTAACATCTCCTTACCCCAAGCCAGGAGAGCAGGCGCAGTTAATAAATCTAGCAGATTATAAAACACTGCCAAAACCAGATATTCAGGTTAACACAAAATCCACTTGAGAGGCATAAATAATCTAATTGGTGCTTGACATGCAAACAGAATAGATGATTACAAGCCCTTTCAAGTACATGGTGTTCCAGCTCTCCCTTCTTTCAGGACAGACTGCTGATACTCCTGCCATATAAACTGGATTGGCCAAAAAGTTCATTTGGGGTTTTCTGTCACATCTTATGGAAAATCCCAAACAAACATTTTGGCCAACCCATTACATGTGTGTGTGCTAGTCGCTCATTCATGTCCAACTCTGCAACCCTGTAGATCACCAGGTTCCTCTGTCCATGGGATTCTCTAGGCAAGAATACTGGAATGGGTTGCTATTCCCTTCTCCAGGGGATCTTCTTGACCCAGGGATTGAACCCCAGGCTCCTACATTATGGGCAGATTCTTTACAGCCTGACCCGCCAGGGAAGCCCGTATATATCTCCATACTTTAGGGAGAGAAAGGGTGGAGGAATTGCTTTTCAGTTCATATCTGCGAGATGTTGCAAGAGAGGACAATATGCACATTCTGTAGGATCTTCCTCCATGGCGTCCCTTGATGTCGCTGCCTGAATGTCTTGTGCAGCAGGAAGACGGTGCTCTCCTCTTTGTTTCTGCAACAGGAGCACAACATTTCCCACGTTGACTCGTGTTTGTCTATGTGTCTATATCTCCCGTCAGTCTGCATTCCTGGAGGTTAAGAGCCACATCCAGTTATCACCTCGCAAAGAGCCCATGCAGAGGGCACGCTCAGTAGTGACCTTTTAAGCCAGATAAATGTCAGCTCTAGACTTAGCTAAGGAGCTAGGAGGATGACATTCCCCAGAAGACAAGCTGTATCTGTCAGTCAGAGCACCCTGTGTACATTTGATTTATGTGATGGATAATTATTTATTAAGCACCTACTATGTGCCAGATAGGGCTTCCCCGATAGCTCAGTTGGTGAAGAATCTGCCTGCAATGCAGGAGACCCGGGTTCAATTTCTGGGTCAGGAAGATCTGCTAGAGATGGGATAGGCTACCCACTCCAGTATTCTTGGGCTTCCCTTGCGGCTCAGCTGGTAAAGAATCTGCCTGCAATGCAGGAGACCTGAGTTTTATCCCTGGATTGGGAAGATCCCCTGGAGAAGGGAAAGGCTACCCACTCCAGTATTCTGGCCTGGAGAATTCCATGGACTCTATAGTCCATGGGGTCACAAAGAGTCAAATATGACTGAGCGACTTTCACTTTCATGTGCTGGATATTCTTTTAGATACTAAGAATAGCGTAGTGAATAAGACAAATAAGATTCCCACCCACAAAGAGTGTAAACACAATGGGGAAACAGACAATAAATAACCAACAAAACAACAGTTGTTAAAGGAAAGAAAATAGGATGATAGAGAATAATTGGGGTCCAGGAAGACCTATCGCCATTCAAGTAAGATGTAAGGACAAAAAAAAGTGAGAGAAAGGAAGGAGCATTACAGGGGAGGAGATAGCTAGTGCAAAGGCCCTGAGGCAGAATGAAATGTGGCTTCCTAAAGAAACAGGGAAAAGTCCAGAATGGCTAAGGAGTGCAGAGTGGGAGTGGGGAGTGGATGGCATGAGACTGAAGCAGCAGGCAGGCTAGGACCACATCACACTGCTGCTGCTGCTGCTAAGTCGCTTCAGTCGTGTCCAACTCTGTGTGACCCGGGAGATGGCAGCCTACCACATCACACAGATTATTCTAAACGCACAGAGGTGCTTTGAGCTGGGTGGAGAAAGGTGGAACGCATCAGTTCCTGGAGCCACTTTGAGAAGATATCATCTGATATCTTGATAATGATATCAAACCAGGGTTTCATCCTTCTGTGGGGATGATCCTTCATACTCTTATGCTGTTTTTCAGGGAGACAGGTGACTCTTACTGTACTTTTTCAGGGGCTTGCTCAGCCCCTGATGCAGGTTTGAACTTGTGCAGTAGTGGGATGGTCCTGGCCCTGGGACTGAGAGGAAGGGAATGGCTCCCTTGAGGATGGAAGCCTCAACTTTAGTCTTGAAATCACTGAACACTCTGCATTGTCCACGGCTGCTGTTTGAATTGAAAGTGACAGAGGCACTTTGCAAACTTGCTGAAGTCAGAAAGGCAATGTGTTGCCTGCCAAAACTGACTTTGGGGGTTTGAACTGGCCTCCAGGCCTCAGCATCGGCTGTTGGTTTCCCCACTCTGTTTTTCTCTTTGTATTGGCTTTATTCACTCACATTCCAGGAGAGCTTGCTCCCAAATGCTGTTAGTCCTACAAAGTAGGGTTTGTGTCCTGAACACCATGCTTTGGAGTAACTTCCTTGAAATTTACTAAGCTCCCTCCCATGCCTCGGAGAAGGCAATGGCAACCCACTCCAGTACTCTTGCCTGGAGAATCCCATGGACGGAGGATCCTGGTAGGCTGCAGTCCATGGGGTCACGAGGAGTTGGACACAACTGAGCGGCTTCACTTTCACTTTTCACTTTCATACATTGAAGAAGGAAATGGCAACCCACTCCAGCGTTCTTGCCTGGAGAATCCCAGGGACAGGGGAGCCTGGTGGGCTGCTGTCTATGGGGTTGCACAGAGTCGAACACGACTGAAGCGACTTAGCAGCAGCTCCCATGCCTGGGGCCAGCGGGAGCCCTCAGTTCTGTTTGAGCTCTGGTCCTCATTTCTTCTGTTTAGGGTGCTCTTTGACTCCTTCATCTTATATGGGGGAGACCACATGCTCTGAGAACATTCAGGACTCCCGTTCATGGCATTATCCTGAGGGCACCTGGATGGGCCCCAGCTCTAGGAAGTGGTTTGGGGAATAGATCACTGTCTCAGGGCAGCACAGTATTTCTTCCGTAGAATCTCACAGGATCAGGTCCCCAGAATGGTGCTAACATGCTAATTCAGGATGACTTTCACTCCCATCTTGACGTAGAATGAGTTCTGAGCTCTGGGCTATTCTGACTCTTGGGCTCTAGCTGCATTTGAGGGCCTGAGGGTCAGTCTTTCCTGTTCAGGTTCTGATTGTGGTGTATCTTTAGTCTATAGTACCTGTGGGCAGCAGGTTGGTGGCAGGGGTCCTTCATCCTCTTTCCTGCTTTTGCACCCAGATTGACCACTTCAAACTACATTATGTGTCAGGGCCCTTGCTGTGTGGCCATGCCTATCACCTCCACAGTTTCTTTCTTTTTTTTTTTTTTAATATTTATTTATTTGACTGCATTAGGTCCTAGGGCTTCCAAGGTGGCACAGTGGTAAAGAATCTGCCTGCCATTGCTGGAGATGCAGGTTCAATCCCTGGGTCGGGAAGAACCCCTGGAGTAGGAAATAGCACCAAGAAAAGATCCCCATGGGACTGTAGGTTGCAAAGAGTTGGACATGACTGAGCATATCAGGTCTTAGTTGTGCCACAGTTGATCTTCAGTGCATCAGGAGGGATCTTCCACTGAAGTGCACAGACTCTCTAGTTGTGGTGTGCAGGCTCAGTAGTTGTGGTGTGTGCGGGTTTAATTTGCCCTGAGGCATGTGAGATCTTAGTTCCCTGACCAGGGATCAAACCCAGGTCCTCTGTATTGAAAGGCAAATTCTTAACCACTAGATCATCAGGGAAGTACCTCCTTCAAGGGTTTTGAGCCCATTGCTCCTTAGCACCACTGGGCCACAACAATGGATACCTTCTTTTGCATCTACTTGATGTGCTAGCTTCATGCCCTCCTGGGTCCTGGGTTGGTTGTGCCCCATACCAGACAGGGGACAGGTATTGCTTGTGCAGATGTAGGTAATATACATATAGCTCGCCTCTGCCCACACCTGCCAGCATCTTTCCACCCTACATTTTCATTTACCTCTCCCCCATCCATGACTGGAGATATATTCCTGGTAAATCCAGGACCTAGTGGTCCAATTTGAAGAAACACAGTCCACCTACCCACATTAATTTCAAAATAACTCAAATACTTTATTTTTACATTTTGAAGAATTTGAAAGGGATCTCATTGTACAATCCACAGCTGTTCCCTACATTTCTCTGGCAGTGAACTCCTAAACCCATGGCTGCAGGGCTTTTCTTCTTCATTTCTCCTCCTCTTTCCCAGTAATTTCTTATCGTGATTTGTACTGTCCAGTATGGTAATCACGAACCATGTGTGCTAGTAAGCACTTGAAATGAAAGCCACAGTGAACTGAGATGTGCTTTAACTGTAATATGCATACAGGATTTTGCAGACTTGTTATATAAAATATAAGTAAAATATCTGATTAATAATTTTTTATAGTGCATACATGTTCAAATGATAATTTTAAAATATTTTATAAACTGTATATTTGAAAATGATTTTACCTGTTTCTTTTTGCTTTTTTGATATAGCTACTGTGTGTGTGTGTGTGTGTGTATGTGTGTGCACACACGCACACGCATGCATGTGTGTATGCATGCTCAGTCACATCCAATTCTTTGTGACCCCATGGACTGTAACCCACCAGGCTCCTCATCCATGGAATTTTCCAGGCAGGAGTACTGAAGCAGGTTGCCATTTCCTACTCCAGAGGATGTTCCCGACCCAGGGATTGAACCTACGTCTCTTGCGTCTCCTGCACTGCAGGCAGATACTTTATGTTGAGCCACCAGGAAAATGTAAATTACATGTTTATATATGTTTATTACATATTTATAAATATTGTTGTTGTTCAGTCGCTAAGTTGTGTCTGACTCTTTGCAACCCCGTGGACTGCAGCACACAAGGCTCCTCTGTCCTCCACTATCTCCCAGAGTTTGCTCAAATTTATGTCCATTGAGTTCGTGATGCTAACCAACCATCTCATCCTCTGCTGCCCGCTTCTCCATTTGCTTTCAATCTTTCCCAACATCGGGGCCTTTTCCAGTGAGTTGGCTCTTCCCACCAGGTGGCCAAAGTATTGGAGCTTTGGCTTCAGTATCAGCCCTTAATGAACATAGTTCCTGTTATATTTCTTTCGGACAATGCTGATTCAGATCAATGAAACCTTTCTAGTTTTCTCCTTTTCCTCCTCTTCTCTGGTTCTTTTTTCCTTGCTCTGATGTTTTGTTTCAAAAGCACAAAATTTAATGGTCTGGCAGAAATGAAACTCTCCTCAGATGGAGATGTCAAAGGGCAGAGGCTCTAAGAAATACAAACACATTAATTATCTTTGCCCCACCACGCATAGATTAAATAGTGTTTGGATCAAAATAGACATTTTAGGAAATAACAGACTTCACTGTTTATTGAAATTGCTGTCATAAAATTTTACAACATGGAAAACAACGTTGGATGGAGGAAAGACACTACATCTTTCCCTCCGAGAAGTCTTACCAGTCCACATTTCACTCTAGTGTTTAAATTCTTTCATTTACAAGAGAGCTCCTCTCCAACGTCTGTTCTCTCCAGGCTCTCCCACCATCCCATACTTCTTAGCTGACATAACTCACAGAAGACAATTAGCTCTTTTGATTTAAAATCAGCAGGCAACATTTTCCTATGTCTTTTTTTCTTTCCTTGAATAAATGTCTGGTTCCCAATCCATCATCACCAATAACTTAAGACTGCCGTTTATTCTTCGTTCCAAGGAGACTGTCCCAAACCATGAAAGCAATGCTGCCATGACTCACACTTCACATAAAAGATGTCTGGGTGTTTGGGCAAACAGCCAAAAGGGTTGTTTAATCTCACCTGGTGATAAGAGATACTAAGTACTTGGGAATACAATAAGAGGATTTGTTTTAAGCTTTGAAATAGTTTTTTGATAATCTTTTAAATCTTTTTTAAAAAATTGAAATGCAGTGCACAGTGACAGCTAGTAGGAAACTTTTTCCAATGTCTAAGTGTTCACACATGTCAAAACTTGAATGTGGACTGAATAGATGCATTTGAAACAAAGCATGGCTGAGAAATAACAGAGCATCTTTACTTGATAATTATTCTTTCTAGGTTAAGAAACAGTTTACTCTGGGGAGTTAGTTGTAGCCAAAGATATAAAAGCTAACTATTGTTATTAGGCTGTGGTCTTGAAAATCAGAAATAAACTTAGAAAATGGTCTGCTAGGTTCTCTAAGGAACTCAGAGAGGGTGAAGAATCTCTCCATGATCAATCTCTCTGTGATCTAGTCTCTTCTTCCTATAGGCTTTTCATTGCCCATAAAGAGCACATGTATATCATTTTAGGATTTCTTAGTTATTATAGGGTTTGCTGTGATTTTGTATATTTAATATTTAGGACAACTGCTTGCTCACATTAGATGAAGAAGAGGAAGTGAAATATTGTGTAATTAAACAGAATCTCAAGAATTACGCTGATATTTGGTAAGCCATTTCCTCTTCTTACTAGAAGTGTCTAATTCATGCTTTTCCTGAAAAATAGCAAAATTGCAGTCTCATCAGAAATGTTGAACTCAAACTATAAATTTCTGAGTGCCCAGAGATTTTGAGGTGGCATTTTCTTTTTTTAATAATCTTTTAAAAATTTATTAGTTTTGGCTGTGCTGGGTTTTTGTTGCTGCAAGGACTTTCTCTAGTTGTGGCGAACAGAAGCTACTCTCTAGTGGCGGTGCTGGGCTTATTGCGGTGACTTCTCTTTTTGCAGAGCACAGGCTCTAGGGCGTGTACACTTCAGTAATTTGGCTCCTAGGCTCTGGAGCACAGGCTCAATAGTTGTGGCACGCAGGCTTAGTTGTCCCAAGGCATGTTGGATCTTCACAGCTCAGGGGCTGAACCCTGTCTCCTGCATTGGCAGGTGGATTCTTTACCACTGAGCTGCGGGAACACGAGGTGGCATTTTCTTTAAAAGTTTTTGGAAACAAGGAGCAGTTCAGCATTTAAATCTTTGGCGATTGTGTTATCCATGAAGAACTGAATGTATAGGCACATGCAAACAATAGTTTCTAGGTGTTTGGCCCAGGGGAACAAAGCTCAATTTCTTTCCCCCTCTGGGCTGAAGTTTCTGTGTGGAGTGGGAATTATACAGCATGCTGGAAACTTTTGTTGAAATACAGGTACTTGAGCAAAAGTTGGAGGACAGCTGCCTGACCTGGCTCTGAACAAGGCTGGTAGCACAGGTCACAAGTCCCAGGGTAGAAGAAGTCTTCAGAGGTCCCTTCCCCAACCCTTCCGCTCTCTGTGCTTGTCCTCAGCCAAGGGTACAAGGTGGCTGCATGCTCCTAAAGACCTCAGGACACCTCCCAGCAGCGTTTGCAAGCTGTTCCAAGCCTAATACTCAAGGGGTTCCTTTAAACACATGCTGTCAATTTGCCCTGCTGTAACCTGGGGCCCTGTGGGGGTGCCTTATTACCACATGTCTAGGTAAACCACAGGGAGAGACTGACTCATTTCCATTTTTGTCAAAATTCTTCCTCAGAAACAATATTTTTCTAAAACACCTCTTGAGGTCTTTGATTTGGTGCTAAGCAGATAAAAATGCAAAAAAATTGCTAGCTCTTTTGTAAATCCTACCATACAGCCTTGTCAGTTCAAATTTGGATCTCAGAGGGAAGTGAACTTTGAATGTGACCGACACTGGTATGTATCAGAACTCTTGTCTGAAAAATGGGCTGTTAGAGCCATAAGGAGAGTGGGGACCAAAGCATTAACTCAAAAATATGTCTGCACCCTCATGTTCACTACAGCATTATTTACAGTAGCCAAGACATGGAAACAACTTCAATGTCCATTGATGGTTGAATGGATACAGAAAATGTGATATGTACATTTATGTAATATGATGGATTATTATTCAGCCATAGAAAGGAGGGAAATCCTGCCATTTGTGAAAGCATGCATGGACCTCAAGGGCAATATGCTAAGTGAGATAAACACAGACAAACACTGTATGATCTTGTTTGTATGTGGAATCTTAAAATAAGACCAAAGCAACTCCTAGAAGCAGAATAGATCAGTGGTTGCCAAACGTGGGGGCAGAGGTGAAAGGGGTCAAAAGGTACAAACTTCCTGTTATAAAAAGATAATAATAAGTCCTGGGGCTCTAATGTACACCATGATGACTGTAGCCAGTGATACTAGATTGCATTGGGTTACTAGTTCTTTACCGGATATGTGGTTGCAAATATCTTCTCACATTCTGTGAGTTGTGTTTTCACTTTCTTGATATATTTGAAAGTTGCTATGAGAGTAGATCTGAAAAGTCCTCATCACAAGAAAGAAAGATGTAACTATGTGTGGTGATGGATGTTAACTAGACTTTATTGTGGTGATCATTTCACAGTATATATGTGTATATAGATATATGTATGTGTGTGTATATATATATATATCTCAAATCATTATGTTGTACACCTAAAGCTTATATATTGTTGTATGTCAATTATAGTTAAAAAAAAAAAAGAGTGGGTGCTTGGCAAAGGGTGGGGAATAAAGGGAAGAAGGCCAACAACACTAAAGGAACAGAAGCTGGGACCCCGGTTCCCTGGGGAGGAAAGGCACGTGGTCAGCCCTGCTCAGAAGCACAGGGATGGCAGTGATGTGAGGTGGGGTCCCCCCGTATCCTGTTTCTAGACACTGAATATCTGGCTCCCTGCCTGAATTTTATAAGAGCAAATCTCTCAGTGACTCCCACAACATGAGGGGAAAACAGAAGAGCAGTCCAAGCCCAAATGCTAATGCAAGTTTCTGCATTAAAAGAGCGTTTATTCGGGTCTTGAACTGAGGCCAGGCCCAGGCTGCCAGAATGAGCTAGGCAGAAAGATGGAGGCTGTTTCTTTTGAAGTTTGGTGGTCAGATTTCTGCTGGCTGTGGTAGTGAGCCTATCTTATCCCACCAAAGTAAAGCTGTTATTTAGAAGGAAGGGAGCCCACATTTGAAGTTCTGTATTAACATTGCTACAAATGATAGAAAACTTTTTGTTTCTAGGCAACTTTTATGTTGCAGAGACCAAAACAGCTTGCCCTATATGGGTTTTGTCCACTCTCTTTACAGTAGTCATTTTAAAGAGCTTGAATTAAATGGAACAAATTGGCTCGCCGGACCATCCCCAGCTGTGATGGAGATGCCCTGCGATGCTAGAAAAGCTCTCAGGCCCAGTCTGAATTTTCCATGCTCTGGAGTTGTCCTGGGCTTGCCCTCTGCCTGGGAAAGGAACAGGGCAGGGGGCACAGTTGCGGACCAGAGGTTCTCGTGCCGAGCCAAGAGCCAGGATAAACAAGGATGCATGCAACCCCAATCTGCCCTTGAAGCCTTCAGCCTAAGGGGGTGGCTTGGAAAGGGGAAAGAAGATAGCTCAATGTGAATCCAAAGTAGAAAATAGTTCAGGCCATGTGAAAGCCATAAAAAACATATTGGGCAGATGACCACCACACAGAGGGAGACAAGTGGAGGAGGTCTATTTCAGATGTGCCTCAAAAGATGGGCAGGATTTGGGTGAGCAATAGTACAGAGGATAGATCAAAGTGGGTGAGCATGTGGGAAACTTTGAGGTATGCCTGGGAAAGAGCAAGTCCCCAGTTTTGTTGGTAGATGGGAGATCCTTTGGAGCAAAGGCTGGGTGGAGGAGTCAGGGCCAGGTTGGGAAAGTCTGGCTTAGGGAAAGGGCTGTGGCCACCTCAGTAGCCCTGGGGAGAGGAGGTGAGTGTACAGATGTGAGGCCCACCACGACAGTGACTCTCAGCATTGACTACACATGGAGTCACCCTGGGAGCTTCGAAGCTGTGTTGGGACCGCAGGACAGAGCTCTGGTTTACCTGGCCCCAGGCAGTAGGATTTGTGAACCCCACCCCCCCCCCCCACCCCAAGCAGTGATTCAGAGATGCTGCCAAGGTGAAGAACCCCTGGATTGTGGCAGATTGTGATTCAGTGAGGTGGGGCTGAATCCGAATCTTTGTGTAGCAAGGGTCTGTAGAACTTGGCCACACCACATCAGCAGAGCACCTGCCTGCAGCTTACCCCTCCTGTGAGGAAAAAATGAGGAAAGCTTTTGCCTCTTTCACCATTTTGCTCTGGGATGCTGGGTCCCTGCCGAGGAAGGACAGTCACGCTCACTGATTGGGCATTGACCTTCAAGGGCAAATGAGGACTTTAAGCTGAAACAAACAGACCTGTGGGTCCCCAGGAAGCCCTTCAGTGGGTGTGTGGGCACACAACGTGTGGGCACAATCAATTTTCTCAGCTTCCATGTGTACACTATCCAACACAGGTCTGCCTGAGCACCCTCCTACACAATACTGATTCTCCCGTCCACCTCCCCGCTCCCACTGCCTTGCACATCCTCCAAATACAGTATTCTGCATCTTTGGCAGTTACTTAAAAGTATGATAAAAAGAAGCCTTTGAATATCAACTTTAAAATTTGGCTCTGTGACTCTGCGGTCTTGGCCCTGTCCCACCCTTTCTGAGGTTCCCTGCCTCCTCTGTAAAGACGGGGCCAACCAGCTCTGCTTTGCAGGGTGGTTGAAAGATCAAATGAGGGAGCCCCAGAAGTGGCCTGGCCTATAGCCAGCTCCGGGTGAATGGCGGATGTTATTTGCATGGTTGGCATCTGGAAAACCATCTTGGCATGTGGTCAGGGCTCCTTGAATGTGAGCGCCCTTCCCCCTTATTAATGGCTCCCAGATTTTATCCCCATGGAGCCCAGCTGTCCCATGGAGGTTGGGAGTGTGAGGCAGGAAGGTTCCAGCCTCTCTGGTCTCCTCTTTTCCAACTTTCTCCAAGAAGACCTCACAGTGCGTCTCCCCCAACAGGCCTTCCCTCGAGTAAGGAAGCCTCATGATGGACCTTTCTCCTCTTTGATCATTTGACAGGCTCACTCTAGGTACACCATAAATAAGTCAATGCATCAGTGAGTACTGGAAACAGGGGAGTGAATGAGGCAGGCATTTCCCCCGCCCTCACCAAACTCACGGTCTAGACGTCACCAGACAATTACAACACCGATAGATGCCACAGTAGTAAAAAAAAAAAAAATAGAAGCCATGCAAGCCCACAGAAAAGGCATGAAGGAAGGGAAGGCTTCTTGGAGGAAGTGTGGTATAAACTAAAATCTAATGGGAAAGTGGAAGCCAGACAGCAGGCTTGTTTCTGAGCAGTGGGTTCATGGGCCCGGAGGTAAGAAAGAGCACGCCAAACTCAGAACAGAAAAGGCTTCGTAAACTTGGCTGTGGAGATGAAGGCTGCCCAGTGTTTTCTTCCCTTTTGTTGGTCCTCCCATATGATGGAATGCTCTGGAAAACACAAAGGTTCTTCTACATCTTTTGTTTATCCATATTTGCTCCACTCTGCAGATCTTCTCTTACCTCCTTGAGCCTGGGTAGCAGTGCACGGAACCCAGTCTAACCAGGAAATGGGCTAACAGAGCCCCATGCACTGGCCTCTAAGACTTGAACCCCTAGGAAGCCATGCTGTGAAATATCATTTCATGCATTATTCCAAGATAGGGATGATAAAGGTACATTTCATCTTCAGGGAGTATGCACCCCCAGTGGTCCTGGGACTCAGGCCAGGGGCCTGGGCGGTGGACGAAATGTGTGGCTTGCATCAACTTGCCTCTCTGGGAAGGGCAGAGAGACAGCAGCAGGGACGGGGGAGCAGGATCATCAGTTTAGCCTCTGGCTCCTTCCCTGGCAGGTCCGAACCCATTACCAGCAGACAGTCTCGGCCTTTCCTGCTGCCCCACACTGGCCCTGGACACACACTCTCCCCCTGCTCCCTCACACGCTTCAGGGCTTTCTGTTCGAGTCCTCACAATTTACTCCTGCTGATGAGTCAGGGGAACAAGTTCTAGGTCACTGACAAATCAAAGCCAACTGAGAGCAGATATCTTTTGAGGCATGAAAGCGAGGATTTTCTGTGATCTTTCGGAGGATTCCCAGTCACAGCATTTTCCTGGAAATCCACAAGTAAGTGCTGCTTGCAGTTTAGAAAGCAATGAACTTCATTCTTATGGTTGTCTCCCAAGGTGGTCAACGACCACACAGTCCAGCTTACTCCCTATCTGCCTGTGGGAGAAGGCCAGTGGGATGTCAAACCAATTTATATGCTTCCAGCTTAAAATATTCAGAGTTGATTTTCCCTATGGTTGGATGAGCAAGGTTGGCAAGTAAATATCAACAGAAGAAGGAGGCTTTCCCCAAAAAGTCAAAGAGGACAGATGGAAACAAGATGTGAGAAGCCTGGACTCCACTCTCCTGGCCTCACTGCCTTGGGCCTCTTGGAGCCTGACTGGTACCTTGACCATGATCTGAAGGTCCAAGGCGAAGTTCCCTGTGTGTGGAGACTGGCCACTTGGACTACGCCAGAACCTGCCATTTCCTAAAATCACCTCTTTTTGCTGTTGAAAGAGGCCCAGCTGTCCATTATGAGTCCTTCCATGAGCATGCCCTTTAGGATGTCCTCCCTGTTAAATCTCAACTGGCCTAGTCACTTCTGACTTAGTTTCATGGTGTGTGCATGCTGCGTGCTAAGGTGCTTCAGTCGTGTCCGACTCTTTGCGACCCCATAGACTGTAGCCCACCAAGCTGCTCTGTCCATGGGATTCTCCAGGCAAGAATACTGGAGTGGCTTGCCATGCCCTCCTCCAGGGGATCTTCCCAACCCAGGGATCAAACCCGCATCTCTTTACATCTCCTGCTTTGGCAGGTGGGTTCTTTACCACTAGTACCACCTGGGAAGCCCTCGCCTCAGACTGTAAGCACCCTGAAGTCAGGAGCAAGCCTGCTTTCTTACCTCTCCTCTCAGTAGCTACAGAGGAAACATTTCATCAGTGGTAAGGAAACGGTCCTGAGCTAAGGACTACACGTATGCCATTTCCCTAGTGATGAGATGTTTGTCCCAAATCTAGCTCCCATTGTTCTCCATCATTTAGGGTACTGTGATAAGGATGCAGTTCTTTCAAGAGATGCCTTGCCCTGAGGTTCTTGTGTTTGACGGGAATAAACTCCATGGTCTGTGCCCACTAAACACCCTGCAAGGGCCATGCTTCCAGCCCAGCAAGTCCTCTGAAAGGAACACACTAGTAGGCCATTTTGCCGGGACCAGTAGCTGCGTGCTGAGAGCTAGGGAGGAAGGATTTTGATTAGTTACTGTCACCAAGCTGACACTATGCCAGCCCCCACATCTGGAAACAGTTACCAGGAAAGAAGAAACACGAAAGCCCAGGCCTCATGACCCTGCAGTCTTCCTTTCTGCTGCTCTATTTATTAATTTACTGGTTTGGAATGATTAGCTTGGGTCCCCAGTATAAATTATAGGAACCAAAGTTAAAAAGAGGCCACGACTGTCTCCATACTCTATGAAAACAGGCCAAGGTCTTTTTATGGGGTCTTGGATGAACTTTGTATCTAAATAAAAATGTTTTAGAAGTTGCGTGCTGTGTTGGACTTCAATCATCAAGCCAAGCCTTTATAAATTCTGTCTTAAGCCTGGAGTCCCTCTCTCCAACTCGGCACATCTTGGCCACATCCGTCTCAAGGACTCCATAGGATTCGTACCTCGTGGGTCTGGACACACATAGCCCGCTGTTGCACATCACAAAAACACACTCAGAGATTCACACTTCTTGCCCTGCCCTCCGTCCCACCCTGCTTCCTTTAAAATGTAAGCAAGTAGAAGGTTTGGAAGGAGCCTGAACAAGTTTGCACATCACCAGTGCCATTCGCTGCTGATGGTGCCCTGGAGGTGAAATGGAGCCTAGAAGCTAGGGGCCCACTCCTGTGCTTATCGGTTTTGAAATGTGAAAAAGGCTCACAAAGAAGACCTGGTCTGTTTTTGAGAGGGACCAAACATTAAGCCTTAGGATATTTAGTCGATTTCTCAGTAACAGGAAAAAAACCCCAGGATGAGCTTAAATAGAATAATCAAGATGGCATTTTTCTTGGACACTAAGAATGGGCCCACAGAAAAGCAGTTCTTTCAGGCTCTTCTGTCTCGGGACCTGGAAAGCCCTAACGAGAACCAGAAACTCAGACCAGCAAGTATGTCTCTGGTACTAACGCCGTCTCCAGTTTCTGGTTTGATGAGTTGCAGTCCACCTTGATGACTTGGCCTCTGTTTCAACCAGATGATGAATCACCTCTTCTGGGAAGAATCTCCCATCCCCTGCCACCCCTCCCGCCCTCCGTTCCCGCTCCCCGCTCCCCTTCTGCCTTCCGTACCCCTCCTCCCGCCGTGTGGTTGGGTACTTCCCTTTGAAGTTCCTTCCATATAGAGCCATGTATTAAGCACTTATTTCATTGTATGTGTGCCTGGCTCCCCGACCAGACTGAGTGCCTCGTGTTTAGAGAATGAATGCCTGACTCATCCATGCCGAGCTCATAGCGTGAGTTTAGGGAATGTTTGTAGACTATGTCCAGGACTACTGTCTTAGAGCAATTTGGTTGTCCGTACATTGTCAGAGGTATTTTTCTATATGATATAAACCAGTAGGACTAACTCACACTGTAGTTCAACTGTGACTTTAGAAATGTGCTAATTAATGTAGGCAAATCTTTTCTACAGAGCCTGGGGGTCATTTTAATTCTTTTGTCATCCTGGAATATTGTTGTATTAAATGTTATAATAATTAAAGCGATCACACCACTTGTTTAAAGAATTCTTGGGTACAGATAATTAATATTTTATCGGTAATTTAAAAGGGAATAAAAGGAAAGTTTTTTTAATGTGCCTTGCCAAAGTGTTGTCACATGGAGTTGTGCCAAATTACCAGAAGAAAATTGCCTTTCACTTCTTATTTTACACATTTTCAGGGTGCTTTAAGAGAAACAGTAACGCCTTAGTTCACATTAGTCCATCACCAAAGTGAAATACACTAGGAAAGAAATCGACCCGTGGGCACTTCCCTGGTGGTCCATTGCTTAAGAATCCACCTTCCATTCGTATTGTTGAGTCACTTCGCTGTCCACTTGAAACGATCACAACATTATTAATTGGCTATACTCAATAAAAAAGAAAAACAAAAAGAGAATCTGCCTTCCAGTGCAAAGGACTTGCGTTCAATCCCTGGTCAGAGAACTAAGATCCCACGTGACTCAGGGCAACTAAGCCAGAGACACAGCTACTGAGCCCATGTCCTCTGGAGTCTGCATGCTGCAACAAAAAGATCTCACAGTCAAAAAATTAAAAAATAAAGAAAATGACTCATCTTGCCCACCAGAGTCAGACAGGGGTCTCTGTGGAAGCATAGAAGGCTGTAAGAGAGGTCTAGACAGTTAAGGCAGAAGGGTGGGGACTTGCCAGCTCCTGCTGCAGTAGGTTTAAGACTCCCGTGTGAGCTGAGAGCATAAATGAGCCCTTGGAGCCCAGAGGAGACCTGAATGGGGTGTGGCTGGGGGTACCTGGGACAGAGCTGCAGGCTCCCTTGGGTATCTCTGGGATAAGACAGGGCTGCACTTCCCATATATTCAAGGAAAAATTTCCCCTGTTGCTGAGGCTAGCTGAGGAGCATTTGTTATCTGTTTAACTCGAATCCTAGAGACTTCATCACAGGGAGACCCTGCAACTGGATGATTTGTAGGAGCTGAAAGTCAAGGCTGCCAGAACATCAGTAGCTGGGCTCCCCATCCCCTCCCTCCTCTATGCCTGAGAAGCATTGGCCCCTCAGATTCACTGAGCAGTAGATACAGAGTACTGTTTTTGCAGGCTGGGAGTGGCTGTGGCAAAATTGCTAAGGATTAATAAATAACTCTAGCTGATCTGTTCCAAGGAATACTGACTTCTTGGTGAAAATAAGTTGTGGTTCCAGCAGCTCAGTTCCCCCTGCCTGTCTAGGAGAGTGGGCAGTGTGTGTGCCCACTGCTTCCCTCACCAAGGCTGCCTCCTCCTCCACAGTGGCTTCTGGGGACTTGCAGGGGTTTGCTCAATGAACATCTGTGCAAGGGAGAGAAGGTTCCAGGGTTTTCCAAAAATGTGCAACTACACTACCTAGAGATGGGTGTGATGCAGTGATGGGGCAGTGCTGGGAGCTGGGCTGTTCCCACTCAAACCCTGTCTTCTGCTTACTGTCTTCCTCACTGCTCTGGAAAGTTGCTTCACCTCTCCTGGCCTTGCCTTCCTCATCTGTAACAGGGAAAATAATGATACTCAACCCACAGGATTATTTTCAGGATGGAATGATTTAATGTATGAAAAGTACTTAGAAGAACACCTGCCATTGGTAAGCTCTAGGCTCGGATTCTTTGTGCACCTGTAGGCACGTGTCCACTCTCCTCTCTGATTGCTTCTCCGCATCCCTGTCAAGCTCACAGCCATTCCTAGACACAGCCTTACCTGGGGGGAAGCTCAGAGCCAGAGATCTCTCTGCTTTTGCTGTCCTTACAAACAACCATCCAAGCCCCTTAATGTGCCTCCTTTTAGCACACACCCCATTCATATCGGTGAAATATCAGGAGCCCTCTGAATGAAAGAATAAGGAGGAAAATGCTGAAAGAGGCTGGGGAAGAAGTGTTGGCACTTGCTGATGCGGAAAGGCATGCCCTTGGGCCTGTCCTGTTAGAGGGCCTAGACCCTGCCTGCTGGGTGAGGGTGTACAGAGGGTGCAAAGGAGTTGAGGTCTGTATCATGGGACATACGTATGGGGTGTACTTTTGTCCTTTCATTCCAGGGTAAAGGAGGGTGAGTTTGTTCCAAAATGTTAAAACCAGCAGTCTCGATTGTGTAGCTGTCACCTCCAAGCTGCCCAGCCTGCACAGATTGCTTTCTGTACCGTGGATTCAAATGTCTGGGCTTTTTGTTGGGGGCTGGGTGGTGTCAGGTTAAGAGAAGTTTCTTAAGCACTTTCAGTGTGACTCTTAGAATGGCTGCTACAGAGCCAGCAGCTTCCTCTTTCTGCTCTCTGATGCTGGCGCAACTCTGCAGCTAAGGAAGCGGAGGCTTTCTTGCCAACTGACATGGGGGAATGTTCCGTGAACTGGGGTGCACCAGCCCCAGAGACGCTGATGCCTTAATGCTAGGGAACTGAACACCTGGCTAGCGAAGGTGGGGAGATGACCCGGGACCAACGTTCTTTAAGGCCCATCAGTCTCTGCCTGACCCAGAGGGCCACACAAGTCAGTCTAGCCCAGGGTGTGGGGTGGAGAAGGCACCTAAGGCAATGCTGGTTTCTGTCTAGAATCCACTAGAAGAGGTGTGAACTGTACCAGCAGGGATTTAGGCTAGACCTTTCAAAACACAAATTTAATCAATCTGTAAATGTTAACTGGGCTCCTTGCTGACTTATAATGAGGTTATAAAAGAAGCACAGATGTAAATGCATGGGCCAACTTTTGATGGCAGACCCAAAGGCTAAAAGCTGGAGGTATTGGACATGGCAAAGGAGAGTCTCTGTGAAGTGAGAAGGTCATGGAAAGGCAACCAGCTGAAAGAACAGTAGCCCAGAAAGGTTAAGGAGTTTGCCTAAGGACACACAGCTCCACAGTTACAAAGCTGGTCTAGAAGGGGGAGAATTATACGGGTAAGGAGAGTAAAAGAGGAGTCCAGGGCTTTGCACAGAGCATGTAGAAAGGGGCTGTGTCAGCTGTGTGTGGGGAGGCTGGAGGAATCATGTTCTCTGCAGGAGCCAGAGCTGATCCTGGGACGCAGGAGAGAGCAGACGAGATGGATGACAAAGAGGAATTCTGCCGAGGACTTAGAGGCCAGGCACAACAGGGGGAGGCAACACATGGGAAATGTTTTGGTGTAGGGATTAAGGGTAGATCGAGTTTATGCTCTCATGTAGCCTTTTCAGCGTATTCTAAGCTTTGTTTAATATTTGTGTATTTCTGTTTGAATCAGAGAAGAAAGATGTTCATTTAAAAAAAAAAAAGAAAATAGAGATGTCTGGATTTTCTCTCATAAACAACAGAAACCTTTGGGAGTGTCCATGGAAAGCAGTGTTTTTGTGGAAGTGGTGTTTGGGGAAGATGAGACAGCAGTGTTGGGATAGATGGATGGCCAGGGGTCAGAGGAGGGGTGGGGGCTGATGTCATGGAGACTGGCTGGGGGCTGCTGGTGGTGAGAGGCGAGGCCTTGGGGAGCTGGGGATTTGAGTGCTCGATGGGGGGACAGAACATCTAGGAGCAATTTGGAAAGGGTTTTGCTGACCAGTTGTGCGTGGGGGTTAAGGATCAGGGGGTAGGGGAGAGGCAAAACTGGAGGCAAGCTTTCCCACCTTTGGCGCTGCCACTAGCAAGAAGAAAGAAATGAAAGGAGCTGGACAGAGGAGGCATGAGGATTATTGAATTTGGGGAGGTGTTGCTTCTCTGAGGCCTTTGCCCTCCATGCTGGAAACTTGAGGGGAGCAGAGGAAAGGCATGGGTAAGCTTTGCTTCTCAAGTCAACAAGCGTCTGGTCAGTTGCCTACAGTGGGCATCACTCCATGAAAGTATCTGCGGTCAGGCAATTGAAGCAACCTCAAAAGTGCCTCTGAAGTCTTCTCTCTTAAGATATTTTATATGAGCCAAATCAGTGGAACTCTCTTGTGAAAAATCAATTTCCCTGGAAAATAAAGTTGGGTTCTGGCCAGCAAATAGCACTTGGCAAGCCCTGATTAAGTAAGCCAGTGTTTAGAGAAGTTGTGAAAATGGCAAGTCATTGAGGAAAGTAAACACTGGGGCACCTAATGCCATTTTCAGGCTATGACAGTGGTTCTGTCTCCATCGATTGTAGAGGCTGAAACTGCAGGTTTAAGTTCTTACTTTACAAACCTGTAGATCACACATGCCCTTTTTGAGGACTCTGAAAGGGGAGAGGAATTGAAGGTGACCTGGACTGAACACAGTTTTCTTTCCCAGGTCAGTGTGTGGAAGCCACAAAGCACCCAGCAGCTGGACCTAGAGAAACAGCCACTTGCGAGCCACCCAGGCGCCTTGACTGCCATTCACAGGGTGAGCCGGGCTTCGGTGAGAACAGAGATTTCCAGTGTGGTCGCTGGTACAAATTTTCAGGCTTTTTTTTTTATTTGGTCAATGGCTATATTTCTTAAAAAGTTTTACATAAATTGAATCCTATTTTAAACTCATCTGAGCTTTGGCTATTTAACCGAAACCCTGTAGGCCTGTGCTTCTCAAACTTTGAAGTGCACACAGATGACTTAGCAACTCTTTGGACCCCATGGACTATATAGCCCATCGGACTCCTCTGTCCATGGGGATTCTCCATGTAAGAATACTGGAGTGGGTAGCCGTTCCCTTCTCCAGGGGATCTTCCCAACCCAGGGATCGAACCCCGGTCTCCTGCATTGCAGGTGAATTCTTTACTGTCTGATCCACCAGGAAAGCCCATTTAAAATGCAGGGTCTGATTTAGTGGGGGTGACAGGAGGCAGCGTCTAAGATTCCACATCACTAATAAGTTCCAGCTTGCCACTGATGCTCCTGTTTGCAAATCACACTGAGTGGCAAGGTTATGGAAAATCCTTGAAAAGCCAAATCTGAATCCCCTATAATCATTCCTTAATTTTAGTAAGCAGGGATATTTCTTGTATTTGTTTGTTAGCTGGATAGAATAATTGCAGTATGTAAAGTAATGTTCTACGTGCTGCATGTTGTGCAAGGAATGGAAAATTTCCCCCCAATTTTAATCTAAGTACTCTTAAAAATTGGATATCTTGTGCCAAAACTCACCCTTCTTTCTCCCTGGCAAGTAGTAGGGAACTGAATTGTAAGAGCTCTCTGATTTATTACGTGGTGGCAGGTTAGAAAGGCTGAGTGTCCTCTGGAAAGTATTTCAACCATGTCATATATCTTCACTGATGCCCAACATCACCCACAACTTTGGGGAGGATGGCACAAGGGAGGCCTGAAGTCGGTCAGGCTGCAAATGCCAGCTGTCCTGCCCTCAGACCCAGAAGCAATTTCTTTCCGCATTTCCTTTGTGGAGAACTTGCTGGAACTGCTCACTCATCTTGAGGTTGAGGCCCTGTTGTCAACCACAACACGGTTATTTTCAAAAACTAAACTGTTCGTGGTGATCTCGTATGAGCCACAAGACGAAAAAGGAGTCATATTTATAAAGTGTCTGAAAAAGTCTAGTAATTATTGTTCCAGACAAGACTCTCTTTCTCTTTAATTGGTCTAACATGGAAAGAGACGGGAAACTTTCCTAAATGAAAGTGAGCAGGGCTAGCCCTTGTTGGTGGCAAGCCATCTGAGATGGGGGACCCCTGTTCCTTCCCCCAGCAGCCATTTTTCCTATGGAAAAACAACCCCCAGAAGCGGTCTTTTCTGGTGGAAGAACGTGTTTATGTTCACAGGGCTCTGCATTTTCTGGGTTTGGAGGCGGGTGAGTGGTGGGATGTAGAGGTGGAATTTTTTTTTTTTTTAGATCTAAACAGTAAATGAAGTATGACTGTAATCTCTTTCCTGAGCTCGTGGAAAAACTCAGGTCATCGAATGTTAGTTTTACAGATGAGGGAGGTTTTACAACAAGATTACCTGACTTGCCCTGAAGCCTGTAAGTCTTGCTAGAGGGAGAGCTGGGCTGGGGGAGGCTGGGCTCCCAGGCTTTTACACACAGGGGCATCTTGCCTAAAACAGTGCCGCCGCCGCCAGTGCTCCCGCCTCAGGGGAGACATCAAGCCTGAGCTTGAACCTCTTTGAGCCCTTCCCAATGTCCTATGCCAAACAGTCGTGTTGAAACGGAGAAATGTTTTGCTTTCATTTAAATGATTATTTTCAGACAATTACACTTCTGTAGCTGCTAACCTGTCATATCATCTCAGTGATCTTTATTAAATAATGCAGGTCCTGGAAGAGGTAAGCAACTCGTATCTTTTGGCCACTTTACTTGAATTATATCATGTAATCTACCCTAGAGTCCTGTGAGGTAGGTTTTAATATCAATTCTATGAGAAAACTAGCAGTTGAGGCTCAGAGGGGTTGAACAACTTGCCTGAGGCCACACAGCTTGTAAGTAGGAGCACTAGGATTTGGTCCTTTGCCTCCAGAGCCTATACTTGGCAACTTGGTTTTACCAATACCATCACTCAGGCAAGGCTGGCAGTCTACTTGATGGACCCTGACAGGGGGACCCAAGCTGAATCAAAACCATCAAGCAAAGTTGCCAAAGGCTGCTTCCTCATTTCTCAGCATGTATCCTTCCCCAAAGCTTCCTTTCTTCCCTTACCCTGGTCACAATCACCTCGATTTTATAAAGTAGTTCTTTCACAGCAGCTTTGACTAGACTATTCTAGTCAAAGGGGGGGCTGCTGCGTTCTTAGACCTCAGCCCAACTTCCCAGCTTATGATCTTAACAGCCACCCACCTTGACTCACTGAGGAGTCATTGTAAAGGCACCTCTTTCTTTGCACGATCAGATCACTGTCTAAGAACAAAGTCAACAGATAGGATTTTTGATGTGGAAATCATCAAAACAGCTTTTCCTATCCCTGGCTTTGCTTTGTGAGGCTCCAGAAAACCAGAAAATGATGATAAACCCCACAATGAAGAAAAGGACTCATAGATAAAGTGAAGCTAAATCCTGGGCGCCTGGATGCTGCACTGAAAGCCACAAGAGAGACATCCTGCTCCCTCAGAAAGTTGTTTCCAGGGAAGTCCCCTCATTGCAGACTGAAGGATGTGTTTGATAGTCCCCATCAGAGGACTGTTCAGACAGAGCCTGTCTGAACAGAGACAAGCAAAGGGAACGTCTCCCCCAAAGTGGTAGAAGTCCCAGCCAGGGAGCAGCCTCCATAGGTGGCCAGGGGAGGGACTATCCCAGCCCTCCCTCCAGGGGAGAGAGGGGAGGGGAGGAAAGAGGGTGAATGTCAGGAAAGGACCTGCTTCTCTCCAAGGTCAAAACCACCCCAGAACATCTCCTAGTCCTCAAAGAGAAAGATACAAGCTGGAATTAGAATGTTGCAGAAAACATTCCATGGTCTCATGGTCTTTAGTTTTCTGAGCACCAACCGTAGCCTAGGAACTGCTCAGTGACCGGGTCCAGCTTGGACTCTGCCCCACCTGGTGGTGCTGGTGGCTGTCTGAAAGCCTCCTCTCCGGTGGCCTCTCGGGGTCTCCCAGAGCCTCCATCAGGGTTTCCACTCTGTTTCTGCTCAGTATCTCCAGATGGGTGCTTCCCAGGGCCTGCCTTCTCCTTCTCTTCTCCCACACACGTGCTCAAGGGAACCTGCCCAAGTCCAGGACTTCAGCCACCACCTGCTAGAGTGGTGACTCCAACCTGCATCCCCAGTGCTCACCCCTCTTCTGAACTCAAGACCTTTGAAGACAGCTCGTGCCTGCACATCTCCCCTGGGATGGCCTGTCAAGGCCATGTGAACACACCTGGAGACCCAGCTTGCTCCCCCAGGCAGCTAGTCTAGTGCGCACTTTCCCTTGGGTGCCCGTCCTGCATCTGATCATCCCAGCTAGAGACCTTGTGTTGTCCCTGACTCCCCGTTTCCCCTCCTTGCCCTTGGGTTTCCCAGTCCTGCTACCCACTGTAACTGCCCTGAAACCTGACCCATCCTCTACCATCCCCCCAAGTCAGGTCCTCCGGAGCTTTTACTCCCTCTGTACTCT
Organism: Bubalus bubalis; assembly: GCF_019923935.1. Taxonomy (NCBI): domain Eukaryota; kingdom Metazoa; phylum Chordata; class Mammalia; order Artiodactyla; family Bovidae; genus Bubalus; species Bubalus bubalis. The sequence continues at coordinate 63,666,268 of NC_059165.1, read as the reverse complement.
GCCCCTCCTCCAGCCCCAAGCTGCTCTGTTCCAGCCCCCTCCTTGCTTCCCCTCTTCCCACTCTGATTATCTCTCTTTATTTTTCCATTGCGTTGACCCCCTCCTTTATCCCTCCTTTCCATCAATGTCTTAAACATGTCCAAGCCTCTGTGGACGGTGCCCCTGTCTTCCACCTTGACTCTCCCCTTCCTTTCTCACATAGTCTTCTTGGAAGAGTCGTCCACACTCTGCACAACCCCATCACTCCATCAAACCACGATCATCTGGCTTTGTTCCTCCTGCTCCCCACAGCCAAGTCCCCAGTGCCTGTCTGCCTCACAGCATCTGCCTTCAGATCTCTCTGGTATTCAGCGGTACTCACTGCTCACAGCCCCCTCTTTCTGGGGCTCTCTGTCAGCACTCCTTCCCCTCCTTGCTGGCTGCTCTCTGCCTTGCCTTCCCTCCATTATCTGTCATCACCCACCTCTTGCTCCCACATGCCTACCCAGAGGATCCACCCACTCCCATGGCTTCAGCTGCCTGTAGCTGAGGAGGAGTCCCATGTCTGGATCTCTACCCCAGAACCCTCACTCTAGTCCCAGATCTTTATATCCGGCCACCCACAGGACACCTGGATGAACCACAAGCACTTAAAGTCAGTGTGTCCAGAACCACTTACCTTCTCCTGGTGAATCTATGCCCCCCTCCATATCTCTCATTTTAAGAAGGATACCACCAGCCACCAAGATGGCCCTGCCAACAGCACCTTAGTCATCCGTGAGTCCTCCTCCTCCCGCACTCCCTGGGTACAGCCTCCAAGTTCTGCCAAGGCTGGTACCTCCTAGATACACCTCAGTGTGCTACCCCTCTTCACGCCCATCTCCACTTCCTGCCTTATTTTATGTCATCTTCTCCTAGCCTGCTCCTGACACTGACCTGCTCCTCTATCACCCCTGCAGGACTCTGAGCTCAGGTCTGCGTCCTGTGACATGCCTTCCCTTCTCTCTATCTCTGTCTCCCCATGCTTCAGCCAATAGGACACCTTGAGAACCCAGAATGTCCCCATTTTGCCTGGTTCCTTCTCACCACTCCAGCTGAGAGAGGTAACAGGAGTCACTTCCTGCCTCTCCACCCAAGGCCGCAGATGCTCCTCTCCGGAGTACTTTGTTGACTGGCCCGCAGGTCTCCCAACTGTGAACTTTTTAAGAAAAGAAGCTGGATCTCATTCACTCATCCATCTTTTGTCTCCTGGGGCTAGCAGTGCCAGATAATTGGTGGGTGATTAATAGGCGCTTGAGTGAATTACCTCCCTCCCAGGTGACTATTTGTTTACTTGCTCTGAGCTCCTCCAGGACAAAAATCTTTGCTATCTCTTTGCAGCATCTTTCTCGCATACAGTGCTATACAGATGTTTAATAAAACAGACAATGAGTGTGTACTAAGGTGGCATTCCCGCCCCCTACCCCGCAGTTTCCAGTTGAAGTCTAACAAAACCTGTCTTTGTTTTGTTTTGGCTTCTGTCAGTCATAAGACTTACTCATTATCCGTCTTAAAGTTAGCAGGCCTGGGGGAGAATAGGGGTGCTTGTGGAATGCAGAAACAGACGTGATGGATAGACTATTGTGGAAATCGGCGTGGCCTGAGACCGGTGAGGCATCTTTGAGCTCGGGACCTTATAGACCTCGAGGAGGGAGTGAAGTAGTGAGGTCCTGTAGAGTCCTGGGTGCCGGGGAACCCGTTGGGGAACGCCGGGGAACAAGGGAAAGGGGCTGGTTGCGAACAGTCCGGCGCCCGGGGGAGGGGAGGGGCGGCAGGGAGGCGGGGGCGTGGGGAGCCCGAAGCCCGCCCTCCTCCGGCTCCCCGCCCCTCCCCTCGGGCGGCTCCCTGCGCTCCGCTTACTTAACCTGCCCGCGGCCGCAGCTGCACTCGCACTCCCCCACCACTCGCCTGCCCATCGGTTCCGCGCGTCCTCTCTCTCCATGGCACTCCTCGGGCGGCTGTTGCCCCTTGCTCTGGCGCTGGCCCTGGGCCCCGCTGCCACCCCAGCGGGCCCCGCCAGGTCGCCCTACCAGCTAGTGCTGCAGCACAGCCGCCTCCGGGGCCGGCAGCATGGGTAAGCGGGCGCCCAGACGGGATCGGAGGGACCGGGCGTCGGGGGCACCGTCGGAACGGGCTGGGGGCGTAGGGGACAAAGCCCGAATCAAAAGCAGGCCGCTGCGTGGGACGCTTGGAGGGACCAGCCCTGCAGGAGATGGAAGGAGGGGAGTGGGGAAGGTGGAGAAAAGTCAGCAGGAGGCACTGTGTGGAGGAAACGGATGGAAGAGTTGACCTGGGACCTCCACTCAGGCCTAGAGCGTGAGCGGGATCCCGGCCTTTGAGCTTCTCCAGGCGGATAGGAGTTGGCGGCTGTCTGTGCAGAGTCACCGTGGGAAGGTGGCCAGGGCAGGCAGGGAGCCCACCCAGTAGGGTGCAGGTTCCAGTCCAGCCAGGTCCTTGTCCAGCACCTTCATATGTGACACTGGGACCACACAAGCTGGCAGTATCCGAGGCCCCCAGGCCCTGTCACCCGGCCAGGCCCTAAACCCCCCACCTGGCACCAGGCGCACCAAGGGCAGCGTCTGCTCCCCTGCTGGATGAAGAGAGGAGAGTGTGCTGGGAGTCACACACACTGTGCAGATGGGGAAACTGAGTCTGGAGCGGCCACATCACTTCCTCACGGTCCTGCAGTATGTATGGGAGCTGGGATTGGAACCGCTCTTAAAACACTGGCTGAGTTTGTAAATTTGGGACCTTATCATTGCATATATTCCTTTGAGACACTGAAGATGTGTTGGTTTTCCGGGGGCAAACCCAGGCAGCAGGCCCAACCTGGTAAAGACCCTGGCCCAGACCCAGGCAGAGGTGGGCTTGTTTCTATATCCCAAACTCAACCATCCTGCTTGACATGTAGCCAGGGTTTGCTGCCTACCTGGGTGCACCAACTCCTCTGTGACAGTTAGGTAGAACTATATGTGGATAGGAAGGAAATGGCAACCCACTCCAGTATCCTTGCCTAGAAAATCCCATGGACAGAGGAACCTGGTGGGCTACAGTCCATGGGGTCACACAACTGAAGTGACTTAGCGCATATGTGGATAGGGTTGTGTCGCAGCCCAAATGCCCTTGGGTTTGGCATTTGCTCCCAATTGGTGCCCAGACCACCCTTTGACTGGGCAGATCTGTACTTAGATCAGAGCTCAGTGTTGGAAGTGATTGGAGTTGACTTCATAGGGTTCTACAAAGCCTTGACTCCCTGCCCGTAGAAGTGGCCCCTTATTGGGAGTAGTGTCCTTGTTCCTCTGCCTGTGTGTGCCTGTGGTCGTACTTGGCCTTTCAGATGCCCAGGGCTATGGGGAGGGGACTATGTTGGCAGTGAGTCTGGCCCCTCTGCAGAGTGAAAGCCATCCAGGCCATGCTGCGGCCTCATACCCTGCAGGAGAGAGGAGAGTACGGGGGATTTCCCGGGGTCTTTCAGGAAGTGAGAGACTCACCTTTGACTTCTGCTGGGTACAGAAAGGTGAGGGGGGCAGGACAGAAAGACAAGGAGGGAACGAAGCATCAAGTCACAATATGAGCCACTGGCATGTCCATGGTCTCTGCCCAGCGCACTGTTGGCCTTCTGCCTTTCCTGCCAATGGAGTATGTCCTGTTTGGGTGCCACAGTCCCTCCTGGGAGGGTTCTGTCCCTCTGTGTCTTCTTAGGCACTCAGTCAGGAAAAGGCACCCACAGCATTCTCTGTCACCTGGAATGGTGGCTCCCGGCGCTCCACAGTGATGCTTCCCAAAGGTGCCGATGGGTCTCCAGCAGGAACCACCCCTGTAACAAACCTCCTTCCCTTTGAAGCCCAGAAAAGTCACAGACCAGCTGGAAAATAGTTGTGTGTGTGTGTGTGTGTGTGTGTGTGTGTGTTTAATGCAAATCTTTATTATAAGTTTCAGCTATTAGGTCAACTTTCTCCCTCCCCTCCCTTCCCCCACCCTGCAGGCTAATCATCTTGCAGGGCAACTGGAAAAGCCTATAGTGATCTGTGATGGGCAGGATGGGCTAAGCATTCCCAGGTGTGCTCCCCCCCCCCAGTAAAGTCTGGACACACGGGCAGGTGGACTGTAGTGAACGGTTGCAGATGCAGCTGCGTTTACTCTGATCTAACGGTCCCTGAAAACTCACAGGCTGCCTGGCTTAGCCCATGGGGGTGGCACCCTGTGCAAAATGGATAACCTTGTTCAAACTCCAACCCTCTTTCAAAGTGAGAACTGGTGGGAAGGGAAAGGGAAGCTCTTTTGTTAAAGAAATGTAGTGTGTGTGCTTCACAAGACATCAAGGAAGAAATAACAAGTGGGTCCTGCTCACCATTTGGCTCCCCAGGTGGCACTAGTGGTAGAGAACCCGCCTGCCAGTGCAGGAGACAGAAGAGATATGGGTTTGATTCCTGGGTTGGGAGGATCCCCTGGAGAAGGGCATGGCAACCCACTCCTATTCTTGCCTGGAGAATCCCATGGAGAGAGGAGCCTGACGGGCTTTAGTCCATGGGGTCACAAAGAGTCAGACATGACTGAAATGACTTAGCAAGCATGCTCACCCTTTATCCATCACACTTTTACTTTCATCTTCACCACAGCCCAGTGAGCTCTGTGGTAGCTGTTCCCATTTTACAGATAGAGAAACTGTGGCTTTGTGACGTGGAGTGACTTAGTCCAGAGACAGAAAGCTGTTGGGAGAGTAGACACTGTGATGCTGTCTTTCGACTCCCGGTTGTTATCTGTGTTGCTATAGAGAAGGAAAACAACAATACTGAAAGAGAAGTAAAAATGCAGTCACACTTCCAAATGTCAGCAACCAGAACTGGACTGCATTTTCTGAAGCGCTAGGTTTTCAAATCCAAGTTGAATAGCAGAGCTGTTGTGCTTGAGGCAGAAGGCCCAGAAACAGGGTGCTCATGTCAATTAAACTTCAGTATAAATTTCCTATGTACACAGCCCACCCCTCCCACCCTGATGTGAGAGGGAGTAGGTCACAGAGACCCCCAGCCTCTGCTCCTGTCTCAGAGGGCAGCAGCAGTGGAAACTCAGTCCGCAGAGGAATGTTGGAACCACATCCACCAGAGACTCTGAAGGTTCGCCAAACGCCTACGGAGAGTTGCGGAGAATTCATCGACAGTAATTATTTCCTGCTTGGTCAGATAGAACTTCTGAAATGTACAGAAATAAATAGCACCTCCAGCTGGAGTGTGGCCAGCAGGGACTCTCTCAGGGTTATTTGGGGACTGCTGTAACCTATGAATACCAGGCAGCAAACTGAGAAACAAGGTGGCTTCTGTAAAAACCCTCTGGAGGCTGTGGGCGTTTGGTCAGATCCAGCAGGGAGTAGGAGGGTAGGAGCTGTCCTCCCCCTTGGCTTGAGGTTTCCTCTCCAGCCTCCGCTTCTCTTGCCCTCAGGTCCCTACAGTAACTCACAAATATTTGCTATGCCTCCTTGGCCCACTCAGCTTTGCCTGGGGTGAACCACAGACTGGACAAGAGGTGACATCCACATGGTGGAAGAGACAAGGCAGAGAATTAAAGGGTCCGTGTGCCCTCCCTCCCACCCAATAAGCTGACTGAGTATTTGAGAGTTGACCAAGTTCCTGGAAAAAACCATGCATCTCAAATGATGGCTCTTGATTATATTTGTAAAGTATCAGAGGAATTGATATTTAGAATTGATATACCTGAAGTTCTCTGGTCTTTGTTGCTGCACGCAGGCTTTCTGTAGCTGCAAACAGTGGGGGACGGTGCCTAGTTGCGGGGCGTGGGCTTCTCACTGTGGTGCTTTCTCTCGTTGAGGAGCTCAGGCTCTAGGCACACAGTAGCTGCAGCAGGCAGACTTAGTTGCAAGTTCCTGGCTCTAGGGCACATGGGCTTCAGTAGTTGCGACGCAGGGACTCATTCATTGCGATTCATGGGCCCTAGAGCTGGCTTGCTTCAGTAGTTGGCAGCATGCGGGCTCAGCTGTGGCTCGAGGACTCTAAAGCCGGGCTCAGTAGTTGTGGCTCATGGACCCAGCTGCTTCTCCGAGTCATGTTGGAATCTTCCTGTACCAGGGATTGAACCCATGTCCCTTGCATTGGCAGGTAGATTCTTACCCACTGAGCCACTAGCGAAGTCCTGGGAGCAGTATTTTTGACAAGGCTATTCCAAGTTCCTCTGCATCCAATCTGGTGCTTAGCCCCACCTAGAATATAAAAGAAACAAATCGGAACACCTGCCCCCAGGGTTCTTTGCAGGGTAGCTGAAAGGTCACACACACCCTGATTAGTTTTGGGTTGTGTTCTATACCCAGCATCAAACAATGGCTGTATCACACACAGGTCAGCGGTGGACAGAAGAGTACCACCTGGGACACCGAAAGAGGGCTTTCTGGGGGGAATGGGACGCAAACTGGGGCCCCAGTAATAAACGACTTAGTTCAGTGAGTGACTGTCTCCTTCCAAGGTCCTGACAGCAGCTAGCTTGGCCATGCCTGCTAGTTTCCAGGCTGGGCACACCAGATAGGCTGTGTTTGGGAGCCAGACAGCTGCCTAGGGATGCAGAGGATGTCTGTGTGTGGAGCTGCCTGGGGAGTGCTGGGGCCTGGACCACAGGACCAGCGATGCCTGCTGGGAGGCCAGGTTCAATCCTGTGGATGTGCGGAGTGGGGTACAAAGAAAGTCTGGGGGCCTCTCTCAAAGCTGCTGCTGTTCTTAGCAAACACCACTTTCTTTTTAAGGTGGTGTTTTCCATCTATAAAACATGTAGCCTAAAAATTTTAAGATGTTTTTATTTATACTTACTAAATGTCAGTGTCAAAGAAGAATGTTTAAATGAAATGATGTCACTGTATGATATATACTTTGACAGTTTTTGAATTTGGGGGGATATTTTTGGGAGGGATGATGGAAGTCTGGATCACGAGGACCAGAATGTACCCCCAAGCTGACCGAAATGACTGTATCTTCTCCGTATCTAGAACCTTCTGGTGACCCAGGAGGGCCCACGTGGTGGGAAGGATGAGGAGGCAGGTGACTTGCCAACCGTTTTGCTAACACTGCAGCTTTTGTTTTCAGCCCCAACGTGTGCGCTGTGCAGAAGCTCATTGGGACTAACAAGAAGTACTTCACCAACTGCAAGCAGTGGTACCAGAGGAAGATCTGTGGCAAATCAACGTGAGTATCTGTAACCACCGATGCCCACCAGCCACCCAGGAGGCCACCCTTGGTGTGCATGGGTTGCAGGTACCCCCGGGCGTGGGCCAGCCTTTTGGAAGGTGGCACCGTGTGCAGAGCCACGAAGATGCGTGTGTACACATGTCAGATGCGTGTGTACACATGTGTGCTTGGGAGTGGTGTTTTCAGTAAGCTGGCGATTTTGTTTTACACTTTTAAGGCACCTAACAAGACTTGGATATGTTTTTTAGGGCCGACTTGGGATCGCAAGAAACATGAAATTGTGTGCGGGCACTTCTTAATCCTCACTAAATGATACAAATACAATGATTCAGTGTAGAAGCCACCAGCCTCTGACTCTGGGAAAGAAGACCCATTGGGGAACTTATGCAGGGTTCTTGCTCTGTGTTTCAATGTGCGTGCACGCTAAGTTGCTTCAGTTATGTCCGACTCTATGCAACCCTGTGGACAAGCCCACCAGGCTTCTCTGTCCTAGGGATTCTCCAGGCAAGAATACTGGAGTGGGTTACCATGCCCTCCTCCAAGGGGTCTAACTGACCCAGGGATCAAACCCATATCTCTTATGTCTCTTGCATTGGCAGGTAGGTTATTTACCACTAGCATTTCAAGGTAAATACCCTCCAAAAGACTGAGAGTGCCTAGAGATATGCACATAATGAGGCAGCACAGCATATTAAGAACACAGGCTCAGACTCTCTGATTCAAAGGTTGGCTCTGCCACCTACCTGGGCAGTTGGCTTCACCTTTGGAACTCTCAATTGCCTCATCCATAATATAACAATAGGACTACCTTATGGGATTGTTCTGAGGACTGAATGAAATAATACACAGAAGAGGCTAAATTTGGAGCCTGGCACATAGTAAGTGCTCAGTAAATGCTAGTTGCTATTGTTTGCAAATCTCAGCTGCATAAACAGAAGTGAGACACCAGGGGTTGTGGCCCCCTGTGGTTACAGTAGAGCTTTCTGGTGCCTCTAGCGTCATGAACAGCATGGAGGGAGGTGGCGTTCACCATGACTGCCCTGCAGCCTGCGTGTTCTGACAGAATTCCGGGGAAGCCTAATCTGTTTTGGCACCAACCATCAAAAGATCACAAAGCTGGCTGTCTCCAAAAGATGGAAAAATGTGCTGTGCAGAGCTCCCTGAGGCACTCGTGAGGACCTGGGCTTCCTCTTGTCTGTGTAATAAGAGGATTAAGAGATGCTGAGCCACTATCTTGAACCCTTTCCCATATTAGAGGTTTTTAAACGTATTGCTTGTGACTCGCTTTGGAGCAGATGTCTCCTCTAACTGAAGGAAGGGTAAACACTCTCTCCGTGAAATGCACATGGAAATAAATATCCCAACTTGTGACACTGATTGTGTCCTAACACAATTGTCAATCCTAGTATGGATCAGGGAAATTGTGGATTGAGCAGAGGTGGGGCAAGACCAGTAGCATCCCATGAGCCTGTCAAGGGCAGGGCAATGACAGTTGGTTCCCTGCTTGATCAAGCCCAGCCCCAAAGCCAAGAGTTAAGTGAGCTAAGAGGATCCACCTCCCAGATTTAAGGAGGGAACAAACCCCCAGCCAGAATTCTTGCTGTTGTGGACAAGAAGAGATTATGCAAATATATATGCTACGTGTCCTTCTCTGGTACCCAAGTTAAAAAAAAAAAATTTTTTTTCAGTACTTTTTGATTTTTCCCATGTGGGTATATTATCAACTAAAATAAACACTTAATTAAACACAGAGCCAGGCCCCACATAATTGCATCTTGGAAGATGACCGAGCCCTGGGTTTTAAGACGCTACCATTTTGTTTGTTCTGGTTTCCCTGAAAATGGGAGCCACTTGTAATGTCAAGCTGATAGTGGGTGGTATTGGCCATGGTATTTCAGCGTGGCCCCGTGTTGAAGCATTTGCCTGACCAGTTAACAGTAGCTTGGGGACAGTTTCAGCATTCCCCGGCTGACGCTGCTCTGAGTCGCCTTGGCTGATTGGCTCTTGGTACCTACTTCCTTCTCCACTGATGTGTCAGGATGGGCGCAGGCAGCACCCATGTGTTGGCCAAATGTTCTTGATGACGGGTCATCACATTTTTGAAGACGTGATGGTGCAGCACCATAGAGCATAGGGGGAGCCCAGGTGCTGCAGGGGGAGGGATAGACGTAGGTGTGGGTGGGGAAATCAGAGTGCAGAGTGGGGCCCAGGGCCCATCCCAGCCGTAGAGTGGATCTTACAAACCCACAGGGGATAATCTGAACCTACAACTCTACCACGTGCTGTTGCTTTGGGCAGCTTATAAAAGAGGAAATGGGGATAGAAAATCATGAGTTGATTAAAAAAACCTTATGATCCAGGATAAGAAGGTCCCTCCCTGGAACATCACGTGCAGCAGCAGGAAGGTGAAGCTGACTGGGGGAAGGCCAGAGAACTTGGGGAGGGAAAGGGGAAGTGGATGGACTCATCTCTGTTGTCCCCGAGAGAGCTGAGAAGAAGCAACGTTGCCGTTTGCTTGTGCCCCAGGGCTGAAACCCATGAAGGAGCTGCCATCTGGGTCCTGAGAATTCAGTGCCCATAGGTGATCAGCAGGGGAGGAGAGAGGGCTGTGTGGGCTGCCAATGATGTCATCCTGGTGAGAATGGGCCCTGTGGTACACTTACCTGGGTGAGGACCAAACTGAAACAGGAAGCACGGTGGTGGTCGGAGCAGAGAGCGCCATCTCAGCATGGGGCCGGCCTGGGCAGTGGGAATTTTCTCAGGGGCAAGGCTGGAGCCAGGGGTGTTTATTGGCGTGAAAGGGAGCCAAGTGTCATGGGAAACGGGTTGCACAGGTCCACAGGGGACCCCAGACCCACAGGAGAATGTAAACTTGGAAGCAGATAAGTAGCACTAAGTACGGGATCAAGGCGTGAAGACTTTGCCATTTCACGTCACACAGGGACCTAGGAGCCTAGAGCCGAGTGTCCGCCGCTGGGAGGCCCTGATTTCACCTCCAATAGAGGAGGGAGGGGCATAGTCACAGTGTGCACTCAGCACGCCTGTCAGGCCACTGCATCCATCGTCTGCAGACAATAGCTTGTCTGCATTGTCCCAAAAGAGTCCTGGTGCTACTTGTCAAGCCTGATACATGGGTTTTATTACAGGAAGTAGTTACCAGTGGGCCTCTCTTCAGTGATGCAAGTGAATTTTATTACTTAGAAACTCATTTTATTTCAGATCCTAAAGAGCACCAGTGTGATACAGCAGCTCATCAAGCAAAGAGGGTGATTTCGGGTCTCCATCTGATCAGTAACCGTAACATTTTTATGTCCAGCAGCTGAAGCAATGGTGCAGGAAATGGTGCTCAGGAAGCCCAACAGGCCTCCTTTGTATGAACCGCCATGAAAGGGAGGCCCGTTTAACAGCCAAGTCGGAGCTGACATCATGGAGATGTAACAATCACAGCAGGAGCCCAGGCATCCTCGACGTGGCACAGGGAGGGCCGGCACGGGAGCCAGCAGGTGGGGGTGGCCATTCTCCACTCCAAAAGCTTGCCGCTGTGTCACAAGCAACGTCATTCACAGGCAGCAGTAGCCATTCTCTAGAGCCAGGATGAGCTGGCAGGACACTCTCGTTTCCCCGGTAGCAAGCATGGCTTTGCCCAAAGGCTGAAATATGAACACTTCTTCAATACTGTGTTCAGGCTTAGGCATTTCACTTCTACTGAAGCCAGCCAGCGTATGGTCTAACGTTTCCATCAGCTCTATAGAAAACAGCAGAGCTATTTCCTATAGATCTCATTTGGGCAGGGCACCCAGGGACATCTGTGATGAAGCTGAGCAAGACCCTTCCTTTCCTTGCCCTCCTGTATCCTACAACCTTGGTCCCAAAAGGAAAAACAAGAGGATGGTGAGAAGCCATCTAGGGATGGCAAGCTGTCCCCCAGACCCACAGCAGCACCTCCTCCCCTGCTTCCTGTTCCCTGTGCAGCCCTCTGGATCCCCATGGCCAACCTGCTCTGAAATAACTGAGATTTGACATACACCACACTCCAGGGTTTTACTAAATGCCTCTACTGTGCAGGGTTTCCTGATGGTTCTGTTCCATTCTGTACTCTCCTAGCAGGCAGCTTTGTTGTTCTTGTTCAGTCACTTAGTCATGTCTGACTCTTTGTGACCCCATGGACTGCAGCACGCCAGGCTTCTCTGTCCTTCACCATCTCCCAGAGTTTGCTCAAACTCATGTTCACTGAGTCAGTGATGCCATCCAACCATCTCATCCTCTGTCATCCCCTTCTCCTCCTGCCTTCAATCTTTCCCAGCATCAGGGGCTTTTCTAATGAGTCAGCTCTTCGTATCAGGTGGCCACAGTATTGGAGCTTCAGCTTCAGCATCTGTCCTTCCAATGAATATTCCAGACTGATTTCCTTTAGGGGTTGACTAGTTGGATCTCCTTGCTGTCCAAGGGACTTCTAAGAGTCTTCTCCAGCACTACAGTTGGAAGGCATCAATTCTTTGGAGGCAGGTTAGCTGACAGGAAACCTTGTTCTCTTGAGTATGTACATGAGTCCATGTACCATTTGGGTAAGGCCCTGTGGTAGGTGGAATGATGTCACACTAATACTGTCTACATCCTCACCCTGAATGTGTGAAGATGTTACCTTACAAGGGAAAAGAGACTTTACAGATCTGATTAAGTGAAGGCACTGGGTGGGGGTGTGGTGGAAGGCAGGTTATCCTGAATTATCTGATGAGACGAATATAATCATAAGGGTCCTTATGCGATGAAAGCAGGCAAGTGAGAGTCAGAGAAGGCGATATGACAATGAAAACTGAAGTTGGAGTGGTGTAACTACAAGCCAAGAACTGTTGGCATCCTCTCAGATGTGGAGAAGACAAAAATAGATTCTCCCCTAGAATCTCGGGAAGGAATACAGCCTTTGATTTTAGCCTCATAAGGCCAGCTTTTGACACTGTTATCCAGAATTATAAGATAATACATTTTTGTGGTTTTGAAGTCACTATCTCACTAAACTTGTGATAATTTGTTACAACCGCAATGTGCTTAGTCGCTCAGTTGTGTCTGATTCTTTGCAACCCCATGGACTGTATGTAGCCCACCAGGCTCCTCTGTCCATGGGATTCTCCAGATGGGCCCTATCTATTAACTTAGAAAGCTGTGTTATGGGGAATTTATTTATTACATGTGATTTGATCAGTGGTTTCATGCCGGGCATGGCTTTCAATGAAATTAACCTAACTTTATAAAGTTTATACCTGGGATTTTTTAAGAAGCAGCTCAACGACTGAGCGCCTAGTAAATAGCAAGCATCTGGTAAGTGTTTTTCATAGGTTAGCTTGTTTGGTTCTCACAGTCATCCTTTAAGATCAGTATGATCATTAGCCCATTTACAGAGGGGAAGACTGAGGCTCAGAAAGCCTAAGTCATCTGCTGGCAGGTGGAGGCGGCCCAGTTATTCTGTTGATATGTGCTGCCCCCAAGGAGAACTGAGCACAGCAGCTAGTGTTGGTGACATGGGGAAAAGTCAAGTGAGCAGCCCTGGAGGACCTGGGTCATCTGCCCCAGGTCTCTCTCTTCAGCCCTGAAGCCTATGATTCTGGGTCGCAGGGAGCAGAGGAGGCCTCCTTGGAGTTCGCAGAGGCCCTCTGGCCCAGAGCCACCAACCTTTTCTTGGTTGTTCACCCCCAGCCTGGCAGTCATTCTGAACCCCTGTTGCAAGGGTGCTCCCTCTCTAATCAGATGGAGAGCATGGGAGTTGAAGAGACACAACCAGCATCCAGGATCCCCCCAAAGACCCTCACATGCCACATACTAACAGACTGTCACCAAATATGTAAGTGTATTTTTCAGCGGTTCTATCTCATCACTCACCATCTGGACCCTGGTAAATGGGGTGATAGTGGAATCTTTGTTGCTGGACAGCAGGTTAAAACAAACCCTTTTTTACCAGGAGTTCAAGAGTTTGATTTTCTCCTGGGAGGCTTAAGAGAGCTCAGTCGAGTGCAGAAAATGAACCCCCGTCCAGGCAGGTGCCTGTCTAGACGACCTCAGTTTGCATTTGCTCTGCAATTCCCTTGGAAATCATGATGTGCTGGATGGTTTACCTTCGGTCACAGGAAGCTGGCTCTCAGGCCCCATTCCTTATTCCACTGTTTGAGAGTTTCGTCAGTCCCTGGGCATTTACAGCCGTCCCAGCCGCCAAAACTGTGCAGCATGCTTGGGAGAGAGTGATTGCTTTAACTTATTATGTTAACTCCTTAGACAGTTTTTCTGAGGACAGAAAAAAAAAAATAATGCTTCTCTCTTTGTCCAGTTGTGAGTAAAACTTTGGAGGGGAATGGAGGAGAGCTCTCAAACTCTATTTCAACTCTTAGACCTCTGATGGGCACTACTTTTTGTCCCCCCACCCCCTACCTCCCTCAAATTCCCTTCTAAGTCATGAACCTTGTCTGATTTTATTCCTCAAATTGCTCTTCTGACCTGAGAAGCTAGAACAAGAAAATTCGTGTCTCATTGCCCTAGAGGATGTTGTTTTTCTGAGGTTTCTGCTTATTGGACTGTTTCAGGACAAGGAGAAGCCAGGAGTCTTTAGTCAGAGCAGCTTTTGCTGATAAGATTCAAGTCAGAGACCAGCAGATTGGTCCCCTCTATGCTGGAAAGCCAGGGAACTGGGGAGACATGGTTGGGGGCTCCCTGCGCTTCTCATGCTTTCCTGCACTCACCCTCAGACCCACAACTGTGTGACTACTCCAGCCCCGTCTCCCACAGCTCAGCGTGTGTGTCCTCAGGGCCAGAGCCCCAGGAAGGTGACACGCAGGGCTGAGAAGAGGGTGTGCCAGTCCTGAAAGATTTGGTCAGGATCGTCTCAATGGGCTGTCTTCTTGGGCTGCAGTTTCCAGCTGCCCTCTTCCTCTCTGGGGCCAGGTGGACTGGTTCTAAGAGCTTGTGTTGTTGGGATGGTCAAGCAGGGAACCGGCTAGCTGTGGAGGTGTTTCAACCCAGAAGGCCACTAGGCTGAGGTGAGAGGCTTGCTCACCTCGTGCACTCAGAAAGTGCTGGGGATGCCAGGCTGTGCGTAGCACTCAGGAAGAGGAGGGAGAGGCCAGCAGCATGAGAGGATTAGGAGACGGTCAGAAGGTGTCCTGGCAGGAGCCACCCACACTGGGCTAACCAGGAGACAGCCTTTGGCTGTGGGGGTGGGGGATTGGGGGGCTGTGCCCCCACAGGGTTGGTGTGTCCCCCATGTCCAGAGAGCCCACCTGGAGAGGAGAGGCAGCGACTGCTGCCAGGGGTTAGCTTTCATCACATCGGAGAGACCCCCAGTGTCCTTTTAATGTTAGACTTTTCCCGTTAGCCCACTTCCCCCTGTATATGTGCACTGTCAGCAGCAATGGAGAAGGGTCTTGACTTGGTGAACTGCGAGGAGAGTCCTAGATCTGACCCGCCCCAGCCGGCAGCCTTGGAAGTGCCTTCACCCCCGAAACATTTGCAGCTTTCTGACTCCATCCCTCACTTCCTCCTTCATGCTGAGATGTCCCTGCTCCCCCACCTGTCTGGCAGCCTCCATTTCTCCTGTCATCGTCACCCCTCCTTCCCCTCCACATATATGTGGCCACGGGTGAGTTTACTCTTGGGGAGCTGGTTTTCTGTTGTTCTCAGTGAAATCCCGGTGAGCCATTGAGCTCTCCTGTGGTGAGCTCTCCTAAGCTTGGTGAGACTTGACCCCATCCCACTTCCTCAGCCCCCACCACAGAGCCCCGGTATTTATCAGACAAAGCCTGAGAGTCCATGCATGCGTGTCCCCAGTCCTGTGGGCTTGAGGCTTGTGGCTCTCCCTACGTTTAACTATGAGATGCTGGCAGACACTCTCCTCCTTTGAAAGAGTGCTTTTCTGCTCCCTAGAAATTATCCCATTGGTTGGAACTGTGAGTGTGAGATTTAAGGAACCTTGGAGATCATCTAGTTTAGCTTCACCTTCTTCTGTAAATCAGGAAACTGAGACCCAGAGAGAGAAATGAACTTTCAAGGCCACCCTGCGAGTTACTGATAGATGACAAGCCTCGTCTCCTAATCCTATTGCGTTGCCTTTGAAAGGCAATCGGATCTCACTTTTGTTGCAGACGATGACTGGTTTCCAAAAATAAAACTGTGAGTCAGTCGAGATCAGTCCTGAGACCACTAGCCTGTTTCACCCTTTTAAGCAGGGCTGAAAGGTTCAAGAGGAATGGGATGGGAGGAGGGCTGAGAGAAAAGTGGAGAAGAAGGAGTCAGAAGGATGGAGAAAGAAGGGCAGAGAAGAGTGCGTGTGAGTCACTCCTCAGAAAGGTCCTAGGGGCTTGTTTCTGGCACAGTGACACCTGTGTCTCCCTGGCAGCCTGAGTATCCTCATCTGTCTCTGAGACAGCCCCCCCGGATGACAGATGAACCAGGCTTCATGTTCACGTGACTCCCAGGGCTTCCTCGAGACAACTCCAGTGGAATTAGTGAGAGGAGAATTTCTTGGCTCATTGAGAGTAGCACCCGCTCCCTCCTACCCTCAAAGCCCAAACTTCTGCCCCATCTGCCTGCTTCTCTTCCATCTATGTCATTAAACAGCCTGAGAGAAGCCGTGGTGAGCAGTTCTGTAGTAAGCCCGCTGTGACTCAAGGCTGTGTTCTCTCCTGTCCTGAAGGACAAATGGGCAAGAAAGGAAGTGGCTGGACATGGCTGTTGGCTTCAGGTCCCAGGGTTGCCAAGGAAGAGTCTGTGCTCACAGCGTTGGTGCAGGAGTGGCCTTTGATGGGACAGGGGGTTTTGATGCGAAGCTAGTCTTTCTTGGAACACTTCCTTGTGTTGCTCTTTGAAATCCTCAGTCTTTTGGGTTTCCCTGGGATGTTGGATTGACTGAAGCTTTACGTTTCAGACCTCCAGAAGGTGGTGAGTAAGCCATGATGGTCTGGTCTAAGTTTTAATGTCAGGTGACATCAAAGTTTAAAACTATAAACTGCCAGTCTTGTTCATCCAAATACAAAGAATCTCACAAACTGGCAATATCAGTTGCCTCCTGGAAGGAAGATTGAGGGATGAGAGGGGATGGGGAACACTTTACTATTGAACCCTTTGTAGATTTTGAAACCATATAAAGATTTTCATTGATTAAAATTTTGTTTTTAATTTAAGGAAACAGTAAGCATCTTAAAGAGCTTTGTTTTTATTGTAAAGTTTGGTCGTGAAGATGGAATAAGACTTGATCATAAATATGCTACCCTTCTCGGTTACTAAGTCAGAGAGCTAGAAGTTCATGGGCTATTTAGTTCAATGACCATCACACGGTACATGTCTACATCTTACAGATGAGGAAACTGAGGCCCAGAGAGGAGACAGGACTGGCTGGCGAGGCCTGGGTTGGTTAGTTAGTGGCGGACTCAGAACCAGAAAGCTCCGGAGCTCCTCCTGCTCCTTCCTGCTGCCTCTCAGCAGTTCTTCCCACTGGGTTCCTTGTGAATTATGCTGGAGATAAGTTTCAGGTGAGGACGTGTACTAATGCCACTGTGAATATGCTGCCGCAGTCCTCTGGCTGTATCCCAGCTGCATGACTGTGAATGACCACATCGCTGGCACCATGTGCAAAGCCGAGGAGGTGTGACAAGCTCCTTGCTGATGAGAGGTACAGAGATGACCGAGCGTGTGATCTCCTCCAGGAGCAGGCTATGTGCTCACCCCATCATGTCCCTTCCCAGAGCGAGGACCAATGACACGAGAGGGGAGGGAAGCCCTGCCTAATACATGTGCGTGTCTTCATTGCAGAGTCATCAGCTACGAGTGCTGTCCTGGATATGAGAAGGTCCCGGGAGAGAAGGGCTGTCCTGCAGGTGATTAAGCCTTGCCTGTTGGCGCAGATGGAGGGGAGGAGGGAGGGAGAGAGGAGCACCCACGTGAGGGGCAGCAGAGTCTGAATGGGGGTCCAGAGGATGAAGGCTGGAAACAGCAAGTTTCCCACGCTGTCCTTCCTGTGCAAGCCGACCTCCTTAACACGCTGGGGGAACAGACTCTGGTCCTGACCTGCCTGTGCCCTCCACACCAGGCACAGGCTCCTGCCTTTGTTGTTTCTGGCTGCAAGAGATTCTAAATACATCTAGCATTGCTGAGCAGCTCTGCTGGAGAGCAGACAGGGCAGGCCAGGCCTCCGGCTGGGCTGGGCACATCAGGCCACCTCACCTAACTGTCAGAACCTGGCCCATTGGAGGTTGTAGGGATGGGAGTAGCAGGCTGGCTTTCCCAGAGTCAGCCAAGGGTACCGTGAGTGGGCATCAGGGCCCACAAACAGTGTGGTACCTGTGAATTCACCTGTTTGAAATCAGATCCTTTCCTTTAGTCCTGCACACCTCTGGGGACTGTGCAAGGAAGATTTTTTTTTTTTTTTTTAACTTGGAAATCTTTGCTAGTTCATTAGTTGAGAGTGTGAGATTGAGATTTAGGAGATAGTGGGTGATTTCGTTGGTACCAAGGTCACAAAGAGGGTGGCATGGACAGGAGCCATGGCCTTCCTACTGAATAGCAAGACAGGCGGGAAGCGTGGGATGGGGAAGAGAAGGAACTGGAGGGGGCGGGGTGCCTTAGGGCCTTACTTTCAGCACCTTTAAAAGGAACAGGAGAAACTCTGGGTGTGAGAGGAAGGTCCTCCAGAGCTTCAGGCTATTTCAGGAAATAACATTTTATTACTTGCAAATACCCAAAGCACTTCTGAGATCTCTTTCATTCCAGTGGAAGCCATTAGGGAACCAGTTTCAAAAACAACTAGATAAGTCTGTAAGACTAGCTTGTAATTGGGCTATCTGTTTCTGGTGTATGTTCCTACCTGTGTTATCTGATTGTCTATGAACAAAAGCTTTGCTCTGCTGTAGTTAAAAATGACTGATCCCTTGAGCTCACATAGGGAAGCCCTTGGCTGTGGAGTTGCTCTAAGAAGCAGGTGACTGGCCTCTCCGGTTCCCCATAGCAGGCTGTGTCTGGCCTCCTGCAGTGGGTGTGCTCAGATGAGGAAGGGTGTGGTCTGGCCGGGGAAGTCCCACAGGCCATCCCTGCTCTACCATCTGCCTCTGCAGCCCTGCCACTCTCTAACCTGTATGAGACCCTGGGAGTCGTCGGGGCGACCACCACTCAGCTGTACACGGACCGCACAGAGAAGCTGAGGCCCGAGATGGAAGGACCCGGCAGCTTCACCATCTTCGCCCCCAGCAACGAGGCCTGGTCCTCCTTGCCAGCTGTGAGATGACCTTCTTATGCCCAGGGCTTTCATCCCAGGGACCGTCTTACTGAGACTCAGTGGTGGTTTCTACCGTCTCAGGACACATCTTCCTTAAGCCCTCAGATAAAGCCATGGCACTTGAGCTAAAATATGCCTCCCCAGGCGGCTCCCAACGCTCCATCCACTTAAGTGGCCAGACAGGTCTCAGTGTTCACAGAGGAGAGGGCTCTGGAGAAATGGGAGTCCCCGGGGCACCTTTCCCAGGGTGGCAGGGACTCATCTGTTGAGTGTGGGGCCTGCAGCCCCCTCATGGCCATGCTGACCCTCCTCCTAGGAAGTGCTGGACTCCCTGGTGAGCAACGTCAACATCGAGCTGCTCAACGCCCTCCGCTATCACATGGTGGACAGACGGGTGCTTACGGATGAGCTGAAACACGGCATGGCCCTCACCTCCATGTACCAGAATTCCAACATCCAGATCCACCACTATCCCAACGGGGTAGGGAGTCCTGCTTCCACGGCTCTGCCCCGTGCCCACCCTGAGCTGCATCTGGTGCATGTGTGGGCGGGTTTCTGGGGTCGTGTCCTCCAGGCGGGGTCACCTGTGGGCAGTCCTCTGCCTCCTGCACCAGCTTCTCCACATTCTGTCCTGTGGTTTCCCTTCCTGGGGCTCACAGGCTATGCCTCCCGGGTGTTAACCGCTCATGCTCACTCCTTTTCTGGGCAGATTGTGACCGTCAACTGTGCCCGCCTGCTGAAAGCAGACCACCACGCAACCAACGGCGTGGTGCACCTCATTGATAAGGTCATCTCCACCGTCACCAACAACATCCAGCAGATCATTGAAATCGAGGACACCTTCGAGACCCTGCGGGTAAGGAACCACCCCGGGGCGGGGGGAGGCCTGGGGATACATGGCCTCCCATGAGGGCCTTCTTCTGTGGGAGGGGTGGAGCATGTCTCTATGCTCATGGGCATTTAGGTGACCATGGAGCAAGTTCCTCTGATGCCCATAAACATGGTGAATTCACTAATCAGGCGGTCAGGTTGACCATAGGAAGACATCATAATCTTGTGCTGGGAACATTCCCCTGCTGGACTTCTCCCTTGTAAAGTTTCTTTTCCTTGACTCCCCTGGAAAGTTCCAAGGTCGTGGCTGCAGCAGTTCTGCAGGCTGGGGGTGCATTATGTGTTCCGGAGTGGGAAGCTCCTCCTGCCAGATGCTGGTGCTTACCTGTGGGACTAGAGAAATGGCCTTTCAGGCTGCATGGTCTTCTGGATCACATGTCCCTACCACGGGATCCTTGTTCCATTCATACCCCCTGTTTCCTTGGAACCCAGACCAGCAGAGAGGCCACGAGTATAGACATGGAGCCTGGGAACTGACATCTGGCTTGGCTTCTGCCTGCTCTGGGTCCCAGAACGCTGCTCCGGCCCCGCTGCCAGCAGGCATTTATCTCACAGCTGTGGTGGCCGGCGGGCGTTCCTCTTAGCCACAGCTGCCCAGAGGAAGTTAGCACAGGCTGCCCCGTCAGGGTTTTTGCCCTGATTCAAGGAGAACTTCCTGACCACAAAGGATGCCAAGTGGGAGTGGAGTGGTTCCTCCCCTGGAGATCTCCAACACAGAGAGACAAACACCCCCAGGCTGGGCTGGCACTTGAGTAAACTCAGGAGGAGGCTCTGGGGGTTCCTGGGGACCTCACTGTCCACCCTCTTTCCCTGCCTTCCTTCTGGGTCACTCAAAGGTTGGGGGTCTGCAGGGGGCTGCTGTTCCCACAGACTTGATGGCACAGCTTTTGATTAGTGGCGGCTGGTCCCCACTGAGTAACCTCCTCTTACCGTTCAGGTTTTGTAAATATTCCTTGCTTTCTTCTTCCCTTTGGCTCTCCTTAATACCCGTCTTTCCTTCTGCTGACATGTACTCATTAAGCCCCTGCTACTTCCCTAGTGTGTTCAGAGGAATAGAGGAGAATAAGTCAAAGTTCTGTCTTCACTGGCATTTACATTCTTGGGGGACACAGACAAGAAACAGCCAAGGCCATCACAGATGGTGCTAAGTGCTGTGAAGTCAGGCAGTGAGTGGTGAGCAGGGGAGACCCATAGGGTCTAGTTGGTCCAGGAAGGTCTGAAGAGGTGACGTTTGAGCTGAGGCCTGAACATTGGAAATGGCCAGTTATATGAGACATGGGGGCAAGAGCTAAACTGGTAGAAGGGAGAGGGGAAGTAAGGCTCAGAAGCAGGGCGAGCAAGGAGGCCTGCAGGACTGAGTGAAGAGCACTAGGGAACCAACAGGTGAGGTAGGAGCGGCCAGGCTGGAGGGGCCAAACCCTGTGGGGCCTTGGAGACTGAGCGAGGACTGTGGCTTATCCTGATAGCAGTAGGATGCTTTTAGGAGAGCCATCTGCTTGCTCTGTAGAGAAGGAGTTATGTCATCCTTACGCTCACAGAGCTCACACAAATAATCATCACCCAACCACCGAATTGCAACATGAGGACAGCAAGCTGTGCAAGTGTGTCTAATAGAAAGGTACTTGTTTTCATCAGGGGGTAGTAGGCGGGGCAGGCTGGGGTAGGGATGGAGGGCAATGCCAAGCTGACCATCTAGAGAAATGACATTTCAGTCAAAGCCCAAAGAAGGAATAGGAGTCAGAAAAGCAAGGGAAGGGCAGAGGGAATGCTGCAGGGCCAAGGCCCAGGGTTGGAAACGAGGAAAAGAGGGCAGCAGCCAAGGATGACCAGAGTAGGCAGACCAGAGTAGGCAGAGCTCACTGGAGGGATGGGGAGAAATGAGCCTTGGTTTGGTCTTTACATCTGGGGCTTCTGCAAAAGCTGGGAGCCCTCCAGAGGTGCACTGGTGAGACCTCATGTGCCTCTAGTGTGTGGAGATTCCCAGAGCCCTCAGGGAACGCACCATCTGCTCTCTGCCCACAGGCTGCCGTGGCTGCATCAGGGCTCAACACCCTGCTCGAAGGTGACGGCCAGTACACGCTCTTGGCCCCGACCAATGAGGCCTTCGAGAAGATCCCTGCGGAGACCCTGAACCGGATCCTGGGGGACCCAGAGGCCCTGAGAGGTGAGCACCCCTGAGCTGCTGCTGCGGCTGCCTCATTAGAGTAGACAGACTGAGCCCCAGGCTGGTTCTTGTCCAAGTAGACATGCCACCTGTCATCCTGTCCCATTGCTCCCGGCTGGCCCTGTCTCTGCAGAAGTCAGAGCAGAACCCTGGTCAGAGGGGCCAATAAGGAGTCCAGCAGCCTTGTTTAGGGGGACAGCTGGGCTGAGGAAGGATGCATTGCTGGAGGTCCAGAGTAAGGTCTAGCCAGAGTTAGGAAGAGTTAAAGGCCCAGATGATCAAAGCCAGGGCAAGGCTGCCAGCATGGGCAGCAGCTTGGAGGTGTGGGGAGGGGGTGGTCTGTCCTGGCATCCTTGAAATGGAATCATCATGCTGACCCTTGAACTCTTCCTGTGTCTGGCCAAGGGCCTCAGGGGTAGTCCAAAATTATAATTAAAAACCAGTAACAGTCAGCTCTTAATTCTTCTTTGCTTCCTCTTCATTCTTCATCCTTCCTTACCTTCTCAGGCTGGTAAGTTAGGTGGAGCATTGGTTACTCCTAGAGGAGGGTGAAGGACCAAGCTTGTGTGGGAGGTTAGAAGGGGAGGCCAGGCTCTGCCACCCTTCCCCAACTCCAGGACTCCTAAGACGCTGCCTGTGGGTCCCCGAGTTTCCTACAAAGGGAAGTAGGCCCCCAGTCCCTGTGTACCCCAACCCTCCAACCACACTTGCTCCTCCCAAATATAATCCAGGGATGACTTCACTTCTTTTGAATCTATTTAAACCCACCTTTGAAATGTGCTATATAAAATGCCTAATGCATTTCAGACACCCCATAAATGTAAAACGTTCTCCTTGCAGCTCTATAGGGATGGAAAAGGGCACATTTCTGAAAGCACAGATGGGGAGCTGTTGTGTCCAGAGATTGTGGGGCCAGGAATCCAGGCTGCCAAAGTGAATGCGGTCCAGGTCAGGGAAGGTTAAGCCTAGTTGGTGTGACGGCTTAAAAGCAGGTCATTGGAATCTGATGTGCTGAGTGCCTTGATGGAGATGCTCCCAAGGTCACAGGGATGAGGATGGTGGGGGGTGGGGGTGGGGTGGCTCCCGCAACCTGAGGGTCCTGAAGGCTTCCTAGGAGATGGGACTTGGGTGCAGCGCAGCATTTTAGCTTTTTATTTAGAACTGTTTTCCCCCTAAAACATATTTTGTACCAAGTACCTTTTTATTTTTGTAAGTATCAGAACACCTTCTTATAAAGTGAGAATACTCCCCAGGTTTATCCCCTTTGCACTCCTGCCTTTTCCCGCTCAGGAAACTGCTCAAAGCCAGGGCCCGTGTGAGGGGCTGTGGTGGCAAGCGCCGAGGCAGGCAGTCCTGGTCCACCTTACAGAAGGCTGGTTATTAGCGGGCTAGCAGACAGGTGAGGAGCGGCCCTGGGGTGGTGTGCCCATTGGCAGACTGGCTTCCAGCCTTGGCCTGGCTCACCTTCTCATCATGTGCCACCACCCCACCCTAGCCTTCCCTTCCTTTCTGGAGAAACTCAATCCCCAAGGCCTAGTTCCCATAGCAGTCTTGCAGTCCTTTGTCTTCCCCACTGGCTGAAGCGGGTCCGTGCTGGTCTTCATGGCCTTCAGCACTTGTGCTAGGTCTCAGAGCTTCCTCCTGTGTGTGACACTGTGGTTTTGGTTCCCACACTCAGGACACATTGAAACTTGCCTCTGTGTTGAGAACACAAGACAGAGGGCCCCCGTGACCCCCAGTCCTGGAACAAGCTCTGCCTGGCAGGGGCTGGCCACATCTCCCTCCACCGCTCCTTGTAGCCTCAGCCCCCCCCCCCCCAGCCCCTGCCCTAACGCCAAAGTGGCACTTGAACAAGCACGATTCTATTTTTGATTTACTGGTGGGGTGAGTGGGGCAGCAGAGACCATGGCTTGCTGATCACCACCCGCAACCTCTCGCAGACCACAGCAACTAAGCAGACCCTTGTGTTTGTGATTGTCATTCAGTCGTGTCTGACTCTTTGCAACTCCATGGACTGTAGCCTGCTAGGCTCCTCTGTCCATGGGATTTTCGGTGGGTTGCCATGCCCGTTTCCTGGGGATCTTTGTGACCCAGGGATCAAACCCGGGGCTTCCACATTGCAGGCAGACTCTTTACTGTCTGAGCCACCAGGGAATTGGGTTCAAACAAACACAAACAAGATCTTCAGATGATTCAGAACTTTCACATGCTAAAGTTTTTCATCTTTTCCTACCACACTTCATTTTTATGAAAGATCAGTAGATAAAAAAAATCCCAAGGTAAACACATTTGAGGTTTTCCATCTGGGTGGTTCAGATACACATAAGAGAATTCACCCTGAAGCTCAGGTGTGTGCTGTGTGCTAAGTTGCTTCCATCACACCTGACCCTTGTGACCCTGTGGACTGCAGCCTGTCAGGCTCCTTTGTCCACAGAATTCTCCAGGCAAGAATACTGGAGTGGGTTGCCATGCCCTCGTTCAGCAGATCTTCCTGACCCAGGGATCAAATCCACGTCTCTTACCTCTCCTGCCTTTGGAGATGAGTTCTTTACCGCTAGCACCACCTAAGAAGCTAATCACTAGCATTTGTTGGGCATATACTCTGTCGTCAGGCACTGTGCTGGGTGCTTAGATTTAGCTTCATGTCATCCTTACACCAGCCCAAAGAGATGAATGCTGTGCATGCTTTCTGTTGACCAGTGAGGAAGTTGAGACTCAGAAAGACTCAGTGACTCGCCCCGGGTCCCACAGCTGCTAAGTGGCTGAGGTGAGATTCTAACTCAGGCAGTCTGACCACAGAGCCCTGGCTAGTTTTAGAGGCTAGGCTAGGAAGTGAGGAGGAGAAGGATCCAGTCCGTGTGGTGCCCCAGGCTCATCTGATTGTTAGCCTCAGAGATGATGGAATCCTCGCAGCTGTGGGCAGGCAGTGAGGTGATGCCTGAGGTCAGCCTGGCTGGCACTGACTTGACCTGTGTCCTGTTTGGCCCCCAGACCTGCTCAACAACCACATCCTGAAATCGGCCATGTGTGCCGAAGCCATTGTGGCAGGGTTGTCCTTGGAGACCCTGGAGGGCACCACACTGGAGGTGGGCTGCAGCGGGGACATGCTCACAATCAACGGGAAACCCATCATCTCCAACAAAGACGTCCTGGCCACCAATGGGGTGATCCACTTCATCGACGAGCTGCTCATCCCCGACTCAGGTGAGCCAGGCCTCGGGGGCCTTGGGCCTGTCCGGTCCGCTGTCCCCTGTGCCACCCATGGTGGTGTGCCTAGGGGAATTCAGGGATCTTGGGAGCTGTTTACCTGCCTGCACCTGGCTCACAGCATCCCAGGAGAGATGGCCTGGGCACCTGGCAGGTTTTGCCAGATTGTGAAGAATCTAGAGCTGCAGGCTTGGGAGTCCAGGCTTTATCTTGTGAGCCGGGGAGAGCCATGGAAGGTGTCTAGGAAGGCTCAACCACAGGAGCCTTTCAGAAGCTCTGCCTGTTCTGGTTGGGCACAGAAGGCCATTTGCTGACCTCAGAGCATTTGCTTTCTCAGTTGTGCCCAAGCATCCTAGGGTCACTGGCCCAGGGAGAAAAGAACGAGTGGACTTTGGCTTGGGTTCCATTCAGCATCTTTGTGCCATCTTGGATTTCCAGGGAGTTCTACTCCTAAGAAATGAGAGGATTTCATAGAGGAAAAACCAACCCAGAAGAAAGCTTTCCATGGGTGTGGTCACTGGCATTGTCAGCTCTTCAGAAGCCATGGCACAGACCATGTGTTTCTTCCTCCCCAGCAGCAGACAAGACCCTGACCAAGGGCTGGGACAGAGGCCCCCTGCCCACCTGAGACTCATTGCACTTCCCCATCAAGCAAGGTTTTCTGGGGGACCATTCCCCTGATGTCACAAACCTTCTGTGCCCCAGCAGTGTTTTAGAGGGGTTGTTGACTCAAGAGATGACATTCCTGCTGATGTATGTCATACTCTGGGGTGGATGAATGGTAAATGAAAACAGCACTTTTAACTTTTGAACCCACTTTCTCCTTCCTTGTAGCCAAGACGCTATTTGAGTTGGCTGCAGACTCCGACGTTTCCACAGCCATTGACCTTTTCCGACAAGCTGGCCTCAGCTCTCATCTCTCCGGAAATGAGCGGTTGACCCTCCTGGCCCCCATGAATTCTGTCTTCAAAGGTATCATGGAGAAGGCAGCCTGGCACATGTGTCCCTGGGGGCAGCCGCCCCTCTGCTGTCACCTCCGCGGCACCCTGCCCGATTTATAGCTCCCTGTGGACCGTTCATGCTTCCAACCAGCTCAGCCGAAAGCAGATGTGACTTCACCAGAAAGTGAAGAGGCGCTGCTGTTTCGTTTGGCAGAGCAGAGGATGCGTGTGGGGATCTGGTCCTCAGAATTGAAGTGTGCGTCTGTCGGGAGAGCAGAGTGCTCCCTTGTCATTCTCTTTGCGAGGTCGATTGCCACTGTGACAGTCGGGAGGTCATAGTGAGGATACAGCTGAACCATTGCCATGGGGAAGGCAGAGAAGGGCCAAGTTGTGTCCAGGCCTTCCCTTCCCTCTTAGGGCAAAATTCCAAACACACTTGATGATCTCGAACTTTTTTTTTTTTTTTTTTTTTTAATTCTCAGAAGATGCCAGATGTTAAGGAATATTGGCAGCCTTGCCGGATTTCTCAGTCTCCACTTCCAAAAGGGGGATCAGGCTTTCTGCTGCATGGTCTCTGATTCTCTTTGTTTCCAGAGTTAGTTTCTAGACCTGACCACGCCTTCTCTTGCAGATGGAACCCCTCCGATTAATGCCCGGACAAAGAATTTGCTTCTGAACCACATGATTAAAGATCAGCTGGCCTCCAAGTATCTGTACCATGGACAGACCCTGGACACTCTGGGCGGCAGGAAACTGAGAGTTTTCGTTTATCGTAATGTAAATTCTGGGTCCTAAATCATGCTCTTTCTTTATCTCAGCTCCAAGCAATGGAAGTTATCTTAGTGTTTAAAAAAAAAAAAAGTGCTTAATAAGTAGGAGCTTGCCTGAGAACTAGTTTCTAATAAGGAAGGAATGAATTTTAGAAAGACTATCTGATATCAAAGTATCAAAATGGGGTTTTGCCAAAAGTGTCTAACCCCCTTTTGTGGAGGCCTTTGGGAATGAATTGCACATCTGACTGGCCTGGCTGGGTAAGCAGCTGTCCACCCTGACCCCAGAGTGATGAACGAAGGGAGGAGGTATGGAGGGTTTGGATCCTTCTTAGCTTTTGTGAAGAGAAGTCACCTGAACTAACCATACAGCCCTTCTTGATCCAAAAGCTTCTCTTTTCTCTTCAACTGTTTCTTCTCTCTCTTCAAACCCACCTATTACTCTGGCATAGCAAACAGAAAGTACAATACAACAACCCTTGCTCAGGACCAGCCTGCACCATTTGGCTAAAGATGGTTGTCATTTGTTCAGATCAGTAGACTCTGTCACTTCATTTGATCACTGTCAACGGCCCTCTCCTGTCACACAATAATCTCATGATTAGGCCTGTCTGTAAATTTCTTGGGGCCTCGATGGCTCTTCTTACCTTAAGGAACACCATTTTTATTTTTTTCTTTCTTGGAGAAAGTACATCCTTTTATCCTAGTCTTAAGGCTGCACCCCGTATATATTCACTGATCTCTGTGGATGAAGCCACCACCATATGCCCTGAACAAATTGGGAGGCCCCTGCTTTGGGTAGGGGGTAACCTGGCCTTTCTCTGCCCCTTTTACAGAGCCTGTGCATTGAGAACAGCTGCATCGCAGCCCATGACAAGAGGGGGAGATACGGGACCCTGTTCACCATGGACCGGGTGCTGACCCCCCCAATGGGGACTGTCATGGACGTCCTGAAGGGGGACAATCGTTTCAGGTAACTGGCCCTATCCCCAGGGGATTTCTGCCACATGGTCATGCTAGGGCAGGACGCTGGGTGCCAGTTGTCTGTCAAGCTTCCCACCCTCGGAGGTTTAATGAACACTGGCCATGCACTGATGTGGCCTCCCTGGCCAGGGATTCAGAAAGGATGAGGGTCACCTTGAAAGCTTAGGTTGAGAAGGGTTGCTTCTGGAGGGTATTCTTCAAGTCCATGGGAACAGGGAGGAGCTGCACTTTTATTCCCAAGTTCAAGGAAAGCTTCCCACTTCGGCCAGGGAAGCCGAGCATGCCTGGCCCTGTGCCCGTAATGAGTTGCCCTGTGCAGCGTCAGCTTCCAGGCCCTGGCAGTTTCCTGGCCTCTCCTTCCCAGACTCCCAGCGATGCTCTGTTTCCTTGCCCTGCTCCCTCCATTTCCGACCTGTTGACTCACCCCTGGGTGCTGTGACATCAAGTGGTTCCTGCCACCAAGTTCAGCCACCTGCATGAGACCCTGGGAGACCCCCACCCTCTGCCACACCCCCCAGCCCCAAGAATCACATCCCCCAGGGCCCTTGTGGCTCCATCAGTCTGTAGGTCAGTCCTGCTCTGACCTCTCCCTTCCTCCTTCCCCCTCTGGCTGACGACTTACGGCTTTTCACTGAGCTTTGCATTCATGGAGAGGCGATGCAGACTGGGATTGCTCCCTGTTTGTATAAAACCCAACAAGGGTGTGAATGCCAATGCTGTAGGCTCCACCTGCCCACAGTGGTGCGGGATTCGGGCACATGATGACCCCCTGCGCCCACTGGCAGGTGACGTGTTCCGTGTGTGTATCCACAGCATGCTGGTGGCCGCCATCCAGTCTGCAGGGTTGACCGAGACCCTCAACCGGGAAGGAGTCTACACAGTCTTCGCTCCTACCAATGAAGCCTTCCAAGCCTTGCCCCGTGGAGAACTGAACAAACTCATGGGTAAAGACCCACCTAAGTACATTTGCCAACTTTTCTAAAGTAATCATATCGGTCAGGATTCCAGCAGGAGACCATTGGCAAAGGGTTTGACGGAAAAGAATTTAAGGTTATTTGCAGAGGTGTGGGCAGGGTTAAGGGACCAGGAAGGGGTGATGATACAAAGGGGTGATAAGACCTTTTGATGTTTATCACCGCAGATCTGGGGGTGCTTGAGGAAGAGGGTGACTAGGGGAGGGCATGACCCGGGAGACCCTAGGATGAGGGGCACAGGACAGCCGCATGCTGCTGGGGTCAGAGGCGTGGCAAGGGGGCGTCTGGGTGCTACAGCCTCCCTCAGCAACCTCCTAGCAGCTGGTTGCATGAGGACAAGGGAGCCTGAATGATGCATTTCACAGTGGTCAGCCTGTCTGGGCAGCGAACAAGATGGAGAAGAGTAGAAAGGAACGGAGGGTAGATGACAACCAGCCCAATCAGCAGGCATGTCTTCCCCTGAGGATCTGTGAGAAGCTGCTCATGAAGCCATTGCCCTACACCACCACGTTCCCCTCCTGGAGATGAAAGCTTTACCAAGAAGCTAGTCAGGGCCCTGAGCAGTTGAGTTGGGATGTTTGAGAGACAGCCTAGTGGTTAAGAGCTTGGGCTCCTGGATTACCCAAAAGCAGGTCAAACCCTGGCTCTGGCATTTACCAGCTAAGTGACCTCTAACAAGTTGCTTAGCGTCTCTGGGCCTCAGTTTTCCCATTAGAAAAGTAAGAGTGGTAAGAATATCTTGCCTAGAGTGCTGTGAGGATTCAATAAACATTGCCTGTGGTGTTGAGCACGCGTCCCCCCATCAGTAACGGCATCACGGCCATGATGATGGGAGGTGGGGTGGGCTTGCGGTGTGTATGCTGATGCGTGCCTGGGAACCAGACTTCCCCCCCCAGCATAGAAAGGTGAGCCTGAGGAGGAGGAGGAAGGACCTCAGCCAAACTTTGGGGCCCACATCATCTATACCACCCCACCACCCCCCCGACTCCTGAGTGGAGAATAGAAAGCTCTGGCAGCTGTGAACTGAGTCTGTGTCCCGTTCAATTTTCTTTACTGCTAAATGAATGCCTGTGTCTACAGTGCTGACATGTGTTCCGGAGGAGACAGGAGTTCATTCTGAACGTAAACTTTCCATTCTCTCTCTGTTCAGCAGGAGTGGAATATTCCCCAGGTGGCCCAGCCTGCTCGGCTTGCCTTTCATTTTCGGTTGTGCAGGAGCTGAGGGAAGGCTTGGGCAAGGCTCCCCAAACGTGCCCTCCCCCAGGCTTGCAGACAGGATTAGACCCCAGCATGCCGAGGGGTGATGGCACCCATCCAGGTGTCCGAGGTTGACCCAGATGTTAAAGATCTCGAACGAAGGAGACCCCTCCCACCCCAAGAGCCAACTCAGCTCGGCACCTCCAGGCTGTATTTTTTGGAAGAGTAACTTGTCAGCTCCAAGTTGTGGGTGTTTGGAAATCACTTGGTACCTGATGGCTCCATCCCATGGCACTCATGTGAATTCATCAATAACCAAGTGAACTCCCCACAGTGCTTTCAAGCTTCCTCGGTTCTCAGTTTCAAGATGCTGGAAATAGCCATCCATGAGCCCTGGGGGTATCCAGCCACTTGGCTGGTAATATGAGTATTGGGGAGGCCATGACGAAGCTGCAAGGGCAGCTGGTGGCTTTAAGAATTGCCTCCCACACTTAATTGGGGAAATGCCTGTGCACCTTTATGAGCAATTGGCTGCTTTCCCCAGTTGGTGGAGAAGCTGATGTGGGCTGGAAAGAATGCTGAGACGTGATGAGGAGGGCCGCCGTGGAGGGATACCCCCCTCGGCCCTGACCTCATCGGCTCCATAGCTCCTCCAGACTGCAGCTGTCGACTCTTTTTAAGTTCTCCCTTCAGGAAACAGCCGTCTCGGAATATGCATCTGAGGGCAGAACGTGTAAACATTTCGCTGCTGTGTTATAACTGTTGGGAGCCATGCTGATGATGAAATGTCTCAGATGCCGGTGCTGGAAAGACCCCTGGCTTTCCAAGCAACTATTCAGTCATGGAAACATGAGTCACACTCATAGAGGAGTATGAATTAACTCCTCAACATCGCAGAAGCACATACTTAACCTAGCAGCCCATCAAATGCACGGGTAGCTTCATGGCCACTGTCATATGACTTGTTCCCCTGATCATTATGCAAATGATGGAGTAGAGGGCTGAGCAAACAGTAGGTGTTCAATAAGTGCTTATTGCCTGGGCAGGGGGTTCTCTGTTACAGGGGGGACCACCTGCATCTTCTCCTTTGGGCCCTCCTTGACCGCACCAGTTACCAGCCTTAGGATTAACTCTGCTTTCTTTTCCCGCACACCTACAGGCAATGCCAAGGAGCTCGCCAACATCCTGAAATACCACGTTGGTGATGAAATCCTGGTCAGCGGAGGCATTGGGGCCCTGGTGCGGCTGAAATCTCTCCAAGGCGACAAGCTGGAAGTCAGCTCAGTGAGTGTGTGTAACATTTAAAGGGCTGGCAGTGCCCTGCCAGGGTGCCAGGACACAGCTCATCCCTAGGATGGCATTAGACACACGCCGTGTTTAAGCTGCATCCTGAATCTCTGAGTGCATTTCATCTGAAAAGAAAAGAAAAAAAAGTCTTCCGAAGAAATTAAGGGAGATTGTGCTTAGGCATGAATAAGCACTTCCAGATTTGCAGGGGGAAAAAGCATCTGATTGGCATCTGAGTGAAGCTATTAAATATAACCCCCTCTTAAGGAACTGATAAGCAATACTTACATGTCTTGAAAGATCCATTCCCACTCCATCACCCCCAAGTCCAGGGCCTCACTGAGCTGTACCATGAACCTAACCAGCCCAGAAGAAAAAAAAAAAAAAAAAGAGGCTTTTCTTCTGATACTTGATCTGTGCCCCTTCCCTCACTCTGCACGTTGATGATACCCGTTCCCCTTTGGAGCCACCTCAGAGGGTCCCTACCTCACAGTGAAGCTGCTGGGCCTCCCTGCCTACACCAGCCAAGGCTACTGACCACCCTACCCTGCCCCGCCCTGTGGTCAGAGCGCCTTGCAGCACGTGGCCAGCTTAGCCTCTGCTCCTCCTGCCTCTCGCCTCGCCCCAGCCATGCCTGTGCTCATCAGCTTCTCTCGGGAGCGTGGGAAGGCAGGCGGCGGCAGGGATGGCCTGACCTGTGACTTCTGCAGGCTGTCTGAGAGTCTCTCAGCACCTGGTTTGGGGCGTCGGGGTCGTGTCGGTCTCTGGCTTCACTTCCCCTGTCCCCCTTGGGTCTGATCTGTGGGTCTTTCAGGAAAGCCTGAGACAGATTTACCCTGTGAGAAAATCTGAAGTCAGACATGGAGGAAAAGTGGAAAGAGCCCTGCCCCCAGAGCTGGACACCTGGCTTCTGTCCCCAGCTGTCCTCCTCCTCAGCTTAAAGGTGGCACTTGGCCTCTCTCGAGTTCCCATTCTTTCAGGTGGGGCCTTAATAGCTCCCTCTTCACTATGCACTGCTGTGAGGACTAAATGAGTCATACAAAAGAGCATTTGTGAATTGCAACGTGCTGAGTCCACATAAGGGATTAAACTGAACCCACCACAACAAGGACCTACTGTACGGCACAGGGAACTCTGCTCAGTGTTATGTGGCAGCCTGGGTGGGCGGGGAGTTTGGAGGAGAATAGATACGTATGTGTATGGGTACGTCCCTTTGCTGTTCACTTGAAACTATGGCGTCATTGTTAATCGGCTATACTCAGGCACCAAGTTAAAAGTTTAAAATAAATAACTACATTGAACCCACTAGACCAGTGGTCTATCACTGGCAGGGTTTATTCCAGTTAGCAGAGTGTTCTCAGCAATTCGCATAGGATCTGGCATCCAGAAATGCTCAGTAAAGGTTTGCTCGGTTGAAGAGTGGATGGGATAAACAGGCTCCACGTTCAACAATCATTGTCTCTGTTTCTCCCAGAAAAACAACGTGGTGAGTGTCAATAAGGAACCTGTTGCTGAGGTGGACATTATGGCCACCAATGGCGTGGTCCACGCCATCTCCAGTGTCCTGCAGCCTCCAGGTAAGGCCCTAAAGAACCACATCCCCACTCAGCCTACCACTGGCCTGTGTCTGCACATGGCTGTTAGCGCTCAGTAGAAACACTGCTGTCAGCAAAGGTGAGAATGAATGTGGAATATGCGGACTGAGCATCTGTGAACAGCAGGGCTGGGGCTGGTTGAAAAGCGACTTAGAAACTCTCGGCTCAGATGCGCTACACCAGTAGCTGAAGGAGAGACGTCTCTCTGCTGAATTGCCTCGCTGTCCCAGCCCCACGCAAACAGAGCCCGGTTGTTTTTCACATGCTTTGTGCTGTGAACGTGGGGCAGAGCACACGCCTCCTACAGGGCCCCGCCCCGGCTGCGCTCTCTTAACCGCCAACCAAGTTACAGTGGAGCCCGGCCTCTCCCCTCACTTGTGCATTCACCTTTCTTTGAGCTCTCTCCCCACGGGCTAAATTCCTCCACAAGTTAAGGAACATTATGAAGGCAGACTTCATCTGAGGATGTAAGCCAGAAAACCCAACAGTGCCCCTCAGTCCTGGCAGTTGTGAATGACATGCTAATCATATCTCTCTCATCCAAGCTGCCTTTTCTTTTATCTGCAGCCAACAGACCTCAGGAACGAGGCGACGAACTTGCAGACTCTGCACTTGAAATCTTCAAACAGGCATCTGCATTCTCCAGGGTATGATGCCAGCTATGTGAGCCCCTGGCCTGAATAGCTGTGGGTCCTGTGCTCGGGCCCATGGAGGGGACTCTCTTGTCTCCTTTGGCTGTCCACCCAGGGCTCTCCCGTCATTTCTCCCCAATCCCATTGGAGTATCCTTAGCTCTGGCCTTTGGGGAGTTTGGAATAAAAACCCAGGCAGCCTGTTTCCTTTGTGGGTGACAGCCCAGGCCTTTAAGCCTCTGTCTGTAGGGAAGCCGCAGCTGGTGAGAATCCATCTGACCAAGGACAACCCATCCTGAATTTTCCTGATAGTGGGCTGGCCTGCTCTGAGCCTGGGCCTCTAGGTTACTCTTCCATCTTCCGTGACACAGCCCAGCATGCTCTGCTGGGCAGTGGTGTGGGTTCTGGATTCTGGGCCAGCTCGAAGAACCTGTCTTCTTTCCCTCAGCCCCACCTCCCTCTCAGAGCCGCTCTGACTTTCTGTGCTGCTTCTCCTGCTCCCCAGGTTGTCCAGGGATCCCATGCAGGCTCCCTTGCTGCTTTGGGTCAGGTGGAGTCCCTTGGGAATATGGGGTGTGTTGCAGGAAGTTTGCATTTTAACACACAAGGCTGCAGAAGGTGGCCCTTAACCCAAAGGTCTGGAGCTGGAATATGTCACTTTACGTTTGGACAGAGGGGGCTCTCCTTAGTGCTCCCTGAGGAGGGTTCTTGGCCCAGAGTTCCTGTTCGTGATTGCTAACCCCTATGTGGGCCTAGCTCCCCAAGGGCCAGATGATAGTCTAGGGGGAAGCCTGGCTCTGGGGCTCCACGGGACCCAGCAGTTCCACAGTTCCCTGTCCTCTTCCTCAGCCCCCCATTTTTTCTGAGTAAGCATGGCCATAGACAAAGCCACTGCCATGAGCAAGCGTAGGTCTAACTGCCGCTAGAGAACTTGACACCTTGCGTTTTCTTTCAGGCCACGCAGAGCTCTGTGAAACTAGGTAAGTCTGGTCTGGGTTTGACATTCTCGTAGACTTATGTAAGTCTTATCCTGAAACAGGCCTAAACCTGCCATCTGCTGTCTGTAGAAAGAATATCATGGTGCCATAAAACATGGCCTTGGGGGTCAGACGCAGAACCCCTGGTTTCCTTCTCCATAAGATGGAGATGATGAGTACCAGCCTTTTAGGGTTTATGTGAGTTTTTGGCTTTGGGAACCTGGGAATATTGCACAGACACTTGGCAGGAGCCTGTGGTGAGGATATGGTCCCAAGCTGGGAAACAGAGAATACCTCAGTCCCGATCATCACTGAGTAAGATCGGAAGTTTTACAAACCAGAAACATCTGCTCTGTGCAGGAGAGGGTGGCAGAGGAAGGCCGTTGGTCCTCGTGACAGTGTCCTAGACACGTGGGGAGTCTGCAGCTTTCTCACCTCTGCGATGTCTCTCTTTCAGCCCCTGTCTATCAGCGGTTATTAGAGAGGATGAAGCACTAGTGCGAAGGACCGCAGGAGGAATGCATTTCAGCAGCTCCCTGCCGCTTTCTCTCGTTTTGCCAAAGAGACTGAATGTTTTTGAAACCAAATGATCACACTTTGATGCCCATGGGTCACACCGTAATGAGATCTGAGCCTTGGGAGGGTGGGGGCGGGGGGAGGAGGGAGAGAAATAGACTTTTCATTTTTGCCCCCTAAACATGGCGGTTAGCCCACTGCAATGCAGAGTCCTGGATGTCACTGCCTGGCATTGACTTCCAGCAAGGACCTGTTGGAATCTCCTGCCTGTGCCACGTACACTGGAAAAGGGAGCCAAAGTTTCTGAAGCTCACAAAACATGAATCAGGCCATCCGGCGTCACGGGGGCGACGTGGCACAGTGTTTGTAAAGCTCTTTCACAGTTGGAGAAATGGCATCCTTATAAGCTATGAGTTGAATGGCTCTGCCAAATGTTTTTCGCGCCTCCATGTGGCTTGGACCCTTCTGTGTGACCCTGTCCAGTTAGAAAAGAGAGGGCTGGTGAGCATGCGGAGCTCAGGAGTCCCCAGGTGTGGCAGAGCCATGGTGTGTTTGTAATAATAAAACCACAGAAACATACGCGTATGTGGATGGGAACAGTGTGCCAGCCTGGGTATCCACAGGGTTGGGATTCTGTCTCTTGGGGGCTGTGACCTTCCTCCTACTGAAATTCCACCAGGAGCAGCTAGGCGAGAAGCCCTGAGGGATGGTTTATGGGGGTGACCATGGCATCGACTTCATAGGTCCACCGTGAGAATGAAAGGACATAGTTCTTATAAAATACTCAGCATAGCATTACGTATCCTTATTCTTACCGTGCTGTCTGGAACTGCTCAGGATTGGGGCAGCTGGGAGCCAAGTAGTGTCTTTCCCAAAGGCATCCTGCTTTTCCTGGAGACTGGGGCAGTCCTGCCCTCCCCCTTTTCACTTGGCCAAGGCTGACTTAAGGGACCCAACAACCCAGAGATGGTGCTGCCAGGGATAGGGCCGTGGAGGAGCAGACACAGCCCCTCCCCAGTGTGGCTCCACGTCTGGGGAAAGACAGCCGTTACACGTCATCCAATACAGTCATCCATGCCTTCATTCCTTAGATATGAGTGTTAGGCTTGGTCAGCAGACACGGCCCTGTTCTCATGGGGAAGAGACTCATTGATCTGCTTAATGGCACTGCCTGTCGCCTGCCCATCCATGTGGACTCAAGGACTCTGTGACAGGCAGGAAGGAATCTGAGCAAGCGGGGGCTCTAGGAAGTGGGAGGAAGTAGGAGGAATTGAAGGAGCTGACCTGGGGGAGGTGGTCAGGCTGCGGGAGGCTGGGGAGATGTCCCAAGAGATGAGGGTTGCGCTTCTGCACGTGCTTGGTCCGGCCACCCTCCCCCAGGGGTTCCTGCAGCCTCGCTGCCTCTGATGCCCTGCTCATGCTGGGGTGCTGAGACTCCACATCCACACACCTGCATGTCACAAGATGCCATCAGAACCCAAAGAGGCTATTAGCGTAACTTCTAAAGATCCTTTCGTGGAAAACAAAAATCACCACACAATTCCTTAAAAATGTCCAAACCCCACCATCTGTCCCTGTGACCCCAGCCCTGTCCCCATCTCAGCCTCCTCCAGAAGGCGGGGGGCTCTGTCCATTCTACCAGCTGGATAGTCCTCCTTGTGACAGAACCATGCACAGCCGTGGCCCTCCGCCCCCCTCCCAGCCAAAGAGGATTGACTTCCCTTTTGGGTCCTAAACATCCTCACCCCTGCATTTCCCAGAGACTCAGGCTAAGCTTAGGTGCTGCCATCTGAGGATGGACACCCAGGGCCAAGGGGTCGGCCACTGGAGGTTCCCAGGGAGGGTGAGCCCCGGAGAGAGGTGTGCACTGCCCTTGTGTCAGAAGGTAAGAGCAGCCAGGAGGGGGCTCAGGCCACTCGAGCCCTGCCTGCTGAGCCCCAACCAGGCAAAGAGGCAGAGGAGAAGGGAAAGGGGCTCCGCTTGGCTCCCTTCACTCCCCACTGTCACCCTGAGGCTCCCAGGCCTCTGAGCTGGAGAGGACCACAAAGACCCTCAGCATCGAAGCCCCAGGGCTTTCCAGGCCTTTCCCACAGGAGGCCAGCTCAGTGATGGGGCAAAGGAGGGGCCGCTGCGTGGCTACGCTCCTAAATGCATTATCATTTCTGTTTCTTACATCAGCCCTGTGAAATAGGTAAGGACTCGTATGTGTGCTAAGTTGCTTCAGTCATGTCCGACTCTTTTGTGACTTTATGGACTGTAGCCCACCAGGCTCCTGTGTACACAGCATTCTCCAAGCAAGGATACTGGAGTGGGTTCCCGTTTCCTCCTCCAGGGGATCTTCTGGGCCCAGGGAGATCAAACCCACATCTCTTGCTTCTCCTGCATTGGCAGGCAGGTTCTTTACCACTAGCGCCACCTGAAAATGCCAAGGACTCATAGAATCTCTATTTTACTGCTGTGGAAAAGGAAGCTCAAAGAGGTGAAGTAGTTTGCCAGATCACAGTGTAGGTAGGGGCTGAAACATAAACCAGACCCTACACAATCACCCCTTGTGCCCCACCTACCCTAGGGTCCACTCAGGAGGAGCCCTGGCAGCCATGGACAAGTGGGACACAGGTGCTGGGGGGCCTCCTGAGAAGCCCTGGCGGCCTGGGAGCTCCTTGCATAGCCTAGACCACCACTTGTTTACCTGCTGCTAGGGGGCCAGGAGTGAGTCAGTACCAGCTGTGGACACCCTGGCCACGTGGATGTCAGCAAAGAAGGGAGACAAGGGGGAGTTCCCCTGTGGAGGAGAGCACCTCTGTGCTTGAAACCATAACTCAGTGTCATGGTCTGAGCAGAGCTGCCTGGAATCTTGTGCTCAGAAAGCTTTCTAAAGCCAGAAAAGAAGGCCTCAGAATGACAGTTGGGCCTGATGCCCTGCCCCGAAAAGCCAAATGGGGCCGCCTCCCTGGCGTCCCTGCCTGGCAAGGAAAGGAACACATCCGCTTGACGGGGTCCTCTGTTCACATCCCAGACTGAGCCAGTTCAGAGAATAAGTGTAGGGGTTGGGAAAGTCTGGACTAACCCCCTACACATGCACCCACACACACACAGTGGACCGAGAGGCCCAAAACAGAGCCTCAGGCACAGATAACTCTCTCTTCACATCTGCTCCTGGGTGGTCAGAGGACTGGGTGAGGAGGAAGGGAGCAACTGAGGTATGGTTGCCCCATGGGAAACTTCCAGCTCTGGCCTGTTAGAGGCGGGCTCCATAGAGCCACCTGCACCCCCAGGCAGCTGCAAGGGCCCTGCCTTCAGAGCTCCATTCATCACAGGGGTGGCCGAATTGACACTGAGACCTGAAGGGTGAAGGGCTAGGGAAGAGCATTTGAGCTGAAAAAACAGTGTGCATAAAGTCTCTGGCACATGTGGCCAGAGGGGAGTAGAGAAGAGTCATCTGCTGAGATAGATATCTGGGAGTCGGACCAAGCCTGACCCTGTGGGCTGCGGTAAGGGTTTTAGATATTATCCATTAGACCATGAGGAGCCATGGAGGGTTTTAGTTGAGGGAGAGAGATGGTGAGAGGTGTGTCATGATCAGATTGTTTTTATTTTTTTTATTGTGGTAAAATACACGTAGCATGGAGTTTACCATTTTAACTGTTTTTAAGTGAATAATCCAGTGGCATTAAACCCATTCACATGGTTGTGCAACCAATTTCCAGGATTCTTTCCATCTTTCATAACTATATCTATTTAACAATAACTCCTCATTCTCCTTTTCCCTCAGCCCCTGGTAACGAATGCTTGACTTTTTGTCTTATGAATTTGACTACTCTAGGGACTTCATATAAATAGAATCGTACAGCATTTTTCTTTTTGTGAACAACTTCTTTCACTTAGCATGATGTCTTCAAGGTTCATCCTCACGGTAGCATGTGTCAGAGTTTCCAACATTTTTAAGGCTGGATAATATTCCATTGTGTATATACCACATTTTGTTTATTCATTATAATCATCAGCGGACAATTGGATTGCTTCTGGCTACTGTGAGTAATACTGCTATGAATGTGGGTGTACAAATGTCTGGGCTTGATTTCAATTCTTTTTGGTATATACCAAGAAATGAATAGAAGAAAAGCCGCCACTGGAAGGAAAGTAAGGTTTCTGCTTTGTATATTTTACATTGGAGAAGTCGTTAAACATCCAAGTGGGATGTCAAGGAGGCTTTTAGGTATTCAAGCTCAGGCTCAGGGAAGAGGTGAAGCCTGAGATGGGGTGTTGGGTGTCATCAAATCCTATAGGTGTTATTCAGAAACACTGACTGGGTGAAATCACCTAGTGAGGGAATATAGAGAAAAGACGGTGCCTGGGACAGAGCCCAGGGTTGGCTCAGCAAAGGGAGAGCAACCAGCAAAAGGGCCTGAGAATTTGTGTGAGGAGGACTGGAAGTCACCAGCAGAGAGCTTTTCAAGAAGGAGGGAGCATCAGCCACGTTGAATCATTGGTGTGTCCATTGGATCTGACCACATGCATGTCATCAATAACCTGGACAGAAGGACCTAAATCTGGAGAGGGAAAGAGGGATGAGGAGGATGCATTTTCTGACTTGAGTGCTTTGAATGGATGCTGAATTTTGAATTTGAATTTCAATGACTGAGAAGCCTGTAGGGAAAGGAGAGAAACTGGAAGTAATCCATTTGTTCAGCCTCATCCTTTATGCTTGCATCAGAAGCCCCTCCCTCCACCCCTGTGCACCCATCATCACAGCCCTAAGAACTTATTTGGAATAACCCCCAACTTGCTTTTTGGCTTCCCCTGCTAGGGAGTGAGCTGCTGTGAGGGAGGGCCTCTGTCCTACCACGGGGCCTGGCACACAGCATTCAAAAGGTGTTACCCCAAAGCCTGGACCCAGAGCTCGGATGGTCCTTTCACTCAGCACACTGGGCTCAGGCCCTGGTTGCTCTCTGAAGAGGAAGAGGAGGCTTCCTAGACCCTTGGGGGATCCTGGGTGTTTCTCCTGCGTGTGTGTTGAAGGAAGCCTGCATAGCATGCTCCTTGGGTCTCTTCCAGAAAAGCAGGTGGTGGCCTTGTGAGCATCACCATCCCTGGGGCAGCATC
Source organism: Bubalus bubalis (assembly GCF_019923935.1). Lineage (NCBI taxonomy): Eukaryota > Metazoa > Chordata > Mammalia > Artiodactyla > Bovidae > Bubalus > Bubalus bubalis. The sequence goes on along the minus strand of NC_059165.1, from coordinate 63,626,581 downwards.
AGCCCACTTTGGCTGGGAAGAGAGCACACCCATGTGTCAGCAGTCCCAGGTCAGTGGGAACGTCTGAGTCCAGAGGACAGACAAATGGCTGCTTAATCACACTGCAGAGCCCATCACTTCATCTTGAGCAGGTGACCTGACCCTTTCCCAACTTTGGGAAGGAAGTGTTATGCTTGGAGAGCTACTCCTCCTTCCAGGATCTTCCTCCTCCAGTTCTGTTAGAAGGAAGACAGTCTGAGAATTGGGAGCAGCAGAGAGAGAGAAAGAGAGGAGAAAGACTTCTGATTAAATATCCTCATTTGAGCAGATATGAGTTTTTGAGTGAACAGATGGAAAGCCACTTTCTCCCCTGTCAGGAGGGCCAGGGAGTCCCCATGGCTTCTTGATGATGGCTTATACAGAACTCAAGTTCAATGAAGCCATCTGCATGCAGGGCACTTCCCTGATGCCAGCTCTCAGTCGGGAATGCTCGGTGTAGGTGACCATGTCCCGGATCACGTTCTCCAGAAACACTTTCAGGACCCTGCAGGTCTCTTCATAGATGAGCCCGGAGACGCGCTTCACACCACCACGACGAGCCAGGCGGCGGATAGCAGGTTTAGTGATGCCCTGGATGTTGTCACACAGAACCTTGCAGTGGCGCTTAGCACCGCCTTTCCCCAGACCTTTGCTGCCTTTGCCGCGTCCAGACATGGCTTCACGAGAAGTGAAGCCCAGTTTCTGAGGCTGCAACACAGCCCCGTGGCTGTCCCTCCATGGAGCAATGGCAGCCTGACAGCAGGAGAGGAGAGAGAACTCGTTAACCATAACCGGTGTGAGGTGGAGAGGCCTTCAGAGAGATCTCACAGCGCAGCCCAGCTCGGCAGATGTGCAAATGCACAAACGTGCACTGGCGAGACACCCTGCAAGTGCCAGGAGTGCGGGAAGCAGTTGAGGGAAGCAGTTCTAGAGGAGAAGGAGGTGAGCCCCACCCCAGTGGGGAAGGGGAGGGAACTTGGGGCCAGGTGTAAACACCCTGTGAGCTCAGTCCCTCTGTCATCGTGCTCGGGCAGCTCCTCCAAACATGCCTGAGAACAAAGGAAGAACAGCCCCAGAAGTGCCAAGGTGCAACTTCCAAGCCCAGCCCAACTCTGGGAAGGAACACCTTCATTCAGACCCTAGTCGCTTCCAGTCTAGATCCAGGACTCCTAATTCCCATAAAGCAGGGACCCCTGACAGAAGCTAGGGACCCTCTCCTCAGAGAAATGCACAGGGACCTCCTGCACAGGCCTGAGGACCACTCCCTCTTGAGTCCTAGTCTAAATGCCTTGATACGGGTCTGAGTTCCACAGCACTGCACATTTCTCGAGGCAGCAAGCAAGTCCTCTGCCCAAAGCATCTAGCTGAGACACACAGTGAAAGTGGAAGTCTCTCAGTCGTGTCTGACTCTTTGTGACCCAGGCCAAAGAATTCTCCAGGCCGGAATACTGGAGGGGGTAGCTTTTCCCTTCTCCAGGGGATCTTCATAACGCAGGGATCAAACCCAGGTCTCCCGCATTACAGGCAGATTCTTTACCCTCTGAACCACAAAGGGAGGCCATAAGATACACCGTAGGCCGTCAATAAATATAGACTGAGTAGGCCATCAAAGCACAACCCAGTTTCTGAGGCTGCAACACGGCCCCGTGGCTGTCCCTCCATGGAGCAATGGCAGCCTGACAGCAGGAGAGGAGAGAGAACTCATAACCGTAACCAGTGTGAGGTGGAAAGACCTTCAGAGAGATCTCGCAGTGCAGCCCAGCTCGGCAGATGTGCAAATGCACAAACGTGCACTGGTGAGACACCCTGCGAGTGCCAGGAGTGCGGGAAGACCTTGACTCAAAACCCACACAGCTTTCAACATGGGAGAATTCACAATGGTGGGAACCCCTGGGAACCTGAGTAATGTGGAAACACCTTTGAAAAAGTGGAAGTGTTAGTCACATAGTTGTATCTGACTCTTCGTGACCCCATGGACTGTAGCCTGTCAGGATATTCTGTCCATGGGATTCTCCAGGCAAGAATACTGGAGTGGGTATCCATTCCCTGCTTCAGGGGATCGAACCCAGGTCTCCTGCATTGCAGGCAGATTCTTTACCATCTGAGCCACCAGAGAAGCCCAGAAACACCTTTATTTATGGTTTATAGTATACATTCTTGAGACATTGAACCAGGAGAAATACCTATTATAGGAAATAGATCTTTGAAGGTATATATCACCCTTTTTAGGAGATTATGGAAATCATACCAGTGGATGATCAAAAACAAAAGCCCTTTGTCATCTTCCTAACCATGTTTAGCTTTACATCATAGTTTTACATTTAGTTTTGTTTTCTAATGTGTCTATCATTGTCTTGTTAACTTTTCAATCCAATTTGAATTTGATTTTCTCTAAGATGGGAATCTCACCTCCAAATTTTTATCTCATCCCCAGGAAGTCAACAGTTTCTTCCTTCGCTATTATCTTGTTTTGCCTTCTTGGAGACACATTTGATTATTCATATCGGCTTGTGTCTCAACCTGGTCTTTGATCCACATATTTGTGTCTGAACCTGGATCTCACCACTTAAATTGGTGTTAATTTAGTATCTTTTAACAGCTAATAGAGTCAGGTTTCCTGGCTTTTGAAGTTAACTTTTCCCTTTTGTAAAATTAACAGTTTCTCTTTGCCAAAAGGTTCAGAAAATTTAGAGAAGCAAAAAGGAAAAATAGAGATGACCTGTAACGCTAACAACTAGTAACAGTCTCTGTCGCGTTATTAGAACAGATTCTTCCTGATTTTGTTTTTGAGGAAAATGCAAGCATATGTCACAGACTGTAATCCTCCTTTATTGTGCCCAAATACATTACTGAAGGAAGTTTTGAAATAAAACAGGCCTTGTGGGAGGCCAAATTGTACGACAGCCTTCGTGACCTCATTACTGCCTCCATGGTGAAAAGGAGGCTGGACCCAGGTGGGCCCAATGTCATCACGAGCCCTTCTCTGAAAAGCAGAGTTTCTCCAGCTGGTGGCAGAAGAGGCAGCTGGAGGTTAGCCATGGGAGGAGCACTCCATGCAGAGACGCCGATTTGAGGATGGAGGGGGCCAAGTGAGAAGTCACACAGATGGCTCCCGGGAGCAGGGAAGAGCCCCGCTGCCAACCAACAGGGCAACGGGGCCCTCAGAACTTCAAGAGCCCCCACCTAAATGGGCATGACAACCAGTTCTCCAGAGCCTCCAGGTAAGAGCCTGCCAACGCAGCACTGAGCAGAGAACCCAGGCAAGTCCACCCCGAATTCTCATAGAATTGTGAAATATCAATAGTTGGTGCTGTTTTAAGCTGCTAAATTTGTAATAACTTCTTAGATGGCAATAGAAATTAACATAGGCATTTAAACCAGTGAACCACTGAAAATAAAAACCCTTTGATCAACTTTCTAACTGTATTTTCAATATTAGAAAAATCATATTTGGGGATAAGCCTGTGTGAGGTTAGTTTCATTTTCTTTACTCACTGTCTATGGGGACCTCTGAATTGCCCTCGCTCCATGAAAAGCCTGTGTCCTGGCTCCAGATGGGGTCCCTGGTGCTGGGCTTCAGGAGGCCTCACAGGCTCTATGGGGCCCCACTGGGCAGGTCCAGGCCCTTTCTCTGAAGGAGGTGATCCTCTGCCTCTAAAACTGTCCCAGAGCCACATGAGACCTGCTGAGAGCTTGAGGTACAGAACTGCCTTGGGTTGGCCACATCCCCTCCTCACATGTGCTTGGGCATGCCCCCTGGTGGGCTAGCTGGCACCCCAAGGGCACCCAGACACACAGTGGAACTACACTTGACAATCAAATGATGATGCCCATCAGTGGGTACTCGCAGAGGCTTCTGGGAATAAGTATCCACTTTTGCATTTAAAAAAATTGCATGTCAAGTGCTTAGAATTAGACTTTTAAATTATTTGTTTATTTTTGGTTGTGCTGGGTCTCTGTTTCGCACAGAAGCTTTCTCTAGTTGTGGCAGCAACGAGGGGCTACTGTCTAGTTGCGGTGTGCAGGCTTCTCATTTCAGTGACTTCTCTCGTTTCAGAGTACAGGCTCTAGGCATTTGGGTGTCAGTAGTTGTGGCTCCTGGACTCTAGAGCATGGGTTCAGTAGTTGTGGTTCATGGACTTAGTTGCCCTGGAGCACGTGGAATCTTCCCGGACCAGGGACTGAACCTTTGTCCCCTGCATTGGTAGGCAGATTCTTAACCACTGAACCACTGGGAAGTTCCCAACTTTGCATTTTAACACTCTTAACAGCCTGCAAGTTCTGTCCTATAGCAGCCCAGGCTGGCTGGTAAAAGGAAAATTGGATCACAAAGGGCCCTGGAACTCCTCCAATACCATCCTCTGGTGCCAACCACAATAATCTGAATGCTAGGACACATTCTCTTTTATCATCTTATCTTTGCTTTAGTTTACAAAATGAGAAATGGGCTTAGAGAGGTTATGTAATTTACTCAAGGAGGCACCATTAATGGTTGTCAGAATTCTGACCCAACTCTGACTCTTGGCTCTTCTAACCACTACTTTGGGTAGCAGCCAAGGGGGAACCCATACATTCAACAGAGACCCAGGAGCAGTGGGTTCTCAATCTTGCTACCTGTTAGAATCCCGAGGGACTTTTATTTTTTTGAATATCGATTTAGTTAGGTTGCACCCGGTCTTAGTTGTGGCATTTGGGATCTTTGTTGCATAATACGGATCTTTTAGTTGCAGCCTATGGGATCTAGTTCCCTGACCAGGGACCGAACCCAAGCCCCTGCAATGGGAGCATGGAATCTTAGCCACTGGACCACCAGGAAAGTCCCCTCGTGGTGCTGTTGTTCAGTCACTCAGTCGTGTCTGACTTTTTGCAACCCCATGGACTGCAGCATGCCAGGTTTCCCTGTCCTTCATTGTCTCCTGGAGTTTGTTCAAATTCTTGTTCGAGTTGGTCATGCCATCCAACCATCTCATCCTCTGTCGTCCCCTTCTCCTTCTGCATTCAATCTTTCCCAGCGTCAGGGTTTTTTCTAATGAGTCAGCTCTTCGCATCAGGTGGCCAAAGTATTGGAGCTTCAGCATCAGTCCTTCCAATGAATATTCAGGGTTGATTGCCTTTAGGATTGACTGGTTTGATCTTGCAGCCCAAAGGACTCCCAAGAGTCTTCTCCAGTACCACAATTTGAAAGCATCAATTCTTTGGCGCTCAGCATTTTTTATGGTCCACTCTCACATCTGCACACGACTGCTGGGAAAACCATAGCTTTGACTATCCAGACCTTTGTTGGCAAAGTGATGTCTCTGCTTTTTAATGCACTATCTAGATTTGTCATAGCTTTTCTTCCAAGGAGTGAGAGTCTTAATTTCAAGGCTGCAGTCACTGTCCACAGTGATTTTGGAGCTCAAGAAAATAAAGTCTGTCACTGTTTCCATTATTTCCCCATCTATTTGCCCTGAAGTGATGCCATGAACTTGAGGGATAGAGCTAGCAATTTGAACAAGGCTCCCAGGTGATTCTGATGCATGGGAGAGTTTGAGAACCACTGTTACAGAAACAGCCACATTTGCTGGGACAGCAGCTCAGGGCTGCAGAGAAGTGGTGTCTGGTCCTCTCAGTCTCTGCTTTGGGCTCCAGAGGCAAAACTTTGTTTCCCCAGGGGGCCAGGTTAGGATGAGCAAGAAGCAGACCAAGATTCTGCCGGCCACATCTGGAACCCAGCATGAATCCCCAGTTTCCAGCCCTGTTGGTATCATTATGCAAAATGCGAAAAGGAACATTCTTAAAGGGAAGCCATTGACTTTATGATTTTAATGAGGTCTGGCTCAGCCTGTTCTCAAGATGTCTATTTATTGGTTCACCAACAGCTGCCAGGGAGATGCAATACAGAGTTTGTTTGTTTTCTCAATTTAATGCATCAGTTTCTGGAGCCTAAGCATCCCCTTCTGGAAAGCAGTGGGATTTCCCTGGCCTGAGGACATAGGGGAAGTTAGTCCCTCCCTGAGAGGAGGGGGTGGGATTATCCTTCTGAACATTCATTCTTTCAATAAATACATACTGGATGCCTGTTGTATGCCAAGCAGTATGCTAGGAAACCGGGAGAAATAGCTCTGGTAGGAAGGCGAGGAAATTCTCCTGGATGTACATGAACTTCCCATCAGTTGGGAAGGAGATAGGGAATAATTCTCCTGTCCTTGGTTGCTCAGTTGTGTCTGACTCTTTGCAACACCATGGACTGTAGCCCACCAGGCTCCTCTGCCCATGGGGATTCTCCAGGCAAGAATACTGGAGTAGGTTCCATTCCCTTATCCAGGATATTCTCCTAGGGTTCTTTAAAAAATGCAAATTCCAGGGCAGAACCCAAATGATCCTGACTCAGCTGTCTGAAGTACAGCCCAGGAACCTGGAGCTTTAACCAGATCCTCTTCTGATGACTCTTGGTGGGAAGTCCTCTGAAACAGAGCAGTAAGGGTTTGTCGTTTGTTTTGCTTTAAGTAATTTCTGTTCTTTATGTAAAGTCAGACAATAAGGACTGAACAACATCCAGTTTAACGCTCCTGTCCCCCAACTTCACCTACCCTCATCACTGTTGATAGATCAGCTTTCAAGCTGGACTTAGTGCAACAGTTTCCTTCTCACTCAGTTTCTCTCCCTTGCAGGGTTCAAAGTCCTCTGGTTGGTTTGGGGAGGGGGATCCTTTTTCTGGGCCAGGACTATTTTCCCTAATAAGGATGTTTGCCTTCAGGCTGTCTGTCGTTCCTAGTCCCCTTTCAGGATCCTGCTGTCTATTGGGTAGGGAGCAGAAGGTTTGTGCAACCCTCTGAAGACTTTCTCCATTGGCTAGCTTGAGGCACGTCAGGGGACCACACAAGGCTTTGTCACCCACCGTGCGCAGCCCCAGAGGCTCCCTCCTCCTGAGCCAAGGGCTGAAAGGAGGTGCTCCGAACTCCAGGCCTGATCCGGGGCTGCAGGCTGAGCTGTGTGCAGTGAGGAGGGGGAAGCAGCGTCCCTGCAAAGACTTGAAAGCAGGGTACATCGTGGTGTGAGCAAAGGTGCATGCGGCGCTTCAGAGCCAAGGCGGGTGGAAGGCAAGGTCAACTGGTCGTTGGTCCCCACCACTCAGAGTTGAGAGGAGAGTCAGAAACATAGCCTGAGAGCGCCTCCAGGGGACCCTCTCTGTGGCCCTGAATCTCTCCCGCAGCGTGCTGTCTCCTTCTCCCTGGGGCCCACTGGGATTCCCTCCCCTGAGAACTAAAGCCCCTCCCCAAACCAACCCGGCCTTTCTGGAAGGAATGTCAGTAGCAGTTATCTAAAGCCCTGAAGATAGCAACTCCATGCTGAGGCATTTAATCTGAAAACTACATGTGTGTGATGTGTGTGTTTGTGTGCTCATTCTGGCCTACAACATGCTAGATACATTAGTGCTATCCACTAGTAGGGTGGAAGTTCCTACCAACGTGGGCTTAGTGAAGTGAAGTGAAGTCGCTCAGTCGTGTCCGACTCTTTGCGAACCCATGGACTGTAGCCTACCAGGCTTCTCAGTCCATGGGATTTCCCAGGCAAGAGTACTGGAGTGGGTTGCCATTTCCTTCTCCAGGGGATCTTCCCGATCCAGGGATTGAACCCAGGTCTCCCACATTGTAGGCAGATGCTTTACCCTCTGAGCCACCAGGGAAGCCCCACATTAAACCAAGTTGCATAAAATGTCTGGAGACCCTAGGAGTGCTAGACAGAAATCAGGTGGAGAGAAGGTAAGAGTAGAGATCTTTGGATTGGGAGGCAGGCGACCACTCTACAGAAGTACCACCACGATTGCTGCAAGGGAGCGTGGCTGAGGCATAAAGAACTGGAGGTCTCAAGGCCTTGCTCTGTGCTCCACAGACCAAAGTGCACACACATAAAAAAGGCGGTAAGGATAAAATAAGTCGCAGTGATGGTATTAAAGTTGCAGAGGCATTCTCATTGAACTTGAATATGTATGATATCATAATCCACACCACAGCCTGAAGGTCCTGGAGCTCTGACCTTGACTGTGAATCTCTAGTCATGCAATATATATATATATATATATATATATATATATATATATATATATTTTGCTGGCACCATCCAACCTTGCAAGAGATGTTGGTCAGTCAGTCATCTAGGACCAGGCTGTGAGCCAGAAGTGAGCTGTTCCATACACTCCATCCAGCCATCAAATCTACCCCGATTTATATTACCAAAATTAAGTTACAATGAATTAAGTTATTGGGCAAAATGAGCGGTGATTGAGGACATATTTAATTTTTGAAGAGATGGAATTCATTTTTAATTCAGTAGACAAAAGGGTCAGAAAGCACCCACAGGTCTCAAACCTCAATATAGGTATCTGAAGTCCGATGGGTCAGAGTAACTGCTTGCGCTGAATCTGACCAGGGTAGCTGGTAGTGATACTAACTTCTAAAGGATTAAGGAGTGACATGGAGAGGTGGGACTACATCTGCTCCATGTCCCCAAGCTGTCTGCACCCCTTTGTCCTTCCCTGCTCCCAGTTCTGTGCCCCAGAGCTTATCCAAGTTGTCAGAAGGCCTCTCAGCCCAACCTGTGCCCTGCTGGCAGAACTGCTGAAAGGCATGGGAATTCATGACTGTGGACGGAGGGTGTGGATGAGCATCTGATTTAGGATTGTGGGCCTAAATCAGAGCAGGCAGCCGAGAAGTCCTTTCCTTCTAGAAACCCCTCAGGATGTCCCTGAGCAGATAGGGGGAGCTGAAGACCCTCCGTAAAATAGTCCATGAGCAGTGGTGAAGCTTTCCAAGGGCTGAGGCCCAGTCATTTATCTCTGTGTCAGGCTTTGAGCTGGGTCCTGTGCTTAGTTGCTCAGTTGTCCAACTCTTTGTGACCCCAAGGACTAAAGCCTGACAGTCTCCTCTGTCCATGGGAGTTTTCAGGCAAGAATACTGGAGTGGGTTGCCATTTCCAGTCCTGGGAACACAGAATTAGCGGTCAGCAAATGTTATTTGCATGGCAAGTTGAATGAATTAATTACAGTTTTCAAATCCAGGAGAAGGCTGAGATGGAGCCCCCAGGCCCAAGAGTTTAAAGCCCCACAGCTCAGGAGAATATCCCTGCCCAGGATAAAGCAGCATGAATGGCTCCTGCTTTCCCCTGCCCCACCCCTTTGTCTACCGTTCCTTCCTTTTGGAGAATTCAGAAGCTAGATGGAGACCTTACACATAAAATGCTAACACAGAGACTGAGACCTCGAGGATAGGACTGTCTCTGTTTATTGAGCACACAGCAGGCACCAAGCTCTGGCTTGAGCATTTTCCTCATTTAATGGCCAGAACCACTCTGTGAGGTTGTTAATGTTGATACATTTTGCACATGAATAAACTGAGACTCAGAGTTAAAAAACTGACATGTTAGAAAATCTAAAAACATGACAAGATTATTCAGAGACAGAACAAATATTTGAACTGTCAGGAAAGGGGAAACATTATCTATACAATCTGTCTTTTAAAATATTTCAAATAGTAAGGTCCACTAGACAGAGATCTTCTATTGTGCTCTTTACTGTTTCCATATACCTAGCACAGGACCTGGTCCACGGTAGAAACTCAGGAAACATGTGGCGAGTGAAGGAGGAGAACAGAACCCCGTTATGTTGGGTTGGCCAAGAAGTTTGGGTTTTCAGTAAGATGTTACAGAAAAACCTGAACAGACTTTTTGGTCAACCCAATATAAACTGTGGTACTGCCAACCTGGGCTGAACCCCAGCTCCCTCTACTTCCTAGCTATGAGACTTCAAGCTCACACTTTGCACTGTTTTTTTATTTTCATGCTATATGATACAAAAGGGCTTCCCAGGTGGTGGAGTGGTAAAGAATCTGCCTGCAATGCAGGAGACACAAAAGACTCAAGTTTGATCCCTGGGTCAGGAAGATCCCCTGGAGTAGGAAAGGGCAACTTCCTCCAGCATTCTGGCTTGGAAAATTCCACCAACAGAGGAGACGTGGGTTACAGGCTACGGGGTCACAAAGAATCAGACATGACTGAGCACACGTCCACGAAACAAAAACCACGTGAAAAATTAAAACCAATACAGTCAATGAAAGCCATACTTGACGTGATCCCAGCTTTCAGTCCAAACCCCTCCCCAAAGATAATAGCTATTTTTGAACAGTTGGCTGTGCCTGCTTCTAGTTCTCTTTCTCTAAATTGACATATAGTACTAAATACAAACACATAGCTTTGTTTGGGTTATGGCTCTGTTTTGCTTGATGTGATAGGACTGTACTGCACCAGCTTTGTGGGAAACGCCACTGTATGTCTGAGACATGTTCCCACAACAGCATCTGGAGATCTCTCATTATTTATAATAGATCCCCAAGAAGACGTGAACCATGATTTATTTTGCCATTCTCCTCATAGGACTGGACATTGACGTTGTTTCTGTTTTCTTCACCAGTTTATAGATAGTGTTCCAGTGAACATCTTTGCACAAGCCTCTTCACGAACAGAGACAAATACTTCTTGAGGATAAATTCCCAGAAGTGGAATTGCTGGGCTGAGTAACACACAACTTAAAATTGTAATTGCCATACCAAAATGGGCCTCTTAATAGTATGTACCTGATGGAGGCCTGGGAAGTTCTGCTGTAAAGATGTACTTCATTCAGGCCGGGCACACAGTAGGCTCGGTAAGCACTTACCAAAGCAGTTGCCGGTGGGTCACTTCTCTAGTCTGCATTCCCAGCCCCTGATCTGAGCACGCCCTGGCTTTGGCGCCTGGAGCCAGGTTGAGGAATGAGAACTGGCCAGCAGACAAGGGAGGACTCAGCGGCTGTGTTCCGGGTGCTCCCCCTGGTGGGCAAACGTCCCCGGACCGTAAGCCATCCCCCATCTTTGTAAGCCCGAAAGCAGATCACAGTCCTTCCTGCCCAGAACCCTGGAAGCCCTCCTCTTCTTCTTAGACTCTGACCGAGACTTCATCTGCTGGATGTTCCGGTGCCTGCCTTTCTTATAGTGCCTTGTGCCCCTCCCCTCTTCCCTTGTTTTGTTGCAGCTACATTCCTTTCTCTGGCTTTCTCAAGCACGTCCTTTCTAGCTCTTTCATTCTTTCTCAGTGATCTTCCCACCCTACAAGCTTGTCTTTAATACTAACTCATTCTCTGCCTCTTCAGAGGGCCCTATCAAATACATTCTGTCTCAAGGGCCACCTCTCTCCTCTCCACACACTTCCCCCGACCTCTTACTCTTTGTCGAATCAGTCTGTGTTTTTCCTCCATTAGCAAGTTCCCACCGAAATAAACCCAGACATTTCCAGGTGTGGCAGAGTACAGTGTCACGAGAACAGGGACCATTTCTGTCTTACACGTGATCCCCATTTCCCAGCGCCTGCCAGTAGCACCCAGCAGTGCCAAGCACTCAACACATGTTGAATGAATGGATGAATGAGTAACTGAATAATACTAACAGGCAGGGACAGAAATGACACCGAGAGCTCACAGGGGCCGAGGCAGAACATACTTCCCAAGGTTTTGGCTCTGTTCCTCTGCTAGATGCCCTCCTATGATCAGTAAGAAACACTTTCCCTGGGGTAGGCGTTAGCCGGAGGTATCATCTTGAGTATAACGGAGTAGGGTGAAGCAGACAGAAGGCAGGGGTGGTTTCGACACCTTTTCCTCACTAACCTCGCCTTAGACTGCGAGGTAGGTCATATTTTCTGGATGAGCAAACCGAGACTCAGAGAGGAGAGTAGGGTGTACAGCTGGCATCAGTTCAAAGAATGACAGTGTCTGGTAAGAGAAGGGCTAGAAAGCCATCGTTTCCTCTAATTCAGAAGGACACATGGTCTACAGGAAGTGTAGCCCACACTTATGGCATGGAGGCCCTTCTCAGTGGAGAGATCTACACCGGAATTAGGTGGTGTCCTCATCCATTCAGCACACCCTTAAAATCATTGACTGTGTGCCAAGCAGCTCAACCATGATTAAGTGGTTAATTCAGCTTTCCAAAGCTTCACAGTCAAGAGATAAAATAGACCTTTGTTCTGTAGGATATCCAAGTGGTATGTTTGGAGCACAGACAAGCAGGGCAGCCGTATGGCCAGCTTGTGCATACCTCAGATGCAGGCATTGGCCCTTTACAACGACCACAATGTGAATGATGCTCTCGGAGCTGAACAGCAAACAACCTGAGCTCCTCAAGGGGATGAGATAAGTCATCCAGAATGAGATGATTGGTCTCAGAAGAGAGAGTAGATCTCAGGGGAGCACCAATATGTAGGAGTCTGTGGAAGAAGCAAAGGCCAGAGAGGCAGGAGGAAGAGCAGGCTGTGAGAGAAATCAACAGAAGAGGAGTCGCGATGGAGAGGCCTCTGAGAGCACTGAAGCCTCTGAATAGTCAAACAGAGAAGGGCTCCCAAGTGACTGGCAGCAGGACGTGGTGACCTTGACAGGAGCGTTGATGATGGGAGTCATGTTTGTTGAAAGGTGAATGGAAGATGGGGAGAGAGTGAGAGCGTTCAGCTCTTTCTGGAAGTTGGGCTGTGAAAGGAGAGAGGGAGCAAGTGTGGTGGGGCCTTTGGGACCGAAGGAGAGCTTTGTTTTATGGTTAGTCTTTGAGATGAGAGCCTTGTGCTTGTCTCAATGCTGTTGGGAAGGAGGCAGTCAAAAACTTATAAGAGAGCATCTTTACCAGCATGATTGACAGAGGAAAATGGGAGAGGGGTTAGACTCAAAGTGGGTAAAGCTTCCAGATGATGGCTAGACAGGATTCCAGAAGGCTTCATGGAGGTGGTGGGCCCTGTGTGTGTTAGTTGCTCAGTTGTGTCTGAGTCTTTGCGACCTGCCATGGACTGTAGGTGGCCAGGCTCCTCTGTCCATGGAATTCTCCAGGCAAGAACACTGGCATTCCCTTTTCTAGAGGCTCTTCCTGACCTAGGTCTCCAGGTCTTCAGCATTGCAGGCAGATTCTTTATTGTCTGAGCCACCAGGGAAGCTAGACTTGGGCAAAAGGGACCTCTGCCCAATGCTTACTGCTTTAAAGAGCCCTGCCTACAGTGCTCTCCACAATGCGAGAAAGAATTGTCAAAGAACCAAAGGAAAATGCATAGCCAGGACTATTGTAGATCATACTCTGCTGCTGCTGCTGCTGCCAAGTTGCTTTAGTCGTGTCCGACTCTGTGCGACCCCATGGACTGCAGCCCACCAGCCTCCCCCGTCCCTGGGATTCTCCAGGCAAGAACACTGGAGTGGGTTGCCATTGCCTTCTCCGAGATCATACTGTAAGTAACCCAAATATCCAAATCACCTGCCAGAAGGGCCCTGATAGTCTTCCAGGGTCTTTTTGGGCCTTTTTCTCAGGATATCCTCTCAAGAACAGACCACACCTAAGGGGAAGCCGATTTATTTTTATGTTGCTAGCATCCCTCTAATACCACACCAGAAAAACTCATTATAAGAAAGCAACAGACTAACATAGATGTAAAATGAACATATATCTAAAAATTCTAAACAAAATCTTAGCAAATTGAATCTAACAATCTATAAAAGGAGTAATATATCATGACTAAATAGGATTTATCCTAGAAATGAAAGTTTTGTTTAGCCTTCCTGTAATTGCTTAACTAACATAGTTCACTATTAACAAACTAATACACACCCACCCCCCACATACATAGACAGATACACATACATATGAAATCATAGCAGGTGATACAGAAAAGGCATTTAAAAATCAGATGTCCATTCCTGCTTTTTTAAAAAATATACAGCAACCTAGGAAGAGCAGGAAACTTCTTCAACCTGATAGTGGGCATCTATAAAAGGCCTACATCCAATATCAAACCCAAATGTCAAAGACTGAATGGTTTTCCCCCTCTAAGATGAAGAACCAAGTTAGGGATGTCCACTTTTATCATTTTTATTGAACATTATACTGAAGGTTATAGTTGATGTAATAAGACAAGAAAAATAAGTTATCTAATTCAGAAAGAAATTAACCTCTTCTCATTGACCGATGACACAATTGTCTATGCAGAAAATTTAATGGAATCTACAAAATCTACTAGACTTAATAAGTGATTTTGACAAGATTACAGGATACAAGATCGGCATACAAAAAATTGTATTTTCATTTATTGCAATAAACAGCTGACATTTTCAAAAATACTGTTTATAATAGCAACAATATTTATGAACTACTTCAGGGTTAATGTAATAAAGTATGTGCAAGTTCCATAGACTTAAAACTGTAAAACAATGCTGAGACAAATAAAAGAAAACCTAAATAAATGGGACAACCTACCTTGTCTATGGGTCGGAAGATCCACTGTTGTTGTCATTCCTCTCCAAACTTTCCTATAGATCCAGTACTCCCCCAGTCAAAATCCCAGCTAGCTTTTTTAGGTTAAAAATTGATAACCTGATTTTAAAATTCATATAGAAACGAAAGGAACTAGATTAGCCAAAACAACCTGATGAGGAAGAAAACCCGAGCACTAACACTACCTGATTTTAAGAATGCAATTGTCAAAACAGCATGATATTGGTGTGAAGATGGACAAATAGCTCAAGAAGACAGACTAGAGACTCCAAAAATAAACCCGTGCATATATAGACAACTGATTCTTGATGAAGTTGCAAATGCAATTCAGTGAAGTCTTTCCATAGGATGAGGCTGAAATAATTGGTTATTCATATACAAAAAAGTTTGAGCCACTCTTCCCACCACATATAAAACTGATTTTTTTTAATTAACTGATGATGAAGCATAGATCTAAATGTAAAATCTGAAAACCATAAAACTTTTAGGAGAAACTATTTTTGACCTTGAGTTAGGCTTAAAGGTTCCTTAAATGTGAGATCAAAACGCATAATTCATAAAAGAAAAAAACTGATCAATTGAATTTCATCATGATTTAAAGCTCTGCTCTTTGAAAGATGCTGTTAAGAGATTAAGAAAACAAGCCATGGACTGAAAGAAAAATCTTTGTAAATCATATACCTGATAAAGGGCTGGTATACAGAATATAAAAGAACCCTTAAAACTCAATGGTGAGAAAATAAGCAACTCATTTTATTTTAAATAGGCCAAAGATTTGGACAGTTCACCAAAGAAGATATGTGGATGGAAAATAATTGTATGGTAAAATATTCTTTATATATACTTTTTTTTTTTGTATTTACTTATTTTTGGCTGTACTGCATCTTCGTTGCTGCTTGGGTTTTCTCTAGTTGCAGCTGGCAAGGCCTACTCTCTAGCTGCGGTGTGCAGGCTTCTCATTGCAGTGACTTCTCTTATTACAGAACAGGGGCTCCATGGCACATGGGCTTCAGCAGTTGTAGCATATGGGCTCAGTCACTGCAGGTCTCGGACTCTAGAGCACAGGTTCAGTAATGTGGTGCATGGACTTAATTGTTCTGTGGTCTTCCCATTGTCTATTGCATTGGCAGGTGGATTCTTCACCACTGAGCCACTAGGGAAGCCCAAGCATATGGTAAAATATTTTTCATATTATTAATCTTT
This sequence comes from Bubalus bubalis, assembly GCF_019923935.1. Lineage (NCBI taxonomy): Eukaryota > Metazoa > Chordata > Mammalia > Artiodactyla > Bovidae > Bubalus > Bubalus bubalis. The sequence continues at coordinate 63,611,054 of NC_059165.1, read as the reverse complement.
AGGAAAATGCAAATTAAAACTATGATAGAGTCCCTTGGACAGCAAGGAAATCAAGTCAGTCAATCTCAAAGGAAATCAACCCTGAATACTCAATGGAAGGACTGATGCTGAAGATAAAGCTCCAATACTTTGGCCACTTGATGGGAAGAGCCGACCCATTGCAAAAAGCCCTGATGCTGGGAAAGATTGAAGGCTGAAGAAGAGGGACAGTGGATGAAATAGTTGGATGGCATCACCAATTCAATGGACATGAGTTTGAGCAAGCACTGGGAGATGGTGAAGGACAGGGAAGTCTGGCGTGCAGCAGTCCATGGAGTTGCAAAGAGTCAAACACAACTGAGCAACTGAACAACAACAGGGTATCGCTACACGTTTATTAGAACGGCCAGAATGAAAAAGACTGACCATTCCAAGTGCTGGCAAGGAGGAGGGAACTGGCACGCTCATGTACTGCTGGGCGGAATGTGGAAAGGTGCAACCACTCTGGTGGGAAAAGAGTTAGACGGTCTCTGAAAAAAGGGAAACATATACATATCATATGATCCAGGCATTCGGTTACTAGGTATTTATTCAAGAGAAAAGAAATCATGTGCAGAAACAAAACCTTGTGCATGAATATTCCTGAAACTTTCATTTTAAATAGTCCCAAGTAGGAAACAACTCAAATGTTCACAAATAGGTTAATGAACAGTCTGTCATATCCATACTGTAGAACACTGCTCAGCAATAAAAGGAAATGGAATGTTGCTACCTGCATCAGCATGGATGAATCTCAAAAATAATTATGCTTAGCTCAGTAAGCCAAACAAAAGAGGTACATACTATATGGTTCTGTTTATGTAAAACTCGTTTAAAAAAAAAAGCAAATTAATCTCTTTCAATAGAAAGCAGAACTGTAGTAGCCTGAAGGTGGTGGAAGTAGAGTGGGAGGTATAGGAGGCTGGAACTATAACGGGGGAGGTCTTTGGGGGAGTATTAGATGTTTTCACGATACAATTATGGTTTCATGGTATATGCATATGTCAGAACCTGTCCTGTGGAGTTTGTTATGCCCACTATACTTCAGTAAATCTGTTTACTGTATAGGCCCATAGTATACAGACCTCCCTTAATACTCTGTATTTTGGCCCATGAATGTTAGGAACGAGGTTAATGATGGCCATCAATAGATAAGGGTGAAACATTTAGAAAGATGAGAAGCACATAGACTTTTCTAGGTGTGTATGTGTGAGTGTGCTGCGTTTGTGAGTGAGAGAAAGCAAAAAGACATTTTTCTCAAATCCCCAAACAGCCAGAGGTTTCAAAAAGTCACCAAATACAACTTACAGCAAGTGCGTATTTTTCTTATTGAAGTATAGCTGATTTGCAATGTTGTATTAATTTCTGCTGTATAGCAAAGTGACTCAGTTACAGACACACATATGTATTCTTTTTCATATTCTTTTCCATTATGGTTTATCACAGGATATTGATGATGGTTCCCGGTGCTATACCGTAGGACCTTGTTGTTTATCCTTTCTCTCTGTAATAGCTTGCATCTGCTAATGCCAAACTTCCACTCCATCTTTCCTGTCCCCTTTGGCAACTACCAATCTGACAGCAACTATTTATTTAGCAACCACCATAATGCCAGCCTTGAGCTGTTCTTGACAAATATATATAGTAATCCTTTTGACCCTTTCAGCATTTACTTTGATGATTTAGAAAACTGAGGTTCAGATACCTCAAGTCAGCTCTCCAAAATTGCACAGCAAAGAAGCAGCAGGGCCAGGACCCGTGGGGCGCCACATGGCTGGACTGGCTCCCTCACTGTCTTTGGGGACCCCTCCCAGTTCCCAGCTGGGTGGCTGTGGCTTCTGACTGCACGTGGGCGGGTGTTAAGACAATAGACCAAGCCTGTCCAAGTGTTCAGCCCTCTTCCAAGGTTAGCTATTGTACGTGGAACTATGTATAGCTAACTGTGGGGAAGAAAGAGAAAATAAGATTTACTTTTTGGAGGCTGAGAGGAGTTAGACAATTTGAAAGGTCCTGACAGCCTTTGCAGAGCGGGGCTGAAAGGGCATTGGCTAAGCACACTTGGAGTGCGGTTTTTTGGCAAAGGAGATGTCCTAGCCCAAGGAGGTGTGACATGTCTCTGCTCAAAATAGAGACCAGCCATTTCCTGAATGAGAGTCAGCTGGGGGTGGGAAGGCAGGCCCAGCCCTAAGGCCTCTGACCACTGGAGGGGTTCCCAGCCCTGCTGGAGAGTTGGAAATGGGGTGAACATTCAGGGCCCTCAAGGGCCTCAGGCTGGGGTTGCTGTGCTGTGCTTCAGTGGTGTCCAACTCTGTACAACCCCATGGACTGTAGCCTACCAGGCTCTTCTGTCCTTGGGATTCTCCAGGCAAAAATACTGGAGTGGGTTGCCATGCCCTTCTCCAGGGGATCTTCTCAACCCAGTGATGGAACCCATGTATCTTATGTCTCCTGCACTGGCAGGCTTAGGGGATGGCAGACAAGGGCAGTGAGGAGGCCACTGCATTGCAGATGGGCAGCGCAGGGTCGGGGGGTAGACTGGCTTCACCTGGGCCTGGTATGGGGTGGGCTGGGGAGAGAGGGGCGCTTGGTTTCCAGGGAGAGGCCAGTCCCTGCCAAAATATGATGGTGGAGGTGTTGCTGAGGCTACGGGTCAGTGGGCATGGAGGGAGATGATGTTTCCTGTGCAGCTAGTGATCAAAGAGGGTCCAGAGGAGCCAGAGGCTGGCTGATGACCCTAGCAGTGCCACTGAGCATTCAGAGGGGCTTTTCTCACGGGGTGAGACTCAGCAGTTGCACTTGGGTTAAGATCTTATACAAGATCTAACTCAGTACTGGCTCCAGGGCTGACAGCGAGCTGATTTGCCACCCTAGGGGCTAAACGTAGAAGTACTTCTATACCATTTGGTAACTAACCAGATCCCTAAAATGACCCCCACCCCCAGCATCACAACAGCCCCTGCCCCTACTCCCCCCCGACCCATGTTAGCCTACTTCTCATCTCCCTCAAATCCAACCACCAAAAGGTAAATGCTTAGCCTCCCTCTGTTTGGCTGCTAAATATCATCTTTGCTGGACCCCAAAGAATAACAGTAGTCAATTGCTATTTGCTATGTGCCACACACCCACCATTCTAGAGGCTTTACCTGCTTTTACAAGAACAGCAATAATGGGATAACAATAGCTAACTATTATTGGATGCTCCTTAGGTGCCAGGATTATACGAAGTGCTTTGCTTTGATCATGAAGTTTTAATGCCCACTCATGCCCTGTAACCCTATGTGGCAGGTTCTGATGCTATTCCTGATATTTCTTCCTCCATTTTGGAAGGGGAAAAAGAAGCCCCAAGGCCCACCCAGAGAGGTTAAAGAACATGCTTTGGGTCTCATAGCTATAGTGGCAGGGCCTGATTCAAATCTAGGTCTCACTGACTCTAAAGCCCTTGCTCTGGCATTATTCTATATTTGAGAAATAATTTATAAAAATGCTCATAATATGGAAAATCTTGGTTCTAATATTAAAAATGCTCCCTTTCTTTCTGATCTGAGGTCTAATGCCTTCCTTAGGCAGTTCCTCCAACTTTGTTGCCTAAATGTTTCGAATATATCCTAGAAATTTGATGGGTATCTTCTCTTGTTGTGAAAACAAGTTTGTGCCAGGAATCTCCTAGTTAATTTGGCTGAACTGTGGCTCTAAAACACTCTATACAGAGGATGTGAGTGAGTTCTGGCCAATGTCTACAAGAGACAAATGGGAACACAGAGCCTTCCCCAGGTCCATGCCATCCATTTGCTGTCCAGACTGCAGGCTGTTCCTGGAAACCCTCCTTCCTGATTCCTTTTTTATTGTTGGGCTGAAGTCAGTACAAAGGTCATTAATCTATGCAATGTCTCATTGGCAAGCCTTATAAGAGATGCCCCGTCCCTGAAAATAGGCCTTCTTCTGACTGTGTTCCTGGAACTGTCTAGTGTTTTGACAGCTGATCATTAGGCTACAATCATCCATTCACCAACCATCTAGGGAGGGCCAATCGTGGGTCAGGCATTGTTCTAAATTCGGGAAATAGAACCTTGAATGAAATAGACCCTGCCACTGCCTTCATGGGGCTTGTCATCTAAGGAAAGGTAGAGATATTGGACACAGATGACAGAAATAGAGCTAACTATGTATTTATGCTCTGTGATAAATGCTAGAAAAGAAAAGTAAAGAGTATAAAAAAAGCTGATGTAAGATCTTAGATTAGATTGTCTCAGAGGTAGGAAGAAGGAACATTATGAGTAATATTCAAGTTGACACAAGAGTCTACCAAGTGAATGAAGGTGAGGACCTCTGAAGAAAGTAATTTCCAGGCAGGCGGAACAGCACAGATGAAGGCCCTGGGGCCGGGTGAAAGCCTGGCACTTTTGAGATTATGATAAGAAAGAGAACAAAAGCACCGTACTTAAGTTTAATGAGCAGGGGGAAAAGTGAGTTAGTGAGCGGGGGCTAAAGTGAGAGGGGATGAGGCTGAACAGTGGTCGTGGGGAGATTTTCTGTGGACAAGTTTCTTTATTTAGAAAATGCAGATGAGGACTAAGGGCCTAAGGAGAGCAGTGGAACCATCTCAAAACAACACACTTTGGCAGAACAAAGATAATGGTAAGAGGAGGAGTACATTCAGATTTTTTTTCAGCTGCTCCATGTAACATGCAAGATCTCAGTTCCCTGACCAGGGATTGAACTCGTGCATACTACAAATGGAAGCATGGAATCTTAACCACTGGAACACTAGGGTTTTTATTCATAAGGAGAATGAGGATGGCAGTTACTTTCATTAAAAAAAAAATTATCTTGGGCTAAAATCATATCATAATGGCAAGGGAAAGCATTCCTGATTAAAACAAACCCAGATAGCTCTTGTTAGTAAAAGTATCCTGAAGTTTTAGGAGCTAGGACATTGCCTTAGGATTCTTTTAGTTAACAGTGACAGAAATCAACTGTAATTGGATGAAGTTAAAAAAAGAAATGGGGCTTCCCTGGTGGTCCAATGGTTGAGAATCCACCTGCCTGTGCAGAGGACACAGGTGGTCCTGGAAGCTACCACATGCTGCGGAGCAACTAAGCCCATGCACCACAACTACTGAGGCTGTTCTCTAGAACTCAAGCTCCACAACAAGAGAAGTCACTGCAATGAGAAGCCCGCAGACTTCAATGAAGAGTATCCCCTGCTCGCTGCAACCGAAGAAAGCCCGTGTACAGCAATGAAGACCTAAGCATAGCCAAGAAATAAATTTATAAAAAGAAATGCATGGATTCAAACCACTGGGAAGTTTAAATAGTAAACTGGCAGGGTCGAGAGATTCAAACTGGTCACTTCTGTCCCTTTTGGTCTTTGCTCCCCTGTTCTCTCTTTCTTCCTCTCTGCCTGCTCTGAAGTGGTTTCATTGTAAAATAAGCAACGGGGACTTCCCTGGAGGTCCAGTGGTTAAGACTTAGTCTTCCAAGGCAGGGGGTGCTGGTTGGATCTCTGGTTGGGGAGCTAAGATTCCTACATGCCTCATGGCCAAAAAAAAAAAAAAGAAAAAAACCAACCAAAGCATAAAGCAGAAGCTATATTGTAACAAATTCAATAAAAACTTTTAAAATGGTCCACATCAAAAAATCTTCAAGCAATGATGATGTCATGCTATATACTTCAGATAAAAAGGCTAGATTGTTATTAGATTGTACAATCTGGAGTTATAAAGCCATATACTCTTAGATTGTATACCCATCCCTGAACCAACTGCCAGGAGGACAGAGCTGTCCAATTGTCTAGGATCAGTTGTGTCTAACACATGGCTCAGGGAATAAGTATGTAGAACTGAAGGAGTTAGTCCCCAAAGGGGTCCTGGCAAACCAAAACAGATCCCTAGTACTTAACAGGGTATAAAACTTGTCCTGCCTCCACAGGTAGAATTTAATGGTTCCATTATTTTTAGAAATTAAAAAAAATATATTACACATAAACCTACCATTGATTATTGATATTTTGCTATATACCCTATCAACCATTCATGCACATAGACATATACACATTTCATTGGCTTCATTTTCCTTTTTTTTTTATAGTCACTTGGTTGGAGAATTTAAGTCCAATGGTATTAATTTTTAATTTTTTTCCAAAGAAATTTAAACCTCTATTCCTCTCATCAGTGATGTCCCAAATGAAACTCTTGTTGATACTCCTTGACATAAACTTCAATCAAAAAGTTTACTCTTTCCATCTTTCCTAACATGTAACACTGGTATCAAAAGCTCCAGTCACATTCTCATCATTTGATTTTAGATTCACTCATAAGGGCTACAATCGTCTTGTTCCCAAATATTTTTGTACTTTTTGTTTCACCATAGCTTGCTTGCTTTATTTTCTGATTCAAATTTGACCTATTAGAATACTTTACTTAGTCCGTTTTCCTAGAAAACATTAGTGTGCTTTCTGAGTCCCTGTGTATGTGAAAAAAATAGTCTTCACACATGAATGATAAGTTGTAGGATTCTTGGAATGTAGTCTTTTACTTCGAAAAGGGTTACTTTTTCACTGTCTCTTAGTTCCCAGTGTTGTAGATGAGATGAGACGTTTAATACCAGTCTGGTTCATTTTCCTTTGTAAATAAGCTTTCTCTCTGCCTGGAAATATGTTGGGTTTTAACCTCAAATCTGAGAAGCTTCACCAGGATATGATTAGTATGGAGTTTTTTTGTGTGCAACCTGAAAGTTGATAAGTCCTTTAGTCCTGAAACTGCAAGTTTTTCTACATCTGAGAGCTTTGTTTCATTATTTATTTAATTGTTATTTTTTGCATCTATACCTTTTGCCTTAAGGATCTCCTGGTGTTTGCATACCAGATCTCGCAGAGCTGCCGTTTCTGAACTTTATCTTGTGCCCATGATTGGCATGTATATGGGGGATTTTTGTTTTGTTTTGATCTCTGGGTGTGTGTGCTGCTTCCCTCATTTGGTGTTCCAGAACACAAATTCCATTCTCAGCAGTAACTGGTGTCATTTTCCAGTTCTTTCATTAATTAAAAAAAAATTTTTTTTTGGCAATTTTCAGGTTATATCATCTTTAAAGTTTTCAGTGTTAGAGATTTCTTGTCATTCTTCTATTTTAACTGCTCCCATAGGTGCCTCAGTATCTATTCGGGACTTGACTTCTCTCCTTTAAATGGCTGTGAGCTTTCTTTCCTTGAAACAGGGACAGTTTCATTCCACTTTCTGCTGCCATATTGTATTGTTGAGGAATATTCTGATACAAGCCTGATTTTCATTACTTTGTAAGACACCAATTTTCTTTTGCTTGAGTGCCTAGAAAGCTGCGCCTATGCTGAGGCTGGTGATGGGTGGCTCCTGTCTTTAGTTAGGGAAGGTGACATCTAACAAGCTGTGGACCACACTAAGAGCAGTTAGAAATCCCCCATGATTTCTTTTTTCTTTCCTACCCATGATTCCATCAATCAACTGTTGGGCTTTAGCCAGGCTTTCACTGATGGAGAGTCCTCCTGATGTCTAGAACCATTGCCCAGTAGTCTGGTGTCTAATATTCAAGATAATTATTTGTTCACACAGTTAGTTCTGTGAGAAGATGGTGGGGAGGGGGGAGAAATGATTCCAGATAAGAGTTAAACTAAACTCTCTCTCAGTTGTATTATTTGAAAATTATTGGTGAGCTCCAAGAATTGAAGGATGCATTAGTGAAGCAAGCTTAGAAAGTGGGTAGAAACCAAAGATGTAGGGTGATTGGGAAGGAGGCTGGGAACAGTCTGGCTACTACACTTTGTCATTTCTTCTCTCCCATCCTGCTGCTAGATTCGTAATCTAGCTACTGCCACTGTGAATCATTCCTGACTGCCCCTTGAATCTTCACACTACTCTTGCATTTCAAACACAGCAGGCAGGGTATAAACATTTCCCATTTGGGCTTCCATGGTGGAAAGGGGGTTCAGCCTCCCTCCAGGAACTGTAGAATAAAGGAATCTCTCCCCAAAGGAAGGGGTTTAGATGTTGCCAACCACACAGGGGTCACATGTCCCTCTTCGCGAGCATCAGTAGGTTTCTTATTTCTTCCATTAAGTACGAGTCTTTAGTTCTGTTTGGCGATTATAACACTTTCTCCAAAATGATAAAGTAGATGCTGTCTTTGCCCTGCCCTCTTGGCACTGATCTATCCCCAGCCTCTGATTACTCTGAACATCTGCAACTCTTGGCCAGCTACAGGAGTGCATTTGACCTCTATCCAGGGCACGTTGGAAGAGTCACATACTTAATGCCCCTTGATTCACTTCTCGACCAACAACAGATCATGGCCGTAATGGTTAAGTACACCAGCCTCCAGTTCCATGGTTGGGGTGTCTCTGGGGTGTATTCTATACTCTTTCCTCATGTTTTCCAGCAGGATTCAACACCAGCTGCCCACAGTGGGACATGGTATGATAATATACCCTTTATTTCCTGTCTCACTTACCCATTTCCCTACTTGTATTTCTTGATACCCCCTTCCAAATAAACTACTTGGACTTGAATACTTATCTTAGGGTCTACTCTCAGGATTACCCAAACCCAGACAGGTGGTGAAGCCCTGTTTGGAATGGGGTCAAGAGTAAATGGAATGAAGGGACAGGACTGAGGAGTCTTGATTCCTTTCCCGCTTCTCAGAGCTGCTGAGGAAGAATTAAGGCTTTATCCTGAAATCCTACCCTCTATAAGCCCTTTGACCCAGTGATTTCACTCCTAGCACTTTATCTTATAGAAGGACTCCTGCTGCTGCTAAGTCACTTCAGTCGTGTCCGACTCTGTGCGACCCCATAGATGGCAGCCCACCAAGCTCCTCCATCCATGGGATTTTCCAGGCAAGAGTACTGGAGTGGGGTGCCATTGCCTTCTCCGAGAAGGACTCCTACTTGTGTGCAAAGACAACATAAAATGATTGTAGCTTTGACTGTGACATCCTTTCCATGTTTCCATTTTGTTGTCTATCAGTCAGGTCAAACAAATTACATTGCCTCCCTACAATGTAACACAATGCAACAAGGAACAATAATGCTACCAGTTTCCAGGAACCAATATGGAAGGAGGCCCAAAATATACTGTGGAGACAAAAAAATCAAATTGCAAAGCAGCACTATAGTTTTATTTTGCAAAGAGATATCTCAATAAATATTTATGAAGTGTCTATGTGACAGGCTTTCATTGTCTTGTTATTTTAAAATTTCAACTGTTCTCTTACTCAATTGTGTTTTTACTTTTAAAAATGGCTTCTCTTCCAAATGTGTTCAAAGAAGATAAGAAAAGGGGTATTTGGGGTCCCTTTTGGAAACTGTTTAGAGTTAATAGCTTGAATACCTATATAATAGACCATTTTCTGCCATTTATTTAATGAAAGACCTGATTTGAAGATAAACATTATATATGAATATTTGTACATATATCTGAGTTTCAGACAAACCTAGAATTATATACATATTACATGTACCCCTTCTGGGCTATTTAAAATTTTTACCTCTACACACACAAAGTCCAGTACTTTGGCCACCTGATGCAAAGAACTGACTCACTGTAAAAGACCCTGATGTTGGGAAAGATTGAAGGCAGGAGGAGAAGGGGATAACAGAGGATGAGATAGTTGGATGGCATCACCGACTCAATGGACATGAGTTTGAGCAAACTCTGGGAGTTGGTGATGGACAGGGAGGACTGGTGTGCTGCAGTCCATGGGGTCGCAAAGAGTCGGACAGGACTGAAGGACTGAGCAACTGAACTGAACACACACACACACACACACACACACACACACACACAGGGTTTTCTCTCTAAGTCTCCCTTCCTGGTTAGTGGCTCCCTACTCTTTGGAATCCTTGCCCCTTTTTCACTACCAGACTGCTCTTGATCTCCTCTGAACCATCTAACCGAAGAGGGCAAAGAGCCATATTTTTTATTCTTTTTATTTTATATTGGCATGTAGCTGATTTACAACCCACTCCAGTGTTCTTGCCTGGAGAATCCCAGGGACGGGGGAGCCTGGTGGGCTGCGGTCTCTGGGGTCGCACAGAGTTGGACACAACTGAAGCAACTTAGCAGCAGCAGCAGCCGATTAACAAATATTGTGACAGTTTCAGGTGGACAGCAAAGGGACTCAGCCATACGTGTACGTGTATCTGTTCTCCCCCAAGCTCCGCTCCCCTCCAGGCTGCTGCATAACATTGAGCAGTGTTCCCTGTGGCAAAGAGCCGTAGTTAACAGTCCCGAGGGAGCTGTGTTCTTGGTTCTAGTGCCCTAACACTCTCTTCTCTTCCAAAGGTATTCAAAGATGAGGAAGAATGCAGGGGAGAGCGTTTTAGAAATCTTCAGGGTTCACAACTTGAATACCTTAAAGCTTTAAGACTATTTTTTTCCATAAAAGACTTAAGTTGAAGAAAAATACACTGTGTCATATTTTCCCTGCGCCCCACCCTGTGCATGACTGGCATAAAGCTTTGCTCATTGTAAAGCAATTGGTTATTATGACTCCTTCCGCAAATTAATTTACCTCAGGAAGCCACGTTCCACCATAAAGTGGGAGAAACAATGGGGTCTTTTACATTCTCAATAATATGGTGCTCATTAGCTAAATGCTGACTTTGTTGCACTCTGGAACAGAACAAAATATCCTAAAGCAAGGTCATGGATGTAGCAAACTGGAAAGAAAGGAGACCCTCATACCTGTGTCTGAGTCCTGGGTGGGGAAGGAGTGGGACTGCGAATCTGGGGGGCAGCTTGCTGTCCAGGTGGCCTCTTTCCCAGTGGTCTCCTGTGTTTTTTTTTTTTTTTTTTCTCTCCATACTGTTTTGATTACAACTACCTCTCTTGGTAAAAATGTCTGAGCATATTCTCCCAATATAATTATGATACACTATTGAGTATCTTCGGCGAAGGCAATGGCACCCCACTCCAGTACTCTTGCCTGGAAAATCCCATGGATGGAGGAGCCTGGAAGGCTGCAGTCCATGGGGTCGCTGAGGGTCAGACACGACTGAGCAACTTCCCTTTCACTTTTCACTTTCATGCATTGGAGAAGGAAATGCCAACCCACTCCAGTGTTCTTACCTGGAGAATCCCAGGGACAGGGGAGCCTGGTGGGCTGCTGTCTATGGGGTCGCACAGAGTCGGACATGACTGAAACGACTCAGCAGTAGCAGCATTGAGTATCTTACAAATGAAAAGAAATCAACATTTTATAGGATGAAATGTTCAAACAAAGAGATATTGAAGTGTAAATATAAGACTACTCGAGAGATAGACCGGGAGCACTCAGCCTTGTGGCCCCCAAATGAATCACGAAATGATCCTTGGAACTTGCAGCTTTAAATATAAGCAAGCGGCCTCCTACCAACCCCTACCCCCAGTATCCCACCAAAATGTTTGTGAAGGTACAGAAAAGTCTCAGGGCTGACACTGCTCAAAAGATAGACTTCAACTGAATTCGTTAAGAATTTTCACCAAATATAGAGCAGGACAGAGAGGAAAAAAATGGTGACAATATTTGCCTCATCCATTATATAGAACATCCCATTTCTCTAGAAGGAAGGCAAGAAGAGTCTTCAGCAACCTTTGTTTTCTACACTTGAGGAGTTCTGAAACAGCCATGTTATCAGATAGGCATTTCAGAATACCAGGAGGCTGTCTTCTGCAGAGCCCTGAGGACCACTCCCCACAACACAATAGGTTCTACATCCATCCAAAGACCACGCATCACAGAAAGGAGAGCAGAGAGTTTGGGAGTAGGCGAGAGAGAGAGGAGGGGGTCATATGGGGAAGTTTAAAGGGTTAAGGTCCCAAGGTCAATGCTTTGACAACAGAAAAGAGCAAAGAAATCTCCACAGCAGCACCTGATGAGGGTGTGTGACTCTCATTTATTCCATCAGGTCAACCCATCAGAGAGCAAGGGACTGAGAAGTAAGAGGAAAATCTGCCTTAGGACAAGAAGCATATGATATTGAGAGCCCTTATCCCTCACTTAAACCAAGCTTTTATGATATTATAGATTTTTATGTCAGAGTTCCAAGTAAGATCTTTTCTGGAAAAAAAAAATCTGCTGAAAATCATGACAGATATTCCTCCTGGACACTGGAAATTGGGTCATGAGCTTCTGCAGCCACCTACTCTTCTGCTGAATTGATGAGAAGAGGACCTGGGCAATCACCCACTCATCTGCCCCTGTAGTTAGTTCTCTCTTTGTCCAGAACCAAGTAGGGGAGGGGGAGCCTCACAAGGGACAACTAAAACCCTCATGAAGAATCACAGGAACAGAAATAACATCTTAAAAATTCAAAGGAAGAATGTAACAATAAAAATGGCATACAGCAAAACCCAGAAGAAAATTTTGGAAACCTGTTTGGCACTTTCCACAAGCAAAGCTTTTATGACATAGAAATGGAAAACCATAAGAAGAGAACAATACGAGGGATAGAAGGAGGGCAAGGAAACGGTGGCATTAATGGTTAGATTAAAATCCTCTGAATTGGAGGCAATAAACTAAATGCCCAGAAAATTAAATCATTGGCATGAAGGACATGACATGAATTCTAGCAGTCTACAAAATGCAGAGGAAGTGGGGAAAGGCAATAAAGATTATGAGAAAGGAAACAATCTACTTGGAAATAAATAATAGAGACTAATTCCAAGAACTGTAGGCTATCCTAAGTAAGAATCAAAATAAGTGGGTGTAGAACCAATAAAACATAACTGAAACATTACAGAGATTTTTTTTAAACTGTAAGGATGTGAATCAAAAACAAAATCATAAAAGAAGAAAATGCAGGTGAATATCCTTCTGAAGCTAGGAGGGTTAACAACTCTCTGAATGAACAAATAGCATTAATAGCTCATATATTTATCAAGATCAATGAATTTAGATATATAATTTTTTAAGTTAAAGAGCATCACAAAATTGAGGTGGATTATAAACTTTGAAAAAATGTCTGTGATATCTATGATAGAGGATTACTATATTTAACATATAAAGAACTTTTAAATATAAATAAAAGTACAGATACCTACCCTGAAGATGTTGGGCAAAGATCATAAATAAAATAAAGGCAAATATCTGATAAATAATTGATGACATATTTAACTTATTTATTGAACATGTTAAAATATAAAATAATGCTGACATATAAATGTTTGCTTTTTATGCTTGTAGTTTTTATTTAAAGCTGCAATACTTAAGTGCTCAAGGCAATTCTAGTATAGTTGGTTTTTGAAGAGTACAATCGGATTAGTACCGACCTTCATTTGAAGAATTCTTATTGTTTGCTGCTGCTGCTGCTGCTAAGTCGCTTCAGTCGTGTCCGACTCTTTGCAACCCCATAGATGGCAGCCCACTAGGCTCCTCTGTCCCTGGAATTCTCCAGGCAAGAATACTGGAGTGGGTTGCCATTTCCTTCCCTTATCCTTTAGGTTTCAGTTTTATAGTCACTTCCTCCAAATTTTGTCTGACCACCCAGGTCTGGTTATGCTATCCTTTGATAATTTTTCATTACACTTCAAACTTTTTGGCATTTATCTCAACCATATTGTGACCATTTATATGATTTATTTATTCAATATCTGGCACCTCACAGAGATAGTAAAGTCTATATTGAGAATTTGCTTTGTGCTAGGCAATATTGAAGTGCTTTCTATGTGTTTTGTCTCATTTAATCATCCCAATAACCTTATATATATATATACACACATACATATATGTATACATATATATATGTATACATATATATAGTCACCTTATTTATTTAATTTATATGCAGAGAGAAGGCAATGGCACCCCACTCCAGTACTCTTGCTTGGAAAATCCCATGGATGGAGGAGCCTGGAAGGCTGCAGTCCATGGTGTCACTGAGGGTTGGACACGACTGAGCGACTTCACTTTGATTTTTCACTTTCATACATTGGAGAAGGAAATGGCAACCCACTCCAGTGTTCTTGCCTGGAGAATCCCAGGGACGGGGGAGCCTGGTGGGCTGCCGTCTGTGGGGTTGCACAGAGTAGGACACGACTGAAGTGACTTAGCAGTAGCAGAGTGAAGTGAAGTGAAGTCGCTCAGTTGTGTCTGACTCTTTGCGACCCCATGGACTGTAGCCTATCAGGCTTCTCCGTCCATGGGATTTTCCAGGCAAGAGTGCTGGAGTGGATTGCCATTTCCTTCTCCAGGGGATCTTCCCAACCCAGGAATCGAACCCGGGTCTCCTGCACTGCAGACAGATGCTTTACCGACTGAGCCACCGGGGAAGTCTATATTGAGAATTCGCTTTGTGCTAGGCAATATTTAAGTGCTTTCTATGTGTTTTGTCTCACTTAATCATCCCAATAACCATATATATATATACACACATATATATATAGTCACCTTATTTATTTGATTTATATGCAGAGTACATCATGCAAAATGCCAGACTGGATGAAGTACAAGCTGGATTCAAGATTGCAGGGAGAAATATCAGTAACTTCAGATAGGCAGATGACATCACCCTTATGGCAGAAAGCAAAGAGGAATTAAAGAGCCTTTTGATGAAAGTGAAAGAGGAAAGTCAAAAAGCTGGCTTAAGACTCAACATATAAAAAATGAAGATCATGGCATCCAGTCCCATCACTTCATGGCAAATAGGTGGGGAAACAATGGAAACAGTGACAGATTTTATTTTCTTGGGCTCCAAAATCATTGCAGGTGGTGACTGAAGCCATGAAATTAAAAGATGCTTACTCCTTGGAAGAAAAGCTATGACAAACCTAGACTGCATATTAAAAAGCAGAGACATTACTTTACCAAAAAAAGTCCATCCAGTCAAAGCTATGGTTTTTCCAGCAGTCATGTATGGATATGAGAGTTGGACCATAAAGAAAACTGAGTGCTGAAGAATTGATGCTTTTGAACTGTGGTGTTGGAGAAGACTCTTGAGAGTCACTTGAACTGCAAGGAGGTCAAACCAGTCAGTTGTAAAGGAAATCAGTCCTGAATACTCATTGGAAGGACAGATGGTGGAGCTGAAGCTCCAATACTTTGGCCACTTGATGCAAAGAACTGACTCATTGGAAAAGATCCTGATGCTGGGAAAGATTGAAGACAGGAGGAGAAGGGGATAACAGAGGATGGGATGGCATCACCGACTTGATGGACATGAATTTGAGCAAGCTATGGGAGTTGGTGATAGACAGGGAAGCCTGGCACACTGCAGTCCATGGGGTCACCAAGAGTCAGACATGAGTGAGGGACTGAAGTGAACTGAACCTTACGATGCAGAGGTTTTAATTGTGCTTGTTTTATAGATGATGAAACTAATTAAGCTTAGAAAGGTTCATTATCAGGTCCTTGGTGATGGGCTTGGTGCCCGCCTCCACAGGCTACAATCCATGGCTCCTGGTGGGAGAACTGCAGGCATCTTTTCTAAACCTTTTTCCATTGAGACAGATTGAACAGAAGCAAAGCTCCCTCCCTTCCAGGAAGTGACTGGATCTTTCATCTTCTGAACCTCAGACAGCACGAAAACACCTCTGGGGGCTCCACCAGTCAATCGAAGTTGCATCTCAAAGATATAAAGCAAGTTAGCTTAATTAGACAAGACTCAAAATTTGCCCTCGTTTTCTCATTTTAGTGAGCAAAGCTTTTCCCCATAACAACCACCTGCATATTTCAAGACACCACATTCCACCATAAAGATAGAAAGCAAAGCTGGGGCCACAAAAGAATTCACAACTCAAATGGGATCTGAAGGAAAATATCTTGCAGCTCTCACATGGTGAGATAAGCAACATGTTTTGAGGATACAGGACACAATGGAATTATTGAAAGTTTAATCAAGTGAAGTTAGGTTATCGCCTCTTGTTCATCAGCAATAGCCAAGAGTTTCCGGGAGGGGTGAGCTGGTGCAAGAGACTTCCAGTTTAGGAGAGGGAGGGGAGGAGGCAACTGGTAGAGAGAGAGAGGGTTTTCTAATTAGCCTCTGTAACCAGCAGAGCGCAGGGAAAGAATTGTTGAAGGTGTGCTGTTTTCTACAACGCGTATGAACTTCTAATCTGTTCCAACACCCTTAACACAGGATTCACATACAAAAAAAACCAATGCAGCTCAGGGCACTGAGAACCTAAGCTTTGACATTAGGCAGGCCTAATGGGTCTTGAATCTGAACTATATGGCTTGCCTGTGTGCCAGTTTCTTAACCTATGGGGCCCAACTGTCCCATACATTTGTGATAATAAAAGGGACTGTTTCATAGTGTCGTCATGAGTGGTGCATGAGATAAATAAGCAAAATACTTAGCACTGAACCTGGTGTGTCACAGGCTTTCCGTACATGTTAATCATTACTTCATAATGGCAACTTGATGTGCCAGTGAAAATAATCCATTCCTTTCGATGTTCATTATTTTTTTATACCTTAATTATAGTTTATGGAAACACGCTAAACCAAAGTGCATTATTTTCCAGGCCTTTTCAGTAGAATGTATGAAATATAGTGAAGGTTTTTTTACTCTGTTGGGCTTTTGTAAGGCATAATATACTTCATTGTACAAACGTCAGCAATACAGGAGTCTATAAGTCGAAACTGGATGTCTGCTGGGTCTGCTCCTGTTCTCTAGGTAAAGACTCAGAGTTTGTGGCATGTCCTTTCTGATTTTGGACTTTCTTGAAAGTTCCATCAAATGCTGTGACGCAGAGCTGTTCTCATCTATAGCTGTGGCAGCGTGCAGCACAGTGTGCGCTTACACGGTGCCAGCCCGCCAAGCTCTCTAAGCTCCAGACGTAGTGATTCTCCATCTTTCTGGTTCTCCTGTGAGACTATGGCCTCCTGCTCCTTTCCACACTAGGTATACTCTCTAATCCCATTTGTTTAGAAAACAAAAAGTGAAACCCATTATAAGAGTAGGCAATTAGGATAGTCATTTCAGCTGTTTCAGATGTATAATATGTTTCATATTATTTCTGAGTTTGTGATTATACCATAAAAATAAGGGTAGCATCCCAGGAAAAATCTTAAATGAGACTTCTGAAGATCTGATTTTTAGTCCTGGCCCTGCTATTTAACACTTGCATGAATTTGGAAAAGGCACTGAACCTTACCAAGCCTCTGTCGCCCCATCTATAAAATGGGATTCATTAATTAAATCATCAAACCGGTAGTTAATTATTGCTTTCTATGTGCTTAGGCACATTTCTAGGTGTTGTACATGCAGCAGTGAGGAAAAAAAACAAAACAAAACAGGGTTATTAGGCCTTCTAATAAGTTTCATCAAGGATTTTTTTTTAACAGACTATAGCCCATGATGTAAAATATAATTTAACTCTTAGAAAACAAGAAAGTACTCATATATTTGTAATACCAACCACCCAAGAGTCTGTGATTCTATAAAGTGTGAGAGAGGGGAGGGGTATCCAGAAGGCACGCAGTTGAGAAACGTTGCTTTGCAGTTGATAAAATGCTCTGCCCCTGCTTATTCCATCCCTTAGGTTTTCAAAATGTCTCCCAAATATGGTGGCAGGGAGTGATATGAGAAAAGGAAGAACTTTTGCCCTACATACAAAAGTCAACCTTGTTGATTATGTGAGCTGGACCCCTGCCATTAGCACCAGGATGCTCAACAACAGATTGGAAAGGGAACCTAGACTGAGGCTCTGCGGTGTCCTTTGGCAGTCCCCCCTCTCAAGTGTTTGTTTCCAGATGGTTTAATACATCAGTGACAGGAGGAACCCAGAGCAAGTGGCTCCAGCCACCACGGATGAAGACCAGCAAGACATTATAACGGAGCACATCTGGTAACATGATAGAGGCAGATTTGCACACCTTGGGTTAGGATTTCCATTCATTGGGCTGGAACTGGATCCTTCTCTCAAACGTCCAGTGATGTTGGTTTGTTGTTGTTTATTTTCTAAGTCCTGTCCTACTCTTTTGCGACCCTGTGGACTGTAGCCCACCAGGCTCCTCTGTTCATGGGATGTCCCAGGCAAGAGTACTAGAGTGGGTTGCCATTTCCTTCTCCAGGGGATCTTCCTGACCCAGGGATTGAACCCAGGTCTCCTGCACTGGCAGGCGCATTCTTCACCATGGAGCCACCAGGGAAGCCTGGTGATGTTGGTATCACTCTCCAGCTTCATAGATGACAAAGCTGAGGTTCACAATGGAAGCCTCTTCCAGATTGTTTGCTGAGTATGCTTCTTGGTTTTGCAGCCCCCTTAGGAGTCTCCCAGGAGCTCAGGCCTCTCTGGTTGTCTCTGGGTCCTAGGCTCCTGACAGTATTGCCTGTCTCCAAATCTTTGCTCCTCATACCTTCTCTTCCTGGCCCTCTTCCCCATCTTAAATACAGATCCTCTTATTAATTTTCCTCTACTATAGCACTTTTCTTCTAGGCACTTACAAAGAGATATCATTACATTTTTGAATGTGTTAATCTGTGCACTTTCAGTCTTCATCATGATGTCAGAGTTCATGCCCGTTGGGTTCACTACTGTATTTCCAGCACCGGGTACATTGCTCAATAAATGCATGTTGAATGATGAGTGGAAGAAGGGAAGAAAGTCAGGCCAACTCATCACTTTTATTTGAAAATTCAAACATAAAATAAAAATGAGATTTCCCCTGATATCATATTATGAAAATATTCAAATGCATAGAAAGTTGAAAAAATTGTGTAGCAGTGATTCATCCATTATTAACATAAATGAACAGCTATCAGCTGCAGTTCTTTCAGGGAAAATGGAATTTCAAGTTGGGTGAGTTGGTTGTGACACAAATAGGCACCAGACCAGCATCACTAGCAAATGCTTTGGGGGTTTTCATTTTCTAAGAATTAGTTCTACACCTTGTGACCCAGAAACAGGACCTTGGACAGAAAGCTCCATGCGCCCACACGTGGGGCTCAGGCCTCTTTACAGTTCCTTTACTCACCTGGTGTCTTACAAGGTCAGGCATTCGGGGAACAAGGACAAGTCTGGGCCTGGAAGCCTAATTAAGGCTGAATTGCTTTTCTGAGTCTGTTTCTTCTTCTGTGAACTGGGGATTCATAGCCCAGGCCCGACTATTTCATCTTCCCTCACCAAGATGGGATGATGGGAATTAGATGTAGGGCATTGTCCTTTGTAAGCAAAGTGCTGTTGTGATTAAGGGGTTATTACAGTTGGGGGTATACATAAAGCATCCGGGTATCTGTTTATTTTCCTTCTTGCTAATTTGCACTGTTAATGAAGAATTCCGGGTTGACTCCCAGCATCTGTTATCAGGCAGGACTTGGGATCGGAGCTGTATGGCTCCTCCTGCGAACGTGAAATTGAGCCAAGGGCAGACCTGTGAGGGCCTCTCAGATGCCGCTCACTCCCCGAAAGCCAGAGCCCTTTGAATGTTTTGCCAAGTCTCTATCCCACTCTTGGAAGAAGATTTGAGCTCAAAGAATACAGAAACAGTTGTTTTTGTCCACCCTTTCCCCTCCCCTGGCTGTAGGATTTCTGTCTCACATCTCCCCTCCTACTCTCTTTCTTCTCCTCTCTCCCAGACTCAAGCTTGTAGGGGACCTTTTGCCCTGAATTTCAGCAGGAAACACAACTAGCAACCAGATGTCTGACTTTTTCACCCCATTGGCAAGGATTGGCCATCTTCCTTGTAAACTTCCGGCCTTTTCCCCCCTCCCCGTTAGATCTTTCAGCTTCTTCACGCCCCATCTCCTTTGGCTTATACACACGAACACCCTCGGAGGAGAAACAAAAGGTAGCCTGCAAAGTCGTGCAAATGTGCTGAGTATTTATATACCCAATTCAGGAAGTGAGTCTTGCTGGATGTCAGAGGAGGTGGGGGTGGGAAGGGTAGCCGGTCAGTTCTTGGGTTCATTTGGTCCATCATTAAATTCAGATCCATTGACGAATAGGTGGACTTAATCAAAGATGGAGGTAATTAAGTGAATTTGCAACTTAAAATAACACACAAGTGAAGATCAATGCAAATTCTGTTACCATCCAAGTGTTTGGGTGTGAAAAAATAATAGGTAACGCAGCTTTCTCAGCTTCCAGAATAATGAGAGCCCTGGAACTTCGTTGACACAAACCAGAGGACTTTGGTAGAGAAGGAAATAGCAACCCACTCCAGTGCTCCTGCCTGGAAAATTCCATGGATGGAGGAGCCTGGTAGGCTACAGTCCATGGGGTCGCAAAGAGTCGGACACGACTGAGCGACTTCACTTTCTTTTTTTCTATAGTTCCTTTTGGAGAAGGAGATGGCAACCCACTCCAGTGTTCTTGCCTGGAGAATCCCATAGACAGAGGGGCCTGGTGGGCTACAGTCTATGGGGTTGCAAAGAGTTGGACATGACTAAGCAACTAACACACACACACACACACACACACACACACACACAGAGGAGTTTGGAACTAGGGAAAGACCTTAGGGAGCAGCCCAGCCCGTTCCTTCCATTTGCAGGTGAAGAATCTGCCTGGTTAGAAAGGACTTGCCCAGGTGCCTAGGTTGATAGCAGCTCTAGGGTCTACTAATACCTTCCCTTGAGATGTTTCTGGGTTTCCCTGGTGGCTCAGATGGTAAAGAATCTGCCTGCAATGCAGAGACCCGGCTTTGATCCCTGGGTGGGGAATGAGATGTTTCTGGTAAAGCAGAGTGGCAGTCAAAAGGCTGTGTTTTTCCTGCCTGTTGCCTGCTGCTTCCTGTCCCCCTGCCCTTGGGTCTTTTTCTCAGGGGTCACCCTGAGCTACAACCTCTGCCACATAGCAGCAGCACCTGTGAGGGAGCCTCCAGTCACCCAATAAACACCTTAAGGGGGAGGAGAAGCACAAGCCTTATATTTGTTTAAATACAAGAGAAAATAAACCCAGAAAATACTCTGGTTTTCAAGTCAGCACGCTTGGACTATCTACAGGCCACAAGGATCAAGGGTTTCCCAAAGACAGCAATGGAAAGCCAGTGGGTTATCACAGGAAGCCTTTCACGTGGGAATGTGAGGGATTTCGCTCATCTGTGCATAGCGCTGCCCTGCCTCCTTTCCCATGGACTTCTGTGCTTCCTGGTGTACGTCCTCATTCCTCCAGCCCCAGGTGTGGGACTCTGGTCAGGTCTGGTCTCTGTGTGCCATAATTTCCTCTCCTAGAAAAATGGAATGATTGCAACTAAAAAAAAAATTTTATTGGAATATAGTTGCTTTAAAACATTGTGTTAATTTCTGCTTTTCAGAAAAGTGAGTCAGCTCAACATATACATATATCCACTCCTGTTTGAATTTTCTTCCCATTTAAGTCATCACAAAGCATTGAGTAGAGTTCCCTGTGCTGTACAATAGGTTCTCATTAATTTTCTATTTTATACACGGTAGTATATATATGTCAATCCCAATTCATCTCACCTCCCCCTTGGTATCCATACATTTGTTCTCTATGTCTGTGTCTCTACTTCTGCTTTGCAAATAAGATCATCTACATCATTTTTCTAGATTCTACATATATGTATTAATATTCAATATTTGTTTTTCTCTTTCTGACTTATTGCACACTGTATAACAGTCTCCAGGTCCATCCACATCAGAATGATAGTTCTTATTCGATATAGTTGCACGGAGATTATGTGAAATGAGAGTGATCACACTTAGCATGCAGTAGATATTTAATACACTAAGGCAATGGCACCCCACTCCAGTACTCTTGCCTGGAAAATCCCATGGATGGAGGAGCCTCGTGGGCCTCAGTCCATGGGATCGCTAAGAGTCGGACAAGACTCAGCGACTTCACTTTCACTTTTCACTTTCATGCATTGGAGAAGGAAATGGCAACCCACCCCAGTGTTCTTGCCTGGAGAATCCCAGGGACGGGGGAGCCTGGTGGGCTGCCGTCTATGGGGTCACACAGAGTCAGACATGACTGAAGCAACTTAGCAGCAGCAGCAGCAATCCTCTTCCAGGCCTCTTCCTTCCATAAGGGAGGACTGTAAACATGGCCCTGAGGCTTTGGTCCCCCAGGACAGCCAGATGCTTCTTCAGCAAGCACCATAGCATTCTGTCTCCTCACTCACCTGTATCTTTGTCCTGCAGCCCTGGCTGCCTTCAACACAGACTGGCCTGGGCCCTGAAGGATGTGTTTACTTTGTCTAGGTGACTAAGGCTCCTCATCCTGGCAGCATCACTGTGAGAAACCTGTATTCCTTCTTTCTTGGGCCTATAACCAGGGACTCTACCCTGATGTTTCTAATTGTTCACTTCATAAAACCTGAAATTTTCTTCTAAAAAGAGAAACCAAGGCCCCAACATTAATGTAAATGAATCCCAAAGGGTGCCTGTTAGCTTTGGGCCCAGAACAATGAGCTAATTTGAAGTGGTAATAAGAAAAAGCAGCTGACACTTATAAACCTATGCAGCAATGGGCAGTTCAGTTCC
Organism: Bubalus bubalis; assembly: GCF_019923935.1. NCBI lineage: Eukaryota > Metazoa > Chordata > Mammalia > Artiodactyla > Bovidae > Bubalus > Bubalus bubalis. Next base: position 63,588,640 of record NC_059165.1, on the reverse strand, counting down.
TGGGCAGTGGGTGACAGCCAGCCTTTCTAGCCAACCAAGGTGTCAATGGGTTCTGAAAATGATTGCCTGAGGAATACCAGGCTGCCAGCAGGAACAAGGCTTATCTGTAGATCCTGTCACTTGGCTGGGAGCTACCTGTGATGGCTGAGTGCCTAGGGATTCAAGTTCTGAGAATACCCTGTGCATTAAGGAAATATGTGAGATCTAAAGACAGTCAACTGGAGTGTCATATGAGAAGCCCCAAAGTCAAGGGACTTGCTTCATGGATTTCTTTGGGTGCATCTTCAGGCTTCAGCCTTCCAGCCATCAAATAAGCACATTAATACCTGTCCCCCCAGACTCCCAGCACTGCTTTTTTGGACATTGAATGAGATGATATATTTGGAACTTGGAACACTCTATAAAGTGAGAGATGTGATGTGCGAACAGAAGAGCTTGGCAGGGTGAACTGAAGTATTAGACTGCCTATTTCACTCAGGTTAGGCTCAAAAACTAATTCATAACACATAAGACAAATGAGAGAATTGAGGTGTATGTATATAATATAAATATAATATAAAACATATTAAATGTATTTGGAATGGTACTGAATTAAATAGCTATGGGTTTAAAGCAGAGACACTACTTTTCCAACAAAGGTCCGTCTAGTCAAGGCTATGGTTTTTCCTGTGGTCATGTATGGATGTGAGAGTTGGACTGTGAAGAAGGCTGAGCGCCAAAGAATTAATGCTTTTGAACTGTGGTGTTGGAGAAGACTCTTGAGAGTCCCTTGGACTGCAAGGAGATCCAACCAGTCCATTCTGAAGGAGATCAGCCCTGGGATTTCTTTGGAAGGAATGATGCTAAAGCTGAAACTCCAGTACTTTGGCCACCTCATGCGAAGAGTTGACTCATTGGAAAAGACTCTGATGCTGGGAGGGACTGGGGGCAGGAGGAGAAGGGGACGACAGAGGATGAGATGACTGGATGGCATCACTGACTCGATGGACGTGAGTCTGAGTGAACTCCGGGAGTTGGTGATGGACAGGGAGGCCTGGCGTGCTGGGATTCATGGGGTCGCAAAGAGTTGGACACGACTGAGCGACTGATCTGATCTGATCTGATTGTTTTCAGGGATACTTTGTCTTGTAGTGACTGATCTGAGCTCATGGCCAGAGATCCAGTTTGGGCTTGTACTTTGCTTCTTTTTCTAATCATTTCTGGTCATGTGGATCCAATGTCCATTCTTCCTGCAGCAGTCCTGCATTATACAAAGAGAGGTGGTAGGCTGAGTAGACAAAGCTGTGGAGGATTCTAAAGACACAGTAGTTCACAGTGCACGAGAGATCTAACCAGTCAAGCTGCCATTTCTTTCCAGAACCTGACAATCACACGGCATTGCAGACTCAGTACACACTTGTCCACCTGCAGGGCCAAGCGGGGATGTAACGTCATCTTCAGTGAGCCTTGGACTGTTTTTCTAGATAACTGATGGAGTCCATGACACAGGAAATTGGGAAGAGTGTGTGTGTGTGTGTGTGTGTGTGTGTGTGTGTGTGTTTCCTGCACAGGGAACGCAGAACATCCAACAGGAAAAAATGGAAAGCTCCTTGGATAAAAGAGAGGATACAGGGGGTCTCCCCAGCTGTCTCTCTGTCCACCTCCATCCTGCCTGTGTCTCTCTCAGGGTCTCCTTGGACCTTCTCATTAGTCATGTGCAGTCTCAAGTGGGACTTTCTGGCAGGTGCTGAGTGATGTCTCCCACACTGTGCTGAGCATAAGTACCATGGTAAGTCCTGGAACAGGGTCCATGTGGCTGCGTCTGAGCACATCCCTCAGTAAAGCACAACTGAGTACTTCACACACTGCCAGTAGGAGTGAAAACTGGCACAGCCTTCTGAGAACACAATTTGGCAGTCTTTCAAAACTAAAGATGCACCTACCATTTAACCCAGCTTTTACTTAGAGAAATCTGTCTTCTTGAGAAACAAGTACACACATGCATAGAGGAAGAGGCATAAACCTGTTGACTGCTGCAGATCAGTGAGAGTAAGGAATCAGAAACAGCCCACGTGCCCATCCGAATGCACAAAGATGGGAGCGCGCTCACTATGATATGTTTGGAATCATAGAAGAGGGAGATCATGCAAAATCCATTTATAGAAGCTGTTTAAGGTATTGAGGTGATTTAGTATGCAGACAAGAGTGGCACAGAAAGCTTCCAATTACATATTGAATAGAAAAGGTAGACTGCAAAATATTAAATGTAGTGAAGTCCCTTTCATTAGCATATGCATAGAGACAAAGTCTTGATGAATAGATGTGGAAGCATTAATGACTCTTACCTTGATGGGAGAAGGGGGTGAAGAATACAGGCGATCTATGCTTTCTTATTTATTTCTATAGTGCTTGACTTCTTCAAGATGAAAAAATATTAATTTTGAATGTTAAAAAACCCAGTCAATATGATTAAGAAAATGCACATCAACAAACCTGAGGGTAAATAAATCTAAGGGGCTGAGGCTGCCTGTTCACCCTTGGGGTATTTAGAAAGGTTGGAGTTGCAGTGTCAAGGATCCAGAGAGGTGGTTCGATTCAGGCACTTCTGTGGGAGCTTTGGTAGGAAGGGATCATGTTTTGCTGGACTTGGATGGAGCACAGGCAGCTCAAGGAGAGTGTTGCCATTGCCTTCTCCAGGGGATCTTCCCAACCCAGGGATTGAATCTGAGTCTCCCACATGGCAGGCAGATTCTTTACTGTTTGAGACACCAGGGAAGCCCCTTCCCATTGAGGGCACCAAACGCCAATCAGTTTCAGAGCAGAGGAGCAGTTGGCCTAGTGAGGATGCAGGGACAGCCCTTACCATTCTCCTCCCGCAAAGCTGGCATGCAGGAAGGCTACGTCAGAGCTGGCTCCCCGTCAGAAGCAGTTCTGGGTCTGAGCCAGCTGGGAAGGAAGGGTTTCCTTAGGACCAACCCATCTCAAAGGCGGGGGACTCAGTACATCCCCTCTTTCCCTCTTCCTTTCCTCCCAGAGGTCCCAGAAAAAACTTTTTTGATCCCTTTCATGACTCTCTAACTCTTAAAAATGTGGTTCCGGGTGAGCTGGACTAGAAAACTCTGATGGTCCACTGGGGAGCATCAGTTCTGGGAAATGACCTTCAGTCAGCATCCTGAGTGTACAGTAATCACCATCTTGAGTATATAATGCTCTGAAAGATGAAACTGGCTCTATGGGAACTTAGAATGAAGGACTCCCTCTAGTCTGGGGGTTGAGAAAGGCTCTCTTAAGGAAGTGGGGCTGAGCTCTTGGAGGTGAGTAGGAATGGATAAGGGTGGGAGGCTTGGGAGGGAACACTGTGGGAGACACTCCAGGCAGAGCAGATGGTGTTGTGAGCCAGGGGGACAGCAGGGACGGTGGAGAGAGGTGGACCAAGGGGAGAAGGGGGGCGGGGAGAGAGAAAAGAAATGATTTGTATGGAGATACACGTGACTATCAGCGTCACTAGCCCCTCCACACACACCCCACCTCTGAACATCTTATCTGGAAACAGATGGAGGGCGAACTGGTCAACCCCAAAGGATTTCTCACAGGGTTGGATCCCTCTTTTTACTAATTATTTAATCCTTTACTGAGAGAGAAACTAAGAGTTGAATTGACTCAGGTGCCTGCTAATTAAGAAACAATGAGAAATTAAGATAAGAGGATCTGAACTGAATATGGTAAAAATACACACTTGACAGTCTAGGTTTTATCTTTGTCCTTTGTACTGGACAGGAATCCGAAATGCCAGACGGTCTGGTTCAAGGCCATGCACTCCTTGTCCGGACTCCTGGGCCTTCTTCCTTCCTCAGGAAACACAGGCCATTGCCTGTGGACTCAGACGCCCAGAACTTTTCCCTCTTGAACCCAAAGAGCTCCCCACTGCAAGCCTCGGGGATTTCACTCTGCCAACCTTCCTCTCACCCTCACAGACCCAGGCTCCTTTCTCTGGGTGACTGTGCACAGCCCCTTCCTGATACCATGGCACCCGACCTCCAGCCACCTCTGAGCCACAGAGAGTCCTCATACGCACCTCCTGAGCCCCAAACCTCCCCTCCCCTCACATGCTGCTCCTTCCTGGCCTACACTTCACTCTACCATTTTATTTCCTTTGTCCCAGGCCGAACTCACAGGCCCCTCTGACTAGATCCCTTCAGGCTACCAGTAATGGGAGGGGAACAACAGTAATGAAAGGGGAATAGGAAGGACTCTCTCTAGATCCCTGGATCTCCATAGCCACCCACACCCTGTCCCTCTCTCTCCACCTCTTCCTCAATAGCCAGCCTCCCATTAGATACAGAGTGCCACCTTGGCACACAAGGGTGCTGGGGATATCCGAAGATCTTCTTAGAACTGGAACCTTGGAGCTGTCTGGCCTGAGGAGTGGCAGAGGTGGGAGGCCTGGCCAGCGGGTGGAGAGTACCTCTCTGTGAGTTCTGCCTCACAGGAGCAGGTATTCCCGAGTGAACACCTTCTATTTCCCACAGGACTTCATGTGGAGCTAGTTGCCTTCATTCACAGATTCGGTGGGCCACCATGGGCCTGTTCTCCTTGTGGAGAGATGATCTGGGACTGTCAGACTGGGTTTCTGGAAAATGAACTAAAATACAAAGAATCTTGTTTATAAAGATAAGAGGTTCTTAGCATCTTGGTGATCACAAACACTTAGAATGGGGGTAAAGGGCCCAGAAAGATATCTGTGTGCAAAAGTGCCCCAAACTCTGCACACAGCATGGGCTCCATCCTGCAGAGGGCCAGGGAGAGTGAGGCTGGCCACCTGAGTCCCTGCCCCCAGGCCAGAGAGGGCGAGGGCAACCGAGCTTCTCCTGGGTCCAGTCCCCAGGTCCTGGCTGCAGAGAGAGAATAAATGAACAAGCACCTTTCTATTTTCTTTAGGGATAGCACCATCACACAGGGGCCCTTCCTCTCTCCTGTCATTTCAGCTGCAGCAGAAATTGTCCTCCAGGTCCAGAGGTGAGCAGAGTGCTATTTCCAATGCTTTCAGTAGGGAAAAGTCTACAGAATTTGCCTTCCAGTCTTGAACCAATCTGTTGAATCCTGACCAGCCAGCTGAACCTAGGGCCTTCCTAGGTCTTTTGAGAGGACAAACCCTCCTAAACACACACACACACAGGTACATGCGTGCGCTTGCGCATGCGCGCGCACGCGCGCGCACACACACACACACACACGGGTCAAGAGACCAGTCTCTATGGTAGAAATTTATCTGGGCTCCAAACTTTGCTGGAATTTTTACCAGGGCAAAATAAATGAGATTTCTACAATTCAAATAAATAAGCTAACAAACAAACAAAAATCAATATCTCATAAAGGAATGAGAGCAAAGTCTGAAGGAAACCTGGCTTAGTCTGAGACTTCTCTATCCTTTAAAAAAATTTTTTAAATGTATTGATTTACAATGTTGTGTTAACTTCTGTTCAGCAAAGTGACTCATATATATATATTCTTTTTCATATTCTTTTCCATTATGGTTTATCAAAGGATATTGAATATAGTTCCCTGTGTTGTGCAGTTTATACATCCTGTATATAATAGTTTGCATCTGCTAATCCCAAGCTCCCAGTTCTTCACTCCCTCACCCCTTTCCCCCTTGACAACGTGAATCTGTTCTTTATATCTGTGGTTCTGCTTCTGTTTCATAGATGTGTTGATTTGTGTTGTATTTTCAATTCCATATATAATTGATATCATAGGTATTTGTCTGTCTCTTTCTAATTTACTTCTCTTGCTGTGATAATCTCTTAGGTCCATCCATGTTGTAGCATACCCATTTAAATTTGTAATGAACTCACCTTGCCCCAATCCACAGGACAAGAAATGAAATTGTTTTCCCTGTTTATTTGGGGTGTTCCTCCTAGATTTTTGCTCAAGGTAATAAGAGAAAAATTGCCTTTTGTTTATTTTGCATTAGGATTCAACCAACCAACATTTACTATGGGTCTTCAATGCACCACTATACATAAAACACCACAGCAAAGAATCGGACAGGTGCACCCCTACTTCTTCCCTGCACCACAGAAATAAGTCTGGGTGCAGTAAGTCTTCCCACAGCCTCCCCTGGATGTCTTGTCATCTAGGGGTCATGCAGGAGTCCCCGCACTCCAGGAGGACATGACATGAAGTGCCTCCTATAAGGGTGAAAGCCGCACATGGGGCTGGGTCTTCCAGCGGCCTGTTTGCCCCAGACAGACTTTCCCAGCTCTTCAGTGTTCCATCTCACTCCCATCAGCGGGTGTGCAGGTGGGTGAGACACAATCCATACAGTTACAGGGCCACCACAGCAAAGTGGCACAAAGCCCCAGGAGTGCCAGCTGCGGTGGGTCTGGGCTGGCCCTGCATAGAAGCCACAGGCGAGAGAGAAGTCACGGTCCTGAAACGTTGGTGGAGAGCTTGTCCTCTGAGCAGCGCCCCCTTCCTCCTTCCCCTTGGTAGCCCCGTCTCTTCTCTGAGGCCCCCAGCCTTCCACTTCCCTGGGAAGGCAACCTCCTGGGGCCCCAGTCGAGTGGTGCCTGTGAGGATAACACCGAACGCCAGCCACGGCCAGAAGCCCTGGCTTGTCTTGCTCGTCTCTCCAGGTGCAGCCCCATTGGTTTCTCTGTCCAGCGTTGTTCTCCTTTAGTTGCTCATTGCTGCCGCCTGTCCCCGGGATCCTCACACACACTGTTCCCTCCTCTGCCTGAGGGTTTCCCCTGCCTCCCTATCCTCACCGGCCTTCACCCTCACTAAATTGCCTGTTGTTCATCCTTCAGATCTCAGCTCAAGCATCTCTTTGTCAGAGCAGCCTTCCCTGCCCCCTGGTTCTGGCTGCTCAGTGGTCCTTGTTCCTTTTTATACAGCATGGTTATTTGATCAATACCTATCTTCCCTACTAGGTCATACATACATCATCTGTGTGGGCAGGGACTGGCCTGTTTTTGCTCACTGTGTCTGACATCTATCACAAAGCCTGTGATTGCGTACAGAGTAGGCAATCAGTAAAAGCCTGATGAACTCTTGGATGGATAAATGGATCAATAAATGCCTTGTATGGGGGAAGCTGTCCATACCAAGCAGATCCCCTGGCATTCACTTTGTGTGCCAGGCTGGCAGCAGTGGAGTCTAAGGAGCCCAGGATGTATGCCAGGCCCACAGCAAAATTGTCAGGAAAGTGGCCCAAGCTCATCCATTTCTAGAGAGGTCACTGTGACTTGTGCCCTGTGGTTTGAATGGAAGCAACCTTACAGCTCTGGCCATGGTTGCTCAGGTGAGGTCTGACGCCCCTGCCAAACTGCAAATGAGCTGGATGCGGAGAAGCCAATACTTTTCTGAGGAGGACTGGCATGAAATTCTACCCCAGATAATTCATTCTGGGTGATGGCAGATATGGTAGTTTCTCTTAAGAAGTCTAACTACCAGGAATTCTGGAAAAGGGAGAAAAGAAAAGGAGGGTCGGTCACTCTAGGGCTGGCTCGGTCCGCAGGCACGCCCTGAGCTATTGTTCTAGGAGACTGCTGGACAACCCAGCCTCGGTAGCTCGGAGACCACAGTGACTTTATGGCTAAGGAAACCACATCCTTGCCACACCACATGCCACATAGCCTTGGAGTATGCCTCTTTTTATCACTGGTGACTCATGTCCATCTCTTCCTTTCAGTTTTAAGGAGTAGGAACAGATCTAGTGACCATGAGGATGAGGAATAGTTTTCTCTGTATGTGTTCATCCTCGAAGTGTGGTGAGTAGAGAAAGAAAAATCTCTGCTTCCTTGTTAAGCTTGTCAGGCATCTCTAGAGGCAGAAGTTAAGAACCACCGGCACAAAAACTTGTGTCTAGTGTCTTTTTCTCATGCTCAGAAAGCTGTGGCACATTAGCCTGCTGCTCGAGTTGTTCGTGGCATCCTAGTAGCTCCAAAACTGCTGGGGTCCTTAAGGTGACAGAGCATAGACCATGAGGACATGGCCTGTTTGTGACTCAATGCTAATCACCAGCACCCCAGGTGCTGAACCTCTCAGGAGTCAATGCAGATACGGGTGCCTGGAGGTCTGGGTGCCTCTTGTTACTCCAATTTGTTTGTGGTTATGTCAGTGCTGCAAAACCAAAAAAAACAAGCAAAGTGAGAGTGTATCCATGTCCATGAGATTGCTCATAGACCTCAACAATGAATCCCAGCTGTGTAATGATGTGATATGTAGAGGGAGAGAAAGAAAAAAAAATTGCAGTTTAAAAGTTTAGTTCAGGCAATGCTGATCAGAATAAAAGGGTGTTTTGGGTCCACCTTATATAAGTGGATTGGAGAGGGAGCCATGTAAGCCTGTCTACCTACCTTGATTGCAGTCCATGTGAGCAGGGGCCCTGTCTGGTTTTGCACTCTAAGTCATTCCCAACATCTGGCCCAAGGCCTGGCACATAACAAGCCCGTCACAAATGTTTGTTGAGTGAATAAATGAATGAGAAAGGTGGTTTCAGTCATAAAGTCAGAGATCAAAATAGACAACTGACTGAATGAAGAAATATGGAGGGAAGGTCAAGGAGAGAGGCGAATGTTCTTTTCCACTATCTTTATCTCCGAATATCCTTATTTTTCATGAAAAATATAGAGGAACATTTGGGACCATTCCCTTACCATTATAGTGCCTGTATATAATATTAATAGAAACTCATCCAGTAATCATAAGAAAATAAGATAAATATTTTAACCCATATGATAAATAGACTTCTTTCCCGTGGTTCTGGAAACCAGAAGCATTCCCAGATGGCTTTTGCTCAGACCCCAGAGACATCACAGCCAGGACCACATGGGAGCTCAGACATCATTTTTGGCAGAATGATGTGGCAGGGGGATCCCACTACCCCATCCATGATACATTCAATGCAGGCAAATTGGTTGACTTCTTACCTCATTTTTTAAATTGTTTGAACTCTGATTTCAGCACACAGTACGATAGCATTCTTACCAAAACAGGTTTGTGGAAGCAACACAGATGAGATCAACCCACTTGGACTGCTTAGCGCAGCTCCTCTCTGCAATGGAAACATTACACGCCATGATTCGGGTGGCCAGAGTTGACTTAGAGGAGCTTAACTGATTTGATTCATCAGTTCAAATCACCTTTAATGTGGCACATTAGTAATGCCACCATATTGTAAATGATACATCCACAGAGGCATTAGTCACTATACAAACAGAATTAATAGGTTTCCCTACACTTCAAGATAAACATGTTGGAACAGTAACTCCATTCACTTTGGACCTTTTGAGCTTGTTCAGGGCCCTTACCTGACTGTTAGAATAAACACAGAGTTTTATGGCCTACTTGCTCTGGGTGACTTCACCACCACCAAGTGACACACATCCAGTTTAGAAATTACAACTGTGTCTGTCCACACATTTATTTATTCATTTCTGTGTTTGTTAATTCATTCATCATTCATTCATTCTTTTATTTAGTCACTGAGATTATTTTCCAGCTCAGTTCAGAAAGTATTGTGATTCCTTGACTATTATCATAAGATTCACAAAAAGCATTTTGTCGGGGTGAGTCAAGAGAGCAGGCAGTGCGCATAATATTTAGAGCAGGAGTTTGGGTGTTGGACGCACCTGGATTTGAATTCTAGTTTCATTATGAACAATCTGTATGAACTCAGACATTGACCTCACTTCTCTGAGACTCTGTTTCTTTATTGTAAAGTGGCTGTGAAATCCCTCACCTCCCACCTCCTCTACATTGCCTATCTCTTCCTTCCTATGCAACTCTCACTGGGCCAAGAATAACATAAAGATCTGTGAGGGCCAAACAGACCTCCTGAAGTAGGCATTTAACTTGGCCTAGGGAGGAAAGACAGGTCCTGTGGGAAGGACCATTCCCTACAGAGGTTACTGTGAAAGCAGAGTTAAGTTGATGGGAATGTTATGGCGGGTTGGGAGTAGTGGGTCAGCTGACATCAGCTTAGTGATGGGAAAGGTGGTGGTACAGGGGCGTGGAGGGAGGAGTTAGAAGGGCCAGGGTTGTGGAAAGCAGAGAGTGCAAGATATTCAAGAGATTACAAAACTCGAGGAGTAAGAAATGGGGCCTAGGTACAAAATATTTCAACCAAATTCTATTATACTTTTCAGTGATCCACAAAGCATTTTGCAAACATCAGCGCTTAAAACACACCCTCCAAGGTGGAGTCAGAAACATCTCTGGGAGTTGCAACCCCAAGCGGGCTGTAGCAATATGTCTATTCACAATGACTAATTCCTTAATGGCTTGTGCCTTAGTTTCTTCATTTAGAAAAAGGAATTTGATAATATTAGTAACAGGAATTACATTGTCAGTTTTCTATGACATTTAGTAAAATATAGAAAGCACATTGTCCTGTACTTAGTATAAAGTCTGTGTTTGATCAATATTAGCTATTCTTATTGGGCTCCCCTGGTGGTTCGGTGGTAAAGAATTAGCCTGCCAATGCAGGAGATGCAGGTTTGATCCCTGGGTCAGGAAGATCCCCTGGAGAAGGAAATGGCAACCCACTTGAGTATTCTTCCCTGGAAAATCCTATGGACAGAGGAGCCTGGCGGGCTATAGTCCCTGGGGTTGCAAAAGAGTCAGATATGACTTAGTGACTAAACAGCAACAATGTTATTATTATTATTGCATGAAGTGATGTCTGGAAAGATGTTCCATCAACTTATTGACCATGGTTATTTCTACATGTGTGATTTCAAGTAACTTTTACTCTTTTATTCCTTTTCTGTATAATTTGAAATTTTCTAGTAAACATGCAATATTTTTAAAAACTATAAAGCTCTTTTTAAAAAAGATTCATATGAAATATTTCAGGATATGTAGTCTAGAGGGATGCAACTCTGCCTGTAACAACTTTTCAAATGATCAAACTGCATAGTTTAACCCTTAGCACTAAAAACTCCATTTCAGAAAAGGGTCTTTGTTTTTCATTTTCACACATGAATAGTCTATAACATGCGTGAGCTTTCTTTTTTTTTAAATTTTATTTTTTAACTTTACAATATTGTATTGGTTTTGCCATATATCAAAATGAATCTGCCACAGGCATACATGTGTTCCCCATCCTGAACCCTCCTCCCTCCTCCCTCCCCATACCATCCCTCTGGGTCGTCCCGCAAGAGATCCTCAAAGGTATGAAAAATCTCTTCCATTGTAAATGCTTGGGCTTATAGCTTTGAAATGACAGATTTTATTTTCTGGCTTCTGATTTTCCAGCAAATGTTCAAGGAAATTTAAGACAGAAGACCAACAAACATTCCCCCTGGAGACTGAGCTTCACCAGGACAGAAAATACCATTCCACCTTTGTATTCTGAGTTCTTGGCCCAGTGCCGGAGGCACAGTAGGTACTACAGCAAGATTTAAGCTGAATGAATAAGTGAATGAATGAATCCTAAATCCAAGGGCTGAGTTTTTGCTTGGGAAGTGGGGGAGTGACACCTGTTACATATTAAAATTTGATTAGGAAATTAAAAAAAATTAAGTGCAAGCAAAGTGATTTTACTAGGATCAAACATAAGCTGAACTTGAAGCAGAAAATCCAGTGACTGTTTATTGAGGGTTTAGGGCACTCCAGGCCTGATGTAAGTGTTGAGGATTCAGTTGTGAAGAGGAGCTTAATTCCGGTGGAGAACATAAACTTTGATCAAGTCATGACATGTGAGAAGAGAGACCCATGAGGGAAAGAGTTGGATGCTCTGGAAGTGTATGTACACTGGGATGGAGGGGCAGGTGGAGTGGAGTGGCAGAGAAAGTTTTTGTAAGGAAGGGACCTTTAAGCTGAGATTCAGGTTGGAGAGAAGGAGTGAGACAGATGAGGAGTGGTGGGCAGGGCATTTCATAAGTTACCAAGGTGGAAGGTGAGCACAAGCAGAAGACGGCACAGCCGTAAAGCTCCAAGTTGGAAAGCAGCTTGTGGCATGTGAAGAACAGAAAGAAGGTTCTGTGTGGGCAAGGTTCGTGTGAGAGTGTTGGTAATGGCAGGGACCTTATCATTTGGGGAGGGGCCATGGTAGAGGGTCTGGAGTTTATCCTAAAAGCAATGGGATGGCCTTGAAGAGCTTTACTTTGAGAGTTACCATAACCTCAGCATTTACATTTTCAGCGTGTAGTATCTGTTGGGTGATCAAGGGACTGGAGCAAGGCTGAATAGAAGCAGCCAATAGTCCAGGTGAGTAATAATAGTGACCTGGACTGGGATTAAACCTGACTATCAGTGGCTGGAAGATGTGGAGAGAAGTGGATAGATGTAAAGTATGGTTTGAAGGTAGAACTGATGAGTCTTGATGCCAGATTGTGGAAGGATGACTTGATTTAATCCGACTACTCCATCCAAACAGGGGGCTTCCTTGGTAGCTCAGTGCTAAAGAATCCACCTGCCAATGCAGGAAGACATGAGTTTTATCCCCGGGTCGGAAGATCCCCTGGAAAGGGAAATGGCAACCCACTCCAGTATTCTTGCCAGGGAAATCCCATGGACAGAGGAACCTGGTGCGCTGCAGTCCATGAGGTTGCAAAAGACTCAGACAAGACTCACTGACTAAACAATAGAAACAACACCATGTGCCAGGCACTGTCCTAAGAGCCTAACAAGTATCTGTTCATTTAATCCAAATAATAATAACTCTGTAAGTTGATATTACTGTTATCTGCATCTTACAGATGCTGAGACTGAGGTACAGACTGGCTAAGAAACTTGTGCAAGGTCACACTCATAGTAAGCAAGACAGTCTGTGTTCAAACCAGGAACATAGGGCTAGCTTCAGGGTTGTCACCACTATGATTTTGTCCAGTTAAAGAGCATTTGGAAGAAGGAGAAGTTTGTGTCTCCTTCCCCTCTCCCCAGTACCATAACACTTCCAGATTTTCACCTGCTGCTCTGGATTTGTGGCCGAGTGCACATGTGGTTTGGCTCATCTGAGACTATGTGTCTGAGGATGAAAACTGAGACTGTAGAACCGGGGAGGTCAGTTGAGTTAACTCAGAGGGCGTTTGCCGTCAAGAGGAACAGATGCTGTTTAAGTCAGGAAGAAATGAGTGTTCACTCCAAGCCTCACTTTAGAAAGCCTCTTTGTTTTATGACTCTGGGTGCAGGCAACCCTTTTAATTTCGTGTTTTGGATTCCAGCCATAGGAGGCCTTCTTTAATGTAGCAGATGGCTGGAGACAGGCAAGCCTGGTTTCTCCTCTCTGCATGAAGCAGCCTTCCCTGGAGAGGAATCTCCCAATTATGTTGCTCTGAAAAAAGAGAAGAAGAAAAGATAACTTAAAATGGACACATTAAATTTATACCACACATAAAATAACCACTGCTTTAGGCATCTGCAAACATTTGGAGATCAGGAAACCTTTTGAGAATCTGATGAAAGCTACAGACCTTGGCAGCAGCAGATTTGTATAGAATTGTCTACACAAAAACGTGCATCTTCATTCCACGGGGCTCATGGAGTCTCTGATATCCACTCCTGAAGCTTCAAAGTCTCTGGAAGCAAGATTCCTGTACTTCCAGCAGAGGCAGCTATTACTCTTTTACTTTCCTTTTCCTTTTTTCAGTACATTTTGTATTGATTCTCAATTTTGTGTTGTGATAGTAAAGGGTCTGTGGAATATTAAGGGCTCATTTCACACAAGAACACTCAAATTTTACTGGAAAAAAAAATCCTTTCAAATATTGGGTAAAGTCACTTTAGTGTATTCTCTGGTTGGCACAGAACCTTGGCTTGCTCTGTTAAACACTAATGTGAAGTTTCTTTTGAAAATTGTAACATGATGTTTTTCTCTCTGTGGGATCTTGGGGTATGTCTTTGCACAACATTTCTTTAGAACTTCACTCTTTTCAGCACTTTTCTCAGTTTAGCTCTGCCTTCTGCATTGCTTCCAATATTAAGGATGGAGGAGAGCTAATTTGTCCATTGAAGAGCATACAATTTTCAGAACTTGGAAAGACAGGTTTATTGTTTCCCAGACACTGTCGAGAGGGGTCACACAAACTTATTCCAGTTCTTCTTGTTCCATATATGCTCTCACATTTCCTAAAAATTACCTCCTTATAAAATTCAGGGTGTGAGTATGTCAGTGACCAAATATTTAAGCTGGTTCTTTACATCAAATGAATAATTAGCACAGTTATTGGAAAAGTTCAAAGAAAGGGCTCATTTTCTCCCTAAGCATCAACAGAGCTAGAAGGAAACTGGGGCTTAAATCAGGGTTGTGAACTTCAGCGTGATTGATATTTGGGGCTAGATAATTCTCGCTTGCTTGCTTGCTTTCCTTCTGGCTGCTCTGTCTTTGTTGCTGTGTGTGTTTCTTTCTCTAACTGCGGTGGGCTGAGGCTACTCTTGGCTGCAGTGCTCGGGCTTCTCACTGTGCTGGCTTCTCTCATTGGCGCACAAGCTTCAGCAGCTGTGGTACCTGGGTCAGTAGTTGGGGCCCGTGGGCTCCAGCACGCTGGCTCTGTTGTTGTGTCCCACGGGCTTAGCTGCTCTGTGGCATGTGGGATCTTAGTTTTGGGGCCAGGGATTGAACCCGTGCCCCCTGCATTGGCAGGTGGATTTTAACCACTGGACCATCAGGGAAGTCCTGGGCCGGATAAGTCTTGGTAGAAGAAAACTGTCCTGCGTATCATAAGAGTGTTTAGATCCCTGGCCACTACAGAGTAGATGTCACCAGCACCACCCTCCTAGATGCGATGACCAAGATTCTTTTCAAATATTGTCAAATGTTCCCTTGGGGCCTTCGGCACCCCTGCTTGAGAAGCACTGGTGTGAGTTTTCCAGTATTAAGCTTCTCTACAAGTAACACAAAATTGAATTTTGAAGCTGCTTCAGTTTGACCTTTCTGGTCAGGTGAACGCTAAACTGAAAAGGCAGTTTGTCTCTTTTGATGCCCCACCAACTATTCTATCTGTTCAGGTTGTCCTGTTCTACATTTGCTTTTAGTCCCTGTCCCCAAAACAGGGACTTCCTTATTCCTTTCCTATGGCTCTGACAGGCCTGTTCATTTGCCATCTGATAGTCTTTTTGACTATATAGATCTTTAATGATCTGATTTTTTTATACCCTTTGAATGCTGAGTGCTGTCTTGTCCTTTGGGAGGAGTTTCTCTTCCTGTATTCTATGTTAATATCTCTTTCTATTTAAGACCTAAGCTGAGCCTACACAGCAATTTGGAGAAGTTTGAGTCTCTGGTTGATTTGATCAGTATTTGGACACACAGATCAGGAAGCAAAACTGTTGGCTTTGAGATTAACCTGAGATTGTGAAAGGAATCCTGTAATCACAAATTGTTCTTTACATATGTGCAGTGACTACAAGACAGCAAAGAGTTGGTTTTGGCAAGGATTTTACTGCCTGTTTGAAGGGAGGAGTGGCTGAAGTGTACAAAATATTTAAACCACATTTTTATGTCTTATAATGTTCAACAAACCTCTCTGCAAACATTAGTTCTGGGGAAATTTAAAAAAAAGATCCTCCAAGGCAGGGTTATGGGCACTTTTGGGAGTTGTAAAGCCATGCAGGCTCCAGAAATATGTGCTTTCCAAGGGCTGGAAACTTCTGAATTAACAGCAAATAATCAGTGAGTGTGACAAAGAGTTAAAGTACACAGACTTTACTTTCACAAACTTTATGATGTAGTAAAGAGTTTTAAGACATAGACCTGAGATTACAAACTGATGGCCAGCAGGCTGAATCAGGACCACGGATTTGTTTTACTTGGCTTGTACAGGGTTGGCCTCCTGAATGTCTAAGAAAGAAAAAAGAAAGAATGAAAAAAAAGTTGCTACATACATAAAAATGAGATTTTGTATTGAAGTCCAGATTTCCAGCTGTTTTTGAAAAATCAGATCTCCCAAAACTGGGTCCTTATTTCCACATTTCCCCATGGTGACAGTTGGCTAGAGTGAAATTGCAGCTGCCCCCTTTGAACAGAGGAGGCTCTCTCTGGTTCGGCACCCAGGCCCACTACATTCCCTCACCAGGCCTCTGTCCACATTTGAGGTGACTATCCTTAATGCAGAGACTTGGACAACACTCACCATGCCTCTTCCCTGTGGAAAAAGCCTGGAGCAAAACAGCTGCTTCCCATTTAAATTCAGGTGAGAATGACCCTGGCTCAGGGCACCACTGCTGGTCAGATTTGGGATGTATTTGAAGGTAGTGTTAGTAAGATTTCATGATGGTTTGGTTTAGAGAATGAGAGAGAGGATTTGAAAATGACTCCAATTTTGATTTTCATTTAGGTTAATTTATTTTTAAAAGCAAACCTATACCAGACTATTGGAAAGTCAGCATTGAACTTTTAAAATAAAAACAAAATTATTTAAAAGTTTTTCTTCACTAGTACTCTCCAAATTGCATGCCCTAGATGGTGAAGTGAAGTGAAGTCGCCCAGTCGTGCCCGACTCTTTGCGACCCCATGGATAGTAGCCTGCACCAAGCTCCTCCATCCATGGGATTTTCAAGGCAAGAGTACTGGAGTGGGGTTGCCATTTCCTTCTCCAGGAATCTTCCCAACCCAGGGATCGAAGCCAGGTCTCTCAGATTGTAGACAGACGCTTTACCGTCTGAGCCACCAGGGAAGTCTATGTACTGACATAGATTCTCAGATTTATATTACAAATCATTAACAGTAGCAAAGTTATATCCGACGATATTTTTATTTACACTTTATACAGGACTGGGAAAATCGCCAACTGTCCATGTCGAAAACAATTGTTTTATTTTATTATAATGTGGGTTGATTTGGCTAGTGGAGACTACTAGTGGCTATCGTGGCGGTGGGAACTAGCCGACTGCCAGTCCTGGGCCCGGCCATGGGCGCGAGATGACTCTGGCAGATCGGAAGCTGGAGTTTGCGGGCGCCAAGCCAAGCGCGGAGGCTTCCTCCAGCCGCGGGAGCCAGTCGGCCCTTCCCTCGGTCTGTCCCGCAGCGGTCACTCGGCCACTTGCGCGCATGCGCCGACCCCGCGGCGTCCTCCCCGGCTCCTTCCCTCCTTCATCCGGGTCCTGGACGAGCGGGCGCCGTGCGCGTGTCCCGCTGCCGAGCTGCTAATAAAGTTGCGCTGAGGAGAAGCGCAGCGACGGCGCCGGGAGAGCGCGCGCCGCCGGCCCGTGAGTGAATGTGGGGCCTCGGGACGGGCGGGCCAGTGAGTGGGACCGTGGGCTGCAGGCTTTGCCCGGACGCGGTTCTGCCCTAGCGGCCGGACTCGGGCCGAGGCGGGGGCGGGCGGAGCGGAAATCACCCGGGCCTGCGGGGCGGGAGGTAGGCCGAGACCCGGCCTGCCGGGGTCCAGGCGGGCGGCGATGGTGCGGCCCGTCCGGCTGCGGAGGCCTGGTCTGCCCCGGGGGCGTCCCGAGGCGGGGCCGACGCTGGCCCTCGTCCGGGCTCCGCCGTTACCAGCCGGACTGTGGCGGGAGGCGTTCAGGACGCCCTCGCGGGGATCCCCGGCCCCACTTCTGTCCGGGGGAGCGGTTTGCCCTCGCTTATGCGAGCGCCACCCTCAACACACACCCCTGGTGGGACTGCCGAGCTCGGCCGAGCAGCTTGGTCGGCTGCATTGCAAAACCGTCCAGTGGCTTGATGAATCCGTGCCGCCGCCGTCGTTTTGTGTTTCAAAGATAAGGATCCACTCTTATCGGTGGGAATTACACCCCGGGCAGTTGTGACCTGCTGCTGCACTCAGCTGGTAGTTAGACCCGGTTTCTGCCACTTGCCATGCCAGTTTCCATCATTGCAAAGATTTCTTCTATTTTGTGTAAACTTTTGCTGCAGGGATAACGACAAGCAGTATCTGTTTGCCTTCATCATATTCAACCCCTGCTGGGGTCTTTCACTCTAGTGTCAGGGCTCAGATTCATATTCGGTCTGCCCCCTCCCCATGCTCTCCCTCTTTTCCTCTCTTCCCCTTTCAGCTGCTATTATTACGTGGAGTTTGGAGCCTAAGCTTTGAAAACTCCCATGTGGCGCCTGTCTTAAGTCGGAGCATGCTCAGTAGCCAAAACAGATTTTGGTTGCAAAAAAGAACTGGGGCGAGGATAGTCGGGTATTTGGACGTTCGCCCACTTCCTAACAAAATGTTCCAATTCTGGTTTGGATGGCATTGGAGAGTGGAGCTGTAGGCCAGCCCAGAGGTGAGGAATGCCTGAACACCCTGGGCCAGATCTCTATCTTGATTGTAGAGACATTGTTTCCTGACCAGCTGGAGGTCTAGAGAGAGACAGGGGGAAAAGCATTCCTGGCTGCCCGTGCATTTATATGGGTGTGGTGCTAAGTGTATCTTGTTTACCTTATCTTTCTGTGGAAAAAGTTTTGAAGTTTGGTCGGGTTTGTCACATCATGCCCGTTGCCTAGTACCCCCCCAAAGTGTTCTTATTTAGCAAAAAGACTGGATAGGTGGGAGGTTGTGGCTTGGCCTCACAGAAATTGAGAGGAAGGGATACTGAAGTTGCTGTTTTCAAATTCTTTCGAAAATTCTGTTTCTAAACTTGGGTAGTTAAATTTCCTTAAATTAGAGCTCCCATATTGCCCGCAGTGAATTAGTTTTTTAACTTTAATTTGAAAGCTAAATGGTTGAAAACCTTAGTCCCAATAAATTAGTAACTTGCCAAGCAGTTTAAAATTGTTCCTAGGTGCCAGTGTTGTGGAAGACAAAAGCTAGAGACAATGTGAACATTATGGATCTGAATACTTTTATGAGTGTGTTCCAAATAAGGAGTTTTTTTTTTTTTTTTTTTCTTTTTTAAATAGTTTTAAGGGCTTCCCAGGTGGCTCAGATGGTAAAGAATCTGCCTGCAATGTGGGAGACCCGGGTTCGATCCCTGGGTCAGGAAAATCTCCTGGAGAAGGGAATGGCTACACACCCCAGTATTCTTGCCTGGAGAATTCCATGGACAGAGGAGCCTGGTGGGCTATACAGTCCATAGTTTGCAAAGAGTTGGACATGACTGTATGTTCAACTAACACATGTACACATATAGATCTAAACCAATTATTTTATATTCTTCCTCTTATTGGTACTTTGGTAACTTTTACCCCCCTCTAAGATAAATCCAAGATTACAGAAATACAAAACAGTTAAGAAACAAGTTTAAAGTGTAACTTTCATGAGAGTTGTGTTGATTATGTTTAGATTTTTTAAATTTAACTTTTGCATGATTGTCTCTGTAGCATCCTCCTTTCTTCCCTCTCTCTACCTTGCTCCCTCAGTGTGCCTTTCCTTTCACATAGCTGCTTTTATCACATAAACTGTACCTATTTATTTTTGTTAATAAAATCCATCTGTCGTTTATGCCTCCATTTTTCAGATCATAGTTGAAATAGACTATAAAAGTTAGATGAACCTTCCCAGCTGACTTTCTTCTTAGATTTTAAATGCATCCAATGATATAGTTAAGAGAACAGTGAACTGGAAAGGAAAAGAGTAAAATATTTTTGTAGGTTCTGTGCAGATTTGGTGGAATTATCTACTTGTCTGGTTCACAGGGTTAGGCGCCACAAAAATGGGTAGATTGGTACGTGCTACATTTCTTTCCCCTCTGGCAAAGTCAGTTTTAATTTCAGTGGGAGACAGTGGCAGAATGTTGTTACTAATGAGGTTTGAATCAGATTGTTTACTGGTTATGTAACATGTTGCTGGGAGTATTATTAAAAGTTGCCTTCTGTATCAAGGTAGAGGCAAGTAAATTCTGCTTACCCTCTTCACTGGGTTTTAATTCTTGGCTGAGCCTGAAGCACATTAGACTATAACCATCATTATACCTGGGTAGCCTGCCTGTTTCCTGTTTTCATCATGAACCCAAACATTATGATTTGCAGTGATGATCTTTTTTGTGCCTTGCGTTAAACGAGGCAGTATGTTTTCTCTTACTTCTGAAAAGAGATTTGTAACTTGGTCAAATCAAAGCTACTAGCTTCTTGTCTTTTGAAGACTAGGTAGTAAAATATAAAACTTGTAAAAATTTCTTGGTAACTTGAAATACTATTTATAAAAATCTATTTAATACATATTGTTTTAGTGTTTTTATGTAAATTTTAATGTTACCAGTAGTATGTAGAGTCTGAATAAGAAAGCCCTTTTTGTTTATGACTTATCAGTGTTTATTATTACCAGATGTATATGTTGACTTAGCTGACTTGAGAACTCTTTAGGATATAGCTGCCTTTATTCCCGATTATCAGTTTTCCCTGTTCTCGTTATTTCTAGAGTGACGGTATTCCTAGTCTGTTCGTGTGCTTCATACTAGCCCAAAGAAGAAACTGAATAGTTTATTTCTTCAAATGTTACAGCTCCCTTAGATCCTATGGGTTTGCTGGTACACTAATAAGGTCAAAGACAATGGAGAAGATTTCCTTTTATAAGGGACAGTCTTATAAAAGCCTGAAGGATGATTCTTATTTCTACCAGTCTGGATATTTTGGAGAAAAGATTATTTGGGAGTAGGACCCAAGAAGACTGCACAGAGGTAGAATGTTTTCCCCACCAAAGATGATGATGAATGTCCTCACAAAGCCTGTCCATGTCTTTTTACACTTTGATTTTCTGCTTCCAAAATTAATAGAACAATAGTAATTGAAACTCTCAGTGCTGGCTTATCTAATTCATTGCATTACCTAGAACTCTGAATCTTAGAGGTACATTTACTACTTGGAAGGTTAAGATATAAAATTCTTTTTGAAAAATTGTTAAAAGCTAGATTGTTGTTGCTGCTGCTAGGTCGCTTCAGTCGTGTCCGACTCTGTGCGACCCCATAGACGGCAGCCCACCAGGCTCCCCCGTCCCTGGGATTCTCCAGGCAAGAACACTGGAGTGGGTTGCCATTTCCTTCTCCAAGATTGTTGGTAGGACCAACTAGTTTTTCAGTCTCATAGTCTAACATCTTTCAGTGTTTCACAGCTTTGAAAAGATGGGGTAATTACACAGTTATTATTTTTTCGTAAATAATCAGCTAGGTCTTCACTCTGCAGTTTTGATACTTTTTTTGCCCTGGGCACCTAGGTGGGGAGATATTTGGCCTTTTTCTATTAGAGAAGTGGTATCAGTGACTTTTCTTTCTGCTTTTATTGTATTCCTAACTTGGTTGTGACAATATTTTAGAAGAAAGTTTTATTAGATGGTTCCAGGTGTGCGATACTGTAATTGTAATTCATTTTTGGAAGTCAGTTGTTAAAGTGCCTTTTGTAAATAGGATTTGCTTTTGATTTCTTTGGTATACCAGTCTCTGCTTATAATGTGTATATATATATAAATTACAGAATGGTATACTCTGGAAATTTGAAAATGGCCTAATCTGTTGTGAGGTTTAACTGGATTTTTCCTTTTTGATGTCCATATATATTGTTTTGTTATTATTGAAAATAATAGTAAGAAAAAGACTGATATCACCTTCCTACTTTTCTTTGAACATAGCAGCTGGAGTCCTGTAAACAGTCTTAAACTTTTTAAATTTAACTGTGGTCTCAGAATATGGCTGGTACTTTTTCAAGGCAAGCTTTGTTTTGGTCACTTCTGTTTTCATGATATGTTAGGATCTGCCTGGCATCCTATCTGGTAGACTATAACTTGAGATCTAGTTATTCTGGTTTGTGTGTTTCTAGGAAAAGAGGGGCACTGCAGAACTTTTTCAAAGCTAGTCTTTCATTTTCTTTACCTTCTTCACATCTTTCTGCCCACTCAAGTGAGTAGATGAGCTTATCTGGACAATGTCTTCATAAAGATTTGAAATATATGTTGTGTACACAAGTTAGCACTTTGTACTCCAGAGAGACATTTTGTAACATACTGATTTGGTATCTGCTCTTGGTGATTTTATAATTTAAAGGAAAGTGCTGTAAAGATTGACCAGCTCTGTGTCTGTTCCTGTGCCTACAAGCCTATGCAGGTATTCTCAGACACATCTGGTAGCAATGTCAGAAATCTTGCAGGCTCTGTGGGGGTGAGTGATACATCTAGATCAGGCTCTGCTTAATTAGAGGACTTAGAGAAGCAGGTGAGGTTTAAAGAGTGATTAAAAACTGGGAAACAAAAGTCTGGATGTGGGAGATAAAAAAAGACTTGTATGGGCACAGAGAGAGCCTGGATGAGAGATCTGTGCTATGAGAAAGGTCAGCCGGCAGGTGCTCAGCTCCTGAGTGGCTTTGAAATCACTATGAGAACTTTGGATGTCTTCAGAAATTTGGGAACCGTAATTGGGAAAAGTGATGATTTAAGTGTTTCTCTAGGAAAATGATTTTGGTGCCCATGTGACTGTATTTCCTCTTCTTTCTAGATGATCTAGTAAAGAACAGGTTTTCTGAACCTAGGAGAGCTGTGGGGCCAGCTTGTTCTTGGTTTCTTTCTCTTATCTGCTTGCAGTCATGGATGTGGCTTAAACATTTTATAGTGATTATATACCTAGGTCTAGGATTGGTTTGATAGTTGTGGTGACGGGCGTCTACTTTTGCTAATACTTGGTGACTAAAGATGTTAGAACCACAGGGGTAAGATACTTTTAAAGCTATACCCCCACCAACCACAAAAAAGTTACCTCTGAATGTGTATAGGCAAGTGACTTTCTCCCATTGTGGATGATCCTAAGGGCCTTGGTTCTCAAACCTACTGCAGAACCTGGGAGGTAGGGCCCTGCTGTCAATGAATCTGAATCTTGTGGAATGGTTATGAAGGATTTGTTTCTTTAAAACCCCCACCTGTAATTCTTCTGTATCGGTTTGGTTGAAGTGATGGTGGCTTTGACCCATATGCACATTTGCAACGGTTAATGTGGTCAGGAGGTTTCCTTTTGGCTAACGGTGTTGGGTGAAATTTTTGAATTGGTTTGTTTGCCTTTTATTTTGGATTGAAGCAGTCAGAGAGATGTTGGACCAGAAGGTGAAGGAGCTGTTTTTTTTTATTTTTCCTTTGAATCTGGGGCTGAGCAGTGTGTGTCTATAGGTCTGTCTGTCTCAGGGAGACTATTGAGGGGGGTTTGTGTGTATGTGTTTATGGCAGGTCAGGAGGTTCTACTCAGGTAACTTGAAGTAAGAACAAGACTTGGTTTCTTGACATTAATAACAGTTCATTTGAATGGAATCCTGGTTAAGTTTAACAACATTTTCTTCATACATTCATTTTATGTAAAATCATCCTTGAGCTTTCCCTAAATCAATCCCATTCTGGTAGCCCAGGTTGACACCTTGGAGTCATTTTTGACTCCTCCGTTCTCACATTCCCCTTATCTCTTCCACCAGGAAACCTTTTGTCTCCCAAACATGTGAAACTGTCTGCTTCTCACCACCAAGCTGCAGTCATCCTGGTCTGAGCCACCATCATCTCTTACTTAAATTGCTCAGCACTGAACTGAACTCGGTCTCCCTGCTTTCTACCCTTGCTGCCTCCATCCCCACCCCCTCCCCATTCTGAATATGTGGCCTAGAGTGATTGTTTAATAACATAAGTCTCAAAATGTCATATCTTCACTCAGAGCTCTTAAATGGGTCTACATTTCACTTATAGTAAAGGCCAAAAGCACTTATATTACTGCATGGCTCTCTTACCTGTTTGACTCCATTCCTTGTTTTCCCTTTCTTGTTTGCTTATTGTCAGGGTTCGTGGTCTTGTGGTTACTTGAATGTGCCAGACATGCTCCCACTTTGGGATTTGCACATTGCCTGTTGCCTTTGCTTGTACTAGTTTTCCCTGCCTGGCTCACTCTTCGGTGCCTTCTCAGTGAGGCTCAGCCCAGCCACCCTGTTTAAAATTACACCTCTTTCATAGCACTCCTGATCCACCTTCCACTGTTTTATTTTTCTCCATAGCATTTTTCACCTTACAGCTATCCTGTATCACTCATTTATTGTACTTTATCTGTCTCCCTCCACTGGAATGCAGGCTTTATGAAGACAAGGATTTTGGTCCATTCTTATTCACTTCTATATTCTCAGCGCCTATACTGTTCAGTTCAGTCACTCAGTCGTGTCTGACTCTTTGTGATTCCATGAACTGCAGCACGCCAGGCTTCCTTGTCCATTAACAACTCCCGGAGCTTACTGAAACTCATGTCCATTGAGTCAGTGATGCCATCCAATCATTTCATCCTCTGTTGTCCCCTTCTCCACCCGCCATCAGTCTTTCCCAACATCAGGGTCTTTTCCAGTGAGTTAGTTCTTCGCATCAGATGGCCAAAGTATTGAAGCTTCAGCATCAGTCCTTCCAATGAATATTCAGGACTGTTTTCCTTTAGGATGGACTGGTTGGATCTCCTTGCAGTCCAAGGGACTCTCAAGAGTCTACTCCAACACCACAGTTCAAAAGCATCAATTCTTTGGTGTTCAACTTTCTTTATTGTCCAACTCTCACATCCATACATGACTACTGGAAAAACCATAGCCTTGACTAGATGGACCTTTCTTGGCAAAGTAATGCCTTTGCATTTTAATATGCTGTCTAGGTTGGTCATAGCTTTTCTTCCAGGGAGCAAGTGTCTTCTAATTTTACTGCTGCAGTCACTATCTGCAGTGATTTTGGAGCCCAAGAAAATAAACTCAGTTTCCATGGTTTCCCCATTTATTTGCCATGAAGTGATGGAACCAGATGCCATGATCTTAGTTTTATGAATGTTGGGTTTTAAGCCAACTTTTTCACTCTCGTCTTTCACTTTCATCAAGAGGCTTTTTTGTTCCTCTTCAATTTTTGTCATAAGGGTGGTGTCATCCACATATCTGAGGTTGTCGATATTTCTCCCAGCCATCTTGATTTCAGCTTGTGCTTCATCCAGCCCAGCATTTCATATGATGTACGCTGTGTATAAGTTAAATAAGCAGGGTGACGGTATACAGTCTTGATATACGCCTTTCCCGATTTGGAACCAGTCTGTTGTTCCATGTGCAGTTGTAACTGTTGCTTCTTGACCTGCATACAGATTTCTCAGGAGGCAGGTCAGGTGGTCTGGTATTCCCATCTCTTGAAGAATTTTCCACAATTTGGTGTCATCCACACAGTAAAAGGCTTTGGCATAGTCAATAAAGCAGAAGTAGATGTTTTTCTGGAACGCTCTTGCTTTTTCAATGATCCAGCAGATGTTGGCAATTTGATCTCTGGTTCCTCTGCCTTTTTAAAATCCAGCTTGAACATCTGGAAGTTCACAGTTCACATACTGTTGAAGCCTGGCTTGGAGTATTTTGAGCATTACTTTGCTAGCATGTGAGATGAGTGCCTTGGAAACGAACAGAGATCATTCTGTCGTTTTTGAGATTGCATCCAAGTATTGCATTTCGGACTCTTTTGTTGACCATGATGGCTACTCCATTTCTTCTAAGGGATTCCTGCCCACAGTAGTAGATATAATGGTCATCTGAGTTAAATTCACCCATTCCAGTCCATTTTAGTTCGCTGATTCCTAGAATGTTGATGTTCACTCTTGCCATCTCCTGTTTGACCACTTCCAATTTGCCTTGATTCATGGACCTAACATTCCAGGTTCCTATGCAATATTGCTCTTTACAGCATCAGACCTTGCTTCTATCACCAGTCATATCCACAGCTGGGTATTGTTTTTGCTTTCGCTCCATCCCTTCATTCTTTCTGGAGTTATTTCTCCACTGATGTGATCACTATAAACTGGAAAATTCTGAAAGAGATGGGAATACCAGACCACCTGACTTGTCTCTTGAGAAACCTGTATGCAGGTCAGGAAGCAACAGTTAGAACTGGACATGGACCAACAGACTGGTTCCAAATAGGAAAAGGAGTACGTCAAGGCTGTATATCGTCACCCTACTTATTTAACTTATATGCAGAGTACATCATGAGAAACGCTGGGCTGGAAGAAGCACAAGTTGGAATCAAGATTGCCGGGAGAAATATCAATAACCTCAGATATGCAAATGACACCACCCTTGTGACAGAAAGTGAAGAGGAACTCAAAAGCCTGTTGATGAAAGTGAAAGAGGAGAGTGGAAAAGTTGGCTTAAAGCTCAACATTCAGAAAACGAAGATCATGGCATCTGGTCCCGTCACTTCATGGCAAATAGATGGGGAAACAGTGGAAACAGTATCAGACTTTATTTTTCTGGGCTCCAAAATCACTGCAGGTGGTGATTGCAGCCATGAATTTAAAAAACTCTTACTCCTTGGAAGGAAAGTTATGACCAACCTAGATAGCATATTCAAAAGCAGAGACATTACTTTACCAACAAAGGTCCGTCTAGTCAAGGCTATGGTTTTTCCAGTGGTCATGTATGATTGTGAGAGTTGGACTGGGAAGAAAGCTGAGTGCTGAAGAATTGATGCTTTTGAACTGTGGTGTTGGAGAAGACTCTTGAGAGTCCTTTGGACTGCAAGGAGATCCAACCAGTCCATCCTAAGGGAGATCAGTCCTGGGTGTTCATTGGAAGGACTGATGCTGAATCTGAAACTCCAATACTTTGGCCACCTCATTCGAAGAGTTGACTCATTGGAGGAGACTCTGATGCTGGGAGGGGTTGGGGGAAGGAGGAGAAGGGGATGACAGAGGATGAGATGGCTGGATGGCATCACCGACTCGATAGACATGAGTTTGGGTAAACTCTGGGAGTTGGTGATGGACAGGGAGGCCTAGTGTGCTGTGATTCATGGGGTCACAAAGAGTCGGACACGACTGAGTGACTGAACTGAACTGAACTGAGATGAGTGCAACTGTGCGGTAGTTTGAACACCTTTGGCATTGCCTTTCTTTGGAATTAGAATGAAAACTGACCTTTTCCGGTTCTGTGGCCACGGCTGAGTTTTCCAAATTTGCTGGCATGTTGAGTGCAGCACTCTCACAGCATCATTTTTTAGAATTTGAAATACCTCAACTGGAATTCCATCACCTCCACTAGCTTTGTTCATAGTGATGCTTCCTAAGGCCCACTTGACTTCACACTCGAGAATGTCTGGCTCTAGGTGAGATAAACACCATTGTGGTTATCTGGGTCATGAAGATCTTTTTTGTGTAGTTCTTCTGTGTATTCTTGCCACCTCTTAATATCTTCTGCTTCTGTTAGGTCTATACCATTTCTATCCTTTATTGTGCCCATCTTTGCATGAAATGTTCCTCAAATGCACCTCAATAGTTTTAGATGAACAGCTTGAATGAATTTAACAAGTCTTCTAAATATGCTTAGTACTGTTTTTTTAAAGATTACATTCTAGAGGGAGAGTCGAAAATATAAGAAAACCAACAAATACTTACAATTTGGTAGTACAGTGAAGGAAATGAACACAGTTTTAGATTAGAGATTGGGGAAAACCTACTTTATATAGAGTTAATGGGTTGATCAGGGAAGGTGTCGGGGATGATAGCTAAAGCTGAAACCTTGGAGAGCTAGACATTAGTGGTTGGAGCTTGAAGAAAGTGGTCCGGACAATAGCATTTGTAAAATATGTAAGGTAGAGAAAATGTTCTAGTACAGGAAGATAAATGCTTTTCAAAAAATGAATTCTTACTATTATTTATTGGAACCCGAAAGTATTTGGCCCTATCTTTGATTGATTTTTCTTAAATTTCAGCCTCTAAATTTGTATAACTTTAAAATTACTGGAGAGAATTCTTTTGAAATAAAAATGACTCTTATAAATCCTCTTTAGTAAGAATTTTAATATGTTTGAGGTACATCTGCACTTCCATTTTAAAGTTGGTTTTCCCTGGTAACTATACAAGAAATTCATGTTTATTTTAAGATATGCAAAATTGCATGAAACAGAAAGTGAAAAGCACCCTGAATCCCTCCCCATCCCCTGGCTAATTCCTTTCAAAAGGTTTGTATTCACATTCTCTTTCATTCGTTAGACTTAAATACTTACTGAGCACATGTATCACTCGGTTTACAGTGATGAGCCAAAACAGATATGGCTCCTCTCATTTACATTCTTGCCAAGTTGGAGTGGTAAATGTAAAAACAAAGATATGTTAAGTGCTGCAAAATAGAGATATGTGATACAGTAAGTGTGTATAATAGGGGAGTTTCACCTAGGTAAGGCAGTCTGGGAAGGCTTCCCTGAAGAAGGGATGCTTGAGCTAAAATAGAAGTATGATGTGTGTGTGTGTGTGTGTGTGTGTGTGTGTGTGTTTTGTAATGTGATAGATTCTTTTGTAGTGCATGATATCTCTTTATTTTATTGCTGAGGTACTACTGTATTCTTTGGATTTCCAAGGTACTGCTCTGTATTGTTTTTGTCTGGTTGATAGTTGCAGTTTTTCAGGAGAATTTCAGGGAACCTGACATACACAAGGATTTCTAAAGCTCATAATTAAATACCAGTTTTCTTTCTAGCTGTCTGAAATGACAATACCCATCAACGAAAGAATCAACTATTAGGTTGGTGCAAATGTCATTGTGGTTTCAGACCGTGAATTTTAAATCATTATAACTAGGCTCAAACACACCTTTATTAGTCAAAATAGTAACCATTATAATCAGTGCCAGTGAGATATAAGTTTATTCCTGTGGTGTAAAAATTCATGCCTCAAGATTCGACAAACTCTTGGAAAGCATTTTCTGCATCCTGCTGGTTGTGGAAGCGTTTTCCCTGCAGAAAGTTGTTGAGATGCTTGAAGAAGTGGTAGTTGGTTGGCAAGAGGTCAGGTTAATATGGCAGATGAGGCAAAATTTCGTTGCCCGTTTCTTTCAACTTTTGAAACAATGGTTGTGTGACATTAGTTGGGTGTTGTCGTGGAAACAAATTGGGCCCTTTCTGTTGACCAGTGCTGGCTGCAGGTGTTGCAGTTTTTGGTGCATCTCATTGATTTACTTCTCAGATGTAATGGTTTCACTGAGATTCAGAAAGCTATAGTGGATGAGATGGGCAGCAAACCACCGAACAGTGATCATGACCTTTTTTGGTGCAACTTTGGCTTTGGGAAGTGCTTTGGAGTTCCTTCTCAGTCCAGCCACTGAGCTGGCAATCGCCAGTTGTATAAAATCCACTTTTCATCACATGTCACAATCCAATTGAGAAATGGTTCATTGTTGTTGCATAAAATAAGAGATGACACTTCAAAGCAGTGATTTTTTATTTTTTTTAATTTTCATTCAGTGCATGAGGCACCTACTTATCAAACCGTTCTAGTTTACTTCAAATGCTGAACTACCCTAGAATGATTGACATTGAGTTCTTTGGCAATTTCTTGTGTAGCTGTAAGAGGATCAGGCTTTTCAGGTGGCACTAGTGGTTAAGAACCTGCCTGCCCATGCAAGAGACATAAGAGATGTGGGTTCAGTCCCTGGGTTGGGAAGATCCCCTGGAGGTGGGCATGGCAACCCCCTCTAGTGTTCTCACCTGGAGAATCCCATGGACAGAGGAGCCTGGCAGACTAGAGTCTGTAGGGTTGCAAAGAGTTGGACATGACGGAAGAGACTGAGAACGCACACAGCAGCTTCAGTGATGCTCTCAGTTGGTCATTCTCAACTTCTGGTGACTGGCCACTGTGCTCCTCATCATCAAGGCTCTTGTCTCCTTTGCACAACTTCTTCAACCACCACTGCACTATACATTCGTTAGCAGTTCCTGGGCCAAATGCAATGTTGAAGTTGCGAGTTGTCGCCACTGCTTTATGACTCATTTTGAACTCAAAGAAGATCGCTCAAATTTGTTTTTTTGTCTACCATCATTTCCTTCAGTTCAGTTACTCATTTGTGTCTGATTCTTTTGACCCCATGGACTGTAACATGCCAGGCTTCCCTGTCTATCACCAACTCCTGGAGCCTACTCAAACTCATGTCCATCCAGTCAGTGATGCCATCCAACCATCTCATCTAATGTCATCCCGTTATCCTCCCGCCTTCAATCTTTCCCGGCATCAGGGTCTTTTCCAATAAGTCAGTTCTTTGCATCAGGTGATGAAAGTATTGGAGTTTCAGCTTTAGCATCAGTCCTTCCAGTGAATATTCAGGACTGATTTCCTTTAGGATTGACTGGTTGGATATCCTTGCAGTCCAAGGGACTCGCAAGAGCCTTCTCTAACACCACAGTTCAAAAGCATCAATTCTTTGGTGTTCAGCTTTCTTTATTGTCCAACTCTCACATCCATACCTGACTACTGGAAAAACCATAGCTTTGACTAGATGGACCTCTGTTGGCAAAGTAATGTCTCTGCTTTTTAATATGCTGTCTAGGTTGGTCATAGCTTTTCTTCTAAGGAACAAGTGTCTTTTAATTTCATGGCTGCAATCACCATCTGCAGTGATTTTGGAGCCCCCAAAAATAAAGTCTCTCACTGTTTCCGTGGTTTCCCCATCTATTTGCCATGAAGTGATGGGACCAGATGCCACAATCTTAGTTTTAGGAATGTTGAGTTTTAAGCCAATTTTTTCACTCCTCTTTCACTTTCATCAAGAGGCTCTTTAGTTCTTCTTTACTTTCTCCCATAAGGGTAGTGTCATCTGCGTATCTGAGGTTGTTGATATTTCTCCCGGCAATCTTGATTCCAACTTGTGCTTCATTCCGCTAGCATTCGCATGATGTACTCTGCATATAAGTTAAATAAGCAGGGTGACAATATACAGCCTTGACATACTCCTTTCCATTGTCTAAAATAAATATAAAATACAAGCAAGTAATAAGTCATTAGCAAAAAAACATTAAAATGATGTATAACATAACCACATTTATTTGAGAATGTATTCCAATATCAAATGGCAAAGTTCAGCAATGCAAAACCACAATTACTTTTGCACCAACTTAATAGGTCTTTGTAAACTAGAGGTAAACTGTAAAAAGCCAAAGTAATAGCAGATAATGCGTTCACAGTTGTTAAGTCCCTCCAAGTTGTAAGCAGTAGTACACGTTCCTATCTACTCAGTTACTGGCTTTCTGTGCCTGCTGTATATATTCTTTACTCTATTTTAATACTGCATCTCTGTTGACTTATCATATGAAAATCCAGAGTAAAGCTAAGTCATATGGGACTTCCTTGATGGTCCAGTGGTTGAGTCTGCCTTGCAATGCAAGGGACACAGATTTGACCCCTTGTCCGGGAGGATCCCATATGTAGCAGGGCGGCTGAGCCTGTGAGCCACACCTACTGAGCCCATGCACCGCAAGTGCTGAAGCCTGCGTGGCCTTGAGCCTGTGCTCCGCAACAAGAGAACCATTGCACTGGGGATCCTGCATGCTGCAAATAGAGAATGGTCCATGTTCACTGCAACTATAGAAAGCTTGCACAGTAACGAGAGACCCAACATAGCCAAAACCAAATAAATACATTAAAAAAACAGACCACCAAGTGATGTGCTGAACAGCGCATGAAGCTCTTCATAGAATCTTCTCTTTTTTCTGGTTACTCTTTATGCTCTTTGAGATTACACATCGTGTCTTTTAAGACTTAGTTCCTAGTACAGAGTATTCCTGGCTTATTGCTGCTGCTAAGTTGCTTCAGTCGTGTCCGACTCTGTGCGACCCCATAGACAGCAGCTCACCAGGCTCCCCTGTCCCTGGGATTCTCCGGACAAGAACACTGGAGTGGGTTGCCATTTCCTTCTCCAATGCATGAAAGTGAAAAGTGAAAGTGAAGTCGCTCAGTCGAGTCTGACTCTTCGCGACCCCATGGACTACAGCCCACCAGGCTCCTCCATCCATGGGATTTTCCAGGCAAGAGTACTGGAGTGGGGTGCCATCGCCTTCTCCATCCTGGCTTATTAGGTACCCAATAAATTTGTCTGAATCAAATTCAAATCTTACTCCTCTTTGTATCATCCTCCAAATTTATATATTTATTCCTTCTCTCTTGAGCTCTAATTACACATCTGCTTGGACCAGTACTTGCTTCCTTATACTCCTCCCCCATCACCTTTTTACCTTGTCTTGGCTATAACTAGAATCCCCTTATGGGGTGAGTGGTGTCTAATTCTCTCAGCTTTTAAACCTTTACCTTTCTTAGATTGCCCTGTTTCTCTTCTTCAGTTCAGTTCAGTTCAGTTCAGTCGCTCAGTCGTGTCTGACTCTTTGCGACCCCGTGAATCACAGCACGCCAGGCCTCTCTGTCCATCACCAACTCCCGGAGTTCATTCAGACTCACGTCCATCGAGTCAGTGATGCCATCCAGCCATCTCATCCTCTGTCGTCCCCTTCTCCTGCTGCCCCCAATCCCTCCCAGCATCAGAGTCTTTTCCAATGAGTCAACTTTTCGCATGAGGTGGCCAAAGTACTGGAGTTTCAGCTTCAGCATCATTCCCTCCAAAGAAATCCCAGGGCTGACCTCCTTCAGAATGGTCAGCAGATCTGTGGATTGTCTGTTTGTAATGCCCCTCACACCTCTCCACCATTACTCCCTGGTCTGTGTACCACCATCCTGGTGTGTCTTCCTCTCATAGTTGGATGACTAACATGTTTTCAGTTTACGCTCTCTGCCTCTCCTGGTTAAGCCTTTACTTGTCTATGTGCTGTTGCCATTTTTGTCTTCCTGAAATGCCTCTTTGAACGTATCTTTCTGCTTAGATAGAACTGTACCCTGCACACAGGATTACTTCTAGTAGCCTGATCCCTTTGCTTTTATATTCAGTCTTCCCTTGTTTGGCTTTCATTCTGTGGTGGTGTCTTTCCCTTTAGCTTCACAGTCTAGCTGATTGTCTCCTCCCAGTCTCTTCTGCCTCATTTGGTTTAATGATACATGGGTTTTCCTTATCCCTGTCCTTTATTACCAACTGGGCTCTGAGTTATAGATTGTCATATTCCTTTTGGGATATGTTCCTAAAATTTGTGCTGATATAATGAACTGTTATCCATACCTCATCTTTAAAACTTTCTTTTTTCGCTTAGGTGCTGTGTGTGTGTGTGTGTGTGTTTAGGTGGGGGAAACGGAGCCTGTCAGAGAAAGGTTACCACTTTTTTCTTTCACTTGCCATTTGCAGCACAGTTAATTCCTTCTTTAGGTGGGGGAAACAGGGAGTCTGTCAGAGATAGGTTACTCTCATAGCTCAGTTGGTAAAGAGTCCGCCTGCAATGCAGGAGACCCCGGTTGATTTCTGGGTTGGATTCCTGGGTTGGGACGATCCACTGGAGAAGGAATAGGCTACCCACTCCAGTATTCTTGGGCTTTCCTTCTGGCTCAGCTGGTAAAGAATCCGCCTGCAATGCGGGAGACCTGGGTTCAATCCCTGGGTTGGGAAGATCCCCTGGAGAAGGGAAGTGCTACCCACTCCAGTATTCCAGCCTGGAGAATTCCATGGAGTCACAAGAGTCAGACATGACTGAGTGACTTTCACTTTACTAATTCCTTCTTAAACAATCTTATTCATAACTGTGTAATCTTTCCATCTTTTCCTCCCCAGTTTCCACTTATACTGTCATAATTCTGCTTCCTTTCTGTTCTTTTAAGTTTCCCCTAAATAGAAATTTGAAAGTGTTTGATCACTAGATTCCATTATATTCACTCAAACTGCAGTATTGATGAGATTTGATCCCTGGATTGAGAAGATCCCCTGGAGGAGGGCATGGCAACCCACTCCAGTATTTGTGCCTGGAGAATCCCATGGACAGAGGAGCCTGGCAGGCTATGGTCCATAAGGTCACAGAGAGTTGGACATGACTGAAGTGACTTAGCACACACGCAGGATTTACCTTACACAGATTAGCCTATGTATTTCCTAATGGAATGTTAGATTTGGGGGGATTCTGTGGGTTTTAAGGTAGAACTAGAAGTTCCCTGAAAGATATCTTAGGCATTATTCAACTTTTTGTTGGGGCAGTTTGTTTTATTAACTTCTTTGTTAGTCTACCATCTATTATTGTAAGAAGACTTGGCTTTTCAGGAGAAGGTTCAGTTTGATATTTAACATTCAAAAAGGCTGGGTTAGTGTGACTTCAGAAGAGCATAAAAGAGAAAACAGAATTTTTCTTCTATCCCTGCTTATGCTATTGAAATGTGACTTTAACATTTATTAATAATGTTTTGAAAGAGCTTCTCATGGAGGTTTTTTGCAAAAGAAAATAATTCCATGATTTAACTTCCATGATTTTGGTTTTCATAAGAACTAATTAAATCACATTTAAGGAGTGATAATAGATATGTTATTCCCAATGGTGAACCTTAGGGTAGCTTTAATGTGTTAGGTGGCCCAGCATGACAGGCACACAGGATTTGCTCAGAAGCCAGTTTTCACGTGAGGCATTGTCTTACGTATCTGGGCTATCAAATACATTTTCTCTTCTCCTTAGAAGAAAACTCAGAGGTGAGCAATCCCTGGTGCACATGAATATACCAAAGATACAAAATATGGACTCCATGCTGAGTAGGTCCTTTGGGAGTTAGAAGAAATGTTTATTTTCCTTAGATAGTTTATGCATCATTAGGCAGTAGCCAGGCTTCTCCAGAATCCACTGAGGAATGTGAGAGAAGCTGTGAGGACTGGCGAAAGGGGAGGCAGGCAAGGAGAATGAGCACAAGAGAGAAAGAGAGTAGATGCTGGTGGGAAGTGATGGGGGAAAGAAAGTGAAGGGGGAAAGAAAAGGCTGCCTTATTTCTTGTAAGATGTGCATTATTTTCACCTCATAACATCCCTGAAATTGGGATGTGTCTAATAACCGTTGGCGTCTGAATATCGCTTTTCACTAGGTGGCAGTTTTGATGTTGTTGTCATAGCACGTGCACGAAATCTGCCTTTGCTGTTTTATTGCTGTCATTTCTCTCATTTACACCCTCTGGGGAGATCAAGCAAGGACCAGTAGCAAAACTTGCAGGATGGGTGTCAGTGGTTTGAACTATAATCCAGGAGTAATATTGGAACATTCTTCAAACCTGCAGTATTGATGGCAGAAAAATGATATTATGAAGAAAAAACTAAGTGATGAGAAAACATGGTGTGACAGTTTAATTTACAACTTTCTTTTCCTTCAAGGTTCATAAAATAATGGTAGATTGACTTTGTATATTTGATGAAGTAGCCCAGCTGTGTATTTAAAAATCCTGATCCTGATGTAAAAAAATTTCATGATTATTTCAACAGTAATGACTACAGTTTCCCTTTGCTGAATATGTACTATGCCAGGCACTGAGTTAAGTGTTTATCTCATTTACTTCTCAGGACTGATATTTATTATACAAAATAGAAATAAATGGAGGTTTAGGTGTGTTAGATCCAGAATTTGAACCCTAGTTCATTAGACCTCAGATCTAGTGTTTTTGTGTGTTACAATACATATATTAGTATTAATATTCCTGTGTAGGTTAGCCTTATTGTATATTTCTAGCCAGTTTTCTTGTTCTGCCACCTATGTTCCAGCAAACTGAGCTGTAATATTTCCCCATCCTGGTAGATAAAGTCTCTGATTTTATGTCTTTCCGGGAATAGCATTTATGCCTAAGATACAGCTACTTCATGCCTTTTGTCTTCCTCCATTCCCTTCCCCAAAGGTCATCCCCTGAATTTCTTTAACATCCTGTTCACCCTAAGGGTATCTGCCGTTCTCCATGGTGTATTGCAGAGAGGGATGGGCACTTTTAGTTGATTATTAACTTGTAATTCTTTACAGTTAAGGTCTGGGCCTGATTTATCTTTTAGCCACTTAGCATCTAGTTTAGTGGCTTGTCCTTTTTAGCTATGCTTAGTAAACATGTGTTGGATAAGTAAGAGTATAAATCTGAGGTTAAGTGTACCATGTTATTTGTGCCTTAGTTGACCCGGAAAGCATTGTAGAAAGGGAGCACAGAGGACCAGGTTTAACTACCCCACAATCTGTAACCTCTAAAGACTTAAGTTACTGAATGTAGCCTTTTTGAATTTTTCTCTATTACTTTGGTAAGTTTAGCAATAGTATTAAAGAGTGTTGTGGATGACTGTGAACACAATCAGCTGATTGAATTGAGGATGGGTGTTCTCAGTGTTTCTAAATTCATTTTATTTAGTGAAAGGTGAAGGGAGTGTGAAAAATGGAACTAACTTTTTAATGAGAGATTTAAAATTAAACCTTTTGGGTACTAGAAAACCTAATCATACTCTAATTTTCAAAGGTATTGCAAGTTCACTTGGGGCTCATGTTGCATATGCTAGCATATGCAAATCAAAAATTGTTAGTTTATTTTTATATACATAATGAAAAAATTATTTCATAATGGAAGACTTTTGTGAGGATAGAGAATAAATCTATTGCTGTATCGCAAGCACTCTAATACTTTCATTTCAGTTTATGAGCCAATATGTTACTTTTAAATACATATTTTACAGAAAAGATGACAAGAGAAAATTGCTCTGTTACATGGATATCATAAACAGTTTCACCCACAGTATAACAGTTTTCACTTAGAAATATAAATGCTAAGTATTTAGAAAGTGAATATGTGAAATAGAGTTGGGCATATTCTTAGAGTGTTAAATGGAGAGTGCAGAATACCAAGCAGTGCTGTGTTAAACCTCAGTCATGGCCAGAAGTTGGGGAGACTATATATATGCAGAGAAAAAAAATTTAAGGAAGTAAGTATACCAAATGTTAATGCAGTGATGTGGGTAAGTATATTTTATAATTAGAACATTCGTATCTAGAAAAAAATGTTTTAAAAGTAGTACATTATTCCATCATTTCTTAGATAATTACGTTCTTGTGATAAATGTGGCAAAAATGTCCTAATGATAATTTAAAAGGCTTTGGATTAAGTCTGCTATAATAAATGTAAATTTTATACAATAGTAGCAAACACTTAGTCCTTTCATACCTCAAGAGTGACTGAGCTCAACAGAGAGAAGAGTGAGTTAAAGTAGATTAAGAAGCTTAAGAAGCATGGGAATTTGCTGTGTGACTCAGGGAACTCAAACAGATGCTCTGTGACAATCTAGAAGGTTGGGATGGGGAGGGAGATGGGAGGGAGATTCCGGAGAGAGGGGACATGGGTGTACCTATGGCTGAGTCTTGTTGATGTTTGACAGAAAACTACAAAATTCTGTAAAGCAATTATCCTTCAATTAAAAAATGAAGTGGCAAAAAAGAAAAGTTGAAAGAAAATCACCAGGCCCTACACTAATGTATTTGCACGTGTGTATTAAAATGCAGTTACGTGAATGCAAAAAAAAAAAAAGTTGGTGAGCTATGTTAAATGGTATACAAAAGTCAGTTTGAAAATGAACACATTGGATTATCCTTGGTTTCTGAAATTGTGTGGTCTTATTTTTTGATAACATGTAATGATTTGAATGTTTTGGAGAAGTCTAGGAGATATGGAAGGTATTAATAGTAGATCTTGAAGGGGAGAGCATTTCTTTGCAGGAGGCTTAGTGGGCAGTGTGTGCAGTCCTTAGGAACATAGGTTCTGGAGCTGGGCTGCTAGGGTTCAGTTCCTGACTTTGTTTCTTCCTATCTTTGTAAATAAACATCTAATTTATATAAGTTACATCTAATTTCCTTTCACGTATTCTCTTATCTGTTAAATGAAAATTATGGAATTTACCTTATATGACTTTTGAGGTTTGAATGATTTTCAATTTATAGGTGCTCGATAGTGGTTGGCATAGTGAAGTTTCAATAAATGTTAGTGGTATTATTCTTCTTATCAGAGGAATATTATTATCTGCTTTAGCAGTTGCTTTTGTAGAAAGAAACTATTCACATTCTTAAAATAGCTGTATTCTTTCAAGAAAGTCATGTGTCTAAAAGTCTGCCTCTGTGGGTAACTTTTTAAGATCACACATGCACTTTTGTCTTTTCATCAGTAGCAGCACAGCCCACAGTCTACACTTCCTATAGGGGGTTTTTAGCATGACACAGTAACAGAGGTTCATAATAATAACTAAGTCATTAAGAAAAGCTTATGCTATATTTAGGTCTTCATGAGCCAGTGATATTTGGTTCAGGAATGCACTCATTCAAAATGAAATCACTTTAAATGCAGACCAGTATTTTATAGTGGATTGTGAATAAAAGGTCTTATTGGGACTTTATCTTAAAAAAACTAAAAATTTGGAAAATCATTAAGTTATAATTGTAAACATGCATTAATCTTATAATAAAGACTGAATTGAATGTAGACCTAATCTTTCTCATAAAATAATTTAGTCACATAATATGACATCCTTCATGCTTGACATTTGTGATACTAATATTAAGAGCATTTTTATTGTTGTGAAAATACTCATAAAAATATGTATCAATTTCCCCAGGGACTTCTGTTAATCTGCTGATAGTGAAGTTATTGTTTCTGAACAGAGAATAGATTTCCTTACTGATGACTGTAACAGTGGTGGACTTCCCAGGCTCACTGTCACCATCAGCGCAAACCACTGGAGTGCCAGTCAAGTTGCTATGGACATGGACTTGCCTTTAGGTTGACCTAGCACTTGTTTCAGTTGGATACCTACCTAGGAATGGAATTGCTGGGTCATAGGGATCCATGTTTAGCATTAGTAGATGTTGTCAGTCTCCCAAAGTGGTTGGGCTAGTTTATGTTTCTGTTGGGCTAACAGAATGTGTAAGAGTTGTTTTGATTATCATGAACATCTGCTTTTTTTTTTTTTTTTTTAATTCTAGCCATTCTGGTGGATGTAGAGTGATACTTCACTTTTTTTTTTTAATTTTTAAAAAAATTTCTTTGATAACTAATGCTGTTGAACCCATTTTATCATCTAATGGCAGTTTTGATACCTTTTGTGAAAGTTCCTGATCAGGCCTTTTATTCACTAGTGAATTTTTATGATCAGTTTTGCTCCTTTTTTAACTTTGTAAGTTGAAACTTATAAAACAAGTACTTGGATTACTTGTGGCACACACCAGCTATACAGTTTGGAAAGTTACAAAACATTTTTAAAAAGAATTCTGTTAAACGTTTAAAGTTTTTAATCATTCCACATTTAAAGAGGTGAGTGCAAAGTTTGTCCTTTCCCCTTTCCCAGTAGTAGAAATTCATGTGTGAATAGCATATTTCAGTTTATAAAACATTTATTACATGTGTGTTTAATTGTGTTTTTAGTACTTTAGGCACACATTATTTTATTACTTCAATATTTTAATGACTTAGGAACCATCATCCCTATTTTATAGAAAAATCAATGGAGTTAGAAAGAGTGATACCTCATCATGGTCATATATCTAGTAAAGGATAGAATCTGATTCTCTTCTGTTTTCATTATGATACTTAAAAAACTAAAATAGTGCATTTTTGTGTTATAAAATATTTATACACAGAAAAATAGAAAAAATAATATACTGATGATTTGTCAAATTTTCTTCTAATGTAGTTTT
Source organism: Bubalus bubalis (assembly GCF_019923935.1). NCBI lineage: Eukaryota > Metazoa > Chordata > Mammalia > Artiodactyla > Bovidae > Bubalus > Bubalus bubalis. Next base: position 63,549,461 of record NC_059165.1, on the reverse strand, counting down.
AAAAGAAACACAGCTAAAGCTTTTCCATTCTTTCTTCAGCATTCTTTCCTTCTTTCCCTGAAAGTAATCGATATTCAGTATCCTGAGATTGGTATGTGTCATTTTCATGCATACTTTTATTCTCTCTGTGCATGTCTGTAAAGAACTATTTTTTTTTTGCTTTAAATTTTATGCTGTTGCTCTTATAAAGGTATTTTATGTTTTTATGAATTGCTGTTTTATTTATTTATTTATTTTCGTTTCATACATGATATTTTACATGTTTCAATGCCATTCTCCCAAATCTTCCCACCCTCTCCCTCTCCCACAGAGTCCATAAGACTGTTCTATATATCAGTGTCCCTTTGGCTGTCTCGTACACAGGGTTATTGTTACCATCTTTCTAAATTCCATATATATGCGTTAGTATACTGTATTGGTGTTTTTCTTTCTGGCTTACTTCACTCTGTATAATAGGCTCCAGTTTCATCCACCTCATTAGAACTGATTCAAATGTATTTTTTTTAATGGCTGAGTAATACTCCATTGTGTATATGTACCACAGTTTTCTTATCCATTCATCTGCTGATGGACATCTAGGTTGCTTCCATGTCCTGGCTATTATAAACAGTGCTGCGATGAACATTGGGGTACACGTGTCTCTTTCCCTTAGGTTTCCTCAGTGTGTATGCCCAGCAGTGGGATTGCTGGATCATAAGGCAGTTCTATTTCCAGTTTTTTAAGGAATCTCCACACTGTTCTTCATAGTGGCTGTACTAGTTTGCATTCCCACCAACAGTGTAAGAGGGTTCCCTTTTCTCCACACCCTCTCCAGCATTTATTATTTGTAGACTTTTGGATCGCAGCCATTCTGACTGGTGTGAAATGGTACCTCATAGTGGTTTTGATTTGCATTTCTCTGATAATGAGTGATGTTGAGCATCTTTTCATGTGTTTGTTAGCCATCTGTATGTCTTCTTTGGAGAACTGTCTATTTAGTTCTTTGGCCCATGAATTGCTGTTTTAAAACTCTCTACTCATTCATTTAATAAACAAGCACTGTCCTTAGGTTCAAGGTTATATGATGATGGATAAGACAAGGCTACCTGTCTACTAACATTTTTGTGAGGAAGACTTGTAGTTAATAAGTAAAATCAATATCATTGTTATGAATGCCATGAGAGAAAATTGAGCAGGATCAAGGGATAGAGAATGATGTGGGAATTGGATGTATGCTATTTTAGATAAAATAGCCAGGGACCTCCTTTTCAGGAGGTGACAACTGAGCAGCTAAATTAATTGAGAGAGAAAGCCATGTTAAAAATCTGGGAGAGGAGATTTCCATAGGAGGGAACATCAAGTGCAAAGGCCTTGAGGTAGAAATGACTTTGGAGTATTTGAGAAATGAAAAGCCTTCAGGTGTGGTTAAGTACAAAGTTAGCTAAGAGAAGGCTAAGAAATTAGATTGGAGGAGAAGCCAAAGGCTCAATTGTGTAGGTCCCATAAAGCAATGTTAAAGAATTTGGATATTGAGTGTAATGGGAAACAGCTGGATGATTTTTGAGCTGAAAGATGACATGGTTTGATATACTGTTTTTAGCATTTTTTTTTTTTTGGCTGTGCCTTTGCAACATGTGGGATCTTAGTTCCTTGACCAGGGATCAAATTAATACCCACTACGTTGGAAGCCCGGAGTCTTAAGCACTAGATTGCCAGGGAAGTACAGCTTGATACACTTTTAAGATTACTGTTTAAGATTCCAGATTACTGGAATTCTGTGTATTAGAAAACAGTATGAAAGTTCTGTAGAGATATGGAAAGATCTTGATGATAACATTGTTTATACATTTTTCTGTGCCTTTTTTCAATATACCGCTATTTATGTAAAAAAGGTTATGATTATTTATATATCTGTATTTGTGTAAAATTTCTCTGGAAAGACATAAAAGACAAATAAAAGAGGGATTCCCTGTGAGAAGGGGAACTGAAGATGGGAGAAAAATAAGAAGGAAGCTGACCACTCTATACTTAACATGACAGGAAAATACTTAAAAATTGTAACAGAAATCGTACACGTCTTCAGTATTCAGTCAGCCAAATTTTCACAAAGTGACTCTCGCATAAAATCACTAAGAGGGAAATGAAGAGCTTTGCCAGTATGGCAGAAACCCTCAAGTTTCCTTCTGGTCAGTGCCCACAGCCTTCCTTTTAAAGGGTAGCCACCATCCTGAGCTCGCATAGCATGAATTGGTTTCACCTGTTTGTTTTTTGGTTTTGTACTGGCACTCTTAACTCCATTCTGTTCTATAGTAGATAATAGGTTATCAGCTAGTTGTGTTTTAGCATTATGCCTCTGTTAACATATTATTGACCCCAGGGATTTTTATAGAAACTAATACCTGTAGCCAGCGATTTGTTATGTAAGTGAATATTGAAACACTCTGGTCACTAATATTCGGGTAGCAAAAGAAGTATTACTACGTCTCTGGTCTATACGTTGTTAAAAGGTTAAAACAATACAGAAGCATATGGAACAAATCATGCAGGACCCCCTTTCTATTGCTTATCTCCCATTCCATGCTTCTCCCTAGAGGTAACTGCAGTTGGTAATTTAGTGTGTAGCCTTTTAGTCCTTGTTCTGGGTTTATATACACAAATAACTTTCCCCCTTTTTTTTTGTTAGTAAATAATATGGTTAGTATTTAATAGTAGAGATGCTAGATTAGTAGTTAACATTTATTAAGCATGCTCTAGTGGTTAACTACTAATCTAGTATCAGGTTTTCAAGCTCCTCTGCTTTTGTCTCCCTCTTCTTTAACATATCATTGCTTTGTACATGCTGTCTCTCATATACATGCACTACTCTAGATTGCCAGGAGAAATATCAGTAACCTCAGATATGCAGATAACACCATCCTTATGGCGTAAAGTGAAGAGGGACTAAAGAGCCTCTTGATGGAGGTGAAAGAGGAGAGTGAAAAAGCTGGCTTAAAACTCAGTATTCAAAAAACTAAGATCATGGTATCTGGTCCCATCAGTTCAGTTCAATTCAGTCACTCAGTTGTGTCCGACTCTTTGCGACCTCATGGACTGTAGCATGCCAGACTTCCCTGTTCATCACCAACTCGCAGAGCTTGCTCAAACTTATATCCATTGAGTTGGTGAGGCCATCCAACCGTCTCGTCCCCTGTCATCCCCTTCTGTCATCCCTTTCTGATCCCATCACATCATGGCAAATAGATGGGGGAACAGTGGAAACAGTGACAGACTATTTTCCTGAGCTCCCAAATCACTGTGGATGGTGACTGCAGCCATGAAATTAAAAGACGCTTGCTCCTTGGAAGAAAAGCAATGACCAACCTAGACAGCGTATTAAAAAGCAGAGACATTTCTTTGCCTACAAAGGTCCGTATACTCAAAGCTATGGTTTTTCCAGTAGTCATGTATGGATGTGAGAATTTGACCATAAAGAATGCTGAGCCTCGAAGAATTGTTGCTTGGTGTTGGAGAAGACTCTTGAGAGTCCCTTGGACTGCAGGGAGATCATATCAGTCAATCCAAAGGAAACCAACCTTGAATATTCATTGGAAGGACTGATGCTGAAGTTGACGCTCCAATACTTCGGCCACCTGATGCGAAGAGCCGGCTCATTGGAAAAGACCCTGATGCTGGGAAAGATGGAAGGCAGGAGGAGAAGGGGATGGCAGAGGTTGAGATGGTTGGATGGCATCTCCGACTTAATGGGCATGAGTTTGAGCAAACTCCAGGAGATGGTGAAGGACAGGGAAGCCTTGCGTGCTGCAATCCATGAGGTCACAAAGAGTCGGATATGATTGAGTGACTGAACAACAACACTCTGTCTAGCCTCTGTTATATTCTAGTATTATGGAATTAAGGTCTTAGTCAGCTGGGCCTGTCTGCTCTTTATCCTGGGAAATGCCCTATTCATACCTGCCCATGTATTTTTTTATGTCCCCCTTTCCTTTGAAATTTCCCTTCTCATCTCAGACAACCAAATCATGCCTGTACTTTCGGACCCAGATGGCTTTTATCCTGTATCCTTAATACTGCTACAACTGAAGACTTTTTATACAGTTTAACTCATAACACTATACACTCTGTGACCTGTTTCTGAAGCGTGCTTTTGTTTTCTTGTTATATTTCCCTGGTTCAGTGTAGGCAGTTTTGTTTTCCTGGTGAAAATTATCCTATGAAGTGTTGGGAAAGACATACTGCCTAGGCTTGGGCATATCCATTCATACGTAAGAAGTATACCTTCACTTCCCTGCACCCTTCCTCATATGGTTCCAGCACGCAGTCTGTAGAGCCACTGCTGAGCATGTCTCTCACTTCCCAGTGACAGCAAATTACTTGGTGGAATTTGAATTTAGTGAAATGAGGTGTGCGTTTTTCTCTGCACTCTGTGTGGTCTGGCCTTGCAAGTAGGGAGGAGTCAACATAATTGAAGATTGTGCAGTTCCTAGTGACAGGTGCCAAGAGGTTATGATACACATTTCTTGGGTGTGGTGTACAGTGAATAAATGCTTGCAGCTCTTGGCCCTTTTTTGATCAGTGAAGCACTTTTTAATTAATATTTTTATTTCTAGAGGAAGAACTGTAGTTTTCCATAGCTCTACAACCCTTTTCTCCTAAAGAGGAGTCAGTGCTCCTTTTTTTCTCCTTTTCTGGATCAGCACGTAGAACAGTGCCTGGCACTTTAATAGGCTCTTAGTAGGCAGCAGGCATATGTTGAAAGAATAAATCAGTTGGCTCTTAAGATGAAACTATTTGATCCTGTTTTTTTTTTTTTTTTTAAGTACCATTATGACTATTCATAGTACATGGCACGTAATGTTGTTGAATTTAATTCTATTTTATTTTGTTTACTCAGACTGTAAGTATCTGCAGTGTGGGAGACCCGGGTTTGATCCCCAGCTTGGGAAGATCCCCTGGAGATGGAAATGGCCACCCACTCCAGTATTCTTGCCTGGGAAATCCCATGGACAGAGGAGCCTGGTGGGCTATAGTTCATGGGGTCACGAAGAGTCGGACATGACTGAGCAACTAACACTTTCACATTATTGGACTTACTTCTTTTATTTTTTGGCTGTGCTGGGTCTTTGCTGCTGCGTGGGCTTTTCTCTAGTTGTGGTGCACGGGCCTCTCACTGTGGTGGCTTCTCTTGTTGTGGAGCACAGGCTCTAGGGCACGCAGGCTCAGTAGCCGGAACTTCCGGGCTCTACAGGTTCAATGGTTGCATCACACGGGCTTAGTTGCTCTGTGGCATGTGGGATCTTCCCGGATCAGGGAACAAACCTGTGTCTCCTGCATTGGCAGGCGATTCTTTACCTGTTAGTCACCAGGGAAGCCCTACTGGAGTTTTAACTGAGCACATATAGTCTTTTCTGGGAAGATCACCCCAATCCAGAATAAAGTTAATGCTAGAATATTCTATTATTTGTCCAAGACAGAGTTGCAGCATTATTTAGGTCTAAGAAAGGAAGCATCTTTTGTTACTGACATCTTTTTTCCAAGCATTACTCCTGCTATTTCATTAATAACTAATCGTATGGTTGACTGTAGTAACCATAGGAGATTGTACCCACTCTTATCAGTGGAATGCCACTCCATATCACTTCTTCAGGGTATACAGTGGTGTTCTGCCTGGAGCAGGTTCATTAACTTAACATACTTAAAATATCAGAGAAGGCAATAGGAATTATGAAATGATAAACTATTTTGGGGGGGATTAAACCTTGGGTTTATTCTTTTTAAATCTAGCTTTCTTCATTTTAAACGTAGATACTTCCCATTTTTCTGCCAGTTGTTATGATTTATTTGAGGGCTTGGTATGTCTTAGGACAACTTCTAATACAATTTGCATCTAATAATGTGACTTGAATAGTACTTTGACTTTTGTGCAAACCTTACAAGTCTGTGAAACATTTTAAAGAAAGTAATGACGCTAGGGAAGCACTAGGTTTCTCTTAAGACCTGTGTTCAAATCAGGGTACTATTATGCTCAAAACTGACACAGCTTATACCATGGATTTCAGTGAAGAAAACTACTTCGTAAACTTGGCTTCTGATGGAAGGAAGTAAAGGTCTAGGGGCTGTTTTTTGTGGGGTGATAATGTGTAAAAGTAGAGCACCCTACTTTGCTTTTGACATTGCCAATGAGATTCATATTATGAAGAAGGAAGTGAGTGGTCACAGGACTTAAGAGAAAATTTTTCTATCTAGACTTAGGTTTTTTGTTTTACTTGGTAAGGCTTTTCTGCTCTTATTGAAAGTAACATACTTTTCAAATTATATTGATTTAAATGTATGTAATTTGTATTCATTTAAACTAGGGATCTTATCCTTTTCACCTTTTCTCTTTCAGGGCTTGAACCAATGAAAGAAGCTTCTGGCACTTACGAAGATAAATGTCACTCCTTCCTTTTAAATAGCAACTTTTGCTTAGGGCCTGTATATGACTTTCCACCTGTGATCTGTATGTTCAGTAGACACTGACTTTGAGTTGCAGAAAGGTTTCTGAAGATTTAAATCAAATGACGTCAATGGCCAGCTTGTTTTCTTTTACTAGTCCAGCAGTAAAACGATTGTTGGGCTGGAAGCAAGGTGATGAAGAGGAGAAATGGGCAGAAAAGGCAGTCGATGCTTTGGTGAAAAAACTAAAAAAGAAAAAAGGTGCCATGGAGGAACTGGAGAAAGCCTTGAGCAGTCCAGGCCAGCCCAGCAAATGTGTCACTATCCCCAGATCTTTAGATGGACGCCTGCAGGTTTCTCACAGGAAAGGCTTACCCCACGTTATATACTGTCGTGTTTGGCGCTGGCCTGATCTGCAGAGTCATCATGAGCTAAAGCCATTGGATATTTGTGAATTTCCTTTTGGATCTAAGCAAAAAGAAGTTTGTATCAACCCATACCACTATAAGAGAGTGGAGAGTCCAGGTAGGTTTTAATTCCCCTGGGAAGAATTATAAAAACTTCTGCCTCCTGATTTGCATTTGACTGAATTTAGTAATTAACAGGTTACTTTAGTTTTATGCTTCCTTCTTAAAGTTTTTAATCTTGGGAGGAATACTGGACCAACCTCAAATAAAAGTTAAGAAAGAATTTCTGTCCTGACCTCAGCCACGTGACCCCACCTCCAATGTACCTTGTTTAGTTAGGAATCTCCATCTGTATTATCTCTACATTACCGTTCTTCCTGTTCTCTGTTGACACCCACTCTTGTTAGTCTTTCTTTTCTACCTTTTGACTTGTCAAATTCACTAATGACTGTCTTCTTAAAAACAGAGGGATCAATCATTCTCAGTCCTCATCTTATTTGCCCTGTCAGCATTGTTTGATACAGTTGCTCTCCTTTCCTCCCACTCAAACCTTTTTCATATTGGCTTCTGAAGCACAGCACTCTTATAATTCTCCTACCTCACTACCTGTTTTTGCTTAGTCTCTTTGTTGGTTATTTTCCTGTTTTCACAGGACTCAGTCCCTTGACTTTTTCTCCATCTATATTTTTCCTGTAGGTACTCTCATGTTATCACATGTCTTAAAACCATCTATAAATTCATGCTCACATTTTGAACTCCAGAGTCAGCTTCTCCTGACTCTAGCCAGTTGCCTACATAACATCTCCACCCGAATGTCTAATAAACATACCAGATTTAATGTCAAAATAGAACTTTGGATTTGTTTTTCCCACTAAATCATTTTTTCCTCCAGTTTTCCCTGTTGAAGTCAACGGCAGTATCATTCACATAATTGCTCCCTAGAAGTCATCTTTTCTTTCTCTCTGAAGTTCTGTGCTTAAGCTATGAGGAAATGCTGTTTGCTATACCTTCAAAATGTACTTTGATCATATCATCTCTCACCATCTCTAACACCACTACTCTAGTACAGACCATCATCATCTTTTACCTTTAAGTAGTCTCCTAATTGGTCTCTGCCTCTTCTCTTTCCCCCAGCCCATTCTGTTTCCTGTTATAGCAGCCAGAGTGAGTGTTAGGAAGTATATATCAAACCATGTCACTCCCTGCCCAGACATTTAAAGGCTTTCTGTCACACTTAGAACAGATTTCTACAAGGGTCTACATGACCTATCCTCAAGCTTCCTCTGTTCCCTGGACTTGTCGTACATGCTCTTTCCCCTACTTAGAGTACTCTCCCCCAAGCATCTTTTCATGTCACATTTTTTTATTTCATTCTGTCCTTGCTTAAATGCCTCATCACTGCTTGACTGATAGGTATTCATTTTGTTTATTGACTGATGTGAGAAGGACCTTCCTCTGTCTCGTTCTGTGCTGCATTCCCAGTGCCTAGAATAGTTTTATTACCTGGAACTTAGGAGTGAGTGCTCAGTAAATATTTTTTTTGTATTGAATGAATTATATAAGCTGAGATACTAGTTGGGTACATTACTTACCTATTGCTACATAACAAAGTACCATAAGCTAAGGGGCTAACACACATTAATTATCTCACAGTTTCTGTCAAGTCAGGAGTCCAGGCATGGCTTTACTTGGATCCTTTGCAAGGCTGTAAACTAGGTATTGGTCAGTCTTGGGTCTCCATTGGAGACTCAACTGAGAAAGGTTCTGCTTCCAAGCTCATGTGATTATTATCAGGATTCAGTTCCTTGCAAGCTGTTGGATTCTGGCTGGTTGTTGACTCCTTCATTTGCTTACCACATGACCATCTCTATAGGTAGCTCACATTCATGGCTGCTTATTTCTTCAAAGCCAGTAAGAAAGGGTTTTCTTGCTAGAAGAGGCATTGTGTTCTGGTGGAATGTTAGTATATATATATTCTGTTACTTTTGCCATATTCTGTTGCTCAGGAGCAAGTCACAGATAATATACTCAGATGGAAGGGATTACACAGGGTAAATACCCAGAGGCAGGAATCATGATAGCCACCTTAGTCTGCTGGCCACACTAGATTTCATATGAAGATAGTATATGCCGATATGGTTTAAAAAGAAAAAAAACTGTAGCAATAACATTAGATGTGGAGAATAGCAAAAAAAAAATAAAATAGGAGTAATGGTGCTGTCAGGGAAAGTTTATTTTAAGGGCTTTAGAGCTGCCAGTTGGTATTTGAGGTGATTCTCAACGTCTTATTGAATCCAAGGAGAGCTGTAGCCAGAGAAATTGATGAGGAAAGGCAAGTATGAGGATTTAAAAGAGAAGTATAGTCTGAAAATCCCAGGCTTGATATTTGCTAGAAGTTGTTGGCAAGAAAGGGAATTTAGTATATTCCCTCATAACCAGGGTGTGTCTGATAGTCAATAGAAATGTCTTATTTTTGTTATCTGTTTTCCTCAGCTGTGATTCATTCTGTAGAAAAGATTGGGGCTTAGGCCTGGTATGCTTAAGCAAGTTAAACAGCTGTGACATGGGATGGATCACTTCATAATACCAGTATTAATAAAGTCATAGTAATTAACATCATTGAGCACTTAAGGACTAGATACCCTTCATGAATCACTGCCTTGTCATGGCTAAGGGGCTTGCATAACTCAATGAAGCTATGAACCATGCTGTGCAAGGCCACCCGAAACAGATTATAGTGAAGAGTTCTGACAAAACGTGGTCCACTGGAGGAGGAAATGGCAGCCCACTCCAGTATTCTTGCTGTGAGAACTCCATGAACAGTATGAAAATGCAAAAAGATACGACACAGAAAGATGAGCCCCCTTCATCAGAAGGTGTCCAGTATGCTACTAAGAAAGTGTTAGTGTTAGTGTTGCTCAGTTGTGTCCAACTCCTTGCGACCCCATGGATGGTAGCCCTTCAGGCCCCTCCATCCATGGAATTCTCCAGGCAAGGGTACTGGAGTGGATAGCCATTCCCTTCTCCAGGGGATCTTCCCAACCCCAAGGATCAAACCTGGGTCTCCTGCATTGCAGGCAGATTCTTTACCATCTAAGCCACCAGGGAAGCAAAAATGCTGCTGAGAAAGTAGTGGTAGTGATTTAGTCACTAAGTTGTATCTAACTCTTGCAATCCCTTGGACTTTAGCCTGCCAGGCTCTGTCCATGGGATTTCCCAGGCAAGAATATTGGAATAGGTTGCCATTTCCTTCTCCAGGGGATCTTCCTGACCCAGAGGTCAAACCCATTTCTTCTGCATGGCAGGCGGATTCTTTACCACTGAGCTACCAGAGTCACAGAGGGCAATTATTAATAGCTACAGAAAGAAGGAAACAGCTGGGCCAAAGCAGAAATAATGCTCAGTTGTGGATGTATCTGGTGGTGAAAGTAAAGTCGGATGCTGCAAAGAACAGTATTCCATGGGAACCTGGACTGTTAGGTCCATGAATCAAGGTAAATCGGACATGGTCAAGCAGGAGATGGCAAGAGTTAACATTGACATCTTAGGAATCAGTGAACTAAAATGGACAGGAATGGGAAAATTTAATTCAAATGACCATACATCTACTACTTTGGGCAAGAATCCCTTAGAAGAAATGGAGTAGCCTTCACAGTCCTCAAGTCTGATATGCAGTACTTGGGTGCAACCTCAAAAATGATAGAATGATCTTGATTTGTTTCCAAGGCAAACCGTTCAGCATTACAGTAATCCAAGTCTGTGCCCCAACCACTGATGCTGAAGAAGCTGAAGTTGACTGGTGCTATGAAGACCTACAGCATCTTCTAGAACTAACCAAAAAAGATGTCCTTTTCATCACAGGGGATTGGAATGCAAAAGTAGGAAGTCAAGAGATACCTGAAATAACAGGCGAGTTTGGCCTTAGAGTACAAAATGAAGCAGGGCAAAGGCTAACAGTTTTGTCAACAGAACATGCTGGTCATAGCAAACGCCCTTTTCCAGCAACCCAAGAGACGACTCTACACATATACATCACCAGATGGTCAATACTGAAATCAGGTTGATTATATTCTTTATAGTTGAAGATGAAGAAACTCTATACAGTCAGCTAAAATAAGGCCTGGAACTGATTGTGGTTCAGATCATGAACTTCTTATTGAAAAATGTAGGCTTAAATTGAAGAAAATAGAGAAAACCACTAGGCTATTCAGGTATGACCTGGATCAGATCCCTCATGATTATTCAGTGAAAGTGATGAATAGATGTAAGGGATTAAATCTGATAGACAGAATGCCTGCAGAACTATGGATGGAAGTTTGTAACATTGTATAGGAGGCAGTGACCAAAACCATTTCAAAGAAAAAATGCAAAAGGCAAAGTGGTTTTCTGAGGAGGCTTTACAAATAACTGAGTAAAGAAGAAAAGCGAAAGGCAAGGGAGAAAGGGAAAGATACACCCAACTGAATGCAGAGTTCCAGAGAATAGCAAAGAGAGATAGAAGGCCTTCTTAAATGAACAATGCCAAGAAATAGAGGATGACAGTAGAATGAGAAAGACTAGAGATCTCTTCAAGAAAATTGGAGCTATCAAGGGAACATTTTGTGCAAGGATGTGCATGATAAAGGACAGAAACAGTAAGGACCTAACAGAAGCAGAAGAGATTAAGAAGAGGTGGTAAAAATACATGAAGAACTATACAAAAAAGGTCTTAATGACCCGGATAACCACGATGGTGAGATCATTCACCTAGAGCCAGACATCCTGGAGTGTGAAGCTGAGTGGGCATTAGGAACCATGAACAAAACGATTGGAGGTGATGGAGTTCCAGCTGAGCTGTTTAAAATCCTGAAAGATAATGCTGGTGAAGTGCTGCACTCAGTGTGCCAGCACATTTGGAAAACTCAGCAGTGGGACAGGACTGGAAAAGCTCAGTTTTCATTCGAGTCCCAAAGACACTGCCAAGGAATGTTCTGATGACTAGACTATTTTCACATGTTAGTAAGTTTATGCTCAAAATCCATTAAGTTAGGCTTCAGTAGTATGTGAACAGAGAACTTCACATGTACAAGCTGGGTTTCAAAGAACCAGAGAGCAAATTGCCAACATTTGTTGAATCATGGAGAGAGCAAGGGAATTCCAGAAAAAGATTTACTTCGGCTTTATTGACTGTGCTAAAGCCTTTGACTGTGTGGATCACAACAAACTTGACAATTTTAAAGAGATGGGAGTACCAGAACACCATACCTGTCTCCTTAAAAACCTATATGCAGGTCAAGAACAGTTAGAACCAGATATGCAACAATGAACTGGTTCCAAATTGGGAAAGGAGTATGACAAGGCTGTATATTATCACCCTGCTTATTTAACTTCTCTGCAGAGTACATCATGTGAAATGCCAGCTGAATGAATCACTAACTAGAATCAAGATTGCTGGGAGAAATATCAACACTTCAGATATGCAGATACTATCATTCTAATGGCAGAAAGCAAAGAGGAACTAACGAGCCTGTTGATGAGGGTGAAAGAAGAGAGTAAAAAGCTGGCTTAAAACTCACCATTAAAAAAAACCTAAGATCATGGCATCTGGTCCCATCACTTCATGGCCAGTAGAAGGAGAAAAAATGGAAACAGTGACAAATTTATTTTCCTGGGTTCCATAATCACCACAAATGATGACTGTAGCCATGAAATTAAAAGATGCTTGCTCCTTGGGAGGAAAGCTATGACCAACCTAGACAGCATATTAAAAAGCAGAGACATCACTTTGCCTACAAAGGTCCATATAGTCAAAACTATGGTTTTTTAGTAGTCGTGTATGGATGTGAAAGTTGGACCATAAATAAGGCTGAATGCCAAAGAATTGATGTTTTGAAACTGTGGTGCTGGAGAAGACCCTTGAGAGTCCCTTGGACTGCAAGGAGATCAAACCAGTCAATCCTAAAGGAAATCAACCCTGAATATTCATTGAAAGGACTGAAGCCGAAGCTCCAATACTTTGGCTCCTTGCTGCAAAGAGCTGACTCATTTGAAAAGACCCTGATGCTGGGAAGGATTGAAGGCAGAAGGAGAAGAGGGTAGCAGAAGATGAGATGGTTAGATAGCATCACCAGCTCAATGGACTTGAATTAGAGCAAACTCTGGGAGATAGTGGAGAGCAGAGGAGCCTGGCATACTGAGGTCCATAGTGTCGCAAAACTTCAGAGATGACTTAGTGACTGAACAATGACAAGGACTAGACACTTTAGTAATCCTATGAGGTTATTCCTTCATGGGGTTTGAAAATGGTATGAACATTTTATTATACTCTTAAGTTTACCAGTAAGTTACAGATAAGGAAACCAAAAATTAATAGAAAAGTAGCTTATAAAAGGGGCTTCCCTGATGGCTCAGTGGTAAAGAATCTACTTGCCAATTCAGGAAACATAGGTTCAATCCCTGGGTTGGGAAGAACCCCTGGGGAGGGAAATGGCAACCCACAAAAGTATTTTTGCCTAGGAAATTCCATGAACAGAGGAGCCTGACAGGCTGTATAGTCCATGGGGTTGCAGAAGGAGTCAGACACAATGTAGGGACTAAAAAACAACAACTTACAAAAGATCATGTAGTTAATATGTAGTGGAGCCAGCAAGTATTGCAAAGTTGGAAAAAAAAGAGTAGAAAACAGTTGGAAAGTGATAAAAGCAAAATAGAGAGCCAGGCTAGGTGATTCAGTATTTAATAGTGTTGTCCAGTGGTTAAGATTACTTTCTTGAACCAGATTCTCTGGATTTGGATACTGACTTCACCAGTACTATCAAAATGACCATAGAGAAATTAATTAACCTGTCTGTGACTTTGTTTCCTTATCTGTAAAATGGGAATAATAGTACTTACCTCAGGTTAGTTATGAGAATTAGATGAGTTAATGTATGAAAAGTGCTTAGATAAAACATTAACTGGCTCAGAATAAGTTTCATATTAAATATTCTTATAAAATAATAATTCTTAAAACATTGGAGATAATGGGAAAGAGAAATTATGAAAGAAATACTATTAGAACAATTCCCAGAACTGAAAATTAAATGGGCCCAATGACTGAGTAACCAGAAAAGGAGACAGAAAAAAGACCCATATGTGAAATTTTAGCATATCATGGATAAGAAGATATTGAGAGCTCCCAGAGTAAAAAAGATAGGGCACATAGAAAAGACTGGAAATGAGAATACTGGATTTTTCAATGCAATTTTGGATTCTAGAAAAAAATAAAGCAGTACCCCGCACATTCAGAGAGAAAAAGGTTATTCTGGAATTTGTCTGTAGATAAACATAAGACAGGTTACTTTCATATAAGCAAGGACTCAAAATTTATCTTCCTTACATCCTTCCTTAGTAAACTAATAGAGAATGAGGTCCAGGAAATGGGATCCAACTGGAGAGAAAAGAAGAGGAAGTCTAAAGACCTTGACTTTGTAGGGGACTTAAATAGCAAACGATGGAGGATCCAGGGGAGAAAATTGAATCAATAGATTCTTTATTTGTGGCACCTGGAAAATAGTATTGGTAGGAATTTATTAGATCTGTTGGACTTTGGGAAATTAGTGGTACAAACATGAGATTAAGCAAATGAAGGACCAAGGCAATAATTAAAAAAAAATTGTTTAAGAAAAAATTAATATAAATTTGGCTCAGCAATGAATTGTATTTATGTAATTTATATAATATATGAACTATCATAAACACAGGATATTGAGTTAACCAGATTTTTATGTGACTTTATTAGGAAGAGAATGGGGAATAGAATGATTTAAGAAATCTACTTCATTTGCCATAAAAGGAAGCCTACAGATAATGTCTTGACAAAACAGTAACAGCAGTATAAGCATTATAATTTAGTAGGGCACAAAGTGAATTTTAGAGGAAATGGTTAAGTTTAAATTTGTTGTTTCTGGAAGCAGTTTGGGAGCAGGCTTAGAAATTGTTCTTTTTGTTTATAATCTCTTGTAGCATCTATCTTTTGAAACTATCAGTGTATTATTAATTTTGAATGAAAATAATTTCCTAAAAAAAGTATGTGTATAGGTAATATACAAGTTAAAGAGAAATTAGTGATTTTAGTTCTGTCTCAAAAAATCCTTACTGGATTGAATTCCTAAATAGTTATTTCACTAAGTCTTTCAGATTACTAGAGAGCTGAACATGGACATTCTCAGTGTCTCATGTCCTTCTGTCCCGTGGCAGCTGCCCATCATTTTGTAAGGAAAACAGCAGTTAGTAATACATAGGAAAAAGCAGTCCTAATCAGACATGAACTACATAGTCACAATACTGATTCAGTAAAATGAAAAGAGATAAAAAAAACAATACAAATTACAGAGCTTCTGATTGCTTAGGTTCATCCCTACTTCAGGGAGCAGAGATACAACCTAGTTAATTTTAAAAGTTTAATTTTGTCACTGCTGACTTGGGAAGATCCCCTGGAGAAGGGAAAGGCTACCCACTCCAGTATTCTGGCTTGGAGAATTCCATGACTGTATAGGGTCTCAAAGAGTCGGACATGACTGAGCGACTTTCACTAAACAGGTTTAGTGAAACTAAATATTTCATTAAACATTTCACTAAATGTTTCACTGTTTCACTCTGCTTAGATGTTAGAGTCAAAGGGAAATTTTTGAAAGTGAAATTACACTGACAAATAAAATAAAATTATGAAAGAGATGAGATAGTACCTTAAGTTTAGAGAAATCAGATTTTTCAATTTCCTCTTGGGAAAGATGATCAGATGTTATTGATCACTTGAGTTTTTAGAAAAATTGAATGTTTGAATAAAGTGGATCTGTTAAAAAATGTGTTCTTTAAAACTGTTTAGTGAAAGTTGCTCAGTTGTGTCCGACTCTTTGTGACCCATGGACTATACAGTCCATGGAATTCTCCAGGCCCGAATACTGGAGTGGGTAGCCTTTCCCTTCTCCAGGGGATCTTCCCAGCCCGGGAATTGAACCCAGGTCTCCTGCATTGCAGGTGGATTCTTTATCAGCTGAGCCACAAGGGAAGCCCAGTTTAAAACTGTTTATGCTTGTATATATTTTTGTTATGGATGTGTTTAGAAAAAATAATTTTGAGTGGAAGACCTCTATCTAGGAATTGTTACTGTTTTCAGTTGGGGAAACTTTACTGAAGAACATAAAATACGGGCTTCCCTTGTGGCTCAGCTAGTAAAGGCTCTGCCTGCAATGCGGGAGACCTGGGTTCAGTCCCTGGGCTGGGAAGATCCCCTGGAGAAGGGAAAGGTTACCCACTCCAGTATTCTGGCCTAGAGAATTCCATGGACCCCCATGGAGTTGCAAAGAATTGGACACACTGAGTGAATTTCACTTCACTTTACATACTATTTGGACCTTGCTAGTGGCTTCCCTTGGAGAAGGCAGTGGCACCCCACTCCAGTACTCTTGCCTGGAAAATCCCATGGACGAAGGAGCCTGGTAGGCTGCAGTCCATGGGGTCGCTAAGAGTCGGGCATGACTGAGCGACTTCACTTTCACTTTTCACTTTCATGCATTGGAGAAGGCAATGGCAACCCACTCCAGCGTTCTTGCCTGGAGAATCCCAGGGACAGGGGAGCCTGGTGGGCTGCCATCTATGGGGTCGTACAGAGTCGGACACGACTGAAGTGACTTAGCAGCAGCAGCAGTTGCTTCCCTCGTGGCTCAGATGGTAAAGCGAAAGAAAGAAGAAATGTTCAAAATTGGAAACATGGAGGCTTTCAGGACCTATGCATAGCTGCTTTCAACTTTATTCTCTAGTCTTACCTCCCAGTTTAGTGCTTAGCCCTCTGCCTGTCCTTTCTTATATCTTTCCAGCTCCTCCTCTACACTCTTGACATGCTCCACCCCTAGCACTTCCATGTGAAATGCTTCCCGTTCTTTAATGTCCAATCAGATGTTGTCTTTTCCACAGTATTTTGTTTGCCTCCTTGCTCGCTGGGGATACTTACCTCTGTTGAACTCTGAGTGCATTAAATTCTCTGTATTATGGTTGTTTTCATCTATTTTTTAATTAAAAATTTTAAAGTTATATTAGCCCACTATTTTATTTCAGATTCATATGAACACCTTATGAAAATTACAGTCTTGGATGGTAAAGAGCAAACATGCAGAGAAGTAGGACTGTCATGGAAACAGCTATCTGGACTGCAAACTAAGGGATGGTGCTTTGGCCCACATGGTTTAGGATGTGTTCCCTGTTTCATATAGATAAAGCAAGACCAACAGCAGTAACATCTAAGGAGATGATGACATATTTACCTTTTTTTTTTTTTTGGTATCATTGACATATAATATTATATTAAGTTTCAGGTGTACAACATGGTGATTCATAGTTTTTAAAGGGTTAAGGTTATATACCAGTAATAGTTTTTGTAAAACATTGGCTTTATTCCCTTTGCTGTAATTATGGTTGCTCTTAAATATGCTTACCACGATTATCTTCTCTGCTTGGGTATTCTGTCTTCTAGAGTATTTTATATAGGCTGAATGCTTAGAGAATTTTCGCTTTAATTATTATGTAAATACAGATTCAGGGTTCTAACAAAGCAGCCCTTCCTAAAAGTAAATTGTTTTTAATAGGTTTACCATCTTCCCTCAATCCTTTCTTATCTGTCCCTTCATGTGTATGAGTTGTTTTAGTCATTGCTCACAGACAACTTTTGATTTTTGTCTTTCAGTCTTACCTCCAGTATTAGTGCCTCGTCATAATGAATTCAATCCACAACACAGCCTTCTGGTTCAGTTTAGAAACTTAAGCCACAATGAACCGCACATGCCACAAAATGCAACGTTTCCTGATTCTTTCCATCAGCCCAACAACACTCCTTTTCCCTTATCTCCAAATAGTCCCTACCCTCCTTCCCCTGCTAGCAGCACATATCCCAACTCCCCAGCAAGTTCTGGACCAGGAAGTCCATTTCAGCTCCCAGGTAAGAATTTATTTTATTGATACAAAAAATAACTCCTAAGAATTAGCATTTGTTCTAATACTGCTGATCCTCTGGTTCAGCTGTTAATATGTCAAGAACTAACTATTTTTGACTATTCTTTGGTAATTGTTTGATTTCCAGAAGAGTTTTGAATTTTATTTTGCCAAGTGCTGTATGTTTAAAAATGCAAGTAGATATATTTTCCACAAAATATAATAGTCCTAAAATGTGTATGGAACCACAAAAGATCCAGAATAGCCGAAGCAGTTTTCCGAAAGAGGGACAAAGCTGAAGGCAAAGCTGAAGGCATCATACTCCCTGATTTCAAACTGTATTACAAAGCTGTAATAATAAAAATAATATAATATTGGCATACAAACAAACACATAGATCATGCAACAGAGTAGAGTGTCAAGAAATCAACTCATGCAAAAATTGTCAATTAATTTACAACAGAGGAGCCACGAATGTACAAGGGGGAAGGACAGTGTCTTCCATAAATACGTTGGTGAAACTGGACAGACACATGCAAAAGGATGAAATTGGACCATTGTCTTACACCACACCCAAAAATTAACTCAAAATAGATAGAGTTTAATGTAAGACCTCAAATCATAAAACTCCTAGAAGAAAACATATATACTAAGCTCCTTAACTAGGTCTTGCTGATGATTTTTTTTAATCTGACACTAAAAGCAAATGCAACAAAAGCAAAAATAAACAAGTGAAACTATATCAGACTAAAGCGTTTCTGCACAGCAAGGGAAACCATCAATAAAATAAAAGGGCAGCCTACTGAATGAAAAAAAATTTTTGCAAATGATGTATCCAATAAGGGGCTAATATACAAAATTTATAGGAAGAACTCATACAACACAGTGGCAAAAAAAAAGGTCTATTAAGATCTGAATACATACTTATCCAAAGAAGACATTCTTTTGCCCAATAGATACATGAAAAGATGCTCTAGACATCACTAATTGTCAGGGAAATGCAGGTCAAAACCACAGTGAGCTATTACCTTACCCTTATTACAATGACTGTTTATCAGAAAGGTGGAAATAACAAGTGTTGCTGAGGATTTGGAGGAAAGGGAATTCTTGTGCACTGTTGGAATGAAAATTAGTGTGGCCAGTTTTGAAAACAGTATAGAATTTCCTCAAAAAATAAAAAACAGAACTGCCATATGCTTCGTTAATTCTACTTTTGGATATTTAGCCAAAGAAAACAAAAGCACTGACTCAGGAAAGGATCACCCCTCTCATGTTTATCGTGACTTGATTTATAGTCGCCATAATGTGGAGGCAACCTAAGTGTTAATTTATGGATAAAGAATATATGATAAATACACACACAAATATTATCCAGCCATAAAAAAGAATGAGATCTTGCCATCTGTGACAACATGGATGAATCTTGACAGCTTTATGCTAAGTGAAATAAGACTGAGAAATACAAATACTGTTATGATCTCTCTTATATGTGGACTTAAAACAAACAACTAGGCTCATAGATACAGAGGACAGCCACCTCTGGTTGCCAGAGGTGGTGAAAAAGCAGTTGAGGGAAGTGGGTGAACTGTTTTTATTTTTTTTAGTTTACATAAATGAAAGTTTTTAAAAAAGCAAACACAATTTGGGGGAGATTGGCAATTACCCTTTAAGAACAGTGACAATAAGGTAGATAACATTTAAAAGTTGCACTCACTCCTTCAACCCACCTTCCCTATCTCATTGCTTGATCGTTCTCTATGGCATGTATTACATGTATTACAATCCAGTGTAGTATATTTTGTCTTATAATCTGCCTCTTCCCCCTGCCAACTTGTCTGTAAACTTCATGAAAAAAGGGATTTCATAGCATCTTTTGTTTATTGCTACATCTCCAGTACCTACATCAGAGTTTAATATGCAGTAGATCCTCCAGTAAATATTTGTTAAATAAATAGATGAAATTACAGCAACACATAAATACATTTACTGCTAGCTATGTAGATATACCTATATGTTAAGTGGTTGCCAGTGCAGATTGAGAGTTTGAAGCCAAATGGTGCTAACTTGAATGATTTCATAGAGAGGAGTCCTATATACAGTAAAGGCAGAATGTAGTAAAAACTTATCAAAAACATAAAGAAAGAAAATGACTCTGTCTGATGAATATGAAGGAAAGTAGATAATCGGAAACAAAACAAAGTGGCGTTAGATATCAGTTGGCCGTATATTGGACCAAATGACTAAATCTATGTATGCCACTAGGCATTACAATTAAGTTCTGTCAAAGCAACAAAGGAAGTAGCTATATATGACTTAAGTTAAATATTTTCATAAAGTTTTTACTACCGAATACCATTTACCAAGTGCCTTTTTTAGATGAAAGATATCACATTAAATTTAATCTTCAGAACAGCCATGTGAGATAGATATTATTCTTATTTTACAGATGGAAGATGAAACTGGTATTAACCCCAAGAGTTTAAGTACCTTACTTAAGGTCACATAGCTGATAAGTGGGGGTTCAGGCCCAGGTTTCTCTGACTCTCGTCTCTGCTTTTTTAACTTTGCTACATTGCTTGTCAAATCATTTTATACTTTGATAGCTTAAAATGCAGAGAAGGCAGTGGCACCCCACTCCAGTACTCTTACCTGGAAAATCCATGGATGGAGGAGCCTGGTAGGCTGCAGTCCATGGGGTCGCGAAGAGTCGGACACGACTGAGCGACTTCACTTTCACTTTTGTCTTTCATGCATTGGAGAAGGAAATGGCAACCCACTCCAGTGTTCTTGCCTGGAGAATCCCAAGGACAGCGGAGCCTGGTGGGCTGCCGTCTATGGGGTCGCACAGAGTCGGACACGACTGAAGCGACTTAGCAGCAGCAGCAGCAGCAGCTTAAAATGAACTCCAGTTATCTTTCATTAGATAACTGATGCACTGATTTGCCTGGAGAAGGATCATAAGCAGATTTTTAAAGTGGCTAAATTTTATTAATGGCATGCATGGTCTTGTATCGTTAAATCATTAGAAATACTGGAATGCCTCCTCTTTATTGCAATGAAATACCAATTGATGAAGTTTTGTTTTTTGAAAAGGATTTAAGTTCCAACTGTTGAACTTGCTCTTAGGTGTCTTTTCAAAAACTAACTTTCATCCTTTGTACTCCAGTCAGTGCCGATTGGTAGCTCTGTCTCAAAATATATCTTGTACAAACCTTGAGGTGAAAGACAAGTTATATATTCAGATATATGTTCAGTATTTATAGTTACTGAGACAAAGAAGTATAGCTATAGCTTTTGTAAAGGTTTGCAGCCGGAAATGTTTTAACTCAAAAGATTTTGTAGTTCATTTTGTTTCCTTAGAGCCATAGGACATAATGCCATTGTAAGACATCGCAAAAGAATTAGATAGCTGCTGTTAGTGTTGTTGCATATTTTGAAAGAGCATGGTTTTATTTTCCAGTTCTAAATAACAATACAGTGTGTAATGATCTTGGCAATTTAAGAATGTCTCTGTAGATATCTGAACGAGGATAATCTATGGCCTTCAGATTGACTTACAGTAGTTGCAGTTTCTCTGGGCATATGATTCTAAGCAAATGAAGGCAAAATTCTTGATCTTAAATTCTATTGTACTGAATTTTAGCAGTGATATTACTATGCTGGATTGGACCAAATTCATGTGGACTTGTAGTAGGTTTCTGGTGGCTAAGGGGTATGCTGTCTTTTCTCCTTTTGCCTTGTCCTAAGGTAGCATCCTGCTTTTTTGTGTGTTTGTGATGTTTGGTAATGAATCCTACTGGCAATTTTTAAGAACTTTCTGATACATTTAGATTTAACTTTGAGCAAGATGAAGATTTTTAACTATTCTTTTGGGACTCTAACTTGTCTTTTTTCTTCCTGTTAGCTGATACTCCTCCTCCTGCCTATATGCCACCAGATGATCAGATGGGTCAAGATAATTCCCAACCCATGGATACAAGCAATAATATGATTCCTCAGATTATGCCCAGTATATCCAGCAGAGGTAAGAAGTACAATGCTTATTTTGTTGTTTTTGCTCTTAAAAAAAAAACAAAAACAACTTCTCAGTCACTTTTAGAAGCCATACCATGAATTTATCCATTTTAAGTATATGATTCAATGATTTTTTTAAAATGTATAAAATTTTACACCATTACCATGATCTAGTTTTAGAACAGTTTTACAATGCTTTAAAAATATCCCATATGCCTGTTTGTAATCTATCCTCTCATACCCCCAGCTCCAGAAACCTTCTAATCTGTTTTCTGTACCTGTAGATTTGCCTTCTCTCATTTCATATAAATAGAATCACAGAATGTGCAGTCTTCAAGATTCATCAATTTTGTATCATGTATCAATAGTTGATTCTTTTTCATTGCTGAATAGTATTGCATTGTATGGATACACCACATTTGGTTTACCAATTTATCAGTTGATAAACATTTGAATTGTTTGTAGTTTTTTGCTAGCATGAACAATGCTGTTATGAATGTTTGCAAATACTAAGTCTTTGTTTTTCTTTTTCTGAGTCATATGGTAAATTTAAGTATTTAAGAGAAACAGCCAAACAACTATAAATGGTAGTACCATTTTTACCAGTACCATATGAGTGTGCTAGTTTCTCCATACCCTTCTGATACTTGTTATTGTTTATCTTTTTGATTGTAGTTATTCTGTTGGGTATAAAGTAGTGTCTCCTTTGTTTTAATTTGCATTTTCCTACTGAGGAATGATTTTGAACATTTTTAATGTACCTAGCCATTCATACATCTTCTTTGGTTTATTTAAATCTTTTGCCTTTTTTTGAAATTGAGTTGTTTGTATTATTATTGAGTTGTAAGAGTTCCGTATATTTGGACCCAAGTCCTTTATCAGACATATGATTTGCAAATATTTTCTCTCACTCTGTGGATTGTCTTTTCATTTTATTAATGGTGTCCTCTGAAGCACAAAAGTTTTTCATTTTGATGAAATTACCAGTTTTTTTTTTCCTGGATTATGCTTTTGGTGTTGCATCTAAAAAACCTTTGTCTGTCCCAAGGTCATAAAAAATATTCTCCTGTGTTTTCTCCTAGCAGTTCTTTAGCTCTTATATTTAGGTCTGTGATTGATTTTAAGTTTTTTGTATGGTTATGGTCTAAAGTCATCTTTGTTCAAGTAGATACCGAGTTGGTTCTAGCACTATTTGTTGATAAGAGTATCATGTTGTCTTCTCTTTTAGGAATCAGTTGACTATAAATGTAAGGATTTATTTCAGGATGCTAAATTTTGTTTACTGTTTTGTATATCTTTTCCTTAAAGTCTTGATTACTAATGTTTTATAGTAAGTTTTAAAAACAAGAAGTGTTAGTCCTCCAATTTTGTTCTTTTTGAAAATTGTTTAGCAATTCGACATTCTTTGCATATTTCCATATCATTTTAGTATCAGTTTTTCAATTTCTGTCCCCCTCAAAAAAATTCCCCCTTGGATTTTGATAGAGGTCACTTTGAATCTTTAATCAGTATGGGGAGATATACCATCTTCTAGTACACGGACATGAATTGTACTTTCTGTTCTCTATTTGTTTAGACCTTCAACTTCAGTATAAGTCTTTCACTTATTTTCTTTTTAAATTTATTCCTCAATGAGTGGAATTTTTTAAAAATTTTGTGTTTGGATTTTTCTTTGATAGATAGAAATAAAATTGACTGGATGGAGGCTGTCAAAAGGCACAAACTTCCAGCTGTAAGATAAATAAGTACATAATGTACAACATGATAAATGTAATTAACACTTCTGTGTGTTATATATGAAGTTGTAAAGAGAGTAAATCCTAAGAGGTCTCATCAGAAGGAAAATGTTTTTTTTTCCTCCTTCTTTAATTTTGTGTCTATATGAGTTGATGATGGAGGATCTCCCAGGTGGCTCAGTGGTAAAGAATCTGCCTGCCAGTGCAGGAGACGCAGGAGACCACAGGTTTGATCCCTGGGTCAGGAAGATTCCCTGGAAAAGAAAATGTCAACCCACTCCAGTATTTTTGCCTGGGAAATCCCATGGACAGGGGAGCCTGGCGGGCTACAGTCTCTGCGGTCACAGAGAGTCAGACACTACTGAGTGTGCATGCATGAGTTGATGACATTCATTAAACTTATTGTGATAATCATTTCATGATGTATGTATGGCAAATCATTATGCTGTGTACCCTAAACATACAGTGCTGATGTCATTTGTATCTCAATAAAACTGATGAGAAAGACTTAAATTTTTTTTAATTAAAAACTACAATTGCCTGCATTGACAGGCAGATTCTTTACCACTGAGCCACCTGTCTTCTGAATTTGCTTATTCTAGCCACTGCATCTAAGTGGAATCATGTAATGTTTGTCCCTTTGTATCTAGTTTATTTCACTTAGCATAATGTTTTTAAGGTTTATCCAGGTTGTAGCATGTATTAGAATTTCATTCCTTTTTAAGGCTGAGAAGTATTCTGTTGTAAGCATATATACCACATTTTGTTTATCCATCTATCAGTTCATGGACATTTGGTTTGTTTACACCTTTTGGCTATTCTGAACAATACTGCTAAAAACATTGGTATACAGGTTTCTGTTTGAGTCTCTGTTTTTTAATTCATTTTGTATTACATACCTGGGAGTAGAATTGCTAGATTTTATGGTAATTCTGTTTAGGTTTTTTGAGGAACTGCCAAACTGTTTTCCACAGTGGCTGCACCATTACATTTTCACCAATATTGCAGTGGATTTCCAATTTCTCCATATTTTTGCCAACGTTCGTTATTTTCTTTTTTCTTTTGATAATAGTATCCTAATGGGTATGAAGTGGTATCTCAATTGTGTTTTTTAAAGTCATTTTGTTTTGACACCTTAAACTTCTTAATTTGTCACAAGTTTACATGAAGTAAGGTATTGGCACTTCAGTTTCTTGAAAGAATGATGTCCTTGTGTGTATTTTATAGTGTCTGTGATGATATGGGATGACTGTATGTCCCATAAGCCCTGCATTCCTAAGAATAAATTTCAGGCCCCCTGATAATCTTGTTAATGTTTAAATAGTACCTTGGCTTTTTCAAGATTAGAATTTATCTAGGAATTTTGTCATACTAATTCGCTTAATATTCATAGTATCTACCTTCATTTAGAGCTGTATGTCCCATAAGCCCCGCATTCCTAAGAATAAATTTCAGGCCCCCTGATAATCTTGTTAATGTTTAAATAATACCTTGGCTTTTTCAAGATTAGAATTTATCTAGGAATTTTGTCATACTAATTCACTTAATATTCATAGTATCTACCTTCATTTAGAGCAGACTGTCTCAGAGCATGAATTTCTGGATTTGAATTCCTGCATCTCTACTTATTTGCTTTGCAGCTTAGGGTGGCTTTTAAAATATATCTAAGCCTAAATTTCTCCATTTGTAAAATAAAGAGATAATAACTACATAGGAGTTCTTAGTATGTTGATTGACTTTGACTGTATTTATAATGATCTTAGTATACAGCATCAGGTAATTCCCAAAAAATGGTATTATCATCCTCTTTCTAAAAATTTGGAGTATGTTTACCCCATCTATCATTTTCCTTCTTTCTTTTGATCCTCCAGAGATCAGAGAGTGCAGTTTAGTGGTGATGTATATTTAATATTTCTTGGATTATGGTTTCTTAGCCAAACAACTGAGACCCTTTAGAAGAACCTGGCACTCAAGTCTTCTCACCCTCCTAGATGTCTTTTTTCACCAGAGTTTCTTCTCACTTGGGAAATTAGAGTTAAATTGCAATGCTGTGAATCACCAGTTAACAAGATGTCCTTTGCCTTGAGCAGAGTCGCAGACCTTTTGATTTTCTTCTTTTCATTCTAACCAAAATTGTCTTTTTTGTTTTGCTTATCTTGGCTCTAGTCTTTCATGACACTGTTATAACTTCCTGCTACTCATCTATATATGTGTTTGATTATGAGTCCCTCCTTGTTCCATCTTTTATATAAACTTCTTTAAAATCTGAGCTCTTAGAACTTTGCTCTATAGGTCCTCATTGGGTTTTTTTTTTTTTTTCCTTGTACCTCCTCATCTGAATTCTTTGCAGTTGTATAATTAAAACTGAGTTTTAAAAGTCAACCAACTCTTTTGTGGTGTCTACATAGTGTGACTTACTCTTAACATTTTTCTTGGACATTTTAAAAAATTTCTGCCTTTCTTGAAAGAAAACTGACAATTCACGACTTTTCTTTCTAATTTCAGCTCCAAGACAGACACTCTACTAGTGCTGGATGAAGAACTTCCATGTGTCTCTTCCATCCATTGTGTCCATTAGGAATTGTTGATTTTTAACACTGATAAGAATTTGGCCAGTGTTTTATATTTTATACAAACCTTTTTCCACAGGCTGTTCTGGCACTTAAAACTTCAAATGTATACCACCTTTTACCCAAAGAAAACTCATTTGGTTGTGTTTTTTCCTTTCTTTCTTTTTTTTTAAACAAATTATTTTTTAGATTCACAGCAAATTTGAGCGAAAAGTACTGAGTTCCCACATACCCTCTCCCCCTACGCATGTACAGCTTCCCCCACTACCTGCACCAGAGTGATACATTTATTACAATCTATGAACCTACATTGATACATCATTATCACCCCAGATGTATAATTTACATTAGGATTCATTCCTGGTATAATACATTCCTTGAGTTGTAACAAATGAATGATGACATGTAGCCATCATTTATAGTATCATATAGAATAATTTCACTGCTTTAAAAGTCCTCTGTGCTCTGCCTGTTCATTCTCCCTCTTTCCTAACCCGTGGCAACCACTGATCTTTTTATTGTCTCTATAATTTTGCCTTTTCCAGAATGTCTTGTAATTGGAATTTTATAGTATGTGGCCTTTTCAGATTAGCTTCTTCACTTAGTAATATGCACCTAAGTCCCTCCCCTCCATGTGTTTTCATGGCTTGATAGTGCATTTCTTTTTCATGCTGAATAATATTTGGTTGTCTGGTATACTACAGTTTATTTATCCATTCACACGTTGAAGGATATCTTGGTTGCTTCCAAGTTGTGGCCATTATGAATAAAGCTTCTGTAAACATCTCTCTGCAGTTTTTGTGTGGACCTAAGTTTTTGACTCCTCCAGGCAAACAGTGAGGAACACATTTGCTGGATTGTATGGTAAGAGTTTGTTGCTTTGTAGGAAGTCAGCAAATTGTCTTCCAAAGTGGCTGTACCATTTTACATTCTCACCAGCAGTGAATGAGTTTCTGTTGCTCCACATCTTCACCAGCATTTGGGATTGTCAGTGTTTTGGATTTGGCAATTCTAATGGTTTTGGTAATTCTAATGCAGTAGTATCTCCTTGCTATTTTGATTTGCATTTCCCTGGTGACATACAATGTGGAGCATCTTTTTATATGCTTATTTGCTTTTGTGTATATCTTCTTCATTGAGGTGTCTGTTCATATCTTTGACCAGTTTTTCTCATTGGCTTATTCATTTTCTTATTGAATTTTAAGAGTTCTTTGTATTTGTGTAACAGTCCTTTACTAGATGTGTCTTTTGCAAATATATTCTCCCATTCTGTGGCTTGTCTTCTCATTCTCTTGACAGTGTCTTAAAGAGTAGAAGTTTTTAATTTTTAATGATGTCTGGCTTGTCAATTATTTCTTCAGTGATCATACCTTGGTATTGTATCTAAAAAGTCATTACCATATTCAAGGTCATCTATATTTGTCCTCTGTTTTTTTGAGATGATTTTCATAGAGTGTCTACTATAGTTTTATAGCCAGTTTTTAAGTTGGGTGGTGTTAGTCTTCTTGGTTTGGTTTTCAGTATTGTGTTGGCTGTTCTGGGTCTTTTGCCTTTCTATGTAAACTTCAGGATCAGTTTACAAGATGATCTGCTGAAGTTTCTATTTGGATTTCATTCACTCTTAAGTCATGGTGGAAAGAACTAAGGCTTCCTGCACATGATCATAGACTGTATTTCTACTTATTTAGTTCCTTCTTTGAATTCTTTATTTAGAATTTCATAGTTTCAACATATATATCTTACCTGTTTTGTTTGTTTGCTTTTTACCTAAATATTTCATTGTTTGAGTGCTGCTATGAATGATAATGAATTTTATTTCAAATTCTACTTGCTCATTGCTGGTATAGGAAAGTGATTGACTTTTGTATATTAACCTTATATCCTACAACTTTCCTATAATTGCTTATCAGTTCTAGGAGGTTTTCTGTCCGTCATTTCAGATTTTTTGCATAGATAATCTTGTCATTTGTGAACAAAGAGTTTTATGTCTTCCTTCTCAATCCATATAACTTTTCTTTTATTTTCTCTTACTGCATTAGCTGGGATTTCCAATATGCTGTTGAAAGGGAGTGGTGAGCACATCCTTGCTTTGTTACTGATCTTAGCAGAAAAACTTCTAGTTTTTCACCCTTAAGCATGACATTAGCTGGAAGTTTTTTGTAAATGTTCTTTATATCAAGTTGAAGTTACCCTCTATTCTTAGTTTGCTAATAGTCTTAATTTTTTAGTCCAAATTTTTGTTTAAAATAATTTTACAGATGCTGGTATAGTTGTCTTTCAGTTTGTTGAAACAGAGCTTTTGTCGTCTCAAATTTAAACCTGGATTTGATTCTGCTAGAAAAGAAACTTAAAATGTGATGTTGCCCATCCTTGTATATGCATAATTTATAAAAAACTTTTATGATCAAAGGATTTCTGGGGAATTCCCTGGCAGTCCAGTGGTTAAGATTTCACCTTTCAATGCAGGGAGTGTGGGTTTGATCCCTGGTCAGGGAGCAAGGACCCCTTATGCCTCCTGGCCAAAAAACAAAGCATAAAAGCAACAGAAGCAACAAATTCAATAAAAATTTCATTGTAACAAATGCAATAAAGACTTTTAAAATGGTCCATATCAAAAAAATCTTAAAAAAAGAAAAAAGAAAAAGCACTTCTGATGTTTTTTTTTTTTTGATACAGACTGAAAGCCAGAAAGGCAATGAGACGTCAGTGAAATATCTGAAAATTTTCTTTTTCATATAGTGCTTGAGTTGTGTTAAAGGAAACCCCAAAATAGTTTTGAGTTTCTGATAATCATTAAACATTGTTTTTGTGTCTGGTTTGTTCACAGATGTTCAGCCTGTCGCCTATGAAGAGCCCAAACATTGGTGTTCAATTGTCTATTATGAATTAAACAATCGTGTTGGGGAAGCTTTTCATGCATCTTCTACTAGTGTGTTAGTAGATGGATTCACAGACCCTTCAAATAACAAAAGTAGATTCTGCTTGGGATTGTTGTCAAATGTTAATCGTAATTCAACAATTGAAAACACTAGGCGACATATTGGAAAAGGTAATGTTGTCATTTTCCTGCATTCAGTTGAATTCAGTTGTTTGTTGTGCTTGCTATGCACCCTGCATTATGTAAGGGCATACAAAGAAACTTAAGGCATGGTCCTGCCCTCAGGTTGCAATACAGAAGAATGTGTTAAGTAGAGATGTACTCAGACTTCTTCTCTTTATCCTGCCTATTTTTTCTTGATAGTACTTAGGATCTGAAATCATACTATTCTGTATTTTTTCATTTTCAGTCTTCTTGACTGAAATACAAGCTATACAGAAATTTGCATTATTCATAACAGTATCTTTAGCAATTAGAACAATGCCTGGCTCATAGTACATACACAAGAAATGTTTGTAAAATATATGAATGCTAGTGAAGGATTAAAATTTTTAAATTATGATCTTTGTGGAATATTTCGGGTTGAGATGACTTGTAAGAATTTTCATTATGATGGAGGAGCAGGATTACTGATAGAACAGTTTGAATGACTTAAGTCTTCAGTGGCTTCACTACCACTCTTCCTACCTTTAAATTCAGGTAACAGGGTTCTATTTATAATTCATCCTCCAAGACAGTTGCTACAAAAAACAAGGAACTTTTCACATTGCAGTGAAATTGTCTCATGCGTTAAGTGGTCAGAGAGGAAACCTATCCCATGTCGGGCTGTTTGCCTATCTTTGAAGTTTTGTTTTTATTACTTTTTGCTGCTTTGACTTGAGAAGGTCTTAGGAACAAAAGGTAAATAACTTTAATTGTTAATATGATTTCTTATAGAAGAGACTCAGAAAAATACTGTGTCCAAAAATAAATTGGAAAGAAAGTTTCCATTCTTTTTTGACTGAACTACTAACTTGCTATGATTTTTTAGGTAAAAATGCCCCACTTCTATTCATTGATTTTTCATTCTACAGTAGGATAATTTAAGAGAAATTTGCTTGGTGAATTCTTAAATACTAGACTCATTTTACCCTTTTTTTCCTAGTATACAGTTCTAGGATCCTTTCTTCCAAGGGAAGTATTTGCTCAGAAACAGAACATACTTTTTAATGTCATAGCCTGATACCACTCTGTGAATCACACATATGTACTACGATGGTCTTTTTAGTACTACATGCAGTAGTGAAAAGTTGGAAACAACTTGAGCTTTAGCTATATAGTTTGAACTTTTAAATAGTGAACATTCATATATTATTTCGGAGAAGGCAATAGCAACCCACTCCGGTACTGTTGCCTGGAAAATGCCATGAATGGAGGAGCCTGGTAGGCTGCAGTCCATGGGCTCGCTAAGAGTCGGACACTTCACTTTCACTTTTTACTTTCATGCATTGGAGAAGGAAATGGCAACCCACTCCAGTGTTCTTGCTTGGAGAATGCCAGGGACGGGGGAGCCTGGTGGGCTGCCGTCTATGGGGTTGCACAGAGTCGGACATGACTGAAGCGACTTAGCAGCAGAAGCAGCATATATTATTTATATATTTTTTAAAAATACCAAAAACATTTTTTAAAGGAAAAAGAATAGCAAGAAGAGATAAGAAAGCCTTCCTCAGTGATTACTGCAAAGAAATAGAGGAAAACAACAGAACGGGAAAGACTAGAGATCTCTTCAAGAAAATTAGAGATACCAAGGGAACATTTCATGCAAAGATGGGCTCGATAAAGGACAGAAATGGTATGGACCTAACAGAAGCAGAAGATATTAAGAAGAGGTGTCAAGAATACACAGAAGAACTGTACAAAAAAGATCTTCACAACCAAGATAATCACAGTGGTGTGATCACTGACCTAGAGCCAGACATCTGGAATGTGAAGTCAGGTGGGGTTTAGAAAGCATCACTACAAACAAAGCTAGTGGAGGTGATGGAATTCCAGTCGAGCTCTTTCAAATCCTGAAAGATGATGCTGTGAAAGTGCTGCACTCAGTATGCTGGCACATTTGGAAAACTCAGCAGTGGCCACAGGACTGGAAAAGGTCAGTTTTCATTCCAATCCCCAAGAAAGGCAATGCCAAAGAATGCTCAAACTACCGCACAATTGGACTCATCTCACACTCTAGTAAAGTAATGCTCAAAATTCTCCAAGCCAGGCTTCAGCAGTACATGAACTGTGAACTTTCTGATGTTCAAGCTGGTTTTAGAAAAGGCAGAAGCAGCAGAGATCAAATTGCCAACATCCACTGGATCATCGAAAAAGCAAGAGAGTTCCAGAAAAACATCTATTTCTGCTTTATTGACTATGCCAAAGCCTTTGACTGTGTGGATCACAATAAACTGTGAAAAATTCTGAAAGAGATGGGGATACCAGACCCCCTGACCTGCCTTTTGAGAAACCTATGTGCAGGTCAGGAAGCAACAGTTAGAGCTGGACATGGACCAACAGACTGGTTCCAAATAGGAAAAGGAGTACGTCAAGGCTGTATATCGTCACCCTGCTTATTTAACTTATATGCAGAGTACATCATGAGAAACGCTGGGCTGGAAGAAGCACAAACTGGAATCAAGATTGCCGGGAGAAATATCACTAACCTCAGATATGCAGATGACACCACCCTTATGGCAGAAAGTGAAGAGGAACTAAAAAGCCTCTTGATGAAAGCGAAAGAGGAGAGTGAAAAAGTTGGCTTAAAGCTCAACATTCAGAAAACTAAGATCAGGGCATCTGATCCCATCACTTCATGGGAAGTAGATGGGGAAACAGTGGAAACAGTGTCAGACTTTATTTTTGGGGGCTCCAAAATCACTGCAGATGGTGACTGCAGCCATGAAATTAAAAGATGCTTACTCCTTGGAAGAAAAGTTATGACCAACCTAGACAGCATATTGAAAAGCAGAGACATTACTTTGCCAACAAAGGTCCATTTAGTCAAGGCTATGATTTTTCCAGTGGTCATGTATGGATGTGAGAGTTGGACTGTGAAGAAAGCTGAGCACCGAAGAATTGATGCTTTTGAACTGTGGTGTTGGAGAAGACTCTTGAGAGTCCCTTGGACTGCAAGGAGATCCAACCAGTCCATTCTAAAGGAGATCAGCCCTGGGTGTTCTTTGGAAGGAATGATGCTAAAGCTGAAACTCCAGTACTTTGGCCACCTCATGTGAAGAGTTGACTCATTGGAAAAGACTCTGATGCTGGGAGGGATTGGGGGCAGGAGGAGAAGGGGACGACAGAGGATGAGATGGCTGGATGGCATCACTGACTCGATGGATGTGAGTTTGAGTGAACTCCGAGAAATGGTGATGGACAGGGAGGCCTGGCATGCTGGGATTCATGGGGTCGCAAAGAGTCGGACACGACTGAGTGACTGAACTGAACTGAACTGAAAATAAATCTGCCATTTAAAGACTCTTCCTATGACCTGAAACTAACATTATATGACTTAGCTTGCTTTCTTTTTTTTTCAATGATGCAAACCCTTCCGTTAGCAAAAAGAGTGCATAACTCTTTTGCCAACCAACTATTCATGATAGTTGATAGCACTAAACATTTCTTTGAAAGGACTCATCATAAGGTGCCTTCTTGGGGAACTTTTTTGGCCATTATTTCTCTCATAGAGATCATAAAACATTGTTGGAAAAGGGGGGAAAAAAGCAACTCTGAGAACTGATAATCTAATATGCTGCCAACTTGAGGCTTAAGTCTTAGTTATTTGAGGATCATTTTAGATTTAGGCAGTCATTCAGTTCAGTTCAGTCGCTCAGTCGTGTCCGACTCTTTGCGACCCCATGGACTGCAGCAAGCCAGGCTTCCCTGTCTATCACCAACTCCTAGAGCCTGCTCAAACTCATGTCCATCGAGTTGGTGATGCCATCCAGCCATCTCATACCCTGTCATCTCCTTCTCCTCCTGCCTTCAGTCTTTCCCAACATCAGGGTCTTTTCCAATGAGTCAGATCTTCACATCAGGTGGCCAAAGTATTGGAATTTCAGCTTCAGCATCAGTCCTTCTCATGAATATTCAGGCAGACATTAGCCTCGACTGTCTTCAGCAACATAAGGCCATCTAGTGGTAGTTTCTGTTTGAAGACTTGCTCTATAGTAGTTATTTTGTCTTACCTCATGCAACCTCTTCAGTTTTATTATACTGCTTTGTGAAGGTGGCTCTTGTAATTCTTGTCTTTTTAAGGTGTTCATCTGTACTATGTTGGTGGAGAGGTATATGCAGAGTGCCTCAGTGACAGCAGCATATTTGTTCAGAGTAGGAACTGCAACTTTCATCATGGCTTTCATCCTACCACTGTCTGTAAGATTCCCAGCAGCTGCAGCCTCAAAATTTTTAACAATCAGGAATTTGCTCAGCTTCTGGCTCAGTCTGTCAACCATGGATTTGAGGCAGTATATGAGCTCACCAAAATGTGTACCATTCGAATGAGTTTTGTCAAGGTGAGTGGGTTGAGACCTGTAGCTTAATTTGAGTCACTGTAACGTCTAACATGTGTATTATATGTCTGTAGGTTATAATTTTTTAAAGTCTGTGTTAAATGAAAGGTAGTAATTACTTCTGACCTGATTTAACAGGTTTCTAAAGAAAATTCTTAACTTTATAACTTAAACCACATGATTGGTCTGTGATTTTATTTTATAATTTAGACATTATAATAAAATGCTTGATATTGGTATTGAATAGGGGCTGAGTTTATAAAGAATTTCAGTTAAAGTTTAGCTAAATTGCTAAGAAGCATTTAATATTAAAACTGCTTTTTAAGTTCCTTTAGTTTCAGCAATTTCAATTATTACTAGATCCCTTAGGTTGACTTAAAGAATTAATCACCATAATAAAATTATTTTTCCTTGATTTAAGCTCTGTTATTAAGGATTTGCAAAATTGAAAGAACTTTTCGAATTTATCATTTGCTCTTGGCCTGATTTTATTGGCATTGTAAATGATGATTCATGAGCAAAATTTAGAAAGAATTTTAGTGATCTCTTTTAGCAACCTGTGCTGCATCCACTTGTTCCTTAAGGATTTAGCCAAAGAAGAGTAACTGTCAAATGCTCTGTGTAGGATTTTTTCTTTCTGGCCCATAGTCCCACAGCCCAGTGTTTCCTTGCTGCTTGTTACAGGCCTTTTTGTGCAGCAGTTTATCAGTAGCCCTGAAGGCATTTCCCTTCCCTGTTACAGAAACATGGCTCTCATGTTTAATCTAGTTCCCCACTCTGCCCTCATCACACCCCACTTGATTTTCCTAGGCAAGGACTACTGTAAGCAGTAAAGCAGAGAACTTGATACATCCAGCAAATAAAAGTGAAAAATTCTGTTTTATTCTTTGGAGTTTTTGGCTAAAGTGGTGCTGCTCAGTTCATCCCAGTAGTTTCCCATCTTAAAGGATAATGATATATCATTTCCACTTTAACTACATTTGCATGCATTGCTCAGTTTTACAGTGCCTTATCTGATGTTTAAAAAAAAAAACCTAAAAATTAAAAATTTTTTGTTAACAAAATCTGATGTGAACTAACATGAGGCTGTATATGGGTTTTATTTATCCATTAAAGAGAGACTATATAGCTCATTGCAGAATTATTGATGTTTTAATTATGAGGTATTGCACCATTACTAACTTTCTAAAAATTAAAAAAAAAGAAAAAAGAATTCTGGAATGTATCTTGCCTCAAGAATTTCTATTAAGGTTATATGTTGTTATGATGTAGGTATTGTTTTGCTTTTAATTCCATGGTGAATGCTAAGGTTGGTTTTGAGAGTTTTTCTTTTAGGTTACATTCTGTATATCTCTAACGTTAAAAGTTTATTTTTTGTTCGGAGAAGCAATGGCACCCCACTCCAGTACTCTCTCACCTGGGAAATCCCATGGATGGAGAAGTCTGGTGGGCTGCAGTCCATGGGGTCGCTAAGAGTCGGACACGTGTGGAAATTGGTTTAGACTGGTTAATGATTTAAAAAATGGCTTGTTGTTTTATCTGTTCATTTTCATAGGGCTGGGGAGCAGAGTATCACCGGCAAGATGTTACCAGCACCCCATGTTGGATTGAGATTCATCTTCATGGGCCTCTTCAGTGGCTAGATAAAGTCCTCACTCAGATGGGCTCCCCGCTAAACCCCATTTCTTCTGTTTCATAGTGCAGAAGTATTCTTTCTCACTTATATTATTAGTGGACTTGTTTTAATTTTAGGGAAACTTCCAGTACAGATACTGTGAGCTTACATGGAAAACAGATTTTACAGCTTATTTTTTTTTCTACATAATTGTGACCAATACATTTGTTTTTGTGATGAATCAACATTTGTTTGTATTCATGTTCATGTGATTAACTCTCAAAAGTGTTGTGAAAGATGCAGAGTAAGTCTTGTGCCCTGGTTCAAAAGTTTGGCATTGATCTTAAACTGGAACATACTTTTGCCTTATTGTCCCAACAGTTTTTTTATTTGTGAAATTTTTTTTGGAAAAGTAATGCATCACATGGTAAAGAATTTTAACAGTATAAGAGGGTGTTCATTGAAAGTCTTCCGTTCTAGTCTTGATTCTGCAGAACTGTGCTTTTACCAGTTTCTTAGTCCCACCAACTTTAAAAAAGTATATATCATTGTTTTATAAAAGCATATGGTAGGGACTTAAAAGAAACTATAAAAAAATCTTTTATTTGATGGAACACTATGCACTGCTCTAACAAGTAGTGTTCAATAAAAGCCAAGTGATAATTTTCTAAATGACATCATAAAATTTACATTTAATACAGCTGAATGTCATCAGTGTATTATGACTCCACTCAGTATATCTTTTGTAAAACTTCTCCTTTTATAAAAAAAAAAGTTACTGCGAACAGCAGATCTCCATTATATGTCATTTACTCACATCTGTCACGAGTATTACTTAATGGCTAGTGACAGTGCGTGCATGGCCGTGCTCAGCTGTGTTTGCTGCTTTTGGCCAATATTGCAAGAACTCTAATTTTGACATGCATTAATCTTTTATTTTGCACTTTGATGGGTGACAGTTTTTAGTGTAACCTTCGTGAAACACACTCTAGTGACTTGGACTTAAGTGCTCATCCTTGCTTCCTTGGTACCCCTTTTGTATTAAACACTGCAATTTATAGATTACAGTTATAGAAAGTTATGCTTTTTCTAGCTTTTGTTGTATTTTCAACCTAGATTATTAGACTGTTATCCTATAGCTCCAATTTAAGGTTTCTTTTTAATTCCTTGCAGTTTTATGGATGATATTAATGTTGGAAAATCTACTTAATCCCATTGCTGTTAACTTACATCAGTCTCCCATGCAGGGACCTGTGTCTTATAGCCATAGGAGCCTCTTCAGCCTGGCCCCAATGATGAGGCCACCTATCTGATGTATGAGTCAGTCAGCAGTGGTTGTTGAGCTAGCTGGTTTGAAAACATTCACATATCAAAGAATACAGACTGTTCTCTCAGTTACCATGCATGCTCTTCCATTTTTTTAAGCACCTATGTGGATGCTAGTCTCAACAATCCTTAGGAAAGACACAAAAACTCTAAAATATTTTTTTAATCAGTCATATGTAAGGGCTTTGAGTGAAGGACGCATAACCTCTTTTCCTAAGAAACAGTACAGTGGACACTTAGTTATGGCATGAAGAACAAAGATGTTACTTTGGGGGGGAAAAATCACCTAATTTACCTATTAGAAGAAGCTTATTTTTCAGTGTCTTTTGAAAATACGTGGAGCCATGTCAATCTTCTTTTTAAAATGTTAGTTTTGTTAGACTTTCTTCTTTGCCCTTTCTGCTTTTATGCGGGGAAAAAATGCATTTTTGAGGAAAGGAGAATGCAGTTTTTTGTTTTCCGTAACATTTACTGCTTTTATAAAGTGCAGCCAATGGATGGCTTTAGTTTTCTCAGATGCAGTGCCATTCATGTTTCAGCTCTCAGTCCTTGGGTAAGTGAAAATCTCTGACAGTAACCTGAGCCTTAAACATCAGTTTTATACGACATGCATTCTCAGTCTTCCAGAATTGTGTCAGCCACACAAAAGAGGATTATTTGCTTAGTGATAGAACTTAGTTATTTACATCGTTGTACACTTAGCCAGGTTCATGGCACAATCTTTGAAACACATTTGTAGAAAAATCACCTAGGGTGACTGGCATATGCATGTAATCAATAATCAACATCAGTGGGCCTGAACTGATGGAAACTATTGTTTTTATTGATGCTTTCAACTGAGTTAA
The DNA here is from genome assembly GCF_019923935.1 of Bubalus bubalis. Lineage (NCBI taxonomy): Eukaryota > Metazoa > Chordata > Mammalia > Artiodactyla > Bovidae > Bubalus > Bubalus bubalis. Next base: position 63,512,183 of record NC_059165.1, on the reverse strand, counting down.
TTAAAAATTGTTTTTATTCATGTAGCAACCTTTAGAGTTAGCAAGATTTTATGTGATTGGCTTTTTCTGCGTTTTCTGTAAGGAGTTGTGTTTCATGAATGACAGTACTGAAGCTATTAACTGGTAAGAGTTTCATGGAAAAGTATAAGCCTATTGTATTTCCTAAAAGCTGTTAACTCCACACCCCTGGGTTTTACATGAAAACTTCATTCAATCCAGCAGATCCTGTAATTCTTGACGATGCTCAGTACAGGACTGGATGGGAAATAAAAATTAGCCAGTAAGATTAAAAAAACTAAAATTTTACCAATGAGAAAAGTACCTCTGAAAGAAACCATTTCATAAAATTACAGTTTTAAGTTTTTATTTAATCTCCAGAATGGTGTATAGTCAAATTTATGAAAGCATCATCACACCCAAAATGATCTTGTTTTATAGCATTACAGCATATAAATATATGCCAACTGAAAAGACAGAGCCTGGGAATAATAAAACTACAACCACTTTGGTAAATGAGAAAAAGAGGAATAGAATCAAAATTAATCTAAGTTATGTATTAAAGTAGGATTTCTCTGGTGGCTCAGACAGTAAAGCGTCTATCTACAATGCGGGAGACCCGGGTTCGATCCCTGGGTCGGGGAGATCCCCTGGAGAAGGAAATGGCACCCCACTCCAGCACTATTGCCTGGAAAATCCCATGGACACAGGAGCCTGGTAGGCTACAGTCCATGGGGTCGCAAAGAGTCAGACACGACTGAGCGAAGGCAATCAGTCAATCAATGTATTAAAGCAACAAAAATATACTGACTGGAAAAAAAAACAACAGCAAAATTTAAGAGGTGCATCTGACTACTGTATCTCTACGTAATTACCGGGCTTAAGTTACGGAATATAAACTAGTAGGCATGTTATTGATCTACTGAAGTGAACTTTTTTCCTTTAGAGAAAATTTAAAGAAAACATCGATCTAAATGTCAAATATATACAACAGAGTATAAATCATTTTTTCCATTCTCTTGTTATATAAGTAAACTATGAGAATAGAATTGGCTGGGTTTCTGAGGTGAAATCCACAATAAGATTACTAGGTAGTTCAGTAAGTTATACCTAACAGTATGAAAAGAGGGTATAGCTATTTTATACTTTTCATAACATTTGAGAGTAAGACATTCTTTTAGGATGGAAAATGATCAGTAAGTATTTAGATCTGAAGTCTGTTGTCAAGATAAGGACTGGGGCTCACATTATATAACCTTCAGTATTTATCTTAGAGTACCTGGAAGAAACAGTTCCCCTGTCATAGTGTTCTTTTAAAGGAGAAAGTTTATGCAAAAATGAAATCATGCCAGTAACAGAGAAACTGTAAATTCAAGTTTGATAGTACCTGCTTAAGTGTTGTACTTCCATTGCAGAGAGCATCTAATATCCCAGTTTAGATCTGTTTCTTTATACTTTTTCTAGTTGCTTGCTTAATGTTATGTTAAGTCATTATAACTCTCCCACTTAAAATATATTAATATCTTTTATATTTTCTGAAGAACGAGACATCTTTTATAATTATTAAATTTATCTTCTAATGATGATTAAAATTTTGGACCTACTAACTTTGAAGAGGCTCAGAGCTTTTCCTTATCTTATTATAATAGATTCTTACTTAAGTCTCTCTGGTAGGAATTATGAATGTGTCCTCATTATACCCATCAACTAGATAAGCAAGAATCTTTTAACATAGTAGATAGCCTGGTGGTTTTAGAAGTCTTTGGTGATTTTTATTGGTGGGAGTTTTCCTAAGTATTGGTTTATGGACATCTCCTCAGATTCTAGCACAGCATTTCTTGGGTGGTAATCACGGGTTTGATGCCTAGCTCCCTGAGAGAATAGCATTTTCCTCACTAACACAGGTGGGACTCTGAGGAGGTTTTCTTCTCATAGAACATGCATGTGTGGAGAGAACCTGAGGCATTTCTTCTGTGTAAACGGTTGTACCTGCTAAACAGAAAGGTGGACCGTTCTTTGCAATTCACTGGATTACAGTTTAGCATGTCCTAATTACAAGAGGTAAGAGTATTTGTCAAGCCTTTGTTATATTGGCTTTTTCATAATAGAAACTTCTCTTTTAAAATGAATTATTATAATTGAAGTGTTATTTTAAAATTGGATGATTTACAGAAACAAATGAGAATTTTTTCAATTTTTCAAATTAAAAAAAATAAATTTCAAGAATTTATCAATCTTTTTTTTTAAATAAGAGCTTATACTTTAATATTTGCTGGTAGCAATTGCTGTAAAACAAGTGATGAGTTGTTTTGTTGAAAAGATCCAGTCTCAGAATAGGATTCTTCTGTTATTTATGACAGAGTGAGAAAGGTTTGTTTAGTTCTCATCCAAATAATTCAGTTCTTAAAATTCTTAAAATTTGAAATTGTTGTAAACCATGGTCCTTTAAGGATTTATTTGAGGATACTGTTTTTTAAAAGTTTGAATTTTTGTGTAGAGGTAGATTTTTTTTTTACCCTATCGATAGATAGTGCCTTCTTACTACTAGCTGGTGTTGGCTATAACAGAACTCCAGTGAGGCCAAGCAATCCCAAATAAAGGAGAAATCTTTTATTAGAGTCAGAAATCTTTTATAATAGTCTAATACCATTGGAGATGATGTTGCTTTGATTTATTCATAAAGTATTTTAACTGTAGGGACTCTTGAAGATAATAGTTGGGCAAGTGCTTTTCTTTTCAACATGGTTGGTTAAAGTTGCATTTTGAAAATCACTTACATTAAAATTGAGTAGAATTGTAATCATGAAAACTGGGTATATATGTGTAATCCTACCAGTGTTCTCTTAAAAAGATGCTTCATATGAGGATGATAAAGACCAAACCAATGGCTGCACTATAGGTCTGCTTCTTACTTGTACTTGTTCTCCTTCTGTTTATGTTGTAGAAAATGAAATTCTAGCAACATGCTTCAATTCTGTTATCATTTTGATACTTATAAATATGTATTAGGTTTTACTATATTGTGCTTTTCAAAGCCATAACTCTTTTAAGAACTTTGTTTTTGCATATTGTTTGCTAATACTTTATTTTAATAAATCTCAAAATCTGCTTAATGTGTGTTTTTGTTTGTTTGGGGGGCTCTTCTCTTTTGATTTAACTTGTTTCATTGAGTCGAGTCTTAAAAACGATGAGATTATCAGTTTCTGTGACCAGCTGTGTTATCTGTGTTTGGGCCCTAGTGGTAGAAAATGAATATACAAACCTTTCCAGCCAGCTTGAGGTTTGCTCAGAGTAATCAGTATGTTTTATTCTGTTTATAAGAGAGTTGATGTGTTTTTCTTTGTTAGTTTAGTTTTGTTTTGTTTTGAAAAGGGATTTGAATCTAGAGTCTGGAGTTTTTTAGTTTAACCACTAATTTCCCTTCTCTAGCCCTATCTAAAATTAAAGGTCTTGACCAGATGATTGAGAGAGAGAATAGCTTTTAGCTTTGGAGTCTGCCTGCCTGCATTTGAGCCCTGGGCCTCAGAGCTTTTTTAACTCGGTGTGCTTAGGCAAGTTGCTTAACCACTCTGTGCCTCAGTTTCCTGATCTGTAAAGTAAATGTCTATTTGTAGGAAGATTAAGTAAAATAATACAAGTACTTAAAACCGTGCCTGCCACACAACTACACTTTTATTGTTATCATCATCATCATCATCGTCTCTTAAATTTCTGCTACTTCTTTGAATCAGAGGAATTATTTCTGATGCTACTTGACCTTAGTATTGGACAGGCCGAAAAATTCATTTGGTTTTATTCTGTAGATGTCTCTAGTAGTGCCTTTCTTTAACGTCATTCAAAACAGTTTTGTTAGATTGTATTGTGAAAATTGTCATATCAGCATGCATTTTTAAAAAACTTAACAAAATTGGTAAGATTTTGTGTGAAGTGAAAGTTGCTCTGTCGTATCTGACTCTTCGTGACCCCATGGAGTATAAACAGTCCATGGAATTCTTCAGGCCAGAATAATATGGGAGTAGGTAGCCTTCCTGGAGAAGGCAATGGCACCCCACTCCGGTGCTCTTGCCTGGAAAATCCCATGGATGGAGGAGCCTGGTAGGCTGCAGTCCATGGGGTCGCTAAGAGTCGGACACGACTGAGCAACTTCGCTTTCACTTTTCACTTTCATGCATTGAAGAAGGAAATGGCAACCCACTCCAGTGTTCTTGCCTGGAGAATCCCAGGGACGGGGGAGCCTGGTGGGCTGCTGTCTATGGGGTCGCACAGAGACAGACATGACTGAAGCGACTTAGCAGCAGCAGCAGCAGCAGCAGGTAGCCTTTCCCTTCTCCAAGTGATCTTCCCAACCCAGGGATCAAACCCAGGTCTCCCACATTGCAGGCGGATTCTTTACCAGCTGATCTACCAGGGATGCTGAAGTTCTTGTGTAGTTATTTTAATATTGAAAATGGAGGGGGTAAAAGCAATGTTTTCGGTGTATTATGCTTTCTTGTTTCAAGAAAGGTAACTTGAAAATGCAACTGATATGCAAAAAAAAAAAAAAAAGATTTGTGCAGTGTATGGAGAAGGTACTGTGACTGATTGCACTTCTTAAAAGTGGTTTGTGAAGTTTCGTGCTAGAGATTTCTTGCTGGATGTTTCTCCATAGTCGAGTAGACCAGTTGGAGTTGATAGAGATCAAATTGAGACATTAGTTGAGACCAGGCAATGTTATACCACCTGGGAAATAGCCAACGTACTCAAAATATCCCAGTCAAGCATTGAAAATCATTTGTACCAGCTTGGTTATGTTAATCACTTTGCTGTTTGGGTTCCACATAAACGAAAAAAAAACAAAAAAACAAAACCATCTTGACTTTGTTTCTGCATGGCAATTCTCTACTTAAATGTAAGGAAAAGGTTTCATTTTTAAAACAATTTGTGATGGGCCATGAAAAGTGGATACTGTACAGTAATGTGAAATGGAAGAGATTGTGGGGCAAGTGAAAGGAACCACCACCAACCACACCAAAGGATGGTCTTTATCTATAGAAGGTGATGTGTATATGTGGTATTGGAAGGGAGTCCTCTACTATGAACTTCTTCCAGAAAACCAAATGATTCATTCCAACAAATACTGTTCCCAATTAGACCAATTGAAAGCAGCACTCATGAAAAGCATCCAGATTAAGTAAAAAAGAAAACACATACTCTTCCATGAGGATAACACAAGACCACATTTCTAGGATGACCAGGCAAAAACTGTACAGCTTGGTCAGCAAGTTCTGATCCATCTGCCATATTCACCAGACGTTGAACCTTCAGATTGCCATTATTTTAGTCTTTACAAAATTTTCTCAGTGGAAAAAATTTCCATTTCTTAGAAGACTGTAAAAGGCATCTGCAATAGTTCTTTGCTCAAAAAGATAAAAAGTTTTGGGAAGATGGAATTACAAAGTTGCCTGAAAAATGGCAGAATATAGTGGAACAAAACTGAATATGTCGTTCAATAAAGTTCTTGGTGAAAATGAAAAATATGTCTTTTCTCTTTACTTGAAAAAGTGTTGTGAAGAAGTGTTTGGGCCAGCCTAACAGATATATCCTGATTTCCCACTTTGTGAATTAGCCTTTTCTTTTTCCTTAATTTTCTTCTTTGAAAAGAAATTCAGAATCACAGATTAGTTTTGTCATCCCCACCAAGTGCCTACTTTTTAACCACCTTCTGTGTTGTGTATACAAGAAATAGAAATTCATTCTAATTAGAAAGGGACAGTGAAAATCCATGTGTCCCCACTAGAAAAGCCCAAACTAAATATTTTAATCAAGGGAATAAATATAAAAGCTCTTATTATTCTCTTTAGCGAAAAGGCTTCATCAAAAGAATCCATATCTGCAAATCAATTTCTTCTTTTTTAAAATTTTAAGTGTAAGGCATTAGTAAGGTATTTATTAGCAACTTCAGTGGCTGTTTTAGAAGCATATTTTGAAAACACTTGTTCTGGCAAAAAATAGAGGTGCTGGCATCTCTCAGATTTAAGATAATTAGTTTTCAAATTGCCATAGCGAAAATAGTTCAGGTGACAAAGGGATCAGTTGTGACATCTACTTCAATTTTCTTTTAGACACTAAACTCAAGGACTAATGCTATTCTATATTACAGCAGTTTTGATGCAATTCATATTTTATAAATATTTATAAGAAGGCGATCAGTGGGCTTTGAGAAAGTAACTTCCCACCATTTAACATTTTAAATATTACTGTGTTTTTTGTTGTTAAATTTGTAAGCCTATCTTTATTAAACTGACTTGTTAAAAGAAAATTGTGTTCTTTTTATCTAAATCACTTCGTGGTTGTGTTTTAAAGGGTATGGGGCTATAGAGAAAATATAAAGAAGAGTTTTTAGCAACTGGCTTAATCATCTCCATCTTAAAATTGCATGGGAGTGGACGGAGGATTTAGGTTGGTGGTTAAGATTATTATCCATATTGTTCCAAATGGATGTGTGTATACTTCCCATGAGAGGTGTTTCCTGAGGCAGTTTTTTTTTTTTATTTTGGGATGGCTTTTGAAAGCCTTCTTACACTTTTTCTTAATCTCGTACCCTTTCCCTATAACCTGCTATTTCATTTAAATAATACTTTTATCTGAGATAAATGCTGAGGGTTTCAACAGTACAGAAAAGTATGAACTAAAAATCCTAGACCAGTAGTGAACCACTAAACATCTATTCGTGTATCCTTGCAGCCTATTCAGGTAGTCATTCTACATCAATCCTTTCCTTTTCTTTGACAGAAGTTTAGTTGATTGTGGGTGACACCCTAGCTCCTTTTTGGAAAGAGTTCTCAGGGAAACTGATTTGGCTCCAAAGTTTTTCTTTTCTTTTCTTTTTTTTTTTTTTTTTGATTAGAAAATCTTTTTTTTTTTTAATTTTATTTTATTTTTAAACTTTACATAATTGTATTAGTTTTGCCAAATATCAAAATGAATGAATTCTGTATCCCCAAGAGAGCATTGTCCTCTGAGCTATCTCTTATTTTGTTGAATGGCAGAGCTTTCTAAAACGTATTACAGCAAGTTTAACTCTCCAGATATTTTAATGAGACTGCTGAAGTGACAGAAAAAAGCCAATTGGGATTAATCTGGAATGCTTTCAAGAAGGAAAATAAAACTTTGTAAGATAAGGAGAAAGAAAAAAATCTTTTTTCATTCTCCATCGTATTTATCACCATCTAACATCCTACATGTTTTATTTTCTTACCCTGTTTATAGACTGTGTCATCTCATGGGAATGTAAGCTATGGCCAGACATGCGTTCCCACTGCCAGGACAGTTTTTGATATAAGCACTCGAATATTTGCTGAATGAATGATAATACTGAAACCAGATGTCATTTTTTAATACTAAAATTTAGCTTTAAATTATATAATAAGACAGCACTTAATTGAATGGACTGGAGCTCAGAACTTTTATTAGATCTCTTTATTACATACCTCATAGGAGAAGAAAAGGGGAAGCTCAACTAAGAACACTCATATGTGTTCTTTGAGCTTTTGGACCTTTGCCCCAAAGTTATCAGGTTCCTGGATTGTTGCTTAGAGAACCTACAAAATTAACAGTCAACTTGGGGCTTTAACATGTTGACATTTAATATTTTCCCAGAGAATCAAAAGGGCACAGTTTCCTTGATGTATTTGACAAGAGAAAACAACAACAAGAAAAGTATACTTTTTGGTTCATAATTTTATAGGGTGGTAGTGTTAAGAACCCTGTAGTTTGACTTTAGTGTCCTGGTTTAGAGTCTGTAATATCACCCCTAACTGTTGCACCTGAAGATCAGGCCTGTAATTGCTTTCAGGTGGGGCACCCTAAGCAGTGCCTTTGAGAGACAGAACATAGTGATGTGTGCCGGGGTCCAGCCCCGGCTGATCCAGGGTCTTCGAAGGAGAGACGGCTAGGCGGCCTATTCAAATGTTAATTAGATATAATAAAGAGGAATAGAATGAGGATAGCTCAGTAGGAAAATTCAGTGGAGAAAAGAAGCTGAGTGGCTTGGTTTACGCGGAAAATCAATATAACCCGTGACACCAGGTTAGCTCTGACCACGGAGGCCGCAGGCGCCCTCTCGAATACCGGAAGGTGCCCCACCTTAGACACCTTCTCGAGTGGGTCTTAGAAGCCCAGGCAAATAAATGGTCGCAGAGGACATCCACGCTCCAGATGGACACTCAGCTAGAAGTTAAAGGGAAGAATGACATGGGGAGACCAAGCGTTGGTGAGCAAGGCCCATAGCTTTATTTTCAACAGGGGCTTTTATACCCTAAGTTACACATAGAGGACAATAGGGGATGCAAAATCAGCAGTCTTTGATGCTTATCAAAAACCAGGGTTTCTTTCCTGCAGATTTATCGTATACAAATGGTTTAGGTGATTTACATCATCTTCTGGCCAGAGGCCTATTAACATTTTATGACTCTTGACAAGCACTTATCAACAAAGACTTATTTTCTCTAAGAGTAATTATTCTAAGGTTTGGCGCCATCTTCCGAAGATAAGATTACGTTCCTATAGGGTGGATGTGTAATGGGTTTACAAAGGAAAGAATTTACTACCTTAAGGGTCTAAAGTTACTAACACCAGGCCACTACTTATTTTTTCTACATACCAACTATATTAATTAATGCACATTCAAGGATACAATTCAAGGGATGTGAAAACTTGGCAACAAACATTGGCTCATCAATGAAATCTTTTACTAGTTTTATTCTGACCGTTTCTAATTCTCTGAGAGGCTCTAAGCTATTTGAATATCTTAAGCTTCCCGTGCCTCTGGAGGCTGGGAGACTGTAAACAATCGTATGCATAGCTGTAGGTGTCCGGGTAAACTTGTCAGGCGAGTTAGAGAGCCATCTGAGGGGTTTGGATTTAAACACTCCTAATTGCCCAGGAACTTTATTAATTGGAGCTGTAAGTTAACTCTTTGACAGAGAGAGTGAGATGGTGGTGGGGGACAGCCCCCAGTAAAGTCAGAGGTGAGAGCACAAAGCAATAAAGTAGGCAGACTCTGGTTTTTTGGGGGGTAGATGCTCGAGAATATCCGGGGGCACTCCCGAGGCTCGATCCCGCCTTTGCGTATGCCGAGCCCCCTTCCTCATGACCTTTGTCACGAGTGGAATGTCTCTCGCCGGCTCCCAGCATCTCCCCCTTTTTTATTTCTTAAAACAGCCAGATGTAGCTCAGTCGCGAGCCTCTGAATGCTCTGCCGAAGAATCCTGACAATACAAGGAAGAATGAATATGAGAAGCAGAATTAAAACAGCCACAGTAACATAGCTAAGGAAGGTAGACAGCATATTTTTTCCTGAAATGTAGTTAGAGAAAGTATGGAAGAAATCATTTGCTGTTCCAGCGGCAGTAAAATCTAATCGGGAGTGTTCCATGGTTGCTATTTGATTGTGAAGTTTCCCTAAGTCTAGACCAATGTCAGAGCTGTTCCAGATACCTGAAATATGGTTTTTAATCTTTTCCCATTCAAAATCTGTCTCATTTACTTTCAGGGGTGTTACACATATCCACCGATAGTCAGCATGACAGGACAATGCCATTTTCACCTTTAAAGCCTGCAATTCAGTCCCAATATGTATTACTGCTTCCTCTAGGGCGTCTACCCTCATTTCTAATTTCCTGTCTATAGCTTCCTGTGTAGCCAATGTTAAAGAAACATTTTTGGACATAGAATCAACATATTGAGCAGTATGTACTTGTTGAGTCAATGATATTGCTGTCACAGTAACAGAAGTGATTGCACTTATCAAAGCTGCTATTCCCAAGATAAGTAAGCCCACAAACCGTCGTGTTCGCATTAAATCCTGCAGTTGTTGTAATACAGCCAAACCGTAATTATCATACCAATAAGAATGCACAGATACAGGTATCATGAGATAGGGTGGGCGTTTCAACACAACAAAAGAACAAACATTATATTGGGGGGTCAAACAAGATGAAAGCATACATTGTTCACAACACCACTACCACAAAGGAGCAAACATTATATTGAGGGTTTAAACAAGATGAGCCAGGAAGCAGCTGCAGGCGTCGGCCCGGGGGAGCAGTGTCCCCAGCATCAGGAGGCAGAACGCGAGCGGCAGGCTGTGGGCCTCGGCGCTTACGGCGGGCGGAGGGGCGGGGTTCGCAGCCTTGGGCTAGCCGCCGCGGCTTGGGCTCTCAGCGTTCCCCTCTCGCCGGCGGGAGCGCGCTGGTCTGGACTGCATTCCGCGGGCGCGCTTTCCTCTCTGGCCCTCACTCACCGCACAGACTTCTTTGCTCTAGGTCGCGGGGTGCAGCGAGAAGGGTACCGGGCGCTGCTGGCGGCGCGGAGGCGAGAGCTGGCTGGGGGAGGGGGAGCGAGCGAGTGCGCGCCGCGAACCTGGTCTTTGGGGAACGTGACATGACGAATTTGTCTGAGATCCAAATCGAAGAATCTGCATTCTGTAGAAATATACAAGCATACCCTCTCCCACAAGTTAGCAACACATCTGGCCTTTTTCACTCTCCAGTATGGAGGTCTTTTTACTTGACCAGGGGCCGAGTCGTAGCCTGTAATTCAGGCATCTAGTGTCTCATCATTGTAGTCTGCCCCTGTGTGTTTACGTTTAAGTGATTAATTACAATTTGGACATAACTATTTGTCTAGCTGTTTACCTAGAGATATGAAATTTATACCTTGAACCAGCTGCATTTTGATGGTGAATTTTGTGAGAATTTTTGGCCTTATCAATCTTTTTATTTAAGTTTAAAACAATTACTTTAGTCAATGCATCTGCCAAAGCATTTCCTTCATGTAAAGGGCCGGGCAAGCTGGAATGGGCTCTATGTCCCACAAAATATTTTTTATCTATGTGTTTAATCTTTCTGTAAATCAGATAACAAGGAGAAGATAGTAGTTTTATTTTTTGGAATATTAGCAGTTTCAATATGAGGAAACAACCCAACAATATATCAGGAGTCAGTCAAAAGATTAAAGGTGTGGTCTCCTAAATGTTGAAAGGCCTAAATAACTGCTTGTAACTCAGTCTTGACATTTTATTCCCTTGAATTAAAAGATCTTTAAAGGCCTTGGAGCTGTAATTTCCTGCACCCAAAAGGCTAGATCACTAGATTCAAATGTTTTGTGGCTCTTAGCTTGAGAAGTCAAGTTTTTTCTTTTCTGATAATAAGGTAAAAGCAAAAGCTATGTTACTCTTTGACCTTTATTAATTTATACAGTTTTGGTAGGCAGTGAGATCAAGACTTTAATTTCTCAATATAATCAGAATCTACTACACCATGCACCACCGAATTTTCTTTTTTTTTTTTTTTTTTTTTTTATTTGAAAAGAAAGCGAGCTATGCCCCAGGACAAATCTTCCAAAGTCCTCGGGTAGGGGGCCAGCCACTCCCGTTGGAATTGAAGTAAGCGGCACGTCAGGGGTTAATATTGTTGCTCAATCCTCTTGCCTTTTCTCCTAGCCTGGGTGAGACCCCCCTGAGGGGGTTTTCTCCAAGGAGCACGCTCTGCATATTGTGTACTAAAAGCTCCTTTGTTTAAAAAACTTTTTATCTTCCTCAGGCTTAGGCAACGCTTTGAGAGGCTTTGGGGGCAAAGTGGGGAACTCCTGGGTCCTGGGAGGCACAAACGGAGGCGGTGGCAATCGCCTTAAATCAGAAAGTGGTGGATAAGTTTTTTAAAGGTTTGCGCAGAGGGGGAGGGAGCTCGCCAGGGCGCTCAGCCGCAGCGTCCTGTAAGCCCTCTCCTTCCTTGGGAGGTAAAGCACTTTCTCCCTCTTTTTTTTTTTTTTTTTTTTCCAATAGCAGAAATTATGATCTGTGCAGAAAGTGGAGACTCACCACCATCCACCGCTATAGCCTCTCTCATAGGCTATTTAACAGCCTCATGACGGAGGTCCAGGACATGTCTAATCATAATACACAGAGCCAATAAACATTTGTCTATTCTTAGATGCAGAGAAACCCATTTTTTTTTTTTTTGAGAATATTTTTATTTATTTTGTACCCTCTTTACCCTATCTAAACTGCAGAGGGGACTAAAAAAGAAGCCTCAAGGTGAGGATCAAATTTATCCTCGGGACTAGAGAAAACCCCTTTCCGGGAAACTCCTAGCGGAGGCCCTTTACCCCCACATGGAGGAGGAGGCATGGGGGGATGGGAGCGTCCCGTATTTCTCTTCTCCTGTTTTGGAGATCTTTTAACTGTTTGGTGACTAAATCTTACAGACTGTCTGATAAGGGATGTTTCCCTCAAGCTCCTAGGAGCGGATGGTCTGACAGGGGAAGTTTCTCTTAGGCCTTTTGGGGCATCATTGTTTAAGAGATGCCGATCTCCATCAGAGTGATATTTAGCTATTATCTCGCCTAAATTGTCTTTTTCTTTTGGGGAAGGCTGATCTTGTTTCTCATCCCTAACTTTAAGTTGTTCCTGAGTAGTCATGGCTGCTAACATTTTTCTTAGTTGCCGATAGTCAGGTGGGTCTTCATTTTTCTCATTTTCCTGAGGTTTAACTACAGTTTCGACCTCATTTTCCTCTTTAAAGGTTACTTTTTTAGATTCAGGGGCAGGTTTAGCCACAGCATTTTCTTCACTATCCCCTTTAAGATGTACTTTTTCTGAATCGGGGGCAGGGTCTAAGACATCTCTAATGATGTTGCATAAGGAAAAAGCGTCATTAGGGACATTTTCTGAGCCAAGTTCGGCATGGTAAGTTTTTAGCTGTTTTCCTACTTTTTCCCAGACATCTAAGTTAACAGAGCCTTCGTCTGGGAACCAGGGACAGTGCTCTTGTACAAATGAAAAAAATGATTGAATGGCAGATTTTTTAACTTTGATTCCTCTTTTATTTAATAACTGTAAGATTACTCCTATAAAGAGCTGTCTTGCATTTCATTCAGTGTTACCCATGTCAGAAAATTAAGTATAGTAAAAGATTTTGCTTTTAGCTATCAAAAGATCAGGCTTTTCTTTGGCCTTTTAACTTCAGAAACTGTTTTCTCTCTCTAAGTCTAACACTTTAACACTTTCAACACTTCCCACTCCTCTCGCCCTGTCTGTCCTACAGGGGGGTCCGCGGCACCCTTGAGTGGGGTCCTAGCCGTCCCGAACACTGGAAGGACAATCGGGCTGATGACCCAGATTGTCCCGGGGGGGGAACAGAAGGCTGGTGACCCAAACTGTTCCGAGGGGGGAGCAGTAGAGCTGATGACCCAAACTGCTCCGTGGGGGAACAAGAGAGCTGATGACCCAGTTGTTCCGAGAACGGGGGAGCAAAAGGGCTGATGACCCTAATTGCTTTGGGGAGCTTACCTTCGAAAAAACCTGTTTCGGGCGCCACCTGCCGGGGTCCAGCCCCGGCTGATCCAGGGTCTTCGAAGGAGAGACGGCTAGGCGGCCTATTCAAATGTTAATTAGATATAATAAAGAGGAATAGAATGAGGATAGCTCAGTAGGAAAATTCAGTGGAGAAAAGAAGCTGAGTGGCTTGGTTTACGCGGAAAATCAATATAACCCGTGACACCAGGTTAGCTCTGACCACGGAGGCCGCAGGCGCCCTCTCGAATACCGGAAGGTGCCCCACCTTAGACACCTTCTCGAGTGGGTCTTAGAAGCCCAGGCAAATAAATGGTCGCAGAGGACATCCACGCTCCAGATGGACACTCAGCTAGAAGTTAAAGGGAAGAATGACATGGGGAGACCAAGCGTTGGTGAGCAAGGCCCATAGCTTTATTTTCAACAGGGGCTTTTATACCCTAAGTTACACATAGAGGACAATAGGGGATGCAAAATCAGCAGTCTTTGATGCTTATCAAAAACCAGGGTTTCTTTCCTGCAGATTTATCGTATACAAATGGTTTAGGTGATTTACATCATCTTCTGGCCAGAGGCCTATTAACATTTTATGACTCTTGACAAGCACTTATCAACAAAGACTTATTTTCTCTAAGAGTAATTATTCTAAGGTTTGGCGCCATCTTCCGAAGATAAGATTACGTTCCTATAGGGTGGATGTGTAATGGGTTTACAAAGGAAAGAATTTACTACCTTAAGGGTCTAAAGTTACTAACACCAGGCCACTACTTATTTTTTCTACATACCAACTATATTAATTAATGCACATTCAAGGATACAATTCAAGGGATGTGAAAACTTGGCAACAAACATTGGCTCATCAATGAAATCTTTTACTAGTTTTATTCTGACCGTTTCTAATTCTCTGAGAGGCTCTAAGCTATTTGAATATCTTAAGCTTCCCGTGCCTCTGGAGGCTGGGAGACTGTAAACAATCGTATGCATAGCTGTAGGTGTCCGGGTAAACTTGTCAGGCGAGTTAGAGAGCCATCTGAGGGGTTTGGATTTAAACACTCCTAATTGCCCAGGAACTTTATTAATTGGAGCTGTAAGTTAACTCTTTGACAGAGAGAGTGAGATGGTGGTGGGGGACAGCCCCCAGTAAAGTCAGAGGTGAGAGCACAAAGCAATAAAGTAGGCAGACTCTGGTTTTTTGGGGGGTAGATGCTCGAGAATATCCGGGGGCACTCCCGAGGCTCGATCCCGCCTTTGCGTATGCCGAGCCCCCTTCCTCATGACCTTTGTCACGAGTGGAATGTCTCTCGCCGGCTCCCAGCAGATGTGTGTTTGTACTTCAGATAATAAAAGATTAATTTTGCCGAGGAGAGTGCATGTGTGATTCTGGGGAGTGGGGGGGAAGCAGAGGAGGGTTTGAAGCACTATGCAAACATTAGTTAAGATTAATAGTAAATGGTCCTTGATTGTCTTCTCTTTACATAACATTCTGTGAATTTTACAGAATTTGTTTAGGCCAAATTAATGATGGCAGTCAAGGTAAAGGTAATGAATGCAAACACAAACTCGTTATAAACCAGTATAAATGCAAACCTGCAAAGGGGATCTTCCCATGAACAGAAAGGTGCTTTCCTTTCACTGTCTGTTTAATAAACTGCTAAGAGTTTACCATACCCATTTTCTCTCTCCTTAATCATTGAACACCTCTGTCCAGCTGCTTACCATGTTCCCCAGCTCCCTTTCAGCTGTAGCTGGTCATGCAGCTAAGTTCTGACCATTAGGATACGAGCAGAAATCCTACGTGTCATATTGGCATAGTGCTCCACAGAGGAACACTCTGGCCCTCTACCCCCTTCCCTAGAAGGGAAGAATAGAATGGCTAGAATATAGATAGGATGGTAGGAACTAGAGGAGCCATATCAAAGTGGACACAAGAGCCAAGGGCTGAGGGTGACAGAACTGTGCTACTCTTGGAAGGTTATGTGAAAAAGACATGGGATGGTTATGGGGAGTATTCTTTGTTGTAACAGTGCAGGCTGTAACCTGGTTAATCCTTACTTGCTCCTTCACTTAGTCTCACCAAACCTTTATTTTGTGCTCACTGCAAGCCAGGCTCTGCTAAGCGGCAGAGCTGTCACAAGGGGTCGTTCCTGTCCTCGCAGAAAGCGAGACTATAATATAGTTCAGTGGTTTCAGTCTCTAACTAGATAGGGTTGTTTGATCAGCTTTAGAGGGTACAGGAGGGGCAGAAATGGAGAATCAGGAACGTTAGACTCTGCTCTTGTTTTTCTGAATACCTGGATTTTCTCTGGTCCTGAGAAGTATCAAGATTGTTCATTTGCTCCACTAGTATTTGAGGGTCTATTAGATGTCAGGCTGAGGACAAACTAAGTAAAAATACATTCTCTCAAGCATCTTCACTGTGGTTGATACAGACACATAATGAGATAAATATAGGATAGTGGTAAGTTCTAAGGAGAAAGAGTAGGAAAGGAAGATAAGAAATGTCAGGGGTGGGAGGAGGAAGGTGGCTGATGGTTTTGATCCAGAAACCAAAGATCTCATTAAGAAGGAAATCTTTGATCAAAGTCCAAGAAGAGGTGAGGGAGTTGGGGGTAGTGAGTTTGTTGTGATTTAGTTCATTCTTAGTCAAGGCAATTCAGAAATCATATGAATGATACGGTAAAGATCTCAGATTGCCTGCAGGAGAAGGAGTAATTCAAGCAGAAATAGCTAAAGGTACAAACTTAAATTGCATGTTCTTTAGTCTCTGCAGGAGCTGCAGTAATAACTGAGGTGTTACACAGATGGAGACAAGAAATGTCAGTTGCTAACAACTTTGTGGATTACCACCTCCAGGAAATGGGCCACTTGGAGGACCAATCAATAAGGAGAGTTCAACTCAATATTTCATCTAATACAAGTTTAGTTTACAGCAGAAAATCAAAGGTGAAGTGTTCGGATGAAGAACCTACAGGCAAATTTACCTTAATCTCTAGCTCTGTCTTTCCATTATATTCTGTTCAACAAATACTCAGTGTCTGTTTTGTGCTTAACACTGTGCTGGGCATTGGGAAAGCAGCCATGAGCAGGCAGATGTTGTCCTTGACATGCAGCTTATATGTTCGTAGGGGGAGAGAATTTAGTCCATGAATTAAAGTTATTTAATAGCTCTGATAAGGGAGCTGATCAGGGGCTGTGAATGAATATAACTGATAGCTGATCTTCTCTGAGAACTCAGGCATATCCATTTTGAGGAAGAGGTATTGAGACCTGAAGAATAGGAAGGTGTTATTAGTTGGATGAGGGAAGGGAGTCAAACACCTTAGGCAGACAGGCCCTAAGGATCGAAAGGCCACTATGTCTCAAGCATGGAGTACAAGCCAAGTGTGAAGAATTGAGGCTGGAGAGGTTGATGGGGGCCAGAGGAGGCTGCATCTTGGAAGCCAACGTTAGAGTTTTTTTTAAAAAATACTGAGAACAGGGAGAAACTATTGGGGTGGAAGCTGGGGCTGGAGGCAGGTACTGGGATCAGATGTGTGCATTGATTGCAGAGAGGCAAGTGAAGGCTGGACTTTGAATTCAGGTGATACTGGTGGAGGCGGCTGGGGAGTAGATGTAGTAGTGGTGTTGAGGAGGTGATGGATTGCATATGGGAAGAAGAGTTTGGGGTCAGGAATGACCACCAGTGTGCATTTTACTTTAGGCAACCAGATGGTGGCACAGTTTACTGAGATGGAGAAAACTGGAGGAAGGTGTAACTTACCTGGAAAGGTAAAGAGTTAGTCATGAAGGAAAGCAGTTTCTATTTTTGCTGTCGCAAACACTTCTGAAATGATCATCCTGATTAATAATAATGATAGCTCACATTAAGACCACTTGCTGCTGCTAAGTCGCTCCAGTTGTGTCCGACTCTGCGACCCCATAGACAGCAGCCCACCAGGCTCCGCCGACTCTGGGGTTCTCCAGGCAAGAACACTGGAGTGGGTTGCCATTTCCTTCTCCAGTGCATGAAAGTGAAAGTGAAGTTGCTTAGTCGTGTCTGACTCTTCGCGACCCCATGGACTGCATGCAGCCCACCAGGCTTCTCCATCCATGAGATTTCCCAGGCAAGAGTACTGGAGTGGGGTGCCATTGCCTTCTCCGTAAGACCACTTACAACGTATTAAACATGAGCTGGACACTTTACCTATAGTATCTCCCACAATGTTGAAAATCCCATAGGCCAGGTACAACTATCATCTCCATTTTACAGATAAAGAAGCAGGTTTTCAGAAATCCAGAAGTATGATCATGGCATAGAGCAGATGGCCAAGGTCAGGTTACCTGGCTCCAGGATTCTTAGACTTATGCTGCTTCACCCTAGCTCCTGACATCTGCAACCACTTCCCCTAATTTCCATCCTACCCACCCTCTTACCCCCATCAGAGATGTGTTCTCAACCCTCTTGCCTGCTCCCAGTTACTGGTTGTGGCAAAGCTGCCCAAACACCTGTGTCTTGAATCTCATTCCTCTTTTCACCCTGCCAGACCCAGTTCTACAAATGTAGCTAAGGCATCATGGGCTTGGAGAAAAAACAAAGGGCAGGAGGATGTGTGTATATAGACCGGCCTTCCTGATACCATCTACATGTTCAATTACCACATAATAGTTCACTTAGCTTGCATATCAGCAGAAGACAGACATGAACTCAGCCAGATCCTTTCCAGGGAAGAATCTAGGGTTAGGTTCCCCGTGACAAAGGACCCATTACTGCCCAACTAGTCAAACACTAGCCTAGAGATAGGTATGAAATTATTTAGGGTCCCAGTGCTGGCAAAAAGCAGAACTCAAGTCCAGTTCCTCTTACCGATCCTGCTTGATTTCTAGATTGCAGCTCTACCTAGGTCCAATTATTTAGGCATTTCTTCTGGAAGTATCTATTCAACCCTATAGATACATCAGAAAGATGGCTTCCAAATTGTCTCCATCTTAGCATTTTTCAGCTTTAACTTCTTGATGCCTTGGGACAGTATTTTATTAAGACATCCCAACAGCCTCCTGGATCACTCTGGCTTCAACTGATTCTGGTCCAAGAACTTCAGGTAGCCTCTAAGCCAGCTGATAGTGCCCCCAACCCTGGCATTTTTTGTGGGTCAGCTTCTCCCTTAGGCAGCGCTGCCTCAAGCCTGAGGCTCATTTACGGCACAGCTAACACTTGAGTGCTAGTGTTAACACTGGTTATGTCACTTGACATTGACCCCTGTAGAGCTAGGTGATATAATCCCATTTCACAGTTGAGGAAACAGACCAGGACAGATTAAGTACTTTGCAGTGTCACACAGCCAGTGAGCAGTAGAACTGGGATTTAAAGCCAGACAGACTCCAGAGCTGATCACTCTGCAAACTGCCTTGAGGTCTATCCATGGGGAGCTGTAGAAGAGGAACATACTATGCTGCACCTGTATTAGTCTCCTACCCCCTCAGCCCCTAGATTAAAGCTGAAGGGTCCCCCATATCAGCAGTGTGTGATTCCATTATGCCAGTCAGGGTTCTCATACCCTCCTTAACATTTATTCCATTTAGTCTTCTCCGTAGCCAAGGGTCACACAGATTAGCTGAGTTACCATTACTGTAGGTTAGAAAGGTTTGGCTGCGTTTCCAAAAACCAAACTGTTGTATGAGGTTATTGTAGAATTAGCTCCATTAGGGCTTGGTTGGTGTTAGCTCTCTAAGATATGGAAGTCAAGCCCAAGATGAACTGTCAGATGCTCATCTCGGCTGCTTCAATGGGATAGGAGCAGGAAGAATCTTGGGCACTTCCAAGGATCCTTCCTTGGGAATGATGAAGGAGGAGAAGTGGTGGTAGGGAGCTCTGGCCTAAACCTGGAGCTCTAGTAAGTCTTTTCTAAGCCTCAGCTTAGATCCTTACATAAGTTTCAGTGTCCAACAACCCTCACAAAAAGTTTGTAGAATTGTGTGCCTGTATGCATTTGCCTGATAAGCATCCTTATCATTCTTCAGAGTCTCAAAATCTGAGTGACCCCTACATGGCTTGGAACTACTTGATTAAATAATCTACCAAATCTCCTTTTAGTCAAAGGTTCTCTAAGCTCTAGTGCCCTAATGAGCTAGGTGACTTCTGAAACTATTTTAAGCTGCCACAAAGAGACTCCCTAGAATTAGGTTAACTTTAATAATGGTCAAGGTTATTACAATTCTTTCTATTCCCTCCCAGGTTCTTTGAAATCAGCTCCTCCAAGCTAGGCTTATTCATCCATTGCTTTCCTGCTGTGTTCTCCAGAGCGGGTCTCCTGTCTACTTTGGGAAGAAGTACTGAACAGCTGCCCCCATCACCTGACCCTCAGGCCCCTGCTTCACAAGGTGGTTCTGGTCCAGAAATGACTCCTGGAAGGGCTTAGGCCCAGAGAACCTCTGAGAGCCACAGAGTGGATGCCTGGTGGGAAGAACTGCCCCACAGGGAAGGTCTCCATGGAGCCCTATTACAGGGAGTTTTTTTTTTTTTTTTTCCAGCAGATGAGGCAGCAATTCTTCTCTGAGGTTGGCTCTGAAAACACTTGCCAGAGCAAGCAACTGATTGACCCTAGGGAAAGGTGAAGCTGGAGAGGAGCAAATGTCTGTTAAAACTGACTTGGGCCACTTGGAGGTGGGACGCAGGCTGTGCTTAGGTCAGCCTGCTCAGGATCCCCTTTTATGCCCCTTTCCCAAGTGGCGCAACCAATGACCAGAGCATCCTCAGCACTGGGTCTAATTTGGTGAGGTTTTATTGTAGAAATGTGGCCCCTGTTGACCCAGGACACCCTAACCACAGAGTGCTGCAGGTGGAACCCGGTGCCTCTAGACCAGCTTCCCCTTCCCCTGTGCGGGCAAAGAAAACTGGGTCCTCGGACCTGGGCGGCACCCATTTAAACTCTGCGTCCCCTCACTTCCCACCCCAGGGACGCAGCCTCTGAGGGCCATCATTTCTAAGTCCAGCTGAGTTCACATTCGGATCCTAGTGGGACTCTCCAGTGCCAAAGAGTGGGAGAGGCGGTAGTAGCCGCAAGAAGACGGCCACAGGGCAAGGAGTCCAGACAGGCAGCTCGAACCTAGCTGTGCGCTTAGCTAGCTGCACGCTCCTCTAGCCTACTCTTTCGGCAAAGTAGGGAAGTCAGCTGGCGGCGAGGAAGGCTCCCTGGTCCGGGCGGATGCGCTGTCTTCAGGAAGGCACCCCGGCTGGTCCCGCTGCCCACGGAAGAAAGCCTCCACCAGGGGAGCAGCACAGTTCCCCGCGACCAGGAGGATGGGGACCCTCTGCAGCCTCCAAACGCCTCCGACTCCTTTGATGCACACGGTGCTGCTCGAGGGCGGGAAGGGTGTGTGGGGGGTCAAAGTGCAGTGTTCCCAGGGGCATCAGGTGCACCCTGCCCAGCTCATACCTACTGCTGGTGGCGAGACCGGGACCCGGTGTGGCTACACCGGCCGCATCTTCCAGGGCGCGCGCGCGTCCCGCAGAGAGCGGTCGTGGGGCAGAGCGGCGAAGGCCGAGTGGCGTAGCTGGCAGCCGATAAAGAGGATGACGAGCGCCACGGAGAGCAGCAGCAGGAAGAAGAGCAGCAGGTAGGTGGGCAGGTCGGGCTTGGCGGCCGCACCGTCCCGCATCCCGCGCGCGGTGGCCAGCTCCAGCGGCAAAGCGCCCTCCGCCTTGACCGTGGCTGCCAGCGCCAGCGCGCCGCCTACCGCCGCCTCGGGGCCGCCCGTGGTGTTGAACACGTCGCCGTACATGGCCCGCGGGGCTGCCGACCCCCGGCCGCCTCACTTCGCTTCCATGGTGCGCCCTGCCCGCTCCTGTACGCGCGACCGACCGCAAGCCAGGTGCCTGCGGGACCGCCGGGACTGCGAAGCCCCGGACTGCTTCCTCGCCACCGCACTCAGCTGCCCTCTCTGCGGGGTGGTGGACCCCAGCGCTCCGAGCTGGACAGCTCGGCACCCACGATCCCCGGACTTTTCAGATCTGTCACCGTCGCCACCCACGGTTCTGAATCAGTCACCTGGGTTTACGGCCGTCCTTTCAGTTCAAACCCCAGCTCCGGTGAGCTCCGGGCTCCAGGACACCCCTGGGCTGCGGCGGTGGCGGAGAGAGGTGAGTGGTGCGTGTGGCCGCAGCTCGGGGTTCCTGCTCTGCACCTCCAGACACCAGTGCACCGAAGGCTCAGTCTGGGAGTCCTCCGCGTCCTCCCGCTGCCGAGTCTCAGAGCAGTTCTGCAGCCTTGAGTCCCCGCTGAGACACCTGGTGTGCGGCGAGCCTGTCCCCGCTGGCTCCAGCTGCTGCGCTCCAGTCGAGAGCAGGAGACTGAGCTCCGAGGCGGCCCCGCAAGCTCCGGTCCCGGGCGGGGGGCGGGACTGGTGGCGACTGTCCCCGGGGAGCGGCTGCGAACCAATGAGAGCGAGAGAGGACAGGGCTGCGCCTGCCCCAGGCCCGGCCTCAATCATTCACGGAAGGAGGGACACACAGAGAGGGAGGGAGGGAGGAAAAACACAGGGTCACGGAAAGACAGATGGATGAAGAGCAGATTACAGACCTATGAACAGAGACACGCAAAACGGAGACAATATGGACAGCAAACCGATTCGGAGACCAGCCTCAGCCACGCATGGACACCTGCTTTCGTCCTTCTCATTCATGGACATTCTCCCTCCAGGCACAGCCCAGTTGGCTCCCAGCCCCAGGACTGAGTAGTTCTGGGAGGGCCAAGAGGCTGAGCGCAAGGGCAGAGGGCTCCCAGATGAGCTGAAGCTGCTTCCTGGGGCCCCGCTCCTCCCCAGTGGAGAGCACATGTGAGCTCACCTTCTCAGCGCACCTGGCCTGCAGTGCTCAGAGGACCAGAGGCAGACGTGGCCCACCTGCTTGTAGCAGCCCTGGCAAACACTTGGTGGCCAGGACAGAGGTGAGGGGTCAACAGGACCAAGAGGGTGTCCCCTTTCCAGAAGTCAACACTGTTCACCTCCTTTGGAAGTTTTCCAAGCCTCCCAGATCAGAATGGGAACCAGTGCCAGCCACCATGGCCCCTGGGTTCTTCAGAAGCACTGACTGCCCTGGGCTGTCATGGTCTGGCATGGAAAGGAAGCAGCCACTTGCCCCCAAGATTCTGACGGACGCACTTCCTCACCGGTCAGGAACGATCCTCCTTCCCTTTCACACCCGGGCACCTCACTTCTCACTTGAATCCCAGCTCCAAGACCCCTATAGGGTGAGCCAAGGGCACAACTCTGTCTCTCTCCCCCATACCTTCTTCCCCCGTCAAGGGGTACAGGACATGGGAGAGCTTGGTGAGCACTGGCTGCAGGAACTGGTGGGAAGATGAGTTAATTATTCCCCTCCCCCCAACTGCACCTCATACCTGCCCCCAGGCTTAATTAACAAGGACTAGTAAGGTGTGCAAGGCTGCCCTTGGCCAGCGCTCATTCCCTTAAAGCCCAGCTCAGCCCAGAAGAAACACCTCTGCAAGCTCTTTGCCTAACACGAAAATTTGTGAGCCTGAGTCCTGACACTACAGAGAGTCTAACTGCTTGCTGTGTGAGATGCAGGAGCGCTGCAAGGAGATCCAACCAGTTCATCCTAAAGGAGATCAGTCCTGGGTGTTCACTGGAAGGACTGATGCTGAAGCTGAAACTCCAATACTTTGGCCATCTCATGCAAAGAGTTGACTCATTGGAAAAGACGCTGATGCTGGGAGGGACTGGGGGCAGGATGAAAAGGGGACGACAGAGGATGAGATGGCTAGATGGCATCACTGACTCGATGGACATGAGTTTGAGTGAACTCTGGGGGTTGGTGATGGACAGGGAGGCCTGGCGTGCTGTGATTCATGGGGTTGCAAGGAGTCAGACACAACTGAGGGACTGAACTGACTGACTGACTGAAGTCCTGACCCTATAGAGAGTCTGACTGCTTGCTGTGTGAGATGCAGGAGTGCTCCAGAGGCCCACCTATAGTTCCACAGATGGGCCTGTAGGGTGCTTCCCTGGGCACAGAGGGAGGTTTTGTGTGGGGTGGGGTGGGGTGGGACCTGGCAGGACTCAGCATGACCCCATCTGCCCTTTACGGTCCTGGGGCACTGCCCAGTGTGCTCCCAGGGCATAGGACCTTAAGCCGCTGTGCCTGGCTTCTGCTTAGCCCAACTTCTCATTTTCCAGATGGGAAAGCTGGCTCTGAGAGGGGCAAGGCTTTGTCTATGTTAGCACAGGGAAGCCTCCACATAACAGTGTGCAGCAGCCGTGGATGTGGGCTACTCAGGAGAGGGGCAGAGTCCCTTTCTCTGAAGGCCTGAGCCATTTGAGACAGCATTCTATTCGGCCAGCAGGACCCTAGGGACCTTATGTGAAACCTGAACAAGCCTTCTCAGGGCCGCTGTCAGCCAAGGGGAGAGTCAGCGTGTGGATTCACGGAGAGGGGTTTATCCAGGTGAAGCCCCTGCTGTCAATAACTCCCTGGGTTCTTTGTTTGCTTTTTAAAGTATAACAAAATTATTTCTAGTTGAATATTAATAAATTATTTTTCATTAAAAACTGTGCCTATCTGAAATATATACAATGAAGGAAAACATCAAAATGTTTTTGGTTTGTAGCCTCAGTTTGTGGTTTGGCCTGGAATTTCCCTCATGTGTTTGGGGAATCATCCCTAACCCTGCCGACCCTTCTTCCTCTCTGCTCTGCCCCCGAGGTCAGGTAAGACACTAGGCAGTGGAGGGAAGGCTGGGTGGCTCAGTCGGGAGGGCCTCAGCAGAAGCAGGGACAGGTTCCTGGTTTTGGACTATAAAATAAGGGTTTATGGTAGGTGATTTCTGGCTCTGAAATAGTGCTGTGTTCCTCCAGGAAGTGAGCACAGAGCAGGGGGTGTCTGCAAGAGGGTCTGGTGTGGATAGAGAGTCCCCATGGCTCCATTGCTTGTGGTAGGAGCAGAGAAATCTCTAGAAATGCTCATTTGTCCTCAGAGCTGTGGCTTTTCATCATCCTATTGCATTTTGCAGAAGTAACACATGCACGGGCTTGCAGCCTGTGATTGGAGGAGCTGGGACTTGAACCTGGACAGTGGGCTTCTGTGTCCACTCAGTGAACCAGGACTGTGGGCCACCTCCGATTTAGAAGAGTCCTAGCAGCCATGATTCACAGACCTCCTCTTTCCGCAGGCCAAGCACTTGCTCCTCACAGCAACCTGTGCAACAGACATGCTAGCACCTCCACTTCCCCAAGGAGCAGGCTGCAACCTCGAGAAGCCGTGTCGCCTTCCAGGTCACACGGCCAGGTCTGGGTGCCAAGGAGCCTCAGACTTGGCAGCTTGTGCTCATCCACTCGGTCTTTTTTTTTTTTTTAATGGACTTAGAGTCTGTACTCATTTTGTTTTAATAATTTTATTTATATATTTATTTTTGGCTGTGCTGGGTCTTCATTGCTGCACGGGTTTTTCTGTAGTTGCAGAGAGCTGGAACTGCCCTCTAGCTGTGGTGTACAGGGTTCTCACTGCGGTGGCTTCTTTTATTGTGGGGCACGAGCTCTAGGTCGCCTGGGCGTCAGTATTTGTAGCCCTCGGTCTCGGTAGCTGCGGCTCCCAGGCTCTAGAGCACAGGCTCAGTAGTAGTTGTGGTGGAGGGCTTTGTTGTTCTGTGGCATGTGGGATCTGCCCATCTCAGGGATCAAACCCGTGTCTCTTGCCTTGACAGGCGGATTCTTTACCACTGAGCCACCAGGAAAGTCTCCACTCAGTCTTAAGCTGCTTTTTCTACTGAGACACTTAGCAGAGAGAGTATGGACAAACTGCCTTTCCTTTTGGTAAAGTTGGAGGAAGTCTTTTGCCCTTTTGGGTGGGGAGGGGGGGTCCTTTGGTCCAAAAGTGGGCGCTGTTTCTTTTTGGAAAGATGTTCAGAGCTCTGGGAGGGCGGTCACATTCCCTGAATATTCCCCAGCAGGAAATGAAACAAGACTGGTGCTGAGTAAATGCAGAGATGAAGTTTACACAGCTTTTTACACAAGCCAGAGCGACCTTCCATTAGGGAGCTTTGTGTACCCATACATTTAAGTCGGGAAAGATTATGAAGGGGCTCGGAAGTAGGCTTTGACAGGCAGAGGTCACAGGGTGGGACCCCGGCAGGACCTCTTCCCCATTATGTGGTCACTGAGTGACACAGGCTCCCTCCCCGCTGGCCTGTCTGCCAAGAGACCAAGAGGCAATGGTGCCTTTCCTGTCACGCTGGGGCCATTTGCTAGCCGTTTAATGGAAACTTGAGAGACTGCAAGCCTTGCAGCCCCAGGATTTCATAAACTGTTTCTCTCCAGCCCTCCATACCTGGTGAAGCTATTTTTTTTCTTCCTCTTGCTAGGGGAATTATTATTAAAGCACTCAGCATCACCAAGAGGCTGGGGTGAAGATCAAGGCTGAAATGCTGCCGTCTGAAGTTGGAGTTCATTGCTGCCGGTGTGGGTTTCCCTGTGAATACTGCGTGTATTCAGCTGCTGTGGAGTGGCCTCCGCATCCTCCATGAATGCTGGTGAAGCTGTTGCTCACAGACCTTTAATTCTAACTATCACCCCGGCAACGTTTGGTTTTATTGTTTTGGTTTTGTTTTTGAGATGACTTTGGCAACTGTTGTGGTTGGTAATTGTGGTTGCTTTTTAGAATGTCCGTTTTAGGAACTAAATAACAAGTAGGCCAAGCCCAAGCTCTGAAATGAAGTGATTTTTCCAAATGGAAACAGGCAGCAGGGGGCTTGAGAATGGTCAGGCTGGGCCTTTCGAGGGCTTGCAGTCTGGTTTGTGGGGCGGGAAAACTGGAGAAGGGATGGGGAATAAGGGAGAGATGATTCTGGAAGGAGGGAGCTCACTGAAGGGATCGGATCCCAGAAAAGGGCATCTCCACCTCTGTCCTCTGGTCCCACGGGCCTGCAGGTCTCTCGGGATCAGAGGGTGGGATGGAGAGTCAGGGAAGCAATTCCTGGGCTGCCTGGGACCTGACGTGCAGGCTGGGGGCACTGTCTCTGACTCTGGTGGTAGGATGTCTCTGGATGTTTTTTGGACAGTCTCACTGGTTAGTGGAGAAGGCACTGGCACCCCACTCCAGTACTCTTGCCTGGAAAATCCCATGGATGGAGGAGCCTGGTAAGCTGCAGTCCATGGGGTTGCTAGGAGTCAGACATGACTGAGCAACTTCACTTTCACTTTTGACTTTCATGCATTGGAGAAGGAAATAGCAACCCACTCCAGTGTTCTTGCCTGGAGAATCCCAGGGATGGGGGAGCCTGGTAGGCTGCCATCTCTGGGGTCACACAGAGTTGGACACGACTGAAGTGACTTAGCAGCAGCAGCAGCACTGGTTAGTGCCTCAACATCCTTCTCTTTGGTCTCAGTGACATGTAACCTCACCTGCCTTTCTGGGTCCCTGTGTAGCCTCCAGCCAAGCAGGTTCCAGTGACATAAGACTTGCAGATTACTGGGACATGTTGCCACCCCTGGGGCCCCATGACCTAGACTCCTCTGGGAAGGTCAGGGGTTTGTCTGGAGGTGAAACTGAACTCCTGCTGCTGCCTGGCCTGGCCAGGTGTTGGGTGGAGTCACCAGTTGGGTCACTGCATGCTAAGGAAAGACCACTGCTCTGGTCAACGATGGGAAGCAGGCTCAAGCCAAGCTGGAGCCAGCATATACTGAAAGGGACAGGATTGTTGTTTGAAATCAGTAACCAGACTCAGGGACACCTGGCCTGGTGGGGTCCTGTGGTCCCTGTTCCGATATCAAGGCATGGGGTACTCGGCCTATGAGGTTGCACTTGGAGGAACACTGGGGCCCAGAAGTTGTGACAGGCAGTAAGGCTGGGCAGGTGTATGTTTAGTTAATGAAGAGGTACCCCCAACCCACCCCATCTGTGGCATGTTGGAGAACTACTTCATGGAAGAGTCTGGGACTTGGTGAGGCCAGGGCAAAGGAACTCAGTTAGGAAGGGCTGGCTATTTTTTAATTGCATGTCCTAAGGTTTAGGATGCGCTCGTCAAGTGGGATGCAGAATTAGCACAGGGGTGTGATATTAAATAGCATTGAATCACACGATGCAAAAATTACTGTTTTGTAATCACCTTTAATTATTCTGATGATGGCTAGAAGAAAAATCTATTTTGGTCCTGGGTCAGTTCGGATCCTCTGAGAAGCACGTACAAGAGATTTACTGGTAGAAACGCCTGTGATGGAGAAAAGGCATGGGAGCTGGAGTCGCTAGAAGAGCCTTAGGTATCAGTGCAGATCTGACACCTCTAAGAGGAGAGGGGAAGGAACAGCTTGGTACGTCTCATCCATGCCAGTGGAGCGGTAGTGGTGGAGGGCATGGTCACAAGAGCCCCATCAGGCAAGAGGTGTGCAGCTGTGCAGCGCTGGGCTCAGAGGATGGTTCAAAGGGTCATCTGGGGCTGGGGCTGGTGACCCTTTACACAGGGCTCCTGAGGCCCGGAGGAAGGGGCAGCTGCCAGGGTTGAAGTCCAGACCAGACTAACCCCCCTGGGGTTAGCCCCCTGCCTAACCCCCAGCCCTAGTTAACTCTTTCCCTCTGGGCTTTCTCCCGGGTGGGTGAGACCAGGCAGCCTCCAGCTGTTTTCTGATGGATTGGACTGGGTGCCTCAGATTCAGAGTCTTCCGAGGATGAGAGTTACACTCTCTGAGTCTGGGCCAAGGTCAGAGCCCAGGGTCTCAGCCAGCCCCCCTTGAAGCCAGTGCTTTGTGTGGTTTTGGGTATAAGTTTATGCATGTCCTGGGCAGTCTATTGTGGCAGGACCTTCTCTCTCTCATTGTCACTGGTGTTTCCACAGGGCTTCCTACTACCCGATGCTATCCTCTGTGGTCCATCCTTAGGGGCAGATCCAGGTTTTGTGGAGCCTGCAGCTCTTACATCTTAGGGGCCCTCTCTGAGAACAGCACAAAATTAGATTTTAAAGTAAATATTTATTTAGAATGAGAAACTGAATAAAAATAAATTTTAAAAAGCTGACCAAGATCTAAAAATATAGGAAAACAATCCAGACTGGCTTCTGGGGCCATACCCTTCCATCATCACATTCCTTGGTACCTGGTGTTGGGTGACAATTCCATGCAGGGTCCCCCTTCTGACCCTGTACCTTTGGGTCTAGACTCCAGTGAGCTGAGGTGGTGGGAGTGTTCCTGAGATCCCCAGTGGAGAGGGCTGACAGTACCTTGCTTCCAAAGTAACTGGCAACCCCTTAGTTACAGGCACTAACATTTGGAGGAAATGTATTTCTAATTCAGCCTCTTCTTGGCTTGATCACCCAAATTTCCATGGTTTCTTCAGCACCACACAACCCAAGGAAAAGTGTAACTGGGGAATTTTGAGGGGAAAACAATAGTCTTAGCTGTTGCTTTTGCAAACTTTATAAACACGCAATAGGTCAGCATGAGCTGGGGGGGCCTGAAGCTTAAGCCTCATAGCCTCATGGTAAACCCAGCTGAAGCCATCCTGAATGTGTCCCCTGCCAGAGGCAACCCGTTATCCTTAGATCTTGCCTGAGTCAGTGACATACATTGGCTCCTACTGAGCTTTTTGAAATAAAACTCATTCCCCTTAATTTTTATTCTGGTTGTAAAAGGAGTATTTGGGCATTACTGAGAAAATACAGACAAGGGTAAAGGAGACAGTGAAAGTCATCCTGGAATAAACCCTGTGGGCAAACAGTAACGATTTAGAATTTCACTCTTCTCCCAGCCCCTGCCAGGGGTTTGACATGACATTGATGTCGACAGGTTGGAACATCAGGACATCAGCATGTCATGGGCTTGCATTATGTTCCTCCTTTCGGTCTGGCTGGTTGCTCTAGAACATTCTTGATTGCCAGATTCCATTACTTTTCTTACCCAAAGCCCTTTAAGGCTCAGATGAGGGCCTGACCAGAAGACGCGACACAGCTGGGGGTCCTGATGAGCAAGATGCCCATTTTGGCTCCAGCATGTTTGAGAGGGTGGGAAGGGGTCTCTACTTGTTCACAGACCCAGATCTGTGAGCTGAAGGCTGGTCCTGCTTCCAACTCTGTCTGAGATCCCTGGCATCGGGTGTGGGCAACAGTAGGGACAGGATTTACCACCAAGGAAGAACTGGGAAGGGTCATTAGGCATAACCTTAGGGTTCAGGTGTGGTTGAGCCTTTGCCTGGAAGGTATAAGGGATGGCTCAGGTGATCTGTAACCCCACCCATGGCCGAGAGCGAGGGCAGCACCAGCTAGAAAGACTTGGTCTGAGTCAGCAAGAAACCCTGGGTTTGGGGCCTGCAGGGAGGCATGTCTCCAACTCCTATTGTCAGTATATCCTTCTCTTGGCAGCCCCAGAGTTAGCCTCCCAGGCAGCCTGCAGGGAGGCTGGGCTGGGATGGGGAGCTTCAGCTCACTTTGCCTCCAGATTCTGCTCCAGAGCTGGGGTCCCAGGTGAGCACTGAGGGGCTGACTCTCCTCTCAGGGGTTGAGTCCTGGCTCTGCATGGACAGGCATGCCTCCCTACTACCCTCCCATCTCAAGGGCCAGGCTGCAGACCCGGTTCTCTTCTAGAGGAGACTCTTCCATGGTGGTGGGACCCTGGCAGCTGGTCCGGGCTTCTCACAGACCCTGTCTTCATGGACACAGATCCTGAAGCCACTTCCTAAGCTGACAGGAGGTGGGAAAGGAGAGACATCCTCTGACAACATTTTCCATCCCTGACTAGAAGGAGGCAGAAAATCCAGGTTTACACAATTTTTCAAAATTGTGTAATTAGAAAATTATTTCTAAAAGATTATTCCTAATTTCCATAAAAGATAATTATGTTTTCCTTTTTTTCTTCCAAAGTTTTAACAAAACAAACAAACAAAAAAAACCTAGGTTTCTCTCTCATCAAAGTCCTAGGGATCCCAGTTATCTTAATTTTGGAAAAGTCCCTCCCTGCAGCCAGTCACTCATGTTCCACAGCTGCCCCTCAGGCAGGACCCGGGGGATGTGGGAGATGGCTTTCATTTCTTCCCTGTCCTTCCACCTCTGGGCAGTGTCATCTTCTCCAAGATCCTGGTCAGAGACCATGGGCAGAAGGAACCAAGGATGTGGGGTCAGGCCAGAGAAAGGGCCCCTGCCTGAAGAAACAGCACATTGGTCATGAAGAAATCTGAGAGAATGTCCTTGATGGTGAAGGAGGGATGAATATGTCCACCTGATTCATGAGGAAATGTGATTATTTTAAAAAAAGTTTTAAGTGAGAGAACTGATGCTGTCCTTTAAGTGGCATTTTAAAACCTAAATTAGAAACTACATCAGCATTGCCATTTGATGCTGAAGCGCAAGAAATTTGACTTGTTCATTCCCTGGGCTCAGGCTCCCAGGTCAGAAGTTAGGGGGTCTCCATTTGGGGAGGTTTCTCCTGGGGAGTCATGTGCAGTCCCAATACCCCAGTACTACTGGAGAAGGGGCTTCTCCCACCACTCCCTAAGGAGGCTGCCTGCAGGCTCTCTGTAAGATGGGAGACGTGGGCTGGATGACTGGGCATCATCTGGCCCCTCTTTGAGAAAGCCTTTGAAAATGACATCCCCAAAGATACAGTGTTGAGTGGGTTTTCTCAACTGGAACCAAAGAGGGAAAACAGGAAGATGCATGGGAGTGTTAAGGGCACTTGAGATATGCCAGTCCCCCGTCCAGCCTGGCTGCGTCTCGAGTTCACCCGCCCAGGCAAGACTGGCAGTGTCCTGCACAGCCTGTAAGGGTTGCTGAGCTGTGCGGTGGTATGCTCAAGAGACCCACTCTGTTTCTCCTCATGGTACCCCTTCTCCCCAAACCCTTCTGAATCACCTGGGAGCTTTAAAAATGCAGGTTCTGGCCTCAACCCCAGAGATCTGAATCTAGCCTTTGGAGCTGGGAGTGTATGTGTGGGTGCACGCACGTGTGTGTGTGTGTGTGAGAAAGAGATGTCCTCGAGCACTGACCAAGGCGCCCTTCTGCGTGTCCTGACACCAGTGATCCTTGTAGGCAGATGGCAGTCAGACTGTCCAACATAAACTGCCTCAGGGAGTGGATGACAGATTTAACAAAGGAGTCGAATGATCGGCTTTTGAGTTTCAGGAGTCGAGGCCTGGATATAAGGTTTGGAATAAGACACGATGAGGAAGGGGAAGGCTGTGGACAGCACACAGAGTGCCTTTGGGTGAACTGTAAAGAGGTGTCTTTCTCCTTGGCAGGGCAAGGGCGGATTTTAGCCTGAGTGAGCCCTCACCCACAGCAGGCCACACACTGCTCTGCCATATGGGGTGTTCCTGTGCAAAGGCAGGTTTCCCCATCCCTGAAACTGAAAGAGCTCTCCCTGATCTTGGGGCAGGGTCAGGTCGGAGGTGAGGACAGCAGAGCTGGTGGGGACACGAGGCGACCTTAAATGTTTGGTGGGTCCCTGAGAGGGGGCACAGGGCCACTCTGATTCGGAACAGAGAACAGAAACCCAGATAGTTTTGGGGAGCAGAGGGAAAGAACAGATACCTTTCTTAGGTAGAGCCCTAGGGAGGAGGCAGAGGCCCTAGGATGCGGACGGCTCCCCAGCCCCACTGGGTGTGAGGCAGCAGAATGGTTCCTGAAAGCTCACCTTAGCACCCTGTGGCAGAGCCGGGGGTGGGGTGTGGGGCACAGCTAGCTTCCTCCGGCTCCACAGTGGTTTGGAGACTGCAGGAGGGCTTGCGTGCCCGTGCTCCGAGAAGGCCAAGAGAGTGGCAGGAGGTATCTGAGGATGGCTTTTGGATGGGAATGAGGGTCTGTGTAGCAGGGACTTGCAGGACTGACCTTTCAGAGGCAGAGAGAACAGTGGCGGTGGACAGAGAGGACCACCCACCTTCAGCTACAGAACCGAGCGCCAGTTCTGTAGGTGTGGGGACTCAGAACTGAGACTTCTGTCACTTCAGGGGACAGAGCCTCACAGAGATCCACTAACGGGAAACTAGCATGACAATCCAACCCGCTTGAGTTTGTGGATTAAGAATGATATACTATGCAAAGAAAATCATAAGTAAATACCTAATAATGATCTCTGCATGGTAGGACTAAGTGCAATTTTCATTTTCTTCTTTTTGAGTGCTGCGGCTTTTGACAATTTCTCCAGTGACCATGTTTGCTTTTTAAATGAAAATAATAATTTTTTTTGAAAACAGTAACTTGCTTTTTTTCTCTCTCTCTCTTCTCTGGGGTTCTCATTCCTTAAGTGCCTCATCCATCATGCTTCCTTCCACCCCTCTGACCTTCCCTCCTCGCCGGTGCCTGGTAGACACTGGCCGAGGTGGGGCTGGAGTCTAGGAAGGCAGTGGCTCTAGTCGGGAGTCCTAGAGTCATGATGACACCGATGATATCACCACCAAGGACACTTTTCCGTCCTCTCTGCAGCCATTTAAGAGGACAGAGGCCAGGGATGTGGAGGGAGAGATGCTTTCCTCATTTTTTTGTGTCGGAGTGACTGTCTCTCCTCCCCCAAGCAGAAGGGTTCAGGCTGAGCTCTGCTGAGCCAGTGTGGGCTGGGCCTCTGCACTGTCCAAGCTCCCAAGTAGCACTCCGTCCTCAAATCTGCTCCTCAGTCCCCTCTGAGCCCTTGCTCAGAGTCTCACTCTGACTCTCCAGGCGGAAAAGGCCTCTGTGGGCCAATCAGGCCGCTTTGAGAGAAAGGGAGATGATGACAAGCCAGTGGGGCCGGTTAAGGCATCCCCGCCTGGGAGGGGGCCTGGATGAAAATAGAACAGAGGCAGGAGAGGAGGTGGCTTAGTGAGCTGGAGGGCGAAGCATGCTGATTATCAAAGAGCGAATTACCTGGGCCTAATTACGAGCGCACTTAAACATCACATTGCCTCCTGATACACAACGGAAGTGGCTCAGATTCTATCACAAAGAGTCAGAAAGGGTGATAAAAATAAAAGATGGATCTCAGCCCTGTGTCCTTCCCCTCCCTTCCTTCCTGCCTGTCATTAGTTGTGGTAGGAAGAAGAATGCCCAACCCCCAGCTCAGCCTGGTGGGAGCTTGGTGTTTTCTCCCTGTCCTCTGTTGGCCGAAACTGCCTACACAGGGATGGGAGAGATGGCATGGTGAGGGGTCCCTCTCAGGTGGTCTAATGCCAGGACATCCAGGAAGCCTGCTGTCCTCACTGGGGCAGGTTGTGTGCTCAGAGTTTTTTCTGTCTTATACCAGGTGGTCCCTGAGGTCCCAGGACAGAAGAGGGGGGGACTCTGCCTGTGGCCCTGTGCAAGCATGACATTTCCTCACTTCCAGGAAACTGGAGACCAAATCCAAACAAAGCCATCCCTGCAGAAGGTTGTCAGTGTTTCTGGTCCCTTGGTTGAGTTTTCACTTTGTAATAATGCTGTTTAATAATGGTTATGCAGCAGAAGATAGAGTGGGGTTGAGCTCCTCATCCCTACTCTGTTTCTTAGTGCCTGCAATGCTTTATCCCCCATCTTCTCTACATGTCCAAATCTCACACATCTTCCAAAGCCGGATCAGTCCCGCCTCCTTGGTGCATATCAGAGAGCTAGCAAGAGCACTGGATCCTGTGTCCCCGCCCCATTCCTACTGCCCGTCAGTCAGGTAACTTGATAACCATGTTGTCTGGCAAGGGGACTTCTGTGACAGTGGCCTTCACACTCGACCATCAGAGTCACCCAGGAGCATAGCGATTCCTAGGCTCCACTCCCTGTCCATCCATCTACATTATCAGCACGTGTCCTGGGGAATTAGGAGGCAGGGGTTCTACAACCGCACTGAGAAATGCCCTGCAAGCTGTGTCCCTCCCACCCCAGGCTGCCTCCAAGGACAGGGCTCCTACACGTGATGTCCAGCTGGAAGGGCACCCCTCCCATTCACCTGTGTTCATGGGCACTCACTCTGTACCCAGTCCCATTCACTGGGCTCAGGGGCTCCCTGCAGTTAAACTTCCACTCAAGGGGGCCCTCGCATTACATAAGCTCTTTCTATGCAAATAGGACAACAAATCCTGCCCTGCCCTTCCCACCTGGCTGGATTGTTGTTTTAATTAAGCGAGACAAGGGACGTGCAAGTGCTCTGAGAGCTATAAGATTGGGAATCAGAGGCAGAGTTATCTATGCCCACTGGGCAATGATTCACTGACTGCCTTGTGACATTTCCTCTGCACAGTCCACCGCACTTATTAAAAATCTCACAAATCTACTTAACTGCTCCCAGCTGAGGGCTTGGCTTTGTTGAGTGGCTGCATTCAGCTTGTTCAGCAAAGCCTGCCTCCTTCCACAAGATGGCCAGAGCTGTTTTCTTGATTTCTATTGGTGGACAGAAACAGGATTTCTTCCCAGGAGGGGCAAAACTGATCCGGGTAGTTGGGAATCCTCACTGTGGCTTCATTAACACCTGCTGACTTCATTCTTAGGCGGTTGACTGAGGCCCCAGGAGTAAGTCATTTTCTTGAGATGGATGGGTAAGGTTCCTCTCCTCTGGTGGGGGGTCCAGGCTTCAGTCCCTCTGTTTGAGTTATCTGCTGCTTGGGTGAGACGCCATCTGAAAGCTCAGACTCGTAAAGCAACACTTTATTGTTTCCCGTGATTCTGTGGTTGACAGGCTTCAGCTGGGCGGTTCTGCTCCCCGGGGCTGACCATCTCCTCTCCTGTGAAGCTGCTTGCAGCTGGGAGCTTGACCCCAATGGAGAGGCCCAGAGGCCTCTTGTTCTCTGGGCTTCTCTCCACACGGCGTTTCAACACTGAGCTGTGCAGCTGAGCTTCTCTGCGAGGGCAAACCCATGAGCACGTGCTTATGGAGCCACTGTTGGTGTGGAACTGGCTGCCCCGAGTCACAGGACCAAGCCTGGTGTCCACATAGGACGGGGGTAAGCAAAGGCAGGAGTTCCTAGAGGCGTGTGTCCTGGGGGCCCTGATTGCTCATTCTCCACAACCTCACTCTTTCTTGGGAAGTCACCCCAATACGTGGTAGAG
Organism: Bubalus bubalis; assembly: GCF_019923935.1. Classification (NCBI taxonomy): domain Eukaryota; kingdom Metazoa; phylum Chordata; class Mammalia; order Artiodactyla; family Bovidae; genus Bubalus; species Bubalus bubalis. The sequence goes on along the minus strand of NC_059165.1, from coordinate 63,476,903 downwards.
CAGGCAGCAGCCAGGCCTGTGTTCACCTGACCTTTTTCCACCTGCATCAGTGCTGCTGGGCTTGGAGGCCTGGGGTGTGACTTGGGGGAGGTTACAGACTCCCTCTCCTGTGCTCTGGGTCAATGGTATCTTCTGTCCCTGGGCGACCACAGCCTGCAGGGAGGAGCCTCAGAGGCCTGGCAGGTAAGCAGTGTCTCTGAACCTTCCCCTCTGCAGTAGCGCAGCTTCACACACGCAGCCTCTTGCATGTTGGCTCTGGCCTCTTTATGGACGTAGCCTCCAGAGAGGCCTGTGGGAGCCCAGCACTGGTTCCCAGGCGCCACGAAGATGGAGCCACAGACACGGTCTCTCCCCACACCTGCTTGGGTTGCCTCAGGTCTCTACCACCAGGGGACCTGTGTGGCAGTATGTGTGGGGCTCTGCCTCTGCCTCCTCTGGCCAGAGTTCTGGGGGCTTGGGCCCAGTACCATTCTCCCCTCCAAATACCTCCCATCATGTCTCTGACTAAGTGGTGGGCACCAGGGATGACCAGTGGAGGTCTTAGCATACCTTGGGTCGCTTCAGAGTTGTAGGCAATTGGCCAGAACCCTGTGGGTAGATGCGTACCGGGGCTGTGTAGGGACTGAGAGCTCCCTTGGTTTCCTCACGTTTCTGTGCTTTTGTCTTAAACCAGCAGCTTTGTTTTCTGGAAGAGGTCCCTGTTGTTTCACCTCAGGCTGACTCTTTCACGTCATATGTATGCAGGGAGAGGATGGACTGGAAGGTCTTTAAGAATCAGCAAAATGGCATTTCTACCCTTTGGGAGAAAAACTGAGGATGTGTCCAGAGTGACTAGAATACTGATCCGCACCAGCCTTCCCCTTGCAGCCTCAGCACAGTGGGAGTCGTCCGCCTCTGAGCTGGTGCCTGGGGACCTGGAGGCTCGGAAGTGGAGAGGGTCTTCACAAGACACACTGGCCCCCAGACCCAGGGTCTTTACCGAGGCCCTGAATACATATTCTGTTCACGGTGCTGTGACAGACAGTGAAGGTGCTGTGAGCGCCTTCACGTGAAGACGCGTCTGAAGAAGCAGCGAGGTGTTTTTCTTTCTTTTTTTTTTTTCAGAACATTCACCTTCAGCCGGGCTGCACAGGCCTTTGGGGCTTCTAATTTAGTTTGGCAGGCGGGGCAGCCACCAGAGGCTCTACTTTGCTGGAGTGTCTGTCTTGTGATTGATTGGAGCTGAGAATGAAACCCTGCGGCTCTGTTCTGTTGGCTCCCTGAAATGATCAGGAGTTACTTCCTCCGTCAAGGAGACTGACCCAGCTGGGGTCTGGGGTGGCCACTGCTCCCCCGGCACCACCGGCCCAAAAACTCTCGCTGGTATGGATGCTGGGCTTCATGCTACTCTCAACCATCTAAGCTCACCGAAAGCAGGGCCAGTACCCCACATCCAATATTCAGCTGTATTGATGTCTATGTCACTCGAGTGTCCACATCAACAGCCTGTACCTACAAATGGAGCTACATTTCCTATTTACAGCAGGAACCTCATCAGCTACAAATTGGTCACCCTCAGACTGTTTGCTGGGTATTTGTGGGTCTGAGTGGTAACTGCCTCCCAGATAAGCGTGATGCCTGTAGCCACCATGTCTTCTCCCTTCCTGCTTTGCCCTCCCCGCCTGGCCTCCCCACTAGGCACTGCTGGCAAAGCTGTTGAGAGGCGCCCCGCTGGGGCCACTGTCCACCGCAGAAGTGCCCAGGGGGTCAATTCTGGATCCTTCCAGAGTGAAGCCTGGGCAGAGCAGAGCAAAGGGTCCTCTCCCAGTCCTGAGTCGCACCCATCTGCTGGCCACCAGAACAGCCAGGAGATCCAGCGTCTTGGGGTTTCACTATTGAAGAATTTAGCCAGCTTGATGCCATCACACATGGTCCAGAGCCTCACAGAGTCTCAAGAAGAACAATCCTGGTAGTTTCCGGCCCTTGCTCCTCTAACTGCAGAATTGCAAAACAGCCCCCGGGGGGAGGGTGGGGCAACTACATCCTAGAGTTATTTCTGTGTTTATCAGGATTCTGAGGATGTAAATGACATCCAGATACCCAATGCAAACTGGCCTCAACAAAAATGGGACTTTATATGGCACGAAAGGGCTCAGGTGGTAAAGTATCCACCTGCAAAGCGAGAGACCCAGGTTGGATCTCTGGGTTGGAAAGAACCCCTGGAGTAGGAAATGGCAACCCACTCCAGTATTCTTCCACAGAGAATCTCATGGACAGAGGAGCCTGGAGGGTTACAGTCCATAAGGTCGCAGAGAGTTGGACATGACTGAGTGATAATCACCCATGCACAAAGCTGAGAATGCTCCCGGAACAGGTCCCCAGGTGTAGGAAAAGCTACAGGAAGAGGGCCTCAGGGCGAGAATGTGGCACAGCTCCCCTCTCCACCTTTCCTCTCTTCCCTTCCCTCCTTTTTTCTCTTCTCCCCCACCTCCCTCTGACATTTACTTCTTCTATGTCCTTAATTTCTCATCTTTGACCTCGCTGGCAGACAGCCTGTCTCTGTGTGAGGGAAGAAGTGTCTACTGGAGTCCCAGATTCACATTCTTCTGTTCAGCAACCTTATTGGAAAAAAGGAGCTCTCCTTCCCAGTGTGTACACAGATATCAGGGTCGAGGCAGGCGTGTGATTGCCCTGCTCGGGGCTGCACACGGACAGCCATCTCAGGGCAGATGTGTGATTGCCTTGCTTGGTGCTGTGTTGGCTTCAGGGGTACGGGGTCCTCTGGTTGGCTGGGCTGAGGTTAGGGTGAGATCTGCTTCCAGCCAAAGAGGGGGTGCCAGCCAGTATGAAGATGGCACGGCCATGCCCTCCCCTGCCCCGCGCCTGCCTGCCTCCCTTCCTTGGCCTTACCCACCAGCACACAGGGCCCTGGAGGTGGTTATGTGGAAGTGGCTCAGAAGCGCCATCTACTGTGAGGCTGAGTCTGCACTCAGACACCTGAATGGGTCCTGGCATGCTTTTCTTTGGATATATGAGAGCTTCTTTGGCCTTCTGCTTCTCCAGTGCACTGCGGGGTTAGGCAGGCCATTGGCCTGGGGTTGTGTAGGATCAGTGCCAGGGGACCAATGGCCTTGCCTGTTAGTGGGCATAGCTGATGGGCTGTTGCTTCCAGCTATACCTGATGCAGATGCTCTGAGGCATCTCACTTTTTAATCACATTGTAGTGAGAGTGCCCTCCTCCCTGTCTTGCTTGCTTGGGGGAGCCCTATCCTTGCCCCTCTTCCTCCTGCCTCCCTGGATGCCCAGGTGGGGCAGCTGGGCGAGGACATGGCCTTCCAGCTGTGGTCCCATCTCTATGGCCCACTTGTCCTCCACAGGCAGGGGCAAGCTGCCTCAGCCTCTCAGCTCTCAGACGCTCCCCTCTGTCCCTCTCAGACCCCTTTTGGAAGGGGAAGAGTCCTGACTCCTCAAATACCACTTCTTTCAAACTTTTTTATTCTTCCCTCAATCCTCTCCTTTCTTTAAAGATTCAGGCCTTTGGGAACCTAAACCCTGGACACCTTTCTTTTTTTTTTTTCCTGTCATTTTCTCCCTAAAGTGCAGGTCATGGGCTATGCCTGTGGCTTGACTACAGTGGGGAAGCAGAGAGAGAAAGCTGGGGCATTTCTCCAGGAAGAGCCAGTAAGGCGGCCTCTGCTCCCAGGCAGGGAGGAGGCAGGGGACCTGGGGAGCTTGCTGTGTCTGCAGGGAGGGTGGAAGGGGCTTTGCTCCTTGGTTAACCAGCCTGCGCTGATTGACATCTGGGTGCTCCTCCTAGAGTCCCTTCCCTCTACTAGTTCACCCTTCAGGGGATGAGGGGACAAGATGGGATAAACATAGAATGGGGCGTGGCCTCCCTGCCCCAGCGGAATCAGAACTCCTGTCAGCCTCCAGGAGCCTGAGCTCTACCCTTTACATAAGCCCTAATGAACACTTTGAGGGGTGACAGGCGGTGGGGCTGCTTATTTTTAACCAGCCACGGAGCGGGACAAGGTGTCGCAGCCTCCCCCAGGCAAGCAGATCTGAAGGTGTCTTGTCAGGGGCTCCCCAAGCCCGAGGCTGCTGGGAGCAACTTCTGCAGAGTCACACCCGTGTTCGGGAGTCTCCCCAGGCTTGAGCTGCACTGGCCAGTTTTTCATCTCCCGGGCCTCAGTGGATCGGAGGGAGATGCTCTGTGATGGGCAAAGGGGGCTGGCTGTGCTTTCTCAAGCGTGTGAGCTCTTGTCCTTCAGGAATAGCTTTGGACACTAATTGGGGGTTTTTGCCCAGGAAATGTTACTAGGATCTGTCACATCCTACTAGGAACCATCAGATGGTGACAAGCCGCTGGAGAACTTGCTGCTTGACCACTGGTTACCCGGAAACCTGGACAGGGCTGCATCTCCCGAGCCCCACATGCTAAGGTTACAAGCATACACTAAAGTCACAGAAATCTAAAGTCACAAGGGACAGAAGTGCAGCGGGCACTTTCAGGTGTGAGTCTAGGGGCTCTTGGGCTCTTCCTCCTCCTCCTCTCTGTCCCTGTGCCCTTCCCAGACTCCATTCCTCTGCCTCCTGTTTCGCTTTTCCAGAACCGCCTATCCTGCCTGGCTAACTCCAGAGGAGCCAAGGAACTGGGGGAAAGTGAGGGAAGTTGTCGGTGCCTGGAAAATCACTGCACGCCTGCCGCAGGCTCCAGGCTGACGGCTCCACAGCCCTCAGTTCCCAGGCATCTCCAGCAGCCTTCCATGAAAGAGATGGCCCTCCCCCCACCCCATGAATCCACGGGGTCCGTTGAATCCTCTCCTCTGGCAGCCACAAGTCCATTCCTGGACTACCATCATCCCCAGACATGGCAGCCAAAACCTAATGGGTGCTGCTAGTTTTCCTTCCCAGTTTTCAATTACTCAGTGGGATTTGTTTTCCTTTTATCTCCCAAAGGGGCACATTGGAGACTTAGGTTTGATAGGAAAAGGGCATCCCAGGATTTGAAAATGGTGTTGCCGGCTGTTGCTGGTAGAAGGCAGATAGGGAAATTGCATAATGCATCTTAAAATGTTGATTAGCATTTTGAAGTCAATAGTGCAGTATCTGAAAGGAAATCGTCCCTGAAAGTGTTGGTGATTTGTCCCCATGGTCGGGAGGCTGATGTGCTTTGTGGGAAGAGTAATTTATGTATCCTCCACTGGACACACACACGCCCCATCCTTGGTACTTGTCTGGGGACTTGGGAAATTCTACTGAAGGGATTCAGTCCTCATCTGCAGGCTTTGAGGGCCAGGAATGAGCATTTGAGAAAAACTGCAGGTATTCCCTCCATAACAACACACATCACAAAGACAAGCTCCTGATTTGATGGGAACTTCAGGACTGGCAGGTTCTTTGAAATCCATTTACGGACCTCACATGGCCCCCAGGTGAAAAACTCCTGGAGCAGAGTTTATGTCTGTAGGGTCCCCTGCACACGCAGATAACCCTGGTCCCTGACAGGTGCCTGTGTATCCTTCTTGCTGAGGGTTTTCTTGCCTGGAAGGCCTGGGTTGGAGTCACATTTCAGGACAGCTTCTCCAGTCACCCATGCCGGCTGCCAAGGACCAACAAATGTAAACTTTCTCCACCCCCTGCCCCCACATACCCCTTAGAAATGGGAAAGACTTAGCAAAACTGGGCCTGTTATTCCTTATGGCAACAATTAGCTGGGCTGGGTGTCCACACCCACTTGAGGTAGGCTGTGCCTGTCTGGGTTGTCATGGCCTCTCCCTGATACCTCAATGCTGAAACTATTTCAGTTCTGTCTATCACCCCATTTGGTCTGCATTGTTCTTAGAGCAGGATGAAGTAAACAATTTATCTCTGAAGATATACTGCATATCACAGAACACAAGCCTCTCATACGTATACATATAGGAAACATTCATAGTCACACATGTATACACACACCCTGGGTATCTGCAAGGCATCTGAATTTGAGACCTTGATCCTCTTCCTCTTCATAGGGTTGTTGTGAGGGTTCAGTGGACGGATGCCTGCAGAGTCCTCAGCACAGTGCTTGGTACGCAGGAAGTGCTCACTTGATACAACCAGCTGATGTTATTAGTAAGTGATCCTTCCCGCCCAGCGGCATCTTCTCCAGCCAGCTCAGACTGGGCATTGCTCAGGACCGGGGCGCCCTCTGGTGGCTGCTGTCTCTACTCACACTTCAGACCCCTTTAGAAAGATCTGGGCTCCTTTCTCACAGCTCCCCTCCCCTGCCGCTCAAGGGGAAAGGGTGAGACGTGGGTTGGGGGAAATCGTTTCACTTTCCTCATCATTTCCTTTGTCTCCTTCCTGACCTTGGCGAGCTTGGGGGTCACTAGGTCTGGGGACAGAAAGAGATGCTTGGAGGTGGGGGTTCCTGGCTGCATGACTCCCCTGGGATTGCCCCCCTCTCATCTGCTCATTCTCCTCCCAGGGCAGCCCGGCTCTGTGGACGCCCAAGGCCACTTCCAGAGAGGACGCCAGACAACGGGAGGGCAGTGCATCCACAGAGTCTCCCCGGGCTATTATGAGGTAATTTTATTTCTTTCCATTTCAGGTAAAAATAGTAAATACAAGATAATTTTCATAAAGGTAAAAATACATCATTTGGATTTTGTTGTTCTCTGAACAGTGCTACCTACAGTACAATTTTTGATTTAGGATTTTTAAACCTTTTTTTTTTTAATATAAACAAATAGAACTATTTTGCTAGTAGGCTATCTGTGTTCTCATCTGGCACTTAAGAATAGATCACAGGTCACCGCCCGGTTCTTCTGGGTGTGTGTGGGTGGCAGGGAGGGAGTGAGCAGGGGTGTGTGGGGTGAGGTGGTTTGTCTTCCTGCACGCAGACAGCACGGTGGTCTGTGTGCGGTGGGAGGGCACGAGTGTGCACCCGAGATGGCCTTTTCCTGCGCTGGCCACTGGGACATATGTCCCTATGACTGGACTGAAGGTGTCCCCACGTGTCAGGGGGCCACTTCCTCCCTTCCTCCTGTGGTCGAGTTTCTCACCCAACAGCCTAGATTCACAATCATTCTGGGTCCAGGCAGGACACTGGGCTGCAGATGCCAGCAAGGCTGGTCAGGACGGAGCCAGTGGGTCCCCTTAGAGTCCTAGAGGAGTGGGCCAGGACCCCTTCCCACCGGGGCTGGTGGCCAGGGCATCCCACCTGGCCTTGGAATGCTGGTAGAAGTCACAGGTGCCGATGGATGCAGGCTGCTAAATGTCTTTGCCCTTGTTCACCCGCAGGTGGTCTTTGTTTAAGTTCTTCCCAAACTTCTCACTGAGCTGTTGGATGAGGTCGGCCAGCTCTCCGGTAGCTTGAGATTTCTCTTCAAGGAGCTCATAGCGCAGGCTGGAGATATCTTGCTTGATTTCCTTCAGTTCGCCTGCAAGGACAGCAGATTTCGGTGAGTATGAGCCTGCAGAAGGGACTCACCCTAGAGGCATTTGAGGCATGCCTTCTTCCAGCAGAATGTCAGGCTACTGATCCAGCCCCGGCAGGGTGGAGGTGAGGGGATTTGAGGTCTGTTTCGACCTAACTCCCACCCAGCCCCTCCGACTAAAGGACACATTCGTCTGCTGAAGACCCTTCTCCCATTCCCGGTCAAGCTCTCCCTGAAGGGGTTGTGGTAGACAGAGGAATCAAGACCAGGTTGAACTGCTTGCACCTGTTTTATCATGATAGAACGTTGGTCTTGGAGCCATTAAAGGCAGATTTCAAGACTCTGAGCAGCACCCTTGTTAATTTTAACATTTCTTTCTCATCATGCTTTGTGTTTTGTTTTGTCATCGTTATTTGCAGGGAAGAGGAACTCCTAGGCATCTGAGGCGATCAGCTCAGCTCATCGGTGGATGTGGCTATGGAGCCAGGCAGCCTCGCAGGAGCAGGGTCTGCCCAGACCATGCAGGCAGCGTGCCTCTCTGGTGCACCAGGGCGGGCCTGCCGCCTTCTCCTTCCGTGGCAAGGGACCACCAGGTGGGGTTTTCCACTCATTTCCACAGTGAGCCACGTGGTTAAAAGTCCACACGGGCCTGGGCTGTGGGAACCTTCTTCTTAACCACAAAGTGGGGTCGAAAGGTTCTTGCCTGGTTTGGAAGATACTGGACTTGACTCTTGACTCAAGTGGGAGTCCACTGCCAGGGACACATTAACCATACCTGTTTTCAAAGTATCCCTGACACACAGAAGATGCAGAAGTCTTAAAGCTATAGTCTGGCCAATTTTGACAAAGGTGTGCATCTCTTGTTTTCATGGGGGCTTCACTGAGCCCTAGTTCCATGCTGTGATTCCCATGGCATGAAACCTGGACAGCCCTACCTTCTATCATCAGTTACATTCCTGTCAGTCACATCACACTCTTCAGAGGGCTGGCTGCCATGGTACCCGGCTGTGTTATATTTAAGACCCAACAGTAGGGTGGGCAGATGGGCTGCTACTCAACTCTTAGACAGGGTCAGCTCAGGGGTCATTCGGCCATTGCTGACCTTGAGGCTGCACAGTGATGTCCCAGGATGAAGCAGAGGGTCTCTAAATGACTAGGCTCCTTCCAGAGGCTCCTGGGGCACTGGCAAGGGAGAGACCTGGTACTTTCACTCTTGGAAGATAGCAAATATTTGTCCCAGGTGTCTCATGAAGATTAATTACCTGGTGTATGGTAATTCGCTTTTCACTTAAGAGCTGCTTAAAATAGACTGGAGAATAACCCAAACAGTGAAAATAATGTAGTTGGCAAACTTCAGTGTGCGTCAGAATGAATGCCTGGTACAAGAATGCCTGGTACTGTATCGCAGGCAGACACTCAGGTCATGCTGATTTATTAGGTCTGGGGAGGAGGGGGGTTCTGGATCCGCTTTTATAGCAAGCACTTCTGAGGGGGTGGAAGGAATTCTTTGAGAAACTGCTGGTTGATAGCTTCTGAGAGCCAGGATGTGAGATAGGATGGAGCCAGCCAGAACAGGGGCTGTCTACGGCTGGCTGGCTGTGCGCTCTGGGCATGAGGAGCTCAGGGCCGTCCTGAGCTCAAGGGATAGGATGCAACTCATGTCAGTCGTGACTGGGGAGGCAGAACCATTCTGTGAGCAGGGCTCCATGTCCTGGTGCTGGTGCTGAGGTGGAGGGCTCTGTGGTCAGAGCTAAGGGCAGCCCCAGCTGACGACCAGCCAGGGGACAGAGACCCCAGTCCTGCAACTGTGCTCCCCTGCATTCTGCCACCACCTCCAGTGAGGCCCTCCAGGGTCTCCGGCCAGGGACTGAGCCCTGCCGCCGATACCTTGACTTTGCAGGCCCGGTGAGCCCACATCTGGCTTCTGCCCTCCAGGAAGCAGATCCAGTCGCTTACCTTCATTGACTTCATCATTTTCTCTGTCCACCTGGGCCTTCAGGACATATCTTTTTATGAGCCGTTTCATGATTTTCTGAAACATGAACACAGGGAGGGATCAAACCAGCCCAGCCAAGCACAGAAGCAGCTTGCATCCTGTAGGCGTGACTTCTCCCTCTGGCAGAGTGCCTGGCAGAGTTGGGGGACCCTCCCTTGCCTGATGCCTCGCTCTTGAGAAGTGACCTGCCTAATGGGGAGGTTCCAGTCTCTCTGGATTCAGTAGCACCTGAGCCAGGATGTAAGAATGGAATACTTGCAGTGGCAGGAGGTCCAGCCACAAAGAGAGACAGAAACACTTGAGATCCATGTGCACTGTTTGAGGGTCCTCAGCCTGACTTTTCCCTGCCCCTTGTGACCTTAGCCCACCACGTCCTCTTCTCTGGGCCTGATTTCAACAACCAATGCAAACTGGGGGAGTAAGAAAGTCCTAGCAGGCCAGCCCAGGTAGAACTGTCTCCCATGGAGCTGCTATGCAGGAGAAGAGGTCCACTGAGCCCACAGTCAGGAACAGGCACGGAGGACCAGTCCACTGTGCTTTGGAAAATTCCTACCAGAGGCAGAGAGAGATACAGCCGAGCCTTGGGAGGTTTTGCCAAGATCCCGCTTCCCTGAAATCTCACCACCCGCCCAACACTGTCGGGAGTCACACTGGAGGTCCTACTTATTATGCAGATACCAGATCCTTTCAGCAAAGGAGGCAGGAACAAACACTGAAGAGCCACCAAGAATAGAGCTAAGTGTAAGAAAGACCGCAGGAGGTGAACTTTGGATTCTGCCAGCTAGTCGCTCCCGGGTTACTGCGAAATTACAGGATTTAAAAATACCCTTGTGGCCGACCCGTCTGAATCTGTAGGAGCCTAGCAGCACCGCAGAGGGGGATTCCCAGCTCCTCAGCATCCCTTCCGCTCACCTGCTCACCCTGAGGACCAAGGGGACAGAACTGGCATTTGCTAGGTTGAAGGGCCCTGAATTCTGTCCTCAGCTTTGCTGTGTGAGGTCAAGCAGGTGGTTACATCCTCTCTGGCTACATGGGCTCAGGAAAAAGCTTCTTGCAAGTAAAAGAGAAGTGAGTTTCCAGGATGCAGAGAGCTGGAGGATTGAACGCATTAGTATTATCACCGACTGGTGGTGCCACAGAGCCTCTAATGGTGGTGACCTTGCCAAGGGGGCGTGTCCAGCTGTGACCCCATGGTTCACTCGGCCCCAGGAAAGGCTGTTCACACTGCGCTCTGAGAGCTCATGGGGGCCCCTCCACTGGAGGTCTGCTGGGCGCTGTGGTTTGAGTCAGCCTCTAATTTCAGGCCGCACAGTTAAGCAGTGAGTTGCCTTCATGCTGCTCCTCCTCTGAGAGGCCTGGGTCTTGTCCTGATGATCTGCAATGCTAGATCGCTCACTGACACTCTTGTAGTCAATGAGGCAGGTTACCTGAGTTTTAAGAATCTATGCCTTTAGTGGGAGTCAGTGATGCTCTTTTCACTTTGAATGGGAGCAACAGAGACAAAATAAACTTTGTCCTGAGCCAAGCTCTCATGGGGGTATAAAACCAACAAACCAGATACCCAAGTATCTAACACTTGAACTGAATAAGGAATTTGGAAATATTCTACTGCAGACTTTCAGGCTTACGCAAGACCGGGGGATCTATCCACAGTTAAAGTTTGCTGTCATTTTAAAGGAAAAAACCTCAAGAACTTGAGACCCTTCCATTTCTGAATCTGTCAGTTACAGAGACTATATATTTACAGTGTAAGATTATAAGCCAGAGATGGAAGTGAAGAGCCCCCTTTTCTAGGCTGTAGCTGAGTGGACGTGTTCGTAGCTATGACGGTCACCACCCTCCTGCTGGGATGTAGCTGAGTGGACGCGTTCGTAGCTATGACGGTCACCTCCCTCCTGCTGGGATGTAGCTGAGTGGACGCGTTCGTAGCTATGACGGTCACCTCCCTCCCGGCTTCCTGTGCACACTCTGTTTTAGTGCAACGTGAATAGACTGACCGTTTAAAAATTTCATAGTATGTATTTATTATAAACACAAATGTATTGAGTCTTCCTACAGTCCAGAAGCTGTGTTGGCCTCTTTGACAAATGACCTCATGGAACCCTCCCAGAAACCAGAGGAGATGGGGGTTGTCATCTCTTTGTACAGAGGAGGTCACAAGCCTCAGAGGGGGAGGTGACTTCTCCAAGCTCATACAGCTAGGAAGTGGCCGATCTGGGATTTACCAAAATGGAAACCCAAGCTGGGGCTTTGTTCAAGCTTCAGGAAAAGTCTAAGTGCATAGTGGTTTCAGAGATGAGATGCAGGAGACAGGCTCCCATTGGTCACAGGGGGTTTGGACCACTTCTAGGTACCAGTTTATCCTTTAACAAGGATAAACAAGGATCCTTTAACAGAATCTTTTGAGCAAGAAGAGGCCTCAACTAGTTTTTGGAGAATGGATCGCTATCCCACAGAAGAGAGTGACTGGTAAAGCATCGTCCTGAATGCCCGCGGCCCATGCATGAACCCTGGCAGACCTGGTCTGAACTGTGGTTTCTGCAGACCTGCAGCTCCAAGGGGAGAACACCAAGGGTTTTGCTTCTAAGCCTCTCATTACAGACGAGGATGTTAGAGGTTTAACATGGAAGCAGGATCACGTGAGCATGGCAGACATGCCCAGACCCTTTAACCTTCCTCTGCTGCCCGGTTCACTCCAGGAGTGACAGGCACCTTCAGGGACAACAGTGTGACCGCCTTTCAGGTGCTTAGAGACGTCATGCCCTGATGAGGACCTAGCCTCCCCTCCAGCATATGCATGTTAGACAACCTGGGATCTGCAGGAGTCTCATCCCCAGGGAGTCTGAAATGGTTACAAAAATGCCCAAAGTCTTTTTAACATGGCTGCTACAGAGGATCTCTGTTGGCAGAAAAGATGGACATCAGAAGCCTCCCCTCCTTCACTATGTGGGGGAAAAGCATGGTCCTCTGTCATGAGTTTCTGCTCCCTCATGCTTACCTTCCGTGGAGTTTTCACTTCGCAGAGATAATAAACCTTCCCCACAGTAACATGTCACTGTCATTGCCAGCTTGACCTGCTCTGCCCTGATGAATTTAGCAAGGACTGGAGATGACTGTACTTAGCGACCTTGGTCAGGCAAAATAAGTAATACTGAGGTACCTAGTGGATAAGAATGGTTGTGACATTGAGGCCCACGTCCAGGAAGGGAGCCCCACACTTCCCAGAGTCTGAGAGCCAGGTGACCTCTGGCCGCTGCTGGTGTCCAGGGAGTGGGAGGGACCGCTCTGTGCAGCCAGGGAAGCTGAGGACAGAGCCAAGGAAGAGGACATGCGTACAGGAGGTGTCAACCAGCAGCAGCCACAGAGAAGTAATGCTGCTGCCCAGCAGCGGAGGAGTTGAGGAACATTGGGAAGAGAGTGGACAAAATGGATCGCAGGACAGGTCATGTGTTAAACTGGGGTTTAGGAGACCCCAGGAGACAAGAACTCAGCATTGGCTTGCTGTCTAACCTGTTGGCTTTGATCTCTGCAGAAAAGGTCATCCAAAAAGCAAGAAGGAGGATGCCCACTGGGTTTCAGGGGAAGGGATTACAACATAAAGAATTATTTCAGTGATGGACTGTACCTGGATTTTTCAGTTTGGTTGGGACACGGTTTATTTGCTTTGCTCCGAAGGAGATGCATCCTCAGAGAGTGAGGATATGAAGTCTGTACAAACCCCAACAAGGGGACGCATATTGATCAGGTCAAATGTAGCTATGATAGGAAACACAGTTTGGCCATTTTGCTGGCATCATGGTTTTGTTCCATTGTTTGGGCTCATGTCCACAGAACCCAGATTAGGAAAAAAAAATTACAAAAGCAAAGAACCAATTTTGTGAAAAATAATTCAGACCCCTGAAAATCTGGAGGAACTGTCTTCCCTTATAATGGAGAACCCTGAAAAGCTGAAGTGATGGGAAGCTTTAACACCCAACATCTTGGACTGAAAGGATATCAAACTGGTCAATCCTAAAGGAAATCAATCCTGACTATTCATTAGAAGGACTGATGCTGAAGCTGAAGCTCCAGTACTTTGGCCACCTGATGCAAAGAACAGACTTATTTGAAAAGATCCTGGTGCTGGGAAAGACAGAAGGCAGAAGGAGAAGGGGACGGCAGAGGACGAGATGGTTGGGTGGCATCACTGACTCAATGGACATGAGTTTGAGCAAGCTCTGGGAGATGGTGAAGGACAGGGAAGCCTGGCATGCTGCAGTCCATGGGGTCGCAAAGAGTCGGACACGACCGAACAACTGAACAACAAATGCTAAGTTTGAGCAACCAAGCAGATCTACTAGAGACACAAGGGAAATGAGCTTAACAACTAACATGCATATCAACAACAGGGCTCTTATCTTATTGGGATTGCTCCAGAATGTCTCAGCACCTCGACAGTGAGAGGCTGACAGCATATGTGCTCCATGAAAAGGAGGCTCTGGGTGCAGCCTGCATGGTGAGAAAGGGAGTGAACTGGGCTTCTCACAATTTTCTGGCACTTTTGAAAGATGCTTTGGGAGGAAAGCAGTGCAGCGTGGAAGGCCACCAGTGGGCTCAAGGAAAAGGCTGAGCCATTTTTAGATCCTTGCCCAAATGCTTCCTTCTGTGATGGTTGCTGCCCCGTGATAGCAAAAGCGCCTTCTGTTCCTCACTTCCTTCCCCCAGGCTCAGATAGACCTCTTCCCTGGGACTGTCCGACACAGACAGGGCAGGTTCCAGGGAGGCCTGGGTGTGACTCTACAAAGAGGACTAAGGGGCTCTTGCCCGGGCTGTGTGGCGTAGTGCAGACATATCTCACTTCAACCCACCGGGTGACTGAGTTCCCTTGTGTGTTCAGTGGGGTTACAGGTCCTGCTTCTCTCACAGGCATGTGTGAAATTGTACATACCCTCGTGTCTAGTCTGCTCCCAGCTGTCCGTCTGTGCTGGCTCAGGGTTTACTCTTATTTGAGCAGATGTTGGCTCAGGAAGATGCCCAGACCTGACCTTAAAGGGCTGAGCAAAGTGCAAATGTACAAATGCAAGATGGTCTCTGCTCCATCTGCTGTCCTCTCAGCCCACTCCCTCTGATGCCCACGGGCCCAGTTTTTCTGTCTCCCAGTTTCTCTATCTTCTTTTGGGTGACAACAAACTGAATGAGTTGCCCCAGGCTTCTCTTGGTGGATTCGAAAGATACAGGGTGGGCCTGCTTTCCCAGACTGCCAGCCTGAAGCTGCAAACCGGCTAATCTGCATAATCACAGCAGGAAGCTCTGGGGGAGTCAAGGTTGCAGGGACTCAGCCAGTAATGATGGAAGACGGAAGAGGGGTTGCCCGAGACCACTGTGGAGCACGGTCTCCTTCACAAAGGCTTCATCTGGCTGTAGGACGCTGACCACAGTGCTGTCTTCCCTGATTGCAGCTGCTAATTGTGTTCAAAACCCAGGAGACATCTGGCCCTAATCCATTACGGTTTTCTATCTTTTCCGTGGCACAGATAATCTCTACTTCTCTCTAAGCAAAGAAATATAAATCCTTCCCCTGACTGAAGGATTTGTTCTATAAAATAAACTCAAAGCTGATCATACTGGGCAGGGCCAATTTAGCACACAATTAAATCAATGCAAGATTTGCCCTTTGCCAATTTTTTAGCCCATGTCATCCGATAAAACTATAAGTACTACGAGGGATGAGCCATTTCTTAATTGTACACTTAACTCCTCCTAACTGCAGAGTTAGCTTCTGAAATACGGATGGAGATTCAATTAGAGACCTGGGTCTGGAAGATGCTGAGTCTGTAATGGCTCCCTCGGGGATGCTGGCACCAGGGACATATCACCTTGGCCCCAAGGAACACTCAGGACAGCGTCAGATTTACATCTGATAGGAAATGGTCAGCGTGGATAAAACCGCTGTTCATCGGGGGCGGGAAAGCAGGAGGAGGATGGCCTGCACTTTTATAATCAATAACCTATAGTGACCATTTATCACTGACTGATTCAAACTGATACAGAGATTGCATTAATTTCTAAAGCAAAGCAAGATCTGCAAGCATAAAAGACCTCCTAATTTTTATAACGACCATGTGCAGACTGGCAGTCTAAGGTCAAGTGCCTACTGAAGACATGGATACCCACCTGGGAGCCACACCGGCTGCCTGCCTCTCCCTCCCCATTCCTGTTGGTTTGCATCATTTCCCTTTGGCAATACATCCAGAGTGTATACTGAGTCAGTCAGCTTTTCTCCATCACCCATCTCGCGTTTCAAGTCACTAGTCCCTTGTGCCGACCATATCTTTCTCCCTGGTCTCCCTGCTTCCACTCTTGTCCACACTGGTCTCGTCTCATTATAGCAGATAGGTAGTCTTCTTAAAGCATAAATAGAATTGTATCATCTTCTCCCTTCCCCAAGTTAACCTCCTTCCACTGCCTTTCTAGATACCTCAGAGTAAAATCCACACCCTCACCTTGCTTCAGTTCGGATTTGAATTCTGACCTCATCACCTTCCCCTCCCCCACTGCTCATTGAGCTCCAGCAGCTCTGGACCTCCCAGGCATCTCCCCTCTGGCCTTGGCTTAATGCTTTTCCTCTACCTGAAAGGCCCCATGTGGTTGCCTCTTTCTCATCTACGAGGTCTTAGCTAGCTGTCCTCTCCTTAAAGACGCAACTTCTGATAACCGTATGGAAGCAGGGGCTCCCTGGTTTTCTCCACTTTTGCACCTGAGTTTTTTCACGTTGGCACTTTGATCAATTTGAAGTTACATATTTAATTGCATGTTTGCTGATCCATAGCGTCTCTCCCTCTATGTCTGGAAGTACCACTAAGATAGGAACCTTGTCTGTATCCCCAGGAAGCAGTGCGGTGCCTGGCATATAAATAAATGTTGACTGCAGGAAGGAATGAAACTGTGTCTAGGGGGACTGACACAGCCCTGTGACTATATTGGTGTCTTAACGGAGTCCACTTCTGCCTATACCTGGGAAAGGGGTGGTTACCTGGTATCTGGTGGGCTTGCTGTAAGTGTTATTTGCTGTCAGGTTTTCAGAATTCCTCATGCCAGCCTGGTATCGAGTCTTCTGGGAAAACAGAAAATACAAAATACATGGTATATGATACATATTACATGATACTTAATACATACCTACATGGTAAGACTCGAATAGCACCTGCATAGGGGGCTACCTCTAAAATGAGGGCCCTCAGGAGGTCCCTGTACCCACTGTGGCTTGGCTTCCTGGAACATATTTCCTGAGGACTCTGGCTCTGCAGGTTGTCAGTGGGTTACAGAATTATAGTTTGGTCAGCTTTGTTTGGAGAGCACTCAGAGTGATTGCCCAGAGATTTTTAATATGCTAACAATTGAGGATCTCCAGGAGGGGGAGATAATGGACGGGGAGCCTCCCTTCCCAGGCATCCCAAAGTACAATCCAGCTACTTTCTGGGGAGAGCTATCTGCTTTCGAGTCCACTAAGGAGTCCCTCCGTGGGGTCCCAACTCAGTCCAACAGGAAGGGGGGGCACTAAGGCCGGTTAGCGGCCCCTGCTGGTACTGCAGCTGTGCTGAAGTGCCAGCTGATTCTGAAAAGCATGGGGTCCCTCTTTGGAGCTCCTGATTTGCCTGGTTTCAGAGGCATCCTGTGAATCAAAGACACACAGCTCCCCTCTCCCCCATCTGCTGCCCCTCCAGCCCCTTAAGTCCCGTGCTACCTACCCTGAATTTAGAATTCAGCATGCCCATTTCAAGGTCATTTTCACAGCTTTTGGCCTTAGATTTGCAGAGTTTTATGAGGCACATCTTGATTCTCATTATGAGATAATAAAATGATTTAGGACTTGGCACTAGATTAAAAGGAGCAGGTAGAGTTCTTCCTTCATCAAAATAAGACAGCCAGAGCTTCGCTCGGGCAAACTTCCACTCCACGTCTGCATCCTCCTGCAGGGTGAGGGAAACGACAGCACAGCATCAGAGGCCGCGCCCTCCAGCAGACTCATCCCATCAGCCACAGACGGGGACACTGGGGGCATTTAAATGTTCTAGGAGCAATATTATAAAAAGTAAAACGAAACAAGTGAAATTAATTTCAGTGATGTATTTTACTTAATGCAGTAGACCCAAAATGTTATCATTTCAGCATGTAATCATTATAGAAATGATTCATAAGATAGTTTACATTTTCTTTGCATACCAAATCTTCAAAATTGGCGTGTGGTCTATACTCACAGCACATCTCAGTTTGGACTGGCCACGTTTTGAGTGCTTAGTACATGTGGTTTCGTGGCTACCATATTAGACACCACCGTGTATTTCCTACTAGAAAGTGGATTCGAGTGCTGCCAACAATGTTAAGAGGTCTAGCATAAGTCTAGAGAGCCAAAGAATTGATGCTTTTGAACTACGGTGCTGCAGGAGACTCTTGAGAGTCCTTTGGACAGCAAGGAGATCAAACCAGTCAATCCTAATGGAAATCAACCCTGAATACTCATTGGAAGAACTGATGCTGAAGCTGAACCTCCAGTGCTTTGGCCACTTGATGCAAACAGCTAACTCACTGGAGAAGACCTTGATGCTGGGAAAGATTGAAGGTGAAGGGAGAAGGGGGCAACAGAGGATGAGATGGTTGGATGGCATCACCACTTCAATGGACTTGAACTTGGGCAGACTCCAGGAGAGAGCGAGGGACAGGGAGGCCTGGCGTGCTGCAGTCCATGGGGTTGCGAAGAGTCAGATATGACTTGGCGGCTCACTACAGCAACAGCTAGCGTATGCAATTCAAGGGAGCAAACCTGAATGTAGCTGGCAAGAGGCTGCTCTTCCCTGGTGGTGGCGGTAGATTTAAAGCCCAGCTCTGTTACTTCGGACTTGGTGTCAATGCCAGAATGCTGATTGGGCCCCCTGAGAGGTAGCAGGGGTGTGTTCTCTATAGGTGGCCAGGCTCCATGGGCCCCTGTCCTAAGTGGGCCGTCTGAGGCCAGGGGTTTGGAATCAATTGGACTGTTACCAGCCGTGTGATGTAGGTAGTGGCCTAGGGCTTCTTCCTCTGCTCATGGTGATCACACTGCTGGCTTCCCATGGCCCTGGGGTTGGCATTGATTACGTGTTCCGTGAGCAGTGGGTTTCTCTCCCCAAGGCACTGGCTACACTTCAAGGGGCTGTGAGCCCATCCGGGTCCCAGGAGAGCATAAGGTCACCACCAGTGAGCTTGACCAATTTGTCTGCTTTTGTAGAGACCCCATCAGCACCTGGCCTGGTCTATGGGGACATGCTCTGCAGGCCTTTTAGACTGGAAGCTCTGTGAGGGCAGGGTCATTTCTGATCTCTGCTGTCCAATAGAGAGGTGTAGGCGGGACTCCCAACCTGAGAGGAAGGGTGATGTGGTGGTGGGAGCACAGGCTCCCAAGCCTGCCTGAGTTCATATCCTGCCTCTGTTCCTCACTAGCTGGGTCACCATAGCAGGAGACTTAACTTCTCTGGGCCTCAATTTCCTCATCTATAAAATGAGGACAGTAATACCTACTTCACAGGCTGTTGTGGGAATTAAAGAAGTTAATGCATGAAAACAATGTTGGATATTAATACTTAAATTAAAAGACGCTTACTCCTTGGAAGAAAAGTTATGACCAACCTAGATAGCATATTGAAAAGCAGAGACATTACTTTGCCAACAAAGGTCCGTCTAGTCAAGGCTATAGTTTTTCCAGTAGTCATGTATGGATGTGAGAGTTGGACTGTGAAGAAGGCTGAGCGCCGAAGAATTGATGCTTTTGAAGTGTGGTGTTGGAGAAGACTCTTGAGAGTCCCTTGGACTGCAAGGAGATCCAACCAGTCCATTGTGAAGGAGATCAGCCCTGGAATTTCTTTGGAGGGAATGATGCTGAAGCTGAAACTCCACTACTTTGGCCACCTCATGCGAAGAGTTGACACATTGGAAAAGACTCTGATGCTGGGAGGGATTGGGGGCAGGAGGAGAAGGGGACGACAGAGGATGAGATGGCTGGATGGCATCACTGACTCGATGGACGTGAGTCTGAGTGAACTCCGGGAGTTGGTGATGGACAGGGAGGCCTAGCGTGCTGCGATTCATGGGGTCGCAAAGAGTCAGACACGACTGAGCGACTGAACTGAACTGAACTGAAACTCGCAGTAAATATAATTTGTATCTCCATAGCTTAACTCAGTGCCTGGTATTCAACCTTCAGTCACTCAGCCAACCTCCTACTATGTGCCGACCTACAGTTCACCTACTGCATGCCTGGCCCGTGCTAGAGAGGCACTGGGTTTGGCAAACATGACCTGCTGGGACACAGAGCCTGGCCAGTGACATGCGTATGTTAACTCATCAGCTCTTTGTATCTAGATCTGGGCTCACAGCTGGGGGAGGTGCTGGGGGAGGGATTCTGCCCCTGGGGGTCAGGGAGGGCTGCCCCAAAGGCTAGTGTTTATGCTGACATCCAAAGTGTGAGGAGTTCTCAACCAGGTCAAGTGTGGGTACGCTGGGGTGGAAAAGAGGAGCAGTTAATCAGTGGAGAGGCAGAGAGAAGCGTAAACAGCTCTTTGTGGGCAGTAAAGAGCAGGAGACAAAGAGGTTGAGAGCTGGAAAGGGAGGTGGAGGGAGGGTTGTTTGTAGTTACTTCTTTTATTTTCAAGATCAAGAGATGCATTTAGATGCTGACAGGAAGGATTAGATAGAGAAAGAGAGGTGAGGATGCAGGCGGGGAGGGCTGCTCCTGAGGAGGGGAGGGCAG
The DNA here is from genome assembly GCF_019923935.1 of Bubalus bubalis. Taxonomy (NCBI): domain Eukaryota; kingdom Metazoa; phylum Chordata; class Mammalia; order Artiodactyla; family Bovidae; genus Bubalus; species Bubalus bubalis. Next base: position 63,456,748 of record NC_059165.1, on the reverse strand, counting down.
GGGGCCCAGGGACAGGGGGAGGGGCTGCTCAGGGGGAGAAGGCGTGTCTGCCCACGGGAGGGCCGTGGCAGGGGTAGAAGCAGGCTCAGAGGCAGGCAGGTCTGTGGATTCAGATGTAGATGCTCAAGAGCTATTGAATAAATAAGTGTTCTCCTGCAGAGATTTACGGGGATTTACTTCACCAAAGTTCAGTGTGACCACAAACACACCAGGCATATCCCGGCAGCAGTCCTCAGGGTCCTCGTACAGGAGTCAGCAAGGAGCCGGTGGGGACTGTGCGCTCCCACCCCACAAGGAGAAGCCCAGTGCCCAAGGGGAGGTGTGGGTTGCAGTCTGCTCTCTCTGTCTCCTGGCACCACCTTGTGGTGGGTAACTTGATATCACAAGCCATGGGCTTGCTCACTCCTGTCCCAAACTAGTGGGTATCGCTCATGCCAGTCACATGACTTCCCATGCCATGTTCATTTGGACCAACACACGATGTGCTCCATAGGACGGGGCAGAAACCTGGGGTGAGTGCTCTAGACACCTACGTATGCCAGGTACCATCTGGGGGTCTCTGACACGTGGGGAAGCTGAGGCCCAAGAAGGTTAGTTAGCAACAGCTCATTATCCACATAGGTGACCAAGTATGTAAAACACTTACATATATATATGTTGTTTGTCTGCTGATACAGTGCTGCCTTTTCCTGTAGGTGGCCGGGGTGTTAGAGCTGGGGGCTAAGACTAAGGCTTCACGCAGGTTCCCTCTTCCTCTCTGCTCTTGTCTTTTTCCCTTGTTCAGTCTACACTCTTGAGCGCAGAGCCAAGTGTTACAGGCATGCTCAGTCGTGTCTGACTCTGTGCAACCCCAAGGATTGTAGCTCTCCAGGCTCTTCTGTCCATGGGATTTCCCAGGCAAGAATACTGGAGTGGGTTGCTATTTCCTACTCCAGGGGATCTTCCCAACTCCAGGATCGAACCTGCATCTCTTGCATCTCCTACATTGACAGGCAGATTCTTGACCACTGTGCCACCTGGGAAGCCTAGTGCCAAGTATATACCACACAGTTTGACCTCTCTCTGTCTTGGTACATGCTGTTCCTACTGTATAGAATATTGTTTTTTTTGGAGGAGTTTTATGGACCAAAGCTTCCCCCTAAAATCCATGTGTTGAAGCCCTAAGCACTAGTATCTTAGAATGTGGTTGTATTTGGAAAGAGAGTCTTTAAAGAGGTAATTAAGGTTAAATGAGGCTTTAAGGGTGGCGTCCCAATCCAACATGACTGGTGTCATCCTAAGTAGAAGAGACACATGGAGGAAAGGCCCTGAGCAGGCGTAGCAGGAAGGCAGTCATCTGAAAGCCGAAGAGCGAGGCCTCAGAAGAAATCAAGCCCGTAGCTTGACCTTGACCTTCTAGCCTCCAGGGCTATGAGGGAATAACTTTGTGTTATTTAAGCCACCCAGTCTGTGATATTTTGTTGTGGGAGCCCTAGCCAACTAATACATGACAATCAATTATTTTTCTATACACGAATAATGGTTTCTTATAAGAGATTTAAGTACCGAGGTATACCAAGCAAATGTGAAAGTCCCCTTTCAAAACTCCTTTCTTGTTTCACTCGCTTCCTCAGAGGGTACCATTTCCTACCTTTGCTTTCTGCATAGGCACATTTGTATTATTATGTAAATGGGATTTGCCCAAGGATATTTTTCTATAGCTTGCATTTTTTTCATTTCACAATATCATAGAGATTTGCTCTGTCAGCACAAAAAAAAGTCTTACTGTTTATAAACAGTGTTTTAACGTCTGTGCTATCTCAGTTTATTTAAACATGTTGATGGGCTACTTCCAACATTTTCTTTTAATGAACATCTATGTAAAATCATACTTCTGCACGGAATTGTTGTATCAAAAGCATCAGTGCATTTTATTTTGTTTTAATGTTGAGTTTATTCATTTAACTTCTAATAGGTACACAGTGATATGATTTTAAGCAGGAAAGGGTTTAAAGAAAAAGCGTTTACAGCCATCCTGTCCTCCAACCCCCACCTCTCAACAGTACACCCCTTTTTGTGTACCCTTTCAGGTTATTTTTCTTTTTCAAATGATGGTACAATCAAAAATGAATACGTTTTTATTCTTCTTCCTCTCTACATAAAGACAGTTCAATATATACATTGTTCTGAAGCTTGATTTTTTCTGCTTATCATTATAATTGGAGGTCTTTCTACATCAGAATATAGAGAACGTCCTCATCCTTTTTAGAAGCTGCACAGGTTCCCGTGGTTCAGACGCATCATAATTTATTTAACTAGATTTCTATTAACGCTCAGTTAGTTTGTTTTTCATTTCTTGCTGTTCCAAACAAGGCTGCAATCAATAGCTCACGGTTCATGCATTTTAGATTTTGATAAATTGCCTCCCGATACACTCTCGATGCCTTTGTCTGTCTAGCAGAATCAGTCTTTGAATGGCCTCTGCAAGCTTCCTCCCCACACACTCACTCACTGTCTCCGCCCTGCACCTCCTGCACCTGCTGGGACTTCTCTGGATGCACTGGCCCCACTGCACTGGTGCGCGTTGGTTGGTGTGTCTGTTTTTCCTGCTGTACTGAGTGAAAACCTCTTCAAGGGCAGAGATTGTGTCTTGGTCATCTCTGCATCACCAGTGCCAAGCACAGGCTCAGCACACAGTGGGTACTTAATAAATAACATAGGCAGAAGTGAATGTGGGTAGAAATAGTCATTCCAATTTGCCATGGGTCACCTGCATGCTCTCCTGAGGGGGTACGTGTAAAGGAGGAAAGATTCATGACACTGACTCTGCCCTCGCTGGGCCATTACAGATGTAGTGCAGCCATGCCTTGTGGCTGGTTGACTGGAAGTGCTTCTTGGAGCAATCCAGGAAGAATGCCTGTGGTTTGCTCTGGATTCACATTTAATAACAATGGCCTTCTAACATCATTACCCTCATCATCCCCCAAACAGGGATGCAGATTAAACTCAGGGAGAGATAGCATTTTCAATTAACTGATCTTACCTCAATTTCCTGATACGAGTTGTTGATCATGGCTATTAGCATATTGAGCAGCACGACCACCATGGTGACGTTATAAACGCCGTAGAGAACATAGCCGATGTTCTCGATGAATTTGTGGTCATATTTCAGCACCACCGAGATCACTTCAGACAAGCCAAAGATGGACCAAAATAAGGTTTTGAAGCTTTCTTCAACCCTAGAAGGAAACAGACAGTCCTCTTAGGCAGTTTGCATCAACTGGCAGCTCTCACCAGAGAACTGCCACCACCCAGACATCAGTGGTTATTCTGGAGTGGGGCTGGGGCTGCTCGCTGGTGCCTGGATTCTGAAACCATGAGATAGTCAGGTCCCCAAGAAAACTTGAAAGAACACAGTAGGGCAGGCTCTTTCTTTCCCAGTCAATCCTTTCTTGGGACTCTTGGCTACAGCAGCAGCTCTTGTCTTGTTGCAATTACTTTAACATTTAAAATTAACTGCCAGGGCAAATGTTTGTCCTTGTAGGTCATTAGCCTCAGAAAGCACGCTCTTCCTTCAATAGCCTCTTGAGTGTCTCTTCTCAAACTATCCAGCCCCATAGGAAAGGGAAGAGGATGGTGTTTGTGAATGGAGCCAGCGTCACTGGTGACTGGGGCTTGCTGGTCATCGTCAAAGGGCAGTGCACTTAAGCCCCATGACCACCGCTGCAATGGGCTGGCTTATTATATCCATTTGACAGGTGGAAGGAGTGATGCTAAGAGCTTTCCCTGACTTTCCCAGGAGCGCTCAGCTGGCAAGTGTGGGTACGAATCCAGGCACACCTGAGATTTTCAAAAGTAGGTCCTTCAAATCACTGAGGTTTACCTCCATCCTGGCTCTGGGTAGTGAGGCCAGCCTCATATATTGGGTGCTCTAATCTGGGGATGAGTTTTCAGGAATGAGAGTGATGAGTCTGGTGCGTCCATATTGATCAAATTCACCAGGTAACTGCCTAAACCTCCCCCTGCAGCTCAAGAGGCTACTCGTGCTGTGAGGGCAGCCCAGGGGAGAGCTGGCTTTTAGGACACTGCTCTTTGATGCTTCTGAGATGATCAAGGTACCAAAATACCTTGGTTTAAGAGTAGGATTCAATAGTAGAGTACTATTCTATATGAATAGTATAGACTATTTCATATTCTATACTTTGTGGCTCTGACCCTATATCAGGTTTGTGACACATGCTGCTGCTTCTGCTAAGTCGCTTCAGTCGTGTCCGACTCTGTGCGACCCCATAGACAGCAGCCCACTAGGCTCCTCTGTCCCTGGGATTCTCCAGACAAGAACACTGGAGTGGGTGGCCATTTCCTTCTCCAGTGCATGAAAGTGAAAAGTGAAAGTGAAGTCGCTCAGTCATGTCCAACTCCTAGTGACCCCATGGACTGTAGCCTACCAGGCTCCTCCGTCCATGGGATTTTCCAGGCAAGAGTACTGGAGTGGGGTGCCATTGCCTTCTCTGCTGTGATACATAATTCAATTTAAAAGCTGGATTTTGGTTGGGTGCTTTAGAGAATGCATTTGTGTGATATCTGAAGGGTTAAGTACAGGTATTTTAGTTTGTATCCAGATTTTGGGTACTCTTATGAGAAAGCACTTTCTTTTTTCTCTTTAACATTTCAGACTTTTAGCACTCACCCACAAATGGCCAGGATTAGCTAGGTCTTGGGGGAAAAAAACAGCATTTTTTAGAGGATTGGTATTTATTTGACAAGATGTACAAAAATACTAGTATTCGTCACTTGGGCTAAAAATCCAACACTGACTTGCATGAATTTTCAGCTTTCCTGTGTGTGTGTATGTTTGTGTGTGAAAGAGAGGGAGAAAGAGAGAGAGTGTGTGTGGCTGGGTGTGTGGGTGTACATGTTTGTGTGTCTAGCCAGCTGTTTGCTCATTCCCTGTGAATCCCTGAGTCTGAAACCTGAGCCCTAAACTGAGCTTTTGTTGCCATTATCTGCTTCTGGTTTCTTTGAAATCTGTGAGTTTGAAATATTTAATTTAACTTGGTTTTAGTAAGAAGGAGTTTAGGGGTTCATCGATAATGACTGGATATCGAGGGATCATGTTAGAGCCCCAGCACCTGATGCTAATTCTTCTCACATGAGATGCAGCATCTGTTTTCTGTGAAAAAGATGCTGCTCAGTGTGTGGGCACGATTCACCACAGGTGTTGCCTTCCATTAAGAAGCAATCTTTCAGTGGTCACCCTCGTGGAAGGGAACAGTGGCAGAGAGAACCTAAAACCACTGAATGAGCCACAAATCAAAACTGGAAGGAGATGGCAGGATGTGATTTCTCTGACACTTGGTCCCTGCCTAACAGGTCTGGTGGAAACCAGAGAACACGTTCTCCGAGGGAGCAGGGCTGGGCAGACAGGTACTGGTCCAGGGTAACACACTTACCAGGAGTAACTGAAGAAATGGATGATACGTTTAACTGAGAGACACTTTACAGAAATTCATTTTCCCTTTCTTACCTTGAAAACCCCCCTAACCTTTGGCTGTCATAAATGAAGCCTGCCATTCTGGAACACATCTGGGGAAAACCTTCTGCACTTTGATTGGGAAATTGGCCTAGATTTGGCATGAGTTTTGTTCTCATTTGCTTCTTGCTGTGAATTTTGTTACTAAGCTGTGATTTGCCCCAGTACCTTCACTTAGGCATTCTATGTTATTAATCCGGAGGAGGAAGAGATTGCCCTCTAAGCAGTATGTGTTCCAGTAAGAGAAGAATATTTACAGATCCCTAAACCTGTGCCTTGGTCCCTTCTCTAACACCCCACCCCCCACCCCCAAGGCTTAGAATGCTGATCTGTTTAATTTGTTGTCTGGCTGCCAGAGAGTCTTCACACCAGTTTCATTTCTATTCTACAGCTTTAGAAGTTGCCTCTGGACTTGAACTTGGCCATGACCTCCAGGAGAATCTAATTATAGGTGGCTCAGACTCAATGCAAAGGCAGTGGCACCCCACTCCAGTACTCTTGCCTGGAAAATCCATGGACGGAGGAGCCTGGTAGGCTGCAGTCCATGGGGTCGCTACAAGTTGGACACGACTGAGCGACTTCACTTTCACTTTTCACTTTCATGCATTGGAGAAGGAAATGGCAACCCACTCCAGTGGGATGAGAATCCCAGGGACGGCAGAGCCTGGTGGGCTGCCGTCTATGGGGTCGCACAGAGTCGGACACAACTGAAGCGATGCAGCAGCAGCAGCAGCAGCAGCAGACTCAATGGGACTGCTAGAGTGGAAATGAGCCCCTCCAAAGCAGTAAGGCTTGACATTGGGCTGGGCAGGAAGGGATCTTAGCCTAACTATGCATTTTTAACAAATTCTTCTAAGTTCTTTAGGGAGTGTCTGTAGCCCTTGCTTCCTCTCATCATGGAGCAGAAGGCGTTGCAGTAACAAAGATTTCCATTAAGGAAAAGCTGGGTCCACTGTCTAAATCATCTATAATGGCTAGATTCGTTACCGGGGTCTCTTGAGTCTTTCCTTTGTGCTCATGCCCTGTGATGTGAACATTGGGTGGACTAACTGCATAGACTGTTTTTGCTGTTGTTGTTCCTCAGACGGGACCTTATGGGCTGAGTTTATGCCCAATTAGCTGGACTAAGTGGTAAATGGCAAGCAATACAATATGTTGTCCATACATATAACTAAATTCTAAGTGGAATGGAACCATTTAATGTTTAAAAATTACACAGTCAAAAAGCCAGAATAAGATATTAATATTTATATAATCTTGGTCTGGGAGAAGTTTCAGAAACTAAAAAGGGAAAGATGGAAAGGCATGCAAACATAAAGCTTGACTTGTATGTGTTGAAAACATATTAAGTAAAATTATAAGGCCAAGACTGAGGAAAGGATTTGCAGCACATGTGACAATGGCTGATGTCTTTCTGACGTAAAGAGCTCTTATAAACTGATGTGAAATGACAGACATCCTTGCTGAAAAATAAATGGGGGACAAAGTCTTCCATGAAAACTCGAGGCTTTTTGTGGTGACAACCAGCTCCATAATAACTTGATAGATCAGGTTAGTGGCATCTTCTGGTTTAATATGTAGCAGGCAATAAATGCGGAGAAGGCAATGGCACCCCACTCCAGTACTCTTGCCTGGAAAGTCCCATGGACGGAGGAGCCTGGTAGGCTGCAGTCCATGGGGTCGCTAAGGGTCGGACACGACTGAGTGACTTCACTTTCCCTTTTCACTTTCATGCATTGGAGAAGGAAATGGCAACCCACTCCACTGTTCTTGCCTGGAGAATCCCAGGGACGGGGGAGCCTGGTGGGCTGCCATCTGTGGGGTTGCACAGAGTCCGACATGACTGAAGTGACTTAGTAGCAGCAGCAGCAGGCAATAAATGAAATTGTCCTCCCTGCCCTGTGTTACCTTGACCTTGGAAACCCATAATAATACATTCTTAGAGAGAAGGCTGGCCTTGGATAGGGGTCAGTAGTACATTCTTAACCGTAAGATCTTGGGCGTTGGAGCTAGCCCCAATGTCATGTGTGGTTATGATACTCTCTGAGTCATGTACCAATCATCACTCATAATTTTCAGGAGCTATGGGATACAGGGCATGGGGCAGAAGACCAGTCACTGCAGAGGTCTGGGGCTGTCTTTCAAGAAAAAAGTTATCTTGTGATTGATTTAGTTGATATTCACCATGAGGCCATTTGTTTCACAGAAACCCCCCACTCTCAGATGGCTGGTTTCTAGGCTAAATTTGAGGTTCTTAGGACTGAGTGACTTCACTTTCACTTTTCACTTTCACTTTCACTTTCACTGATAGGGGTGGGAGCTGCTGGTTCCTTATTTGCTCCCACCCACTTTGGCTATTTACCAAGCTTGCCACAGTTTCCTGCAGTTGGGTCAGTCGCAGGACTCTTCACAGAGATGGCTGGAGGAGTAAGAAAGCAAAGATGCATGCCTGGCTTCAAATCCCAGCCCTGTTGTGCACTGGCTGTATGAACCTGAGCATGTTACAAAACCTGCTTGAGCCTCAGTTTGCTCTGCTATGAAAGGGACAGTGATGCTTTATTATTAAGTTGCTATAAGATTAAATGGAACAACCCACGTAAAGTTTAGAGTAAGGGTCCAATAAATGGTATCTATTATTTTTACTCATGTGTTTATTTGCTGAACATTCAGTGAACTCTGCTTACTTGCCAGCCACCCTACAGAGCAGGATGCAGGATGCACAGAACTGGTTTGTTTTTGTGGCGGTTCCAGGCTAAAGCAAGCCCCCTGGTGTGAGCAAGTGCAACAGGGCTGTGGGCAAGGATGCTGCCTTGGCCTACCCAGGAACAACACATACAAGCCCATCAGCCCTCAGGGGCTTCCACCCAGGGCTGAATGGAGTTTAATCCAGCAGCATACTGACTTTTCTGAACAAGGTTCATTTTACTTCCTGTCTGCAAAGCTCATCACCAACCCTTGATTTCATGCAAATGCTCTTTCTGATTTCTCCAGCCTGTGCTGTCTTTGATTGTTTGACTGCTGCCTTGCAGTAGAAGGGGCTGAGGTTTCACCAATAGGCCACCCCTAGCATAAGAAGTGCTTCTAATGAAGTCAGAGGGGAAGAGTGCCTCAGGGTGTATTGAATAGACCCTGATTCACCCTCTTACTGGGCGGGGTGTGTGTGGGGGAAGGTTGGGGCTGATTTGTCATGCAGAAGGCAGGGAGGAGGTAATCCGTTCTCTACCAGGCTGTCTTGCCTGGATAATGGGAATTTAATAATAGGTTGCCTGAAGAGGCAGTTGTGTCAGGGCCTCAGAGAACAAACAAGGCAAGGGTTTGGGGTGATTGTTATGGAAATCACTGCTGCTTCAGAATACCACAAGGCCTCTCCCCGCAGTGTCATGGAACTCTGTTCCCCAACCCCAAACAGTTCAGTTCGGCCACCTACCCAAATCTGCACGTGCATACATACGTGCATGCTACGTCGCTTCATCTGTGTTCAACTCTGTGTGACCCTATGGACTGTGTGTAGCCTGCTAGGCTCCTCTGTCCATGGGATTAAAAGAAACTTCAAATTAAGCAGGCATTTCAGCTCCTGAAAGGCTGTTTCTCAAGTTGGTAGACAATAAATAGCTGGCCTTGAGCTAGAGTTCTGCTGAAGCAGGAACAATGCTCTCCTGCCTCCCAGTGGGGGCTGCGAGAAGGTGCTTGGAATCCAGAAAGACCCCACACGAGGGCTATGTCTCTCCAAAGAGAAGCACTTGCACCAGGCTTGAGGGTGGTCAGGGCAGGAGTGTCCAGTGCCTGAGGAAGTCTGGACTGCACCCCTGCCACGCTCCTCTGATTCACCTCTTGGTTTATCCTGGGCCCTGAATGAGGGGTGATGTAGATGGTCCAGTAGTTGCGGAGTCTGGCCCCAGAATCAGGGCAGAGGAACTGGCGTGCACAGAGCCTGGATTGATTCATGCTGAGGGCCCACCCCTCTCCCTGGGAGCCTGGTTGCTCCTTGAGGGCAGAGCTGTGTTTCCTTCCTCCTTTACGTCCCAGACCTAGTGCAGAACTTGGTATACTGAAGATACTCAATAAACCCATGGTCCTTTGAACGAGTCCCCACTGCACATTCCGATTTCCTGCTACTGAGCCCAGTGTTGAGGGGAAGCTCTGGTGAAGAAGTCCGAGTGCAGGTTCTGTGTCTGACTGTGAGCTTTTGGCTAAATAATGTAGCCTCTCTGTGGCTCATTTTTTCTAGCTTCAGAATGGGAAAACAATCTCTACCTCATAGGGTTGTGGTGACGATTAAATGAGTTAATGGAATGCTTGTGAGGTACACAAAATACTGCCTGGCACCTAACTAACGTGCAACAAATGTGGCTAATGTTAGCATGGTCCCCCCACCCCGCCCCTACCACCCCCCAACCCTTAGCTGCAAAGGCTCCAGCATCAGGTTGACTTTCATACCCTACCATCAATTCTCAGAATAATCCTTTAAAACTATGAATCAGATCTTACCTCTTTTCCTTAACAGCTTTCCATAGGCTAACAATTTGAATCTAGTCACCCAGCTGGGGCTCCCCTGACCTCAGGCTGGCTCACCCCTCACTCAGGGTCCTTGTCCCTCTACCTGGATCCCCCTTCCCCTTCCTCCCCACATGGCTGTCCCCCGCATTCTTCTCAGCTGTTAAACTTTAACCTTAATTGTCACCTGGTCAGGTCAGCCTTCTCTGACCATGTCTGAAGGAGGTCCTTTCCTGATTATTATCTCAGATGGTAAAGAATCTGCCTGCAATGCAGGAGACCTGGGCTCAATCCCTGGTCAGGGAAGATCCCCTGGAGAAGGAAATACCACTCCAGTATTCTTGCCTGGAGAATCCCATGGACAGAGGAGCCTGGCGGGCTATAGTCCATGGGGTCACAAGACACGACTGAGGGACTAACACTTTCACTTTCATGATGTTTCTATTTCCTTCCTAGCTCTTAGCACTTAATTTAAAATGTTCTGGGACTTCTCTGGCGCTCCAGTGGTTAAGTCTCTGCCCTTCCGATGCAAGAGTGTGGATTTGATCCCTATTTGGGGGACAAAGATCCCACATGCCATGTGGCATGGCCAAAAATGTTCTCATTTCTTTTTGTTTATTTTTTATAACCATCAACATCATTTTACCTCTTTTCCCATTCACAGAGCATTGTGACCTCCAGGGGGTCATGACTTGCTCACGGCTCTTCCCCCAATGCCCAGAACAACGCGCGGCTCACAGTGGGGTCTCAGGAGACATCTTTCATCAGTGAATGATTGAAGCTGGGAAACCGAGGCATGCTGTGAGTTGTCTTAGCCAGCTTGCCTCAGACTCACCTCGTAGCTAGCTGTTTTTCTGTTAATATTCTAGAGCGAGCCCTGGACAGTCCAGTTTTCTGTCACTCTGTCACTTTGAAGAATGACAGGTAGACCTTATTTCCATCCTAGAGTTGCATTTTGGTGAATAAAAGGTTGAAATTTCCTTGTTTAAGATGTTGCAAGTCAGCCTGAGAATAAGAGAGAGGAGTGCCTGCAAATACGCTCTGAAGGCGTCATCCAAAAAAGCACATTTCCTGTGTTCCGTCAAGTCTTTTTGCAGGCTCTTGGCCTGTTACAGAAGCTCAAAGGTACCAGGCTTTAAGAATTCAGGTCATGAATAAACATGAGGAGAGGGTATAAATAAACATTATACGATAGCAGAATGTCTGCTGTAATAGGTATAATCATTTTTCTAAAGTAGCTCAGGGAAAGATATATATTTTTATCACTTCTTGGAGGATTATGTGTAGATAAATTATTAGGCCAAAATTATTATTTTTTTTGACACATAAAGGTTATTCCCAGATGCCCAGCCTTTCTGAGCCTGACCTGAGCCCCAGCATTGACCACTGCCATCTCCTCCATCAAGTCTTCAATCTCTCTGGGCTAGTTTCCCCACATGAAAATGGGTACAATGAGCTCTCTCATCCCCTCCAAACCCTTCAGCCTAACTTGAATGTATAAGATGAAAGGTGAGATGATAACTTCCAAACATGATACAGTACATTGATAACACTTCCATACTGGGGGTGCCCATATTGCAACATGGATCCGGCACCCTGGGAAAACCTCTCCTCCACAGAGCCCAGGAGGCTGACCCTGCTCCACTTTCCCACCTGCAAACTCACTCCGCGTGCTCGGTACAAGGAACATAGCAGAGGCCACGGTCCCATGATGCTGTTCTGATTCTCCTGACTGGCTGCTGGTTAAGTGAGTTGCATGAGGGTAGACAACGCCATTCAACCTCAGCTGCCCCAGGAGGTCCTCCTCTGCAGGCAGGCCCTTCTTGCAGATGTGGCCCTTTGCTCTCAGGAGGCCCTTCTGGCTCATCACTCCCTTCTGGATGTTTCTGGGCCTATATGGCTCACCAAACCATCTCCCTTTCCTCCCTTCCTTGGGTCAGGGAAGTCTCAGGCTCTTCTGTTTACAAAGCACAATATGACACTTTTAGCTTAAGAGCCCTTTTCACCCCTTCAGCAGGTCTCTACTTGTCCCTTGGTACTGAGGATGGGCTTTCCTCGAGGCCCCCATTGCTCTTCCAGTCCTTTAGGACATGGACCACTTCACCCATGCTTCCGGAAGGTAGTCTGGAGTGTCTTCCTTCAGCTCTGCTGGGTGTGGGTTCTGGGAAAGGCCAAACAAAGCCCCTATTCCTTTCCCCAGTTACTAGGAACTTACCCTCTTCCCCATGATACCCTTTTGGTTCTCTTTCTACGTACTTCTAGGGCCTAATCAACATTAGAACCTGAGAACATCCTCCTCTCACCCCGCCCACACACCCTGCCATGCAGGCAGCCACCGTGACTCATCCACTCTAACCTCCTTCTCCATTGATCTTCTCCATCCTGGCTGCCACCCCTTAGCACGGGCTTGCATCCTCTCATATTGTGGTTCCTGCCACGGCCTCTTCATGGATCCGTCAGTTCCCTTCGGAGCTGCATTTCTTCCAGAACATTTGCTCAGTTGCACATATGCCCTCATTCCTGTGACTGTTTGATTAATATCTGTCTTCCCAATCAGTCTGCAAGTTCCATGAGTATTTCTGCTCATTATAAAACCCCCTTTGGAGAAGGAAATGGCAACCCACTCCCATATCTTGTCTGGAAAATCCCATGGATGGAGGAGCCTAGTGGCTATAGTCCATGGGGTCGCAAAGAGTTGGACATGACTGAGCGACTAACACATTCCCAACCTGTCTGCAAGTTCCATGAGTATTTCTGCTCATTATAGAACCCCCAGCACCAAGCTCAGGCCAAAAGTCCCTTCCTTCGCCTTCCAACCCACCCTTTACAATATTGTCACAGTGTTCTTGCTGGAGGCAGATAAAACCATCTTCCTTTTTTTAAAAAGGCCTTAGAGATGCTGACACCCTATTGGGACTTACTTCTAAAGACCATCACAGTCTAGCTCCTGATGGATTATCTGATTGAATTTTCCACTATTTCCCCAAACTCTCACCTACTTGCCTACTTTCTTTTCACAAAAGTTTACTCTTCAATGCACCATAGGCTCTTAAGACAACACTTAGCGTTCTAACTATAGGCTGCAACAGATGTTATGGCAGCGGATCCAGATGTTTAAACAGGAAAGGAATAGAGATCACCACTGCCTCAGGCACAGGGAACATTTGCTCAGTTGCACTTATGCCCTCATTCCTGTGACTGATTAATACCTGTCTTCCCAATCAGTCTGCAAGCTTACCTTTGGGCAGATTTCTTAATTGCTCCTTGACCAGGGGGCTCTCCCCTCTTTGTTTTTACCTTCTCGAGTTTCTTCTGCTTCTCTTTCTGCATAAGTGCCTTATCTCATCCATCCCCTTGGCCTGTTTCTTGGGCTGCTTCAGGGGCTTCTTCTTGCCACCTTTTGTGGCCTAACATGCTATTTGTTGTCCCTTCCCCAGACCTTGCCACTGGAAGCGGCTTTTGCTATTGTTAAGAAAATTCTCTCATATTATGAGGCGTTGAAACATCTGAACAAATCCAAATCAGGGGAATGAGGCAGCTGCTTTCTCCACTTAAAAAAAGTGCTCAGCTCCTTTACCTTAAACAGGCCTCCATGATCCTCTGTTTAGGGTCACCCCCTCCACGAAGCCTTCCCTGACCCTGCCAGGCAGATTTTAGTGCTTCCTCCTCACTGGGCTGCCCGAGTACCCTTTGATCACATGGTGTAAATAACTGATGCCCCTACCCTTTGTTGAAATTCCCTACTTGTCTATGAGTTCCTCAAAGATGGGAAGATTATATTATTGATCTTTCTAACCTCAGGGCCAAACACAGGACTTGGCATGGAGTAGCTGCTCCAAAACATGTGTCAAATGAATGAGCACAGTTTGGAATAGAAACATGCTTTACCCAGGGACAATCACAGGCTGCTTATTGAGAGTGGAGATACGTAGAATCATCAAGCTCCTAAGGACAATCAAAATCTGAATTTAATATGCCAGTCTTTAGTATTTAGTGTCATAGGAAAGTGACCCAACTTTTAAAGACACTTAGCTTCTACCTTCGGAGAAGGCGATGGCACCCCATTCCAGTACTCTTGCCTGGAAAATCCCACGGACGGAGGAGCCTGGTAGGCTGCAGTCCATGGGGTCACTAAGAGTTGGACACAACTGAGCGACTTCACTTTCACTTTTCACTTTCATGCATTGGAGAAGGAAATGGCAACCCACTCCAGTGTTCTTGCCTGGAGAATCCCAGGGATGGGGGAGCCTGGTGGGCTGCTGTCTATGGGGTCCCACAGAGTCGGACACGACTGAAGCAACTTAGCAGCAGCAGCTTCTACCTTGGAGCACAGACTCTGGTGTGGGAGTGGGGAAATTTTAGGTCAAAAGGTGAAAGACAGGCCTGAAGCCATGCAGATCTGGGTCCAAATCCTTTTCTTGGTTCTGTGGTCTTGGGCAAGTCCATCTCACTGAGCCTCAGTTTCTTGGTAGCAGTGTCTGTGTTATTCCATAGTTGTGTGGATTAAATGAGAGGGCAGATCATGTGTTTGTCATGAGCTGTTCAGCAGCAGGTGGTACAGTGGCCCTGGGGTGTGGTATGTGTGGGCAGAGTCTCAGGGAGCCCTTCCTCAGCCCCAGGGCTTGCCTCCTGGCTCTCTGGAGGGAGGAGCTGGCTTTCCTGCAGCCCCACTGAGGTGGCTGGAGCTGACTCAATGCCTTCTGCCCCTGGTGTGCATATGAATTTCTGTACATAGAGTATGGAAACTTTCCACGAGTATCATAGAAAACAGAAGCTTCTAATTTTGCCCAGCACTGCTGAAGTTCCTTTTGGTAAAATGATTCCTCAGAAACGAAATAACCTTAAGAGAGGTTATTTTTCTATTAGAAATGTCTCAACTCAGCTATGCTATGAAGTTGACTCCACGACAGCCTGTAGAAAAGATCGGCTGGGATCCTTTTTGAGGGTCTGGGTCTACATTTAATCTCCAATCAAAACTAAGTGGGGGAGGCCAAGTTCACCCAAAGGGAAGACCAGAAGCCCATCCTGGGCCGTGTTAGCGAGCCCTTCACTTCCCTGCCCTGGGTCCCCTCGTTGCCCCCAGCTCCTTCTATTTTTTGGGTACCTGTCCTACCACAGTTGCCCGTTGGAGTATAGGGAAGCCCACCCTTTCCCTTGGCATTCTCATCCAGCTGTATGTCACTAGTGAGCCAAGGATTTTTATCTCTCTTTTTCCAACACTGTAACTAGAGTGCTGGATCCCAAGGTTTCCATATGACCTCTAAGCAGAAAAGCTTTGCTTTATGGAATATGTGCATTCCAACAAAGGGGGCTGCAAAACAAAACTCCAGAGAGCAAATCCTGTGTGTCTACTGATTTCCATGATCACATCAAAGATATGTTCCCAATAAGAACACTATTTCTAACAATTGGAATTGAGAACTTTAAGACTTTTTGAAAGAAAATGCATTTTCAGGCGATTTCACTTCCACTTCCTTACCCTTGTCTCAGGACACTTAGGTTTCATGCTCTGAGAGCGTGAAGCTGGCCTGCACAGCTTCTCCCCCTCCCCTCTGGCCGTCTGCAGTATCTAACAGAAATGACTTAGACACAGTGAGCTGCCGGCAGGTGCCTGTCTATCATGGGCAGACAAGCCCAGCTCACTACCCAGCGGCCTATGCACACATGCCCCTGTTCTTGCACCTCCCTGAATGCCAGCTCCTGACACTGGAGCCACTGTGAAACGTAAGCAGACCTTTGGTTCTGAAGGTAAAGGAAGCAGGAAAGTTGGGAACTGCTCCTAGGATTTGACTGCTGACCATGCTCTCTGCTGGGATCTGGCTACCTATTCTGACTTCATAGGGCTTGAAATTCTCTCAGTAAGACTCTCACTTTGTTCAACAAGGGCTTTGCTGGTGGCTTAGACAGTAAAGAATCTGCCTGAAATGCAGGAGATCTGGGTTTGATCCCAGGGTCGGGAAGATCCCATGGAGAAGGGAATGGCTACCCACTCCAGTATTCTTGCTTGGAGAATCCCATGGACAGAGGAGCCTGGTGGAGTATAGTCCATGGGGCCGCCAAGAGTTGGACATGACTGAGCACATAAGCGTAGACACGTAACCCAGTGGGATTCGAGTGGGACTGGCTCTTATGAGCTGGCCTGGGCCCCATCCCGAGGTGAACAGGCAGCTTATGGGACAGTGCTCTGTTGCTTCCTAATGGCTGACTCCCAAAGTGGAACCTGAACAGCCCTTAGGGACCCAAGCTGTCCTTGAACATGGCTGGGGTGGGGTTACAGGGGCAAAGATGGGGGGGTACCTGTAGTGTGCTCCAGCCCAAATTTCCCTTCTGTAGGGTTGAGTCTTCTGACTATAAAAACAGATGAGAGGATCCATGCTACCCTAAAGCTCTAAAGTCCACAGACAGAGGGCCCCTGGGGGTGGGCCAAGGGAGCATTCTGAGTGGGGCAGAGTGGCCTGGGTACGGGCGGCTGTGAAGCATTCACCAAGGGAGTCATTCAGCTTTATTGTCAGTCTTGCAGTCACTCAGAGTAGCTCTGAGTCCCCTAAGTCATGAGAATCCTTTATCCTCCTGTGGCTCTTTGAGTATCAAGAAAATCTTGGGTTGGGGGGTGGGGGTGGGTGTGTGATATGCTCCAGAGAGCAGTCAAAAGGTAAGATATGACATTTACAAAAATCCATTCTTTCCTCTCCACTTCACTGCTCTATTGACTGTTTCCCTGTTCAATCAAATCCTATTCACAGCTTCACATCCCCTTTTAGGGGCTGCCAAGGTGATAAATATCCTGTCCTTTCTTCACTATGCTTGCTGCTGCCATGCCTTTTCCTCTCCCTTGCCCATCCTGGAGGGCCTGGATCCTTTTTGCTTGGGTCTCTCATGTCTACAGAATCTCTCTTCAGTTCCCAGCACCTGGGACAAACCAAGTGCTTTGGCCCCTCCTCCTGCTCTCTCCTTTCCCCATGACGTTTCCTGATGCCAAAGACTCCCTTCTCTAGATTGGTTGTGTGTGTCCAGCTGAGAATTGTGGCCCCATCAGCCCTACTCTTGGACCTTCCCTGGTAGCTCAGTTGGTAAAGAATCCACCTGCAATGAAGGAGACCCTAGTTTGATCCCTGGGTTAGGAAAATCCTCTGGAGAAGGGATAGGCCACCCACACTAGTATTCTTGGGCTTCCCTGGTGGCTCAGCTGGTAAAGAATCCGCCTGCAATGCAGGAGACCCCAGGTTGATTCCTGTGTCGGGAAGATCCTCTGGAGAAGGGATAGGCTACCCACTGCAGTATTCTGGCCTGGAGAATTCTATGACTGTAGAGTCCATGGGGTCTTAAAGAGTTGGACATGACCGAGTGACTTTCACTCACAACCCTACTGCTAAGTTATGACCTTGTTCATGTCCCAGGTGTCATGATAGTGACTTTTGGAGGAACCATGGGCCAACAGTACAGCTTCCTTGTAGGGGGAGCAAAGGGGGATTGCACAGAACACCCAGGGAGGAGAAAGGAGACAGTGGTACCCATGCTCACATTCCCAGTTGATTGCTTACTCTACTGTTTTGAATTTGCCTTGCTTTCTCCTGTGGGTTCCCTCATGCTTGTTTATGAAGGGTTTAGTGAGCAATGCTGTGTACAAGGTGTCATCCTAGACTGAAAACACAGGAAGAACATCAGGGCCTGACCACAGAGGGTCAGAGCCCTTGTGTTATTGACTGACGTCTTGACTTGATGTCAGTAAACAGCACATCCCACCCTGGGTGCATACAGTTAGCCTTGCCTCTAGCAGATCCAGAGCAAAATTTGCTTTTGGGTGAGTCAAGCTTATTTCACCCCTTCAACAGCTCATCACCCAGTGTTGGAGTGCTATAAAGTAGTCCACCTGACTCACTAATGCATTTGGCCTGACCTGGTGAATAGCTGGTAGGCTAGGTCCCTGTCCAGAAAGGGTCCTAGGAAGTCAGTACCCACGTGTCCTTTCTTGTAGCTCAATCTGGGCCCTCCTCCTCATCCACCCCCTCCTCCTCCTTATCCACCATCTCCACTATTATCACTGACTGAAGGCTTATTATATGCCAAGCACTATATTCACTGTCTTTGTTTTGGATCCTTACAACAATCCTGTGAAGATGGCCTTCTTGATGTTGTCCTTTCAGACCTGGGGACATGAATGCCCTGGGGTCGGGGTGGGGTGGGGAATGAAGCACTCGCCCAGGACCACACAACCCGTAGAGAAGAGCTCAGACTGTCAGACTGAAACCTAGTCTGTCTGAGCCGAGGGTGTGGTGGGCTGAGACGCACAGCCAGCCACCCTTGGGTACCTTTCTCAGCACTGGGCCAGGCCCCGGCTCTCTGTGAACACACACTGATTCTTTGCCTCAGAGAGTAACAGCTTCTGTGCTTCATCAGCTCCCGGGGACCCACCTTTCTAGGCAGTTCCACTTGGGCTGAGCAGTGCAGTCTGCAATTCAGAGCTGAGGGGCATGGGGTCCATTGCACTCTGTCTGGGTTCTTCAAGTCAAGGACCTTCCTTTGAAGGGTGATTTCTCTGGGAGAAGAGTCAAGTGGAGGTCCTACCACAAGGTGGGACCTGCTCAGGGAGTCTGCATGGTGTGGCTCCACCCTTGTCACTGGTTGAAAAAAAAATTCCAGCCCCCTTGGGGCTTCTTGGGGACCCATGTCCGCAAGAGTTTAGCCCTGTTGGTCCCAGCTACCCTGCTTGTGGCTGGAGACCTGATTGTCCTTCTGTCTAGACTCTGGATGGAAGCCATGAAGGCTGGGAGCAATTCTGGAACGAGATGAGCCTGGGGCAGGGCCTGGACTGGACTTCAGGCACTTTACAGAACTGCTTTGTTTATTTGTGAAGGTATTTATGAACCTTATTGTGAGGTCTTTATGAGCCTTATTTCCATTTTGCCAGTGAGGACACAGAGGCTCAGACAAATCAAGTGACCTGGCTTAAGGTCATTAGCTACTAAAAGACCATGCCAGGATGTAAACTCAGATTCACCAGATTCTTCTACTAACCACTGCTCAGTGCTACCGAGGACCCTCCGGGAGACCACCCAGCATCCCCCAGAGGGGAGGAGTTCCAGGTCTTTGTGGACATTGGCTTGGTGAGCTCTGTCCCCACCCTGGGGTGGAGGTGGGGTTGGGAGAGGCCAAGGCATTGCTCGCTCTGCCTGCAGCAAGCAGCTCCTTTAGGACCCCGAGGTTAGTTGGCCTGACAAGCACCTTGTCTCAGGTCACTCCACCTCCTCTTGCCTCCCCTGCCTGGGCCTTCTGTGCTGCTGAGGCATGTGATGCTGCAGAACTCTCTTGCTGCCTGTACACAGCACTGGTCTGCCCAGTCAGGCATGGAGAGCTGCGGAGCTGTGCCCACAGGCAGACTTGTGTGGATATGGCTTCCCCAGGGGCTAACCTGGAAGTGTTAGGTTCGTGAATGTCCTGTTGAGTAAATTTGACTAATGAGAGAAAGCAGGTGGGAAAGATGTGGCTGATAAATTCTCTAATTCTATCCTGATGGGCTCTTCTGCAATGCAGCACTGTACGTCTCACTGTAGAGGTCCTTCATGACCAAGCTGTGGGTCTTGGTAGATGGTGGCCCAATCGGCAACATGTATGTGCTTTCCCTCCTCCCATATGCCATTTTCTTTTTTCCTTCTATCTTAGTTCATTTGGATTGCAACTCCTCCTCTCCAATGAAATGTTGGCATGCAAAACTTGCCCAGGGCTTTGCTTTCTAGATAACACAGATTAAGCTAATTGTAATAGTAATAATTCCGTTTATTTTACTATGTGGCAGCTAAATCACCTTATTGAATCCTCACACTATCCTTATTAAGCAGGTATTAGTAGTTGCCTAATTTTAAAGATGAGGAAACTAAGACTCAAAGAAGTTAAGGAACATGCTCTTGGCCACATAGCATGTAAGATGCAAGTGAACGTTTAACGTAGCTCTTCCGTTCTTCCAATACCAGAACCTGAACTTGAAACCACCCTTGACTAAAGTCGCCTATAACCTTTAGAAATGCCAGGGAAACCTGAGTCTCCTGCAAGGAACCACCTGCAAGAGGCTGCCAAGGATGCCTGGGGAGCCGGGGTGCTCCTCAGGAGAGGGCTCTGGGATACTCACGTTGTAAACGCTGGGTTGTACTTTGCACCTCGGTAGTAGGAGTACAGATTGAACATCCCAATCATGAAGGCCACAAATACCATGATGAAAATGACCATAAACTTGAAGATATCTTTCACGGTTCTCCCCAGGGAGATCTGCAGAGGCCCAAAACTCTCGTTGGCTGGCAGGATGTATGCGATTCGAGAGAAGCTCAGCACGACAGCTATCGCGTATAGCCCTTCTGATATGATCTGAGGGTCTGAAGGCCACCACTTGTCCCTGGCTGAAAGAAAACAAGCTGGGTTACTCACTGGGCCACAGGATCTGCTCTGGGAGAGAAACCAGTTAGGTATCTGTAGAGGCCTCTGACCTCATCACTTGTCTGCCTGCCCTTGTCTTTAATCCAAGTACACTGACGGTGCCACCCTCCCTCTTGGAATATGCTGGCTCATCTATCTAGAGCACCCTCCCCTCACTTCAATCCCAGTCTTCCTTCAAGGCTCTGCTCTAGTGTCATCTCTTTTGGGAAGTCCTCTGTGCCCCCTCCGCCACAACCCTGCCCCCCTCCTGGGCAGCCTCCCTGTCCCCCTCTCTGCTCCCACGGCAGCCTGTGTACTCTCTTATCATGACCCTGACCATGCTGCTTGGTAGCCTGTCTTCCTTCCCAGGGTTGGAGCTCTGTAAGCAGGGGCTGTCCCATCACAAGAAGGTGGTGGTGAGGAGCATAGACCTAGGCATGACCTAGGAAGACCTGAGGTTGAAAGTGGCCTTTCTAGACAGTGGCTAACATTTTTTTTTCCTTTGAAATCTTTTATTGTCACTTAAATTTTTTAAAAATATTTTAATTTTATTGGAGTATAGTTAATTTATAATGTTGTATTAGTCTCAAGTATACAGCAAAGTGATTCAGTCATACATATTTTTTTTAATATTCTCTTCTCATATAGGTTATCACAGAATATTGCATGGAGTTCCCTACTGTACAGCATCTATCTTATATATCAGTTCAGTTCAGTTCAGTTGCTCAGTCGTGTCCGACTCTTCGCGACCCTATGAATCGCAGCACACCAGGCCTCCCTGTCCATCACCAACTCCTGGAGTTCACTCAGACTCACGTCCATCGAGTCAGTGATGCCATCCAGCCATCTCATCCTCTGTCGTTCCCGTCTCCTCCTGCCCCCAATCCCTCCCAGCATCAGAGTCTTTTCCAATGAGTCAACTCTTTGCATGAGGTGGCCAAAGTACTGGAGTTTCAGCTTTAGCATCATTCCCTCCAAAGAAATCCCCGGGCTGATCTCCTTCAGAATGGACTGGTTGGATCTCCTTGCAGTCCAAGGGACTCTCAAGAGTCTTCTCCAACACCACACTTCAAAAGCATCAATTCTTCAGCACTCAGCCTTCTTCACAGTCCAACTCTCACATCCATACATGACCACAGGAAAAACCATAGCCTTGACTAGATGGACCTTTGTTGGCAAAGTAATGTCTCTGCTTTTGAATATGCTATCTAGGTTGGACATAACTTTCCTTCCAAGGAGTAAGCGTCTTTTAATTTCACGGCTGCAGTCACCATCTGCAGTGATTTTGGAGCCCAAAAAATAAAGTCTGACACTGTTCCCACTATTTCCCCATCTATTTCCCATGAAGTGATGGGACTGGATGCCATGATCTTTGTTTTCTGAATGTTGAGCTTTAAGCCAACTTTTTCACTCTCCTCTTTCACTTTCATCAAGAGGCTTTTGAGTTCCTCTTCACTTTCTGCCATAAGGGTGGTGTCATCTGCATATCTGAGGTTATTGATATTTCTCCCGGCAATCTTGATTCCAGCTTGTGTTTCTTCCAGTCCAGCGTTTCTCATAATGTACTCTGCATATAAGTTAAATAAGCAGGGTGACAATATACAGCCTTGACGTACTCTTTTTCCTATTTGGAACCAGTCTGTTGTTCCATGTCCAGTTCTAGCTGTTGCTTCCTGACCTGCATACAGATTTCTCAAGAGGCAGATCAGGTGGTCTGGTATTCCCATCTCTTTCAGAATTTTCCACAGTTTATTGTGATCCACACAGTCAAAGGCTTTGGCATAGTCAATAAAGCAGAAATAGATGTTTTTCTGGAACTCTCTTGCTTTTTCCATGATCCAGCAGATGTTGGCAATTTGATCTCTGGTTCCTCTGCCTTTTCTTATTTTCATTCCAAGCTCCTGATTTGTCCCTCTCCTCTTTGGTAACCATAAGTTTGTATTTTATATCTGTAAGTCTGCTTCTATTTTATAAATAACTTGATTTGTATCTTTAAAAAAATTAGATTCCACATATGAGTGTTATATGATATTTGTCTTTCTTTGACATACTTAGTAGGATAATCTCTAGATCCATCTATATTGCAGTAAATGGCATTATTTTCTTTTTTATGGCTCAATAACAGTCCATTGTGTATATGTACCACAAAATCACTGCAGATGGTGACTGCAGCCATGAAATTACAAGATGCTTACTCCTTGGAAGGAAAGTTATGACCAACCTAGATAGCATATTCAAAAGCAGAGACATTACTTTGCCAACAAAGGTCCGTCTAGTCAAGGCTATGGTTTTTCCAGTGATCATGTATGGATGTGAGAGTTGGACTATGAAGAAGGCTGAGTGCCGAAGAATTGATGCTTTTGAAGTGTGGTGTTGGAGAAGACTCTTGAGAGTCCCTTGGACTGCAAGGAGATCCAACCAGTCCATTCTGAAGGAGATCAGCCCTGGGATTTCTTTGGAAGGAATGATGCTGAAGCTGAAACTCCAGTACTTTGGCCACCTCATGCGAAGAGTTGACTCATTGGAAAAGACTCTGATGCTGGGAGGGATTGGGGGCAGGAGGAGAAGGGGACAACAGAGGATGAGATGGCTGGATGGCATCACTGACTCGATGGACATGAGTCTGAGTGAACTCCAGGAGTTGGTGATGGACAGGGAGGCCTGGCGTGCTGCAGTTCATGGAGTCCAAAGAGTCGGACACGACTGAGCGATTGAACTGAATTGAACTGAACTGAACCACAATTTCTTTATTCATTCCTCTATCAACAGATGTTTAGGTTGCTTCCATGTCATGACTATTGTGAATCGTGCTGCAATGAACATTGGGGTGCATGTATCTTTTCAAATTAGGGTTTTCTCTGTGTATGTGACCAGGAGTGGGGTTGCTGGATTATATGGTAGTTCTAAGGTTTTTTTTTTTTTCATTTTACATTTGTTTTTAATTGGAGGATAATTGCATTACAATATTGTGTTGGTTTCTGCCATATATCAGCATGAATCAGTCACAGGTATACATATGTCCCCTCCCTCCTGAAAACCTCCCTCTGCCTCCCACCCACCCCCCACTCTAGGTTGTTACAGAGCACCTGACTGGAGCTCCCTGTGTCATACAGCGAGTTTCCACTGGCTATCTAATTTTGCACATGGATACGTATATGTTTCAATGCTACTCTCACAATCTGTCCCACCCTCTCCTTCCCCCACTGTGCCCACAGATCTGTTCTCTATGCCTGTGTCTATATTGCTGCCCTGAAAATAGGTTCATCAGTGCCATCTGTCTAGATTCCCTATATATGCATTAATATACAATATTTGTTTTTCTGACTTACTTCACTCCATACAATAGGCTCTAAGTTCATCTACTTCATTAGAACGAACTCAAGTGTGTTCCTTTTTATGGCTGAGTAATATCCCATTGTATGTACCACACATTCTTCATTCATTCATCCGCATCTGTTGGTGGACATCTAGGTGGCTTCCGTGTCCTAGCTATTGTGAATAGTGCTGCAGTGAACACTGCAGTACATGTGTCTTTTTCAATTACGGCTTCTTCAGGGTATATGCCCAGTAGTGGGATTGTTGTGTCATATGGTAGTTTTCTTCCTAGTTAGTGATTGTACCCATTTATATTCCCACTATCAGTGTAGGTGGGTTCCCTTTTTTTCACACTCTCCAGCATTTGTTGTTTACAGACCTTTGATGATGGCCATTCTGACTGGAAAAGGTCAGTTTTCATTTCAACCTCAAAGAAAGGCAATGCCAAAGAATGTTCAAACTACTACACAATCCCACTCATTTCACATGCTAGCAAAGTAATGCTCAAAACTCTCCAAGCTAGGTTTCAGCAGTACATGAACCGAGAACTTCCAGATGTTCAAGCTAAATTTAGGAAAGGCAGAGGAACCAGAGATCAAATTGCTAACATTCATTGGATCATAGAAAAAGCAAAAGAATTCCAGAAAAACATCTATTTTTGCCTCATTGACTATGCTAAAGCCTTTGACGGTGTGGATCACAACAAACTGGAAAATTTTAAAGAGATGGGAGTACCAGACCACCTTACCTGCCTCCTGAGTAACCTGTATGCAGGTCAAGAAGCAACAGTTAGAACCAGACATGGAACAATAGGCTGGTTCCAAATTGGGAAAAGAGTACATCAAGACTGTATATTGTCACCTTGCTTATTTAACTTATATGCAGAGTACATCATGTGAAATGCTGGGCTGGATGAAGCACAAGCTGGAATCAAGATTGCAGGGAGATATATATCCATAACCTCAGATGTGAGGATGACACCACCCTTATGGTAGAAGGTGAAGAGGAACTAAAGACCCTCTTGATGAAGGTAAAAGAGGAGAGTGGAAAAGCTGTCTTAAAGCTCAACATTCAGAAAACTAAGATCGTGGCAACTGGTCCCATCACTTCATGGCAAATAGATGGGGAAACCATGGAAACAGTGAGAGACTTTATTTTTAGGGGCTCCAAAATCACTGCAGGTGGTGACTGCAGCCATGAAATTAAAAGACACTTGCTGCTTGGAAGAAAAGCTATGACCAACCTAGACAGCATATTATAAAGCAGAAACATTACTTTGCCAACAGAGGTCCATCTGTCCATAGTCAAAGCTATGGTTTTCCAGTAGTCTTGTATGGATGTGAGAGTTGGACCATAAAGAAAGCTGAGTGCCAAAGAACTGATGCTTTTGAACTGTGGTGTTGGAGAAGACTCTTGAGAGTCCATTGGACTGCAAGGAGATCAAACCAGTCAATCCTAAAGGAAATCAGTCCTGAATATTCATTGGAAGTATTGAGGCTGAAGCTAAAGCTCCAATGCTTTGCCATCTGATGCAAAGACCCGACTCATTGGAAAAGACGCTGATGCTGGGAAATATTGAAGGCAGGAGAAGGGGACAACAGAGGATGAGATGGCTGGATGGCATCACTGACTCAGTGGACATGAGTTTGAGCGGGCTCTGGGAGATGGTGAAGGACAGGGAAGCCTGGCTGCAGTCCATGGGGTTGCAAAGAGTCGGACACGACTGAGTGACTGAACAACAACAAAATTCTGACTGGTGTGAGGTAATACCTCATTGTAGTTTTGATTTGTATTTCTCTGATAATCAGTGATGTTGAGCATCTTTTTAAGTGCTTTTTGGCCATCTGTACTTTTTCTCTGGAGAGCTGTCTACTTAGATCTTCTGCCCAGTTTTGATTGGGTTGTTTTTATGACATAGAGCTGCATGAGCTTTTGTATATTTTGGAGATTAATCCCTTGTTATTTGCATTATTCGCAAATATTTTCTCCCATTCTGTAGATTGTGTTTTCATGTTGTTGATGGTTCCCTTTGCTGTACAGAAGCTTTTAAGTTGAACTGGGTCCCATTTGCTTATTTATGTTTTTATTTTCATTACTCTAGGAGGTGGATCAAAAAAAGATTGCTATAATTTATGTCAAAGAATGTTCTGCCTATGTTTTCCTCCAAGGCCTTTATGGTGTCCAGCCTTACATGTAGGTCTTTGATCCATTTCGAGTTTATTCTTGTGTATGGTGTTAGAGAATGTTCTAATTTCATTCTTTGACATGTAGCTGTCCAGTTTACCCAGCACCACTTATTAAGAGGCTGTCCAATGAACCTTGTAAGCTTCATTTTCCCCATCTGCAAACTGGGGATAATATCATCAACCTTACAGAACTATGATGAGGATGAAATAAAATCATATATGTAAAGTGCTTAGCTGGAAAACAAATTGCAGACCACCCAGGGCTCCCTGGGGACAAGGGTCTAGCCTACAGCAGGTGCTGCTAAATACTTGTTAAATGATTGAATGAAATCCTAACCACAAGTTTAGCCATTAATCAGAACAAATGAGCTCACATGGGGCCAGGAAGGGGCCTCCCTGGTGGCTCAGTGGTAAAGAATGTGGCTGCAATGCAGGAGTCACAGGAGACGCGTGTTCGATCCCTGGGTCGGGAAGATCCCCTGGAGGAGGGCATGACAACCTACTCCAGGATTCTTGCCTGGAGAATCCCCATGGACAGAGGAGCCTGGAGTGCTACAGTCCATAGGATCACAAAGAGTCAGACAGGACTGAAGTGACGACACACACGGGGGACAGGAATCTGAAGGTTCTTGCCTGAGAAGATGCTCCTGGGTTTTGTTTCCCAGACAGTGTGTGTCTGGGAGTTGCTCCTTGGGTGAGCTAAGGACCCAAAAGTGGTGACCAGTCATCCAGGATTGCTATGGCATCCCTGTTCCTCGTGGCAAGAGTCCTGGGACCTGTCCTGTGCTGGGGAGATCCTGCTTGTGGTCACTGGCGAGGGTCTGCACCACCATGCGTGTATTCCTACAGCAGAGCAAACCTGTACAGTATTCCTGTTGTAGTCCTGATGGTGTAGAGAGCAGCAGCTTTCTTTAGTAAGCTGCCTACTATGTGTCAAGACAGAAAACAGTGATTTTCAAGTGACAGTGGCACCTTCCTCCTAGGATGGTATGTGTTGGGGGGCATCTGTGGTCATCTCAGTGGCTGAGTGGGAGTACTATTGGGATGCTAATATCCTGCAGTGTTCCAGACAGACCTGCTCCATGAGGACTGCCCTGCTGAATGAGTCAACTGCGTCCCTGTTGAGAAATACTAAGTGAAACTTAAATGGAGAAACACAGAGAAACCTAAATTAGCCCTTACACTTACATTAGCTGTAATTTTCACAACAGCCCTGTAGAGTAGGTACTATTATTGCCATTCTAAAGATTGGATTTGGGGTATGGGGTCCTTTTCAGAGCCAGATAAATGCAAATAGTAAGGATATTACATACTGATTTTTGGCCCCCAAGGGAGATGGAAGAGGAAGGATTTTGTTCTTTATTTGCATAGACTCTGTCAAACAATTACAATAATAAAGGGTGGTAAGAGATCTGTAGTAAGGGAAGCCAGGCCTCTACTTGCCAGAGTTTCATGTAGTGCGTTCTAAATTATAAATGGAAAGAGATACATTTATGGACTTTGTGTCCTCATCAAGGTCATAACTCAGAGAAGTAGGGGACCAAATGATATTTTTCCAATACATCTGTTGCCCTCTCTATAGATAAATAGCACATTTGGATAGCATGAAATAGGACTCAGATTCTTCAAACAGACGCCAAAAGGAATTTTGTTTTTATCTCTCCCTAAAAGCATCTATTTCTGCTTTATTGACTATGCCAAAGCCTTTGACTGTGTGGATCACAATAAACTGTGGAAAATTCTGAAAGAGATGGGAATACCAGACCACCTGACCTGCCTCTTGAGAAACCTGTATGCAGGTCAGGAAGCAACAGTTAGAACTGGACATGGAACCACAGACTGGTTCCAAATAGGAAAAGGAGTACGTCAAGGCTGTATACTGTCACCCTGCTTATTTAACTTCTATGCAGAGTACATCATGAGAAACGCTGGACTGGAAGAAACACAAGCTGGAATCAAGATTGCCGGGAGAAATATCAATAACCTCAGATATGCAGATGACACCACCCTTATGGCAGAAAGTGAAGAGGAACTCAAAAGCCTCTTGATGAAAGTGAAAGTGGAGAGTGAAAAAGTTGGCTTAAAGCTCAACATTCAGAAAACGAAGATCATGGCATCTGGTCCCATCACTTCATGGGAAATAGATGGGGAAATAGTGGAAACGGTGTCAGACTTTATTTTTTGGGCTCCAAAATCACTGCAGATGGTGACTGCAGCCATGAAATTAAAAGACGCTTACTCCTTGGAAGGAAAGTTATGTCCAACCTAGATAGCATATTCAAAAGCAGAGACATTATTTTGCCAACAAAGGTCTGTCTAGTCAAGGCTATGGTTTTTCCTGTGGTCATGTATGGATGTGAGAGTTGGACTATGAAGAAGGCTGAGTGCCGAAGAATTGATGCTTTTGAAGTGTGGTGTTGGAGAAGACTCTTGAGAGTCCCTTGGACTGCAAGGAGATCCAACCAGTCCATTCTGAAGGAGATCAGCCCTGGGAGTTCTTTGGAGGGAATGATGCTAAAGCTGAAACTCCAGTACTTTGGCCACCTCATGCGAAGAGTTGACTCATTGGAAAAGACTCTGATGCTGGGAGGAATTGGGGGCAAGAGGAGTAGGGGACGACAGAGGATGAGATGGCTGGATGGCATCACTGACTCGATGGACATGAGTCTGAGTGAACTCCAGGAGTTGGTGATGGACAGGGAGGCCTGGTGTGCTGCAATTCATGGGGTCGCAAAGAGTGGGACACGACTGAGCGACTGATCTGATCTGATCTGATAATTTATTATTTTAAACCTCAGCTGTAATAATAAAAGTCACTCCTGTAACCTGTTAAGATAGGTGTTATCTATTAAGATAATCTACTAAGATAGCTGTTATCAGATCCTAGTGACCTAGTCAGAAGTTTCAGTGAAAAGTATTCAAAAGCATCTACTTTATTGACTATGCCAAAGCCTTTGACTGTATGGATCACAACAAACTGTGGAAAATTCTTCAAGAGATGGGAATGCCAGACCACCTGACCTGCCTCCTGGGAAATCTGTATGCAGGTCAAGAAGCAACAGTTAGAAGTAGACATGGAACAACAGACTGGTTCCAAATTGGGAAAGGAGTACGTCAAGGCTGTATATTGTCACCCTGTTTATTTAACTTATATGCAGAGTACATCATAAGAAATGCTGGACTGGAAGAAGCACAAGCTGGAATCAAGATTGCTGGGAGAAATATCAATGACCTCAGATATGCAGATGACACCACCCTTATGGCAGAAAGCGAAGAACTAAAGAGCCTCTTGATGAAAGTGAAAGAGGAGAGTGAAAAATTTGGCTTAAAACTCAACATTCAGAAAACTAAGATTATGGCACTTGGTCCCATCACTTCATGGCAAATAGATGGGGAAACAGTGGAAGCAGTATCAGACTTTATTTTTGGGGGGGCTCCAAAATCACTGCAGATGGTGACTGCAGCCATGAAATTAAAAGATACTTTCTCCTTGGAAGAAAAGTTATGACCAACCTAGATAGTATATTAAAAAGCAGAGACATTACATTTTAACAAAGGTCCATCTAGTTAAAGCTATGGTTTTTCCAGTAGTCATGTATGGATGTGAGAGTTGAACTATAAAGGAAGCTGAGGGCCGAAGAACTGATGCTTTTTAACTGTGGTGTTGGAGAAGACTCTTGAGAGTCTTTTGGACAGCAAGGAGATCCAACCAGTCCATCCAAAAGGAAATCAGTCCCGAATATTCATTGGAAGGACTGATGCTGAAGCTAAAACTCCAGTAGTTTGGCCACCTGATGCGAAGAACTGACTCATTTGAAAAGACTCTGATGCTGGGAAAGACTGAAGGCAGGAGGAGAAGGGGATGACAGAGGATGAAATGGTTGGATGGCATCACCGACTTAATGGACATGAGTTTGAGTAAACTGTGAGAGTTCGTGATGGACAGGGAGGCCTGGTGTGCTGCAGTCCATGGGGTCACAAAGAGTTGGACACGACTGAGAGAATTTACTGAACTGATTCAATTTTTATTGGCTTTTAAGAGTTTTGATGGTTGTAAAAGTAAATTCGACAATTCAGACAAAGGAATTTTCTTCCTCTTGCAGCTGTTTCTAGGAAAAAAAAATTGCAACCTGAAAAACACCTGCCTTCTTGGTGCTTTAAAAGTTAGAAGGGACCACTGCTTGGATGACCACTAGAGGGCACTCTGCCTCCATAACTGGGGTACAAGCCAAGCCTTTGAGATGAAAAAGATTTCAAGGGCACAGGGTGAACCACAACGCAAGGGCAATAAAGTGCAAAGCTTTGGTCTGGGTGCGACTTTAATACAATCCATAAAGGGAATAGAAGTCACGAGTGAACAGTACTGTGGCTTAAATCACAGCCCTAAGAAAAGTATTCAATGCAGTATCAAGATTCTCTCATCTTTCCTTAACGAACCCTGAGCAGCATAGAAGAGAAAATATACAAGCCCATGTTTTAAAAATGTCTGGATTTGCTAAATGAAGAGGGGATGATTTGTAATACTACAAGACTCCATTTCTTAATGGGGGGGGGGTTTCCCACATTTACATTTAACATAAGCTGCCTACCTCAATCTACATTGAATATGGGCAACAACTCAACGTTTATGTTAAGGGGCCAACCTTCTGCAGATCATTATTGCACTGGATCAAGACTCAGTGGTCACAGCACCATGTGGCTTTCATATAACAGGGACATTTGACACTCAAGCCTTCATGATGTAGCGGCTGCCACTGTAATGTCCAGCTAATTGACTGGTAACAACACATATCTATTGTTTCTTCTCCCCCACTCATCTTTCTCCTTTAGTACAGAAGACATAATGAGCAAGAAAATGACCCCAGAGATACTAGTGATAATAACTGTTACTATCAGTGAGCATTTAATATTTCAGGACACAGTGCAAAATTCTTCGTGTGTACTATCTTATTTAACCCTCAACACAAACTTTCTGACATATGCCTTATCGCACTTTTACATAAAGGAAAATTGAGGGTCAGAAAAATTAAGCAAACAAGTCCTTACAGTAAGCTGCAGAAGTAGGATTTGAGCTCAGGTCTCTCTAACTCTAAAGCCTGGGAACATAAAGGCTATGCCATTCTGCATGGTTTTCATTTCATGTTGAACAAGGATCCCTTGCTATCCAAGGCAATCCTGTATTTCTGGGAACATTATAAACCATGCCATGAAAACCTGTTTCTTCATCAATAAAATAGGAACAACAAAAATAACCTTTCCATGGGATTGCAAGAACTGAAGTTTATAGTGTAAAATGTCTATACAGTTCCTGACATCTAAGTGGGTCCTCGATAAATGCTATAACTTTTATAACTCTTGGCGACCCCATGGACTGTAGCCTATCAGGGTCCTCTGTCCATGGGGTTCTCCAGGCAAGAATACTGGGGTGGGTTGCCATTTCTTTCTCTAGGGGATCTTCCCAACCCAGGGATCGAACCCGGGTCTCCCGCATTGCAGGTGGACGCTTTACCATCTGAACCAGCAAGGAAGCCATAACTCTTACTATTATTACTAAAAATTCAGTCTAGTACCTCACATTGTATGGCCTTGTGATTTGAAAGAATTAAGGCATCTTCTAAGAACATATCTTTCCATGAGAAAATAACTTTTGAACTGGGAAAGCAAGACTTATTCTTACACAGAACACATGGATCCAATATGGAAGGAAAAACTCCGGGATCCACATAAAAAATGAGATTTCTTCAAAAGAAAAAAAAGAAAAAAGAATCCCACGGAGGCTCCAAGAGTCTTTCCAAAACAAATCCATCCTTTCCAACACAAATGGATACATTTCTCATAGTTATTAATTCCACATTCTATTGCTAGTTTATTGCAGGGACCAGGACTTCCTTGGGAGGTGGTGAGGAGTGTCTGCTTTGACAGCAGAAAAGACCATAGTGGGCCACAGCGACCTTATAAACCACCAACTGCCGAGCACCCAAGCTCCTGGCCACGCCCTGCAAACAAGCCAATCAACGCGCAGCAGAACACCTGCAGACTCATCCTCACCGCAACTTCTGACTCACCGTAGGTGAAGTAGGCCACTTCCGGCGGAAGCGAGACGTTGTGTAGTGTGTCGTCCTGCACGTGCTGGTCCACGTACAGCTGGGCCTCGCTGGCCTTCAGGAACGCCATGAACCTCGCTGTGAAGGAGGCCACGAAGATGGACAGCATCCCGAAATCCAGCAGGTTCCACAGGTGCAATACGTACTCCCGCGGCCCCTCCTCCCAGATTTCCTTGCATTCGGACCAGATCATTCCTGCGGGGGAGTGAGAAGGTCAGGCTCATTGTTTTTAGTTCTCAGGGTGTGTGTGACCATAGGGACCACGGAAGGAACCAGGGTGCAGGTGTAAATGTAATAAGCTCTTTGGAGCTTGGAATGTTGAGAGCCAGCAGCGCATAGAAATATGCTTTCAAAGGCAGATGTAGAGTTAGGTAAGTCTCAGGCTGCAAGAATTCGTGCCACCTGTCCTGCGTACAGATAAATCATCTCCAGGTGTGAGGAGAGAATCCTCATCTGTTGATAGATTCTTGGAGGTAATAATTAGAAATATAATGGCTGACGTTTGTATATTTTAAGAACTGGAAGGTTATAAGTAATCATATAGTTCTAAACTAAGTATTATGAAACTGACGTCCAGGAATGGGAAAGGGTTTTCTGAAGGTCCCACTTATGACCTAGAACCCAGTTTTCCTAATTCCCTGATTAACTTGCTTTCCTTTATATTTCTGTGAATGTTTCAGGTTCTTCCTGCCTCTCCTGCAGCTGTTTAGTTTTTGCTTTTTAATTTTTCCCTTACTTCTTTATAACATCTTCATTGTTGCATAGTATACAATGTAGAATTCAACAAGATGTTGCTAGCATCCCCACCCCGCCTCCAGGTCAGCCTCATGATGTCGCCTAGACTGATAACTCGAGTGTGTATACCAGCACCATCCAATATGGTAGCCACTAGTCACATGTGGATACTGAGCACTCCAAATGTGGCCAGTTAAATTGAGGGACGCTACACATAAAAGTGTAGACACACCAAATTTCAAAGACTTGATACAAAAAATGTAAAAATATTTCAACAATTAAAAAATCTCAATCACGTTGAAATACTAACATTTTAGATATATTGGGTTAGATAAAGTCTATTATTAATTTCAGCTTTTATAATGTAACTATTAGAAAATTTAAAATTAAATTGTGGCTTATGATGTGGCTTGCCTTATATTCGTATTGAATAGTGCTATTCTCTACTTTTATCTTCACTGATTATTAAAAGTAAATTGGTTTAGATGATTAAAAATAAATTATTCAGTAACATTTTGATAATAAACATTTTGTAATACACATATTTATTATCATATATACATACTGTGTACATATTATATGTATGTGTATTAACTCCCTCAAATCTTTACAATAATCCTATGAAGTGCATTCTGTTATTATCCCAGTTTTACAGTTAACATGTCCTTAGCCATAGTGAGGATATTTGCCAGATTGGAGGCAGGAGATCTGAAATTTGAGTCTGGAAGGTCTGGCCCTAGCGTCCATGCTCTTGACCACTATGGTCTTTGCTCCTCCAGGAAATAGAATTGGGGTTGAAAGCAACTAATGAAGGAAAAGTCTTCCCTGGTGTCTCAGATGGTAAAGAATCTGCCTTACAATGCAGGAGACCTGGGTTCAATCCCTGGGTTGGGAAGATCTCCTGGAGACGAGAATGGCTACCCACTCCAGTATTCTTACTTGGGAAATCCCATGGATAGAGGAGCCTGGCATTCTACAGCCTATGGGGTCACAAAGACTCAAGACTGAGCAACGAACACTTAATTAAGGAAAAAGACTCTTGAATGTTTTCTGATTAACATCAAAGAGTTTATAGCTACTCAGACATAGGAAAGATTTGATGCAGAACTAGCCCACTCTGTGTTATGCCACGTTACACGTCACCTGCTTACTTAGGTTAATCTGGTAAAAGAATCACTAACTGGTAGGTTAGTGAGACAATTCCAGCTCACTGACCATGTTCCCTACAGGTTAACACCGCCAGCCTCTTGGCACCCTCCTGGCTCCTGAGCATCAAACATGGATGGCCTGTCTTCTCAGATTCCTCCTGCCTCTCCCACAGCTGTTTAGAGAAGTTGTGGCTTTGTTGAATGAAACAGATTCTAAGATCTGCACGTTTGTATCAAACTGGAGTCTCCGCAAAAGGAAATGACCCAAAACATTGAAAATCTTTTTACAAGACTCCCACCACCACACACACCTTGTCGTTCCCGCTTTTTATCTTCACAAAGCCTTACTTCCTAAGCTTACGCTTTGAAAATTTTTGTGGTAATTCAGTGAAGTAAAATTTCCTTAACACTGAAATGTACTTTCATCTGTGCCTGTTCAAATAGGTATTTAAAGTATGTTACAGGAAAAACCATTACAGCTGGAAAAAATAATGTTTGTTTCTTTCCTCTATGCGCCTGCCCCCTCCCCCTGATAATTAAAATTCCTAATGTCTTGGTGGACTGCTTTTAGCTGAGCACTAGGAAAATTACAGGCTATCAATTACCTTAATTCAGGAAGCCCTTGGTTCAGTTCTACCCTGGTCACTTATTGGGTGTGTAACCTTGGATAAGTTCCTTGATTTTCTTGAAATTTTGATGTAATTTCCAGCACTAAAAATTCTGTAAATCTGAAATGCAAATTATTTACAGTAAACTGACTTTTCTGACCAACATAGAGGCACCTCATTGGGGATTGCAAAGCATTTCCTCCATGGTCCAGTGCCCATGTCAGTCTTCCCAGATTTGCATATTAACTTACCCAGACTAATTTAAATTATTCCAAGGCCATGAGTAAAAGTAGCATGGGCCCAAGGGTTTGAGCAACAGGAATGCTTAACGAAAAAAGAAATGTGTGAAATTAAGTACTTTAGTGAGTGAAATTAGGTTTCCTGCTTCCAAGGTGCTGAGGGTAGTTCAGCGTTTTATATCCAAGCTGAGCCCCCTGGACTCCTGCCCCTAGCATGTCAGTCCGATGAGTATATACAGCCCAGGGGCTTAGAGGGTAAGGATGTTGGGCACTGGAGCCTCCTTCAGGCAACCCCTTCACTCAGGGATGTCTGGAGCCCAGAGAGCAAGGTCATTGGTAATTAACGGGGATGACTGGCAGGGGAACAGATTGGGACATGCTGGGAAGCCTTCAGGGAAATGAGTAGCTTTTCATTCAGGCAGGTTCTAAGTAAGGCCTGCAGGCTGCTGATATGGGGCTTGACAGTTCAAAAGACTGTTCACCCCAATCCCTGCCTCAGATGCTTTTCAGAAGGGATTGCCCCTTCAGATTCCTGTGAGACTTAACTATGTGAACTCCGTAAATGGCCATAGCCCCTGCCTCTACATCGGGTTTCTCTACACTGTCCCCGGACCCCCAGACTACCTCCTGGGAGGCTTGTCTGTTCCTCTGGGTTACCTTCTGATTATTGAGTTGGGACTTAGGCATTCTGTTAACTCACAGGTGGTAGAATATGCCGAGAAGCCTTCAACCTTCAAGCCCTAACATCCAAACTCCGGCTCAATGGCAGGTCCTTAGCAGCAGATCTGGGCCTCGGGCTCATTTAAAGTTCATTTGTTTTCCAGGCAAGGAGATGATATTAATAGATTCAAAAATTTTCTAACAAAGCTCATCATCTCCTCTGATTTTTAGTAGCTAATCATTGTTGAGCACCCTCTAGGTGCCAGGCCCTGTGCTAAGCCCTTTTCCAACTCTAAAGCTTCCTTACAGCCTGGTAGGTACCTACTCTAATTATCTCCACTTTCTGATGGACAGACTCGTGTACAAAGATGACAAGTAAATTATCCAGAGTCTCAGGGAGTTCAGGACCCTCTTTTCACTGCACTGTTGCTCCCCAACCCCCAAACCCCCGCACGCTCTCTACTAGGCACAGACTTACGTCACTGTTCAGGAACTCATTCACCACCTAATGGACAGTGTTGAGCTCCGACTTTGTGCCAGGGACCATTCTGGGGGTACAGCAGCCAAGAAGGTGCTGCCCCATTCCCTAGCAAACACGGTCTAGTGCTGGAGACAGGTGTGTCTACAAACAGTAGTGCTACAAAGTGACAGATGCTGTAGTAAGAATGTCCAGGAGACTGTGTGGACACACAGGGATAAGAGCAGTCAGTATTATAGTTGAGACCCAACACAGTGCCTGTAATAACGTACTTCTGACTGAATGAAGTAGGTGACTCCTGGCATGAGGAGTTAGCTTGGGGAAGGAGTAGGGGCAGAAAGGCCGTGGACATGAGGGAGAACAGACTATTCTAGGAAACTGCAGGAGGCGTGGAGAAGGCAGTGGCACCCCACTCCAGTACCCTTGCCTGGAAAATCCCATGGACGGAGGAGCCTGGTGGGCTGCAGTCCATGGGGTCGCTAAGAGTCAGACATGACTGAAGCGACTTAGCAGCAGCAGCAGCAGGAGGCTCAGTACGGCTTAAGTGTTGGTAGGGATAAGGGGCTGGAGATTGGCAGCAGGGAAGGTTAGTGAAGGTCCAGTAGATCCTGAAAGGCCCTCCTTCAGGCCATGAGGGGGAGACCAGGCAGCTCGGTGTCTAGGTAGTCACCCTGAGCAGCCAGATAGCCCCTCAAGGTAATAAGCAGAGCAGTAACGTGGTCTGACTTGCTGGGAGAAATTTTGGCAGTTTGGTTGAAGTAGTCTGTTTGGAATTTACCTAAATAAATGAGGAAACCATCAAAGGAATGACTTAGGTGAGAAACACAGCCCATTTTCTTTTGCAGTTTTATTCTTGGTCAAACTTACATGTATGATTCCACAGCTAAGACTTAGCACTGCCCTCAGAGAGTTTGTAATCTGCGATGGGTAGGGTGAGGGAGCAACTTGATCCTCACATTTTATACACATGAAGGCTGAAATTTAGAGAGGCAGAGCCACCAAGGAGGAAGGGACACAGTGAGGCCTGGGTCTCTTGCTAACTGGCCTCAGGCTCTTTCCTCCTCTTCTGTCTAAGGTGTTTCCTGCTTTGCTGGACACTTACATCTCCCTCAGTTGGGCTTTCAGCTGGGGTATCTGCTTAAGAAAACACTGCCAGGTTTTCTGTAAGAGTTGGGTCGAGAGAGTCTTCATGACATAATTCTCTTCCTAGATGGAGCAGTGACATGCATAGTGGAGAGGCTTCCTGCCCTCCAAGCTCCATGGCTGTCTGCAGACCACAAATGTTATAGTCCTTTGGTGAGCATTGGTATAGCCACAATCTCTAACTCACATAATGGATTATCAGCTCTTTCCTCTACCCCAGAGTGACTGCTGCTGCTGCTGCTAAGTCACTTCAGTCGTGTCCGACTCTGTGCGACCCCGTAGACGGCAGCCCACCAGGCTCCCCCGTCCCTGGGATTCTCCAGGCAAGCATACTGGAGTGGGTTGCCATTTCCTTCTCCAGTGCATGAAAGTGAAAAGTGAAAGGGAAGTCACTCAGTCGTGTCCAACTCTGAGCGACCCCATGGACTGCAGCATACTAGGCTCCTTAGTCCATGGGATTTTCCAGGCAAGAGTACTAGAGTGGGGTGCCATTGCCTTCTTCGGAGTGACTGCTAATGACTGCTAATGAGATAGGCAAGAAAGATATGTTCCTGTGGTATAAACTGATGTCGGAGATTCTTCAGGCCAAGGATCTATGATCTCTGGTTTGTTTGGTCCTTTCCAAAGGAGGTCATCTTACAGCTCTAGAGAACACACATGTCTACTAGCAAAGTTGTCTCTCCTTCCTATGTCATGCTCTTCTTGTGTCTTCCTTGATACTGTGTCCTGGTTTTCCTTCTATCTTTGCATGTAGTCTTAATCTCCTTGTGGCTTCCATCTCCTCTGCCCTTACTTTAAATCTCCTGGATTTATAATCTAGAAGTGTTTCAAAAGTCTGCTGGTAATCAAGTAAAGCATCTGGAGTTCAGGAAGAATATATTTCTGATTGGGTGTGACCCTTCCGTAGACTTGTACAGCAGAAGAACAACCCACATGTCCAGTAGAGATTTGGAGAAGCAATAGATCATGTCACATTGTGTGGCCTCTGAAAGAGTCATTGGGAATACCAGATATCCACATGGAGTGGGAACTCCCAGAAGATGAAAAGAGCGACAATTTGTTTGATTACAGGAGTGCTAATATTAATTGGGGCTTCCAGGTGGCACAGTGGTAAAGAATCTGCCTGCCAATGCAGGAGACACAAGAGACACAGTTTCAATCCCTGGCTCAGGAAGATCCCCTGGAGAAGGAAAGGGCAACCCACTCCGGTATTCTTGCCTGGAAAATCCCATGGACAGAGGAGCCTGGTGAGAAACAGAGGAAAGCGTGTAGAAAAAGAGAAGGGGGTTAGGGGGGCAGTGAGTGGGAGACCTTACGTGTTTAAACAGGTCAGTTAAAAAAGGGCTTCACTCAGAAAAGGATACTTTAGAACACAGACCTGAGGAGGTGAGGAAGCAAGCCATGGCACTGCTCGTGGGGAAAACTCTTAGGCAGAGGGGCCAGCCTAAGTCAAGGTTCTGAAGCAGAAACAGTTTGAAGCCAGGAGGCCAGTGGGGCTAAATGAGAGCAAGGGAGGCGGGACGTGCTGGAAGATGAGGGCACAGAGGTGGAGGGATGGAGGTGGTGGAAGATGAGGGCACAGAGGTGGAGGGATGGAGGTGGTGGAAGATGAGGGCACAGAGGTGGAGGGATGGAGGTGGTGGAAGATGAGGGCCCAGAGGTGGAGGGATGGAGGTGGTGGAAGATGAGGGCCCAGAGGTGGAGGGATGGAGGTGGTGGAAGATGAGGGCCCAGAGGTGGAGGGATGGAGGTGGTGGAAGATGAGGGCACAGAGGTGGAGGGATGGAGGTGGTGGAAGATGAGGGCACAGAGGTGGAGGGATGGAGGTGGTGGAAGATGAGGGCACAGAGGTGGAGGGATGGAGGTGGTGGAAGATGAGGGCACAGGGGTGGAGGGATGGAGGTGGTGGAAGATGAGGGCACAGAGGTGGAGGGATGGAGGTGGTGGAAGATGAGGGCACAGAGGTGGAGGGATGGAGGTGGTGGAAGATGAGGGCACAGAGGTGGAGGGATGGAGGTGGTGGAAGATGAGGGCACAGAGGTGGAGGGATGGGGGTGGTGGAAGATGAGGGCACAGAGGTGGAGGGATGGGGGTGGTGGAAGATGAGGGCACAGAGGTGGAGGGATGGGGGTGGTGGAAGATGAGGGCACAGAGGTGGAGGGATGGGGGTGGTGGAAGATGAGGGCACAGAGGTGGAGGGATGGAGGTGGTGGAAGATGAGGGCACAGGGGTGGAGGGATGGGGGTGGTGGAAGATGAGGGCACAGGGGTGGAGGGATGGAGGTGGTGGAAGATGAGGGCACAGGGGTGGAGGTGTGAGTCCTTTACAGTGAGAGTGGCTCTCACGCTGGGGGAGCTGGGACAGCATTGATGAGTTTGGAGGCAAAGTAGCACGATCTGATTACATTTTCAGCGGATCTAGCTGCTGTGCTGAGCATCTGCTGGGGCACAGGGGTGATAGGGCAGAAGCAGGGGCACCTGGACAAGGCCCCTCACCTCTTTGTGATCAGCCCCTCTCTCCATCTCTGCAGGAGCCAGTTGAACTTGTTAGGGTCCTAAAGTCCTGTCGAACGCTGGTGGAGAGGGAGTCGTGGTTTGGGTGTTTGTATAGCCAGTCTGTCCAAAGGACCACATTCATGAGTCCTGGGGGAAGAGAACCGTGAGCTGTGTTTCTGTGTTTCTCCTGGCAGTGCTCGAGAGTAGTGTTTGAGGCCTTTTTCAGTAAGGGCCTGAGGCCAGTTCAGGCCTCTCCAAGTCTAGGCAGATGAGATGAGATTGTGGACCTTAGGGTTTGCCGCCCGAACAGCACAGTGAACTCCGCGCTCAGTGTGTTTCTCTCACAGGTTGTTAGTAGTAGTTGCAACGTCAAATAATTAAAGAGCTCCAGGAAGTATTTAGAGTCGAGATAATATTCGTCTTATTTTAGAGCTGCTTCCCTGGAATCTGGCACAGTGCCTGGTATATAATATAATGCTTAATAACTAGAATGGATTTGTGGAGGAAAAAACTGAGAAAATGGAAACAGTGCTAACTGAAAACTTACACGAGCAAGTGCCTTTACCACTGCGCTTACCAGGCTACCTGCTCTGTGCCCTCAACGCCGCCTTCCTCCTGGTCCCGTAGAGGAAGGGTCCGTGCTCCTGCTGAGGACCAGCCCTCCGCTGGCCTGCTGGGTCCCATCCCCTCTCGCTACTCAGGAACTTCGCTTCTAAAGTCAGTGGTCCATCCTCAGGCCTCCTGTCACCTGATCTGTCAGCACCATTCAACATAAGTGATCAGTCTGTGGGTCTTGACACAGTGACTTTGGTTGGCTTCTCGGACACCACTCTTACTTCAGTCTCCTTTGCTGGATAAGATTCTTCTTGTTTCCCCATCCTTTAAATATTGCTGTGCCAGAGGGCTTGGTCCTCGGTTCATCCGTTCACATTCACAGTTGAGGTATTGCATATAATTTACTTTTAATGGACTGACATGCCCGAATAATGTT
The DNA here is from genome assembly GCF_019923935.1 of Bubalus bubalis. NCBI lineage: Eukaryota > Metazoa > Chordata > Mammalia > Artiodactyla > Bovidae > Bubalus > Bubalus bubalis. The sequence continues at coordinate 63,416,236 of NC_059165.1, read as the reverse complement.
TCCAACCCCAGCCTCTCTGAACTTCAGCATGTATATCCAGTTTGCTACTTGACATTTCCACTTGGAGATCTAATAGATAATCTCAACTGAACTCTTGATTTCCATGTCTTTCTTCAAACTGCTCCTTCCCTGGTCTTTCCTGCCTTAGCTGTTGTTCAGCCACTCAGTTGTGTCCGACTCTTTGCGACCCCATGGACTGCAGCATTCCAGCTTCCCCTTCCTTCACTATCTCCCAGAGTTTGCTCAAACTCATGTCCATTGAGTTGAGATCCCATCCAACCATCTCATCCTTTGTCACCCTCTTCTCCTCTTGCCCTCAGTCTTTCCCAGCATCAGGTTCTTTTCCAGTGAGTCGACTCTTTGCATCAGGTGACCAAAGTATGGGGACTTCAACTTCAGCATCAGTCCTTCCAATGAATATTCAGTATTGACTTCCTTTAGGATTGACTGGTTTGATCTCCTTGCTGTCCTAGGGACTCTCAAGAGTCTTATGCAGCACCATAGTTCGAAAGCATCAATTCTTCCACACTCAGCCTTCTTTATGGTCCAACTCTCACATCCTTACATGACTACTGGAAAAAATCATAGCTTTGACTTGCCAGACCTTTGTCAGCAAAGTGACGTCTCTGCTTTTTAATACGCTGTCTTGATTTGTCATAGCTTTTCTTCCAAGGAGCAAGAGTCTTTTAATTTCATGGCTGCAGTTCCCGCCTTCGAGGAAATCTCTATTATGCCTTTTGAACTAAAACACTTGGAATTTTCCTTGACCATCTTCTTTCTCTTACACTCCACAGACAATCCAGTAGCAATTACTATGATTGATTTTACCTGTAAAATATAACCTACTCTACTACCTCCTCAAAATCAGCCATTTTCCATCTGAATTACTGTAGTGGCCTCCTAACTGGTTTCCCTGTTTCTGCTCTTATTCCAGAGTCATCTGTTCTCTACCCAGCAGGCTGCAATCCACTAGAAAATGAAGTTGTGGGATGTCACTTCTGTGGTCAGAACTACCCAGCCATTTCTAGTCATCTCAGCTCTGTACCATGGCCTCCATGGCCTCCATGGCCTTGCGTGATTGGCCCTGCCTGGCCTTGTGCCCTCTCCTCGGCCATCTTTCCCTTATTTATTCTGTTGCAGCCACACTGGTTTCTTTGCTGTTCCTCAGACTTTGCCAGCTTGCTGCTGAATCCAAGCCTCCAACAGATACTGAACTGTCTTTCTGGAATGCTTTTCACCCAGATGCCTGCAAAGCCTGCTTTCTCTCTTCCTTCAGGTCTCTGTTCATATTTCATCTCATCAAAGGGGGTAGGTGAGAGAGCTTCCTCTTACCAGCTCAACTCCTCTGATAAGATAAAATGTGAACAGAGGCCTGAAGGAGGAGAGAAAGGAAGCTAGGCAGGTATTTATTCAATTTATCTTCTCAAAGAAATTTGAATACTGACTGGGTATTTGAAAATGGATTATTCATTTTCTTTTATGTTTATAGTTCAGTTTTAGAAAAAGAATCCCGATTTCTATTATCTGTCATGGTGAAGCAGTAAACTGGGGAAAAAAAGAAACTATTTTCAGATGTTGGAAATAGCACAGCACTGTGATCCTTCGTGAAGAGAAACAAGCAAGATAAGTCACATGATAGCCCTGTCTTTTTTTTTATCGGAGACACATTTCAATGTGCAGGGTGTAGAGAGGGATCCTAGAAGCATAGAAGCAGTCCCAATGAATTGAAGACACAGAGATTGGAGTTCAGGAAGGTTGAAGTGGTTAGATGTTATATGGCAGGGTTCGAGAGAGAAATGTACTATGCAGAACCAAAAACACAAAACCAAACACAAAACTAGTCCAGAAATTTACATAAGTAAATTACATAAGTAAAATCCTTTTGAATGTTCCCATAATATTAAGTCATGAATGCATAGAGTAAAACAGTATAAACAACAGCCAGAGAGCTGTAAGCTGAATCATTTCTAAGGCTCAGAAACTGTTCACCCAGAGTGGAGAGATGTTTGAGTTCTGACCCTCCAGAATTGAGAGCCTTTGTTGATTACTGAGGCCATTTAGTAGTGACCCCAGATGTGTGTCTCTAGTACAAGGATAATCAATCCTATTGTAAAGCTTCTCCAGATCCACTCTGTGAAAGTCTGAAAAGGACCAAACTCATCTGTAAGAATTTAACAACCTGTCAGAATAAAACAAAGTATCTCTTTGAAGACAATAAAATCTAGATGCTGAACAATATAGCATGGGATGTGTCCATCATTCAATCAGAAATTACTAACTCACCAAGATATAGGAAAAAATGATCCATGTCTGGAGAAAGTTTAGTCAATAACCCAAAAATGATAGAAATGATGAAATTAGGACTTTATAACAGTTCTTACTATAAATACATACATTATGTTCAAGGATTTAAAGGAAAATACAAGTACCACAAAGAGGGAAATGAAAGTTATAAGAAAGAACCAAGTGGAACTTAAAGGGTTGAAAAATACAATATTTGAAATGAAAAATTCATTGGTTGAAGATCAAAATCACAGATGATTCAGAAAAAATGTCAGTGAACTTGCAGCACATAAAGATTGGAAAAAAGTAAAAGAGAAATTTTCTTTTAGGATTCACACAAAATGTTTGTAAATGAAATTTTATGATACCTAGGATTTGACTCAAAATTTTATAGGGTTGGGAGAAGGGAAGTAAGATGAAGCAAAGATTAGCGTTGATTTACTAATTGTTGAAGATGAGAGATTGGCCCAAAGGGTTCATTATAATCTTCTCTTGATATTTCCAATTCTTAAAATTATTTACAATAAAAGTTTGAAAAATATAATCTAGTAAGAAAAAGTAGTTAGAATCTTTCTTTTGTCTCAAATGTAACAGGAAGTAGGTCAATGAAAAATAAGCCTTCCCCTTCATAATACTAATGATGTAACAGTCTTGAAAATTCAGCTTTGCTTTGATGGGTAGAAGCTGGAAGCTGGGACCTCTGTAGCTAGAGATACTTCCCTCTTATTGTGATAATGCCCTGACACCCAGGAAGAGAAATATGGAATCAGGATGACGTCATGACCTAGTAGGAGAATCATGGGAACACGTGATAGGATACCCACTTAAGGGGGAATATGCTTGCACTCGCTAGTCTTATACCTGCTGTCCAGGTGGGATTATGAGGTGAATGAGTGAGTGGTGCTGTAAATCCTTTGTTTTATTCATAAACCCAACATATGAGTTTTTTTTTTTTTTAAACGATGTTTTAATTTGGGTTGCTATAACAAAGCTGCACAGACTGAGTGTCTTATGAACAGAAATTTATTTCTCATAGTTCTGGAGGCTGTAAGTCCAAGATCGTGGTGCCAGAACATTTCGGGTTGCAGATTGCTTGCAGTATCCTCATGTGGCAGAGTGAGGGTAAGAGCACACTCTGGGGTCTCTTTTAAAGGACACTAATCCTATTCATGAGAGCTCCACGCTCATGACCTAAGCACCTCCCAGAGGCCCTACTTCTAATACCATCACATTGGAATTAGGGTCTTAGCATATGAATTTGGGGAGACACGAACATTCAGACCATTGCAAAGTACCTAGTGTTAAAGTGCTTAATTTAGTTAAATTGGAGGTGGGGGCGTTATGCTAGGGAGAATGAGGATAGACTCTGAACGGTGGAAGGCCACAGAACTCACTCTACAACAGGCTTTACTGTTCCTTTGCAACTTGAGTGTCGGCAAGTCCACTAAGTGAGCCTTTGGTTGCAGACTTGCCGGTTGATTAAAAGCTCCTGGGAAGCATGGCATGCTTTCCTGCTTCTGCCCTTTGGGTCAAACCATTCTTCTCCTCATTACCTTGTTATGACTGAGAGATGCAGCTTAAAGGCCGTATTCCAAGTTGTTCCCAGCTTGGGGGTCTATGGGATCTTCTTCAGTGGTTCAACTCTTGTGCTCTTAGGCCAGAAAGGTTGAACATGTGGCACTGTGCAGTCATGTAATTAGCACAGGGCAGGTGTTAGGCTGTCTTTTCAAGTATTTGTTCTTCTGTGAATTTGTTGATTGGTAGTGCAGACACTTTGACCCTGAATATGTTTTGACTCAATGTTTGTGAACATAAACATGACGAATGCTATGCCAATACTGAATTGTTGTTAAGAAAGGCAATTAGGGGTGGGTGGGGTGGTGGGTGGTGGTGAATATCATTAGGACAGTTTAATTAATTGATCAAATCTTGATACTGCATACATTTTTTGTCTTTTTTTGGTTTAGTTTTACTCAAAACATTCTTATCAAATTCAAATCTTTTTGATGTAAATCTTATAATTTATCGATCAAGTTTTGGTTATATACAATATCACTGGTTGTAACTTTTGCAATTTTTCATTGTTTCTTACAAAATCTAATTTTTTTTTTTTTTACCAATCAATTCAGTGTTAGAAAAATCTGTAACACATTTGACCATGTACAGTTTTAGCCATTGTCTGTTTTATCTTGCTTATTTCTACTAGTAATAGTTCTTGTGAGTTATGGAAAAGGAGATACTCTGTCTTGGCTAGTTATTGAGACACCTGGGAATAATTTCCTTGGCAATTCTAGTGGCGGACCTTGACAGCACAAAATATCACCACAAAGAGGAATTTCACAGCTTCATTATGTTCGTTAGCACAGATAATGAGAATATGTTAGTCCTCTAACTTTTTAGATTTTTGTTATTGGTAATTTTCTATGTATCAGTATTCAGTGGTAACAAAAAATGTCTTTTAAACTTGCACTCTTATACTTTTTTCCTAAGGCTACTAGTGGTAGTTGCTCAGTCAACTAACTGAGTTGCCTGACTCTTTGGGACCCCATGGACTGTAATCCAGCAGGCTCCTCTGTCCGTGGAATTCTCCAGGTAAGAATACCGGAATGGGTAGCCATTCCCTTCTCTAGGGGATCGTCCTGACTCAGGGAATGAACCCAGGTCTCCTGCATTGCAGGCGGATTCTTTACCATCTGAGCTGCTAGGCTTCTAGTAGACTATATTTAAATGAATAAGACCACATGTCCCCCCCGACCCCCCACACACAGACACTTTATAGTCACTTTCAATACACATATAATAAAAAGTATGGAATGAATTCCCCCAAACAAATCCTTTCAAAATTGGGATTTATATTGCAGGTCTGTGCACCTTTTATACCAGCACAGATAGAGGCTGACTTTGACTTCTGTGCTGGTCATCTCCTCACCATTTTGTCTGTCAAGAGTGCATTCAAGAGAAGAAGAGCTTCTGAAGTCAGAGTTTAATAAGGGCCTAAAACAACTAGAGGAGGAGAGAATAAAAGACAGAGTGACTTGCTTACCCAAGACCCACTTCATGATGAGCATTTCCGTCCAGGAGAATTGCGTAGTTTTCACTCTGAAGATCTGTTTTGGGTAGTCTGTGAAGGTTTCATTGGGCAGGGTTTTCACGCCTTCAAAGCGGTCTGATGCGTTCACAACTAACAATCCCAAGAAGATTGTGAAAGAAACTGCGTGGGCTACAAATTTCATGAAAGGGCTCCTCAGTGTTCGTCCTAGCTGGAAACAAAATGTGTATAAGGCATGTTAATCTGGAAGCTTCAGGCAGGCACAGGGCTCTCTTTAAAAGGAGTTTGCTGGAAGTTGAACCAGAGAATTCTTCATTTTGGACAGAAGCTGCTCACCAAACCCAGACATTTTCTAGAGTTTTTATGTGAGAGGCTGCTTGACTGAATCCATTTTCTAATGACATTAATTTTTCCTGTTTAGAAAATTTGTTGGGAGTGGTGAGAGAAAGGAGCGACACACTAATGGAACATCATGTTACAGTCTGGCTGCACAGCTACCCATGGCCACATGGATAAGAATTTTATGCTTTTAAATCTAGGAAAAAAATATCTGTTTCAGTAGAATTCAGAAATTTTTTTTTTTTTAAATTACACTTTGGATATGCTCTGTTGTTCTTTGGTCTATTTTCTTGGATTTTAGGTGAGATGATTTATTTTCAGCATTTCTTCTATCCTGGTAAATTTATTTAAAGCTGTACAGTTTGCACTAGGTTCTGCTTTAGCCATGTTCTATACATTTTGACTTGTAGCATTTTCCTTGATACTCAATTATAAATATTTTATAATTTCCCTTTTGATTTCATTTTAAGTCAGAGGTTATTTAGTTTTTAGATACACAGGACTTTCCCCCCTTGCTTTAAAAACTCCTAATTTTATCGCAGTATGTTCAGATCATAGCCTCTATTATACTACTCTAAAACTTCCTGAGCTTTTCATTGTGGCCGAGAACGTGATTAATTTGTGCAGTTCCATGTGAACCCGAAGTGGTCCAAAAGATGCTTTGTTAGGGAGCAGGTATTGGTCACATCTTCTTATCCGTGGCTTGCCATGCAAAGGCCACTTGGATCTCTGAGATGTAACTCGAGGGCTGCCTGAGGGGTCTTGCTGACTCTCGTGAATGAATTCACTTGGGTCTCTTCCAGGTCACCGCTGTCACCCTCACCTAATCTGACCCCTCAGCCAGGTGTGCTAATAAGACAAGAGCAAAGAGGAGGACCTTTTCTGGAACACAGTTCCTTCTCCAGGGCGAATGTTCAGTTACAGTCAGTGACCAATCAATGTTCATGTTCTGCTTCATTCAGGAGTCCCAGAGTGAAATGTCAGCCAGCATATCGAGTATTGGTTCAGCAGAAGATCAACTATAGGGTTTCTCCTGGTGAAACTTCCCTAACTATGACTATATTCAGCATAACATTTATAAGTCAGATGGCTTGATAGTGTTTTTCAATATGCTTCAGTGTGATAATCATTCACTTTAACAGTGCTAGTTATTACTGTGATATTCTAATGCCATAGAACCCATCTGTTGTAATTAAAAATGATAGTTTTTTAAAAAATCATTTTTTTAAAAAACTGCATTTTAAGTCCGAACATTGGAAATCCCTACTTGTGCTGGAAAGGACTTGTTTGGAGTCACCTGTCTTATCAGATTGTCAGATGGCACTAGAATAACTTCAGAAGTGGACAGAGAGGTTTACCTGAAAACCATGAGACCCTTAAACGTCCTATGCATGACATTTCTCTGTAAAGTTTAACCTTGTTATTTACAAGGTACGGACTGTAGATAATTTTTAACCAAAGGTAGATGTACTAAATTCAGGATGCAGAGATTAAATATAAGGACAAATAAAATACCTCATATAAATTCGGTGGAAAAAAAAAAGGAATTTAACCATGTTTCATGTTGACTTATGAATGTGATGTCACAAACCTACTTTGAGTTTTTCAGCATTTTATCTGACTGAGTTGGCATTTTGGAGCCCATTTCCCAGCCAACAAGCTGGGATAATTTGCTGTAGACAGGAGACATTCTTACATAGTCACTGCATGGTTTCCTGTCACTGTGCCCTGGCTGGGGTAGTGGAGGGAGGGGAGGGAAGTGGGAGAATGACTGCAGAGTGGGGAGACGAAGGGTTGAGAGGGCAAGGGATACCAGGTCTGCATGTCCCAGCAGGGTCCCAGAGATGCCAGACAAAGGTGGGGAAGATGGAGACAGACACAGCTGTTAAAAGGATTGACAGCCAAGTTTCCCTACTCCTTAATCACTGGGCTCTAAGTAACATCTCCTGGTGACTACCTGGATGAGGACATGGGGACACCTCTCCATCTTCTCATCGAGGCAGGTACCTGACTGCAGGGATCTGCCACGCAGGTGCACCCTTGTTGGCCCTGGGATTCCCCACAGGAGCTGCTTTGAGAAATTTAATGTTCTCTTTGGCCCCTCACTCAAATAGTTGTCTTCTGGCAGAAAATGCACCTGTCAGAGTTACTGTACTTATTGCAGACCATAAGGAAAATCCCTGATAAGGCCCTTCAGAGTTGTGGAAGGTTACCCTGAACTCAGTCCCCTTTGATTTAAGCCATAGGGAGGAAAAGCGAGGTTAGTAATTGATGCATTTTCCCTATTTTTCTTCTGGTCTTGAAAGCATCTTTTTAGCAGGTAAACATTATAAAGGTCAGATGAGATCAAGTCATTTCAGTGATTTCCTTTTTCTTTTTTTTGGTGACATTTCCTATTTGTCTCAATTTTTTGAAGCAAATTATGCTTGGGGAAAATTTGCTCCTTTCACAAGGCTACCAGGTGAACCAAAATAAAGGAGAAAAGTTAACCAGTATATACCTGCTGCTCTTAGTTGTGGAGTCATTAAATCTGGATCAGATAACAGTGTTAGGTGTAAAAAGAGGTGGAAGAGCTTCAGAAGACATAGGCCTTGGTGTGCTCTGCTAGAAGAGCACAGCTGGTGAGTCTGAGACGTGGGCTCAGGCAGCTGCATCATTACTTGGCCCTGATGAGCTGACAACATATCAGGAAACCCAAGCTTGCAGCCCTAAGTCTCTGGCTCACCCCAGACTTTCTGGGTGCAATTCTTTTACTTTGAGAAACAGATGAATATGAGAATAACTGAGTAGTTCTCCCAAATTAGCTCCAAATGAACTTCATTCTCCAGCCCTCAGGGTGGGCACCTGCTTTTACTTGTTGACACCCCTCTGTGTTTAGTGGCACTGGGCTCTTGGCCCACAAGTGGAAGCAGTTAATGGGGACCTTGCAGCCACAAGCCCACGAGGCAGGCCATGACTGCAGGAGAGCATGCAGAGACTGTTGCCAGCATCTTTCCTCACTCAGAGCCCCCAGTCTTTCTCATCAAATGCCACCCTCACTCGCTGTCTGCTGCCAGTGGCCACAAGCAAGGGCTTAGTGTACACGCTGTGCAAAGCTGAATCAGCTGAGGCAGACTTTGGATCAAGCATTTTCCAAAAGAAACATACAAGGCTGGAGTGGTTCTCAAATTTTTGAATGAGCTTGACTAAATTCGTGGCAGATTACTCAGAATGCTCCCTCAAAAATTCTTTTTAAAAATCTCTAACCCAGGGCTCAGAAATCTTCCTTCTTTGAAGTGGGGAGTATATGTTCACTCAGCACATGGTGTCTCTGATCATGGTGTTTTCACATTACCATATGATTCTACTCTTTGTCCTGGGGGCTGAAGAGGTGCTGAGTAATAGTGGGTTATAAAGGTAGGGCTTCTACGGAAAGAAGACGAATGAGTAGTGAAAATCACATGGTGATTTTGACTCCTCCCTTCTAGAAAAGCCCTGCTAACTATAAAGCTCTGAATCAGATTCATTCCAAGGTCAGTAGTCAGCAGCTAAGATCTTTACATCCAGCACTGAAGGCTGTAAAGCTGGCGATGTGACTGGGTGATTGGGAATGCTGGGATGTGTATGTGCACATGGACAGTGGCTAAGGTCAGGTCTCTGCAGCAGAGACCCTGGCTTTAAATCACAGCTCTGTGGTTTTTGGCAAGTTTCTTAATCCCTTTGTGTCTCACTGAAGGCACCTGTAAGATGGGGATAAAATAGTACTTATTGCATAGAGTTGATATTGGGAATGAATTATTTAACATGTGCAGTGCAGCATAGCTACTGGCCTATAGGAAATACTATAGTATGTGGCACTGGAGAGCCTTAGGCAGTTCTCCTAAGGGGAAACTTAAAATCGACTGACTAAAAAAAAAAGACCAAAAAAAAAAAAAAATCGACTGACTCTTGAAAAGCTTGTGTGCAAGGATTCACAAAGGGAGACCTCTATAGCATCCTTATGTATTTATGTTATGAGCCCTTTGGGGAACTATCTATGGACAAGTTGATGACGGACACTGCAGGTGATGGAGCTAAAACAAGCTGTAAGAGTTGGGTCTTCCCTTCAAAGTGGCTGACTTTCTAGTGGAGACAGAATCAAGCAAAACCCTGGTAGGAAATGGGTGGAGAGATGGGGAGAGAATTTTGTAGGGCTCAGACTTGGCTAAGGATGAGGTGGTCAGCCCTCTGGCACTCGTAAGTCCTCTCCCAGCAGGGTGACATGTGATGGACCCTCTGTCTGGATTTGAGGGCAGCAGCTATTAGAACAGAAGAGCAGAAAATGCTCTATTTCCTGGCACAGATTTCCCCTCTGTGGCAATGCTTTAAATATTGCATTAGGATTTTTATTTAATCGTGTGTCACTCCAGTATTCTGGCCTGGAGAATTCCATGGACTGTATTAGTCAATGGGGTCGCAAAGAGTCAGACGTGACTAAGCGTCTTTCACTTCATTTTCGGCTCTCTGGTAGCTACAGATGAGGAGGATACAAAGACCTGTGGAGGCACTGTCCTCTCTCTGTCTTGTCTCTGGACAACATTGCAGCTTTGTCAAGGCTGGGCCTTCAAAAGCTATAGTCTCTCGTTCCTTTCTAACTAGATGATTTTGTTGGGATGAGGCTAAGGCGGTTTAGGGAAATGACTAACATTTTAATATTTCTACATGCAAGAGTTATGAACTGTTACACTGCACAGTGCAAAGACATCAGGTAGGAGTCTAAAGTTGTTTACAGCTCTCGCTTTCCAAGTCTGTGTACTAATTAATAAGGACAGCTGGACCACAAGGGTTAACAGGTAACAGAGGTAGACAGCTTCCCCTCTTGTACTTGTATAACTAGAACTTGTGCAGTTCCTCAGCACTCTTGATGCCGACTTCTGCCATCTACCTGCTGCTGAGAGATCTTTTGAGCCCTTGAGGATGATGGTTATTTTCTCAGCTCTCAGATTTTAACAGACAGACAACCTAAATTATGCATCAGAATGGGAAATCAAAGGATGGAAAACAGTGCAATCAGTCATACAAGCTCTTTGGCATGGCAAAAGAGCTTTATCCTTGTTTAGAGGATAAAGAGCTCTCTAGGAAGAGATTTACCTGAGAGCATCCATGTGAACAAGAACTCACTGACCCTTCAGTGGTGAAAAGATGAAAAATCACTGTTCTCTTTATTGACCCTGACAAACCAGTGCCGTGTTCCAAACCTGTAGTTATTACCGTATGTACGTGTCTGTGACTTGGTTACCCTCTTTAGTCTCCGTGTTAGTAAGCTCAACTCCTGTTGATACTCTTCACCTATATCATCTCCTTATTCAGCTGTCTTTTAGGGACCCTCAGAAACTTAAAAATATAATGGACAGCCTTGGGAATTCAATAGGAAAGATATGATGAGGTTATTCTGGCAGGCTCAGAAATTTTGGTCCCTGATAGTTGTTAAATTTGGACAACAACTTTTAGGAAGTAAATGTACCATTAAGTTGGAAACAGAAATCTCAACATTTGCTAGACATGGATGGACATTAGCAGATTGATGAGGTTTAGCAGTGACATTTTATGAATACATTTATAAAAGCATCAAAAGTCTAATTTCTTTGAGGGAGGTATAGTAAAGCTCTTAGCACATGGAATTGCTAGAATGACTGGCTTTTCTATAGAATTACTGGACAGATATAAAGGCACGACCCGTGGGTGGAGAGACACCAGCAACTTAACAGAGTTCCCCACTGGGGCACTCCTCTTGGGGACCAGGGGCCTTTAGAGAGGACTGGTTTCTTTACACAGAAGATGTGACTTCTCTGTAATCCTCAGGAATCTAATGTCTCTGCCAAACTTGGAAAGACTTCTTTCTAAATGGTGAAAGAAAAGACTAAAATATCTTGACTGTTTTATCTGTCCTTTGGCTGCCTAAGAGTGAGTTTGACAAGTTCTTTAATGAGGAATCTTTCCTTGGAATGAGCATTGCCACAAAAAATTATCTCATGCTGTGGAATAATGCTTGTCACTTAGCTGTGAACACACCCTCCACTGCACTGAGCTCAGAGTTGGAGCCCAGAAAGTGCAAAGAAACCACAAGTGGCTTAATGGCAACCTCAGGTTTATCTCAAGTGCTGTTTTTGTTCTTTGTCTTGGACATTTCAGGAACACAAAATGTTGATCAGACAAGTATTTGAACAGAGGAGAGGAAGCTCCAGCCATGGGGCCAAACTTTGCTGTAATCATTACTTCTAAAATATTCCAGAGGACTACTATAGAACCCCTGTGTTCTATAGTGACATCTGTCCCTTGAATTTACTGGGTTACTGGGTCCACAGAAAGTCCAAGATTTCTCCCACTTCCACCATCCTCCCCTTTTTTTGGCATCACATCTGCATGATATTGACTTCTCAGATCTACTTAAAATGTAAAAAATGTAGTCATCAGCTGGCAGATCATCCTTTCTGAATGTTTCCCCAGGTCGGTCGAGGCAAACTGTCACATGTAGTTTAATGACAAAAGTCAGGGTAGGCAGTGTTTGGCTGTAATTTTAATGACTGATGTCCTAGAATTAGTTGGGGGCTTATAAAGGCAAAGTCCCCATCCATCTCTGGATGAAGGCAGTGATCTAACTTGCAGTACAGACTAGATGATACCAATATGAAAACAAGTGCCTAAAATCAGTGACCACTGCTGATCCAGTTTTAAATCTGGCTAGTCTTTTTTCATTCACTGTGCTTTTTCCAGCTCATGATAAAGGACAGAAAAGATTGTTTTCCCATCCGTATGTATCATTTGGGGAATACTGGTTTAGCAAATCGGAGAAGGCAATGGCAAATCTGTGCCATGGTAGAGGTGCAGGCATAGAAACAAAATCCTCAATAGATATAAGATTGGACATCACAAATATTCAGTATGAGGACTTTTATTTTTAATACTATTCTACAGGAGAAGGAGTCTGAGTCCTGATTACATTCTCTGATACCCCTTCTACTCTAAGGCAGTCACTCCATTGCCCCCCTTTTTAGGCAGACTCATTAGCAGATCTGAAGCCCATCTTCCTGGCATGAATTTTCTCATGGTGGGGCTGACAAGAGGATCCATTCACCGATGACACTTTTATTAACTGCATTAGCCGACCAGATTCCCCATGGAACTAATCTCCCTGTAGTCATATTTCTACCGAATGTTGATTACCTAAGCTTAGTTCTTTTTGTAATAAATCACTGAGTAAATGCAGCTTTGGAACCTCTGATGACCATGTAACCCACGAAATATATTTCAGAATTTCTGCATGATTAGTCTTAATAGGCACTCGCTCTTGCCTGAAGCTGGAGTGACCACTGGTGCCTTCTGTGGCTTTGAATCAGAAGGGCTGTAGGGATGGTGAAACAGGAGGTGTGGCAGCTTGGAACCTGCAGATCTCACTTCTTCTGTTCCAGGCAGGAACCAGATAGCCCCCTTTCTGAAGCAAAGAACCTAGCATGGTGCCTTTCCAGCTCCCCTCCTTTTTTCTTTGGCTGTTTTTCTTCTCATGACCTAATTAGCTGCCCATGTGGGCCAGAACCCAGACAAGGAAGCTGGGAAACAAGGAAGATGTTGAGGTGGATCTGCAGTGCCCCAATATGAGAAGCCTTTGATTCTCAGCAACCAGTCATTTCTCTTTCCTGAATCTGCTTGTAAAGTGTATGCATCCTAATTGAGAGTGTGAAATGAGGTGTTCCATGAATGGGGCTTAGCAAAAAGAAAGTACTCAGTAAGCACTGGCTGTCCATGCTCTGATAGCCCTCCTACTCGAAGGCAGTCAGTTCATTGTCCGCCTGGCTAGGCGGCCTCATTAGCAGACCTGAAGTCTCTGGCCCATCGTCCTGGCGTGAGTTTTCTCTTGGTGGATCCGACAAGAGGATCCATTCATTGATGACACTATTGACTGCATTAGCTTATCAAATTCCCCATGGAACTAGTTCCTGTCATCATTATTATAATTATTATTACTGTGGGGTTTTAGGGTGTGTTTAGGACGTTGCATAATTAGAAAAGGAAAAGTGCCTTTATTCCCCCTCTATTCTGTTATTGATCAGATTATGCCTCATGTATATAAAAGTTTCCACGTTATCACTCTTCTGGCTTTTAAGAAAATGATTTAAAAAAGCAAACCTTAATATTTTCCCTCTTAAGTGATTTTCTACTTTCGTTGGGTATCTCAGGGCTATTTTCTTCAAATGTGGGAAATGATGAGCTGCATATTTGGACAAAATGGACTTCACGTTATGCTAAGTAGAGAGAAGAAATAACCGCAAAGACATGCACCTTAAGCAGTCTGTACCTTGCTGCACGGAGCAATCCAATAGGCTATGGCGAGAAAAGGGAGGCCTAGGGAGACTCCAAAGACAGCCAGGAATTTCACAGCGATAGACTGTTGACGTAAGCCTGAGAGATTTTCATACCACATGGTAAGCAATTGCTGTTGACAGTTAGGATGAGCAACGAACTGTAAAAACAAAACAAAAACAAAAAGAAAACGCAAACAGGAAAATGGCATCGGTAGCACTTGAACAGTACATGGCCTCTGAGTAGCTCAGGGCTGACATGTTCCCCTGGGGCGGGGGTGGCCTGTGTGTTAGAGAGGGAGCAGCTAGGTCAGGTACCTGCTGGGCCCCTCAGACTTGGGGATGCTGGGGCCTTTGTGCTGTGGCCAGAGCTCTCACAGGACTGGCTGCATCAGGGCTTGGCAAACTGAGGTCCCTGAGAAATCTCAGGCACAGAAAACAATAGCCAGCTTTCTGGGCAAACGCTTGTCTCCAATTCCAGGAGACTTATCTCTGGGCAGAATTCATATGGGAGTCAACATGTTGGAATAGATGGAGCCTGAATGGGGTTTTAGAGTCAACATGAGTTTGACTTTTGCTTCTACCATTTACTAGCCAGGTGGCCTTGGGCCAGCTACTTAACCTCTCTGAGCTTCAATACTGTCCTCTGCAAAACAGAGTCTGTCACATTGTTCTGTAAGATTGCATGAGATACTGTAGAAAAGTTGCTCTCTCATTTCCTAACCTTGTGTGTTTCCAGATGACACGCTCACCCTCCTCAGCGTTCTCTCCCGGGATTTTAGTGGTGTTGGGCTTGGGTCCGTGTCGCTTGCTGTGGCATGCTTGAGCCCTGATACACTGCGTCCCCACACAGTAGCCTCTCCCTGCCACCTCCCTTCTCTTGGAACTGCCTTGCCCTAGTGGCTGGGTTACAAGATGGGACATTTTGTATTGTGTTGATCTTACCCCTCTTGACAGATGTTGGACCAAGGGTAAAACCCAGACTTAAACTGGATCCATTGGGTTTTCTCAGCTGTGTATTTGAGCCTGTGATCAAGAGAGGCAGTCTTTTTACTTACTGAGGAGTTAATGTGTGGCCTTGAGAGATCTGGGTGGCTATCTTCCACTGTGTGGACTAAGTAGCAAAACAAGCCAGTTAAAGACCGAGAAAGAAGAATGAAGTTGTCTAGAAAGATGCTCCTACCCCCTCTGAGGCCTGGTTCCACTTTGCCCACATGGTCCACGAGACACCTGTAGATTCAAATACAGCATCTTCCTTTTTCTGTTTGATTCAGCAGGTTGACTTGAGTTGCTGCAACCAAACATCCTTTACCTACAAATATTTGGTGCTACTTGGCCACTTGTCCATTTGATTCTGTCTTGGCCAGTAGAAACTGGCAATAGGCAACATTTAAGTAACATTTATGGGAATAAAGTATACAGTTGAGAAAATTATGCTCCTTAGCTTATTTCCTCCCTGTGACAAAGGTGAGCCAGTATTTGCTTTAGGCAGCCCTGCTCTTTGGCCCCATCAGGATAGCCATGTGCCATTAGATAGATATCTGCCATTAGAACAGATAGACTGAACATTCTTCAAAGAGAGTGACTTTTCAGTGGATCATAATGTCCCAATTTTTATCCTGTTTGCCTCACTGGGTATTAAGAGGACATATACAGCAATTTCTGGGAAATGCAAAACATTCCCTTTTCATTATAAGAACAATAAAAATAGAGCTATTAAAAAAATTCTCAACGCAGATGGCAACCACTGCTTGTTTCCAGTTTCTGGGAACTCACAGTAGCGGCCAAATGATTTGTGAGGATGCTATCAAAGCTTTATTTGGCCCTGCAGCAGCCCCTGGTGATACTATTACTCAATCATTAGCTGCAAATGAGGCTTTTTGGGAGGTAGCATTATTAGATTCATTGCAACCGTTGTGGTTTTTCCCTTCAACAACCAGAGCAACAGATTCTCCTCAACCCAGGTAGGAACCCTCAGGTCATACTATGGTTTCCTGTGCCCTTGCTGGATCACCACAAAGTGGAGCAAACAACAAAACATCCTACACGTGTTTTGGTAATTCTCAGAGCCTGGTCACAACACGGTCCCATGACAGGTTGACTTGCGGACATGAGGGGCAGTCAGTTTTGTTTTTCAACAGTTAACCTTCTCTGGGTGCTGACGTGGCCCTGCTCAGGAGCAACGCCCAGTGCCATGAAGTAGCGGAGATTGCTTGGCTCACCCTGTGGCTCCCTGCACTGTGGCTGCTCTGGGAGGACCCTCGTCCTGATCCTCACCATTGGCCTCTCTGTCTTTATCTGGGGAGGGCCCTTCCATGCACCTTCTGCTGCCTCCTGCAGACAAACCAGCATAACAGATTGGGCAGCAGTGCAGGAAGGGGAGAAATTCTGAGAGAGGACAAAGTGGGAACCATTCCCACTCGCCCTCACCTACCACAGAGGACAGTGGACCCAACTTAAACAAGAGAGGCTTTCTTGAGACTCTGTTCTCCTCTGATTAGGGTTTTGTTAATTTCCACAGTGTCATTTCTTCCTCCGTAATAAAGCAACCTAGCTCCAAACGTGCTATTTATTTGTAGACAGACTTTATAGCATAATGCTCCCAAAAAGCTGATGGTAGCTGATAGCCAAAGCCCAAATTGTTATTTATCTTTACATGGGCACTTTTCTGTATTTGTAGCAGGACTTAGAAGACAACCTCATGACAGATAATTCAGTGTGTATTAGAGAATTTTTTCCCACTGTGCTTTTGAAGCACAGAGAAACGTTCCTAACCCAAGGGAGATGAGAGTAACATGAAGCACACTATCAAGACACAATGAACACCCTAAGCAGAAGAGCAGTCAGCCAGGGAACAAAGGCAGGAGCAGGGGGAGAATTTTCAAAAGCAGCATCAGAGAGAAACAGAGGAAGAAAAGCCCACAGCTAGATACGATAGAACAGGAACTCAGAAAAACAGTGTAGTCTTGGCCAGCTTTTTTTGCCATCTGGCCCACAAGAGGGTGGATTGATCAAAGGATGGATTGCCCAGGCCATTCCTGCCCCTCAACCATTCTGGACTGAGAGTATGCTACGCGGTTATGAAAGTTCTTCAAGGGAATAACTGGTTTGACCACCTCAGCTTTCCCATCTATGTGATTCATACTCTTCCTCACAGGGAGTAATGACCTGGAGCTGAAAATATGAAAGATAGGCTTACGTGGAGTGCAGCAGCCTGTCAAGTGAATATATGTCAGACCGTACCCACAACTGTGTTGGGTTGTTCCAGAGAACTAGGCTGAGGCTGGGAGCTAAGAAATTAAATTGGAAAGAGAAACAGAAGGGAGCTCTGAGACAGAATACCCTGTACTGGTAAAGGAGACTGGGAAACAGGACCTGAAGGCCGGGCGGGACTAGAATTCATGTGGCTCCTGGTTTTTGAGTCCATCTCAAGCCAGTTATTGTGGTTGCATGTTTGACCAGCCTTCATGTTTAGTATAATATTTATACCCAGAGCTGGTTTTCTGTAAATATCTCACCTAAACTTCCTATTCCTCCCAGCCCCTGGTGACTTTTTAGTGAGAATACAGTACTGGCATATGGGGACTCGGGCGTATTGGCCAAATCCTGGCTCTTAATTTGCTTTCAGATGATCCATTCATTGTTATTTTTCTTTTATAGCCTGAAGGAAGAGTATCCCCTTCACTCTTTTCACTGCTTTATATTCATTTACAAGGAAATATCTGATATTTTAAGAATAAATAGTTGAAGACTATCAACATTCCTTAACTAACTGTTGAGTATTTTTTCAGACTGTTTCATGGAATGTTAGCACCCTTGGGCCATGTATTCCTGTTACAACAGACTTTCCTGACGGGGGTGTGTTTAAGTGTGTGGACTGGAGCAAGGCTGTCCGGGATCAAGTTCAGGTCCTGCCACACACTGGCCACATGATCTTAGATCATCGACGCTTCCCATGTTTGGTTTCTTTTTTCTGTAAACTGAGGCTAATAATGAAGATTCAGTGAGTCAGTATTTGTAAAGTGTTTAGCACTGCTGATGCTGCTGAGTCGCTTCAGTCGTGTCCGACTCTGCGCGACCCCATAGACAGCAGCCCACCAGGCTCCGCCGTCCCTGGGATTCTCTAGGCAAGATCACTGGAGTGGGTTGCCATTTCCTTCTCCAATGCATGAAACTGAAAAGTGAAAGTGAAGTCGCTCAGTCGGTTCGACCCTCAGCGACCCCATGGACTGCAGCCCACCAGGCTCCTCCATCCATGGGGTTTTCCAGGCAAGAGTACTGGAGTGGGGTGCCATTGCCTTCTCTGATGTTTAGGACAGTACTTGGCAAATAGTAAGCACTGCAGTGGTATTTAATACATAAAATCAAGCCCATGATTCTCCTTTCTGAAATTTCCCATTTTCCTCCCTCCTTCCTCCTCTTGTTTCTGTGCTCTCCTCCTCTCTGGCTGTGGTTCTACTCCACCCTCCTATTTTCATTCTGTTCTCTGCGTGGTTTGAGCGGAGTCTCTTGAAGTGTTGTTGCCTTTGGAAAGGTTCGAGTAGCCAGGCAGATGAGTGAGGCCACGCCTTCTCTAGCCTATGCCTCCCTCCTCATCCTCCAGTGAAAGTGCAGTTTAGTTGATGCAGGCAATTGGCTGAAAACGAACTGGTCTCCACGAGGGCAGCCAGGGTCACTGTCAGGTCTCTTCAGCTCCGTGCTGAAGCTCCCCCCACCATGGACTGCAGCACAACAGGCCTCCCTGCCCCTCACCATCTCCCAAAGTTTGCTCAAGTTCATGTCTGTTGCATCAGTGATGCCACCTTAAAGACTGTTATATCTTGCATTTGCCTCTTTTAGGGGTAGGGGAAAAGGGCTACGTTTGAGCTCAGAGGCTTTGAGGTTGTGTGATCTCCATATCCATTAAACCCAGATCTTTCTGACACTAGGTCTCATTTACCGAATAATGAGATGTGGCAATGCATGATTTGATAAGCTGAAGAATAACTTAGCTAGAGAAAAAATTTATGAAATCCAGTGCTTATAGAGAAAATGACTCTATTTTCTGCAGAAAAGCCATCAAAGGCTGATGTCCAGTGTGACTGTGATCAGGATTTTTCACTTAGCTCATCACTAGCCTTTCCTTATAGAAATCTTTTTACCCCTTGCCCTGAAAACTGTCTACACAGGTAGAGAGAGACAGGTACTATACTAGTCAAGTGGCTTTTTTTAGTGTGGACAGTAAAATGGAATTAGAATAACTCTGTGTTGCCACTGCCTATTTGAATCTTCTCATAGGAGTGGACATCTCATAGGACGGGGAAGCCTGGTGTGCTGCAGTCCACGGGGTTGCAAATAGTTGGACAAGACTGAGCAACTGAACAACAAGAGACAATAGGAGTGGATCCAATGGTGCTAATGTTACTCTGTCCCATTTTTGTCTTGGCAAAGTTCTCAAGTCATAGAAATTGAGGAGGGAAGAAGAGACATGGAAATGTTGATTGTTGACTAGTTTAGCTTGTTGGTTCATTTGTTCATTCATTCATTCCAGCATACTTCTCCCCACTGCCACCTCTTACCAGTTGCCGTGTTTAGCACTGGAAATAAAAAGCAGTTGCAGTCCTTGTCCACAGGGAGCTCTTGGCTCTGTGACCATGTAAGTGGAGTAGGGCTCAGCAGGAACACCACCAGTTCCAGAGTAGACCTTCCATGAATAAGCAAACACGGAATGCTCATCCCATCAGTGTGCTTTCTCCTGGATTTCTCCCTTTTGTGAGACTTATTATTGAGAGTCCCACATCCATGGCACAGCTAGTTGCTTTGCCTACAAAGATAACCTTCACTCTGTTCTCTGTGCAAGCAGTTAGCAGAATGGTTACATGCAAAAGCTCAGGTTGGATGATCCTGGTTCAAATCCAGATACGACCCTTTCTAGTTGTGTGACCCTGAGCAAGCCTCTTCACTGCTTCTAGCTTTGTGGTCCATGAGAGAGGAAAGTGTGTGTTGGGTGCTCAGTACATGGCCTGGTGCTTGGGATTTAGGGTGGGCATTGGTATTCTTGCTGTTCCTGCTACCCATTCTGTTCCCCCTCCAGGGCTTTCAGTAGTTCTCTTTGCTCTTCCCTTTGCTGAGTTTACCCAGCAGCAGAGTTTTGAGTGACCATGGTGATTTTAGAGTTAAACATTCCTGAGGAAACTTAGTATGTTTGATTACAATAAAAAAGAAAGCAGAAGTTGTCATTGTTTTATTAAGTTTTAAATCATGGAGCATTCTAGTGTGGAGTCAACACCATCACCATGTTCCCTGAACCTATCTACTTAGCTACGCAGCTCATGAATGGCCACTACAGGAGGATAATCTGTGATAGTTCTAAATGATGGTGGAGAGTGAGAAGGAAAAGGTGTGGGGCTTGGAGCTTCGGGTAGGAAGCCTCAAAAGTCATACCTCTTTCAAGGAGCCTCTAAGCATGGGCACTATCAGGGGAAGGACTGATGCTGAAGCTGAAACTCCAATACTTTGGCCACCTGATGCGAAGAACTGACTCACTGGAAAAGACTCTGATGCTGGGAAAGATTGAAGGCAGGAGGAGAAGGATGACGACAGAGGATGAGATGCTTGGATGACATCACTGACTCGATGGACATGAGTTTGAGCAAGCTCCAGGAGTTGCTGATAGACAGGGAAGCCTGGCGTGCTGCAGTCCGTGGGGTGGCAAAGAGTCAGACACAACTGAGTGACTGAACTGAACTGAACTGAAGCATGGGCAGTAGACAGTAAAATGTTTTAAAATCACAGCTTGAGTGTTTTTACAGTTCATAATTGAGGACCTAGTATATGAAGGAACTTTGGTTACGCTATCTGTAATCTTCACAATAACCCTCCCAAAATGGATGTATTATGTACATCCTCATATACAAATGAGGATGTGTTATCAACCCCATCTTTCAGTTGGAACTGAGGCTTGGTGAGTTCAGGTTGCGCACAGTTCCACAGCTGGAGAATGGTGTAGTCGGAGTTCTAACTCAGGTTTGTCTGATTCCAAAACCTGGGGTCTTTTCATGAGTAAGCTCCCTCTGGAATTCTCTTGGTTTGGTTGGCTTGGAGTGTAGTCCTTCCTGGTCTTTGTTCTTTGTCACAAGTAAAACAATAAAAAGCAGACATGTACAGAGCACTCATACGGATCAGGCCCTGTGCTGAGCACTGTGAACATTCTCTCGTTTAATTCAATATGCCCATTATACAGCTGATGGTGCTGTGACTATCAGATCTGACTCCAGTGTGAACATTTCCTAACCACCTTATGCTGCCTTTCTCAGCTGAAGTTTCCTGCATCTTTTCTGGGTCAGATCCCTGTCAGATTCTATCTGTCAAGCAGAAGGGCCTCTCTGTGAGCCTACAGATTTCATGTGTGCCGAAGAGATGCTAATACGGTTTTCCAGCCAAAGTTCTAGGCGTCTCCTTTCACCCCGAGGCTGTGGGCTGCATCCTCTTGGAAAGGACAGTTGACCTCGGACTTTCTTCTCTAGAGCAGTAGATGTTCTATGCTAATCCCACACCCATTCCATTTGCATTGTTCGGGTTGGATGGAAGGATGGAGGGTTAGATGGAGGGCATTTGGGCTGAGCAGAAAGGAAGCAAGTGAAAGAGAAGGAAAAAGAAGAACAGAGCAAACGAAGGGAGAGTCAGAGAGTTTAAAACCTGACTTTCAGCTGAGGTTCCCTCTTCCTCTCTTTTCCTTTCCATTTCCAGTCTCTGGCCAAAGTCTGGCAAAGCTGTTCTCAGAGCCTTCCCAGAGTCGACCATCTCTGAGCTCTGCTCAAGGTGTCTCTGCTTGCTGGAGTGCTTTCCTTCTCATTTCCACACATCCAAGTTTTGTCCAGCCCAGTAACCATCTCTTCCATGAAAGTTTGCCCTGCTCAAGTGAGAATCTCTCTTTCTCTCCTCTCAAGTAAGTCATGGTCTCTCTCTTTAATCATAGGTAATATGCCTGTGTAATCCTCTGCTAGAGAGAAGACCCCTTCTGGAGGGTTCTTATGGTACTTCTCATGGCACTCACTGCTTGGGTATTCAGGCAGTGTTAGGTATGAGTGAGTGTGCAGCTAGAAGTTCAGACTGCAAACCGGTGCCATGTGCAGGACCAGAGTGGCCTTCCTTACATGGTCCCTGTGATGCAGCAGAGTCTAGCACCTCTGGCCACGTCACCACATCTGGAGGAGACTCATGGGAACAAGAGGCTGAAAGCTTGCTTGCCCCCCAGGAGACACAACGAGTCGATAGATGACTGAATGCACATCCCCACTGAAGTTATTTTCACACAGAAGTTCCAGGAGATTGGAAGACAGTGATGATAGCACTGTCAACAGCAACAAAACTTCATTCTCAAAGGTAAGCAGGCTAGGAGCTGAAGGAGCTTACCAGGAGCAAGCTCACATCATCTGCAAGAGGTGCCCAAGAGCTGAGCCAAGGAGTCAGAGGGGGATTGGAACTCAGCTCAGGGGAGTTTTGCTGCTTTGTGTCATGTGTGTCGCTTCTGCACACTGCCTCCCGCCCCTCACCTTTTGGGAGCACTGTCTTCAAGATTCTTCATTTGCTAACCAAACGAGTGTGCTTTAAACACTCCCCTTCCTGCCTGGAGATTCCCTTTGGATGCCTGAACAGATGTCTCTCACTCGATTCCAGCTTCCCCCAGCTCCTCTTCCACTGGTGCGCCTGCTGGCCCAGCCAGCCCTGGCATCCTTTTAGTCACGTCCACAGCCGAGGGTCCGGCCAGGCAGCTTCTGATTGAATGATTCGGGAAGTTTGCAGGGCAGCAAGAGGAGATGGGTGCTTCTGAAGGCTCTTGGCTTCCCACTGAGCTTTGATATCATACCTTCAGTTGAGTAGCTTTCTTGTTCCCAGAGATAACATCTCTGTTCCTGTTTCCCAGGGACAGCAGGACATGAAAAATTCTTCGACCTCAAATTAATCAGACCTTGAAATTTCCTAATCAATAGGGATTACTTACACAAACCCCCAGGTTGGTAGGTTCTCAGAACTGTACCTGTGACTCAGCCCCATCTCTCTTGCCAGGGAAAGAATGATTTTGGGCTTCTCCCACGATGAGCCAGTTCCTGAGTGCAAACACAGTGGCAGTGGACTTTGGCTGGCCCTCCTGGAGGTAAATGCTGACCGTGACTTTTCAGTGTTCCTGGGAGTACTCCCACAGCTGTGAGCCCAGAGGGTCCTGATGAGCAGACTTGGTTTCTAGTCTGGCTAAGCTGTGGACTCAGTGAATTTCTAGCTGGCTCCAGATGTGGGCCTCTGTTCTGTCAAAAGTGTTACAAAGAGGCCATTCTCCATACCTGGGCAGTGACTGTCTCCACCCCACTTACGGCTATGCTGTGGCCTAAAGAGAAATGGGAGCAGCTTCTAGCAAACCTTCTTGGATTATCTTCAATTACTCACATTCCTGAGCCCTCCCCTCCAGCCAAACTGTCCTGCATACTGTTCCCAGACATGGCCCTCCTGCCTGTTTCAAGGAGGTCCATCTTGCTCCTCTCTGGTTCAGTTCCTAATCAACCTTCAGCATCCAAGCTTGTCTTTACTTTTAAGTGATTCCAAGTCCCTCAATCCCCTGAGATACCTTGAACTCCTGGGTCTTGTACAGCCCACTCAGGTGACAGTCATGGTCTTGGGTCAAGTTGTGAACAGCTGGACTATTATGTTTACATTTGAGCTCTTCTGCTGTTTTTAAGCTCTTTGAGGGAACCTGCCTTTGTATCCTCAGGAGTATACAGCCTTATGTTTTGCTCATAGCCAGTACTCAGTAAACATGTTGAATGATAAATTGTACTCTTCTGAAGCCTCTAAGATCTGCTACATCATTTTCTCTGACTCATAATCCTAGAATGATTTCTAAATATAACACGTCCTTTCTTACTCAGGATCTGATGAACACTGAACTGTCTTCACATCTTTAGTAGAGGGCAGACAGGGAGAGGTGAGGAAAACTAAATCAGCCTCGTACCTTCTTGTACCAGAGAAGATTGAAATGAGAGGCTAAAACAGGGTGTGAGGATTCTCTTTTGGATTGAATGAGGATTGTTTAATTTCAGTGATCTGCCATTACCACTGCAAACACATCAATCTGGCAAATATTTATATAATATAGTAATTTATGTTATTATAAAGAATAACTAATGTTTATTGATTATTTATTCTTTGTCAGGCTCTTTGCTTAACAACTGTGATGTTATTTAACCCTCACATCAATTCCTTGAGATACACATTGTTATATTCCTACTTTAAATTTGGCAGCATGAGACACAGGGAAATTAAGTAACTTGCCTATAAACACAAAGGTGATTATTACAGAGTATGGACTTGAAGCCAAAGACAGTGTTTTGAACTATTATCCTGTATTTCCACAAGGTAGATTTCAAACAGGCAGACATGCCAAAGCATGAGGATCCACGGTGATTTCTCCAAGCTTACAGAGGCCAGGGGACCTCACAATTCAAGTTGTTAAAACTCTTATCTCTCTGTGCTTCTGCCTGTGGGATAGCAAAGTCCCAGTAGAGATAAAAAATCAGAAATACGCAATGGGAAAGGCTTGAAGCCAGTTTCCTCGACAACTTCATCTTGCTAAAAGGAGTGAGTCATCGTGCTAAAGATGAACTCCTGGGCTTGCTCTCCTGCATGCAGACAAGAGTAGCAGCAACTGATTCAGCTGTCACTCAGC
The DNA here is from genome assembly GCF_019923935.1 of Bubalus bubalis. Lineage (NCBI taxonomy): Eukaryota > Metazoa > Chordata > Mammalia > Artiodactyla > Bovidae > Bubalus > Bubalus bubalis. The sequence continues at coordinate 63,391,551 of NC_059165.1, read as the reverse complement.
TGCCTGGTCACCACTCTGCAAGGACAAGTTAATGTGGAGGTACCCAAGTCTACATTTATAGCCTTGAAATGTAAAGACTTCAGCAAAAAACTTGCTTTGCTGAAGGTCCCTCTAGGATCTTTGGCCTCTTGCCAAATCTCACCTGCTGATGATACTTCACTAGGAAAAGCTGTAGTTTCAGATAACTCTTTGAGCCTGGGATCTTCATAATATTCCCAAGTTGGGCCCATTACTCTTGCCCTTTAGGTGCAAGACCATAGAGTGTACACAGGCTCTGAAGTCAGCCTGCCTGGCTGCCAGTCGTGGTTTCACCATTGATTATTGAAGACAGGGTGGATTCAGTTTTCAGGCCTCAGTTTCTCCATTTATAAACATGACTAACTCAGAGCAGTTTTCAAGGCTTCAGAAAATGCAGTCCTACATTTTGGTTCAGTGGTTTAATGGCAACCCACTCCAGTATTCTTGCCTGGAAATTCCATGAATAGCGGAGCCTGGAGGGCTCCAGTCCATGGGATCGCAAAGAGTCAGACATGACTGAGTAACTAACATACACAATAGTGTGTTTTTGTTATTGGTGTTGGTATACTATTGTATTTCTGTAATAAAAGTCAGACATGTAAATCGTTATAATCTTAAGCCCTGTCTGAAGAGTTGTGTCATGGATTAAAGTTTTTAATAAATCAAAAGTATGCTCACTTACAGAGTTTTCATCTCTATATTTTTTAATGGTTCTTAATGAGAGAAAGAAATTCGATTGTCTGTAAAAACAAAGTTTTCTTGCAAGAATAATTCTACCTTCAATTCAAAGCTTTTATCAAATAGGAGAACATACATCCAAAGGTGGTGGTTGTCGTTCAGTCGCTCAGTCATGTCTGACTCTTTGTGACCCCATGGACTGCAGCATGCCAGGCTTCCCTGTCCTTCACTATCTCCCAGAGTTTGCTCAGACTCATGTCCATTGAGTTGATGATACCATCCAACCATCTCATGTCACCCCCTTTTCCTCCTGACCTCAATCTTTCCCAGCATCAAGGTCTTTTCCAGTGAGTCAGCTGTTCTCATCAGGTGGCCAAAGAATTGAAGCTTCAGCTTCAGAATCAATCTTTCCAATGAATATTCAGGGCTGATTTTCTTTAGTATTGACTGGCTTTATATCTTTGCAGTCCAAGGGACTCTCAAGAGTCTTCTCCAACACTACAGTTTGAAAGCATCAATTCTTTGGTGCTCAGCCTTCTTTATGGTCCAACTCTCACATCTGTATATGACTTCTGGAAAAACCATAGCTTTGACTATATGGACCTTTGTAGGCAAAGTGATGTCTCTTTTTTAATATGCTGTCTAGGTTTGTCATAGTTTTCCTTCCAAGGCAAGTGTCTTTTTAATTTCATGGCTGCAGTCACCATCCCTAGTGATTTTGGAGCCCAAGAAAATAAAGTTTGTCACTCTTTCAATTGTTTCTCCACCTATTTTCCCTGAAGTGATGGGACCAGATGCCATGATCTTAGTTTTTTGAATGTTGAGTTTTAAGGTCAGCTTTTTCACTCTCCTCTTTCACCTTCAAGAGGCTGTTTAGTTCCTCTTTGCTTTCTGCCATTAGAGTGATGTCATCTGCATATCTAAGGTTATTGATATTTTTCCTGGAAATCTTGATTCCAGGAGAAATATCATCCAAAGGTATTGATATTGATATAGGAAATCAACATTTGTATTTAACTAATCAGAAGAAAGCAAAAATAGACCAGAAATGCTTTCTTGAAATATAAAACACAGCTTTCAGCCAATAAAAAATTATAGTCCTAGGTTGATGGAGCTAGTAGTAAGTGGTAAGGTGAAGTGATCCTACATTTTTCAAGAAGATTTTCTTCTCCAATTATCAGAAGTATTAGGTCAGTTGCAGATGAAGGAATCAGAGGGAGATGTTTGAGTTTACCTGTAACTTTTTTGTCTGATTCCCAAATTTCCAGGCTTCTCTTGCAGAGAAATGTACATATGACTCTGGATTGATTTATTTGAAACACTTTACTTTTAACTTTGCATTTTACTGTTATGTAATTATTTAAAAATAAGCACTCAAAGTTAATTTCTCATCTACGAATATATTGCTGATATATGTGTAACATGTATTTTGCCCATATATTTGTTTTACTTGATACTTTTATTTGTATGTAGTTTTATCTTTGAAACATACTTAGGATTTTGCCACTTTTTTAAATTTAAAATTTTGAATTCTTAACACTTACAAAATGTTTGGGTTTTACCAGTATTTTGATGATGATGAGAAATGCTGAAATAATGACATAGCTATTGGTTCAAGAATTAGAAATAGCAGGTTTGTAACCCCCATGTTCCAGATGTTGGCAGCTGGTGACTGCAAACCTAGCCGCAATAGGAGGCATGCTTGCATCTAACCACCAGACAGACAGCAAGTGCTGACTGCTCCACGCACCAAGCATTTTCAGGCATGGAGAGCACAACGGTGAGCACTATGGTCAAGGCCTTTGCCCTTGGGGAACTTGTGAATTCCCATTTCTTTAGCTACAGCTAAATCTGTAGCCCTTTCAAGCTAGATGGCAGGTTTTTTTTTTTTTTTTAATGATCACCTCTTCCTGTGTATTTCTGTTGGATTCAAGTATTCTACACAAGTCCCTCTACCTGTCACTAAATGTGTTCTCAAGTATCCCTCGGTGACTGGTCCAGTGCATGGCACTGCGGCCCTGGGCCTCTGTAGCCCTGCTCTGGCTGCCCCACCAGCAGCTCTCTGGGCTCTTATTCTGCTCGCATGGATACCTCCTGGCTGGTCCATGCCTCTGAAGAGTGAATCTGTCCTTCTGTTCTCTGCTCTGCTCTCAGGGGCTGACTTTTTCCGGTAGTTCTGTTGCTAGGCTCCCACAGGGTGGTGGGTGCTAAATTCTTGGGACCTGGGATGTCTCCTTCTCAGGTGAGGCATCTGCTTTCTCAGCAGAGAAAGATCTCCATCTTTTGACCTCAGAAATGGCTGTCTCTTCTCATCTTTTCTAAGGTCAGCACTCCAGCAGAGTCTTTGAATAGTGATGCCCGAGGTGCAGGAATGTCTTCCATTGTTCTGCAGTTTCTCCTTCTCAGGGTTCAGCCTGTGTGATTCTGCTACTGATGACTCTTTCGTGGAGGATTCTTTCCTTCCTTTGTGTTTGTGCTCAGTCGTGTCCAGCTCTTTGCGACCCCATGGACTGTAGCCCACCAGGCTCCTCCATCCATAGAACTCACCAGGCAGGAATAATCGAGTGGTTGCCATTTTCTTCTCCAGGGGATCTTCCCCATCCAGGGGTTGAACTTGGATCTTCTGTGTCTCCTGCATTGCAGGCAGAGTCTTTACCCACTGCTGCTGCTGCTGCTTAATCACTTCAGTCGTGTCCTACTCTGTGTGACCCCAGAGACAGCAGCCCACCAGGCTCCCCCGTCCCTGAGATTCTCCAGGCAAGAACACTGGAGTGGGTTGCCATTTCCTTCTCCAATGCATGAAAGTGCAAAGTGAAAGTGAAGTCACTCAGTCGTATCTGACTCTTAGCGACCCCATGGACTGCAGCCTACCAGGCTTCTCCATCCATGGGATTTTCCAGGCAAGAGTACTGGAGTGGGGTGCCATTACCCACTGAGCCATCCAGAAAGAAGTGGAGGATTACTTGTTATATTTCTTTTCATCTCCACTTGGCTTTGTGAATTAGCCTTCTGAAAGCTGGATGGAGAGAGGTGTTAAATCCTGAGTCAGTACTCTTTGCTCCCTACAGCTCATCTTGGCTTGTGGGGAGGCCAAGGCAGATCCAAGGACCACCATCTGCTGAGCCCTGATCCTCTGCTTATCCCTCACGTTCAGTCTTGGCCAGACTTCTCCCTTCTAGGAATTTTTTTTTCTCAGACTTTCCTTAAAAATTAACCTTATTTTCTACTCTTCCACCTTCTAGCACCAACTTGACCAACAAAGTTAAACCCTGTGTAGACATTCTTCAGATTCTTTTTCATGTGGTTCTGGGCCCTATGCAAACAATAGGGTGTGTCTATTACGAGCACCCCCTCCCCAACAACCACCATAATTTTTCCCATCTAGAGCATACATTAAACTTTTAAAGGGTGTCTCCTAATCTCATGTGTCATACTGCTTATTTCTACCCTCTGATACTTTAAAGGACATTCAAACATAGACAAAGAGCCTGGCACATACCTTTGCTAGATAATTAGTCAATGTTGGTTTCTTTTCTCTTGGTGCCTGCTGTCACCCAAGACTTCCAGCCTTGCTGCTTTCACTTTGCTCAAAAATGTGGATATTCATCACACCCCAAACACTGGGAAACATGCAGCATTTATTTCTGGCAGAAGCACAGCCTGGTTAGGCAGGTGACTGCTGGCTCTCTGTTCTTAGATGTCGCTGATTCAGTTATCAGTGCAAAGTTCTCCTTAGTGAGAGGTATGAATGTTCAGCAACAAGTGCACAGGTCCCCTCGACACATGTGCTTGGTATTTGAAGAGGCAGTGGTCTCCTTTGTCATTCAGGGGCTCATGATATACATAGAAAATTTGATGGGTTGAGTTAATTTTGGTCATACTGGTTTTTATCATGCTCTGACAAATAAAATCTCTCTTTAACTATGTTCATATTCTTCAGAAATGGAAACTGAGTCTCATAAATTATCATGATCTGTTATACCTGTGTATATATAAATTTATGTTCATCCATGCATCCATCCTTCCATTCACCCAGAAAATACCTACTGAGCCAGATACCAGGAACACACAGTTTGCAAATAATGTCTCTCAATATTGTTCTCATGACTCTCAACATCTACGTCAGGATAGGTTAGCAGGAAATTCAGTGTAGTTCAATCAGTGCCATAACAGGGTTAGCCCTTAATGCCGTGAAATGGCAGAGAAGAGGCACCCAACCCAGGAGGGGATATGGAAGGATAATGAAAAAAGGCTTCCTGGAGGAGTGATTCTTGAGCAGAGCCATGAAGGCTATAACCAGGCCACTGAGAGGGCCAGGAAGGGCATGCTGGGGAGAAGTAGCTGCAAAGAGATAGATCTTAGAGCTCAACTCTACCTCTGAACTGAATCTGTTTCATCTGTAAATAGGGATGACAGTATTGATGGTTTAAACTGAATGAATGTATTCAAAACACTTGACATGGTGAAGGGGACAGATGAAGCACTTAACAAAATATTGCTGTTGTTATTATTATTAGTGATGCCTTAGTGCCTGGTGTGTCAGGAGAGCTGTAGGCATCTCAGGGTGAATGGACCATTGGGGAGTGATGGGAAATGGGTGCTCCTGAAGGGGTCTTGCATCATACTGAGATGGAAACTAAACATGACTTGGAAACGCTGAGTACCTTGGGAGCTAGAGAGAGTTGTAGTAGACTTTCACTATAAGGAATCAGAGCCAGTCGCCCGTAGTGTAGATTGTATGTACACACACACTTGCCCCACTTCCGCCCCTGTTGTCCTCTCATTTACTAAAGAGCAAAAACAACATCATTTAAATTACATCATCAGACAGTCTCAGAAGGCTCCGGGGCACCTGATTCATGGAACCTGCCCAGTAGACAATGATAATTTATTGCAGTGTCCAGGATTCATTTCGCAACCTCTTCAAATGTTAATGATCAATAATGTAATTATGATGGGGAAAGTTCCTGGGCCAGTTGTGGGTTTAATTTAATTTACAAAGCCATCTGGAGCTATGCAGGAGACTTTTTACATTTCTTCCATGCCAGATTTGAATAACTTCAAGTCACTGTAATGTCAAATGTATAGCAAAGGCAATAGCCCTAAGCTCTGAGGGTCTAGAAAGGGAGCCCATGACTTGGGTAAAAGGATAGGAAGGGACTGAGTGGTAAGCAGAGGAAAGTCTCCAGTCAGGGTGGTTATGGAAGACTTTGGTGTGTTTCAGGAAGAATGAGACTGCCCGTGGGCTGGATCACAGTGAACCAAGAAGAGAGAGGCAGGATGTGAAGCAGGCAAGGACAGATTATCAGAAGTCTGATAGACATGGAAAGAAATGTGATGTCTTTCTAAGCAGCATGGGCACCACTGATCTGGCCTCTTGTTCAGCTGAGGTAAGCTCAGTTCTGAGCAGAAATCCATCCTCTTGAGCCAAATAATGCCCCTTCCTTGCTCTTGGGGAGATGGGAGAGGAGAGGTTACAGAATCCACCATCATTCTCGAACACTCTGACTCATCTCCAGATCACTGAGCTGTTGGACAAGAGCTCTCTCCTTGGTCCTCACTCTTCTCTGCCTTGATGCTTATCCTACACTCCCGTCCTTCTCTGAGGAAGAAGAATCTAATCTCAGCTGGCTCTCACCTCTGTTCTTGATCTTCCCTGTGGCTCCCCGACCATCTGAAGCCTGGCTCCTGAACGCTACTGAAATGGCTGTCTATGAATTTCTTCTGATTGTCAGATCCACGAGTCTATTCTATGTCTTCCTTCCCTCTGATGGTTCTGTAACCCAGGTGCTGCCTGTTGAACCATAATTGCCTTCTCCCTTAACCCACTCTGTACCACTGGGGGTCTGAATAACCTGCCTGGGAGAGGAGTCTGTCTGGTTTTGTTGGGTAAAGGTTCGTCACAGGAGAATGAGTGGTGGTTTGCCTTCTGTCTCCTGTGGATGTGGCCAGGAAGGCTCTGGAAGAGCCAAGCAGTCCTGGCTCAGGAGGAAGTTCACAGTTTCTGGGGGCTTTAGGAATGGTTCTGCAGCTCCTATGCTGAACTTTTTCTCAGAACAAGGCCCAGTGAAGGGGAGGAGAGGGTACCTGGTGGTGAAGAAACACTTCCTGAGTCCAGGAGAGGAGAGTGGGCTTTGGGAATTTTCTGTGGGGTGTAGATATCAGAGTCTACATGAACTGTCTGCACTGGAGGCAAAAGGACCCCCAAATAGGGATAATCAGAGTGCTATGCGTACAGACCCAGGCCAAGGGGCTTCTTTATGGGAGTTCAGGAGAGGGTTCCGGCACCAGTCTGGCCTAGCAATCTTGCTTTACTGGAACCTCCATGAAGGCAGAGACTCTTGTCTGTTTTGTTTTTATTATTGTATTCCCAGTACTGGCTATAGTATCCAGGATACAGTGCTCAAAAACCAAAGTGTTGAATGAATAAGATTGAGCCATAGCTGGTGGACAGATGGAGGTGGTCAGTGGGTGTTAGGAGTTTCAGGAGTGTCCACACAAAGATGGACACAGGCCAAGAGCCCTCTTTGGGTGCACAGGTAAGTCTTCAGGACCGTGACATGACACAGAGGAGGGTGCCCTGGACTGACTGAGGCAGGATCTCCTGGCAGCCTGGGTGGGAGACACGTGTGCATGCTCAGTTGCTAAGTTGGGTCCGACTCTTTGTGACCCCATGGACTGTAGCCCACCAGGCTCCTCTGTTCATGGCATTTCCCAGGGGAGAATACTGGAGTGGGTTGCCATTTCCTTCCCCAGGGGATCTTCCCAATGCAGGGATCAAACCCCAGTCTCCTGCGTCTCCTTCATTGGTAGGGGATTCTTTACCACTGAGCCACCTGGGAAGCCCCAGTAGGAGACACTGGCTTAGATTTGACATGTTTTAGAAAAATTTAAAAATGATAAAAGCCAATATTTATTGAGCATTTATGATGTACCAAACATTTAAAAATGATTAATATTCACAGTAATCCTAAGACATAGATATAATGATTAGCTTTCTTTTTTCCTTCAAATGAGGAAAGAGGCATGAGAGAGGCTAAGTGACTTGTCTAAGATCACACAGCCAGGATGTGAAGCGCTTAGGCACTCTCACTCCAGAGCTTCATCTGTACCAAGTAGCAGTTAAGATGAGACAGTCATGAAGCAAATTCATACTGGTTGTACGTGTTTCTTTACTAATTGCATACTTAACATTGTTTATACATACATGTATAATATGTAACATTTTAATAATATAATAATAATTCTGTCAGAACCAATTATAGTTAGATAACTTTTTTTTCCCTAGTAATTGTATATAACAACTTGGAGTGAGCTGTGCCTTGCCTGCCAACCAGGTAATATGCAGCCAGTTCCTCGCTACTAGTACCTGCTACAGATCAGAGTAACTCCTGAAAGATAACATTTGTAATGTGCTGCTGCTGCTGCTGCTAAGTTGCTTCAGTCGTGTCCGACTCTGTGCGACCCCATAGTCAGCAGCCCACCAGGCTCTGCCGTCCCTGGGATTCTCCAGGCAAGAACACGGAGTGGGCTGCCATTGCCTTCTCCGTTGTGATGTGCTAGTGGCCCACATTTCTCCGATGCTTACTGTGTGCTGGAAATTTGTAAGCAAGTATTATTACCCTGCTTTACAGATGAAGGAAAAGCAAGCTTAAGTGATTTGCCCAGGCTCTCCCAGCTGTCTCATGCCACAGCTCATAACTCTAACTACTACTGCACACAAAATATTTGTTCCCTGTCATGTGGAAAGGTCTGGTTTGCAGTGCTTTGATTATCTGAAAGGGAGTCAGTTATTTCAGGAAGCAGTCTTTCACAACCATGTGACATATCCTTTAGGATATGTGTGTACTGTTTATGAATATTCAGTTATAACAGACCATTACAGGTAGGCCTCCCACCCTCATGTCAGTTTTCTCTGGGCAGTGGTCTGTTATCAGCTAAAGACCTATAACTAGTGCTAATGGATTTGGTTGTTGAAACTTTGTTTTTATAAATCCTCCCTAATGGGTCTTTTTTTTTTTAATTTAAAAAAAATTTTTTTTATTTATTTTTTTTAATGGGTCTTAATTTTACTAAATTTCAGCCTGATGGTCACTAAAAGCAGCTTCTGAATGAGCACACATTAAAAAATTTCCTTTGTGCCCATTAAATGAGGGTCCTTCCTTAGAAAATTAAGTGTTTTTGTGCATCCCCTGAAAATAATCTGGGGAAACTGGATGGGAAGGGGTAGCTGAGGATCTGGAGAGACGGTGAGTATCCCTGGAGATCCTGGCCATGGTAGCTTATGTAGCCAGACCCCTCCTCCAGTTTCTCGTGCTGCTCTGCCTTCATGTACAGAGCATGTGGACTTGAGCAAGGGTGTCCAGTTCTTTGGATTTACTGTCTCCCTTTGTCTTCCTCATTGGGGAACCCACTCACAGCCTCCTAGGCCAAGAGAGCTGCTCTTAGTCCTGAGGGTTCCAGCACATTGTGGTAGTTAAGAGCACAGGCTTTGGGACCAGGCGTGTAAGTTGAACTCCCTGCCTGCTGCTTACCAGCTGCCTCATTTTCAGTGACTTGTTATCCCTCTCTGGGCCTTGTTTCCTTCATCATTAAAATAGGGAAAAGATGACTGAGACTGCTCTGAGGATGCAGCATGCAAATGGTGAGCGGGAACAGGACTGGCACTCAATGCCAGAGAGCGTCTCTAAGATGTTCTGCATGCCTTCTTTCTGAGTATCTCCTTGCCTTACCTTCTGGGTCCTGGTTCTTCTTTCCTTGCCCTCTGCCCAGTCCTCCCTCCATCCATGTGGGCTCTGAGCTATTCCATTCTTCTCCAGAATCCTCCAAGCTCCTAAAGAGCCTCCAGATCCATCCTTCACCTAAATGAAGTCTCTATTAGGGCAACTTAGAATCTGAGTAAAGCAATTTATCCTTTGGTAGACTCCTACAGAAGCTTCTAGGCTGAGCTTGTGCCATGGTTTACAAAGTCCTATTTTTTACCTCCAAAGTAACAGTTGTACAGATTCCATCTTTATTGATCATAGCTACTGCTTTGTTATATTTAGGCCCTCATCACCTCCGCTGGAACCCCTGGACTCCTCCAGAAGCATCTTAGCTAGTCCTTGTTCTCGTATAAACATCATCGTGCTCCTAGAACTGTCTTATGGAAGCAAGGCTACCTGCAGTCCTGACATACCACTGACTTGGCCACAAATGTGTAAAAAGTTCTATATTGCTCAGGAGCCATCCACATCAATACGGAAAAGATCAAGGGTTCAGTATGGAAATACTAAAGGATATTGGTGGTGTGGTATAATGAGTGGCTGTGCACAGGGAGAATTCACATAGAAAATGCTCATCTGCCTGGTGACCAGAGGAATGAATTTTAAAATTTGCATAAGATAGTACTTTACATCTCTTAGAGGAAAAATCCTAATGATACATAATGCTTCAAAGTATTGATGAAGCCAGTTTAGTTGTAGAATATTGTTGACATTGAAAAATGGTGTAGCCCTCCAGGAAAAAAATTTTGCAGTGTGTTTCACAAATATCTGTGACACAATAGCCTCACTGTCAGAAACCCAATTCTCAGAAATAACAGAAAAGAAGGAAAGAAAGTGATATATATGGAGATGAAATATATATGGATATTATGGTAAATATATAGTAAATATATATATTTACTATAAATAAATAAATATATAGTAAATATATATATATATTTTACTCCATAAATATATGGAGTAAAATATAAATATATAAAAAGTGAATGTTTATCAATAGAGAAGATTGAAAGAATGATATATCAATCTTATGCTGATGTAAACATGATAATTAAATAGAAAATAGAAAAATATTTATTTTCTAATGCTAGGTAAATTCAATCACAAGATTATTTACCCTATAGCTGTAAGTATGTAAATACATGCCTACTCTGGCAAAGAATGGGAAAGATCAAAAAGCAATTGATATGTGGGGCATGTAACTGTAGACTATTCTTTTCCTTTTAAATATTCTTCTTATTGCTAAAATGCTATTTGTATAATAAGTAAAATTGTGAAGGTAAACTGCAAAGTCAACTCAAGGATCCCCTTTCCATTACAGAATTGAAGGCTGTGCATTTCAGCAGGACTTCTTCACAGCCCACCAGAGGTGGTCCTGCTTCCCCAGTGGGTTGTACTTCCTTCAACTCCTAAGCTCCCCCCACCCCAGCCCCTGCTCTGGTCCCCTCTACCACAGCCTCTCTTCCCCTGTGTCCTTACCCGACCACCTCTGATCCTGCAGACATTATCACAGCTTTGTCCTCTGCTCCACTGTTTTCTCCATCTGGAATCCCTCTGACACACCTTCCAAGGTCTGACTAAGCATCTGCCTCCTCTGCCTCTGTGAGGATTTCCCACAACACTTTTGGCCTGAATAAATCTTTCCTTTTCTCGTTAGACAAAGGACTGGACTCAGAGGTGTGGAGCCCTTGAGGATGTAAGCTTCTGATGACAGGGACTGGGGTCTTAGCTTTTTAATGTCTATAGATTTAGCTGATAATAGGTGTCACATGATTATTCCCTCCTTCAGGCTCACAAGTCTGCCTTGTGAGTTCAGAAAGAGCTAACACCTTACCAGAGAAGGGAGCAAGCAAAGCAGTCAGATGATGATATATCCGGTGGTTTTATTATGGAATACTAAGTATAAAAAGATTAATTGATTTGTAATTTCTTCAGGATGCAGCTTGCTGGCCAAATTACTATTAACTGTATTAATCAAACAATGGTATTTTGTATTTAAATGGCCTTTCTTTCTTTTCATTTTTAAATAAAATAAGGCCATTAATCATGCTGTTGAGTTGCCATGGACTCTGTGCCCATAGTTGTAGGAGTTTAGGAATGAGACAAATAATGCCTAATGTGTAGCAGGTCATCATGGGCTCATTTCCTATTCATCTCATTTTATTTCCCAAGAGAATCCTGAGAATTTCCTCAACAGCTTTTAAGAATGTATCTCACCTTAAACATGGGGTTTTGCTAATTTGAGAAAACTAAAAACTGGAGGAAAACTCATTGAGTAAATCACTTATTTAATAAATATTTTTGAGAATATTCTACTTGCCTGGTCTGCTCTAGGCTAGGAATACAGTGGGAACTGCCACCATAGAGCTTACTGTGGTGAGGGAAATAGTAAACAAGTAAATAAGTGACAAATGATATTTACTCTGAGAGAGGGCATGGCGATGGAGAGCGGCTGATGAGAGGAGGAGTCCCATGGCAACACGCCTGCAGGGCTCCTCAGTGAGGCTTCACTGAGACCACACCTCGCTTAGCTGCTCCTGCCGCAGACTGCTCCTGCCTTTCATTGCAGGCTTCTCACTCACTTGCACAAGGACCCTTGTCTCCAGCTCTGCTTCTGGAAGTGATGCTTATTAGACTCAGAACTCCCTGGAGGCAGGGACTGTGCCTTTCTTGTTCACTTTTAGATAGAATGTTTAAGTGGGGACTGATGAGATCTATTTCAGAAAGTTCTCTGACTGTTGCTTGTGTGTGTTGGTGAGGAGAAGGTGGGCGGGGGGTGGTGAGGGCAGAGGCAGGTGGTCAGTTGGAGGCTGCTGTAGTAATCCAGACAAGATAGGACTAAGGCTTGGATTATATAAATCAAAGCATCTCTAATAAGTAAAGATTTTTATTCACAATTATACTCACAAAACTCCCCTTCCATCAAGAAATTTGCAAGTGACCTTAGGCAGATGAATGTTAATAAAAGAGTAATGCATTATGGTATATAATGGGAGTAATATATAACAGATCAAATGCTCATTAAGACTCTGAATCCATATATGAGCATTTAGTACAGAAATAATGAGACAGAAATGTGTAGTTGGTCTTGAGCTTAATTACTCGAGTTAGTTACAGGTCCTTGGGTGGGGGTTGGTGGTGACTAATTTCTAAGATCTATTAGACTCTGGGATAAAGGTGACAGTTTGAAAATTGCTCTTGTCCTTTCCACAAGACAGGCTGGCTAGTAAATGCATCTGGTTTGCATCTATTTCTTGGAGGCAGTGGGGATTTATATTCCTTCCTTGAGTGCTTCTCAAATTCCTCTCTTCTTGTTAGCCCCTAAATCAGAATGTAATAAATAATCAGCTTCTGAATACCGTAACAGATGCAGTTCATGATGGGTATAAGGCAAGGCCCACAAGCTAAGGTTACATGGCACCGAGAAGAAGAAAAATGCTTAAAAGGATTATCCTTTCATGCAAATATTTATATATTCAAAGAACTGAACAAAAGGCAGCAAAATAGCCAAAAAGACAGTAGTTTCTTGTCTGGTTGTGTGGACTTGGAGGAACTGAAGTCTCTTTTGCAAATGTGCAGTAGTATTTGCTCTCTAGAGAAAGCTGTGTGAGAGATCACAGCAGGCCTGAGGGAGGGCAGAGAGGACGCATTGGGTGCTCTGCTTGTTCATCTCAAAGCTGAGCCAGGCACAGTGTGGGGGCAGGTCAGAAACCCAGGCCAGGGAGCAGAGGAGTGCTCCTCAGACCCAGTCTGGAACTCTTCAGTGATCTGAGCTCCCCTATGGAGGACAGAGGCCCTACTACTCTCCCTGACGTGTGGGTCCACCCTGAAGCCACCCACCACTCTTCTCTGTCCCTGAGACTGCCAGGCCATGAACCACTGTTAGGGCTTCTCTGTAGAGTCAGAGCTCTTTTCCAGAGTTACAAACCCAGAAGGGACACAGGCGAGCAGTAGAGGGAATGGGATGATGGCCTCATATTCTCAGGCCAGCCTGGAACATCAGCTGAATTCTGTTGTATGGATTTTTGGTCATGAAGGGAATTACAGATGTCTGGAGTGCGGTAAGACCTGTGTCTTGGTACTTCACTCCCATCTGTCTATTCATCTGCTCACCACAGAGCCTGCACATTATTACGTGCAGAGGGAGTACTAGTTCTGTCTTCAGAGACCAAGATGCACGAGAGGTCCCACCGACCAGGAACTCAGTCTTTACAAAATTTAGAATCATTAGAGAGTCTTTCAAAAACCACAATCTCTGGGCTCCAACCCAGGGGAACTGGATTAGAGGCTCTGTGGCTGGGGCACTGACATTGCTGTTTTTTACAAAGTAGCCAGGTGGTTCCTTTGTGCAGCTAAGTAGGAGAACTTAGTTTGTTCCAGAGAGGTACACTGCATTTGGTTTTGATCTATTTGGTCTACAAACACCGTGCATCCTCGGAGAACTGCAGTCCCTGCCCTCAGTGGTTTACAGTGAAGGGGTTATAGCCTTGATCCCAAAAACCATCCCAGAGATTCTCAACAGGGAATGATTGTGTTTCCATGCCTTCCCCCAGGGATTTTAGAGACCATGTCTTGGAGACGTTTTTGGTTGACACGACTTGCGAGGAGGGTGCTACTGGCACCTAGTAGACAGAGGCCAGGGATGTTGCTAAGTATCCTGAAATACACAAGACAGGGCCCATGGTGAAGAATCATGTGGCCCCAAATGTCAATAGTGCTGAGGTTGGGAAAAACTGGTTTTGTCCTATGGATAGGTTCTGCTTGTAAGAACAACATGGCATATAGTTTCTATTAGCTAACATTATGTACTGTGTTCTAAGTATATTCAGTTCAGTTCAGTCACTCAGTCGTGTCTAACTCTGTGACCCCATGAACCGTAGCACACCAGGCTTCCCTGTCCATCACCAACTCCCGGAGTTTGCTCAAACTCAAGTCCATTGAGTCAGTGATGCCATCCAGCCATCTTATCCTTTGTTGTCCCCTTCTCCTCTGGCCTTCAATCTTCCCCAGCATCAGGGTCTTTTCCAATGAATCAGTTCTTTGCATCAGGTGGCCAAAGTATTTGAGTTTTAGCTTCAGTATCAGTCCTTCCAATGAATATTCAGAACTGATTTCCTTTAGGATTGACTGGTTTGTTCTCCTTGCAGTCCAAGAGACTCTTAAGAGTCTTTTCCAACACCACAGTTCAAAAGCATCAATTCTTTGGTGCTCAGCTTTCTTTATAGTCCAACTCTCACATCCATACATGACTACTGGAAAAACCATAGTTTTGACTAAGTGGAGCTTTGTTGACAAAGTAATGTCTCTGCTTTTTAATGTGCTGTCTAGATTGTCATAGCTTTTCTTCCAAGCAAGCGTCTTTTAATTTCATGGCTGCAGTCACCATCTGCAGTGATTTTGGAGCCCCCCCCAAATAAAGCTATATTGGTAAACATAGATTATTATTTAATAGGTACTGTTATTTGTTCCCATTGTATAGAATAGAAAACTGAGCCCCGGAGATGAAATATCTAAAGCCACCTGTTTGGTAAATGAAGGACTTGGGATTTGTGGTCCCACATTATGTGGTCAGGTTTCCAGCCACAACAGTAAGCTGCTGCCCAACAGTACTTATTTTTCTTCTCTTGAGAGTTTTTCCAGAAAGAAAAGGGGTACACATACTTGCATTAGTCCTTCTTAAGGTTGCTGCTTGAGAAAAACAAAACTGCTTTTCCAAGGCCAAAGATAGCCCCTCTGAGCCAAGAGATGAATGGACGCTGGTCATTTTTGTGCCTTGTGACCAGGCTAGGACCTCCAAAGTGCTGAGAAGAATCCCCAGAGAGGACGCTGTTTGATGTTTTCTATACCAGTGGATTCCAATAGCGTTTGGCAGCTCCTGGGCATCCTGCAGCACAGTCTGGGGTGCTGTCTGACCAGCCAGACTGTGTTTGTGACAGTTCTGGTCTTCTTAACTCTGAGCATCTGTTCGCAATGATGCCTCAGCAGGAAAACACAGCGGGAGAAAGTCTGCTCAAAGCATTTGAGTGTCTGATTGGCCTCTCAGACGTCCTTTAGAAAACCCTGGTGTCCGCACATTCCCTGTGCTCTCTGCAGACGGAGGAAATGACTCTGAACCTCAGTAGAGGTCAGCTGCCCTCTCTGGTGTCCCTGGTGGTGGTCACCACACTAGGGAGAGGGGTTTCAGTCAGTTGCGCATCTGCTGCTGGGCCTCATGATCTCTTCCAGCACAGATTTAGGCCAGGAGGCTCTTGAGGGTTGGAGGAGCATCCGCCTTATCCATGGGGCTCCTGCCAGCCAGCTGATTAAGTACCTTTGAGTTACGAATGTCACATATTTAGTAAGTGGAGGATGTGAGCAGGTACACTCCTGGCCACTATAAATTGCTACGCAAGTTTCTGTCATCTTCTCATGGGAGTTTTTCCAGGTGGAATAATGGGCCAACTTATGGCACAACCGTAAAATGTGCACAAGATGGTGAATTTTTGAAGAAAGAAGCGAAAGGGACTTCTGCTGTTGTTAGAGGCCCTGGCCCAGCTTTAGACAGGGCGGTGATTGCGTGGGATGTTCCCCCCCATGCCTCTCCCCTCTGAGCTTGCCCCTCCCACCTCGGCATTCCCTGAGGGAACCTGTGTACTGTGCCCTGTGGGCACATTTTGTGTACTTCTGGGCTCCATGTCCATGAAAGAATCTTGAAGTTCACAGCAGGGAATTGAGGTTCATGGAGGGCATTGACTTTGTAAGTTTCCATTTTTTTGTAGAGATTTTTCATTTTTTTTTAAGAACACAGGCTGTTGCCAAAGAATTTATAATCTCTAATGTTGGCTGGACTGTTGGCTCTGTTGTTCAGCTCTCTCTCCCATCTCCTACAGAATTTTCCTCAAACTTTTCTTAAGACACTTTTTTTCAATATGGACCATTTTTTTCAGTCTTTATTGAATTTGTTACAGTATTACTTCTGTTTTGTGTGTTTTGGTGTTTTGGCTACAAAGCATATGAGATCTTAGCTGCTTGAGCAGGGATTGAACCCACACCCTCTGCATTGGAAGACCACTGGGCTACCAGAGAATTCCCTTCCCAAACCTTAAATTTTTTTTTTCTTTTTTCAGGCTGCCTTCTACTTCAGAGGGTGATTCTGCTTCCTATTTACAGAGATGAAGATGCTCTTCATATGAATTTCCTCAAATTTTTTCCTGTTGGTGGTCTTTAGTGCTATTTCCCAAATAGCTCCTTTATTTTTCTCCTTTCAAATGCATGACAGGACTATTCAGTGCTTTCTGGCCCTGCTTATGGCAGGGAGGGTTATGTGACTAATTGCTGTCTCTGAGTTGTAAGCAGAAGCACTGTGTGTCCCTTCCAGGTGGAAGTGTTTAATTGCTGATATGAGACCCTCCAGGGCTGGATTTCCCTTTGGCAGGGTGGAAATATTTGAGGTGGTGTCTATTCTATCATTTTCGGTTCCTGAATGAATTCCTCTGAATTCTGTTGCAAGATGGAAATAGGATGAGCGATTATTGTTGTTGCTGTCCAGTCACTCAGTCGTGTCTGACTCTTTGCAACCCCATGGCCTGCAGCACTCCAGGCTTTCCTGTCCTTCACCAACTCCCGGAGCTTGCTCAAACTCATGTCCATCGAGTCGGTGATGCCATCTGGCCATCTCATCCTCTGTCACTCCCTTCTCCTCCTGCCTTCAATCTTTCCTAGCATCAGGGTCTTTTCCAATGAGTTAGTTCTTTGCATCAGGTGGCCAAAGTATTGGAGTTTCAGCTTTAGCATCAGTCCTTCCAATGAATATTCAGGGTTGATTTCGTTTAGGATTGACTGGTTTGATCTCCTTGCTGTCCAGTGATGAGCGATAAATAAACCTTTTTTTTTTTTTTTTCTGGTTAACAGCCCATACAGCTTTGGTTTTGCTTGTTAACACAGCATAACTTCACCTGCCTTGATTAATAGTCTGTCCCTTTTGCTTAACAATTATGTGGCATCCACACCTACCCTTTTTGCCTTCCAGCATTTCTCAGAGGCTTTCTGTCCTAATCTTTACAACCACCTTGATTAATATCCTCAAATGGATTCCTATTATTCCTAAAAAAGGAACAAAAACAAAATCCTTTTGCATGGTCTACAAGCCTCTGCCTGGTCTGGTTCCTGTCTGCCTCTCTAGACTCCCCATTCCCCACTCCCCATTCTTCCTCATGCCTCTGAGTCTGCCACATTCACCTTCTTTCAGTTCCTTTTGTATGCTGTATTTCTTCTCACCATAGGGCCTTTGTGCATGCTCTGAACAGCTTTGAACATGTTCTTTCTGCCAGAAATACCCTCCCCACCTCTGGTTAACTTTTGTCATGAGTTCCTCCAAGAAGTCTTTATTGACTCCCCCAGTTAGGTTGTATCTGTCTTTAGAAGTTGTGAAGTCATGTTTCTCTGTTTTGTAACACTATTTCAGTTGGAATATTACAATTTTTTGGTGTGATGTTTTGACTAATACCTGTCTTCCTCACAATGGTTAGCTTCATGTCAATTCCAGTCACTATACCACATCCTCCGTGATTAGCACAGCATGCTTTATAGTCACTCAGTGAAAGCTTGTTGACTGCATGAATGAGGATATACCATCATACCGTCTAGTTCGGTAACCACTGGCCACAATTGCCTATTGAAATTTTAATTAATGAATGAAAAATTAAGAATTCTGTTTCATGATTACATTAACCACATTTCAAGCTAAGTAGCCATATGTGGTAGTGGCTACCATATTAGACAGCAGGAAAGAAAACATTTCCATCATCATAGAAAATTCTATAGGGTAGTGCTGGCAGGATAAGGCCCAAGGGCTTGTGCATGGCAGGTAATACCCTCGAGGATCTGCTTCTGACAAGCTTTCCAGTTTGTTTCTTTCCCACAGTACTACAGCCTCAGTCACAGCCTCCTATAAACATATTTCTTTCCTAAGTGTGCCACTCTTTCTTAGATGTCTGTGGTTTTTCAGCTTTCACCTCTCTACCTAAATTGCCATCCCATCCAATCCAGCACCTCTCATCCTTTAAGCCCCACCTCAAGTATGTCCACTTCTGGGAAACTTCTTCTCATGTCCAGACTGAGCTGGTCAGTGCTTCCTCTGACCCCCGTGCCACCTCCTTCTTAATCCTGTGTACCTTGCTCAGACAGGATGGTGATCCTTTGTTCACACATCTCTATCCATTGCTGCTGTGTACCCCTCAAGGGAAAGGCTTGGGGGCTTCTCAGTCTCTCCAGTGCTGAACTCAGAGCTGGTAATGTGGTAGACATCAGTAAATGCTAATGAAATGATGAGTGAGCCAGTGGATGCAGGTCACAGGGGATATTATTTCCTTAGTATAGCATGCTGTGTGAAGCAAAAGGGAACAGTGTTACTGAGTGGGGCTAGTGAGGGTTCCACCTGCAGTCTTCTTCATCTTCCATGGTCCTATCCTAGGTCTTTATTTTATGTGATACTAGATTTCTGAGCTAAGACTCACCCAGGAGCTTGGCAGAGTCCGGCGGGGGGATACCTCTGAAATTCTGGGATCTGGAAGCTCAGCTGAGTGGAGCTACTTCTAGAGGAGAGTGGGTGGGTCTCATAAGTTGGAAGGACCATGATTACATCCTTCATATCAAGCCTTGTGTCAAGAGGCTAGAACTGAGGGCCACCTGGAAGTCTGAAAAAGGTAACTGCTCTGAACTGTACTTTGTTCAGCTAGCTGAGTACAGAGGCTGTTGCTTTTATGGTCATAGCATATCTATCTGTACCTTACCCACTGCACTGATAGCTCCTTAAGGGCAAGATTGTGTCTTCCTTTCCTCAGGGTCCTTGGCAGGCTAATCAGCAACTATAGGGCTCATAGACTGGGGCTAAAACAACTTGTCTGGTTAAATGAACCACCCTTATTGGTGATATTGCCTAATAACAGACATGCTTTCTGCAATGACACTAATATAATTTTGGACAAAATATTCATGTGTTTCTATTTTTTTTTTGTAGCAGTCTTTTGCTTAATTATGTCCAAGGGGGCCTGCATCTCTCCTACAGGTGGAGTTAAGGTCTCTCTTCTGCATAGTAGGACCTTCTGGGTCTCTTGTCTCACTCTCCATGGGTACTTTGAGCTGGGAAGACCCATGCCTACAAAGTTCTTAGAGTGATTGGAGATTTACCTGATCCTCATCAAGGCAGACCTGAAGTCAGGAAGAAAGAAGAGATGACACAGGGGGAAGAAAGGAAAACAGCATCCCTGTAAGACTAGAAATGAAGCGATAAAGAGGAGAGATGGGTGGGGGATGCGAGTGAAAGGCCCAGATGTGAGTCTTCAGTTGGACATGTTAAAAGGAGCACTAAGGATTGTGTCTCAGTCTCTGTGACCAGTCACTCAGCAGTGACCATGTGCCAGACAATGGGCTTTCTTTACGGATGTAGCCTGGGCCCAAGTGAACCAGAATGGATTCAGAGACTGATTAGGTCCTTCCAGTTGGTGAGGCTCAAAGTCCCTAAGCATTTATTTAGAGTTGCTCTGCAAGGGGAGAGGAGAGTCTTTAAGAAGGACATTTATGCATAGTTCCCTGGGGACAAAGATAGAAATGGAGGAGACAGCCAGATCGACTGTGGGGGAGAAGATGAAGGCCTGTATGTATACTGTATATGTATACTGCATAACCTAAGTGACCCCATTAATGAGTGGTTGGACAGTGATTAACCTATAAGGGTACCCACTTACCCACTTCTCCAACACTGCCTTTCTAACACAGTGGGGATGCTGAGTCCCCTTATTAAGGCAGAAGTCATGGAGAACAACCATATCCTCACAAGGCCTTTTGGTCTTTGGGAGAGGAGTTTTAGGCTATAGGGATGATGTCCTTCCCCAGGGGGACATTTCTAGCATTCTAGAAGATAGAATGGGCTTCCCTAGTGGTTCAGACGGTAAAGCGTCTGCCTGCAATGCTGGAGACCTGGGTTCGATCCCTGGGTTGGGAAGATCCCCTGGAGAAGGAAATGACAACCCACTCCAGTACTCTTACCTGGAAAATCCCATGGACAGAGGAGCCTTGTAGGCTACTGTCCATGGGGTCACAAAGAGTTGGGGAGATAACAAAGGATAAGCTAGAGGGTGTTTCTGGGGATAAAAGAACCCCTCCAGTTCCAAAGAAGGGGGAGCATTGCTGATTGACAACGATGATGCTTCCTTGAGGAGCTGTAGAGACCTTTTCAGTTTACAGAGCATTTCCTCTCACATCAGTTCCATAGAAAATCCTGTGAAGCAAAAGCTTATACACCTATTTTTCAGAAGGGGAATGAGGCCCAAAGAGCTTCAAGGACTTACCCAAGACCGTGTGGCCATTAAATGTAAGAATCATGCTAGAAATCTCCTGACACTCTCTTCATCCTTTTTTCCTTTGTATCATGGTGGGATAATTGTCTTTATCTCATGGAGGCTGGCGTTATGGCCTAGGTAGCCAGAGGACCAGATATTAGGGTGATGCCTGAAGAGAGGCTAACATTCAGATGAAGGATGTAATCTGGGGTGCAGTACCGGCCACAGAGCAGCACCCATTCCACTCAGATTTATGCATTTCATAAATATTGAGGCTGTTACGTGGAAAACCAGTCTTACCAGATGCTCCATGAGAAAGAGAGTATTGCCGTCCAGTAATACATATTGCACTCTTCTTCATTTAGAGTAGCAGTGCATGATCAAGGCTCTATAATGTATTTAAGCAAAGAAATCTCTTTGACTCTGTGTAACTCAAGGTCTCTAAATTTATTTGAATGTAAAGTGTTTTTTTTTTTTTTTTAAGGTCAGACCTATTAGCAGCTCATGGAACTGCCAAGAATAACTAGTTTGTTTTAATCACTGAATTAATGGTATGATTTGATATATCGCAAGTCCTAGGACTTTTTTTTTTATGGTTTTATATTCTAGCCTGAAGACTCATATATATGTCAGGTGTAAATAGGCCTTGGTGCTGGTCATTTCATAATTCAAAGACCCAGGGTTAGACTGTGCCCATGCAAGCATGCTGAAGTTCATAAATTAAAAATGAAATCTCATTACAATATTAATAAGATTTTAAAATATTAGGTATTTTTGCTGGTAGTTCACGATAGAATAAATGTCAAGGAAAACTCTGAGTCAGTCAATGTAGCACGATGGCATCTGTGATTTGAGAGAATTTACCTATTGGAGATTTTTGAAGGGAGCAAGGTTGACATTTTATGCAGGTCATTTATCATCTTCCTGCCTATGGATTGCAGTAGACTCTTGACATTCATGATAGGTATTTCTTGAGACCTCTATGATTCTCCTAATATCACTAGAATAAATAATTTCCCTCACAAAACCTTTTTATTCTGACCAAAACTGTCACATTTACAGTGTTTCATTTTTTCTTCTCATTCATCGCCAGGGCCATTTTGTCCTTGATAGCTGACAATGAGGAGGAACATTATAGGTTCTGAAGTGGTGGCCATACTCTGGACTAGCTGAAGGATTCACCCTCAGTGACTGGTTTGCTAAGAGATTTGAATCTATGTTTCAGAAATATGGTGAATGCTTGAATTTCCTGGGCTGCTGGGATTGTTTGTGAAGAGCCCAAACTGTGAATGTTAATCTACAAATATCAAGCATCTTCTTTTCTTTGGGGTGTCAAATATATCTTCCCCTTTCACTCTGTGCTAGAAGACAGGATAATACCACGGCTTGGGGAAGAAAGGAAATGCCAGAAACTCAAGCCTGTTATCACAATAACAAGCGGTCTATAGCAGGGTGTCTCTGAACTCCAAGACCGTGAATATCTCAGCACCTTTAGGAAACGCTTGCTTGCTGTACTTTGGTGAACAGTCTCAGCGAGCTCTTGAGATAAGCTAAAACATGAGTCCCCTACACTTGGTCAGTAGGATTGTACATACTTGAAACTGCAGCCTGACTCCTCCCCTCCCATAGCTCTATGCTTTTGAATATTTATCTAAGGCTACCTTTCCTATGGTTTATCAATTTTATCTTCAGGACTCACAGTCTTTGAAAAAAGAGATTTTTTCCTAGAATTTTTGATTATTATTAAAATTAAAAGCACAGGAAGATTTTTGTCACACTTGGAAGCTCTCTCTAGATGAATACCACATACTGTTGTTGAAGAATGGTTCACCCCACACAAATTAAGATAAGCAGACAAGAAGAAAAATGCCAAGAAGCCAATCTGGGGATATTGGAAATACACCCAGTAGTCACCTTGTAAATAGATGGGAAAAAACAACCCTTGAAGACTGATCAGCCATTTTGCTTCTTTGGGAAGCACAATTGGTACTGAAGCACATGGATCTTTGGAGCTCTGTGATTTTCATCAGGATGAATGATGTCATCTAATATAAGAGCAGATTCTACAAAATCTAGAATACATCCAGAGTGGAACTATAATTGAGTCTTGCTCCTTAGGACCTCAGTCTGACCAGCCACTGTGGGTGTGAGGGCTCCTGCCAGTGGCTATTAAAGACACCTTGAGGTTGATTGAGGAGATAGGACTTACTTTTTTGGAAGTCTAATCATGCTTCCTATTAAAGCCTTTCATAAGCCTTGAGAGTGAAATTCCTCTAAGCCACCCAGAACCATGGATCCCACAAAGCCTCTGCACGAAGACATTTTCTACACAAGTCCCCAGGCACACAGAGAAAGCTCAATAAGTGCTGTTGAAAGAACTGAGGGGTATGTTTTTTCATGAAAACTTGGGAATTGGCCTGCTAGCTGATGGCAGCATTCATTGTAACCCGGTCCTCGCCAGTAGTTTGGAGGCTGAAAATCCCTTCTTTTATTCTCCAGGCTCGAAGCCTGTTCATAGTATGACTATCATCATCTCTGTGTTCTGCTGGGCCGGGGGTGAAGGGGGAGCTCTGAGCAGCCCTGCAAGGCTGGAGGTGCCCCTGTCTAGAGGTGGGTCAGGTAATTGCTATTGTCACCATCCTCTTGTGGGAACAAAATATGTGTGAGCACAAAGGTCGGCCAGCAACCCTGGAGGTAGGAAGGCCAGGAGAGGTGGGGAAGCTTACCTTCTTGACTTCGTACTTAATGGCGAGTTTGATCCGGCTCAGACTCGGACGGTGGTGGTCGGACCAGACTTGGAAGTTCACATCACCATTTAAAATCGCTTCCACCTCTTCTGTGTCTCGGCATAGGTCCAGCACGCCCACCACAAAATCCTTGCATTGCATAGATAACTTCCTGTAATCGTTCTAACAGAATAAAGAGAAATCAGGGGTGTGTCACACCGAACCCCACAGATGCGCTTGCCTAGCTCAGCAGTGTTGTTCAGCAACTGTCCACCAAGTGTGAGCTTAATAGAGCACTCTGGAACCAGGGAATGCGTTGGAACCAGAAGGCAGGGCTGTTTCTCTTGCTACAGTAGTCTAGAGGACATCTTCTCTAAGCCAGGATTTGTCAGGCTGTGTTCCATGGCCACCTGCATCAGAGTACCTTGGGTGAGCTAGAACTGTGATTCCCAGGCCCCGCTGCAGACATACAGACTCAGAATTCCTGGGGATGAGACCCAGGAAGCTGTCTTTAACCTGTCTTTTAATCTTAAAAGGTTAACCTTTTAACCTTGTTCTCTGAGAGATTCTGATGTCTGCCAAAGCCCACCCTGGGCTCTTTGAAAGCAGCAATTCCACTTGCCTGCTCTGAGGAGGGGGTCATAAGAAGATGTACTTTTAAGGCTGATGGGAATATCACTTCACTCACTTACCACCAATCTGTGGTGGTAACTGTTCTATGCAGGAAGTTTGCTGGAAAGATATGGCCAATAGACTAAATTTGGAGGGAAAAAAATGTACACAGGTGTGCTTTCTTTTAATGTGCTGGAAAATCTGCTTATAAATTTAAAAATCAAATGTAATTTAAATCTAACAGTATCCTTTCCTTAGCACAGATCCTTTTGTACAGCAAATCATGGCATGTTAAATTACTTGCCTGTTGAATAATCATTTTCAGACCTTGACCTCTTTTTTGTTGTTGTTTCATGAATTGCCTCTGGGTTTCTCTCTTCTCCCGAGGCACACCTTTCTGAATTATCTTGAAAGGCTGACTGCCTTTCCTTGTGATGTGCCAATTTCTCTCTCTCCTTAAAACACACTGCTTCAGTTCCAGATAATGATGCAAAATGTTGGACAGAAGAATGTTTCATGTCACCCTCAAACTACTCCTCCCCCAAAATATTTTCCCCTATAGGGTTTCTTATTGGTTTCTTAGTTGAAATGAGTCTATTTGAAAGCAGCACAGAGCCAAATGTCACTTTCAGTGTTAATCAATGTCAAAAGCCCTGAGAGTGATAAATAGTAGTTGGTAAACAGGAGTGCGGTTTTGTTTTTCCAGAACCTGGATTCCTCAGCAAATAGATGGGAGCCTGGCAAACTGTAGAAACACCACCATTTTTCTAAATTAATGATTTGTTTCTCCTTGCAGCAGTGCTGCATCAAAATGTCCTTTTGTGTTCAAGAAGCAAGTGACGGATAGCTAAGAAAAGGACGAGGATCAAGAGAATGTGTTCCTACAAGTGTGGCTGCTCTTCATTTTTATACATAATTTAGGGATAAGAAGGGTGTTTGGGAAATGCTGGGTAGAAAGACGACCGCTCCAGCAGACTGTCACGGGCGACTGAGACTGTGCTGCCTCAGAGCCTCTCTGCATTTCTGGGTTCAGTGCAGTTCAGGATGGAAGGTACCATTAGAGACTTTCACTTCCCTGGGCTCTACTACTAACTGGGCCATAAGAAACAGGGAGAAACACCAGGGGAGCCAAAACAGTTTGCTTTTTGCCTTCTGTATTAGACAGTCTGGAAGGCAGCGCACCTGGTGCCTGCATGTGGGTGGAAGAGACGAAACCGGCCTGGCAGGAAGATGGAGATGACATGGGTGTGGATAGCTGCAGTCATGCCAGGTGCAGCCTCCCACAGACAGCGAGAGCCATGGGCGCACATCTGGGGAATTATGATGATTATGAAAGGTGGGATAGTCCTGAGCTCAGTGAGC
Source organism: Bubalus bubalis (assembly GCF_019923935.1). Lineage (NCBI taxonomy): Eukaryota > Metazoa > Chordata > Mammalia > Artiodactyla > Bovidae > Bubalus > Bubalus bubalis. The sequence continues at coordinate 63,366,072 of NC_059165.1, read as the reverse complement.
CTTTCAGCCACACTTTTTACCTTTAGTTAAAGAGATGTGACATACTTCCAAGACTTCACAGGTGCCCTTTTAAGTAATTCCATATCCCGGCATACTGAGGTCTGCCAGGTCCACTGGGTGACAGGTGTTCTACCTGTATCACCTTACTCAGTCCTTACAAAATACACATGTTAGAAGGACCGTCAGCATTTCCAACTCATGAGTGAGGAAACCGAGACTCAGAGAGATAAATTAACAGGCTGAACCCACTTTTCCTTATACTGGACACTCATCTCTCTGATTACTTTCTCACTTTCCTCGAAGATTTTACCTCCTGTCTCACTGTCACTCACCCAACTGCTGCTGTTCTTGGTGGTTTCAGTATCCAAGAAGATGTCCCTCCCATTACCCTGCCCTCACATTTCCATGATAATGTTTTCTTTAGTCATGTTATTCTCAGTGCTAACTCAGCCATTCATTCTCTTAGTTATTCCCAATAACTGAAGCTCCTCCATGACCCCAACTTTAGGTCTCCTTCTCTCTGACCACTTCCTCCTATATGTCCAGCTTTCTCCATCTGGAACCCCAATTCTAGTAATCCTTTGATTTCGCTGAACCTACAAGCCATGGACAATACCATGTTTTCACTGGTTCTCACCCCCATCAGGTCCCTGTCTCCCCCTCGCAGAGCTTCCATTTTGCGGGCAATCTTTATTGTCATCCTTGCACCCATCAGTTCTCTTGCCCTCCTCTTGTTTTGTTCTCATCGCTGGCTTAAAGCCTGACTTGGTCTGACTCTCTGCTGCGCTGCCCCCGCCTCTGCGCAGTGAATGTGGCTGGAGAGCACACCCCTGTGCTGTAAGCTCACCCCCTCCAAGCTCAGGTAGTCCTCAGTGCTCCCGTCGCAAGCAAGCATTTCAGGCCTCTCCTGCCCTGCTGTCCAGCCTCCTCCCCCTCCTAGTTTCCATTAACTTGGAGAATAGAACTCATCAGGAGAGAAGCTCCACATGCTCACATCGTCCCCATTGTCTGCTTTCATACATCTGTGCTCATGGACTCTCTTCCCTCTTCTTTGGGTGGACTGCCCCTGCTCTGGTCTAAGGCCAGCTCCTCCTCCTGATATCAGTCCCATGTACTGCTCTCCATTTCTCTTTCCTGCATTGTTAATCTCTCCCTTTCTCTGCTGGCTTAGTATGCTACTGTTTTCTTGTCTTAATAAGAAACTCCTCTTGACTCTACTTCCCTCGCCAATTCCTACTCTAGTTTTTTGTTCCATTTTGTAGAAAAACTCATTAGACTTGTGTACACTCACAGTTGCCCTCCTTACATATTTCTTACCCTGTTCTTCCTACCCTGTTCAGCAAAACTTCCACACTCTATCCATTGCTTCCACTGAGACTGTTCTGGTCAAGGTCACACATGGCTTTCATGTTGCTAAATCCAGTGGTTGGTTCTCAGTCCTCATCTTACATGACCTGTTAGGTGCTTTGACATAGCCAATCACTTCCTCTTCCTTGATATACATTCTTCACTTGGCTTCCAGCATAACATACTGTTCTGTGGTTTTTCTTCCTGAATGAGTACTTTTTGCATCTTTGTTGGTTAATTCTCATGTCCCTGATGTCTTAGTTTTAGAATGTCCTATAGATGTGCCCAGTCCTTTGAATTCTTTACATTCATTGCCTTAGTGATCCTGTCTTAAGATCATTAGATACTATCTATATGCTGATGACTTAAATTTTACATCTTTAGCTCAGCCTTCTCTCCTGAACTTGAGTCATATATCCAATTGCCATCTGGTATTTCCACATGAATGCCAAATAGGCATTTCAGAGTCAATAAAACTAACTCTAGACCTAGTCTTCTCTGCCTTACTAATATTTCCCAACCTATCAGTTGTCAAGGACAACAAAATCTTGAATTTATCCTTGGTTCCTCCCTTCCTCTTAAACCTGACATACAATTTAGTAGCAGATCCCACCAGCAATACCTTCTAAATATATATTGATCTAAACCATCAGTTTTTGCTTAGACTAACCAAGAGGCTCTTAACTGACCTCCTTAATTCTGTCCTGGTCTTCTATGGTCTATTTTCCATACATCAGTCAGAAAGAATTTTAGAAAAAGCAGTCAGTTCATGGCACTGGTCTGCTCAAACCCTCCCATGGCTCTCCATCCCCTCAAAGTAAAAGTAGACTTATTATACCGTCCTGTAAGGACATACGTCCATTCTTTCACTGATTTGCTGTGGTTCTCTCTCTCCTTCAGTCTATTTGAGCCACCCGATCCCACTGCTGCTCTTCAAACACACTTGACATGGACTAGACCTTTGTACTGGCTATTCTCTTCTTGTAATGCTCTCTCCCCAGGTATCTACATGAACATATTTCTCAACGTCTTCAGGTCTTTGCTCAAATGTCACTTTCTAAGAAGACTTCCTTGAGTATCTTTTAAAAACTTTGTAACTCTTTTCTATTTGCATTCACCCTTTCAGTTTTTTTTTTTTTTTGTCTTCTTCACAATACTTACGACTATATGACATCTATACATGTTATTTATTATATTTATTGTCCATATATTTCATTCGAATATAAGCTTCTTGAGGGCAGGAATCTTTGCTGTTTTGTTCACAGATATATCATTGAGCCTAGACCATTTCCTGGAACATGACAGGCACTGAGTAAATGCTTGTTGAGTCTTTTGGAGCGGTGTACTTGTCTAAGATGATACCGACGGAAGTGGTAGAGCCAAGATTCAAGACAGATCAGTCTGACCCCATGTTGCCTCTTGGTGGGCAGCATGTTCCCTTCTGCTTAGCACACTAAAAACTAGAGGCTTAATTGGGGCTGACACTCAACTAATTTGGAGAAATAAAGGGTGAGCTGGGATATGGATACCTGAATACTCAACAGATTCTGTAGTGTACTAGACGAATGCACGGGTTTTGAAGTCAGAAAGGCCTGGAGTTTGAATTTCTTTCTTTTCTTTCTTTTTATTTTTTACTATTTGTCAGTTGTGGGAAATACAACAAGCCATTTAACTCTTCTGTATCTCAGTTTTTAATCTGTAATACTATACATATCATTTGATGATTGGGGGAATCAATACCAAAACAATGTAAAATGCTTAGTATAGTTAGCAGTAAATAACACAAATAACAAAATAAATAAAAAATTAAATAAAAAATTAGAATAAAAATAAAGCCTGTAAATGGCAGTGTTAATTAATTAACACCTTAATTTGACCATCGATTTCAAACTCTTGACCTCTTGTTTTTTTATGGTTTTTAATTACTGGATTGGGAGCAAGACTGGCTTATGGAGTGGTGAACACAAAATGCTTGAGAAACCTTTGATTCTTCTTGTCTCATATATAAGCCATACATTAAAAAGATACTCTGAATTTCTTAGCTTCTTTTCATCTCTGGTGATTATACCAACCCTTTCCAGGGTAACACCGCCAGTTATCGCACACAGGTTCACAGTATTAAACTTGATTAAATCTGTAGTCTTGCCTGTCCGCAAACCAGTCTGAATGATGTTGTTCACCTTGTGGATAGTATCACCATCATGGCTTACCGAATGAGGTATCTTTTTTTGTATCCATAAAGCTTTTTCTCATTTTGTACAACTTATATTTGGCTTCTCTAGGAGTAATACAGTGAACCAACTAAGTGAGCCTTGGTGTCATAGTCAGATGGAAATTCTCTCTAGTCTTGTCAATGTTGATGATATCCAAAAGCCAGCAGTGTAGGTTGTATCAGTGTAGACGTTGCCATCTGTTTCAGTGAACTGCTGTATGCACATCTTCATTACTTAATCTCCTGCTAGGGCATGCTCAGGTCTGTTCTTAAAGAAAGAAACAAGAGACAGCCATTCCTAGCTTGTGGATGGGCACAGAGTTAGCACAACAGTCAGTTTGTCCAGGTTCAACGTTTTGAAGCTGCTATAAGTGCGGTGTTTCTTGGGACCATGAGCTGTAGCTGTGCCGGGCGTGGGACGAGAAGCCCTGGAGTCCTGCCTTTTCCAGAATGTCATATAAGTGGAGTCATACAGTGTGTAATCTTTAGAGACCGGCTACTTTCACTCAGTGTAATTCCTTTGAGATTCATCCATAGTGTTGTGCGTATTAATAGTTCATTTCTTTTTACTTCAGATCTACTGCATGCATGTATCAGTTTGTTTATCTGTTCACTCATTGAAGGAGTTGGTTGTTCACATTTTTGGCAGTTATGAATGAAGCTTCTATAAATATTAATGTATAGGTTCTTATATGAAGATAAAATTTTAGTTCTTCAGGGTAAATATATAGGTGTGGAATTGCTGAGTATATAACTATACATTTAACTTTATTGTTGTTATTGTTCAGTCGCTAAGTAGTGCCCCACTCTTTGTGACCCCATGGACACACCACACTCCTCTGTCCACCATCCCCTGGAGTTTGCTCAAATTCATGTCTATTGAGTTGATGATGCTATCTAACCATCTCTCCTCTGCCACCATCTTCTCCTTTTGCCTATCTTTCCCATCATCAGGGTCTTTTCCAATGAGTCAGCTCTTTGCATCAGGTGGCCAAAGTATTTTAGCTTCAACTTCAGCAACAGTCCTTCCAGTGAATATTCAGGGTTGATTTCCTTTAGGATTGACTGGCTTGATCTCCTTGCTGTCCAAGGTACTCTCAAGAGTCTTCTCTAATACCACAGTTCAAAAGCATCAATTCTTCGGGGCTCAGCCTTCTTCACAGTCCAACTCTCACATCCGTACACGTCTACTGGAAAAGCCATAGCTTTGACTGCATGGACCTTTGTTGGCAAAGTGATGTCTTTGCTTTTTAATATGCTTTTTAATATGTTTAGGTTAGTCATAGCTTTCTTTCTAGGAGCAAATGTCTTTTAATGTCATGGCTGCAGTTAGTGCTCACAGTGATTTTGGAGCCCAAGAAAATAAAATCTGTCACTATTTCCATTTTTTCCCCTTCTATTTGCCATGAAGTGATGGGACCAGATGCCATGATCTTAGTTTTTTGGCTGTTGAGTTTAAAAGGCAGCTTTTTCTCTCTCCTCTTTCATCCTCATCAAGAGGCTCTTTAGTTCCTCTTCACTTTCTGCCATTAGGGTGGCATCATCTGCATATCTGAGGTTGTTGGTATTTCTCCTGGCAACCCTGATTCCAGCTTGTGATTCACCCCGTCCTGCATTTCACGTGATGTACTCTGCATATAAGTTAAACAAGCAGGGTGACAGTATACAGCCTTGTCATACTCCTTTCCCAATTTTGAACCAGTTCATTGTTCCATGTCCAGTTGTTCCTGTTGTTTCTTGACCCGCATATAGGTTTCTCAGGAGACAGGAAAGGTGGTCTGATATTCCCATCTCTTTCATAATTTTTCAGTTTGTTGTGATCCACATGGTCAAAGACTTGAGCATAGTCAATGACGCAGAAGTAGATTTTTTTTCTGGAATTCCTTTGCTTTCTCATGATCCAATGAATGTTGGCAGTTTAATCTCCAGCTCCTTTGCTTTTTCCCAACCTGAGCCTTCTACATCTGGAGGTTTTATATTTAGGTCTAGGAGCCATTTTGTATTAACTTTTACATAAGGTATAATGCATAGGTCAAGGTTCCTTTTATTGGATCTTCATTTGTTCCAGCCTCATTTGTTGAAATATTATTCTTACTCCATGATATTGATTTGTACAGCTGTCAAAAATTGTTAACCACATTTGTATGGGTTTAATTCTGTTCTTTATTTTCTGTTTCTTTGATCTCTTTATCTGTTTTTCACTAATACCAACTATCTTTGTTTCTGTAGCTTTATATTAAGTCTTAAGATGAGGTACTTTGAATCCTCCAACTTTGCCATTCTTTTTCATATTCATTTTTGAATAAGCTTGCTCATGTCTTTAAGAAATTCAACTATGAATTTTATTGGAATTATGTTAAATCTATAGATAGTTTGGGGAGAACTGATATCCTAATTGTGTTGAATCTTCCAAACCATGAACATGGTATATCTCTCCATTATTTAGGTCTTCTTTGATTTCTTGCATTAGTGTTTTATAACTTTCAGCCTGTAGAGTCTACATATGTTTTGTAAGACTTATGTATAAGTATTTCAATTTTTTAGCTATTGGAAATATTTTAAAAATGATGTCTACTCACTCATTATTGTATATAGAAATATGATTCATTTTTATATGTTAACCTTATATCCTATGACCTGGCTGAAGTCATTTACTCATGCTTTGTATAGCCTTTGGAATTATCTACATAGACAAGGATGTTGTTTGCAAATATGGATTATTTACTCCTGAACCCATAGCTTAGATGTATTTATTAATATGACAAATAAGATGGTCAGTTAGATGCTCTTACACTGGTTTGAAGATTTACAAGTTTTCTTTATAGGAACAAAATATTGCCAGCAAGTTTTTTTCAGCTTTCAACCCAAAATTACTGGTTCAGAGTGTTTTATTTGGTCAACGTACTGAACAGTTTTTAGAGAATTTATCTGCCATTATTTTTTGTGTTCTGCTCAACAGAGATAGTAATAGAGATTCTTTGATTTTTTTTATTGGCCCAGAATTTTTTTCTATTCCCTTTGGCCCAAACTCACTTATTATTGAGATGAATCTCTGGCTTTAACATAGAGAAGGACAAACCAAAATGATGTAATATGGTATTCTGATACCTTGAATTTTGGGTGCTGAAGCTATTGTTTTGACAACACCAATTTTAGGAAATTATTATTTTGTTTGACTTTGGTTAAAAACACCAACTCTCAAACTTTTTCAAAGTTATGGAAAAACTTAAATCAGAGACAGAGACAGAGAGAAGCTCATTATTCTGATGGGTCAAAAGTTAAATGAGTCTCTCAGATTGATGCTGTGGAGACATGCACACCATACAGGATAATCAACACTCATTCCCCCATGGAGACCTTAGAAATTAGATTAAAAAAGAGTGTGGGTCTTGAATCCATGGACCTCTCTCTTCCTGTCAGAGACCCAGTTATGAGGAAGGAGTGTTTATTGAGAGCTCCAACTGAAATGCAAATGGAGATAAATCAACATGTTCATGCTGTAAACCTGGGAGGTTTTCTGCTTTTGACATTTAGGCTGAGTTTTTAAGATGTAATTACAGTAAAAGTTTCCTAAACATTTTAGTATTTCATTAAATGATCACCTTTTAAAATTGGTAGTATTATTTTCCCCAAATATAATAAGAGGAGGATGGAGAATTGATCATTGAATATAGCAACTTGGAGGCCATTGGTCTCCTTGATGGGAGCAGTTTTGAGTGAAGGATATAACTGGTGAGGATCAAGGAAGGGAAAGAGAGATTTGAAGACTTCTATCTATATTATTGGGGCCTCCTTGGTAGCTCAGCTAGTAAAGAATCCACCTGCAATGCAGGAGACCCCTGTTCGATTCCTGGGTCAGGAAGATCTCATGGAGAGGGATAGGCTACCCACTCCAGTATTCTTGGGCTTCCCTGGTGGCTCAGATAGTAAAGTATCTGCCTGCAGTGTGGGAGACCTGGGTTTGATCCCTGGGTTGGGAAGATCCCCTGGAGGAAGGCATGGCAACCCACACCAGCATTCTTTCCTGGAGAATCCCCATGGACAGAGGAGCCTGGAGGGCTACAGTACATGCGATGGCAAAGAGTTGGCCATAACTGAGCGACTAAGCACACCCCCCCCCCCACACACACATCTATATTATTATAGACTGCCCTTTTGAGAAGTTTTGTTACACAGGAGGGCACAGAAAGTAGCTGGTGTGAGAAGTAGCTGGAGTGAGAAGTGGGGTAAAAACAGAAGCTTCCTCTTTCCTCTCACTGTTCCTCCCTTCCTGTCTCCTTGACTCCCTCCTTTCCTCCCTTCTTTCCTTCCTTCTCCTTATGGGAGAAACCACAATATTTTGTAGGTTGAAGGGAATTTTCCAGTAGATAATTATGTTGATCATTATATATGATATCAGTATGCTGCTGCTGCTAAGTCGCTTCAGTCGTGTCCGACTCTATGCGACCTCATAGACAGCAGCCCACCAGGCTCCCCAGTCCCTGGGATTCTCCAGGCAAGAACACTGGAGTGGGTTGCCATTTCCTTCTCCAGTGCATGAAAGTGAAAAGTGAAAGTGAAGTCGCTCAGTCATGTCTGACTCTTAGCGACCCCATGGACTGCAGTCCCCAGGCTCCTCCGTCCATGGGATTTTCCAGGCAAGAGTACTGGAGTGGGTTGCCATTGCCTTCTCCGTGTATCAGTATATCATTATATGAATCCCATAATTCAACAGCATATATGACAGAAGATTGGGTGTAGCATATAAATAGAGGAATGAACTTGAATCACATGCGTCTTATCTGCAGTGGGAGGGAATGTCAAATATGTGGGTGAGGATAGTAGTAGATGGATGCATTGGTGTTGGGCTCTGTAGACATTTTCTTTGTATTGCTTCAAATTTTTTTTCTAGTGAAATAGGAAGAAAAATTACCAACTGAGAGTAAGAATTGGGGAGAAGGTGCTGGAAGTTTGAGGGGGAGGAGGTCTGAAATAGACTTTAGGTCAATTAAAGAGTAAATAGATTAGGGAGACAGGATATTATTGCTAAAGAACAGTAAAAGCCCATTTGAGAGTCATGTTTAGAAATTGAAAATGAGACCAGCTAGGGATGTGAAAATGAGACCAGCTAGGGCTGTGCCGGTACAGGAGGGCCTAGAGGAGCTATCCCACGTTGAAGCTCAAGAAGAGCAGCGGTGAGGAGATGCCCCTTGTCCAAGGCAAGGAGCAGTGGCTGTGCTTTGCTGGAGCAGCCGTGAAGAGATACCTCACACCCAAGGTAAGAGAAACCCAAGTAAGACGATAGGTGTTGCAAGAGGGCATCAGAGGGCAGACACACTGAAACCATACTCACAGAAAAGTAGTCAATCTAATCACACTAGGACCACAGCCTTGTCTAACTCAATGAAACTAAGCCATGCTTGTGGGGCAACCCAAGATGGGTGGGTCATGGTTGAGAGATCTGACAGAATGTGGTCCACTGGAGAAGGGAATGGCAAACCACTTCAGTATTCTTGCCTTGAGAACCCCAGGAACTGTATGAAAAGGTAAAATGATAGGATACTGAAAAAGGAACTCCCCAGGTCAGTAGGTGCCCAATATGCTACTGGAGATCAGTGGAGAAATAACTCCAGAAAGAATGAAGGGATGGAGCCAAAGCAAAAACAATACCCAGCTGTGGATGTGACTGGTGATAGAAGCAAGGTCTGATGCTGTAAAGAGCAATATTGCATAGGAACCTGGAATGTCAGGTCCATGAATCAAGGCAAATTGGAAGTGGTCAAACAAGAGATGGCAAGAGTGAATGTCGACATTCTAGGAATCAGTGAACTAGACTGGAATTGGTGAATTTAACTCAGATGACCATTATATCTACTACTGCGGGCAGGAATCCCTCAGAAGAAATGGAGTAGCCATCATGGTCAACAAAGAGTCCGAAATGCAGTACTTAGATGCAATCTCAAAAATGACAGAATGATCTCTGTTCGTTTCCAAGGCAAACCATTCAATATCACAGTAATCCAAGTCTATGCCCCAACCAGTAATGCTGAAGAAGCTGAAGTTGAAGGGTTCTATGAAGACCTACAAGACCTTTTAGAGCTAACACCCCAAAAAGATGTCCTTTTCATTATAGGGGACTGGAATGCAAAAGTAGGAAGTCAAGAAACACCTGGAGTAACAGGCAAATTTGGCCTTGGAATATGGAATGAAGCAGGGCAAAGACAAATAGAGTTTTGCCAAGAAAATGCACTGGTCATATCAAACACCCTCTTCCAACAACACAGGAGAAGACTCTACACATGGACATCACCAGATGGTCAACACCAAAATCAGATTGATTATATTCTTTGCAGCCAAAGATGGAGAAGCTCTATACAGTCAGCAAAAGCAACACCAGGAGCTGACTGTGGCTCAGACCATGAGCTCCTTATTGCCAAATTCAGACTTAAATTGAAGAAAGTAGGGAAAACCACTAGACCATTCAGGTATGACCTAAATCAAATCCCTTATGATTATACAGTGGAAGTGAGAAATAGATTTAAGGGCCTAGATCTGATAGATAGAGTGCCTGATGAACTATGGAATGAGGTTCATGACATTGTACAGGAGACAGGGATCAAGACCATCCCCATGGAAAATAAATGCAAAAAAGCAAAATGGCTGTCTGAGGAGGGCTTACAAATAGCTGTGAAAAGAAGAGAAGCAAAAAGCAAAGGAGAAAAGGAAAGATATAAGCATCTGAATGCAGAGTTCCAAAGAATAGCAAGAAGAGATAAGAAAGCCTTCTTCAGCGATCGATGCAAAGAAATAGAGGAAAACAACAGAATGGGAAAGACTAGAGATCTCTTCAAGAAAGTTAGAGATACCAAGGGAACATTTCTTGCAAAGATGGGCTCAATAAAGGACAGAAACAGTATGGATCTAACAGAAGCAGAAGATATTAAGAAGAGGTGGCAAGAATACACAGAAGAACTGTACAAAAAAGATCTTCATGACCAAGATAATCACGATGGTGTGATCACTCACCTAGAGCCAGACATCCTGGAATGTGAAGTCAAGTGGGCCTTAGAAAGCATCACTACGAACAAAGCTAGTGGAGGTGATGGAATTCCAGTTGAGCTCTTTCAAATCCTGAAAGATGATGCTGTGAAAGTGCTGCACTCAATATGCCAGCAAATTTGGAAAACTTAGCAGTGGCCACAGGACTGGAAAAGGTCAGTTTTCATTCCAATCCCAAAGAATGCTATGCTATGCTATGCTATGCTATGCTAAGGCACTTCAGTCGTGTCTGACTCTGTGTGACCCTACAGACGGCAGCCACCAGGCTCCCCCGTCCCTGGGATTCTCCAGGCAAGAACACTAGAGCGGGTTGCCATTTCCTTCTCCAATGCATGAAAGTGAAAAGTGAAAGCGAAGTTGCTCAGTCGTGTCCAACTCTTAACGACCCCATGGACTGCAGCCTACCAGGCTCCTCCATCCTTGGGATTTTCCAGTACTTTTGCCTGGAAAATCCCATGGATGGAGGAGCCTGGTAGGCAATGCCAAAGAATGCTCAAACTACCGCACAATTGCACTCATCTCACATGCTAGTAAAGTAATGCTCAAAATTCTCCAAGCCAGGCTTCAGCAATACGTGAACGGTGAACTTCCAGATGTTCAAGCTGGTTTTACAAAAGGCAAAGGAACCAGAGACCAAATTGCCAACATCCGCTGGATCATGGAAAAAGCAAGAGAGTTCCAGAAAAACATCTATTTCTGCTTTATTGACTATGCCAAAGCTTTTGACCGTGTGGATAACAATAAACTATGGAAAATTCTGAAAGAGATGGGAATACCAGACCACCTGACCTGCCTCTTGAGAAATCTATATGCAGGTCAGGAAGCAACAGTTAGAACTGGACATGGAACAACAGACTGGTTCCAAATAGGAAAAGGAGTACGTCAAGGCTGTATATTGTTACCCTGCTTATTTAACTTATATGCAGAGTACATCATGAGAAATGCTGGGCTGGAAGAAGCACAAGCTAGAATCAAGATTGCCGGGAGAAATAGCAATAACCTCAGATATGCAGATGACACCACCCTTATGGCAGAAAGTGAAGAGGAACTAAAAAGCCTCTTGATGAAAGTGAAAGTGGAGAGTGAAAAAGTTGGCTTAAAACTCAACATTCAGAAAACAAAGATCATGGCATCTGGTCCCATCACTTCATAGGAAATAGATGGCGAAACAGTGTAAACAGTGTCAGACTTTATTTACTTGGACTCCAAAATCACTGCAGATGGTGACTGCGGCCATGAAATCAAAAGATGCTTACTCCTTGGAAGAAAAGTTATGACCAACCTAGATAGCATATTGAAAAGCAGAGACATTACTTTGCCAACAAAGGTCCGTCTAGTCAAGGCTATGGTTTTTCCAGTGGTCATGTATGGATGTGAGAGTTGGACTGTGAAGAAAGCTGAGCGCCGAAGAATTGATGCTTTTGAACTGTGGTGTTGGAGAAGACTCTTGAGAGTCCCTTGGACTGCAAGGAGATCCAACCAGTCCATTCTGAAGGAGATCAGCCCTGGGATTTCATTGGAAGGAATGATGCTAAAGCTGAAATTCCAGTACTTTGGCTACCTCATGTGAAGAGTTGACTCATTGGAAAAGACTCTGATGCTGGGAGGGATTGGGGGCAGGAGGAGAAGGGGACGACAGAGGATGAGATGGCTGGATGGCATCACTGACTCAATGGACGTGAGTTTGAGTGAACTCTGGGAGTTGGTGATGGACAGGGAGGCCTGGTGTCCTGTGATTCATGGGGTCACAAAGAGTCAGACACGACTGAGCGACTGAACTGATCTGAACTGAGGGACTTCCCTGGTGGCTCAGTGGTAAAAGAATCCGCCTGCCAGTTCAATCCTTGGTCTGGGAAGATCCCACATTCCACAGAGCAAGTTAGCCCATGAGCCACAACTATTGAAACTATGCTCCAGAGCCTGGAAACTACAACTAATGAGCCCACGTGCTGCACATACTGAAGCCTGCATGTTCTAGAGCCCGTGCTCCACAAGAGAAGCTATTTCAATGAGAAGCCCGTGTACCATAACTAGAGAGTAGCCCTGGCTTGCCGTGCTAGAGGGAAAAAACCCCGCACAGCAATGAAGACCCAGCACAGCCAGAAATAAATAAATAAAATTATTTTAAGATGAGACCAGCTAGTATGGTTGACTCTTTGTAACCACATTCACCTCCCCAGATGCCAGCATGAGTAGGTGGACAATTAGATTTTACCAGGATTGTATTTTTTGCCAAAAACTACAAGAGGTCAGGGGAGATTATGATAGTCCGTGAATTGTGGCTAGCATGAAGGGAGACAGGACTTCCATTTTAAACATAAAGTTGATGATTTCTTACAAAATGAAATGTACTTTTACCATGATGCAGCAATCACAATCCCTGGTATTTGCCTAAAGAAGTCAAAAGCTATGTCTACACAGAAACTTGCATATGAATATTTATTTATAAATGTTCAAACTTAGAAGCAACCAAGATGTCATTCAGTAGGTGAATGGATAATAAAACTTTTGTATATCCGGACAGTGGAATAATATTCAGTCCCTAAAAGAAATGGGCTATCAAGCCATGAAAAGACATGGGGGAGCCTTAAATGCATGTAACTAAGTGAAAGAATCCAATCTGAAAAGGCCACAAAATGCTGTGTGATTCCAGCTATATGACATTCTGGAAAAGGTAAAACTGTGGAGATAGTGAAAGTGAAAGTCGCTCAGTCGTGTCCGACTCTTTGCGACCCCATGGACTATACAGTCCATGGAATTCCCCAGGCCAGAATACTGGAGTGGGTAGCCATTCCCTTCTCCAGGAGATCTTTCCAACCCAGGGATTGAACCCAGGTCTCCCACATTGCAGGCAGATTCTTTACCAGTTGAGCCACAAAAAAAATCATAGTTGCCAGGGGCTGGGGAGTGGGAAGGATGAATAGCGGAGCAGGGGATTTTTAGGGCCGTGAAACTACTCTGCATGATACCACAATGGTGGATCTCTGTCATTATACATTTGTCCAAATTCACAAAATGTATGAAGATGGGAGTGAGCCTTGATTTGAAGTATGGACTTGGCTGATAATGTGTGTCAGTGCATGTTCATCAGTTGTAACAAGTGCTCCATTCTGGTGGGGGAGGCTGTGCATGTGTGGGGGCAGGGGGGTATATGGTAACACTCTGTACCTCCTGTTCAGTATTGCTGTGAACCTAAAACTGCTCTAAAAATAAAGCCTATTTAAAAACAAAAACGGTGGTTAGGTTAGTGAGTTGGAAGTCGTGGGGGAAGGTAGAAGATCGACAGAGCTGGGACATTTGAGGGAGATAGAAAAATTTGAGCTAGTGGTCAGAGACGTGATGTGTGATGCTTAGATTATGGAGAGTTTGCATTTATTGATCATGAGACATGTAGGCTCAGTAGGCTAATGATGACTAAGGTAAGACCACTGGAGGAGACAGCTCTTAAAACTCAGTCAAGGTGTTAAAATGATGGTCTGCATGTAAAGTGTCAAGAATTTAAACAGCAGGAACTAACAGCATGGAGAAATGGCAGGGAGTGCCCCATTGTTGCAGACTCAAATGGTGTGGAATAATGGGTGATGTAATGTGATGCAAGGTGGCTCAGAGCTCAGTGTTCTTAGGGAGGAGAGAAGAAGAAGGTCTGGGAGTGGTAAGGAACAGTAAGAGAGAGATATCTGCACACCCTCCCTCAATTCTCTCAGCCCAGTGGTGTGAGGACTGTGGGAGCAGAGCCAGCCTCACTTGAGAGGACAGCAGGAGAAGTGTGTCTTAAGGGAGCCAGGCTTAAGAAAGAGCAAGAAGGTGAGGCGTCTCTAAGAGGAGGGGGCAGCGACACAGGGGATTTTGCTGAGGACAGACTATGACTTTGGCAGGGTGAAGTGTTCTTGCCTGGAGAATCCCAGGGACAGGGGAGCCTGGTGGGCTGCCTGTCTATGGGGTCGCACAGAATCAGACACGACTGAAGCAACTTAGCAGCAGCAGCAGCAGCAGTGGGAGGGTATCTGGAGATGAAGAAGCCAGGTGCAAGGATAGAATGGGGCTTGCGAGCCTTGTGGAGAATCAAGTTCAGGTTCTGAGGGGTGACCTGGGAGGCAGTGATGACATAAGGGGAATTAAAACATCTACTGAAATTACATTGTGAGGATTTAGTGAGGTAAGGCAGGTGGAGCATACGGCATGGTGCTGGGCATGTAGGTCTGGATCGGTACCTTTTTTGCTAAGAAAGGACTTCAGAGCTTTATCCTGCCCTCCAGCACAGCCTTCTGCACATTCTCCACTCAGCTGATGGATGAGAAAACGGAATGTTAAGATTTAACACACACGGCTGAGTCTTTATTAATTCTAACTGTAGTCACTGAAAAAATTAATGGATGTGAAATGCAGGGCAAGAACCTGAGCCTAGTGCTCGTTATTGCAGATGAAAATTGAAAAGTTTCAATCCATGTTTTAGCTTCCACGCATACCACTTAATCGTTTCATTAACCGTCACCATGTAAATAAGCTCGTGCTCTGGCAGGTCATATTAATAAAAGGCAAATATCCTCCAGCATTTAATTTCCATTTAGGAACTCAGGTCCAAGAAAGGTGGTACATGAGTCTGTCAAGTCCAGTATGTGAGTCAGAGAGCCAGCATTTGTTGCCTTGGCTTTCCCAGGGGATGTAGACAGCCCCGAGTTCCTCAGAATTCAGGGTTCGGGGTTGGGTGGGTCAAGCTGGCTGCCTGCTCCAGTGAGCCTCTCAAAGGTGTGACTCTCAGACTGCGCCACTGGTCACCCGCTGCCTACTTGACTTTATCATCTGCTCTCCGCAGGGGGCCTTCTTTTATTCATCCCAGACTTACTCCCTGCATTTCCTAATGGGTTATCTGTGTCCTAGGTGTTTAAGAATTTGGGAAAGAAGACTGTTTATGAACCACTGGTGATCTTAGAATTTCTTGGGACAGGCCTGATGAGCCTTTTTGCATGAGAGAGATGACTGGGTAGTTAGTACTTCATTGGCTCTAGAATCGGAGTATCTGAGGTCAGATCCCAGCTCTGCTGCATGCAGTCAATGGAATGTTGAGTGTTTAACTTAATCTTTCTCTGTGTTCTAGCTTAATCTGTATAGCGGGAATGATACTGTTTTTTTTTTGTTTTTTTTTTTTAACCTTATGGGTAAGGAGAAAATGGAATAAGGTAATCCATGTATGTTGCTTAATACAATATGTGACAAGTATAAATGGCAACCCACTCCAGTTTTCCTGCCTGGAAAATCCCAGGACAAAGGAGCCTGGTGGACCACAGTGCAGGGGGTCACAGAGTTGGACAGGACTGAGCAACTGAACACATAAGATAATCCATCTAAGTTGCTTAACACAGTGTGTGATGAGTATTAGCCATATTATGACACATGTGGCTTGGAGCTTAGCAGAGAGTGTAAACATGGGCAGTTTGCCTCTTTTGGGGTGCTGATCTTCAAGCCCCTTTCTAACAAAGCAGAGGCGCCCATCAATGGCTTCACTCTTGCAGCTTCATCTTGTGTCAGGCCTCAGGTGGAAGGCGCAGGAGCAGGACAGAAGTGAGGCCGGGTTTGGACCAGAGTCCTCGATGACTCACGGAGGAGGTGTAGGCCCCGGGTGCTGAACTGTATCTGCAGATGACTGCTCCACTTTCCTTAGCCAGGCTGTGTTGACAATGCCTTTGTTGATACTTTGGTTTCCATCCTGATTTTGGGTTTACTTAATTGGCAGGTACTGACATCATAAGGGGCTCCTTAAGCCATCACCATATGACACTGTGAAATCCCAGAAGGAAAGGATTGCTCTGCTTGTTGATTTTATAACAAGTCCCCTCTGATAATAAGGCAGCCCTATGATTCAGAGTCTGTCTTTCAAGGAAACACATGAGCAACTTGAGTTGTTGTTGTTATTCAGTCACTCAGTCATGTCTGACTCTTTGTGACCCCATGGACTGCAGCATTCTAGGCTTCTGTGTCCTTCACTATCTCCCAGAGTTTGCTCAAACTCACATCCACTGAGTCAGTGGTGCCATCCAGCCATTCTATTCTCTGTCGTCCCCTTCTCCTGCTGCACTCAATCTTTTCCCCAGCAACAGGGTCTTTTCCAGGGAGTCAGCTCTTTACATCAGGTGGCCAAAGTATTGGAGCCTCAGCTTCAGGATCAGTCCTTCCAATGAATATTCAGGGTTGATGTCCTTTAGGATTGACTGGTTTGATCTCCTTGCTGTCCAAGGGACTCTCAAGAATCTTCCCCAACACCACTATTTGAAAGCATCAATTCTTTGGGGCTCAGCCTTCTTTATGGTCCAACTCTCACCTCCATACAGCAACTCGAGTATTTTATTCTAATTCAGCAGGTATATTTGAGCACTCACTATGTGCCAGGCATTAGGGATGGAAACTGAAATAAAATACAGTCTTTGAAGAACTCAGGGTCTTGCTAGACAGTGTGACAAGTGACCAGGTAAGTACCTAGTCTTGGGTCTTGGGATGTGCTGCCCAGCTGCAGGTGTGGGGAACTTCCAAGAGGAGGTGGGATATGAGCCCTGAGGATGAGTAGAAGCTAGGAGGGATAAGGATATTCCAGAAAGAAGAGATGGCAAGGTAAAGGCCCAGAAGGCAGAGAGCATTCACCAGCAGGAGGATTGTGGTGGCTGTCAGCTACTTCAACCACAGATGGGCACGTGCATAAGTTATGCACATTTCCAATGTTTTATGTAACTTATTATTGAACAGACACGAATGCACTCATGTATCCAGAGAGGAGTTCATGTACACTCTCTGTGCATCCTCGTTCAGATTGAAGGTGCTGCTTGGTTCTCTCTCGCGGAGCTCCCAGAAGAGCTTTTCCTAGGCTTTCTGGTTTTTTTGTTTGTTTGTTTGTTTTTTTCCTGCTTTGACCACAGGGAACAGACACAGGAAGGCAGATGTGCCTGTGTGAGCCTTGCCCCATCTCCACACCTCACAGCTCCAAGCCTCCCTGGAGGCCCCAGGTCCCTCTTCCCTGTCTCTGTCTCCCTCTCCTTTCCCTTTCTCTTGCTCTCACACATTACTCTGTCAACCACAGGTCAGGGCTCCATGGTGGAATGATTGCTCAAAGCTGTGACTCAGGTGATCAGTCAGGAGGTGTGAGTTGAAAGAGTAGGAGGGACCCTCAGGAAGCCCTGTGTTTCACTCACATAGAAGCAGCCCTCCTTTCCCCTGCCTCCCTGCCCAGACCCCGCGTGAGGTCTGCCTATGTGTGATTGTTTGGTCTTTGTGTCCACTAGAACGGGACAGTGTTAAAGAAGGCGACTGTTACAGTTTCTACCACTATTATTTATCATTTACTGAATGCTTACTATGTGCCAGGCCCTGGGCTGAATGCTTTACGTATTTAGCTCATTGAATTCTCATGACAAACCAAGGAAGTAGGTACAGTTATCGATCCTCTTTACAGAAAGGGGAACCGAGGCCCAGAGACTTCAGTGGCAGCTGTGATTTGAATCTGAGTATGAAGAAAGGAGTGAAAGTGTTAGTCGCTCAGTCACGTGTGACTCTCTGTGACCATGGACTGTAGCCCACTAGGCTCCTCTGTCCATGGAATTCTCCAGGTAAGAATACCGGAGTGGGGGTATGGCTGACTCCGAATTCAATAATACTAACACTGAGAAGTACTCATCTGACAAAAATACCAACTGCCCTGGCATGTGCTCTGAAACCATGAGCACCACCCTGAAGGGGCAGGTTCAGGGTCTTTCCTGGTGAAGATGGAGAGAGAGAGGAGGATGTGTTGGTAAGAGGCAAAGGGCAGTACCCTGTGCGTCCCAGGGCCAGGCTGGGAGTAAGACAGCTGAGCTCAGGCAGCTGAGGGTACCCCACGCTCTAAGTTACCAGCAGGTGCGTTGGCATCAGAATGTTCAGGGAAGTCATCGTCAGTGGGGAAGGAAGTGTGCTCATCTCAAGGAGCCGGGGAAGGAGGGAGGAAACACCAGCTGAGCAAGGAACTCCTCCTGCACAGTGTTCACCTCATAATAACTGTCTTTCCAGTTGCTTGAACCAAAAGCTTCATTCATCCTTCCCTTTTTCTTGATATCCATCAATAAATTCTCTAAGCTCTATCTTTCAAAGATATCTAGAATTCTGTGTTTCTCCTCCACCTTGACCATTTATCTTTCTGGTCCAAGGCCACCTTCATCTCTCCCCTGGGTAATTAGACCCACCTCTCACTTGGTTCTCAGGCTTCTTCTCTTGCCCCTTACAATTCATCATATCCCAACAGCCAGCGTGATCCTCTTCAAGTACACATCAGGTCTGCCAACTCCACTTCCTGAAACCTTCCAATGACACCCCATCTCATGAGAAAAAAAGCCTATTAGGGCTCTGACCACCTGTTGCCTGCAGTTCCTCTGGCCTCACCTCTTCCTGTTCTCCTCACCCACTCTGCCCCAGTGACTGGCCTCCATCCTCAAAACACCAGATGCTCTCCTTCTTCTGCTTTGCACTCTTCTCTCTCTTTGTACTGGTGACCCTCTATCTGGAGACCTCCTCTCTCATGTATCTACATAGCTAGCTCCCTCGTTAACTCTCACATCCATTCATGACTAGTGGAAAAACCATAGTTTTGACTAGTTGGACCTTTGTTGGCAAAGTAATGTCTCTGCTTTTTAACATGCTGTCTAGGTAGGTCATAGCTTTTCTTCTAAAGAGCAAGTGTCGTTTACTTTCATGGCTTCAGTCCCCATAGGCAGTGACTTTGGAGCCCCCAAAATAAAGTCAGCCACTGTTTCCACTGTTTCCCCATCTTTTTGCCGTGAAGTGATGGGACCGGATGCCATGATCTTAGTTTTCTGAATGTTGAGTTTTAAGCCAGCTTTTTCACTCTCCTCTTTCACTTTCATCAAGAGGCTCTTTAGTTCTTCTTTGCTTTCTGCCATAAGGGTGGTGTCATCTGCATATCTGAGGTTATTGATATTTCTCGCAGCAATCTTGATTCCAGCTTGTGCCTCATCCAGCCCAGCATTTCTCATGATGTACTCTGCATATAAGTTAAATAAGCAGGGTGACAAAATACAGCCTTGATGTATTCCTTTTCCTATTTGGAACCAGTCTGTTGTTGCATGTCCAGCTCCTGGACCTGCATACAGATTTCTCAGGATGCACATCAGGTGGTCTCGTATTCCCATCCCTTTAAGAATTTTCCAGAGTTTGTTATGGTTCACACAGTCAAAGGCTTTGGCATAGTCAATAAAGCAAAAGTAGATATTTTTCTGGAACTATCTTGCTTTTTCGATGATCCAACAAATGTTTGCAATTTGATCTCTGGTTCCTCTGCCCTTTCTAAATCCAGCTTGAACATCTGGAAGTTCATGGTTCACGTACTATTTAAGCCTGGCTTGGAGAATTTTGAGCATTATTTTACTAGCATATGAGATAAATGCAACTGTGCAGTAGTTTGAGCATTCTTAGCATTGCTTTTCTTTGGTATTGGAATGAAAACTGACCTTTTCCAGTCCTGTGGCCACTGCTGAGTTTTCCAAATGTGCTGGCATATTGAGTGCAGCACTTTCACAGCATCATATTTTAGGATTTGAAATAGTTCAACTGGAATTTCATCATTTCCACTAGCTTTGTTTGTAGTGATGCTTCCTAAGGCCCACTTGACTTTACATTTCAGGATGTCTGGCTGTAGGTTGGTGATCACACCATCGTAATTATCTGGGTCATAAAGATCTTTTTTGTACAGTTCTTCTGTGTATTCTTGCTGTCTCTTCTTAATATCTTCTGTTAGATTGATACTGTTTCTGTCCTTTATTGTGCCCACCTTTGCATGAAATGTTCCCTTGGTATCTCTAATTTTCTTGAAGAGATCTCTAGACTTTCCCATTCTATTGTTTTCCTGTATTTCTTTGCATTGATCGCTGAGGAAGGCTTTCTTACCTCTCCTTGCTATTCTTTGGAACTCTGCATTCAAATGGCTATATCGTTCCTTTTCTCTTTTGCCTTTCACTTCTCTTCTTTTCACAGCTATTTGTAAGGCCTCCTCAGACAACCATTTTGCCTTTTTGCCTTTCTTTTTCTTGGGGATGGTCTTTTTCCCTGTCTCCTGTACAATGTCACGAACCTCCTTCCATAGTTCTTTTTTTTTTTTTTTACTTTTCATGTCTTATCATCTAATTGTATTTTGTTTTTTTTTTTTTTAATTTTATTTTATTTTTAAACTTTACATAATTGTATTAGTTTTGCCAAATATCAAAATGAATCCGCCACAGGTATACATGTGTTCCCCATCCATAGTTCTTCAGGCACTCTGTCTATCAGATCTAACCCCTTGAATCTATTTGTCACTTTCACTGTATAATCATAAGGGATTTGATTTAGGTCATACCTGAATGGTCTAGTGTTTTTCCCTACTTTCTTCAATTAAGTCTGAATTTGGCAATAAGGAGTTCATGATCTGAGCCACAGTCAACTCCCAGCCTTGTTTTTGCTGATTGTATAGAGCTTCTCCATCTTTGGCTGCAAAGAATATAATCAATCTGATTTTGGTGTTGACCATCTGGTGATGTCCATGTGTAGAACCTTCTCTTGTGTTGTTGGAAGAGGGTGTTTGCCATGACCAGGGTGTTCTCTTGGCAAAAGTCTATTAGCCTTTGCCCTGCTTCATTCTCTACTCTAAGGCCAAATTTGCCTGTTACTCCAGGTATTTCTTGACTCCCTACTTTTGCATTCCAGTCCCCTATAATGAAAAGGACATCTTTTTCGGGTGTTAGTTCTAGAAGGTCTTGTAGGTCATCATAGTATCATTCAATTTCAGCTTCTTCAGCTTTACTGGTCGGGGCATAGACTTGGATTACCATGATATTGAATGGTTTGCCTTGGAAACGAACAGAGATCATTCTGTCATTTTTGAGATTGCATCCAAGTACTGTATTTCAGACTCTTTTTGTTGACCATGATGGCTACTCCATTTCTTCTAAGGGATTCTTGCACACAGTAATAGATATAATGGTCATCTGAGTTAAATTTACCCATTCCAGTCCATTTTAGTTCGCTGATTCCTAAAATGTCAACATTCACTCTTGTTTGACCAATTCCAATTTGCTTTGATTCATGGACCTAACATTCCGTGTTCCTATGCAATATTGCTCTTTATAGCATTGGACTTTACTTCCATCACCAGTCACATCCACAACTGGGTGTTGTTTGTAAGCAAGACAATTTTTGAGTGAGTAATGATGTTTCAACCTGCCTGTTTTCCTTTGGGTGAATCAGCTAAACCCTTAAATGTCAGTGATGGAGACAGGTATGCATCCACCCTTGGTGCTGTCTTGACCAGGACTGCGGTCTTCTCTACTTCATATCTAATAACTTTGTTTATTTTAAGATCACATTAGAAGAAGATCTGAAATGAGATTCAGAGTAAATATGACCTTAAATATGCATCTTATTTGTGCTTACTGTATATTGTGAAAGCATTTCAGAGAAACACTAATATAGAATTGGCATCACCAGATAACATACCCTTCCAGAGGATTATGTCATGACTCCTCTGATTATGGATTCAGAATAGTAAATGTTCAGGAAACTTTTTTTCCAAAGAGTAATTATAGTATAGAATATGTATAGAATTGAGTTTTTTAAAATTGCTTGTGATTGCTGAAAAATGCTATTGATTAAGAGGGGCTAATGACTAGATGGCACAGTAGCAATTAAAAAATGTAGAGCCCTGCTAATTATAAAGGGGAAACCCCCAAACCAAATTAGGCAAATCAGTACCTATGATTTCTGTGGTCAGAGGAGCAGACACCATTCTCTTCACCTCGGCACCTTTGTCCATTGTGTCCCCAAGCCTAGACTTATGCCCCTCTCTTCTTCCTCTAAGAACGTCTACCCTTCTCAAGACCAGCTCACAGCTAACTCCAGAATGGCTCTCCTGATACCCCTGAGGAACTCCACTGTTTCAGGCTTGGTCACCCACTGCTTTTTATTCTCAGGGTCCAATAGCCCCGTCAAAGTGCTCTCTGTAGTCCTGACATTTTCATACTTGACTAATCAACTTCATTCATTTGTATATCTCAGTCCAGGGCATGCTACATTGTAGGACATAATAAATATTGCATAAAATGACCATACATCCACTCTGATTTGAGAATTTTATTTATGGGAAGCTGGGTACTGGTGTGTGGCTACCAGGGAACAGATCCAGGAGCAACAAGGTTGGGTATACTTGGCCCTAAGAGATGGTCTTGGAGCCAAGCCTGCCTGTTAAAGGCTCATTATCTTGTGTATAGAAAACTGCACTGAGTTTCTGAAAGTCCTGTAGGGCATGGATAAAAGATTAGTAAGTGATTGCATTTAAATAAGTTCAAATGTAATCAAGAAAATAAGATTCTAGTTTTTTGGCTGATTTATCCAAAGAATGACTAAATAAAACTTGAAAGGATTTAAAGTTGTTATTAACAAAAAAAAAAGAGAGAGAGAGAGAGAGACTGGGGCTTTGATATGATTTCATTTATCTCTACAACTTCCATTGTTACCTATGTGCTGATAACCATATGTTTTTACCTCCTACACCAACCTGTATTCTAAGAAGCTGATTTAAATCTTCAGCTGCCAAGTGGTCATCTACACTGGTAAGTCCCACAGACTCTTCAAACTCTGCATGCCCCAAACTGAACATATGGGTCTTCCAAACATTCAAACTTGATCTTCTGCTTTCTGCTTCAGGAAATAGAGTCCCTATCCATTCAGCCTTCTGAGCTCGAAGTCCTGGGTTCATCTTTGTCTTTGTCAGTTAGTTACCAAGATCTCTGGATTCTGATCTAAAGAATCTTTACTGTCTGACCCCTACTGCCCACACTCACACTTGTGAGATCTTAATTCAGTGTCTAGACTTGTGAATTAGCTTCCTGATTGGACTGTTTAGCAACAACAGTTCCTTCTGCCTGGTTGCCAAGTCCCTAACCCCTTGGTTTAAAAGCTGCAGGGTAAAATCCGTGCATCTTTATCATCGTATTTCAATATACCTCTTAAAGATTAGCCCCTTTCCTGTAAACTCTTCCAGCTACCACTGTCCAACAAGCACACTGGGCTCTCTGTGCCCCTGCACATGTTCATTTGTCTGCCTTACTCCATTCTTTCAAAATCTTCATTTGCCAGACTTTCAAAATCTTCTTCATTTGCCAAACTCAGCCTTCAAGAACCACTTCAGAACATCGTCTCTTCCAGGAATCCTCCTCTCATATCATCATGCAGTTTGCTGCACTCTTCTTTGTGATCCCATCATGTGCTGCCCCTTCTCTACTACGTTGTGTCTATCTCTCAGCACTCCAGTCTCTCCCATTGCTTTGAGGATAGAGTCCAGTTCTGTCCCACACTTGTAGACCTGGTACCTTGTACCATATCTGGCCCATGGTAGAAAGAAGACCACCATTTGCAGAAAATCATTTAACCACTCAGTCTGTTTCCTCATCTGTAAAATGGGAATAATAATCTCCTCTTAAATCTCAACTTACATGTCCTTCATGAAAATGCTCTATAGGAATGAGAAGCAGAAGGAGCTGGAAAAGTGGAGACTCAACAAGGGAGTGTTAGTAAAAGTACCTGGCTTTATGCGTGAGGAAGATAGCTGCAGAGAAGTAAACTGAGTCAGCCACGGTCACATGTCAGTTCCTGGTGGAACCCTGGGCCTCCTCACTCAGTGGCCCCATTGCCCCAGAGGACTGTCTTTTATGGCAGCAAATCACATGTGCCATAGGCCACCTCTGGGGCAGAGTGTGACCATGGGGCTCTAAGCTGTTTGGTTCCCTCAAGTTGTCTCTGAAACCTGACTACCATGAGCCCATTCCTCACATAGTTGCTTTAGGTGAAGATCCAGCTCTGTGTTTAAAGTCTGGTTTCTACATTTGTAATCCTAGAGGAGATACTATTTGGGGAAATAAACTCTTGCTCCTAGTTTTTTTCAGTCAAATTAAAACATTTCCCCCACATTTCTTGGAGCTTATCTCCATGCTTATATTAAAACATTGGGTTTAAGCACATAAAACATCAAGTTTCTGATGCGCTGTGGGAAGGTATTAGATGAATTCTTTTAAGTATAAACTTTAAGCAAAATGCATAGTCACCAGAGAGGGGATCTTGTCATCAGAAAGATCCTGGGCTACTGTTTTCAAAGTATATGTAGGAGAGGCTGGAGAGCTATTACCAGGCAAAGCCCTGGTCTTCCACATGCATGAGGTGTGCTGTTCTTCCACAAAATGCAAACAAGAGTTCTGATTCCCCCAAGCAGCTGTATTATTGGTAAATAGGAAGTATATTTACATGGTGTGTGTGTGTGAGAGAGAGACAGAGAGAGAGAGAGAGACAGACAGACAGACAGAGAAGGGGAAAAGGAGAAAGAGCAACAGAAATAGCATTTCAGCATGTTTGTGTACCTTTGTGCTCAACCGCTCAGTCGTGTTTGACTCTTTGCGATCCCATGGACTGTAGCCCATGAGGCTCCTCTGTCCATGGGATTATCCAGGCAAGAATACTGGAGCAGGTTCCCATGCCCTCCTCCAGTAGATCTTCCTGACTCAGGGATTGAACCCGTGTGTCTTGTGTCTCCTGCATTGGCAGGCAGATTCTTTACCACTGCGCCACCTGGGAAGCTCAATTCATCATGACCTCTCTTAATTTTCTAGGCACTTATTTATCCATCAGTTATTAGCAAACCTGCCCTGGAGCCCAGAGAAAACAGGTCATTGTTATTAATTTCTGTTATGGGAGGTGGAAAGATCATTATAATATGAAATGTAATCATGCTACCAAGCATTTGGGGAGACTCCATCTGTTTGAGAATTGATAGTATTTAGAAAATTTTAGCCTCAATCATTCTTACATCACTGTAATTTTAGGACTAGGTATACAAGTTTAGCTTCTTTATTTTTTCCTGGCTCTTATACCCATTCTGCACCTGCAGTGACCAGAGCTATATTCTAACTCCTCCAGGTTCCTAGGGCTGGCAGGAGTACAGATGGTACCATACTACTTAATCTGTCTTCTTGAGAGCTGGTGGAAAAGTCCATGGCCTCCTGGTCCTAGGATAACATACATTTTGAAAGGAAGCCTGTGCCAGGATATTAAAATAGTGTTTATTATAGAATGTTTATAATCCCTACACTGTATTTGAATGTATAACGCTTGTGGTAGGTACTGATCACATAGTTTATAAATGAGAAAGAAAGAGAAAGAAACACAGTTCATCAGTGCCACGTGAGATTTCTGAATGATGGAAACTTTTTCCCATTTGCAATCAAATGTAGTTCTCTGTCTTTTCTACTCTACCTGGAATCCAAGAGCTGCAGTGATATTTGCCAGCTCCTACAGTTCATGGGCTTGAAAGGTAGCAGAATCTGCCACCCTGAAATATGCCACTTTGTCACAAGAAATCTTCAAGCTAAAGGCAATTAAGAAGAAACAGATAGAAGAAAAACTCTCTGTCCTCCATTTGGCTAAAAGCAGAACATAAATTTGTAAAGGGTGTCCCTCCTCTGCTCTTTACCAAGGGAAACAGAAGTTAATCATCAGAGACAGCACCAGCAAAATCTACACCACAGCTTTGTTCAAACCAGCTCTAAGCTACCATTTGGTTCCCCATATATTTACCTTCTACAATTTGGTTCCCTGGAAGCTCAAAGTTTTTTTTTGTTGTCTTTTCATGTGTCTAAAAATTCATTCTTTTATTAAGATGTTATATAAGTCCAAGTCCTAACCACCACTTTGAGTTACTCACCTCTTAAAAAAAAAAAAAAGCAAATGTAGAAAGAGGCTTTCTCTGAATGTCCCTTATCTGCCTCAAGACAGATCCTCCAAAAGGAACTTGCTGGCCATAAATCCCTTCCCTTGGAGCTTCTTGAACCAGAAAGATGGGCTCTTATTACAGGAGAAGGGGTACTATATATATCCAGACAGGCTTTGTCACAAACTATCATGCCTCTCCTCTGTTCTTCTAAGTGCCTGTTCATGTTTCCTGAAAATCAGTTACTGTCTCCTAAAAGGCCTCCACCCTCCATCCTTCATACCTTTCTCCATTAAGATGGTATTTAATCCTGAATACTAAGCCACCTCAGAGAGTTACTCATTTTTCCCCTGGGTATTCTCATATATACAAGAAGTATTACATGCTTCTATACTTCTGTTTGTTTTTCTTTTGTTAATCTTTTTTACAGGGGTCTCAGCTATGAACTCAGAAGGGTGGAGAGAAAATTCCTCCCCTACACAAGCCTGTCTGTCTCTCCCGTGGCAGGGCTCAGTTACCCTGCCCACCCTTAATTCCTGGTGCTCATTTGTACCATATAATGATTCACAGGAATTCTGTGATGGGGCTTAGAGATTTAGTTTTCATGATTATGTGTAGTGACTGTCAAAATCATCAAAGTGGCATGAAGATTATTTTAAGTTAAAAACATCCAAACAAACAGCAGCTAAATTTCTTTTGCTGACACAAGCAGAGCCTCCCCAAAATACAGTTGCTGTAAATCCCCTCAGTGGGGACTTGGGGGCACAGGTTACAGCTAGAAAGGAGACTGACCCCCTGGATGAGAACAAACATCACTGACTCTCAAGCCTCCATTTGTTTCCCTAAAACCCATGTGTTTCCTCTTTTTCCTTAAAACTCCTTTCTTCCTTTACCTTTTCTTGCTAAGTTAGTATATAACCCCCTGTCCTTAGCTCTTGAGGGAGCCAGCCACTTCTTTCGTAGACTTCTGTGTGTATATGAATCAGTTCAGTTCAGTTCCGTCACTCAGTCATGTCTGACTCTTTGTGACCCCATGAATTGCAGCACGCCAGGCCTCCCTGTCCATCACCAACTCCCGGAGTTCACTCAGACTCACATCCGTTGAGTCAGTGATGCCATCCAGCCATCTCATCCTCTGTTGTCCCCTTCTCCTCCTGCCCCCAATCCCTCCCAGCATCAGAGTCTTTTCCAATGAGTCAACTCTTCGCATGAGATAGCCAAAGTACTGGAGTTTCAGCTTTAGCATCATTCCTTCCAATGAACACCCAGGGCTGATCTCCTTCAGAATGGACTGGTTGGATCTCCTTGCAGTCCAAGGGACTCTCAAGAGTCTTCTCCAACACCACAGTTCAAAAGCATCAATTCTTCGGCGCTCAGCTTTCTTCACAGTCCAACCCTCACATCCATACATGACCACTGGAAAAACCATAGCCTTGACTAGACGGACCTTTGTTGGCAAAATAAACCCTGTCTTTTCTCCTGTTAATCTGTCTTTTGTTAGTCAAGTCACAGGCCACCCAACCATTGCAACCTAAGATGGTAATGGAAAAGTTTTCCTCCCAACACATGATACTAATATTTTCTAGAAACTGTTATTTATAACGTTGATATCACATGGGGAAATGCCTTAAGTGCATTGAATATTATTGAAGTGGATGATTTTGGGGGGGAATGGGGGAGGGTAGAAATGAGGATAAAGTATGAAGGGAGACAAAAATGAGTTGGTAAGGATCCATCACCTAAGTCATAGTATTAATTCAGTCTTTCTACTTGGGGATAGAGGAGGTACTGAGAGGAAACATACCAAAATATGTTATTCTTAGATGGTAGAATGAACGCTGACCTATTTGTTCCCTCCACTTTTCTGTATTTTCTGAACATTTTATAATCAATTTGTTTTCATTATCAACACTTGAAAATGTTTTTCTACTACTTGATACAGGTCATACCCCAGTACCGTTTCCCCAATTGCTTCTGTCAGCTGCCTTCCACTTCTTACCTCACTGTCTCTTCTGGACAGACAGACACACACACACACACACACACACACACACACACAGGCAGTTACAGAATTCCTATCCATATCTCAGCTTGTGCCTGGGTCAGTAGAAAGCATCAGTTGTCTCTCTCCTTTCTTCCAGAATGACCACCTAGTTTTAGGACTGTCCTTGGCTTCCCAGAATAACTAACCTCTGCCCTTTTACCTTGCCCTGCTCTGTGGGTCTGCCTGGATTCCTGGTATCAGCCTTCCTCAGTGTCTCAACCTGGTGCTACCCCATGGTATAGGGTTGAGTAGTGTATCCACCAAATTCACATCCTTCTTAGCACTTCAAAATGGTATCTTATTTGGAAATAGTTTTTGCAGTTATAATTAGTTAAAGTCCTACTGGAATAGAGTGGGCCTTTAATACAAAATGATTGGTCTTTATTGAAAATCCTAAGGGAAATCAATCCTGAATATTCATTGGAAGGACTTATGCTGAAGCTGAAGCTCTGATACTTTGGCCACCTTAAAGTGAAGAGCCAACTCATTGGAAAAGACCCTGATGCTGGGAAAGATTGAAGGGAAGAGAAGGGGGCAACAGAGGAGATGGTTGAATGGCATCACTGACTCAATGGACATGAATGTGAGCAAATTCCAGCAGATAGTGAAGGACAGGGAAGGCTGGTGTGCTGCAGTCCATGGGGTTGCAAAGAGTCAGACATGACTGAGTGACTGAACAACAGAAATGTCCTTAGAAGAAGAGGGTAAGAGGCACAGAAACACACAGAGAGATCACTATGTGACCACAAAGGCAGAGATTGGAGTGACGTGTCTTTCAGCGAAGGATTGCCAAGGAAGCACCTGTTGTACCCTGGAGGCTTCAGAGTGAGCAGGGACCCTGCCAACACCTTGGTTTTGGACCCCTAGCCTCCAGCACTGTAAGAAAATAAATTTCTGTTGTTTTTAAGTCACCACATTTGTGGTGCTTTGTTTCCGCAGTCCTGGGAGACTAATATATCCACCTAGACTCAACTGGGAGTTTGCCAGGGAAGGTTCCTCATCTGCAGGGAGGTCTCATCTGCCCCCAGCATCCTCCTGGCCTGGTAATCCCAACATCCAGAGCCATGGAGGACAACAGGAGAGGTCTCCTGCGTACCTTTATTTATGCTGAAACCAGCTCCAGTTGAGCATTAATCAGACATGAGATTAGACATTTTCTCTGCTTTTATGCAGCATACACAGGGAGAAAGATGTTTTCCGAATCTAGAAAACACAATGGAAAGGTTACAGTCCAGTGGAATCCTTTTTATATGGGGCTGTCACCTCTGAGTCCACTTTGCTCTGTGCTGGCCGTGCAGTGAATAGTTCGGCCAAGCAGGGGGCACATGCCCCTCTGCACCTCCAGAGTTCAAGGTAGAAAGTCAGACTTCTCATCCCTCTCCTACGCTCCTGCTACTTCACAGGGCCTCCACCTTGGAGGAGAAAAGGAGAGCAGGCTGTATTCTCCCTTCCCTCCCTATGCCTCTCGAGAGAGCAGAGAGGTCCCAGGGACAGAAGAAGCTCCCAGGAGCTCCTAGACAAGAAAGCGGTCCTGGAAACAGCCAGGAGCCTTCACCTTCTCTGACTGTGCTGTTGCTCCAGCTCCAGGGAGTCACCTGCAGGCTGAGATGTGCTGGTCCCTCTGCCACTCCCCCCTCACCCCCTCCTGTCCACCTTCCTTCCTGTCCATCCTTCAAGTCTTGTCCCCTCCCAGCCATTTGGTATACTAGTGCACCAGGCAGAGTGTACGACCTGCTGAAATGTTCAGATAGCTCCCCATTCACCCTACGGTGAATTGAAGTCCAGCTTCTTACCAAGGCTGCCAAGTGGGAAGGCCATGGCCAAGGGGTTCTTCAGCACCTATGTCACCTGCTGTCTCTTGTGTTTCCTCCCCATGACAGGCAGCTACTCAGAGTTCTCTCCACAGGCCTCTCTTTTCCCTCTCTGCTCTGGGTTTTTTCATGTACAGCTGCTGTGCCTGGAACCATCTCCCCCCTTCCCTGCTGTCTGTTTATGTCTCCCATACCCTCCATTTTCATTTAAATATTGTCATCTCTGAGAAATCTTTAAGCACATGCACACCCGCACACAGAGTCAGCTGTCCCACTAAGGCAACGCTTTGCAAATTGCTCTTTTACTGCTTAGCACTCAGCATGATTTGTAAAGCTCTGTTTGTGTGAGTACATGAAGAACGCCTGTCTCCTCTGCTAGACTATGAGGTCCTGAGGGCAGGAACTTCATCTTTTCATCATTGCATTCCAGCACCCAACCCAGAGCCTGGCTCATACTAGAGGCTTAATTAAGTATTTGCTGCATGAATGCTGAATTTTCAGATAGCTCTGTCACTCGGGTCCATCCAGTTCTGACATTCTGTGGGTCTACAGGCCTTATTTTCATCCACCCTCCTGACATAAGAGTTTCCACATTTATTCTGCATGTGAATTTGCTGCTAGAAAAACACATGCCTCCCTGTTGATGGTGTGTGCAGCACACTTGATTGGTTTTGCCCTATCGTGATTAATTTATATACAGAATTTAACTTTTTTCCAGAGAAAAGCCCTACATTTTCATCATTTCATTTTGATGCAATTTGTGCTACTGCTCATTGACTGATATCCTCCAAGAACTGCCGTCATTTTTTCTGTATCTCTGATATTTCAGACTGATAGTTGCACTTGTATAGGAAATGATTTTTTCCCAGTTTTTTTTTTTTTCGTGTGTGTGTAGTGATGAATCTTCCACAGAGATATTTTTCAAAAAACAATCTCTGTCTGTACTTGGCAGGAGCTCTGCCTGCCCATTTCCTCCCTTCCCCTCCTTTGCAGCCTCTGTCTTTTCTGCGCGCATTGCTTCTTTTCACAGCAGTACTGTAGCAGTATGCCGGGCATCTTCAATTTCAGTGGTCTGCATTTTTCCAATTGGAAGATACTCTCTTGCCCTTTTTTTAATCATAGAGCTCACACAGACAGCTTGTACTCTGGGCTTGGGGAGGGAGGCTTAGCAGAAATCAGGAAGACCCTCTGAATAGAGGAGGTGTTGAAGCTTAAGTTGTGTTTATTGGGAAGAAAAGTTGCAGTGCTAAAAATCCAGTGGGCTTTGAGGAACAAAGTGGGATTGCCCATTGCCATGTATGGGGAAAATTATGTACTTACTATGGGTCAGGTCCTCTGCAAAGAATTTTGTATTCTTCATCTCATTTAGTCTTCACCAACTCCCTCAGAGGTCATTAGTCATTAGTTCACTCACTGACTCTATTTATTTGTTTACTGAACTAGTATTTACTGAGTACCTGATACATGCCAGGAACTCCTGGAAGCTGAGTGGGATGAGGCATTGAAAGCTCTTAATAATGGGATGAATCGAGATGTCATTTACAGAGATTAGGGTAAGGGCAAGTGTTGGGGTCGGGAAGACATGTTGCAATTCTTCTCTAACACCTGTTGCCTCCCCCCAGCCTCATTTTCAAATAAGAATACTACTAATAAATGCCCAAGATTGTATGATTGCTGGGAGATGACTCTGACCCGGAACCCAGGTCATTTCTGATCCCAGAGCCATCCTCTATGTTCTTCCATAGCTTTGAGAAAATGAAGCATGGCTGTTCTGGGTGCTCACCCAAAGCCTGTCCCCTATCCTTGTCCTGTCTTCATCTAGCAGAGTGGCCTCCTGTATCCCATCTGAATACCAGTCACCCTGCTGACTCTGTCTCCCTGTATTTTAGAGGCTAATACTCTTGGCATAACGAGCAGAAGCGGAAAGTTGTGACCAATGAAAACTTGTCATTAAAGGACACATTAATTAGTTCATTTTCCTGCGATAACTCATTAATGAATGCTCTGGTGAAAGTGCTCCTCCAGACACTTAGATAGAAAAATAGACAAAGACAAGGCTGACATGGGCAGAATCATTTCTGTCTCTCCTCCTGAAATAAGTCAATCCCTGGATCTTTCTCTCAGGTATGGAGACCAACAACATGTGATCTGACCGCCTTTTACCTGTGTGTGTGTAGTGAGGGGCTTCCATTACCGTTCGTCACCTGACATCTGTGATCTGTCTCTTCTCTGCTTACATTCTGCGTCTCAGATGCTCAAGCAGAGGGCTGGGCTGGCGCAGTCACACCCCTGAGGGTCTTTGGATGATATATAAGTGACTGCTTTGAGGGGTTTCTGCCCGATTCTCTTCAACAACGATGACAACCACTCACTTTTAAGACCTGCAGCTTTCACAGCTTAAAAATATTTTCCCAAAGGAAAAGGAAACAATTTTCAAGTCATTTCCTTCCTTTTAAGCAGGCATTTGTTTATACTACCAGCCAAGGTTTCAGGCTTCAAGGAAATGTATTTTCCTAGGATGTTGGTCTATAACATTTAAAAATATTAGAAACATTCAAAGCACATGAGAAACAGATTCTACCGGAGGCTGGGGGCAGTGGGTTTGTTGACCTTTCGGTACTGCCCCAGACCCAGAGTAGGCCTTTACTCCAGCTCCCTGGCTCCAGACTCCAGACTCCAAATGTGTTCCACAATATCAAGTCACTCCTTCCCCTCCTCTTCCCTCTTCCATTTTGATAAGTTTGCAAGCAGACTGCAAACTGTCATCTCAACATCTTTACCTTCCACAATGGGATCTCACTAGAGATCGTAGCAGGTGGCAAATTGGTCCGATTTATCATTATTTGCATTTTTAATTTGTGGTATTTTAGGCCCGAAGAGGTTTTTTTTTTTTTTTTTTTTAAATGGGTCTTAAAATGGCAACGCAAACATTGATACATAATTCATTATCTATTTCTCATAATACATGTCGTTAACAACCCATCGACAAACAGAAAAATCATCAACACTTTAAGCAAGATGAAGTTACAGCTTTAGCTTTCTTGTCCCCCTACTCTTCTCCTCTGTGGTGTCTGAGAATAAACTGCTTGTCACTGAAGCACAGTTTACAGCCTTGAAAAGCCTTCTAAGTTGGAGCTTGTTTTTACTCAGGATGACCAAATCTTAAATACCTAGGGTAAAGTGTTTGTTGGGCTTCCAGTTTCTTGACTTGTGAACATTGAATACTTTTCCAATTTAAGCAAAAGGTGAGAAAACAAGAAGACTATCTCTAGTCCCCATTCTGCTTTCTCTTTCCTTCCAAAGCCCTAAATATCCCTCTATAGTATTGCCTAGGATATTGGTCTATAAAATTTGTAGCACTTTATAGCACTTTGCTTGTAGCACTTTGCTTCCTCATCCCCTTCCTATCCCCACTAGATGTTGCTGTCCGCATGACTCTTAAGTTGGAAGAAAGGGTAACATCTGTAATCCTTTTGAAACAACATCTCTATGTATAAACAACTCATATAGACAGAATGCCCAGGAATTTGACTGAGAAGACATCAGCATAATATAGGAGACCCTGAGCATTTTTATCAGGATGAGAATCCAAGCAGGAGAAACCCAACAAGGCTAAGTCAAGAGCAGTATAAAGACCTTATTGTGTTCTTGGTGACAGAAGCTGTAACTCAGCTGAGATAGGCAAATCTCTTATTACTCCATGCTAATCCAGGTACCTTTACACGGAGGCCATTCCATCAGGATGAAACACCTCTGAAAAGCCCATCCGATAGATTTCCTTCTTTTCTCTCCTACCGTGTAGATAAATCAGTGAACCAAACATCATTTGTGGGCTGTGCCTCCCAGATGCCACATGTTCTGTACTGTGTGGTAAGACCAGGAAAACACTCTCTGCCCTCCAGGAGTTTAGTGGTCACTGACACCAGATGGTGCAGCCTAGGATTGGTCTTCACTTATTTAATGTGTTAAGTTTTATCCTTTCAGCCACCTTGTAGCCTTTAGAGCGTCCCCGTTTCTCCAGGTCCATCAGATACCTCTGTGAAATCTATAGGTGTTAGAAGAGTTTAAATCATTGATAGAAGTAATCACTTGCTTCATCAGTGAAATGATTATTTCACTGAAATTCGTAGGGTTTCCTTTATTCAAATATTTATGGAGTGCTTTACTAGATTACTAGGCACCATTCATGGCATTAGGAAGGCCTTACTGGCCATGTCAAGTTTTGATATCTTTCTAGACCCAAGAAGATTAGAAAGACATAAGAAAATCGGTGTATAATTCCTACACTAAAAATAATGGCTTGCAGGAAGACATCTGACTCCAGCCAGAATTTACTGGAGACCTTGACATTGGCTATACTTCTTGCTAATGACTAAACTTTCTTCTGGTGATAAATTAAAAAGACGCTAGAAACAATAGCTTGGGCAACCAGATCCAGGTTTCATGCGTGCTATTTTCTAGTCAGGAAGAGTCACTCCCAGAATGAGTGTTTTAGAGGATCTGGAGGATGACTTAGGTCATCTCTAGTGAGAACCTGAGAGCTTTTTCACACCATTGATGGCTTTGGGTCATCTCCATGACACATGGTCCCGCTAAAGTGGAAGAGACTCTTGAAGAGTGCATTTGAGAACACATTCTTTTTTCTTTTTTTGTGACTTGACTTCCCTCTTACTAATAAGCTGCTCTCTTCTCTGAGAGGATTCATGATGTCAGGAATGCACATACAAGGATAGCTGAATAAGTAATAAAGTTCTAAAGGAACACTTATGTTAATTTATAAGGCACCATTTGTTGACAATCTGAAAGACATTATTTCAAACAAAGGTAACTTGGGGGATGTTAATAGCCATCAAATGCATTTATCATTGCTCTTATTCATTGCATTGTAGAACAGATTTGTCATCATGGTAGTCATGTTCTTAATTGTACATGATTTTCACAATTTACTTGTTAAATCAGAATATCATAGTGGATGCTTTCAACAAACTTCCAGTTTTAGATATTGAATATACTAAAATATGCTAGACTCTGGGTTTTAGTAAAGAAAACAAATGGTTCAGATGTACTTCCAAGTGTTAGTCTAGCATCATTTTATTTAATAAAGCTGGCACGCTCCCAGATTCCAGATAAGCAGAGAACTGTGGCATTATCCATATAATCTGATCCAAAAAATTAAATTGTTTTTTTCTTGGGCAGAAAAATCTAAGTTAATTGTCTTAGCCATTTCTTTGAAATGCTTGTGTGAATTTAGTCTGAAGCCTAGGGAACAAGCAAAATTCCACTAAGCTTCCTTGGGACATCACTGACCTTATTGCTGGTAGATGGTTTATTGTATAGGAACAAGGATTTGAGAGGCAATAACTGCATTCCTTGGGAGTTTCTTTGGTTAATTTCCACATCTACACATGCCAAGTCTCTCTAGATGAGGCTATGTATGTTACAGGATTTATGGAAGTGGCTCCAGTTCAGTAGATGGATCCAAGATAAGGGGACAGATGGAGTAAAATTAGTTTAATTATAGGATTTTTCATCTATTCATAATTTGCAGAGCCCTGCGGCTTCCTGTAGGCCTGGTGGTCTGTGCCTGACTGTGAGTGATCCCGTTCCTACAGAGAGGCTTCACTGGCCTCATGCATGCACAACTAAATGTCCTTCTCTTCAGTCTCAGTGTCTCATACCCCAAATCCTCTAACTCATGTTACTACCAGTCAAGTAAATTTCCAAAACCCTAGCTTTCATTTCAGTCTCCTAATCACAAACTTTCAGCAGCTCACCATTTCTAGGAGGATAATATCCAAACTGCTCAGCTTGATACACAGAGCCCTCTGAGATATGCCCACTCATCTCTTCAGCCTTCCTCCTGCGTGCCCCTAGAGGAAGTCTTTATTGTAGTCACATGGAGCTTCTCATCAGTCCCCTGCCTGCTATGGGCCATTCTCGCCCTTGCCTCCACTT
Source organism: Bubalus bubalis (assembly GCF_019923935.1). Classification (NCBI taxonomy): domain Eukaryota; kingdom Metazoa; phylum Chordata; class Mammalia; order Artiodactyla; family Bovidae; genus Bubalus; species Bubalus bubalis. The sequence goes on along the minus strand of NC_059165.1, from coordinate 63,329,905 downwards.
TCCTCCTCTGAATGCCTGTATCTCTCTCACCACTGATTCAGTTCTTCCTGCTCATTAAAGCCCAGCTCAGTTCTGTTTCTTTTGAGATCTCTCTGAACAACATGGTCCATGGGGCCTCCTTTGCTGTGAGTTGGTGCCCACTCTTGGGCACTAATTGTGTCCCAGGCAGGGGCAACTCTTGTACTGACATCCTGTTTGGACAATGAACTTTTTTCCTGCCAGTGACATCTTGTGCCAGCTTCATTGTCCGCCCCACATGTGACACTTTTTTGCTTGCTTCATGGCATCATAGGCTCTGATTGAATGACAGGATGAGAAATTATGAGCCCAGTTGTAATTTCTTCTCTTTCAGTCACACCTCTGCATTGGAAGGTATCTTTCAGATAGAAACAAGTGAAACTCTGAGAAACAATGTATGAAAAGGGGTTTGACTCATAACTTCCTGGAATGGCTAAGAGCTGGCTCTGGGGTCTGAGTACCTAGATTAGAACAATGGTTTTACCATTTATCTGCTTTATGTTATGTCTCTACCTCTGTGCCCTCATATAAAATGGGCACAATAATGGTACCCATACCAATGGTCATTGAGGTGGTTAAACATCATATAGGTAAGGAAGTTAGTGCTTGGCACATAGTACGTGTCCACTAAATATTCACTCTTAATTTACTAGTAAACTGTTAAAAGAATTAGGTCCCAGTTTTCTCTTTCGGGAGGAATGTCCATTGACAGTAAAAGTGCAGGACCACTATTGAATAATGAACTTTGGAGATGGGTCTCCATCCCTTGGGCTGACCTGGTAGTTCTAAGTGTTCTCAGGGGGCTTGACAAGGGCCCACCTACTGAGATGACAAGTCCAACTCTACAGAGAGAGTTTCATTTTTATTTTGGTGTACTGCCTCCTCAGCCCTTTGACATAACTGTAAGCCTTTTTCAATTCAGCAAGCTATTGCTATTGACTCTAGGATCAACACAGTCCAGGATGGGTTAGAGATATGAACAAGACAAATGAAAAGTGACAAATGTAAACTTGGCGAGACAATCAAGAAGTCCAAGACCTGGACTAGGAAACAATGAAAAGTATTGTAGACATTCCCTTTCTGAGCTGCCTGGGACAGAGCTGGGGCATTTACACCAGAACCACAGTGTAACCTTCCCTGTGCCCTGCAAGTCTCTTAACTGTGTGGATTTGTGTTTGTCAATATGTCACCTAATGGGGCTGCTTTTCCATCAGGTCTATATCTGCCACAGGTTGAGGAAGTTCCATTCCTCCCCAGGAGCCTGAACGGGAGAGACCCTGAGTTAGACAGATCGGCAGACAGCCCACGTGGCTCCTGGACACACCCAGAAGAGCCCACTGGGCTATCTGCCGGCAGGGTGGGAAGTGGGAGAGTTACCTTGAATTCAGTCTCAATGTTGGCTAGTCTGGCTAGCTCGTTGCTGAGCTCCAGAGCGGTGAGGACTGGGTCTTCGCTGGACAGGGACAAGTACGCAGCACTCGCTAGTCCCTTGTAGGCATTCATGCGAGAGCGCGAGTGGCTGAAGGAGTCCTTCCTCTGCTTCTCGGTGCACTCATTGCACTTGCAGAAGTAGTCGTGGGGCCGCTCGATGCGGGCGCCCTTGAGCAGGAGGATGTGCACGATCTCGTACTCCTGGCAGTGGGCCGCCAGGATGATGGGTGTGATGTCGTGCGAAAAGCGCGTGCCGTCCTCGTCGTAAGCGTAGAAGTCGTCGTCGCGCAGCTCCTGCTCCAGCGGGCTGAGCGCCAGGCGCTGGCCCTGCGCGAAGGCCGGGTGGCTGAGGATGGCCTCTACGATGCGCACGTAGCCCTTGCTGATGGCCAGCAGCAGCGCGTCCCCCACCCGCGCCAGGTTCTCCTTCTTGAGCAGCAGCTCTGTGACCTCCAGGTGCTCGTTGCCCACGGCCAGCTGCAGCGCGTTCTGCCCCATGTAGTCCACGCAGTTGAAGTTGAGGGTCTTGGACTCCTCCAGCATTTTCCTGACCACTGGGATGTTGCCATACTCGGCGGAGTCCAGGAAGCGCTCCTCCTCTGGCGTTAGGCTCGTGCCCTTCTCGTTAAACATGTAGGCAGGACCCCTGATGGCCTGGCGGCGGCCCTTTTCTCTCAGTGTCGTGTGCCGGCGCTGCATGTTTTTGAAGGTGCTGCTCCCAAACCTGTGGGGTGACAAGGCAGAGATGCTAGTTACTCTCCTAGGATCCTACGGTTCCCCAGGGAGCAGAGCAAACAGACATCCTTGAGATGAAAAAGAAAGTCATAATTGGAATATTTTGAGAAGTTATGAAATCTTATTAGAAAATATTGACCTAGCACTGAGATTAAGACAAACTGAACAACCTGAACTGTTCTTATACTAATGGAAGAGTATTGGTTTAGTTACCCAGAAGTCTATTCTCCTTCAGTGGAGAAGTGTCTAAAGAGCTGAAATGTGGGTTCAGGGCAAGCTAAGGGTGGAGGTAGAGAGGGTGGGGTCATGATGTGGCTGAAACAGGCTAACAACTGTTTTATTTCCATTTGTGCAAAGTTGAGAATGTCACTTAACTTCTCTGTGCTTTAGCACTGTGCTTTTCTGTGCTTTTACCAATATAACATGGATAACTTTTTGTGTGCCATAAAGTCGGTAGGAGGATTAAGTGAGGTAGCATGCTTGTAGAAAGTACTCAGTCCATGTTGGTCCCCTTCACTTGTTGGTGTGCCCACTTCTTCAGGGCTTCTGCCATAGAAATGGCCACCATGGATACTAAGGCCTTTGCTTCAGGTGTGTTACCCCAGTTGAGCTCCTGCACTATGACAAAACTGCAGCAACACACAGGCGTGGCCACACCTCTGTTTCAGTCCTCTACTGTATTGGGATGTGCTTTCTTCTCATCCCCATGAAGCCTGAGCACCTACCAAAGGTCACGGTGTTGCATGGAGTGGGCCTAGACTCATTGCAGCTTACTGATGGCCACTGATGCAGCCTGCCTGAGGAAATTCAGCTGTAGTTTCTGGATTTTTATATGGATAGAGAAGCAGCTTAGTTTATATGCTGGGTTTATTTCTAACGTGTTGTTCTTCCCCATTGTGGCACAGTGTAGACGTTAATACAATACTATTAGTAGTAGTCAACATTTATTAAGCCCTTCTGATATGCCAGGAACTGTACTAAGAGGTTTATATACTTCACATATACTGCCTGTGGAATTTTTGTATCGATTGTAGGTACTATTATTATCCTTATCTTGGATGACCATCTTGAGACAAGTGAGGCTGAGAGATAGGCTTTCAAGTTAGAAGATCAAGAGTAGGCATCCTGGCTCCACCTGTTGCCAGCCTTGTGATTCTGGACAAGTTACCTACTCTTTAGTTTGTTGGGGTTTTAAAATGGCAGAATGGAGAAAATAATAGCCGGATATCCCGTCTCTAGTTCACCTTGGCTGCTCGAGCAGGTCCCCAGTTCAAGATGCTTTAACTATAAAATAGAGAGTCTGGACCAGGTGTTCCCTAACTTGAACCTCTCAAACTATTTATTCTCCAGTTGGCCCTACCCATATTTTTTCGTCTTCTCCCGCTCATATTATTCAAATAATATTAGCATGTGTGCATTTCAATAAGAAAGTTTCTGTTCTAAAGAGTACATACTTGGGGATTGGTTTTGAACTATTTCCCATGTTCCCAATTGTCTTTTTGTTATTGGTCATGTCTCGATGCATTAAGAGTACTCAGTATTTCATTTAAGTCATCTGTAAAAGATAAAAATAATCACAGAGGATGGTTTTTAAATTATACTTAGTGTTTTGAGATTTAAAAAAAATGTAGTGCCATTCAGTTTTGTGATTTTTAAAAATTTGGGCTCTATTTAGTTTTCTGCTAATTTTACCTTTTGACATGCTCTAGTTTTAGCTCTTCTGGGGGGCCCAAATCTGGTGGTAAGCAGAGACTTGAGGTCAGACTGTACTCTGATCATGCTTAGGCCTGAGTCACGCTTCTTGGGAGAAGCTGCTAAACTATTCAGTGGAACAGCTTCTTTATCTGCAAAAAAGTGAAAGCAATAATGATGGGCAGCTCCCTCAAAAGGCAACTGTGGATGATAAATCCTGATGGAGTGCTCCTTGCTTCTTTAGGAAGAACTTTCTGAACTGCCATCCACTCTTCTAAAGTGCACGTTGATAAAAGATTTCTGGGGAAAATGTTCTCAAAATTCAACTTTATGAGCTCCTTCTTAGCTCATTTCTCTCAACAATGCCATCATCCCAGGGAGAAAGGGTGCTTGTTGATAACAATGCTAACCATATATTGGGAGTCCAAAAGAGAACTTCAGATGAGAGAGAAGGACTCACAAATTGGGCACAGACATTTATTGTTATAAGTTTTCAGAAGGAGAGGCAATAACTGAGTTGAAAGCTAAGCAGTCACCTCAGTTGTGTCCCCAAAGGGCCTTATTTCAGATGATATGAGCTCAGTTTCAAGGTCTGTTATCTGGGGACACACACTCAGGTGGGAGTTAAGCCCACAAAAGACTAAACCTCTTTCTTGTGGGATTTCTCAGCCTGTCCTCTGATGAGGCTTCTCCCCTCTCAGGAGCACCTCTCTGGACGAGCCATCACAACTCAACCTGAGAATCAGCCCAGAGCACCTGAGCAGTGTGTCAGAGATGTAACAGCAACTGTCTTGGAACCAGAGCTAGAGCTTGATTCCACATCACTTTTATGTTAGAAGTCTGCTCAGGTGGGAGAATAGGTCAGGCACCAAGGTCATGATACCAAGAACACACAACTGTTACACAGCAACAAGCCACGGAGAGAGTAATTCAAAGGAAATTTAATGATACTGAACCAGGTCAGAGCAGAGAAACATCTCACAAGGAACACAGAAGTACCCAATCTAAATTCAGAGTCCATGTGGATGCCTACAAACCTAAAGAATGTTAAAGCATCATTTGTTAATCCCCCCATTAAACAAACAAACATAAAAAGCAAGGTATTAACATTTTCATTTTTAGTTGAAGAACCCAAGGTAGATGAAGCAAAAAGACTAAAGCTTAGGGCAAATAATTTCTACACAAGAGTAGTGCACTATATAAACCCTGATGTTTCTATAATAATCATGTTTTATCAAAGAAAAAAATACAAGTGTAGCTAGAATTTATCAGAAGTTAAAATGTCCTCTTCATTTGGCATGTATTTTTCTGAATGACCTTGAAAGCAGACACTCAGATGTAGTAAGAAATAAACAAGCCTGTCTTTCCCATCCTTATATCCCTCAGCTTTGAGATACATTTGGATGCTCAAAGAATTGTCAGTTCTGCTCCTCTTCATACAGAATCTGACATTGATGAAACGTTATGGCCCTTCAAATCATGTTTGCAGACAGGCATATAGTGGGACAGGCTACTCCATGAAATAGCTCTCAACATAAGGTTTTCATAGCAAACCCTAGAGCTCTGTGAATTGATTCTCATACTGATGGAGGCCTTTTAACCTCATTGGGAGTCCTTATTAGCTCCAACTTATAGTCTAATGATGCTTTTAAGACATTTGTTTTATTTTTTCCAGCTTTATTAAGGTATAATTGATAAAATTGTATACATTGAGGTGATTTGGTATGTATGTTTTGGTTAGAACATTTACATTCTATTCTCAGCAAATTTCAATTATATAATACAGTGTTATCAACTACAGTTACCATGTTTTTTACATTAGATATTCAGACCTTTTTCATCTTGTAACTGAAAGTTTGTAACTTTTTTTTGTGTGTGTGTGCCTGCATGTTCAGTCATGTCTGACTATTTGTGACCCTTTGGATTGTAGCCCACTAGCATCCTCTGTCCATGGGATTTTTCAGGCAAGAATTCTGGAGTAGGTTGCTATTTTCTTCTCCAGAGGATCTTCCTGACCTAGGGACTGAACCTGTATCTCCTGTGGCTCCTATATAGGCGGATTCTTTACCCACTGAGCCATCAGGGAAGCCCTTTTACCAACCTCATTTCCCCCCATTTAAGCATTTATATACCTATGAAAATATTTAGCTATTGGATCCTTGCCATTTAATCTTGACCTTATAGATAATCAGGCTCTAGCCATATTTTTCACATGGGTTGGAAAGAATCCACAAAAGATGATATGTCAGAAAGATAAAGTCATTTGATCCATAATAGCTGGTGGCCAAAGCTCACACTCATGAATCAGATGTGTTGCTCTCCTGGACTCAGAATCTTGTCAACTGAGCAAAATGATTCTCTTTAAAATGCAGTTAGCATTTGATTGCCCTTTCTTTAATATTTTTCTTAAAAATGAACTTTGAATGCAAATGCCTTTTTATTTGCATATATTATTGAGATAACAAGTGATCAAATTCATCAAACACCTCAATTAAGATACTGTGTATCTTTTTCATTTTCCATAAATACATACATTGACATTTGATGTCATTGAGAAGGAGGATTTCAGTGGAAACAAAACCATATTTGAAAGGAGGACTGATTATTAAACTCCCTCTTGATCCCTTGGTTGCTATTTTTATCAAGCTGCTCTTACAGATGCTTCAGCCAATCTGAAGGAAGCTAGATGTCAGTGATCCTTAAAAAGTATAAATTCCACACCCTAAGTCCCTCTGCAAAAGAGCAGGACCACAGAGCCTTTTGAAGACAAGGACTGTGGTTAATTACTGATGAAGCAAAGGTCATGCTTAATCAAAATGTCTTTTTAGAGATTTTTGTAAAATTGCTACATGCATCATAGGTCTTTATAGATATATTATCCAAGTCTGAAAACAATTCAGTCAGTGACATTCCACAACTAAATGTAGCACCAGACAATATCCTGGAGTCAGGTCATTCATCCAGGAAAACCTGGCTCTGGTCTGTGCATCCTCTCAAGTGTACATGTTGTGAGTTTTAGTTCAAAGCAACAGTGATGAAATACTCAAGTGATTTCAAGTTTTCTCATAAACCTCAGTTCTCTTACCAATAGAAAAGAAGTATTAAAATCTACCTTCTATGGGCCTTAAGATGAAAGTCATGATAAAAAATGTGATTCAGATGCCCTGGATACTATAAAGCCTTATACAAATTTCCATCAAAATAATGATGAGCACTTTATATATCAGTACGCTTAAGTAAATGATTATATATTGACTTACACTTTACTCTACACTGATATGTAAAGCTTAACTATTTTTCTAAATGACTATAAAATAGCTTGACTTAACATATATTATACATTTGCTGTGTGCCAGACACTGTGCTAACTGCTTTATATGAACTGTTTTAAATTCGCACCAATCATATGATAAGGTTGGCTATTTTCCTTAATGACCAATTGTTATGATTAACACCTATTACACATTAACCACATTGCAGGAACCATGCTGAGAACTTTACATGCATTATCACTTTAAACCCTCATAAACTATATGATATACTTGCTATTGTCATTCCCATTTAACAGATGATAAAGTGAAGCTCAGATAAAATAACCACTTTGGCCTACACAACTTGTGAGGTGAGGCTACATAATTTGTGAGTGTAGGCTATTGTTAAGAGTCTAAACTGTCTGATTTCAAAGCATGTGCTTTTAGCTGGTATGTCACTGCCATCTGTCTTATTCCTGCTTTTTCCTCCCCCCTCCCCCTGTTTCCTTAGACTGTAGAATTTCCCACTAGAGTGCAGGATCCATGAGGGCAGGGGAATTACTTGTTTATATGGTATATGTACCTGGCACCCAGTACCCCTCATGCTTGGTATATGATGCATGGTTAAATATCTTAATTCTTAAATACTTGAATTTGGGTTGTTTATTAAGGAAGGCCAATAAAACAGAGGTGTTAATGTTTACTCGGAGAAGGCAATGGCACCCCATTCCAGTACTCTGGCCTGGAAAATCCCATGGACAGAGGAGCCTGGTGGGCTGCAGTCCATGGGGTTGCTAAGATTGGACATGACTGAGCAACTTCACTTTTCACTTTCATCCATTGGAGAAGGAAATGGCAACCCACTCCAGTGTTCTTTTTTTTTTTTTTTTTTTCCAATTCACTCCAGTGTTCTTGCCTGGAGAATCCCAGGGACTGGGGAGCCTGGTAGGCTGCCCTCTATGGGGTCGCACAGAGTCGGACACGACTGAAGGAACTTAGCGGCAGCAGCAGTTAATGTTTACTAGTATCCTCTTCCTTATAAATACAGGAGCTACATAATCCTTTACCTATTATTTCCCATTTGTAACTGACAACTTTTAAAATAAAGTATGAGTTCCAAAGGGAAACTAGTTTCCAGTTAGCTTCACTATAAATAATGACCAGAAGTTGAAAGGTGAGACTGCTAATATCAGAGGGTGTATTAAGTCTTGTGGGTAACTGAGGCATTCCCACATCTCAAAATAAAACATTTATTTCCAAAGGCATGCAATTTATTTCTAAGTATCATCTCCTTTATTTTATTAAAGTTGAAGTAAGGTAGTACATATAAATTACAGTGCTTAGTAATAATTGCATAATATTAACTATTTTAGTTTAATACAATTATAATAATTGTGGATCCAAAGCATGCAAATTCCTACCTAAGCTAGTGAAAATAATCTGTGCAACACATATATTTTGAATAAAAAAGATATTCACTATTTACTCCATGAATGTATATTCATGAATGAATAAATAGTGAATATCTTTTTTATTCCCAGAAGAATGAATTCATATACCTTGCCAATCATGTCCTATAGGAAAAAAGCAAAGCATCTTTATGCTACTCAGTAGTATACAATGTACAAAGTGAAAGTCGCTCAGTCGTGTCCAACTCTTTGTGACCTCATGGACTATACAGTCCATAGAATTCTCCAGGCCAGAATACTGGAGTGGGTAACCTTTCCCTCCTCCAGGGGATCTTCTCAACCCAGGGATCGAACCCAGGTCTCCCGCATTGCAGGAAGATTCTTTACCAGCTGAACTATCATTACAATACATCATATTGAGATATTGAGATATACTTTCTAAACACTTAAGCTAATGTGGGATTTTTTTTTCTCCCATTGCATCTTGGAGTGAAAACATTATCCAGTGTTCTTGAATGTTAATAAGTGATTTTGTCAGCAATTTTCACCAAATAACATCATTTAGAAAAGCAGTTATTCTTAATATTTTCAAACTACCTTATATATTAGCTGTGCAAGTGTAACTAGTGCTTTGTGTATGCTTCTTTGATTTTTCTTTTTATTTCCTTATTGGTCTATTAAGAATTAGGGAGTTGTGAAACAGATATCTTATTGTGTGTAGAACCAATAAGTTCTAATAGTTATGTACTTTTTTTCTTCCAAAGATTTGTCTTGGAATAAAATAGATATGTGTATAACCTTTTGATTGTTTATTGACCTCTGTGATGAAAGAGTCTAAAATAAACATCTAGTACCACAAAAGTAAGAAGAAGCCCTTAAATCATGAAATGCAATGCTGAGAAAAGTGCCATGCTGAATATTCATCTTGGGGTGGGCAGTGCCGATTGCTTTTCCTAAGCAAGAAATCCTCTCATCCAGGATACCACATGCACATGCAATTAGTCTCAGTGAGGCTTCGCATAGTTTTGAATTTTTTCTGGGTTAATTACTGCCTAAAGGAGTTAGCTAGTTTATATGCCCCTAAGCTTAGGAGCAACAGTATTTAGAAATACATTTTTTTAAACTTCTAATCATGACATAGAACTTTGGTAAATTGTTAAATAAGTGAATCAATGTCATTGTTTAAAAGATCATAGAGAGTTTGAATCATATCCATAGTGAATATTCTGGATTTAATGTGAACTCATTCATAAATCTGATGTGTGCTTCAGAAATAGGACCCACCAGCAGGTGGCATTCTGAGGCAAAAATTCACTGAGTGCCTCCAGAAGGGTCAATCATTATTGCCTCTTTCAAATCTACCCTAAATCCATTAAGCCTTTAAATCACAATTAATGGCAGTAGCATCCTGGTTATGTCTACTCAATCATACTTAAGTGAATTTATTATGCGACTTCAGACTTAAAGAGGGAGATGCTGTGTTCCAGAGTTTCAAAGCTTGTGTCAAAGCTCTGCCAGATTACATCTCTTTTATTAAAAGCATATTCGTTATATTTAGGTGGATGTCTAAAGCACACATTTTCAACAAAAAAGGAAAGAAAAATACTAATCTCCTTCTTCCCACCTGTAGTTCTTTAAAAGTGGCAGCTTATTAGAATGTATCATCTTTCTCCTCATACCCCTGTATTTATATTAAGATAACCACAGCCACCAAAAAATATCAAATTAAAAAACTGTCAGTAGTGAAGTAGGAGGCGATGAGACAACACACATACTCTCTTCTGGGAATAAAACTGCACTCTAGCATAAAAGGACTGGGATACCAGGATGCGTTGCTTATTTCTAAAAGGCTTTGTAAACTTAGACTTTCAATGAAAAGTAAAAGAAAAAAAAATCTCTACTAACCTAGCAAATAATAAAGACTGTAAATCCAGATTTACATCTAAAACCACAAGCAATGCACAAGAGGGAGAGGGCTAATAAATAAAAGTTTAATACCATATTTCAGCGAGAAAACAACCTCTACTGGAAAAATCATTATGAAAGAATCATCATAGCTGCTTACATTGAGGGTGAAATACGCAGGCTTGTCCCTTCTCTAGATGACCGGAATCCGGTGTTGAGTCGCGGGAATCTGGCTCCCCATGGGTGGTAGCTGAACAGATGCCACTCTCCGTGGTGCTGAAGTATGAAGCTGGTCGAGTGAGTGAAGTTGTGAGGATGTGAAAGCGCACTCCACTGTCCTTTGTGTTGCAATAGTGAAAACTCGCCTTCCGTGGTGGCAGACCCGCTTTACTGTTCTTTTCCTAGTCCGGGGGAAATTTCCCACGGAACATGACGGAGAAGGATCCGTGTGTGAGACAGGCATGCGGTGTGGTGATGGGTTGTTACAGTCCCCACCCCCTCTCCCAGTAGCTTTGAAACGGAGATAGCAACTCTGCCTTCCTACCACAGCTCCTGAGGATTTCTGCGTGCCCCCACTCAAGCTCCAGAGCGGTGTATAACACACACACACACCCCTCTCAATTATATAAGGTAGCGGATTCTGGCGCCTGAAGCAGAATATTCATCTGTTAAATGAAAAATGAGGGATGAACTGGTTTTCTACCTGTTGTGTCTATGTGTGTTTACAGAGGGAAGGAGTTGAAAAGAAAACTAAAACTAGAGGAACCTTAAGAATAACAGAATCAGTTTACTTTAATAAGCTTTAAGGTCACACTCCACTTTGTCTTCTGTGAGCAATGCATTTTGTAACTTTAACCTTTTGTTTCATGATCTTTTACCATTGTCTAGCATCAGAAAGAGAGCAGTGACGTAGATCAAGTCTGATGCTAGTAAAAATGCTTAAAAAGGGTTAGCTTTCATTTGTAATGTTCCACTTTTTGAAGGGAAATTCCTAATGTAAAACCCATTTCCCTACAGTCCCCACTGCCACCAGTTGCTGTGTTAACAAATGATCTATGATTCTTAAACACTAAGGTATTTTGATGGCCTCATTGGAGAGAAACCTCCTTAATTGAAATATTACTTGTGTAAGAGAAATACCAGGATTAGTCCCAGGATCTACCTGGGTCACTGAACAATAAATCAGAGTACTTATTCTTTGAAACCAACTCATGGTTGACAACTAACAGTCTAAATACTTAGGATTAAAGAGTTGGCTTTAATATATTTTGCACAATGTCATTCTAGGTTTATATGCAAATCAGTTGCATTGGTTCATTAATGTGCTACTAGCGTTTTTTCTGCATATAACATGGTATGTGGGAAAAAACCCTGGAATTTTGATTCACTTATTAACTGTGTGACCTTCAGCATAATACTTAACCTCACGGAATCTCAGTCTTCTCATATGTAAATGGTGGGTGAAAATGGGTAACAATGCTTTTCCAAATGTGTGCATTTAAGAGATGCATAGTAAGTTTGAATGTTCTTCCTCCCTCCTTGTTCCAGAGAAGTTAAAGTGATGATCTAGTTAAAACTCTAAAAAGCTTGACAAGAAATTAATTTGATTCCTATAAGCCTCTTCACAAACTCTTCCTTGTTAATGATTGTGGTTTATGGAATGAAATGCTATTTTAAAAAGAAATTTCCTCAACATTAAGACTTTCTCTTTAAAAATTTTATGGTCTTGAAGGACAAGGGAATTTTATTGTTAATTAAAATCAGCAACAAATACATTTAATTCATTTTGAATAAAGTGTTAATGAATTAAGAGCTATTTAGTATTGCACTGAAGTGTAGGAAAAAAATATGTGAAGCCAACAAAAGTGTCTTACCCAACCCCAGAGTTAGATTAGCTGTGGCACTGATCATATCTCTTTGATTGGGCTCCTCATCATCATGATTAGTGAAGCAATACAGAATAAAATATTCTTAATTTTAGAATATTTTTTGAAGACTACTAGTTTGTGGCTTTTAGTTGATAATGATAGAGATGAATTCTTATTATATTCTGTTTTTAATAAATAACCAAGAGAAATTCTAACACGAACCATGTTGTTTCCATTCATGATGAGCTCATAAAAGAGCAAACCATATTTTAAGAAATGTTCCAATAACAGTACAATAGCCATATATATGAAGGAAAGGAGCTAATTATTTTATAGATAAATAAATTGAAAATAGGTCAGAATCAGCTCTTCAAAAGTGATAGGAGAAGATGATGTTTTATGAAGAATCCAGCCTTCAGTATCCACATTATTAGGGAGTTTTTATCACTTCTGGAGGATATTATACACAACATTTGGTTCAATGGGTAAATACTTGTAATATGAAAAAAGTTATATACATATCAAAGTATTCTAATATGTAAAATGCAGAAATAATTAGATTCTTACTATCCACAGCAAAAGTTCAGAAGATGATAGATTTCTGAACAAGATCTTGAACTTTGATTTTTCTTAGGCTCATAGTGGACTACATAGCACTTCTTGTCAAACTTGTGTTTCGATTCCAAGTATTCTATTCCCCAATGTGTCACTTAGTTTTATCACCTATAAAATGAAGTAATAACAGCCCCTCACTGAGTTACAATGAAGATAAAATGAGAGATCTCACATAAAGTGCTTATAGCATTGCCTGGCAGAGAGTCAGAGCTCAGCATATGTCAGCTTTCATTCTTTAAAAAAAAATTTTTTTTTAGTTATAATTAACATACAATATTATAGTAGTTTCAGCCGTATGACATAGTGATTCAGTATTTTTATATGAAAGGTCACCACAGAAAGTCCAGTTACCATTCATCACCATACAAACCTGATACATTGTTCTTGACTATTTTCCCTGTGCTGTACATTATATCCTTGTGACTTACTTTATAGCTAGAAGTTTGTATCTCTCAATCCTCTTCACCCATTTCACCCATTCCTCTATCCCCATCCTCTCTGACAATCAGCAGTTTGTATCTGTGAGTCTGTTTCTCTTTTGTTTGTTTGTTTTGTTTTGAATTCCACATAAGGGAAATCATATGGTATTTGTCTTTCTTTCGGACTTATTTCACCTAATAACTTGTTGGTCTCCTCATGTTGTTGCAAATGGCAAGTTTTCATTCTTTTTTTTGGCTGAGTAAATATTCAACATATATATATAGACACACACACACACACACACACATATATATATCATTTTCATTTATTGATGGCAGGATACTTTCATATTCTTGACTATTGTAAATAGTGCTACCCTGAACATAGGGGTACATATATCTTTTGAAAGCAGTGTTTTTTCCTTTGGATAAATTCTCAGAAGTGGACTTGCTGAACCATATGGTAGTTCATTTTTAGTTTTTTGTTTTTTTTTTTTAAGGAAACTCTCTACTGCTTTCCATAATGGCTGCACTAGTTTACATTGTGGCCCACAGTGCATGACATCCTCACTAAAACTTGATGTTTCTTGCCTTTTCGATAGTGTCTATTCTAGCAGGTATGAGGTGATTTTTATTTGTGTTTCCCTGGGGACTAGTGATGTGGAGCATCCTTTGCATTTAGTAGGTTGCCTTTTCATTTTGTTGGTGGTTTCTTTCACTCTGTAAAAGTCTTTTGGTTTGATGTACTTCTATCTGTTTATTTTTAGTTTTGCTGCCCCTTCTGAGGAGACATATCCAAAAAATATTACTACGATTGATGCGAAAGAGGTTATTGCCTGTGTTTTATTCTAGCAGTTTTATGGTTTCAGGTCTTATTTTTAAGTTATTAATCTATTTTGAGTTCACTTTTGTATATGGTGTAAGAAAGTGGTAGTTTCATTAATTTGGAAATTACTGCCCAGTTTTCCAACACCATTTATTGAAAAGACTGTCTTTTCCCCATTGTCTATTATTGCCTCTGTTATAGACTAATTGACTATATGAGCATGGGTTTATTTCTGGACTCTATTCTATTCCATTGATCTTTGTATTTGTTTTTGTGCTATGTTATACTCTTTTGGTTACTGTGACTTTGTAGTATAATTGCAAGTCTAGGAGTGTAATACTTCTTTGGCAAAATTGCTGTGGCTATTTGGAGTCTTTTGTGGTTCTATACAAATTTTGGGATTATTTGTTCTAGTTCAGTGAAAAACACCATTGCTATTTTGATAGAGATTGCATTGTTATCTGTTAGCTTGCTTTGGGTAGTATGGGCATTTTAATGATATTGATTCTTCCAATGCATGAATATGATATATTTTTCAATTTATTTGTGTTAGTTTCAATTTCCTTCCTCAGTGTCTTGTAGTTTTCAGAGTAAAGGTCTTTCTCCTCCTTGGTTAACTTTATTCCTAGGAACTTTATTCTTTTTGATATAGCTGTAAATGGGATTGTTTTCTTCATTTCTCTTTCTGATAGTTCATTATTAGTTTATAGAAATGCAACAAATTTCTATATATTTTGTATCCTGCAACTTTACTGAATTTATTTATTAGTTCTTATAGTGTTTTCGTAGAGTCTTTGGAGGTTTCTGTATACAGTATTGTGTTATCTGCAAATGACAATTTTACTTCTTCCTTTCCAATTTGGATGACTTTTATCTTTTTTGTTTTGCCTAATTGCTGTGGCTAGGACTTCCAAAACTTTGTTAAATAGAAGTGGTAAAAGTGGGCATCCTTATTTTGTTTCTGAACTTAGGGGAAAAGTTTTCAGCTTTTCACCATTGAATATGATGTTAGTTGTGAGTTTGCCATATATTGCCTTTGTTATGTTGAGGTATTTCCCTCTACACCCACTTTGTTGGGTTTTTATCATACACAAATGTTAAATTTTGTCAAGTGCTTTTTCTGCATTTGTTGAGATGAGCATGTGATTTTTATCCTTTGTTAATGTGCTATGTTATGTTGATTGGTTTATGGATATTAAGCCATCCTTACTTAAAGCCCTAGAATGATTTCCACTTAGTTATAGTTTATAATTATTTTTATGTAGTTTTGAATTTGGTATGCTAATATTTTTGACAGTTGTTGTATTTATGTTCACCAGGTATATAGGCCTATAATTTTTTTTTGATGTCTTCATCTGGTTTTGTTATTGGGGTAATGTTGATCTCTTGAAATGAATTTGGAGGTCTTCCTCCTTCTCCAGTTTTTTTGGGGGAATAACTTGAAAAGGAGAGGTATTAACTCTGGTATAAATGATTGGTATATTCACCTGTGGAGCTGTCTGGAGGGATTTTTTGTGTTTTTTTTTATTACTGATTCAGTTTTGTTGTAATTCATCTATTCAGAATTTCCATTTCTTCATGGAAAATTATGTATTTCTAGAAATTTATATGTTTCATCTAGGTTGTATAATTTGTTGGCATTGACATATAATCATTCATGATGTTCTCATGTGATTTTTTTTTTTTTTTTGTATTTTTGTGATGTCAGTTGTAATTTCTTCTCTTTCATTTCTGATATAATTTATTTAGTCTCTCTCTTAATTATTTTTAAAAAGAATTAATTAATTAAACAATTTGGCTGAACTGAGTCTTAATTGCACCTTGTGGGATCTAGTTCCCTGGCCAGGGTTTGAACCCAGGCTACCTGAGCCCCTAGTCTGTCTCTTCATTCTTAGTAAGTCTGGCTAATGATTTGTCGATTTTGTGTATCCTTTCAAAGAATCAGCTCTTACTTTCATTGATCTTTTCTGTTGTTTTTTAGTCTCAATGGCATTTATTTCTGCTTTGATCTTTATTATTTCTTTCCTTGTACTAACTTTCATTTTTGCTTGTTCTTTTCTAATTTTTTAAAAATCATACAGTTATATTGTTTATGTGAGTGTTTTATTATTTCTCAAGGTAAACTTTTACCACTGTGAACTTCCCTCACAGAACTGCTTTTCCTGCATACTATAGATTTTGGAAAGTTGTATTTTCATTTGTCTCAAAGTATTTTTTTGATTCCCTCTTTGATTTCTTCATTGATCCATTGATTGTTCAATAACGTGTTGTTCAGTCTCCACATTTGTGTTTTTTCTAGTTTTCTTCTTGTAGTTGATTTCTAGTTTCATGCTGCTGTAGCCTAAAAATATGCTTGATGTAATCTCAGTCTTCCTAAATTTGTTGAGAATCATTTTGTGGCTTATCATGTGATATTTCATGATGAAACTTCCATGTGCACTTGAAAAAAATGTGTATCCTTCTGCTTTAGGATGAATGTTCTACATATATCTATTAAGTTCATCTGATCTAATGTGTCATCTAAAGCCAATGTTTCCTTGTTGGTTTTCTGTCTGAATGACCTGTTCAATGATGTAAGAGGCATATTAAAGTTCCCTACAATTATTGTATTGTTGTCTCTTTCTCCCTGTATTTCAATTAATATTTGTTTTATATATTTAGATGCTTTTCCTCTGGGCTCATAAATGTTTACAGATGTTATATCCTCTCGTTGGATTGACCTCTATATCATTATGTAATGCCCTTCTTTGTCTTTTGTCTTTGTCTTTGTTTTAAAGTCTATTTTGTCTGATATGAGTATTTCTACTTTTCTTTTCTATTTGCATAGGGTATCTTTTTTCATTCCTCTACTTTTAGTCTCTTTTAGTCTCTTTGTTTTTATATCTGAAGTGTCTCTTGTAGATGGTATATAGATGGGTCTTATTTTTTTATTCATTCAGCTGCTCTCTGTCTTTTATTGGAGGAGTTAACCATTTATTATACTAATTACATAACATTAAGGGTTATTGACAGGTATGCTCTTACTGCTGTTTTGTTAACTGTTTTCTGGCTGTTTTTGTCATTCTTCTTTGTTCCTGTCTTCTCTTGATTTTTTCCTTTGTTGTCTGATGGATTCTTTAGTATTGTGTTTGGATGCCTTTCTCTTTATTTTTTGTGTATCCATTATAAATTTTTGGCTTATGTTTCATATGTATAGACTTGTATAGATTGCTATTTTAAGCTGATAGTAACTTAAATTTTAAGGCATTGTAAAAGCAGTACATTTTTACTTCCTTCTCTTTATGTTTTTGATATAATATTTTACATCTTTTATTTCTATATCCTTTAATTGCTTGTTGTAGCTACAATTGATTTTTCTAGTTTTGTCTTTTTACCTTTAATCTAACTAATTAAGTGGTGGATCCATGCCTTTACTATATACTTACTTTGACCAATGAGGTTTTCTCTTATATATATTCTTATTTCTAATTGTGGCCTTTTATTTCTACTCAAAGAAAACCTTTTAGCATTTCTTGTAATGCTGGTTTAGTGGTAATGAACTGATGTAATGTGGGACTTCCTTGTTAGGGTGCTTGATCAAGGGGAACTGAAATAAAAATTGGGTAGTAAAGAGTTTATTGACTCTTTAATTATAGAAATTAACATTCTGGCAAGGATCCAGGAGATGGTATTAAGTACCTGCTAGGCTGGTCCCTGGAAACATGAAAAAAGCAATGGCTCACAGTACCCAAAGATGAAATGAGAATTTCCACAGCAGAGGATGGAGAAGGGAAATTAAAAGCTTGTAGATGTGGCAATGCTGGAATTATTGTTTCCATAGAAGGCTCATGATGATTAACTTCATGGGACCTTAGGTTAGGGTTAGGGAGAAATATCAATAACCTCAGATATGCAGATGATACCACCCTTATGGCAGAAAGCAAAGAACTAAAGAGCCTCTTGATGAAAGTGAAAGAGGAGAGTGAAAAAGTTGGCCTAAAACTCAGCATTCAGAAAACAAAGATCATGGCATCTGGTCCTATCACTTTATGGCAAATAGATGGGGAAACCATGGAAACAGTGACAGACTTTATTTTTTTGGACTCCCAAATCACTGCAGATGGTGACTGCAGCTGTGAAATTAAAAGACACTTGCTCCTTGGAAGAAAAGCTATGACCAACCTAGACAGCAGAGATGTTACTTTGCCAAGAAAGGTCTGTCTAGTCAAAGATATGGTTTTTCCAGTATTCATGTATGGATGTGAGAATTGGACTATAAAGAAAGCCAAGTACCAATGAATTGATGCTTTTGAACTGTGGTGTTGGAGAAGACTCTTGAGAGTTCCTTGGACTGCAAGGAGATCCAACCAGTCAATCCTAAAGGAAATCAGTCCCAAATATTCATTGGAAAGACTGATGCTGAAGCTGAAATTCCAATACTTTGGCCACCTGATGCAAAGAACTGATTCATTTGAAAAGACCCTGATGTTGGGAAAGATTGAAGGCGGGAGGAGAAGGGGAGGACAGAGGATGAGATGGTTGGATGGCATCACCGACTCAATGGACATGAGTTTGAGTAAACTCCGGGAGTTGACAATGGACAAGGAAGCCTGGCGTGCTGCAGTCCATGGGGTCGCAGAGAGTCGGATGTGACTGAGTGACTGAACTGAACAGAACTGACCTAGGGCACACGTCTTTTACTAAGAGCATAAGAAATGCTTTTTTAAGGAGAGCTCCAGTATTACTAAAATTTTCAGTGTAATTCTTCTCTGTAGGTCAGGGTTAATAGTTGTTTTTGTTTAGTCACCAAGTCATGTCTGACTCTTTGTGAGCCCATTGACTGCAGTGTGCCAGGCTTCCCTCTCTTTCACCATTTCCTGGAGTTTGCTCAAACTCATATCCATTGAGTCAGTGATGGCATCCAACCATCTCGTTCTCTGTCATCCCCTTCTCCTCTGCCTTCAATCTTTTCCAGCTTCAGGGTCTTTGCGAATGAGTCCGCTTATTGCATCAGGTAATCAGAGTATTGAAGCTTCAGCATCAGTCCTTCCAGTGAATATTCAGAGTTGATTTCCTTTAGGATTGACTGGTTTGATCTCCTTGCTATCCAAGAAACTCTCAAGAGTCTTCTCTAGCACCACAGTTTGAAAGCAGTAGGATAGTTGTTATAGAACTTAGCTCAATAGCAGTGGTCTTAATAGATCCCTGAAACAATGGAGTCAGGTTTACTTAAACACCCTAAGCCAGACTGTTGTAATATTGTAATGACAAGCAAAACTGGATTGTCAGTCAAGAGTATAACCTATAGAATTTTAGAAATTTTAATAGAAAACGGTATTTATAAGAACAAAATAAATGGGTAGCTAACTGATATACTATTCCATTTGTGCTTGTAGAAAAATTAAGAAAGGATGACTGGTAGGCTGAGAGTCTATTACTTTAATAAAAAGTCATGATCCTAAATGTATATTACTTAAAGAAGCCAATCTGGAAAGTCTATATATCATACAATTCTAATGATATGATGTTCTTGGAAAGGCAAAGCTATATTGACAGTAAGAAGATCAGTGGTTGCCAGGGGTTAGCAGGGAGGGAGAGATGAATAGCCATAGTACAGAAGATTTTTAGGGCAGTAAAACTATTCTTCATAATACCATAAAGATGGATATTTGTCATTATACATTTGTCAAAACCCATAGAATATACGACACCAAAAGTGAACCCTAATGTAAGCTGTAGACTTTGAGTGATAATGATGTGCCAGTGTAGGTTCATCAGTTGTAATAAATATACCACTCATTTTGGGCATGGTGATTGTTGGGGAGGTGGTCCATATGAGGGGACAGGGGATATACAGGAACACTCTGTACTTACTGCTTAGTTTTACTATGAACTGCTAAAACTGCTTTGAAAAATAGTCTTTTTTTTTTTTTTTAAGGTCATGATCTTGCCTAGTTCCTGGACCTGACCCAATTTTTAGCCCTGGAAACCACTGATTAAAAACGTGGGAAAGAACAGCTAGGATCTTTATGATAATGATTTCTCTAATCCTTCCCCACAGGATCCTTTGGTCATTTACTTGAACAGCTTTGCACTAGGAAAAAGAGAAAGGGGAATGTCCAGGCATGTTGAGATACAGAGTCTGAGTTGACATTAGAACCCAGGGCCCCAAAGCCTCATTGTGGCCCACTTGTCAGAATGGTGGTATGCAATGGCCAGGTGATAAGTTGCGTGCTGGCCAGCATAGAGCTTAAAGGAGATCCAGTGTGTCCATGAATCCACCTGACAGCCAGTTCTCTGGTCCTGGAATATTAAGTGAGTTTGGCATACTTGGCAGATGTAACCTCTTCATTGAGTTCTAGTTATGTGGGGTAAGAACTGTCACAGTGGGGAAGATCAAGTGAAAGGCTCTTGAGGCTATCCCTCATACCTCCTACAGTAACGTAAAAAAGCAGTAGGGCATCCTGGAGAAGAAAAGTAGTGGGGATTAATAGCGCTCCTTAGGATTAAAAAAATACAGAAGTATAACTCCCAAGATACTTATATTTAATTGGTCAGTCTAACACCTGCAGAAACCCATGGTCTGCGGGTGATACCTGTAGATTACTGCAGGTTCAAGCATATAATAATCCCAATCATAGCCACTGTACTAGATATGGTATCTTTATTGGTGTAAATTAATAGGCCTCAGATACATTGTCATTGTTTTGGAAAATATATTGTTTTCTATTCCAAATCATGGAAGAGGATCAGATATTTACATTGGATGAGACAACAGTATATGTCTAGTTTTGCTTAAGGATTTTTATTAACTTTCCTGCTCTTTATAACAGCATAGAACAAAGTAATCTGGACTGCCTAAGCATACTGAAGACCATTATATTGATTTATTGGGTTGGTGATATTATATTTACTGGGCTAGATGAGCCACAGGTGGTCAGCACACTGGAGGTCCTGGTAAAACACATCTATTCCAAAAAGTTGAAGATGAAAACTTGAAGATTTATGGGTTTTCCTTGTTTATAATATGTTTAGGGGTCCAGGAATCAAGAGCAGGCTGATACATCCCTTCTCAAGTGAAAACAAGTTACTGTGCCTTACAATCTTCTATCCAAAGAAAGAAGCACATTGACTTCTAGGCCTCTTTGGATTCTGGGGGCAGAAATTCTATATCAGAGGATTCTGCTATAACCTATACTCCAGGATGCATAAACTATTGCCAGCTTTGAGTACATCCCAGAGCAGGAAAAAAAACTCTACAGTAGGACCAGGTTGCAGTGCAAGTAGCCCTGCTCTTGGGCCACACACTCCAGCAGACCAAATACGATTAGGGAGTATAGTTGATGGGGAAGGATGTCATATATAGTTTGTGTTAAATCCCAGTGAGACAATCATAATGTAAGCCTCTGGGGTTCTTGAGCGTGGCCTTGCCATTTCCAGTGGAAATTTTTATACCATTTGAAAAACAACTTCTAGCCTGCTACTGGGTCCTGGCAGAGATGGGTCATTTGACCAAACTAATTGACTATATGTCTAGAACTGTCCGTCATGTTGTTGTTCAGTCACTAAGTTGAGTCTGACTCTTTGAGACCCCATGAACTGAAGCATGCAAAGCTTCCCTGTCCTTCACTATCTCCTGGAGTTTGCTCAAACTCAGGTCCATTGCGTTGGTGATGCTGTCTAACCATCTCATCCTCTGCCATCCTCTTTTCCTTTTGTCTTCAATCTTTCCCAGCATCAGGGTCTTTTCCAATGAGTCCTCTCTTCCAGTGTTGGAGCCTACCATATCCATAAGTCAGAAAGTCAGATGAGTCCTGGGACAATTCTAGGGTTGTATCTAGGTTATAGATACAACAACCTAGGTTGTAGGTTCTAGGGTGTATCTACTGTTGAGTAATATCAGGACCAGAAGATACAAGCAAAATACGTGAGCATGAGCAGGTAGCTCAGATCCCCATGGCACCCAGCACTGTGGCACCAGTGATCCTTCCTTAGCTCATATGCTCAGCTGTGTCTGACTCTGTGATTCTGTGGACTGTAGCCCACCAGGCTCCTCTGCCCATGGAATTTTCCAGGCAAGAATACTGGAATGGATTGCCATTTTCTTCTCCAGGGGTTCTTCCTCACACAGGGATTGAACACATGTTCTTGCATCTCCTACACTGACAGGCAGATTCTTTACCCACTGAGTCATTGGGAAAGCCAGCAACAGAGAACAACCATTAATCAAGAGGACCAACTGTACTATCACTGGCAGATTGTCTTCATTGAACTCATTTTATTCTGGTAGGATTAATTGTTCGTTTTCACATCCCACAGGAATGGACATATATTTAGGTATGAGTTTGCTTTCTTATCCATTGGACCTCAGCCAGCACTATTGTCCAAGGGCTTATAGAGGGTTTGATTGAGTTTGAGTAACTTCCAGGAGCTGGTGATAGACGAGGAGGCCTGGCGTGCTGCAGTCCATGGGGTCGCAAAGAGTCAGACATGACTGAGCAACTGAACTGAACTGGTTCACTGGCATGGGAATCCTGTGTAACATAACCTCAGACCAAGTGACTCCCTTTTCAGCAAAGAAGGTTTGTGATTGGGTCTGTGACCATGAAATTCATTGGCCATATCATTACTCATAAACTGCTAGCCTGAAACATCTCTGGAAGCTCAGAGGGAATGCCCTATAGGAGTAGATGCCATCTTTTACAATGCTTTGAACTAATGACCCTTATATGGTGTTATGTCCCCAGTAGGAAGAATACATGAACACAGGAATCAGGGTTTGAAACAGTAGTGACCCCACGTATTATCACTCTCAATGACCTGCTGAGGGTCATTGTGTTTCTTTTCCCTACACTTTTGGGTTCTGCTGGGTTAGAAGTCTTGCTTTCCACAAGGAGCATACTTTCTCAAGGGCACACAGGAAGAGCACTGATGAATCATAAATTTTAGTTTTCACTTGGGCACTTCGAGTTTCTTGTGTTAGGCATCAAAAGCAAGAAGAACACTCCCAATCTTTGTAGGATAGTTGATCATTTGGAGGAGATAGGGCTGCTCTTGCACAATGGACGTAGGGAGGAGAATGGGTGGAACTGAACTGGTCCACATGGGCCTGTATTTTTCTCCCTTGTCTAGTTGTGACTGAAAATAGGCTGGTATGATGACCCCAGCTAAAGAGCATGGGGTCTTTATGGCTGAAGGTCTGAAGCATATTAACGGGTCAGCACCTAGGCCAACAATGACTGTTGTTGTTCAGTCGCTAAGTCGCGTCCAACTCTTTGCAACCCCCTGGACTGCAGCACACCAGGCTTCCCTGTCCTTCACTATTTCCCAAAATTTGCTCAAATTTATGTCCATTAAGTTAGTGATGCCATCCAACCATCTTATCCTCTGTCACCCCCTTATCCCCCTGCCTAATAGAATCTAAATAAGTGGAAGAAGAAAATAATGAGTATCTGTTGGGACCCTGAGAACCACTTCTACTTTAGACACGGTAGTTATCTCACTAATATCTCTCTTCTAAGCTGCTTTTAAGAAGAGAGGTACACGAGACCCCTGGAGGGGCTTCTCTTCCATCCTGTGTGCAGTAGGATTTTGGAGTAGAAAAAAGGTCGGGGTGGAAACCAGCTCCCCTATTAAGGAAAGACTTGCTGCCAGCTGAAAGGATTAGAATCAGCAGATAATCTCAGCTCCATCAGAGTCTGCCTTGGCTTGGAGGCCCACCTTGCTTGAGCCCCCATCTTTGTGGAGGGCAGGGGGCCCTATTTCTGGTGACTAATCGAGGAGGGAATATACCAGCCATTATGGGGTGGCCCAGGACTGTACTAATTTCATGGAACCCTTCCAGGCTGGCCAAAGTTTGATCAGGCCTGTCTTTTCCCTCTGCCCAATCCTACTTCTTCCTTTTTCTCGTCACCAGTATTGATTACAAAGAAACATCTTGGACCCCAAATAATATCTCTGATCTATTTCTAGAGAACCTACCACAGATGACTTACAGGGATAAATAAACCGTGAAACAAAATTAGGGACAGTTGAAAAACAATAGGACAATAATAAGAATAGGGACATAAACTGCTTGATTTAAGTTAACATGCAGATATCTCCCTGAGTCCTATCCATAGGTTATAGACAGATTCCAGATTCACTTTTCTAGAAGCCAAAGTGAAATAAAAAGCCAAGTAACCAGGGGAAACCATGAGATCAGGTGAAGGGAAACAATTCTTTATCCAAAGAACAGAAAACATTTTTTTTTCCCCTGAGAAAGGGCACCATGTAATGAAATGAGCAACCTTAACAATTATAGTTGTGCTGCATGGTTAACTTGATAGCGCATCACCATTTGTTAATTTATTTTAAATGGAATTACAACCAATCACATTATCCTAAGCAGGTTTATTGTTTGTCATTCATACTCCTCAGGCTCTGGATCAGTGAGCATGTATTAGTCACTGGAACCAATTATCTAAGGATGTTGGATTAAGATGGTTTCATTGGAGATGGAGTGTGAAGAACCATGATGACTAATGGTGCCTCACACACTATTGTTGATTTCATCCTCCTGCGTCCCAGAATGTTTTTGCTTGAGCTGACTTATTTACCCTTTTGATTCTCCTTCCCCAAAGTGGTGATGCTACTCAGTGCAAAGGAGGACACTGGCAAATAGGAGACGAGAGGAAAGAAGAGACGAGAAAGGGGAAGAAATAAGTTGCACAGTGAACCTTACAGCTGGAGAATCTTACAGCTGGAGAATTCTTTCTTGAGTAACTGAATTGCAAATCAGCAAAGCGTTTGATTTTGAGCCCTTGATTTTTCTAGGATATTGAACAGAGATACATTGCTGATTTTATTACAAGAAAGTGGTCTTGTCTCATTGGACTAATTCTGAGAATAAATTATTCCTTCAAAAAATCAGAATATTTCTTTCTATAGCAACTAACAGACTTTCAAAACTGGGGTTATATTTGGATATTGCTAGATTAAGATGTATAAATAGTATAATGGGTTTGTTGAGGTATAAAATAGATTGTTAGACTCATTAAAGTTCACATTTCTAAAAGCATTACGTTAAAATACAACCCCTAGAGAAATTTTAAATGATTAAAAAGATATTTTTGCCTCCTTTGTATCTAAACTCCTGTGTTCATTGTATCTGGCTCATAATTTTTCTTTTTAAATTCAATTTTAATTCTTTTAAAATGAAATTTAAATCTTTTTTATTCAGTTGCTTCCAGCTATTACTTTATTTATCACATTTTCTATCTCTTGGATGCTCCTTATTTCTATAGAACTGTTTCTGTTTTTTAAATCTTTCTAGTTCCATCCCCACAATCTTGAGTTCCTCAATCTTTTTTTGTTCAAAACACATGCAGTTATCCCTTGGTACTTGTAAGAGATTTGCTCCAGGTCACCCATGGTTACCAAAATCCACATATGTTCAAGTCCCTTAGATAAAATGGTGAGGTATTTGCATATGATCTACATATATCTTCCCATGTACTTTAAATCTCTCCAGATTACTTAAAATGCCTAATACAATGTAAATGCTAGGTAAATAGTTGTAAGGACAATATAAGTCCTTGTAAATAGTTACCTGAATGCCGCAAATTCAAATTTTGTTTTTTGGATCTTTCTGAAATTTTCTTTTGGAGTATTTCTATTCTTGGTTGTTTGAATCTGTGATTGTGGTACCAGAGGATATGGAGGGCCAATTATATGTAATAAAAATCTCAGTGATTCAGATTAATTTTAGGAGAGATGGTTTGAACTTATAAGACTGTATTACTGTCTGTCCTTAGACTCATATATGCCTTTACATTTATTTACTGTACTTACTGCTGAAATGTTAATAAATTATGTGGTATCTTCTGGGAATTTATTTTAATGAAAAGATAAAGAACTCTTACATTTTTCACTGAGTGTCGTGCTGGCCCTTTGCCAGCACTAACTGCACAGAGAACTGCACAGAGCAGTTCTGCCCTCTCTGCCCTCTCTGTTTTATTTCACAAGGGGTCTAAACTTTGCAGGGTGCATTTCCCAGTCTCCCATCAGCTGACGTCCATCTGGGTTTGGCCAATCAGAAGCACTGGTGGGAGACTGGAGGGCAGGAGTAAAGGGGTGTTTTTAAGCTTGTTTCCATGCTTAGGCAGCAAGGGCAGCTCTTGGAGGGCTTCAGATCTCACTGGACAGGCTGCTGTGATTTCTGTTATTTGCTTGGAGGCCGTACACCCTGGGCTTCAGGAATATTTGCTTTTCCCTTTGATACTTTAGCACAGGGCTGATGGTGGTTTCCTGTGGTTACCAATCTGTGAGCTGTTTCATTGCCCCCTGTTTGACTTCTCAGCTCATCCATCACTCATAAAATAATTCTCAGATTCCCTCTGTTTTTGAAAATATGGACTTCTAAAATAAATGGCTTGGCGGCCACTGAATAGTCATTTGGAAAAAAAAATTTGCTTCTATCTCATACCAATTGCTGGAAAAAATTTCAAGTGGATCACAGATCTAAATGTGAAAATGAATCCATATAAAGATAGAGGAAAACAAAGATGATTTATCTCTTGATCTGGACATGAAGAAACTTTCAAACTAAAGTCCCAAATCTAGAAACAATAAAAGAAAACATTGATAATATCCATTAATTAATAATAAATAATGAAAAAAAAATTTTGCATGGCAAAATACCACATGCAAAGTCAAAAGACCAATAAAAAATCAAAAGACTATTTCTCTAACAAATAATTCTTAAAAATTAAGAAAGAAACCTCATAAAATATGATATAAACTGGACGAAATCCTCAAAGTTCACAAAAATATAAAATGGCCCTTAAATACAAGAAAATATATTCAACTTTACTCAAAATAAAATGTAAATTAGATCTTTATTGAGATGCAATTTCTCATTTGTCAGAATGAGAATATTTCAAAATCTAGATAACATGTTTGTCAAGGCTATGGAAATTCAGATACTTTCATACATGTCTGGTGGAAATGTAAAATAACAGCAACCTCTCAAGGGAATTTGATGATATCTAAGAAAATTATATATGCATTTACCTCTTGAACCAGAAATTCCAGCTCTGGAAATTTGTCCTGAAGAAGCACCTCCACAAATATGCATATGTGTAAAGTTTTCATTCAGGAGTAAGTTGTAATAACAAAATGTTGTAGTCAATCTAAATGAGAGTAATTGAATTAAACATAGTGCTCCAGACAATGGTATATGATGTAGCCAAAGGGGAAGAATAAGGATGCTGTCTATGAATCCAGCATATAATGGAGTAGATATAATAGGCTACCTGTCATACAAAATGAGGGGGAAATTCCTCGTTCTTCCAAAATGAAACAGGATATATCAACCAGGTATCAGTGAAAATGGTATGTTATTGCAGAGTATGTTGGGATGGCGCGGAGGGTATAGGGATAAATGTACGATTTCTCTTAGTAGACCATTTTTATGTGGTTTCAACTTTGAACATGTGAAAATTTTAAATATTCAAAAATAAAATATGAAAAGGCAGACATTACATTTGAATATAAGCAAGAAATAACCTACTGTATGTCAGATTGATAATAATCACACAGAGAAAAAATTAAGTATCTTCAACACAGAGCTTTGACTGTACACCCTAGATAAAATGTATCCTAAAGAAGAACTACCAAGAACTCGTGACATTTGCTTAGTAGCTTTGTTCTTGGTGGTTGTATTTGGTGGTGTAATTCTGATAGTGTATTGTGTGTATAATAGGATAGAGCAGTTGAGTAAATGTGCTTATGTTTTGGGGAAGAAGAGCTTTTACTTTCATAAGTGAGGACAAATAATGCAGTGTTGGATTTCAGTGAGAAGTCTCAATCTGAGCTCATTATATGTTATGTTATATATTTTGATAGGTAACATGGACCTGTATGTACACTTCCTGGCTCTGTTTGCCGAAAGGGATTTAAGCAAATCAGCATTAGTAGCAATCAGTACAGCTGGCACCTAGATCTGGATTTCTAAATATCAGTCACCACTAAAGTGCTTCCTAGGGAAATGGCTATTTCCAGGCCCAGAGCAGGGAATTCATAAGGTAAACCTGAAAAATCTCGTATCAAAAAACAAGTGTACAAAGACTAACATCCACTAAAAGGAAAAGTACAAAAGTTGGCTTGGGATAAATTATACATCAAAAAGAGCCATGGTAAGTGATTATACCATGTTGAGTACACTGAATTCTTGAGTTTCTCTTGTTGAGATAAGAGAGAGAATGAGAGAAATATAAAGAGAACGACTGAGAGAAAAGAAAAGCTTTTTTATTTAAATAAAGGAATGCTAGCTAATAAATGTAGGTGGGATAACACTATTAGGAAATAAGCATTTTCACTCCCATGTAATCAATTATTTGGTATCAATTAATTATTGATTACTCAAACTAAGATGATAAGTGAATGCTGAAACTTGGGTTAGAGGAATAGGATATTTTGAGGAATAGGATATTTATGTGGTCTCAAAGTATATGCACAGAGATTATTTAGGGTAAAAGGAAAAGTATAATTTTATAATGGACATACCTGATGTTTCACACCTTAACCAAATAATCAAACGTGGCATCTCTAAAAACGGAATAAACTTACATTATGTGCCTCTTCAACTAACGAACTGAGACATAGAAAACATCATCTAGGTAGTATATTTGCTAAAAACATTTAATCTAAATCTGAGGTCAGTTTTGGTAAGTTGTGTTTTTTGAGAGGTTTGTCCATTTCATCTAAATGATCAAAGTTCTTTATAATATTCTCTTTTCATTCTGTTAACATCAGTAGATTTTTCTGTGATGTACTTCTTATTAATAATATTGGTAATTTGTAGTCCCTCTTTTTTCTTTATCACTCTTAGGAAATGCTTATCAATTTTATTTTTTCAAGTAATTTTTGATTATTAATTTTCTCTTCTAATTTTTTCAATGTCTATTCATATTTATTATTTCGTTCTTTCTGTTGACTCTGGGTTTGACTTGTACTTAGCTTACTGATCTGAGACCTTTCTTATTTTCTGACATAAGTATTCAAAGTTACAGATTTCCCTTTCAGCAGTACTTAGCTGCATCCCACAAATTTTGAGATGTATATTCAATGTTATTCAGTATATGTTCTGTTTTTTTCTTAGAATTTTGTTTTTGACCTGTGGATTATTTAGCTGTATTGCTTAACTTTAAGATATTAGAGAACTTTTGAAATAGCTTTTTGCTGTTAATTTCTAATTTAATACCAGTGTGGTTAAAGGACATTCTGCGTAAGATTTCAGTCCTGTGGCATTTTTGAGACTTGTTTAATGGCCTTCACATATGACTTAACTTTGGCAAATGTTCCATGTGTACTTGAAAAGAATGTGTATTCTGCAGCTATTGAGAAACTTGAATCTAAAATGAGGAAAATAATAGGCATATTTAGAATCTGGTTTATTCTACTGATAACTTGCCTGGAGTCTTTTCAAAAGTTAGTTATAATAAGCAGCTAATTCAAAACACACAAAAAATTCAGACTTGTCTAGATTTAAAAAGACCAAAACAGTATCAGTTCAGTCTCTCACTCATGTCTGACTTTTTGGGAACCCATGGACTGCAGCACTCCAGGCTTCCCTGTCCATCACCAACACCTGGAGCTTCCTCAAACTCATGTCCATTGAGTCGGTGACGCCATCCAACCATCTCATCCTCTGTCGTCCCCGTCTCCTCCTGTCTTCAATCTTTCTCAGCGTCAGGGTGTTTTCAAATGAGTAAGTTCTTCACATCAGGTGGCTAGTTTCAGCTTCAGCATCAGTCTTTCCAACGAATATTCAGGACTGATTTCCTTTAGGATTGACTGGTTTGATCTCCTTGCATTCCAAGGGATTCTCAAAAGTCTTCTCCAACACCACAGTTCAAAAGGATAAATTTTTTGGCACTCAGCTTTCTTTATGGTCCAACTCTCACGTCCATACATGACTACTGGAAAAACCATAGCTTTGACTAGATGGACCTTTGTTGGCAAAGTAATGTCTCTGCTTTTGAATATGCTGCCTAGGTTGGTCATGGCTTTTCTTCCAAGGAGCAAGCGTCTTTTAATTTCATGTGCAGTCACACTCACTATCTGCAGTGATTTTGACGTCTAAGAAAATAAAGTCTCTCACTGTTTCCATTGTTTCCGCATCTATTTGCCAGGAAGTGTTGGGACCGGATGCCATGATCTTTGTATTTGGAATATTGAATTTTAAGCCAACTTTTTCACTCTTCTCTTTCACTTTCATCAAGGGGCTTTTTAGTTCCTCTTCACTTTCTTCCTATAAGGGTGGTGTCATCTGTGTATCTGAGGTTATTGATATTTCTCCTGGAAATCTTGATTTCAGCTTGTGCTTCATTCAGCCCTGCATTTCACATGATATACTCTGCATATAAGTTAAATAAGCAGAGTGACAGTATACAGCCTTGACGTACTCCTTTCCCAATTTGGAACAGGTCTGTTGTTCATGTCCAGTTCTAACTGTTGCTTCTTGACCTGCATACAGAGTTCTCAGGAGGCAGGTCAGGTGGTCTGGTATTCCCATCTCTTTAAGAATTTCCACAGTTTGTTGTGATCTACACAGTCAAAGTCAAAGACTTTGGCCTAATCAATATTTTTTTCTGGAATTCTCAAACAATATAGAGTAGTATTTGAATGGATCCTGAATCACAAAGTTTTTTTTTTAAAAAGACATTTTGAAAATAGTTGAAAGCATTTAAATATGGACTGAATAACAGGATATTATTGAATTTTCTAGGTGTGAAGATGCATTTCAGTTATGTAAGAGAATGTTTTTATTCTCTGGAGTTGGATGCTGAAGTATTTAGGGGTGAAGAATTTAAGCATAATGTCTACAACTTATTTTCAAATAGAGTATGTGTGTGCACACATTCACACACACTTGCACGCATGCGCACACACACACATACACACACACACACCAAGTATAAACATTAGTGAATCTAGGTAGAGATTGTGGTTACTCATTTGACCATTTAACTTTTCCTTGGGTTTGAAATATTTCAGAATAAAACTTTGGGGGGAAATATCTCCTTCTGTGTAAATAATTAGGATAATTTTTTTTATTTCTAGCTAGACCCTACTCCAAAAAGCATCAGGTACATTGATTTAGCTCTCAGCACAACCAGCACTATTGTTATCATTGTTTGGCAGTGCCGAAGAGAAAAATGAGGTTAAGTAACATTTCCAGTGTTGCAGGAATAATAAAAGCAGTAAGAGGTGGATCAAGGGCTGAAACTTGAGTCTGATGAACTCCAAAGCCTGTGCTCTAAACCTCTACCCTGCCTTTCTCTCACTTTGGTATCCAAAGTGCTTAAATTCCTCATTTTATTTGGTTGATGCTATTATATTCTTTAGCATAGTAAGTGTTTTCCCCACTGAAAGTGACAGTGACTCTTTGCAACCCCATGGACTATACAGTCCATGGAATTCTCCAGGCCAGAATACTGGAGTGGGCAGCCTCTTCCTTCTCCAGGGGATCTTCCCAGCCCAGGGATCGAACTGGGGTCTCCTGCATTGCAGGCGGATTCTTTACCAACTGAGCTATCAGGTCTACCACTAGGTAGACCAAAGTTAAAATTCTGCCCCTTCCATCCTGGGCTTATGACTGTCAAAGCAAAAATTAAGCACATAAAAGAAACTTTATTCAAGGTTACTGCAGTAAGAGAGACAGGCTGAAACCGAATGAGATCTGTTCCACTGAAACAAAGGGTTGGAACGTTTTTTAAGAACTGGGATGGTGGGTGGAGAGGATCATAGGGCACCCTTGTTTGTTAACTGACCATAAGGAAAGAAAAAGTAAACTTTCTGTATCTTCATGGCAGGAAGTAGTTTTACACTTTGGAACAGGATGTCCATGGGAAGTTAGACTCCCATCCTCCCCCAGAAACTAGAAGATAAGAGAACTGTCTCCCTTGATGTTTATATTTCAAAGGACTAGCTCCCAGGTCCTTGAGAAAATTAGTACAGGGTTGTAAAAATTGGTTAAGAGGCTTTTTAAAAAGATTTACATCTCAAAGAAGCAGAGAAAGAGTTGCAATTACAAATTTTGAAAAGTAAATGCTCTAAGAAAAGGGAAGCCTGTCTGAAGTTTAGTTAAGCTGAAGGGATACGGCCATTTGGGTCCTGATAGTGCATGTTCGGTAAAGAATATGCTTGCAATGCGAGAGAATTGGGTTCAATTCCTGTGTTGGGAAGATCCCCTGGAGGAGGGCAGGACGACCCACTCCAGTATTCTTGCCTGGAGAATCTCCATGGAGGGAGGAACCCAGCGGGCTACAGTCCATGGGGTTGCAAAGAGTCGGACACAACTGAGCACATTTACACAGTCAGACACACAGGACGCATTTACAGAGGTCTGAATGAGAGTGGTCAAGGACATCCTCACCCCAGTTGTTACTCAGATTCCTGACTTTCCCTTGGTCTGCTCATGACACTACACAAGTCCTGCTTTTCCTTTGAAAATACGCAAGTACTCCTCCTTCCTCTGCTCACATATCTTGCTTCTTCCCACCTTAGTTTGCTGGAGGATGTTCCCTTTACAAGTCAGTGATCCTCTTCTCTTTCTTTCTTCCTGAACTTTTTTTTTTTTAATTAATTTATTTTTTTTAATTTTATTTTATTTTAAAACTTTACATAATTGTATTAGTTTTGCCAAATATCAAAATGAATCCGCCACAGGTATACATGTGTTCCCCATCCTGAACCCTCCTTCCTCCTCCCTCCCCATTCCATCCCTCTGGGTCGTCTGAACTTTTAATCTTCTTTTTTCCTCTTCCGCTTCCTTCTTCCCAGGCATGGGTCATCTCTTGGCTCCCTTCCAGTTCTGATTCTCTATGAATCTCTGGCTCTCTCTCAGAGTCCACTCAGGAAGAAGTAAGTAGGGTGCACCAGTGCAATAAAGAGTCTAGCTCTTCTCAGATGTTCATAAAAGGCAGCATTTGAAAAGATTTTCTCCAACTAGTGCCACGGGAGTAGCAGAGTGAATTGCAGATGAGCAGGGGTTACAGAATTTGTAACATTCTGTGTAGCTTTGAGTAAGCCTAATAATTTCTCTGAACTTCACTGCATTTCTTTGCGAAATAGAACTAATATAATTATTGACCATAAGAGTAAACTAAGGTAGCGGATATAAATCCACAGTGTCAAGTATTGAATATTTAGTAACTTATCACTACTTCTTCTAAAAAAAAGTCTTTGCCTACATAATGGTAATATTAATAACTGTGTTGAAAAGAGCCATGGTAATATTTTCTCAGGTGGAATGTGTGATAGATCTGCCCCCCAAAGTAGGTGTGTTAGATTTGTATTACATCAATTTAGATAAAACTAAAGTTCCCAGAATTCCCATCCCTGAGTAATTCTAAATCACTGGGGCACTGTGAGGCATTTCACAGGAGTGGTGGCGGGTGGAAATGGAACAACAGACATGTTCTTCATACCTAGAAGGTGACTGCAGGGCATGACTGCAGCCTGCTGCATGCTGTATGCTGCAGCTGATCTACTGATTCACCTCCAGCTCCTGTTGCATTTCTGCATCATGTTTCTCTAACTCCTGGATCCAGACGTGATTGGTTCTTTGATGAAGGATGCAGGACATCTCCACCATCACAGTAGGAGCGTGGAGGCAGTGACAGACTGCACGGGGCACTAGTCCTTTCTGTTCATCCTCATAGGTTCCAACTTTTCCATGCTTCCAGATTTCCCATCTGTCTTCTCTTTCTAATTGCCCTGTCTGCAGATTTAGGCTCTAGTACCAGAAAGAAGTGGGTGGAATAGTTCCACGTCAGCTCTTTAACTTGCTCTCCCAAATTTGACATAAAGTCAAATCCCCGATTCATCTTCTAATGTAGCTAATCTGTCGTATTGCTTTTGCTTCTCTAACAGAACCTTGTCAGATGTAACAGGCAGTGAGTTTCATCAGAGACCTACATAGATCAAGCTTGATACCTCTCAGCTATTAGGACAGTTCAGTAAAAGACTATCATTTTCCAGGTTGTAAGAAGTGAGGCTCTGTGCTCAGACCTTCAAGTTCTCCTTGCTTATGGAGTGTGTGGAAATATATCTATTTATAGTTATAACTCCTTTGAATCAAACTAATTCTAAGATGGTGTTTTCAACTCCTTCAATGATTACAAGCTATAATGATAGCCTTTCCTAATGTGGTGTCAAAATATCACATAATTTTGCAGATGTTGCTTACTTTGGAAATTTCTAATACAGGCATTGCATGATGTGTAGAAATCAGTGTATGTCAAACTGCCAATTTTCACATTTTGAACATAACATGTAAAAATAGTACCTTTTACAAGATAAGATATGCAATATAAAATATAATAATAATAATTAAAAAAAAATCTGAGTGGAAACGCAAGCTTGGAGAGACAGTTGGATGTTGTAGTTTAGAATGTAAAACAGTACCACACAGTTTGCAGTGATGCTTATTAGCTCTGAGCTTGCTAATTATGTGATGTTGGGTGATTACTTGGCCTGTGCTTCAGTTGCCTCATCTACTGTCCCAGGGCATGATGGGAGTGGTTCTGATAAATGTGCAGCTCTTGAAGTAGTGCATGGCACAGTGCAGGCAGAAGCTTTGATTTGGTGGGACTGATTCTCCCTTATGAAGGAGACACTATTCGTTTTCCCATTCCGTGAGGGCAGGGACCACATCTGTCTGCCCTTGTGTCCCTTACTTGATCCATTGAAGGTGTGTGTTGTGGTGCCCCGCCCAGATCCCTCTTCAGGATGCAGGTACTTACTCTTGTGACTCCTGGGGTGTCACCTCCTGAGGCCCATGACTGAGTCTGTCGCCAGGAATTGCCTTGGGTCAAAGGGAGATGGCAAGATTAAGCTCCTCCTCCCTGGGGGGAAATCCATATCCAATGACTGGTGGGAGTGGGGTACAAAGGACAAGCTCCCCTTGTGAGGCAACCGTGAAATGCTCCCCTGGGGTCAGCTGAGTTGGAGCCTCTGTTGTGTCTACATCTCAGTTCAACGCTGCTCTTCCCTCTCTCCAGTCCTGCTGGAGAGTGTCCTGCCCAGGTGTTGTTCCCAAGAGCACTTTCGGATAATCCTACACATAGGCCTTCATTTCAAAGCCTGTTTAAAGGGGGTATAAGGAGAAAACTTTTAGGGGTAATTGATGGTGGTGGTGGTTTAGTCGCTAAGTCACCTCCGACTCTTGCAGCCCCACGGACTGTAACCTGCCTGGCTCCTCTGTCCATGGGATTTCCCAGGCAAGAATACTGGAGTGGGTTGCCATTTCCTTCTCCAGGGGATCTTCCTGACCCAGGGATCTAACGGCTTTTCCTGCATCTCCTGCAAATCCTGCAGGTGGATTCTTTACTGACTGAGCCCCAGGGAAGCCCCCAGGAGTAATTGAAGTGTTCATTACATTGCTTTTGCTGATGGTTAAATGCAGGGAGAATGGGGAGAACAGACATAAAAATGTGTCAAATTGTTCAATTTAAATATGTGTGGTTTATTGTACGTCACTTATACTTTTAATAAGGAAAAAAATCAGAGGGACAGTGGGAGAAAAAATAAGTGCATTTTGGTCACATCCTACCAGTAGCACTTTTCTAATGTATTGTTTCCTCTTCTTCTCAGGATGTTCTTACCTACGAACCTTATTGTTCACCATGTCAGATTCCTCTTCACTCCTTCATGTATTCTTATAGTCATTCATTCTCTTGAACAGACATTCTCTGAGCACCCTCCAAGCCCAGATCCTTTTCTATGAATAGGTGCTTGGGATAAAAAGACAAATTAGGCACAGTCTTTCTCCCCGTTGAGTGCATTGCCCCATGGAGGAGACTGAGCTGGAGGCGATTCCAGTGTTAACTTGGGCATTCATGACCCTCTTAGGTTGGCTTCAGCCTGTGCCAGCAGAAGTAGCACATGTTTATGACACAAAATATGACAGGTACGGAACAAAATAAAGAAGGAAATATGATCACACTCCAGTGCACTTACAATTACTTACCTATCATTTTATCATACGTTTTCTCCCATATCACCAAATTTTTACAGAAATGATTTTTCACTAGGAAAATTATCTTATTCCATGACTATGTACATTATGTTTTAACTGTTCTCTCATATAACATCTGTTTGGGGGCTTTTGTTCTCATCGTCACCCATGTTTCTTTGTCATTATTGTCAGAGATGTCTGGAAAAGTCCTGCAACAGATCCAGTGATCTGTGCCCACCTTTCGGGTTCCCTGGGCCCTTTCTCTTCCCTGTGCTTCTACTGATTTGATTTGTAACACTTCCCACATCTTCTTGAGCTTTCTTCCACTAAATCACTTCCTTTCCATTTTAATGGCATGATATGAAAGGAGCACAACTGCCCACTGGGAGCTGGGTACAGCTGTGAGGGCCAGAGGCAGGGAGAAGGAGTGATGACCTCAACCAGTGGCTAAAAATGTCATTCATTTGCTCTCCAGAAGTGCTCACCATCTCACTGGCAAAGGGGGACTTTCCCTGTTAGACAGCCTTCTTTAGGGTCACCAGGAGACCAAACGAGACCTAGCAGGATTTCTAATCCCAGTCACTTTGCTGGTAGTTTATCAGCATTTTGGATGTCCCGCAACTCCATACTCATCCATAAAGGACTTCTAAAGGATTTCAAATAAAGAGATAACAAGGACCTGTGGCGGATTCGTTTTGATGTTTGGCAAAACTAATACAGTGTTTCAGGTTTAAAAATAAAATTAAAAAAAAAATAGAGGGAAAAAATCATTAGTCCATATGTTTGGTAAAAGGTATCAAATCTGAATGATCGCTATGCTGCTGCTGCTGCTGCTAAGTCGCTTCAGTCGTGTCTGACTCTGTGCGACCCCATAGACGGCAGCCCACAAGGCTCCCCTGTCCCTGGGATTCTCCAGGCAAGAATACTGGAGTGGGTTGCCATTTCCTTCTCCAAGGCATGAAAGTGAAAAGTGAAAGTGAAGTCGCTCAGTCGTGTCCGACTCTTAGCAACCCCATGGACTGCAGCCTACCAGGCTCCTCCATCCATGAGATTTTCCAGGCACGAGTACTAGAGTGGGATGCCATTGCCTTCTCCGAATGATCGCTATAGATGTTTTAAATAGGGAAATTAGAAAAAGAATTTCCTTGGGAGCCATGAACATCCAGAGAAACCAAGTGTGAGAAACTGGAAGCTAATTATTTTGGTTGGCCTCTCCTACAGTAATGCTGTGTTTGAACTTTAATCAGTGGTTCAGATTTGGAAAAGGGCACCTGTGCCAGGACAGAAAACCTAAGAGAAATCACTTTGTGATGCTGAGAAGTGAATGTTCATAAATTAATAATACCAACAATAATAACTAAACAATATAAAATAAAGCCTAAAAACACTGCAAACATTAGATATTTCTTTGTAGTCTTTACGCATATTGCTGTGTATTATCTCATTTAATTCTCATACAACCCTATGAGAAAGGCACTTTCCCTTCTAACTATGAGGAAATAGGAGGACAGAAAGGCTGTATCACTTGCCCGAGGTTGCAATGCTGGTAGTGAGCTAGAATCCCTGCTGGGGTCTGGTTGATTTCATAGTCTATGTTATCAACTCATTTTCTTTAATCTCACGGGAGAGACCATTCCTCTCTGGCTCTCCTTCCAAGAGCTTGGCAAACTGAGAAACCTAGGAGACCTGTAGGCATGGACTTTGCAAAGTTGTCCTTTTGCTATTGATTTTTGATGCTGTTGCCTTGTAGCTAGAGAATTTGCTGTTCCATATCAATTGCTTGGTAGAAACTTCCTTTGTGGTTCAGAACATTGTCAATTTTTGTGAATTATCCATATGTACTTGAAAATAAAGCATCTTCTCTATTTGTAGGGTACATCTGCTGGATCAATATTGTTTATTTTGCTGTTCAAGTCTGCCTGCTTGATCTATCCGCTTCTGAGAGAGATGAGTTGAAATACCCATGGTGATTCTTTGATCAATTTCTCATCTTAAATCTATTTACTTTTCTTTTACATTTTGAGACTCTGTAGTTCATTTATACTAGATCTGGATTGTCCTATCTTCCTGGTGAATTTTAAATTTCATCATTAAGTAAGATCCTGTTTTATCCCTGAAGATGCATTTTTCCTTTGGTATAATTTGATATCACTACTATCATAGCATGTTTCTGTTAATATTTTCTTACTTTATCTTTCTTTACAAACTTTAAGAAATATTATAATAACAGGACTCTGTGTGTGTGTATGTGTGTGGTGGAGTGTTTGCTTGCTTCAGTTATTTCTGAAGTTTATGCAGAGCAGCAAAAAGGCAATAATAGCTAAAACATCCCAAAGGAAAAAATATGGTGGAGGGGATTGGTGTAGCAGATATCAAGATTTATCTTAAAGCTATAAATGTAATTTAGTGAGTTATTGATATATGGATATAAAAATAGGCCAATGAATCTGAATAGGAAATCCAGAAGTAGACTTTGTTTTCAGATAAACTGCAGTTGCAAATCAGTGGGTGAAAGGATAAGGTTTTCAATAAATGATACTGAGCTCATTTACATACTAAAATATATAATCAATTTCCTTTCTGAAATATGACAACAAATACAGATAAAAGTTTAAACCATATAACTTTAGGAGACAATGTTGCAAAATGTATTATGCCTTTGGGATAGAAAATGACTTAAAAGGTGGCAGCATTTCCAAACTAAATGGAAAAACTTACATTTTGCTACAATTTATAAAAGTAAAATTACTACAATTTGCAAAAGCAAAATTAATGTTTTTATTCATCAAAACCTGGTATAAATAAAATTAGAGAGTATTTACAATACATGTTGGAGAAGGCAATGGCACCCCACTCCAGTACTCTTGCCTGGAAAATCCCATGGATGGAGGAGCCTGGTGGGCTGTAGTCCATGGGGTCGCTAAGAGTCAGACACAACTGTGTGACTTCCCTTTCACTTTTCACTTTCATGCATTGGAGAAGGAAATGGCAACCCACTCCAGTGTTCTTGCCTGGAGAATCCCAGGGACAGGGGAGCCTGGTGGGCTTCCATCTATGGGGTTGCACAGAGTCAGACACGACTGAAGCGACTTAGCAGCAGCAGCAGCAACAATACATGTACTTGATAAAGAATTAATATCTAGAATATATAAATAACTTTTCAAGAACTCAGTAGGACAATGGACAAAAGATAAACTGATATAGCACAGAAGAGGAACCTTAAACTGGCCAATAAGCATATGTAATGATGATCAGACTTCCCTGGTGTTCCAGTGGTTAAAATCAGCCTGCCAATGCAGGGGACACAGGTTTGATCCCTGGTCCAGGAAGATCCCACATGTCATGGGGCAACTAAACCCATGCATCCCAACTACTGAGTCCACATTCTGCAACAAGAGAAACCACCGCAGTGAGAAACCCTTGCACAGCAGCTACAGTAGCCCCCACTCTCTGCATCTAGAGAAAGCCCACTTGCAGCAACCAAGACCCAGAGCATCCAAAAAAATAAATAGATGAAATGATGATCAACCTTATTAGTAATCAAACAATTGCAAATTACTAGCACAATAAATACCATTTTATACCCATCAGTTAGTAAAAATTAAAACAATTGAAAACATCACATTTTGTAAAGAACTTACCATACCTTATAATCCAGCAATTCCACTCCTAGGCATATACCCTAAAAATACTTGTTTTTGTGCACCATGTGACTTGCATAAGGCTTTTCATAGTAACAATGTCTGTATTCATAAAAATCAGAAATTACCCGAATGTCTGTCATTGAGAATGAGCAAATAAATTTTGGTGTAATGATTTAGTAGAATACTAGATAGCAGGAATTCTTTAAATCTGTGACAGCTCTGTTGCATGGAATACTGTAACCCTATAATAGGGGGTTATGTCCGATATGACCCTGGATTCCTAAAGGGATCTTAGAACCCCAGCTTCCAACCCCTGGAGCCTATGTATGGTCCCACACTCCCTTAATCCTCCATGACAGTACCTTCCCTTACTGCTTTGACTGTTCATTTCTGACCATTGGGGATTTCCTTTTGTTTTTTTGACACTGAACTTTGTGAAAGAATTTTACATTTTGTGAAGAATTTCACACATTTCTATGATTTCGTAGAAGAAGGAGGTTTCTCTGCATCAGCAGTATCACAAGAAGCCACTACCACCCATCTGTACTGACTCTGCCTGTTCAGGGATTCAGTGCCTTGCTAAATTGTGTTGCTTTGCCTAAGTTCGGCAGTTTTGTCTGCTAGCAGACAGGAATATGTTCTTCATGAAATCTTTTTACAGTTCTTTTTTTTTTTAATTTATAAGTTTGTTTCTCTTACTCAAAAAAGACATAAAAAGCCTGCAATTTAGAAATATTATTATTTCCCCTTTCTTTTAGACTTAGCGCTGTTATTTCCACACAAGCCTATATGATGACTTACCACAATAAAGGCATTTTTCAAAAGCCTTTACTTATATCAGGTATCTTGGTGCATTTGAAGAACCATTTTCAGCTCTTCTAGATGGCTGAATGTAGACTTGTGAAAGGAGACCAGAAATGACAGCAGAGATATTCTTAATTTACAGTCTGTAAAATCAAGATGTTAGAATGCAGTCATAAGCTTGAACATTTGCCCTGCCCAAGCTGAGCGCCGAAGAATTGATGCTTTTGAACTGTGGTGTTGGAGAAGACTCTTGAGAGTCCCTTGGACTGCAAGGAGATCCAACCAGTCCATTCTGAAGGAGATCAGCCCTGGGTGTTCTTTGGAAGGAATGATGCTAAAGCTGAAACTCCAATACTTTGGCCACCTCATGAGAAGAGTTGACTCATTGGAAAAGACTCTGATGCTGGGAGGGAGTGGGGGCAGGAGGAGAAGGGGACAACAGAGGATGAGATGGCTGGATGGCATCACCAACTTGATGGACGTGAGTTTGAGTGAACTCTGGGAGTTGGTGATGGACAGGGCGGCCTGGTGTGCCGCGGTTCATGGGGTTGCAAAGAGTCAGACATGACTGAGTGACTGAACTGACTGACTGACTCCTCCCCTTTATACTTTTCCTTCACCTCCTCCCCCTTCTTCTATTTGCCTTAAGATTTTTTTTAATGCAGTCTAAAATCTAAAACTCTTGGAAAAGGCTAGATCACAGAACACATTAACCTGAGAAATAATGTAAGTTTAGTCTTTCTAGGGAAGCATTTTTGAGACATCATTGATATAATAAACTCCTTTTCATTTGACATTTCATTCCAAATTTGGTGTGTCAAATGCTGAAACTCTCTCATTTCCCTATGTATGCGTGCATACTAGGTCACTTTAGTTGTGCCCCACTCTTTGCGACCCTGTGGAGCATAGACTTCCAGGCTTCTCTGTCCATGAAATTCTCCAGGAAAGAATACTGGAGTGGGTTGCAATGACCTCCTCCAGGGGATCTTCCTGACCCAGGAATTGAACCTGTGTCTCTTAAGTCTCCCACATTGGCAGGCGGATTCTTTACCACTAGCACCACCTGGGAAGCCCCTCATTTCCTTATACTCAGTCTCTAATCTTTTCTCCACTGTTACTTTTTTATGGTATAATATCACTTGAAGATAAACTGGGATAAGTTAAAAATGTGTACTGTAAACCCCAAAGAAACCACTAAAACAGCAATGCAAGAGTTAACAGCTAATAAGCCAGCAAAGGAAATATAACTATGTTATGAAAAAATAATCCAAAAAATTCAGAAAAAGAAGAAAAGCAAGTAAAGAACAAAGAGGACAAATAGAAGTCAAAAAGCAAGATAACTAAAACCCAATGGATTAATTATCATATTAAATGTAGCTAGTCCAATAAAGCAGAGATTGTAAGACTGAATAAAAAGCACGGTCCAATAATACACTGCTTACAAGAAATGTAAAGACACAAATAGATTAGAAGTAAATGAATGGGAAAATATGTATCTTAGTAATAATAGTCCAAAGGAAGCTGGAATGACAATATTAATATCAGACAAAATGTATTTCAGAACAATGAATATTACCATGGATAAAGGATAAAGAAGGTAATTTCATAATGATAAGTAGGTCAATATATCAAGAAGACACAACAATCCTAAATGTTTTTGTTATGCCTAACAACACAGCTTCAAAACACGTGGCAAAAACTGATAAAACAGCAGGAAGAATAAATAAAACATAATTATTGACAGAGATTTTTAGTACTCCCACTTGAACACACAGGCAAAAATTCCTCAGTGACAGTAGTCTTGAACAGCACTATCAACCAACCTAACTTGACTGGCATTTATATAGCTCTTTCAATACCAATAGCATACACATTATTTTCAAATGCATAAAGAACATTTACCAAGATAGACTACTGGGCCATACAATAAGTCTCAATAAATTTAGAGGGATTACAATATGATCTCTGATAATAATAGAATTAAATTATAAATCAGTAACATAAAGATCTATGGAAAATCCCCAAATAGTTGAAAGCTGAATAACATACTTCCAAATAACATGGATCAAAGAAGAAATTTAAAGAGAAATTTGAAAATATTTTGAAATTGATTAAAAAAAAGACACTGAGAGAATTTGTGGGATGCTGCTAAACAGTATTTTATTTAGTGCTGTTTATAGCACTAAACATCTGTACAAGAAAAAAGAAAACTCACAAATCAGCACTCTTAGCTACCACCTTAAAAACAAAAGCATAAAAAGAAGAGAAAATTAAACTAAAGTAAGAAGAAGGAAGGAAGTAATAAAGTTCAATGCGGAAATCACTGAAAGAAAACAAAAAAGAGAGAGAAATCAAAATGAAATAAAATACATGTATTTGAAATAATCAATAGAATTAAGCCTGTAGCCAGATTAATCAGAGGAAAAGAAGGCATATATTAATGGTATCTGGTATGAGAGAAATGACATTACTACAGGTTCTATAGCTATTTAAAAGGATAATATGGGAATGTTATCAACAGGTTTATGCTTATAAACCTGACGGCTTAGATGAAATGGACAAATTTCTCAAAAGACTCAAAATATCAACGCTCACTCAATAAGAAACAATAAACTTGTATAACTCTACAAAAGATACTAAATTTTTACTTTAAAATTTTCTCATAAAGAAAAGTTAGTGCTTGGATGGCTTTCTGGTGAATTCTGCCAAACATTTAGGGAAAAAAGTTGTACTAATTTTACATGAACTCTGAGAAAACTGATGAGGAAGAAACACTTCTCAACTAGTCTCTGAGGCTAGCATTAACTGGTTAGCAAAGCAAGTTCTCTTGTTAGAGAGAGTCACAACTTTATAAATTTATTTGGAATAGTCTAAAAATGGAAACCACCCAAATGTCTATCAATAGGCGAAAGGATAAGTGTACTGTACTATATCTATCTAATGGAATATTACTTAGCAACGAAAATAACAAACTATGGATACACACTATTGTGACTCTCAAAATAATTGCATTTGAAATAAATGCAGTTTTTACTGTATGTCAATTATGACTCAATAACAGTGTAAAAAAACAATCTGGAGAAATTATTTTCATCCTCAATATACTCATTAAGAAATTGATGTTTAGAGGTTATGTTGCTTAATGTCACATGCTCACATAGGGGGAAAAAATCTAGCTTACGTGCTTTGCGTACTTTAACTCAATCCTTATGTCAACTCATGAGGATATGTTTTCTTTGTTACATTTTACAAAATAGAGAGAGAGAGAAAGATGGAATATAAGTAACTTGCCCATGGTCACATGATTTGCAGTTAAACTAGGCTCTGAACCCATATCCCTTAGCTTCCAATGCCTGTGTCTTCTTGACATCTTTGGGCTCTAGACATGATCCCCAAGTTATTACATTTTAAAAAGAAAGAAAAATCACCACTAAACCTTGAGAATTTCATTCCTAAAAAAAAAAAGCCTTTGGCTTTAGGCAGAGAGGCATGTCTGAATCCTCCCCAACACATGATGAATGTTTATGTGGGCAAGGCTCTCTATTTTATATTCCTGAGATGGTGTGCAATTTCCCATAGCCTCACTACACCTCCAGCCTTTCTTTGTCATTCAGAAATGCATTTCAGAAGTGGGTCAGTGAGAGTGACGCTTTGTCATTTAACTTTTTAAAAGCAAATTATGTATAAACTTCACTCATTAAAAGTAACAGCTAACATTTGTTGAATGCCAGATACTCTCATATATATATATGAGAGTATATATATATATATATATATATATATATATATACACACACATATATATATATGTATATATATATATACATATATATATATATATATATACACACACACACATATCTCATCCTATTGTCCTACTTCTCCTCAAGATGTGTAAAAGGCAGGTATTAATATTATCTTTTTTTAAAAAAATAAATGAAGAAACTGAAGCTCAAGGAGGTTAAGTCACTTTTCCAAGGTCATGCAGCAGATCAGAGGAGAAACCTAGGATAATAGTTGAATTCCACAATGTGCTTATAATCTATGCCAAACTGCCCTCTAGTATTTTAACTCTTGCTTAAACTATTTCCCTTAAGTGATCTGAAATATTCATGATAGTAGATTGTGGCAACCCAGGTTGTTTGATGTCAATCATCGAAAGAACTCTTGATGGCCCACAAATCCCAACAGTCCTCAAATGGAACTCCACACAGCTGGCAACAAACTGCAGGCTGCTT
Organism: Bubalus bubalis; assembly: GCF_019923935.1. Taxonomy (NCBI): domain Eukaryota; kingdom Metazoa; phylum Chordata; class Mammalia; order Artiodactyla; family Bovidae; genus Bubalus; species Bubalus bubalis. Next base: position 63,285,065 of record NC_059165.1, on the reverse strand, counting down.
AGGAGAAGGAGGTCTGGAGCATCAGTTTGATTAAGAACAGCTAGCTAGCCAGGAGAGGGGGAACATGAGTGGCCCCTTTGGAATCACTGACTCTATCAATCGTTGGCATGGATTCAGGGAACAGAGCAAATGGACATCATCTCTGTAAAAGCTTGGAGAAGGGTATCAGCATCTTTCCTGTCCTCTGTTGTGCACTCCTTCAAGTGAGCAATCTAGGTTCTCAAATTGGAGGAAGGCAAGGAGAGCTGGATTGCCTCTGTCAGAATGACAGAATGCCCAGCCTCAGCTCCGCACTGCTTCTGGAACTGAACTCAACTTCTAGAACATTAAAAAAAAAACACACTACAATTAATAATTAATATGCAGTCAACACATAATGAAAGTATAATAAAACCATGCCAGAAAATTAGTTTTAGAGCATTAAGAGTTAATTACCAGATGTATGATAGGAAGCCGTCTTTTTCAAACTTGTGTTTTGTTTTCAGTGGTGGGGCTCATTTTCAAACAAGATTGCACACATTTTAAAGTGGATAAAATCTTTCATTAATACAGATTGATTTTATGTTTATACATTTATACAGTCAATGGAGGGCTTCCCGTGTGGCTCAGTGGTAAAGAATCTGCCTGCTAGTGCAGGAGACGCAGGTTCAGTCCCTGGGTTGGGAAGGTCCTCTGAAAGAGAAAATAGCAACCCACTCCAGTTGCCTGGAGGATCCCAAGGATAAAGGAGCCTGGTGGACCACAGTCCACAGGGTCACAAAGAGTGGGACATGACACAGTGGCTGAATAACAACACCACCACAGTCAATCAGCGTGGCCACTTTGATGAACATAAATATTTGCAATTGGATGCTTTGGTTGTACTCCCAGACTCACACTTACTTCAGCCTCTTATGAACCTGGAAGCAAACCTTGGGCTTTTTTACATCAATGCAGAATGTTGTGGGATAGTTTGGAAATGACAGGTTTTGACCAAAAGGGTTGAATGATCCTGAGAGGGGAGCAGTTTTCTGTGACCGGAAAATACAGAAAAAGCCTACAGCAGGGGTTGGTACTGGAATGGGTCTAGGAGATGGGGAAGGGATTGCTGGTGAAAGGCAGGCGTATGGCCTGGAGGTTCACATGGACTGTCTGCCTCTTCTCTGCCCTCTTGTACTCTGGGACCTGACGTAGGTGGGTTCTGGCAGTTGGTACTGGTTGAGTAAGAGTCTGTTGTTCGTGTGCGAACTCCTCCCCGCAGTTCCTTAGCCCCTTCAGGCCAGGGTCTGTGACTCATTCTTCTTGGTCCTGTGTTACTGTCTGTACTTTGTTAGGTGCTCAGTGTTCTTACTTAATGAATAGGCTCCCAGGTAAGGGAGACGGTCACAAGGTATGAAGCAAGAGTTCATTTCTCCCCAGTTTCAAAAGGATGGTTAAGTCAGGCCCAAGGGTGCCATTTTCCCTTGGCTAGCAAACAGTTTCTTGGAGCTGTGCTGTGAATTCACAGGGGCTCACTGGGACTCAGTTTCATTTGGGAGCAGCCTGGAAAATGAGCAACACATAGGTGTGAACCACCTGCTTAGACTCTATCCATACAGACCCCCTGAAGTAGACATTTTGAACAACTGAAGTGCTGATTCTCTTTTTTGCAAATTTCTTTATAATCATCCCAGAACGTTTCACAAGCACTTTGCTCTCAACTCTTCAAGTCACTACCATTTCTCATCTCATTCTCCAAATGAATACACTAAACTCCTTCTTAGGTGCCGGATACTGGACTTGGTGCTTCAGGAACACCCAAAAGTTGGTGGTGTGGTGGGGACACAGGCAACAGAAAGGGATAAAACAGATGAGCATCATCGGTTTAACTGCAGTAGGGAGCTGTGACAAGGTACAGAATGACTAATTGCCAAGTGAATTATCCTGACAATTGATGCTCTGAGGCTTCAGAAGAGGAAGGCAGAAGTTGTCAGGGAATTTACAGAGCATGCAGGAACTGAAGAGGAGTGTGGGGCCTTGGGAAAGCTTTAACCACTGGCGGTGTATGAGACAGGCCGATGAGAAACGTGGAAAGGCATTGCATACTCCCTAGTCAACCGGCAATGGGCAAGCTGGTTTGGAAACAAACAGAAAAGGAAACCTTTTTTTTTTTTTAAACTGGGCATTAAACATCATCAACAACAACAATAACATAACATCAGTGAACATTTACTGAACGAATAGTTCTTATTAAACACTGAGCTAAACACAATGATTCTAATCTCAGTTCATTCCTACAAAACTTCGTGAGGAAATCAGGACTCTGCTAGCCAATGCAGTAGCTTTGAGGAATGAGAAGATGGCAGACACCTCACGGGAACGTGGCTTGGAGTGACTGGACAACACTGTGCAGTGTACCAGTACCGACAGTAGGCGGCTGCAGAAAGGATCCTCATGTTTGCGGGCAACCAGGAGCAGGCTCCGTGCTGAGCGCTTCACACACGTGGTAACCTTCTTACCTCTCATAACCACCCATGACGTATGTGCTATTCATTTCCCCATTCCAGGCAATTCCACTTTGTGGGGGTTGATGCCTCTACAGTAAGTGGGAGCCAATTATGAAGGGTCTTGACTGTAGGTTTGGGAAATAGGGACTTATTTGGTTGGCTTAGGAGGCTTTTACTCTGGTTACTTGGTGAATTCCGTGTAAGGCTGTTCCGTTGCCTGGACCTCCAAGGCCTAGCCAGACAGGCTTCCTCCCCCACTTACTGTATTCTTGCTGAGAGCCTGTCCACCCATGTCCTCTCTGCCCGTTCTCTCTGGAGTCCACCCTTCAGCTTCCTGCTTCTCATCATCGCAGTCACTGGCCTCACTGGGTGCCCCCACCTGGGGCAGTGGGGCTGGGGCAGTGGGGTCTTCGGCCCCTGTGCACAGGAGCCCCACAAAGGCAGGGGTAATGTCACTGGTTCGGCCCCCACAGCACTAAGCACAGACCTTTGGGCTAACAGCAGTTGTGTAGATATTTTTTGAGGAACCCCCTTCTCTTTCCGTTTTCTCAGTTTAAAGAGTACCACCTCTTTCGTTGGTCTGGCTTATGGTACTTGTAGCTGCAAAGTTTGTGTTCCTGCCTCACGAGTGTCCATGTGTATCGGAACCTTCACACACTCTTTTCCTGCTCCCTCTGATGCTCAGCTTCTCTTGCTATTTCTTGGCTGCTGTTTATCTTCCAGCGCTGGCTGCCAGACCATTGGATGTAATTTTTAGAATTGTACTTTTGTTCCCTGGTTGGAATCATTGCTGGGTATCAATTGCTTTTTAGACCCCAGTCCTTCAGGCAGGACGGATACGATTTTGGCTCCTCTCTTCCAGGCTGGCTGTACTAACCAAACTATCTGCAGAAGAGGGGCCTTGGCACTTCTTGGCCTAGGTAAGGCTATTGTTTTAGCTGGTCCACACTTGTGTCGCTTTCCTTGGGGTTATAACATTGGACTCCTTCTGTATTTACTAGTACATAGCCACTGCTTCAAGCCCTTCATAGGCTTCCCTGCCACCCTGCTTGCCCTGGCATGTCGCCTGGGGTCTCCTAAATCTCTCCCAATCCAGAAACTTAAGGGTTAATGCTCAGCACAGCAGAGCCCTAAGACTGGCTTCAGTTCTGCCTGGCTAGTCCTGGGCCAAACAGGTTGTTCAGTATTTTGGATCTCACTCTTGCTTTCTTGCCAAGGAAAGCCCAGCCTGCCTTCTACCATGGAGATAGGAGGCACATTTTCATTAGAAGAGAAAACACATTCTGAGTGAAATGGGGGCTGTCCTTCAGTAGGTACTCACTTGTTACCAGGTTCTGTGCTAAGCACTTCATCTGAAGAATTTTGTTTCATTCTCACAAAAGCCCTTGGGAGGCCCCTAATAATATTATGCCTATTTTGTGCTTGAGGAAAAAAAGGATCATAGAGGTGACAAACTTGCCAATACTAGCAAATAGCAAAACTGGGATTTGAACCCATGGCTGTCAGGCTGCCAAGCGCATGTACTGGGCTCTGAAAAATAGGCCTTATTTCAGTCCACTCAACTCAGGGTGGACCTCAAGGAAGACCTTCTTCAGTCATATCACTCCTTTTTGACTGCTTTGATTCTGGTGGGCATACTTGATGAAATGCTCTCATCAGGATTTGACAGAGAGAGTCCCTCTTACTATCATCTGAGTGATATTATTCCATCTGTTTGGCCAGGCTACATGTAGTGGAGTCCTTAAAATAATGTCTTCTTGTGTCTATACCGCTTTGCAATGTGACTTGCTGTCTCACCCCACAAGAGGTGGAGTCTGTTTCTCTACCTGTTGACACTGGATTGACCCTGGGGCTTGCTTTGACTAAGAGGAATGTAGTAGAAATGATGTTCTGAAATTTTGCAACCCAGACCTTTAACAGGCCTTATGGCTTCCACTTTTACTTTCAAAACCCAATCATCATGTAAAGAAATCCAGGCCATCTTGCTCCAGAGAGCCCACTTGGAGCGGGAGGTCACCTGGAAGGGAACTGACGCACCCCAGCCCTCTGCCAGCACCAGGCTCCCAGGCTTGAATGAGGCTTTCTTGGATTTTTGCTGCTAACTGAGTCTTCCCAGATGATTCAGTGTGGAACAAACACAAGTTATCCACACCGAGCCCAGCCAACCCATATTGTGAACTTCAGCATGGCTGTTGTCTTAAATGAGTTTTGGAGTGGTATGAGATACAGCAGTAGATAAGTGATGCAGTATATAAGGGGAGAGGCAAATTCTATGAAAAGTCAAAGCCTAAAAAAATCATTTATAATTGTTTATAACTTTTTATAAGTATAAGTAGACTTTACAACAATTCACCATTCATTCTTGGCTGATAATTAAATAATTTATTACACACAAAAAAGTCATAAACAACTAGGGAAATCAAAGAAGACCTTCATCTGTCAAAATTATTAAGCCATTTGGTACGCAACATCTCTCCAAAGTCAACAGCTTAAGAGCCAGAATAAAGGTTGTCCTTGAGAAAATCTACAAACGATTTTCTTTACTTAGACACTGTTTTGATAATTACCTAATTTCTTACTCTCTCAATGCAGTTGCAAGCTGAAAACGTAAATGTTAGAACCTACAACGTAAGGTGGATACACTTCTACCTTGTCTTCCTTGCAACAGACACTTGGACACATCATGGATCATCATACATATGTACATCATACCTCTATAACTTATAATTCAATGCACCAAAGGCTTATTGAACACTTGCTCTAAGTCAAGGTACAATCATATTTGTATAAGAAGACAGAGAGAGAGAGTCTGAATGAATCAGATCTATGTAGATTTCCTAAAGGCTTCCAAATGATGTATTGAGTCTCTACCTTGTTCAGAACTACTAAACAATCCTAATATGTTCTGACCCAGCTTCTGGAGTATCAGCTATTTGGTTGACTCTCCATAAATATTTGTTCAATGCATGAATGTCTAGAGAAGTTGAAAAAAAGAATTTATGAAGGAGAATGAGAGGAATAATCCGGGAGCAGAGTAATCTAAGGGCATAATAATCTGTCTCTGGGTGATGGGAGTTGGCTGAGCCTTCCTCAGTCAGGAAAATTGTTCTCTGCAGAAAGAGTCTTTATACCTTAAGATTTTCAAACACCAGGCTGGAGGGAAGCTGAGCTCAGATGGATATACCAGCATGTGAAAATAAAGCGTGATTTTTAGCTGTGATTTAGTGGGTAGGGTCGTGGCTATAGGAAATGGCAGTCCTAAACTCTGTCCTGGACAGGCTGCCCTTGCAATTGTAAGTCCAGTCATAGACAGCCTATTTCTAGGGGAGAATATCAGAGGAATACAGAAGTGGGCAGTGAGCATCTGGAAAATTCCTTTGATGATTCCATAAAGGGATAAAGAATTGAAGAGTCATTTAGCTTTTAGAAGAGATTCATGGTAGAGTTGAGGATTATCTTTAGTATTTGAACTGCTTCTATGCGGAAGGGACTCACCTTGCTCTGCATGAGCTTAGAGGGCAGAGGGAGGACCAAAAAGCAGGAATTAATCTTTGTAAGATACATAATATAATATTAATACTAAGTGGGGAAGAAGTGCCAGATCCCAAGGCAGACTCTGTTCTGGAGAGATGTACTTCTTTTAGATGTTTTATGGCCCAAAGAAGTATGGCTTTGCAGTAAGATCAAAGGATAAAAATGTCTGAGGGGACGCTTTAAGGTAGACTGGAAGACATCCTTGCTCATGCTCAGTCACTAAGGCGCATCCGAATCTTTGCAACCCCATGGACTGTAGACCCCATGGGCAGGCTCCTGTGTCCTGGAATTTCCCAGGCAAGGATACTGGAGTGTGTTGCCATGCTCTCCTCTTGGGGATCTTTCTGACCCAGGGATCGAATCTCTGTCTTGTGCATTGGCAGGCAGATTCTTTACCACCGAGCCACCTGGGAATCCTGGAGGACATCCTTGCCAAGGCTATTAATAGCAGAGATTCTAGAGCCAGGTAGGCCTTCCTCAGAATCCCAGCTTTACAGCTTACTTTCCTAGACCAGTGACTGAGCCTTTCCTTGACTCTGTTTCCTTATCTATAAATGGGAATAATAGTAGAACCTACCACAGTGAGTTGTTTGAGGACTAAATAAGTTAATATCAGCTATCACACAGAACGGCACTTGTACATGGTGAGCACTGTAGGACTGCCGGCCAGTGTTGTTCTCTGTATTCTCTGTTTCTACAAGAGGGATGGGAAGCATAAACCTGTTAGCCAGGTTACCTTCTCTCGTTTCACAAGGGCATGATGCTTCACAAAGTTCTTTCACTTCTATCAACTAATTTGGTCCTCCCTGCAACCGTTTGCTATAGAGTCAATATTGTTATCCCCAGAAGATGAGGAAATAGGATCAAGGTCGTAAGTGACTTAGCAAGGGAGGCAAGAGGGGCCTGGCTTGAGCTCAAGCCTTTTGTCTGTGTTGAGTGGTGCACCGCATTGCCTCCTTCTTAGTTTCCACTTGGGCAGTACACCTGGACAGCAGGCGCTTTAGGATGAATCTGGATAAATGACCCCATTTGATTTCAGAGAGCATAGTCATCTCCACACTCCAGCCAGACCCTGAGCAACAATGCACCTGTGATTTACATTGTAATATTTTCCCTTTAAAAGTAAATAATTAACTCATAAAGGAGGTTACCTCCTGGCACTCACATTTTCCTTTCGCTATAAAATTTTCATGGCATGTATTTCAGCTCCGTTGATTGAAAGTCAAATTATGAGCCTCAGGGCAAAGGCAATATGAGGTTTCCAAGAGCCTTCCTGAAATTATTGCCAGTTTCCCTGTATTAACTTCCATGAATTTATCTCAGTACGAGGGTGGTAATACAAAACATGAGATGATAAATATGTTCCCTGGTTTCTTACTTGCAGATCTAATGAGGTCAGAGCCACAGATGCCAGGAAAGATGCTCATTTCCTGTAACTTCCTATGTTCTCCCTCTCACTATACCTGGACTGATAAGCCTTTGAGCTTGATGGCTATTCTGTGGGAAAGAAGAGCCTTTCTATATCTAGTGAAAAAACTAAGTCTCAAGCACTAGGTGTTACTGCCCAGAAGATTCCACATTCTCATTTCTAAGATTGAGTGCCTCCTCTCACATGCATGCTCAGTTGTGTCCCACTCTTTGTGGCCCCATGGGCCAACCTAGATAGTATATTCAAAAGCAGAGACATTACTTTGCCAACAAAGGTTCGTCTAGTCAAGGCTATGGTTTTTCCTGTGGTCATGTATGGATGTGAGAGTTGGACTGTGAAGAAGGCTGAGCGCCGAAGGATTGATGCTTTTGAAGTGTGGTGTTGGAGAAGACTCTTGAGAGTCCCTTGGACTGCAAGGAGATCCAACCAGTCCATTGTGAAGGAGATCAGCCCTGGAATTTCTTTGGAAGAAATGATGCTAAAGCTGAAACTCCAGTACTTTGGCCACCTCATGCGAAGAGTTGACTCATTGGAAAAGACTCTGATGCTGGGAGGGATTGGGGGCAAGAGGAGAAGGGGACGACAGAGGATGAGATGGCTGGATGGCATCACTGACTCGATGGATGTGAGTCTGAGTGAACTCTGGGAGTTGGTGATGGACAGGGAGGCCTGGTGTGCTGCGGTTCTTGGGGTCGCAAAGAGTCGGACATGACTGAGCGACTGATCTGATCTGATCTGGACTGTAACCCACCAGGCTCCTCTGTCCATAGGATTTCTCAGACAAGAATACTGGAGTAGGTTGCCATTTCCTACTCCAGGGGAACTTCCTGATCCCAGGGGTTGAACCTGTGTCTCTTGGGTCTCCGGCATTGCAGGCCGATTCTTTACCACTGTGTCATCTGGGAAGCCCCAGTGTTAGTCGCTTAGTCGTGTCCGACGCTTTGCGACCACACAAACTGTAGCCCGCCAGGCTCCTCTGTCCATGGGATTCTCCAGGCAAGAATACTGGAGTGGATTGCCATTCCCTTCTCCAGGGGAAGCCCTGAGATAGAGTTAAATGAGATAATGTGTGTAAAATATCTAACAGTGTCTGATCATATAACTGCTTAGTAAATGCTGGGGGCAAAGTGTCTCTCAGAAGAGTCAAGATGATTTGTTCAGTTGGCTTTACCATTCAGTTAAAGAGAGCTTTGTTACTTCTGTACCACTTTTCCACACTCTAGTTGATAGTCCAGTATGTTGTTTATTTTCTGTAATTCCAAACACTGTGAACAGAAATAGATGTATTATTTAGTCAACTAAAATTTATTGAGCATGTGATAAGTATTAGTGAAATAAATGAAATAATTGCTTTCAGAAAGAGAGCTCAGTTTTGTGTACAATAGAACAAATTAAGAGGAGTGAGATGCTGTTTTGATGTATTCACTACTATGCCTAGATAGTTTTTTTTTTTTTTTTTTTTGTAGGGGGGTCCTGTGGCACATTTCCTATTCAGACTAGACCTTGAGGCATTCTTTGCCTCAGGAAAGGATTTTTTTTTTTTTTGGTCCTAAGGCACTTCCCTATTCAAATTAGACCTTGAGGCATTCTTTGCCTCAGGGAAGGGTTTTTACAGAAGAACACAGAATGATAGCAATCAAGTTGCTTTTGAGTTTCAAAATTTGTTTGAAACATCAAGGCATAGACAGTAGTTTCAAAGGAAAGACTTGGGGCTTCCAAAAGCTTAGGAATTTGGGGTTCCAAAAACCTTTGCCTTGAAGAGACTCAGAGGCTAGAAGATATAAAACAAATCAGAGTTTGGGATTTTTCCCCCCCTGCTCTATAAAAGATCAGTATTTTCTGGTCTAAAAGAGAATGGAAAGGAATGCAGTAGAAGTGGATGCTGGTGGCATATGGGAACTGTTCCCTTAGATGGGGTCCATGACTCTGAGGGTTGAGTTCTAGGGAGGATGGGTGAGAGAACTACCAGTATATCCAGGTGGGTTTGGGGACAACCTGGAAGGAGGGTATGTGCACTTAATTTTCTTGGTGGAGACTGGAAAGATGACAGGACTCCTTGCGTTGTTCCTTGACACTCAAGGGCACGGGGCAGTGGAAATGGGGATGTGGCCTTGAGACGGCCTCTTAGGGCCCAGCATTGCATGTAGAACAGGAAAATGATTCCCTTGTGCCCAAAGAGACACAGAAGGAACCTGGTAATGCTGGACTTGGAGAGGCAGATCGTGGGCCAGAGCTGAGACCTCTACAGAATGATAACAGAGGATCAGAGGTGGGTTGGGCTTCATGTCAGCAGATGCCAATGCGAGTTACTAATGTCAGCTGAGGTAATGATGGCAACTGAGGAGCAGATGTCGCACTCATCTCTCTCCCTACCCCACGGGTGCCTCAGCACTGTATGAGACGCTCAGAGCCCAGACTCAAGCTGGGGAAGTGGGGGGATTGGGAGTGGGGCCAAACTGCCTGAGAAAATTTAAAATTAACTAATATTACCCGACGTGACTGAGATTAAGATTTGGGAGCTTGAAAGGAAATTAAGTTCAATTATCAGGCAACAGAGGAAAGGTGGGTTTTGTATGTGTGTATATGTGTGTGTGTGTGGACAATTTAGATTGTAGACTGAGATACTTACTGCCACACAGGCCATTCTGATCCAGTGTGATACTGGCGATGATGGGAGAAGGACAAGGTCTAAGGAAGCTCATAAGAAGTCACCCAACCCAGCTTGGGATGGGAAGGAGGGGATGTCAGGGGAGACTGTCAGAGAGAGAGAGAGAGAGAGAGAGTGATGCTCAAATGAAAAGCAGTGGGAATAAGTTAGCCCAAGAAACTAGGCAAAGGTATTCCAGGCAGAGGAGAAAGCCACACAAAGGTACAGAAGCATGAAACGTAACCATTTTCTTTCTGGAAAAATGTAACTTGTCCTGTGGAGTGAGAGTTAAAGCTATGTGTGTCAGGGACAGGAATGGTGAAGGTCTTATGGGTCACACTAATTTGGGAAGAGGAGAGGAGGAGTCTTTTGTAGATGTTTTGAAGCTTGAGTATCCGTACCCACACACATGGAGGCCCAGGGGGCAGTGAGTAATGAAAATATAGACTTACCAATCACCAACCCGCGTGAGGAGCTGGATAACTTAAGAAGTTATCAACCAGCATGAAATGGATGGATATCAGTTTTGTGTGCTAACTCTGTTCCAGCCTTGTGCTAGTTTCCTTGTGGTCATTAAATCGCTCAACCATTGCAGCAACTCTTTGAAGTAGGATATATTATTTTCTCCATTTTCTAAGTGAAGAAACGGAGGTTCAGAGAAGCAACAAGAAGCAAAGCAACTTGTTTGAGGTCACGTGATCAGCACAGGGCCTCGCTGGAATTGGAACTTGTTTTATCTGGTTTCAAAGCTCTTGTTCTTAACCATAAGCCACCCAACCTTGGGGCCTCCCAGGTGAGTAAGCATGGAGTTGGAGTTCCAGCTCTCGGGGGAGAGGAGGAGGTCCCTCAGTGGTTGTGTCTTAAGAGAAGCTGCTTGTGAAGACTGCTCCTGTGACTGGTGGGCTCCTCCTTGTTTTGGAGAATGATCTGATTTATCATAGCAGTTTGTGGCCATCACCACGGGGGCCAAACCATCCATTTCTAAACATACCAGGCTGAGGGGGCCAATGTCAGATTGGCCACTCATGCTACAGAGTGGTCCAGTACTGCCAGAAAAGCCCTGGGCAGAACCCTCTCAGTGTGGACCAGCAGAAGAGCAAAGGTGTCTACCACATAGGCCAAGGTAGTGTGGAGAAAGCGGAGGGTGCAAGCTGGAATCATACCTCTCAGCCCAGGGCCACTGCCAGGCGCAAGTGCCCTGATGAGGCCCTTGTGGGCGATAGGCAGAGTCCAGGTGGCGCAGTGGTAAAGAATCCGCCTCCCATGCAGGAGGCGCAAGAGATGCAGGTTCGATCCCTGGGTCAGGAAGGTCCCCTGGAGGAGGATGGCAACCCACTCCAGTATTCTTGCCTGGAGAGTCCCATGGGAGAGGAGCCTGGCGGGCTACAGTCCATGGGGTCGCAGAGTCAGACACAACTGAGCACACACACATACAGAGACACTGGGGAAGAAAGGCAGGCATGGTGTGGAGCAGCAGGATTCTAGCAGACTGCTGAGCTTGCACAGCTGGCCTGATGTTTTCCAGGGGGAGTTTTGCTACAGTTTCTCTCTTTGGAACAGACTCATTCATTTAACTCAATTCTCTCTGAAACATTATTTGCTTGGACACCACTTCATTCTGATGAGCTCTGAAGAATATTTTGGCAGTTTCAAACCAGCCAGAAAGACATGGGGCAAGGTCAGTGGTGGGTCAAAGAAATGAAACATATTGTTTAGAAGTTAGATCCACAGACTAAAGGGGAAAATGGCCTTGTAGCACCTCAACTTGGCCAGGTTTTCTGGAGCAGGAGAGAGGAGACTTACAGATTCTAGAATCAGATGACCTGGGCCCTCTCCCCTGCTTCACTACTCACTAGCTCTAGGGCCTTGACAAGTATTATAACTTTGTTTCTGCGTCTGAGTTTCATATTTGTAAGATGGGTGTATTAATAATGTTTTAGGGTTATTGTGAGGTGTATATGAGATGATGCATGTCAGTTGGCCAGTTGTTCAAAATAGCTCCCTGCTCACAATAACCCCTTCAGTTAGCTCACATTTCCATGTGTGATAACCACTACATTTGTTGTTATGTTGTTATAGTTACTGTTCTTACTGCTGATCTGTGGACACAGCTGTGGTGTTAGGTCGAGGGATCACCTTGTCCTCTGCCGTGCCCGAGTCTCTCTGAGTTGTCCCCGGAGTCAAAGGTGGTTTTCGAGTCTCTCTGAGTTGTCCCCGGAGTCAAAGGTGGTTTTCCTCTCCCAGGAAAGGAGGCCTGGCCAGAGGAGAGCAGGCTCCAGGAGCTCAGGTTTTCTTTGAGTCACTTGGCACCGAAGACTGGAGTGCTTCCCGGGGAGGCACTCTCCTGAGCCAGAGGCTGGAGTGGAGCAGATGGCTCCAGCAGAAATGGTGGTGTGGCTCCCACCGCCCCAGGAGTATGTGCTAATTGTTAGGCAGCGGAGTCCTGCCTGACACTCCACCTGCCCAGCCCCAGATTTTGGGGGGACTTTGATGGGGAGACAGATCTTAGACAACCTCTTGGAGGGATAGTTCTCCAGAACTTGGTTTGGAGAATCAGGATGGCAAAAGAGCCCAGGGCATGGGCTTCAAAGTCAGGCAGCCTGGAGTTGGCTTCTGATTTTGTCACTTATCAATTATGTGATCTAGGTGAGTTACTTTCCTTTTGGAGCTTCAGTTTCCTTAGCTGTAAACAAGAGATCACTTTAAACTGCCTGCCTTTTGGAGAGAATCGTTGTGAGAATAGTACTTGGCACACAGTAAGTACCAATTAAATGGTATTAATACTGAAATTGATAGTAACTTAACAAATACTTATGTGATGCTTCCTATGTACCAGGCACTGTTCTAAGTACTTTGCAGATATTATCCTGTTGAATATTCTTATGAGGTAGGTAGTATTATTGTTTTTGTTTTCCAGAGGTAGAAACTGAGGCACTGAGAGGTGAAATAGCTTTTTCAAAATCCCACAAATTGTGGATTCCAACTCAGGTAGTTTGGCTCCATATCAGTCTGTGAAGCCTTACAGTTATGATGTTCCATAAAGGTCAATGACAAAGCGCCTTGAACTAGTTATTAATGAACTATTAATATAATGATGCTCTCTCCCCACCCAAACAACATATTGCTAGCACTCACTATAGTGAGGTTCTGTTCCTTCAGGGACAGAATTAACCCACATTTCTAGTGACCAAATGGATGGCCCCCTGCAGACCTAACTATCCCCTACCCCTGACTCCCCTGTAAGAAGCTATTGTTCTTAAGTGGATCAGCGAATAGAGGACCAAGGGATTGGTTTGTGCATTTCACTTTGTTTACAACCTCATTTGCTTGTGAGTTGGATGGATGCAGCCTTAAAGCCTCATTTCAAACCCCCCCACCCTGGCCTTGACCGCCTGCCATACTTGTACCCCCACACACAGTTCCTCTGGGTTTAAAACAGTAAGAAAGCCCCAGTATGCAGGACAAGCCTGATTTGGTTCCAGCGACCAAGTTTCAGCTTTGTTCTTGAGCTTAATGCCCACCTCTGCGGCTGCACACCTCCCTGTACACACATTGCCCTCAGCACAGCCCTTTTCAGAGCAGTTGGCAATGATCTGCTTATGTGAGTGAAATGAGGTAGAGAATTTTTTGCAAGAAAAGCAATCACATGAGAAAACAATCTCTCTGCTCCTCTCTGGGCCAAGAAGACTGCAGCTATGGAGTTATTGGGGTCTCTGGCCTTTCTGAAATGACCCAGGAGAAAGCTTTGTTCCAGCAGCCTCTTCTAGTTGGGAAATGGTGTTACATGTTTAGGGAAGGGAGAAGGCAGAAGACACCTGCATTCAGGACGCCAGGAAAGCTTGGGGAGGGAGCTAGGTACGAGGATGGCCCCAGAGGCTCAACTACACATTGAGATTTAGAGGAATTTGGAGATGAGATGAGATGAAAGGGGAATTAACAAAAAAGAGGAGTGTGGATGGTAAACTGGATCTCCTGTGATATGGTGAGAGGCATGAGTAGAAATTAGAACTATGTTTTAATTTTAATCGTTGAACTCATTTCTTTGAATTCGCCACTTAATGAAACAGGGTTACGCTTTGGGCCCAGGACTTGTTTTGGTTGCCCGTTTGTTTTTCCCTTATGCTGTGAAATTCTTGAGGGCAGGAACTGTGTTTTATCCATCTCCATATTTTTAGCCCCTAGGAGCCCAGCACAGAATAGGTACATTTGTCGTAGGTTGAACTAGGATGACCACCTCTTCCTGGTTTATCTGGCACCCTCCTAGCACCTTTCTTCCCATGTTCTGAAGTCCCGAGTCCCAGGAAAACTGGAATGATTACCACACTAGGCTGAATCAATAAAAACTGAACCCTAATACTGACTCATTCTCTTGCCCTCGGCTATCAAGAACTTGAGAGAGTAAGTGGAATGCCTGGGGGAAATTCAGTCCCACCTCTGGTCAGACCCTCTATTGGGGAGTGTCTTGGTGGCTGTATCAGAGGGAATACTGTCTTTTTCCTGCCTGATTCATTCTCATTGGGTGGTAAGTGTACTGAGAGTCTACCCTTCTGCCCAGCCCAGCCTTCTGGGTCTCTTTTAAGGCCCTTGCTATGCTTCACACAAACCTCAGCAGCTGTGGAGTGCTCATCACTGCTGCTGCTGCGTTACTTCAGTCGTGTCCGACTCTGTGCGACCCCATAGACAGCAGCCCACCAGGCTCCCACGTCCCTGGGATTCTCCAGGCAAGAACACTAGAGTGGGTTGCCATTTCCTTCTCCAATGCATGAAAGTGAAACGTGAAAGTGAAGTCGCTTAGTCGTGTCCTACTCTTAGCGACCCATGGACTGCAGCCACCAGGCTCCTCCGTCCATGGGATTTTCCAGGCAAGAGTACTGGAGTGGGGTGCCATTGCCTTCTCCAGCTCATCACTGCTGAAAGTCTGCAAAAGCAATTCTTCTACTCTGAAAAAGATTAGATCCATCTCAGCATAGAATAAACAAATTCTGGTATCAGAGTATTAAGTAAAAGGATTACTGACTGTCCACCAATTACAGAATCTCATAGAATTGTTCTTTTCTCGAACCCAGTCTCATTCTCACCTCTGGGCCTTTCTGTAGGCTGTCTCCTTTGTCTGGCTTTTATCCTTTTCTGTACCTGCTGAGCTGCTCCTCCGCATAATTCCCTCCAGGCAGCTCTCCCTAACTCCCTCTTCCATGAAGATCAACCCTCCTGCCTGATGCTCCCCAGAAGCCTGGATTTGTCAGTTTGTGGCCTGTGCTGTCTGTCCCCTGTACTGTGAGTCCCTGAGGCCCTGGTCTATGTTGGAGGTGCTCTTCTCTAAGCCTGACCAGCCAAGGGGGTGGTAAACGGAGCCCCAGGTGAGTGACAGGACAATTTGTGAACATGTTACCTCTCAAATCTCTGTTGAGTCACCTGGAAATGAGTTTGCCAAGATGATTATGATTTGAACACAAGCCTTGGCTGAGCAGGTGCTGCAAATGGATCACAGAGATGTGAAAAGATAAGGGCCAGTTTGTCAGAGGGAGCTTAGAGTCCAGAAATCTGATTACTAAGGTTAAGTGCATAGAGATATATTATTATTATTTTTTAATACAAGTAACCAATACCTGGGGCTTCCCAGGTGGCTCAGTGGGTAAAAAATCTGCCTGCAATGCAGGAAATGCAGGCAGGTGCAAATTCGGCCCCCAGGTCAGGAAGATCCCCTGGAGAAGGAAATGGGAACCCACTCCAATATTCTTGCCTGGGAGAATCCTATGGACAGAGGAGCCTGGTGGGCTCCGTAGGGTCTCAGAGTCAGACAGGACTGAAGTGACTGAACACACACACGCAGGAGATTAAAAGCTCCCCTCACGTCTGTCTTCAGCTGGTCTGCTGTTACTCTTTCACTTTCTGGGGATGGAAGGAGCAAGTGGTTGCTTATGAGGTCTCGGCTTGTTCCATAAACATAAAAGGTTTTACATCTTTCCTTCTCTAGGGATAAGCTAAAAACATACCATGCAGTTCACCAGCTGCCCAGCAAAGTCCTCGAGGATAGAAGATTGTCACATAGAGAAGTCTTCATGCATAAAGGAGCACTGCAGAAAAAGCCAGTAGCCCGGGTCTTAGACCTGTCTCTCTACCATCCCTTGTTAACGCCCTTGAGTAATCTTGTCTCTTTTGTGTTAATAATCATTGTGGTTGCTAATCAGCTCATACTTTATCTCATTTGTTATAAAAAAAAGAAAATGTCTTGAGAAGTAAATCCCCACACCTGGCCCCCGTCACTTTATAGTTGATGAACCTGTGATGAAGTGACTCTCTAAGCAGGGTTTGTTATACAAGTAGGATGAGAAATTGGGTTCAAACCAAGTCCTTTTGACTGTATAGTTGAGCCCTTAACCGTGACACAGTGTTTCTTTTGGCCTGTTTATCTGTTAAATGAGGTCTCTTCTATTTATGTCATTCTCAGATACACGAGGACAAACAAGCCATTCATATTTTTAGCCATACTCACAGATGGGAGCCCTGTCAGAAAAGAAAACACCACACAGGTGCCTTTTGACTTGGATGTTTCATGGAAAAAGTCTTAAGATGACATCTTTATTTCTCCCTCTAAGCACACCAAACCTTTAGTTTTTGTACATGTCATTACTCTGCCTGACGAAAACAGGAGTCAGTTCTGTATTTCTGAGATGTCTTAATGAAGTCACCTAAAAAGGCACTTTGCAACTGAAAAGGCAATGTGTGTGGGAAAATAGAGCGAAATTCTTTAAAGATGATGAAAGATGACTCCCCTCCCTGAAAAGGACTGGTCTTTTGGATGAAAAAACTACTCCTCCAGTGCTTGCTGGGGATTCTCAAGACTGTATCAATGCCAAGAATATTCCCAGGAACCTTCAGGTTGTTGATGGTATTCCACATACAAAAAAGGATTACTGTTACTCTCAAAGCCCAGTAGTGTGTGATGATTAAATCAAGGTTGATGGAGTCTGATAGATAGGGGTTCAGATTTCAGGTTCTCTGTGCTGCTAGGAATCAGCTATGTCCTTCCGGCCATGGGTAAGTAATGTTGCTGCACTCCAAACCCTTCATCATCTGGTGAAGCCCATGAACTTCTTTTCAAACATTGATTTTTAAATGATTAAAATAAAAAAACATAAGATTTCATAGTAAACAAATTATATTGGCTGTGAAACTATAAAATAATAAATTGTGGTATAGTAATACATATAATTCTTTATTAATGCTTTAAATAGTGACATCTAGGGATGAATCAAATAGCCACTGATTTTTACATGGGATGCACTATTGAAATATATCAGCCGTTCAGTTCACTTCAGTCGCTCAGCTGTGTCCAACTCTTTGCGACCCCATGGACCGCAGCACACCAGACCTCCCTGTCCATCACCAACACCCAGAGTTTACCCAAACTCATGTCCATTGAGTTGGGGATGCCATCCAACCATCTCATCCTCTGTCATCCCCTTCTCCTCCTGCCTTCGATCTTTCCCACGATCAGGGTCTTTTCAAATGAGTCAGTTCTTCACATCAGGTGGCCAAAGTATTGGAGTTTCATCTTCAGCATCAGTCCTTCCAATGAACACTCAGGACTGATTTCCTTTAGGATGGACTGGTTGGATCTCCTTGCAGTCCAAGGGACTCTCAAGAGTCTTCTCCAACACTACAGTTCAAAAACATCAATTCTTCACGCCCAGCTTTCTTTATAGTCCAACACTCACATCCATGCATGACTACTGGAAAAACCATAGCCTTGACTAGATGGACCTTTGTTGGCAAAGTAATGTCTCTGCTTTTTAATATGCTGTCTAGGTTGGTCATAACTTTCCTCTAAGGATGGTCATAACTTTCCTCTAAGGAGTAAGCATCTTTTAATTTCATGGCTGCAGTCACCGTCTGCAGTGATTTTGGAACCCCAAAAATTAAAGTCAGCCACTATTTCCACTGTTTCCCCATCTATTTCCCATGAAGTGATGGGGCCAGATGCCATGATCTTCGTTTTCTGAATGTTGAGCTTGAAGCCAACTTTTTCACTCTCCTCTTTCACTATCATCAAGAGGCTTTTTAGTTCCTCTTCACTTTCTGCCATGAGGGTGGTGTCATCTACATATCTGAGATTATTGATATTTCTCCCAGCAATCTTGATTCCAGCTTGTGCTTCCTCCAGCCCAGCGTTTCTCCTGATGTACTTTGCATATAAGTTAAATAAGCAGGGTGACAATATACAGCCTTGACGTACTCCTTTTCCTATTTGGAACCAGTCTGTTGTTCCATGTCCAGTTCTAACTGTTGCTTCCTGACCTGCATACAAATTTCTCAAGAGGCAGGTCAGATGATCTGATATTCCCATCTCTATCAGAATTTTCCACAGTTTATTGTGATCCACACAGTCAAAACCTTTGGCATAGTCAATAAAGCAGAAATAGATGTTTTCTGGAACTCTCTTGCTTTTTCGATGATCCAACAGATGTTGGCAATTTGATCTCTGGTGCCTCTGCCTTTTCTAAAACTAGCTTGAACATCTGAAAGTTCACAGTTCACATATTGCTGAAGCCTGGCTTGGAGAATTTTGGGCATTACTTTGCTAGCGTATGAGATGAGCGTAATTGTGTGGTAGTTTGCACATTCTTTGGCATTGCCTTCTTTGGGACTGGAATGAAAACTGACCTTTTCCAGTCCCATGGCCACTGCTGTGTTTTCCAAATTTGCTGGCATATTGAGTGAAGCACTTTCACAGCATCATCTTTTAGGATTTGAAATAGCTCAACTGGAATTCCATCAACTGTAATGTTATATATATATGCTTGTGTGTTCTATAGGTAAATATATTACCATGCTATCAGTTTTTCTGTGGATAGTTCAACTGTGCTCACAGTTGAAAGATATGTTAAGTTTCAGTAAGAAATTAGTTACCAGAGGACCAGATAAAATGATGATGTAATTATTTTCTCTCATCCAGGTTTGTGGGCCCCCTGAATTCTACTCATAGGAACCTGTTCCTCTGTTCCACAGGGGTGAAAAGTCAGTAAACTACATTTTCCAGTGAAGATCTCCTTTATGTTCTTCCAATGGGAGAATGCTTGCGTCCTTAGGTGCAGGCAGGGAGAAATGGACCTCTTTCTCTAGAACTCGTAGCAGTGGCATCAGCCAGTGGCCAAGGAGGTCTATGAGCTCCTGAATTAGCTGACTGGCAGCTCAAGGTTTAAGGGCCATGGATCAAAAAAGGATGGGCTCCGGGCAGGGCGTGGGGATAGGGGGGCAGTTACTCCCTATAGTTTATCTTTGGATCATAGCATGAACCCTTCTTTGCTCCTCCAGCTCTCCCAACAATGTTGTAACTTAACTCATCATATTTAATCCCTCTACTTAAAATGTCTAGAGGGGCTTCTGCATTTAGATTGAATTATGACTCAAAAAACAAACAAAACAACACATCCCCACTCTCTCTCTTACCAGTTCTGGTCCTCTGGTAAGTTAATGGATGTAGCTGGGCCTTGTTAGCCTAGTACCTATCTCAAAGTTTTGTTGTGAATACCTAATGGTACACGTGGAAAGATCTCTGACAGTACTAGCCTGGGGAAGGAAATGGCACCCCACTCCAGTATTCTTGCCTGGAGAATCGCATGGACAGAGAAGCCTAGTGGGCTACAGTCCATGGGGTTGCAAAGAGTCAGACACAATTTAGCGACTAAACCACCACTAGTCAGGAACCTTTGATCTGATCAGCAGTATATATGTTAGGATATTTCAGAGAAAGTAGGTTCACTGCCTGTAACTGATATGGAAATCATATCTACATTGAAGTAGCCCTTGAGCATAATTAAGTAGGATCATATGCTTGTTTAAAAGGACCGTGTTAAAAATTAATAAAAAGTGTCATGACAAAAAATAATGAAAACTGTTATCTCTGCTGTTGTTCAGTTGATTTTGCTAATCTCCAGTGTGACCCCTTGGGCAGTTAGGGTGTAACATCCATGTAATGAAGAAGCGGATAGGTGCATGCAGCCAATGCCAGTAAACATTGGATTCATTCCGATGTGCAGACCCCCTGCTCACTGAGCAACACTATGCTTGTGGCATGGCTTTCCCAAGTGTCTTTGCTTGCAGAGACAGAATGGGAGGATATAAGTAACATCAACAACAATAGCTGATATTTTTTAAGTGCTTCCTATGTGCGAGGAATCATTCTAATGTGTGATTTTATATTAAATAGTATCTTCACAATAATCTGATAAGGAAGAAGATTTTATTAATATTTTATTACTATCTGCGTTTTACAAGATGATGAAACAAAATGGAAGTCGCACCACTAGATCCTAGAGCTTGTTGAAGCTTGGGACAAGAAGAAGTGTTTCAGTTGTTTTTGCTTTCATCCCCTTGTTTGTTTTCAGGTTTTGATCTCAAATTATTTTATTCTTTTTCATGCTTTAGCATGTGTGGAAACACTAAATCACCAAATTTGATGGATGAAAGCTGATTTTGCTTTCTTGAAATACAGATTACATTTCCAGTTGGCTGCTTCAGAAATCCATTTAGTCAGTGGAATTGGTGAGTGGAAGCCCATACAGCCTATATTTTGAAATTCCCTTATCTGTAATTTCTAAAGCAAACCCAGCAGGTTCATTTTTGTCTCTAATTAAGGCTTGCTTTTATCCACTCCACATGACCACCTCTAGCCATGTCTTACTTTAAATGATGTCACCTCTTTTATGGGACAGCCTTCCATCTAGGTAGCCCAGGACTTGGTTTTTGTCACACTGCAGAGGCTTAGCTTTCTATCCAGACAATGTTCTCAGTGGAGCCCTATTATGAGAAGGGGCTTAAGCCTGGTGATTCTGAAGGTGAGAAGATCAGCTCCTACCTGGTGTCCTGGTTTCCTGAAGATGCACATAATTATTGGCTGTTCACTCAGGGGCAGGCAGAGTGGGGAATTTAATGGAGCATGGATGAGCAATGATAGAGCCTACAACCAAAGCTATTTGCAATGGGCTATTTGTAAAATAGCTAGAAAGCTCAACTTTATTTTCTTGGCCATTTCCAAAGGTTAGAAATGATGTTGTTCCTAGGCAATTTGAAGACTTGGTTAGCATGCCACAAATAAGCAAAGGATAACACTTTGGTTGCACAGTGATAGACCTGTCACGAGTAATGAAACCTGTCCCTCATTCTTCTGAGAGGACTGTAGTGGCTTAACAGCCAGACAAGGGAGTGCAACACGGGGATGGGACAAGATGAGCAAAGGGGATGAGAGAGAAAATACCATGTCCATCTTCCTACCATGTACATGGCCTAAAGAACACTCACTCTGTCTTATCATAATAGTAGTCCCATGATAAAAACCTTGGAATTCCCAACAGAGTTTCTAAGTCCACTTCATTAAAGCAACTTCTATTCAGTAAAATTCCATGGCCACCAAATAACCCAATGAGGATTTCTGTGTCTATTGTTTTAGGATTTTATCCCTGTATAGATGTTTCAAATAATTTGTCCACATGGGGCAAGGGGCACACTCCTGAGAATTGGACTCACTTTTCAGACATTCAGGTCTTTTGTCTCTGTTACCTCTCTGACATGTTTTAAATGTCAGTCTGCATTTCATTGGACTGGAAAATCTCTTGTAGCTCAAAGTTAGAGACCAAGAACAAAGCAATGGAACATTTTCTTTGGTGCTGTAGCTGCATGGGGCTTCCCTGGTGGCTTAGTGGTGAAGAATCCACTACAATTCAGGAGCCACGGGAGATGCAGGTTTGATCCCTGGGTCAGGAAGATCCCCTGGAGAAGGAAATGGCAACCCCCTCCAGTATTCTTGCCTGGTTCTCCAGGAGAACCAGAGGAGACTGGTGGGCTTCAGTCCATGGGGTCACAAAAAGTTGGACACAACTGAAGCGACTTAGCATGCACACAGTAGCTGCATACATCATTTTGCAGCAGCGTATGTTCATGTCAGACAAGTACACCGAATCTTTGGTGATTTTGTTATTTTTCTTTTACTTCTCATTAGTTTGTTTGCCTTTTAGGCAAATGGAACTAACAGCAAAGGTTAGTCTGAAAATACCTATTAACTTAAACCTTGGAATCAATGGGCACCTGGCAAAGAAGGATGCTGGGAAGGGAGAAATGTAGCCCAGTTTTCAATTAAGGGGGCAGCATGGAGAATAATTAAGGAAAACAAATAAGGTAGCCCACCTGCTATATCTGATTGTCATTGTGGGAGGAGCCTCTTCCTGCCAGGTAAGGCCTAGGTGCTGTGGTTAGTCACTCAGTCATATCTTACTCTTGTGACCCCATGGACTGTAGCCCTCCAGGCTCCTCTGTCCATGAGGATTCTCCAGGCAAGAATACTGGAATGGGTTGCCATACCCTCCTCCAGGGGATCTTCCCAACCCAGGGATCAAACCCAGGTCTCCCACATTGCAGGCGGATTCTTTACCAGCTGAGCCATCAGGAAGCCCAATTAAGGCCTATGTTGTTATTCAAACTAGCAGTTTAAAGCAATGAATGTTTATCTCACAGGTTTTGTGGGCTAGGAATTCAGGAGCAATTTAGCTGGGTGCTTCTGGCTTGGTGTCTTTCAAATCCTGCTGTGGGCCAGGGCAGAAGTCAGTGAAATGTGACTGGGGCTGGAGGTTCCTCTTCCAGGCTCATTCATGCAGCTGTTGTCCAGAAACTGCCGTGACACCATCTCCTTCAGGCTTCGCACGGCATGGCTTCCCTCACTGTTCTAATCTCCGAAATGGCACACCGTCACTTCGTCTCTCTTCTCTTTGTAAGGAGCCAGTGACTAAGTCCAGCCCATGCTCAGGAGGAAGGAAGGTAAGCTTTCCTTCTTGAAAGCAGCAGCAGCAGAACACTCATGGGCATAATTTTAAGGCCAAGATACTGCCTGTGTTTAGAGTCAACTGCAAAAATATGAGGAGTGAATGCTTAGTAGGCTCTGAATGAGGAACAGGACAGACTAGCCAGGAGAGAAGCTGTCCTGACCAGTGTGGGCACAAGGGTTAAAAGAATCAGAGGGATAGTCAGAAGTCTGATGAGAGAGGAAGAGTCCCGAAGCGGAAAGAGTTGAGATCCGAAGAGGCAGAGGGCAGCTGTGATGGAGGCTTGGTGTACGGAGTGGAGAGCAGCATTGATGAAGGCCACAGGGAGCAGCAGGTGGGTGGTGGAGGCTCGGCCAGGTCTGAGGCCATGTGAGGAGCCACAGTTGGGGCAAAGGGCTCCAGGGGCACAGCTTGGCTTGGCTACTGGGGAAATAATCAACTTGCCATTTTACCAGACAACTATAATTGAATATTGTTCCTTTCAGTGGTCACATTGCACATTCTGTCTCCCTGAACTTTGATTCCTTCAGTTCTAAGATGTGGGTGATAATCATCATGTACCCTGAAGTATCAACAGTGAGATTAGAGCTCATGTGTGTCGAAGGCCCAGTTCCATGCCTGGCAGGAAGGGGACACTCAATAAATGGCAGCCACTTTCATTATAGAGTTAGTCTTGGTGGGGGGTGGCTGTAAAGTAATGGCCTGGAGGAACTCAGGACCATTTAGCTTAGAAGACAAAGGACCAGATTCATTCCTGATCATCACTCATTCACTTAAGCAGCCCCCTCCCCATCTGGGCCTCAGTTTCCCCACCTTTCAAATGAAGACATTGGCCTAGAAAAGCTCTCAATGACTCTTGAGATGCAACTGAGAAATTTAGTGAAACAGAGCAGGGTTCTACTGGTATAAACAGCTTTATTTTCACCAGCAAAAGGGAGTATCTAACTGACAAAAGAAATAATGGTAATTCTAGCTCCAAACCTTGTTATGAACAGAAATGTGTCTATGTGCGTGTATGTGAGTGTGCATGCATGTGTGTATATGTGTGTTTCTGAGTCTCTGTGTTCACCTGCACATGTCAGTAGGTGTAGGAGGTGGGTGATGCAGTCTGTGGTCAGAAAGGGGTCTCTCCAGACAATCACTGTGCTTCTGCTCAGCGCCAGGGCAGCAGGCTGGGGATTCCTCAGTGATAGACGGGGTGTCTGCCTTGTGGTACTGTTGGCTGGGGGGATCCTGGCCACTGCTTCATTCTGCACTCATTTTCTCAGTCTGGAAAATGGAGTTTCCAGAGCTTGGAAATAACTTCATGCCCATATTATAAATGTTGATTATGTAGTCAGGAGCTGCTGGCCCCAGGGGAGGTCAACATTTATTATTCCTCTTCTGGGCGTCTACTAGGGAAGCCTCATCTGTTGGGTGGACTGGAGGCTGCAGTGATTGATGCAACACAGGAGCAGGGGGCAGGTGGCCCTGAGCGTGCATGCTGCAATTAACATTTTATGACTCCTCTACCCTCTGCCCTTCATTCAGAAGGCAACACTTGGCTCCAAGCCAAACTTTCCAATTACTCCATCAATAAATGTAGTGACATTGGCGAGAAAGGCAAAGGAAGAGGGTGTTTGCTGTGCTCAGGTCTGATTTCCACCCTCACAGCCTACCACTCCTGTTGGTAGCTACCTCATGGAGCACTTGAGGAGAAAATAGGAAATAATCATTTCATGGTCACATTGGAGATTGTTGATGTAAAAGAGCTAACATATGTTCCCATATGTACTTTTTTTAATTGAAAGATTATACCTCATCAGCTCATTTCCTTGTCAACCCTGGGAGGTGCTGAAGGGCACCTCGATCTGTAAATGAAAGGGGTCAAATTAAATTCAAACTCAAATTCATTTGGTTTACCAAAGAACTGGATGAAGCTGGGCCTGGAACCACACGCCCAGGACAGTGGCTACTTCTAGTGTGAAGGAGAACATTCTGGCTGTGCTGAAAGTTGCTTGCTTCTCTTGAAGATGTCTTCCTGATGTTCAAATATGTTTGTGAGGTTTTGTCTGTGGTGTTTCTTATTTTCCCTTTTCCCTTAGACTGGCACTTCATGTGATATGGTACCACTGGGGCTTAAGAAATGCAAGAGATATCTGAATAAATAGACATGTTCCAGTTTGGGCATGTTAAGGTCGGTGCGAGGGAGGGCTTGTGAGCTCATTGTGCTGAGGTGACTCTGAGTAGAGTCTTACTTATCTCTTCCTAAGGCAGCCACCATGTAAGTGGAAGTCCCCCAGAGAGTCAGTAGAAGGGAAGAATGGCTTGATTCCTGCCCCCATCTCTCGGCCAAAGGATCCTGAGGAAAGCAATGCTAACTCTTGGCAGAAGGGACATCCAGCAATCAGCCATCTCTCTTGCAAGTGTTCTGGACTTCTCTATTAAAAAACAGCCTGTTCAGCCAGCATGTGTCAATGTGTCATGTTCTGAGGTAGAAATGGGCTTCCCTGGTGGCTCAGATGGAAAAGAATTTGCCTGCAATGCAGGAAATGCAGACTTGATCCCTGGGTTGGGAAGATATAGAAATGGTCACTAACAGCAAGTGGGGGGATCATTGAGCTTGACACATTTTAGATGACTACACGGGGCCAACGCAGCAGCCCCACCCTCCATGCTGGTGTGTTGTATATGAGATGTGTCCACGGAGCATGGGAGCTTAATGTCCCCTGACTGTCAGTCTCATATCAACGTGGCTGCTAGATTGGTAAGTAATTGGCTAAAATTCCCTCTTCCTGAGGGTCTGAGGAGCCTCATGGAGAGAACGCACCCTGAAGGCAGAAGGAACCAGGCAGGGCAGACTTCAGAAGTCAAAGGCTTTTTCCCTTGCTCATCTCTTGGTTCAGGCCTCTGTTTGATGAATGACTAAGTTTTGTGGTGAGCCAGAGATGTGTCTAAAGGAGGCAACCAAGGGGCATTTTTCTGGACCCCTGTGAGAACATACAGAGCCGTGCTGACTCCATAACCCCTGTGCCATTTTGAGCACCCCAGGAAATACTCAGAGGGTGGCAGCCACTTAGAAATGGCAGCCGGGTCTGGGCAAGGCATTGGGATTCTCAGAGGCCACAACTATGTCTAGCTACTGCCCAGGGGGTGTGGTGGTACCCAGGGGAAGGAGAAGTAGAGATCACAGGGTGGTTCTTGGCTCAAATCACAGAGTTGTGTGGTCCGATAATGAGATTTGACTCTCCCCTGTGTTTAAGTGAGCATCTTCCTAATATTTGTAACATCAATGAATCCTGTTTTTTCTATTATTCTAGTTTTATTGAGATATGATTGACATATAGCACTGTGTAAATTTCAAGTATGCAGCATAATGTTTGACTTACATACATCATGACATGATTACCAAACTGGGCCATCAGATTTATTATACTGTTTTTACTTAAAGGCTTCAATTTACCAAAAACTACACTTTAATACCTGTTCCTGCCATCTTGTGACCTCATTTTTTTTTTTTTTTTTTTTTTTAACACCCAGCTGCATTTCCAGCAACCCATTTGGATTAAAGAACCTAGAAATGTCCATGTTGGGATCTCTATGTGACAGCATTGAGAGTGTCATCTGAAGGCAGCAGGAAGTCTGACAGTCACTAAACTTGTTTTAGAAGCTAGAAATTCTACCATTTGTGAAGTTGAAGGCAGTTTGAACCTTTCCGGATGAACGCTGCAGTTTGTTTTTGGAACTGAACCTCTGACCTTCCTGGAGGACTGTCTCTTTGGTGAGCCCCTTTCAGTCATGCAGATGTAGGGCAATAATAAACCCTCATTTTCCTGGGGGAAGCCCCACGTGCAGCAGAGAGCTCAACGGAAGTGCTGCAGACTGAGGTTGGTAGTGCTTTGTTCTCAGAAGGCAGCCGGCACTGTGTCTTGTCCCCAAAGAGGCA
Source organism: Bubalus bubalis (assembly GCF_019923935.1). Lineage (NCBI taxonomy): Eukaryota > Metazoa > Chordata > Mammalia > Artiodactyla > Bovidae > Bubalus > Bubalus bubalis. Next base: position 63,258,250 of record NC_059165.1, on the reverse strand, counting down.
GAGACCTATTTTATTTCATTTTACCTTGCTCTTAAACCTCTTGATGTGGCCCGCTCATGCCTGTTCTTAGAAAACACAATCTTCTCACTCCAACATCTGCTCACAGAGGAAGGACAGCTCCAGCCAGAACAGGGGCAGGGACACAGACATCAATGCCTTTCCTTCTGGTGAGGAAAAGTGGGGAAGAGGACTGGGATCAGGCTTGGATAGGGCGCATGGGACCCTTGGTGCGTCTCATGCTGTCCTTTCATCTAGTAATGTGTGTGCTTAGTCGCAGTTGTGTCCAACTCTTTCTGACCCCATGGGCTGAAGCCTGCCAGGCTACTCTGTCCATGGTATTCTCCAGGCAAGAGTACTAGAGCGGGTGCCATTCCCTTCTCTGGGGGATCTTTCTGACCCAGGGGTTGAATCTGGGTCTCCTGCAATGCAGGCAGATTCTTTACCATCTGAGCAACCAGGGAAGCCCAGTAAAAGGCTATATGTTGCCAAATATATCTCTTATGACTATTCTGACTTTCTTTTCCAGGGTACACTTAGAGGTTTCCTCCTGAAGAAATTGTCAACCTGAAGATTAATTCTAGAGGAGGAAAGACACTGGTGTTAGGTGAGAGTGTGGAAGGACTTCTTTAATTCGGTGTCAGGAGAGAAGAGAGTGTTGGGGAGGTTATGGGTGTGAAGATGCTTGGAGCTTCCTACTGAAGGCAGCGCGTTGGGCTCTGCCGCCTGGGACAGGCTGGAGACAGGCAAGGACCAGCTGGGATAGGCATCGTGCATGAGATAGAGTCCATGCATCTTAGCTCAAGGAAAACAGAGCTGCCTTTCAGGAAGAAGTTATGCTTCTGGGAACCTGTACTGCCTTGTTAACATCACAACAGTGCTTTGGGAAGTTAGAAAGCACGGTGCTCTGCCTCTGAAGTTGGGAGGGTGTGGTGATCACTGGCCCAGACCAGGGGGAAGAGGCAGCTGTGTCTGACCAGACCAGCAGGCTTCAGAGGAAGAGGGAAGAGTTGGAGAAATAGCTGGGAGTTTGCCAGAGGGACTTACATTAAGTGGGGTTTGTGTTGCAATAATCGGAGGTTTTTTTTTTTTTGTTTTTTTGTTTTTTTTTTTTTTGGTCACTTTGCTTTATAGTCATAAGTCAGTGGAGAATGTAAACTTGGTGGTCTCTGTGGGAGTCCCCACAAATATCCACAACACATTGCTTCTCTTTATAAAAATAAAAATCACATTAGTGTGAGGGATTCATGCCAGGGCCCCAAAATCCTGAACTCTGGGCAGGACCAGACACACGAAGACTGACAGGTGTTAGGCAGAGACGTGCTGTGGGTCAAACCTAGGCAAGTGGACATGAGGCGGGGGCAGATGTACACATCTTTGAGTGTTGTAGGGCTGTCTCCATGCTTCTCTGCTTTAGTGCAAACCATCGTTAGTGGGGTGAGTTTGTAAAAGAGAACCGAACCATATGGTGTTATTCAAGATAGGATTTTGTGAAAAATGTAAGAGCCAGAAGATGTTACTGTAAGAACAAGTTCATAAACATTTTGCCTTTTCAGAGAGTCGAATGTGAGGAACGAGTAAGAAAATCGAAATAATGGGTTTCTAAATTTAATCCCTGAACTGAGAGCACTGATGTCTGCTTCTTGTCTGAGATGAGACTCCAGTTCTCTGAGATCTGGAGGAGGGCTCAGTTTTCTCTAAACCTGTTGAGAAGAGGTTAATAAGAGGTCAGGCTTGGGTTGCACCTGGTCCTCTCCAGCTGTGGTGCTCCCAGCCCACACTGTGGCACCACAGCTCGCTGGACATACTGCTCTCTCACAAATGGACATGTTAGAGCACTGCCCCGGCGACACACACACTGCTGGCTTGAGTAGGCGGGGCCTGGCTTCCAGGGGCCCCAGTGTGACAGTGAAAGGCTTTCATGACTCAGGCAGTCTGGATGGATGCCTCATGGCCCTTTGTCTCTCTACAGCGCCCCCTGTTGTTTCTGGGCTTGGTACTTAGGCATCTTCCCCGGATGCTGTACAAAACTGGGGATTCATTTTGAGGGTGTCAGGATTGCTGGGTCATTTCTCTCCACTCAACTTCTCACATCAAACAGAAGTATTCAAATGCTGCTCATTCCCAAAAAGGAAGCTGGAAAGGGGCATAAGCAGCGCTGTCATTTCTGCATGAGTCCAAATCCGGAGCAGGGATGGGACCCAACAGGAAAGCACAGGAGGAGCAGAACTTTCTCTGGAAACGGAGCTGTTTTATCATCAGCTTTGAGTTAAAGGTGTGTTCTGGGCAACCTTGGCCTTCATCTGCTAGTGTAGTATCATATTCTGGTTTACCAGTAGCTGATGTGTGATTCTGAGTATAATAGTTATCCGTAATTGAAGTCATTATAAAACAAATCCACCGCCCCCCCCCCCCCAACCCCCGCCGCCCCCAACCTGCGCTGACTGGGACAGAAATCAACATCAGGAATGCTGTGTATACAGCACTCAGAACCCATCAATATGCAAGATTAATTTGCTGAACTTCATTCAGGCTTCCAGCAGTGCTGTCACCTGGGGCCAGAGAAGCAGCAAATTAATTCTGAACCTCTGCTAGTTTCAGAACATCAAGAGCAGCCGCCTTTGTGTAGATGTCTTCTGCAGTGCTTCTCTGCCTTTGCAGATACTTCCTGGAAACATCAAAACAGCTAGAATGCAAAATTCTGTTTAGCCACAGAGGGTACCCTGATGCCTCTCCTGGTTCCCATGACTTCTTCCTTTCTTCCCATCTCAGTGACCCTCATTTCCTCCTTCAAATCCCTAAAACCACAAACAAAAAAAGAGGAAATCCTGACTTTGGTTGGCACATTGGAAAATCCCTCTTAGGTATCAAATGAAGGAAGAAGAGACACCTAATGGCCAAGCATTAGGATTTGCGTCAGAAAGTAGATCTAGTCCCGACTCTGACACTAACTGCCACGTCTCCTTGCACAAACTGCTGCCCTTCTTAGGCCTTAGTTCCACATTAAAAAAAAAAGAACTCTGAATTGCTAAAATTTCTTTTAGTTGTTTGATACTTTGATTTCACAAGGAAGGCTGGCTAGATGCTTTTATGTGCCACTTTCCTCTCTGTCTAGTCCAGTTTGTTAGTTTCCTTCCACAGTATTAGGCATAATAAAAATATTATTGATAACTCTCTGTCTACTCTCTCTTCTCTTAAGCCTTGCATATCATACTTCTTTTGTTTCTTAACTATTATTTTTAGTTTTGGTGAAGGTAGCCATCAGTTTATTATTCTTGTTCAATCCACTGTGTTATCCATGACAGTTAATCTTCCAAATAAGGTGGTACTATTAAGATCTAACTCTTACTGAGGAGGAAAGAAAGTTAAGAAAGAAGTTAACATAGCCAAAGCCACACAGTGACAGCAGAGATTTGAACCCAAGGCTGCCTTTTGCCAAACCCATGTTCTTGATTACAAGGCTGTCCTAGCTTCATGGGTTCTTTTGCAGATGTGCTGGGCCTCTTCTTGGGGCACTGAAAATACCAGGATTCTGAGCTGAAAAACTAGGAAAGACCAGGGACCATGGGGAAAAGCCCAAAGCAAAGGATACTGTGACAGGAGAGGGCCTGTCTGCCAGCCTTTCCCTTTGTGCATCACCACATGTACAGAAAGAAATGCATCTTTTGTCATAATTTTAGTTTCTGTATGTAAAATACATGCTCATCTGAGCCCCTTTGCAGTAGTGACTGGAGTCAGAGTGAAAAAATAATGTAACATTAGATTTAAAGCACATTCTTTCTTATTATTCTCTTTTTAGTTTGAGATTTTGGTTGAGATACATGTAGGTTACATGTACCTTTTACTCAGTTTCCCCTGATGATAACATCTTACACTTAAAATTTTGTTTTGGAGTTCCTAAATATTACATTCACACACTTTGTTGCTATAGGTTCGAGTAATACTGAAGTACACAGAGCAAGGCGGAAGTTCCGTTTTGAACCCTGTTCTCCTGGCCTCTCTCCTCGTCTGGGCCCTACTCTGCTTTGCTGTACCTCCTCCCTCCACCCCCCCCTCCCCGTACTTCTTCCTCATTGTGTTACAATGGTCAAGGTCATCCTGGCACGAAATTGAATTTGGGGATTTCTGGCTGACGCATCATTTTGTTAATGGTGCATATAGGTGACATCAGCAACTCTTGATCTCGTCTGGTCCACTAATAGCCTAATATCCTCTGATTTCCTTGTTTCCATGCTTTTTTACATACCCAGTCAAAAATAAATAATGCATGTAATATAATATAGATGTTTAATATCTATTCTATGTTTATTAGTATTAAACGTATGTATGAAGTTTTCTATAGTAGAAAAAGTTGATTTTATTTATCTTATTTAACACACCATCAGGCATAGTCTCTAGCATTTTATAAATATTAATTCATTTAGTTCCTATAGTAACTCTATGCTGAAGGCACCATTATTGTTTTATAGGTGAGGTACAGAGAGGCTAGGTAACCTGTGCAAGATCACACAGCTAGTAAATGATGGGGACAGGATTCACACCCATCATTCTGGGTCCAGAGTCGGAGCTCTTAACCACTTATGCAACTAAGTCATCAATAGTCAAATGGTTCATCTCTTTTTGTTCCTTTCTTAATATTCACATGTTCCCTCTACGTCATCTCCTTTCTTGCAGGCTGCCAGTGTGTTCTGATATTTGACACCTTAAAAGACAACACCCCACCCCACCTCTGGACACATAATTAGCCTTTGTTCTGTGGCCTTGTCTTAAGCTACCATCCTATCTCTCTTTTTCCTGTGTTTATTCTTAGCAAGCTTTGAAATACTCTTCTGGAACTGGTGTCTCCACTTCATCATCTAATTCACTCTTGGACCCACTCCAGTCAGAGCTTCTCTCTTAACCACTCCATGGAAACTGTCTCTGTATCCATATGTTGATGTGATTAGTTATATTAATACATTCCCTAATATGGTATCATTCTGGCACTGACATCAGTTTTCACTCTTTAAACTCAGTGCTGGATTTGGTTTGCTAACGTTTCATTTACAACTTTGGTTAGTATCAGATGGATGTGCTATTTCCTTAAAACTCAGGAACGTAGGAAGATCTTTCCAGTCCATTTAATTTCCTTGTTAATTTATAGAGATTAGTTTCCTTGTAGAAAATAGTTTTGTCTCTATGTCATTCCTGTCTCTCCCCATGGGATGTCTTTTATTTGCCAATAGAAAGAGAAATATATATGCTTTCTAATAGTCACATAAGTCACTATCTTTACACTGGGGCATGATTTAGGAAAGCTGGAATAATCTGGTTGGCTTTTGCACAAGGTTGTCTTTTGAGTCCCTAGAAAATACAAGTTGGTAGAAAGAACATTGCTCAGAAAGCCGAAATGTGATAATGAAAGAGAAAAAAAGTTGTTGTTGTTTGTTTTTAGTTTAGTTTTGTTTTTTGAAGAGGGAGAACAGTTACCATATTTTCAGAATGTAAGCTGTGCTAGTCACTTGATTGATGACATGTATCGTGTGTTGTTGTTGTGTCTGACTACGCAACCCTATGGACTGTAGCTCCTCTGTCCATGGTATTTTCCAGGCAAAGATACTGGAGTGGATTGCCATTTCCTTCTCCAGGGGATCTTTCTGATCCAGGGATCGAACCCATGACTTCTGCATTGGCAGGCAGATTCTTTACCACTGAGCCACAGGGGAGCCCCCATGTGTCATTTACTAGGATGTGAAGTCTATGAGGGCAGGACTATGAGCATTGTGCTGATGACTTTGCATTTACAACTCTATGAAGTGGGTGCTGCAGTTATCCCCACATTACAGATGAGAAAACCGAGGTTCAGAGAGATACAGAAACTTTTCCAGGTTCATCCGGAAAGACTAGAATGGGTTGTTGGTTTTTCCAGGTGGTTCAGTGATAAAGAATCTGCCTACCAATGCTGGAGACGCAGGTTTGATTCCTGAGTTGGGAAGATCCCCTGGAGTAGGAAATGGCAACCCACTCCGGTATTCTTGCCTGAAAAATTCCATGGACAGAGGAACCTGGCAGGTGGCAGTCCATTGGGTAGCAAAGAGTCAGACATAATGACTGAGCATGTTGATTTTTTCCTAATAAATTTGTAGCACAGTGTTTAAAAGGTACCCTCAGGTTCCTTTATCCCCTGTACTCCTTAAGTTCCCACTAACCCTGCCAGGCAGACTGACCAGCAGTTTGCAGTATGAACCATTCCTTTCCCATGTTTTTGCACATGGATGCTACTTCCTGTCTCTATGCAATGCCTTGAACCCTACTCACCTAGCTGTCTTCCACTTGCCCTTTGAGGTCTATCCAAGTATTCTCTCTTCCTTCTGTCATTCACTGCACTCCTCCCACCCACCAGAGCTTATTTCTCTTGTGATCGTGGCCCATTAGCAATCCTCTAGATCTTTATTTGTCTCCTGTGTAAGACAGGGGGCTTTCTTATTCCCCACTGGGGCCAATGGCCCCTGGAACCTCGCAGAATGTGTTTGTCTGGTGAATAAAGGATGAGAGTCTCCAGATGGGTCCATCTCCAATCTGAGCCCTGTCCTTCACTGGACTGTGGTTGGTGACCTCTAATACCCACTCCCACCTCCAACCTGTGCCCTCCTTCCATAGTGCTGGCAAGGTTGGCTTCTATATTCTTAGACTCACATTCTCTGAATCTCTGGCCATTTTCTGTCTCTCCAGGGAACCACTCATTATTCCAGAAAGCATCTCACATTCCTAACAAGAAAATAAATTTACTTCATTTATTGAAGATTAAGCAGTCATATAACTCACTGAACAGGAGGCTGAGAACAGCTATAACAAAATCAAGCTGATGTCAGAGCCTCTCAAATTTGGGGGACTACAGCCCTGGAAAACGATATGAATGTCTGAGAATCCCTTCACTGTATTTTCTTGATTTTCTCTGTATTTTCTTAAAGAGAAGCCACATCCAAATAATCTTTTTTTCCTCTGTGATAAATACTGTGTCATCAACTTGGTCAAAATAATCTAGCTCATCAGTATTTCCAGGGGCTATCTAACTGATCAGTAAACAAACATTTTGTTTGGAAACAAACATTTCTTTTCTGTGGAGAAACAAATGGAAAGAAATCCAGAAAAAAATATACATCCTGCTGTTAGCTCCAGAGATATATTACAATCTCTAAGAAGATTCTTATCTAGCCTATAGCAAGAATAGAAAAGAAAAAGCCTTTTTTTGGGTATCAATATATAAAAATAGGATAGAAATTGTGGTTCTCTCTGCCATACGCAAATCCTGTTGTGTCTTGCTATTAATCTGCTATTAAATCCCACTTCTTTGCCTGAGATTGAGCAAGCAGGTCAAGATGACACAGATGCTGCAGTTGCCAATGCAGCAGAACACTGTTTTCTGAAAGCAAGTGTGTTAATGTGAGAAGGACCAGTGCTTATTCCCTTGCCTGCCTCTGTAGTCATGTGTAGGTCAGGACCATGTCAATAAGGCCCCCGACTGAATTCTCAGCCCTGAGCATTGAGCCTGGAACCTAGACAGAGTTCAATAATATATGTTGAGTGAATGAACAACTGAGTGATCCAGAATTCACACTGACTGATCCTTGTATATATTTTGTGTACATAATTCTTTCAGAATACTACCCATTCTTTGAGCTACAGTGCCACCATCTCCATGACATACAAGACTCCTGTGAGCATAGAGGATGCTCCATCCTCATGCTCATGAAGCATCAGAAATGCTTCATGGAGGAAGTGCTGTTTGAGTTGGGTCTGGGTGGATTAAGAGACAATGAAGAGAGAGAAGGCTCTCTGGGAGGAAGGAGGGGAACTGCTGCAGGTTAAGAAGGTCAGGGAAGGGCTTCTTCCCAGAGTCCAGGAGATCGGAGCCTTGGGGATCAATGATCATCTCCCTTGAAGGCCTTTGAGAACAGAAGGGTCTCTCTGCTCCTACATGCATCAGAAACCCTGAGCTGAGAATCTCCCCCACCCCGAGAGCCAGGAGCATCCACCAGGTGTCTACTCTAATCCGCCCAGCCGTCCCAGCTGGAGCTACATTCCACAAGAGCTGCAAGTGGTACTCGGTGTGCCCTCAGAGAGCTGTGATGCGAGCATGCAACCTGCCTTCTCCTGGCCCTTCATCACCCCTCAGGACCCCTCCTCTAGAGGCCCCCACAGCAACCAAGATAGGCCCTGGCATATCGTTGGGCTCAATAACTATTTCTTAGATGGATGAATACTAGAATCTTGGAGGTGAGGTCATTACCACATTCCCCACCTAAAATAACCCTGGATTGTGTCTTCATTCTCTGAACTCTTAGGAGGGGGATAACTTGCAACATTTCCATCCTCACTAAATATTCAGACAGTGAGTGCCCAATCTGTCCTTTTAATTTTCCTCTGAGTAGTTAAACATGCCCTACATGAGGGTTTAGCTTTTTGTCCAGCCTGCCAATAGACACTAAATAGAGTGGCTTGCTCTGCAATTGGATTTCATTAGGATGAAGAGAGTTGATCTGGCCCTGGAGATGTAGGAGACAGATGAATCGCAAGGTTAAGTGCACAGGAATTATAATTAACTCAAAAAAAAGGTGAAGCAGCATGGTCATGAACAAAAGCGTCCTAACCAACATGTTGTAGAAAGGCAGTCACTCCCAAGAACTTAAGGACAAGCATTGTTTTGAAACTCGTGCCATGAAACTTGAGTGAGCTAACGTTCAGAGGCATATTTCTTTCTACCAATCACAAAGCTCTGATGCTACTTATAGTTTTATACTCTGATACACTGAATTGGCTTTTTCTGGGGGCAGGGAATATAGTTGCTTTACAATGTTGTATTAGTTTCTGCTGTGTGAAGTAAATCAGCTATATGTATACATATATCCCCTCCCTGTTGAATCTCCCTCCAACCTATCTAGGTCACCACAGAGCACCAAACTGAACTCCCTAAGCTATACAGCAGTTTCCTAACAGTTATCTATTTTACATGTGAAGGCAATGGCACCCCACTCCAATACTCTTGCCTGGAAAATCCCATGGACGGAGGAGCCTGGTAGGCTGCAGTCCATGGGGTTGCTAAGAGTTGGACACGACTGAGCGACTTCACTTTCACTTTCACTTTTCACTTTCATGCATTGGAGAAGGAAATGGCAACCCACTCCAGTGTTCTTGCCTGGAGAATCTCAGGGAAGGCGGAGCCTGGTGGGCTGCCGTCTAGGGGGTCGCACAGAATCCGACACGACTGAAGTGACTTAGCAGCAGCAGTGTATGTATGTCAATTGCAATCTCCCAATTCATACCACCTCCCTTCCCCTCCCTCCTCCATGTCTGTGTCTCTATTCGTACCCTGCTGCTGCTACTGCTGCTAAGTCACTTCAGTCATGTCCGACTCTGTGTGACCCCAGAGACGGCAGCCCACCAGGCTCCCCTTCCCTGGGATTCTCCTGGCAAGAACACTGGAGTGGGTTGCCATTTCCTTCTCCAATGCATGAAAGTGAAAAGTGAAAGTGAAGTCGCTCAGTCATGTCCAACTCTTAGCGACCCCATGGACTGCAGCCTACCAGGCTCCTCCATCCATGGGATTTTCCAGGCAAGAGTACTGGAGTGGGGTGCCATTGCCTTCTCTGTCGTACCCTGAAGATAGGTTCATCTATACTATTTTTCTACCACACTGTGTATGTGTTAATATACAATATGTTTTTCTCCTTCTGACTTCACTCTGTATGACAGACATCCACATCTCTACAAATGACCCAGCATTGCTCCTTTTTATGGCTGAGTAGTATTCCATTCTATATACATGCCACTTCTTCTTTGTCCATTCATCTGCAGATGGACATTTAGGTTGCTTCCATGTCCTGGCTATTGTAAATAGTGCTGCAATGAACATTGGGGTGCATATGTCTTTTTGGATTTTGGTTTTCTCAGAGTGTAAGCCCACTAGTGGGACTTTTGTGTTATATGGTAGTTCTATTTTTAGTTTTTTGAGGAACCTCAATACTGTTCTCCATAGTGGCTGTATCAACTTACATTCCCACCAAGAGTGCAAGAGCATTTCCTTTTCTCCACACCCTCTCTAGCATTTATTGTTTGTAGATTTTTTGATGATGGCCATTCTAAACAGTGTGAGGTGATACCTCGTTGTAGTTTTGATCTGCATTTCTCTAATAATTAGTGATGTTGAACATCTTTTCATGTGCTTATTGGACATCTGTATGTCTTCTTTGGAGAAATGTATATTTAAGTTTTCTGCCAAATTTTCAGTAGAGGTTCTTCAAAAAACTAAAAATAGAATTACCATATAACATAACAGTCTCACTACTGGGCATATACCCTGAGAAAACCATAATCCAAAAAGACACATGCACCCCAAAGTTCATTGCACCATTATTTACAATAACTAGGATTTCAAAGCAACCTAGATGTCCATCAACAGATGAATGGACAAAGAAGATATGATACATATAGAATGGAATACTTCTCAGCCTTTAAAAGGAGCAATGTTGGGTCATTTGTAGAGAGGTAAATGCCTCTTCTGTTGTTGCTGTTGAGTTGTATGAGCTGTTTGTATATTTTGGAAATTAAGCCCTCTTCAATCACATCGTTTGAAAATATTTTCTCTCAGCCCATAGATTGCCTTTTCATTTTGTTTATGGTTTCCTTTGCTGTACAAAAGTTTGTAAGTTTGGTTAGTTTATATTTGTTTATTTTTGCTTTTATTTCTATTACCTTGGGAGGCTGACCTAAGAAAACGTTGGTACAATTTATATCAGAAAATGTTTTGCCTATATTCTCTTCTAGGAGTTTTGTGGTGGTGTGTCTTATATTTAAGTCTTTAAGCCAGCTTCCCTAGTAGCTCAGATGGTAAAGCATCTGCCTGCAGTGCAGGAGACCTGAGTTTGATCCCTGGGTTGGGAAGATTCCCTGGAGAAAGAAATGGCAACCCACTCCACTGTTCTTGCCTGGAGAATTCCATGGACAGAGGAGCCTGGCGGGCTACAGTCCATGGAGCCACAAAGAGTCAGACACGACTGAGTGACTAACACACACACAAGCCGTTTTGAGTTTATTTTGTGTTGGTGTGAGGGTGTGTTGGTTTACATGTGGCTGTACGACTTTCTGAACACCACTTGCTGAAGAGACTGTCGTCATTTCCACTGTATATTCTTGCCTCCATTGTTGAAGAGTAATTGACCGTAGGTGTGTGGGTTTATCTCTGGGCTCTCTATCCTGTCCCACTGATCTTCGTGTTTGTTTTTGTGCCAGCACCACATTGTTTGTTTCCTGTAACTTTATAGTATTATCTAAAGTCTGGGAGGGTTATATCTCCTGCTTTGTTCTTTTTCCTCAAGATTTCTTTGGCAGTTCTGGGTCTTTTATGGTTCCACACGTTTTGTGTTTTTGATGGCATATTTAAAATATTCATACTTATACTCTTACTGATTATTATAGTTATTCTTGATTTTATGGGCTTCTTTTTTTGTCTTTTAATCATAATCATATTAGCTTATTCAAGTGGTTGTCCTCAGCCTTTACTGTATATTTGCCTTTACTGGTGGAATTTTATTTCTTAAAGATATTTACTTCTTTTTATAGGCTTTTCTTTCCAACTTAGAGAAGTCCATCTAACATTTCTTTTTGGGTTGGCTTAGTATTGATGAACCCTTATTTTTGGCTTCTCTGAGAATTTTTTTCTCTTGCCTTCAATTCTAAATGATAATCTTTCTGAGCATGCTAAGTTTCAGGATTTTTCCCTTTTAGCACTTTAAATATATCATTTGACTCTTCTAGCCTGTGAAGCTTATGCAGAATAATCAATTCATAGCCTTATGGGAGTTCCCTCGTACATGACACTTTCGAATTCTATCTTTGTCATCAACTTCTGCCATTTTAATCATAATTAGATCATCATAATCACACCATCTCTTGGTGTGATTGTGTTTGGGTTCATCTTGTTTGGGAGCCTGTGTGCTTCCTATGGCCTGTTTTCTTCTTCAGGCTTGGGAAGTTTTCAGCTGTCATTTAATTAAATACATTTTTTGGCCCCCTTCCTCTCCCTCTTCTCCTTCTGGAAGCCCTATGTGAATGTTCATATACTTGACGTTATTCCAAAGATCTCTTAAACTCTTCTTACTTTTTAATTTGTTTCTCTTTTTTGCGATTCTCATTGGGTGATTTTCCATATAATATCTTCCATATCACTTATGCCTTCTTCTTATGCCTAGTCTGCTGCTTATTCCTTCTAGTGTGAGTTTTATTAAAATTTCAGTTATTGTAGTTTTCATATCTGATTGGTTATTTTTTTTTTTACATTTTCTAGTTCATTGTTAAAATTCTCAGGTTGTTTATCTATTCTTTTCTTAATTCAGTTGGCGTTCTTATTACTAATGGCTTGAATTCTTTGGTAAATTGCTTACTTCTGTTTTATTCACTTTTGGTGGTTTTCTCTTGCTGCTTCAGTTGAGAGGAATTCCTCTGTCTTCTCAGTTTGCTTATCTTTCTCTATTTCTATGAAATTAGATGAAACGTTTACCTGTGGAAGTTTTGAAGGGTATGTGGGAGCATCTCTCTACAGTCTGCATGTGCCCAGTGGCTTTGGCGGGAGAACTGGGTTTGATGTGAACACAAGTCACGTCTTCCATAGGATGTACTGTCAGGGGCTTGCCCTCTGCTCACTGGCTATCACTGTCGTACTTGGGCTGGGGTTATGTCCTAAGTCGCTGGAGGAGAAGTTCTTAGGGTTGGATTTGAGCTGATTCAGTATTAAGTATATGCTGTTCCTGCTCCCAGCACCAGCACCCTCACCCCAGAGGGGCTGGTTTGGAAGGGCTGGGGCATGGATTGTTTTGGTCTGACCAAAGTCAAAGATCCAGAGTGCCTCTGATGTGTCACCTACACAGTAGGCAATAATGGCTATCTCTTTCCTGCTCAGATGCTGCTTAGGGTTTAAGCTACCTCAGCATTTCATGGCCATATTTTCCCCTTGGTCATGGCAGCCTTTGTTCTAAAATGGATTTGCAATATGAAGCATGTGATGCTGGAGCATTCACCCCATTGAGGTAGGGGTGCATGTGGGGGAGGTTGTTAAGAAATAGATCAGCCACCTGCATTGTGTCAGTCTGACCTCTCTGCCATTTTTTAGAATCCTAGTTTCTTTAAGCTTGCATATAAACTTTAAGAATCAGCTTGGCAATGTCTAGTTTTAAAAAGACTTCTAAGATTTTTATTAGGAGTATATTGATTGCATAGGTCAATTTCTGTCAGAAGCGAGTTTTAAATTTTAGATTAGAAGTCTTAAGATATCTTTTCTTGAACTCCAAAAAATTTTATGGTTTTGATGCTGTTGTAAATTGTATTGATAAGAAATACCTTATTTTAGAATAATAGCAAAGATAGTACAAAGAATTCCCATATACCTCTTACCCAATTTATTCTTTTATTAATATCTTACCTTAGTAGGATGAATTTGTTACAGTTAACAAATAAATTTGATTCATTATCATTGAGTAAAGTCTGTTTACTTAATAAATAGATTTCCTTAGTTTACCTGATTTTTCCTTAGTTCCAGGATCCAATTGGTATACCATAGTATATTTAGTAGTCATATCTCATTAACTAATCTTGCCTGTGACAATTTTCAGACTTACTTTGTTTTTAATGACTTTGACAGTTTAGATGAGTATTGGTTAAATAGTTTATAGAATGTCCCTAAGTGGACATTTGTCTGATGTTTTTTCATGAGTAGTTTAGTGTAATGTGTTCTTGGAAGAAAGACCACAGAGGTAAATGGCCGTGAAAATCACATTTTGCCAAGTGTACCGATGATCAACATATTTGTCACTGTTGATGTGGACTTTGCTCCACTGGCTGGGGTAGTGTGTGTCGTGTGTGTCAAATTTCTCTACTGTAAAGTTATTCTTTTTTCCTATTTCTGTATTGTACTCTTTGAAATGAAGTCACTATTGTAGCTGATACTTAAGGAGTAGGTATCTTTGCTCCCTCTTCTTCAGGATAAAGTATCCACGTGAATTATTTGGAACTGTACTGCACAGGAGATCTGCGTCTCATTATGTTTATTTCTTTAACCCCTTTTTTTCAGTATGAACTTATAGATACTATTTTAACTTAAGGTTATAATCCAATGCCATTTTACTTATTTTGCTGCTCATATTCATTTAGTGTTGGGCTTTGGGATCTCTTTCATTTGGCCCCCATATCCCTTTGACAAACCTCTCTCATTGTGTACTTTTTTTTAAAAAGTACTTCCTTATGTTCTGGTGCTACAAAATGATCAAGGCTCATTTTGTGTATTTCTTGCCTCAGACATAAAATCAGAAATTTCTCCAAAGAATACTGGTTTCTTAAAAGGAGAATATTAAATTCTGGTATCATGGTGCTTGATGTGTTCATTGCTGCTAGATGCTGTTGTTTATAGGGCCTCTCAGCTAATAGAACAAGAAAATATATGTGTGGATAGTAACATGTATATACACATATCTATAAGTATTTCTGTATGTGGCCATCTCTACATGATTTGCCTCATCTTTAAGGCAAACATGAGTTCGTGCTGATGCCTCTAACTCTGATTCATTACTTCATGGAACGTTCTCTTCTTGTATGTCTGTAACTTCCAATAGTCAGAAACTTCTAACCCACAATCCACCAACCATTTACTTAATTGTTCAGTTCCAATATACATGTGTAGCAGTCAGTCAGTCAGTTCAGTTGCACAGATGTGTCTGACTCTTTGTAACCCCATGGGCTGCAGTATGCCAGTCTTCCCTGTCCATCACCAACTTCTGGAGCTTGCTCAAACTCATGTCCATCAAGTTGGTGATCCCCTCCAATCATCTCATCCTCTGTTGTCCCCTTCTCCTCCTGCCTTCAATCTTCCCCGGCATCAGGGTCTTTTCCAATGAGTGAGTTCTTTGCATCAGGTGGCCAAAGTACTGGAGTTTCAGCTTTAGCATCAGTCCTTCCTGTGAATATTCAGGACTGATTTCCTTTAGGATTGAATGGTTGGATCTCCTTGCAGTCCAAGGAACTCTCAAGAGTCTTCTCCAACACCTCAGTTCAAAAGCATCAATTCTTCAGTGCTCAGCTTTCTTTGTAGTCCAGCTCTCACTTCCATACATGACTACTGGAAAAACCACAGCTTTGACTAGACAAACCTTTGTCAGCAAAGTAATGTCTTTCTTTACTTCCATCACCAGTCATATCCACAATTGGGCATTGTTTTCACTTTGGCTCCATCTCTTCATTCTTTCTAGAGTTATTTCTCCACTCTTCTCCAGTAGCATATTGGGCACCTACTGACCTGGGGTGTTCATCTTTCAACATCCTATCTTTTTGCCTTTTCATACTGTTCATGGGGTTCTCAAGACAAGAATACTGAAGTGGTTTGCCATTCCCTTCTCCAGTGGACCACGTTTTGTGGGAACTCTCCACCATGACCCATTTGTCTTGGGTGGCCCTACATGGCATGGCTCATAGTTTCATTGAGTTAGACAAGGCTGTGGTTCATGTGATCAGTTTGATTAGTTTTCTGTGATGTGGCTTTTCATTCTGTCTGCCCTTTGGTGGAAAAGGATAAGAGGCTTATGGAAGCTTCCTGATGGGAGAGACTGACAGTTGTGTAGCAGTTTCATAATTATTAACCTGAACTCCCTGGGGAACAACTGTATCAACTGGAACACAGTACTGAGGTATAGTTTTCTTTTGCCTTTAGGCTTAAAGATTTCACTCATTTAAGGGTTACTTAAATGAGGTCAGTGCCATTCACTCCTAACCCCTTCAGTGAGGTGGTTACCTACATTTGTAAAACATTTAATTATTTTGTCATATTCTACATTTCATCCATTCCTAACATTTCATCTTGGGAACCTGCCAGTTTCCTACATGAATTTTTGAAATTTACAGCATTAAAGCTCATACTTTGTGCTGAAATGTTTTATGGGTTTTGACAAATGTGTTAATGTCATGCATTCAATGTAACAGTATCATACAGAATAGTTTCACCACCTTAAACAGTCTCCTTTTCTTCACCTATTTAACCCCATTTCCTCCTCTTGGATGTAACCATTGATATGTTTACCACCTCTATAGTTTTGTCTGATCTAGAATGTCGGATATTGGAATTCTTTAAAAACTAGCTCTTTTCCCTACTCATTTAAGATTCATCCATGTCTTCTTATAACTTGATAACTCATTTTCTTTTATTCCAGTTTTATTGAGAGACAATTGACATACATCACAGTATAATTTTAAGGCATATAACATGATGGTTTGATTTTTATATATTATGAAATGATTGCCCAAATAACTTTAGTTAACATTTGTCATTTCATATAGATACCATAAAAAGAAAAGGAATAAGGAAAGAAAAAAGGAAAAATTTTTCTTTATGAAGAGAATTCCTAGAATTCACTCTTAACAACTTTTATGTATATCATACAGTAGCATTAACTATATGCTTTGCTAAATTTGTTTCTAAGCATTTTATTATTTTTGATGCTATTATAACTGGAATCAATTTCTTTATTTTTCAGAAAATACATTCTTAGTGTATAGAAACACTATTGATTTTTGTATGGTAATTTTGTTTCCTGCAACTTTACTGAATTGATTATTTACATCTAACGGCTTCTTTCATTGAGTCTTTGATTGTCTATGTATAAAATTATGTCATCCGCAAATATAGAATTTTTCTCCTTCTGTTTTGATTCTGATAATTTATAATTTTTCTTGTCTAATTGCTGTAGCTAATACCTCCAGTACTTCATTGAATAGGAGTGGCAGAGTGGGCCACCCTGAGCTTGTTCCTTATATTAGAGGAAAATCTTTTAACCTTTCACCATTGAGTATGATGTTAGCTGTGGGCTTATCATACCTTGGCCTTCATTATATAGACATATGTTCCTACTATGCTTAATATGTTAAGAATTTTTATCATGAATGTATGTTAAATTCTGTTGAATGGTTTTTTTCTGCATCTATTGAGATGATAATATGATTTTTCTTTTAATATATTGCTGGGGTCCAGCCCCAGCAGGATCCACGGGTACCCTTGGGAGGGACAGCGTCGGCGATAGAGATGACATGGGTCTTATACTGGATTGAAACCTGATGGTCCAGGGTTGAAAAGATAAGAGAATAAAGGAGAAACAATAAAGAGAAAAAAGGAGGCTGATATTCCTTGGTTTACACAGAAAGCCAATAAAGTCCCTGACATGGGACTTGCTCTGTTCATGGAGGCCATAGGCGCCCTCTAGATGGGGTGAAGATGCAGAGCACCTTCTCCCCGGAGCGAAGATGGAGAGCACCTTCTCAATTGGGTCTTAGAAGCCCGGGCAAAAAAGTGAACTCAGAGAGCCTCTGTGCTCCAGGGGATCTGCCTGAGAAAACAGAAAAAAAAGACACAGAGACCAGAGCTCTGGTGAAGTGGGATCTGCAGCTTTATTTTCAAAAGGAACTTTTACACTCTGAGTTTCACATTTCTCAAAGTAAAAGATAAAGAGCCAGATCAACAGTCCATCAATTTTACCTTTATCGAAACCAGGACATTTTCTGTACACCTTTTCATAAACAAAGGTCTTATGTTATGTCTGGCCCTGTGGCCTGTTAACATTTCATGACTCTTTTCTGATAAAAGTTGATCAGCCAGAAAACTTGTTTTCCCTTAAAGTATTTTTTCTTTATTTCTCCCATCCTCAGAAAGTACTAAATAAAATTACATTCTCACGGAACAAAGGTGCAGTGGGTCACAACAAAGAAAGAACTTATTAGCTCAAAGATCTGATGTGGTTAATACCAAGGCTACTACTTGCTTTTCTTACATTCCAACTACATTAACTAACGCACTCCCAGGTGCACAATGGATAAGGGATATGGGAACTTGGCAGCAAGCATTGGCCCAATAATGAAGCCCTTTACCAGTACTATTCTAATAATTTTTCATCCCTCAAAGGGCTCTATGCTCATTAGGACTTTTAGAATGTTTAGGCTTCCCATGCCTTTCATGGCTGGGGAGTTGTGAGCAATTATGTGCGTTAGTTGCAAGGATATGGATAAACCTGCCAAGCAAGCTAAAATGCTAACAGAGGGTTAGAATTGAAATACTCCTTTCAAGCCCAGGAGACTTATTAATTAGAGCCCTAAATTGATTTTGTTCAGAGAAAGGTGGCTGGGGATAGCCCCCTACTAATGTCATAAGAGTTAGTGAAAAGCATAATACAGTAAACAGTAGACAGACAGATTTTGGTTTCGGGGTAGATGCTCGAGCAGGTCCAGGGAATCCCTTGAGTCCTGATCCGCTTTTGCCTGTCAGGTCCTCTCTGCATGACCTTTGTCATGGGTGGGACTTCCCGTGGTGGCTCCCAGCAATATATTAATTTAATGTTTCATATGAATTGATTTATGTATGTTGAACCATCCTTACATCCCAGGCATAAATCACACTTGATCATTATGAATGATCCTTTTAATGTGCTGCTGAATTGAGTTTGGTAGTATTTTATTGAGAATTTTTGCATCTATTGTCTTCAGGGATATTGGTTTAGTTTTCTAGTAGTGTCATTTTCTCATTTTGGTATCTGGGTGATACTGGCCTTGTAAAATGAATTGGTAATGTTCCATTCTTGTCAATTTTTTTGAAAGAGTTTTAGAAGCAAAGTTAATTTTTCTTTAAACTTTGATAAAATTCACCAGTGAAGCCATTCCAGTCCTGGGCTTTTCTCTGTTTGGAAATTTTTGATTGTTAATTCAGTCTCTTTACTAGTAATGATTCTATTCAGATTTTTCTTATCTTTTTTTCCTGTTACAGTATTGGTAAGTTGTACATTTCTAATTTTTTTTTTGTAGTTGTTCAGTTTGTTGACATACAGTGTTCATAGTAATCCCATGATCTTTTGTATTTCTGTAAAATACATTGTAATGTCTACATTTCATTTTTAATTTTATTGATTTGGATTTTCTCCTGTTTTCTTGGTTAGTTAGCTATGAATTTGTCAATTTTATTTATCTTTTCAAAGAACCAACTTATCAGTTTGATTAATCCTTTCTATTATTTTTTCTTGTTCTCCATTTCAGTTATTTCTGCTCTGATCTTTGTTATTTCCTTTCTTCTGCTAACTGTAGGCTCAGTTTATTCTTCTTTTTCTAGTTCCTTAATATGTAGTGGTAGGTTTGTTTGGGACCTTTCTTGCTTCTTAATGTAGGCATTTAGTGCTATGAATTTCTCTCTCAGAACTGCTTTTACTACATCCTATAAGTTCTGGTTTATTGTGTTTCTATTCACATTTATCTCAGGAAACTTTTAAATCCACCTCCTCCCTTTTTTTTTTTTTTTGATTCATTGCTTGTTCAGAGCAGTGTCTGTTGTTTGATTTCCACATGTTCATGACTTTTCCAGTTTTTCTCTTGTTATTGATTTCTAATTTCATGCTACTGTAGTTAGAGAAGATAATTGGTATTATTTCAGTCTTCTTTAATTTGCTAAGATTTGTTTTGTGACCTAACATATGGTCTGTCATAGAATATGTTCTTTGTGCATTTGAGAAGAGCGTGTGTACTCCTGTTGTGGATGGAATGTTCTCTGAGTCTTTTAGGTGCCTGTGGTCTATAGTGGTGTCTAGTCTTCTATTTCCTTATTGATTCTCTGTCTAGATGATCTATCCATTATTGACAGTAGGATACTAAAGTCCTCAGTTATTATTATATTACTATTTGTGCGCTTAACGCACCAGTCACAGCCGCCTGTGCTTAGTGCAGGAGGGCCTAGAGGAGCTATCCCACGTTGAAGGTCAGGAAGGGTGGCAGTGAGGAGATACCCCTCATCCAAGGTAAGGAGCAGTCGCTGCGCTTTGCTGGAACAGCCATGAAGAGATACCCCACGCCCAAGGTAAGATAAACCCAAGTAAGACGTTAGGTGTTGCAAGAGGGTGTGAGAGGGCAAACACACTGAAACCATACTCACAGAAAACTAGTCAATCTAATCACACTAGGACCACAGCCCTGTCTAACTCAATGAAACTAAGCTGTGCCCTTGGGGCAACCCAAGATGGGCGGGTCGTGGTGGAGAGAGCTCACAGAATGTGGTCTACTGGAGAAGGGAATGGCAAACCACTTCAGTATTCTTGCCTTGAGAACCCCATGAACAGTACAAAAAGGCAAAATGATAGGATACTGAAAGGAACTCCCCAGGTCAGTAGGTGCCCATTATGTTACTGGAGATCAGTGGAGAAATAACTCCAGAAAGAATGAAGGGATAGAGCCAAAGCAAAAACAATACCCAGCTGTGGATGTGACTGGTGACAGAAGCAAGGTCTGATGCTGTAAAGAGCAATATTGCATAGGAACCTGGAATGTCAGGTCCATGAATCAAGGCAAATTGGAAGTGGTCAAACAAGAGATGCCAAGAGTGAATGTCGACATTCTAGGAATCAGCAAACTAAAATGGACTGGAATGGGTGAATTTAACTCAGATGACCATTATATCTACTACTGCGGGCAGGAATCCCTCAGAAGAAATGGAGTGGCCATCATGGTCAACAAAAGAGTCCGAAATGCAGTACTTGGATGCAATCTCAAAAACAACAGAATGATTTCTGTTCGTTTCCAAGGCAAACCATTCAATATCACAGTAATCCAAGTCTATGCCCCAACCAGTAACGCTGAAGAAGCTGAAGTTGAATGGTTCTATGAAGACCTACAAGACCTTTTAGAGCTAACACCCCCAAAAGATGTCCTTTTCATTATAGGGGACTGGAATGCAAAAGTAGGAAGTCAAGAAACACCTGGAGTAACAGGCAAATTTGGCCTTGGAATGCGGAATGAAGCAGGGCAAAGACTAACAGAGTTTTGCCAAGAAAATGCACTGGTCATAACAAACACCCTCTTCCAACAACACAAGAGAAGACTCTACACATGAACATCACCAGATGGTCAACACCAAAATCAGATTTATTATATTCTTTGCAGCCAAAGATGGAGAAGCTCTGTACAGTCAGCAAAAACAAGACCAGGAGCTGACTGTGGCTCAGAACATGAACTCCTTATTGCCAAATTCAGACTGAAATTGAAGAAAGTAGGGAAAACCACTAGACCATTCAGGTATGACCTAAATCAAATCCCTTATGATTATACAGTGGAAGTGAGAAATAGATTTAAGGGCCTAGATCTGATAGATAGAGTGCCTGATGAACTATGGAATGAGGTTCGTGACATTGTACAGGAGACAGGGATCAAGACCATCCCATGGAAAATAAATGCAAAAAAGCAAAATGGCTGTGTGGGGAGGCCTTACAAATAGCTGTGAAAAGAAGAGAAGTGAAAAGCAAAGGAGAAAAGGAAAGATATAAGCATCTGACTGCAGAGTTCCAACGAATAGCAAGAAGAGATAAGAAAGCCTTCCTCAGTGATCAATGCAAAGAAATAGAGGAAAACAACAGAATGGGAAAGACTAGAGATCTCTTCAAGAAAATTAGAGATACCAAGGGAACATTTCATGCAAAGATGGGCTTGATAAAGGACAGAAATGGTATGGACCTAACAGAAGCAGAAGATATTAAGAAGAGATGGCAAGAATACACAGAAGAACTGTACAAAAAAGATCTTCACGACCGAGATAATCACGATGGTGTGATCACTGACCTAGAGCCAGACATCCTGGAATGTGAAGTCAAGTGGGCCTTAGAAAGCATCACTACGAACAAAGCTAGTGGAGGTGATGGAATTCCAGTTGAGCTCTTTCAAATCCTGAAGGATGATGCTGTGAAAGTGCTGCACTCAATATGCCAGCAAATTTGGAAAACTCAGCAGTGGCCACAGGACTGGAAAAGGTCAGTTTTCATTCCAATCCCAAAGAAAGGCAATGCCAAAGAATGCTCAAACGACCGCACAATTGCACTCATCTCACACGCTAGTAAAGTAATGCTCAAAATTCTCCAAGCCAGGCGTCAGCAATATGTGAACTGTGAACTTCCTGATGTTCAAGCTGGTTTTAGAAAAGGCAGAGGAACCAGAGATCAAATTGCCAACATCCACTGGATCATGGAAAAAGCAAGAGAGTTCCAGAAAAGCATCTATTTCTGATTAATTGACTATGCCAAAGCCTTTGACTGTGTGGATCACAATAAACTGTGGAAAATTCTGAAAGAGATGGGAATACCAGACCACCTGACCTGACTCTTGAGAAACCTCTCTCATTGTGTACTTTTTTTTAAAAAGTACTTCCTTATGTTCTGGTGCTACAAAATGATCAAGGCTCATTTTGTGTTTCCTTGTTAATTTTCTGTTTAGTTGATCTATCCATAGGTGTGAGTAGGGTATTAAAGCCTCCCACTATTATTGTGTTATTGTTAATTTCTCCTTTCATACTTGTTAGCATTTGTCTTACGTACTGCGGTGCTCCCGTGTTGGGTGCATATATATTTATAATTGTTATATCTTCTTCTTGGATTGATCCTTTGATCATTATGTAGTGATCTTCTTTGTCTCTTTTCACAGCCTTTGTTTTAAAGTCTATTTTATCTGATATGAGTATTGCTACTCCTGCTTTCTTTTGGTCCCTATTTGCATGGAAAATCTTTTTCCAGCCCTTCACTTTCAGTCTGTATGTGTCCCCTGTTTTGAGGTGGGTCTCTTGTAGACAACATATGTAGGGGTCTTGTTTTTGTATCTGTTCAGCCAGTCTTTGTCTTTTGGTTGGGGCATTCAACCCATTTACGTTTAAGGTAATTACTGATAAGTATGATCCCGTTGCCATTTACTTTATTGTTTTGGGTTTGAATTTATACACCGTTTTTGTGTTTCCTGTCTAGAGAATATCCTTTAGTATTTGTTGGAGAGCTGGTTTGGTGGTGCAGAATTCTCTCAGCTTTTGCTTGTCTGAAAAGCTTTTGATTTCTCCTTCATACTTGAATGAGATCCTTGCTGGGTACAATAATCTGGGCTGTAGGTTATTTTCTTTCATCATTTTAAGTATGTCTTGCCATTCCCTCCTGGCTTGAAGAGTTTCTATTGAAAGATCAGCTGTTATCCTTATGGGTATTCCCTTGTGTGTTATTTGTTGTTTTTCCCTTGCTGCTTTTAATATTTGTTCTTTGTGTTTGATCTTTGTTAATTTGATTAATATGTGTCTTGGGGTGTTTTGCCTTGGGTTTATTCTGTTTGGGACTCTCTGGGTTTCTTGGACTTGGGTGATAATTTCCTTCCCCATTTTAGGGAAGTTTTCAACTATTATCTCCTCAAGTATTTTCTCATGGTCTTTCTTTTTGTCTTCTTCTTCTGGGACCCCTATGATTCGAATGTTGTAGCGTTTAATATTGTCCTGGAGGTCTCTGAGATTGTCCTCATTTCTTTTAATTTGTTTTTCTTTTATCCTCTCTGATTCATTTATTTCTACCATTCTATCTTCTAATTCACTAATCCTATCTTCTGCCTCTGTTATTCTACTATTTGTTGCCTCCAGAGTGTTTTTAATTTCACTTATTGCATTATTCATTATATATTGACTCTTTTTTATTTCTTCTAAGTCCTTGTTAAACCTTTCTTGCATCTTCTCAATCCTTGCCTCCAGGCTATTCATCTGTGATTCCATTTTAATTTCAAGATTTTGGATCAATTTCACTATCATTATTCGGAATTCTTTATCAGGTAGATTCCCTATCTCTTCCTCTTTGGTTTGGTTTGGTGGGCATTTATCCTGTTCCTTTATCTGCTGGGTATTCCTCTGTCTCTTCATCTTGTTTAAATTGCTGAGTTTGGGGTGTCCTTTCTGTATTCTGGCAGTTTGTGGAGTTCTCTTTATTGTGGCATTTCCTTGCTGTGTGTGGGTTTGTACAGGTGGCTTGTGACGGTTTCCTGGTTAGGGAAGCTTGTGTCGATGTTCTGGTGGATGGAGCTATATTTCTTCTCTCTCCTTTCGAAGAGCTGGGTTGCTTTTCTGGGTGCCTGATGTCCTCTGCCGGCATTCAGAAGTTGTTTTATGGAATTTACTCGATGTTTAAATACTCTTTTGATGAATTTGTGGGGGAGAAAGTGTTCTCCCCGTCCTACTCCTCCACCACCTTGGCTCCTCCCCTTTTTTTTTCTTTTGATATCATATTTACCTGTTTTTCTGTAATCCATGGTTTCTTATATTGTTACCTGCACCTTTGACTAATTGGCTTTCTCTTCCTCTTCCAGACTTTACAGATTTGCTTTAGCAGAGCCAGATCTTCATCAGTCTACTCAGTTTGGATTTCCAGACATGTCTCCTGGTAAGTCCTTATGCAGGTAGGACCTGCTTTCATAGAATATATTTGGTCAAGGAAACTGAGCTCTGAGATTGGGCATAGTAGGGAGTGTGCTCTGGCTGGTAACAATTGGATGGGACTTCTGGCATGATTCCCTTCACAAGTGAGGCTGTAGGATGGATTTTTTGGTTGTGTGGATTCTCTGGTCAGACTTAATACATGGTTAGAACTGGAAACTGTATTCATTGGTAGCTAGGACTATGAATTAGATTCTTTGCCTTGGCAGGGCATTGGGACCAAACCCAGGGCTTCTACAGCTTGTCATTTGGGGATCTGAATCAGATAAGAGTATGCACTGAATTCCCTGATCAGGTGAGGGCACTGGAGTTTTACTCTGCAGTTCAAAGAAGCCATGGGCTGTGCTCTCCATTCAAGTGCCACTGTAAGCAGGGCTGTTGCATGGCCTGTGAAGTTTCCTGTGTGCTCTGGTTCGGTTCCTTGGTCAGGCAGACTGGAGGATATTTTCAGCGATGAGTAGGGCTAGAAATTAGCTTCCTTTCCTGGGGGCAGTGGGGGAAGTAGCTCTAAAGCTGATATAGCTCTTTGCTTGTCTTAACTCAAGTGGACCCATGTCCCAAGTTTCCTGATCAATGGACCTATAGTCCACTGGCTTTACTCTACAATCTGTAGGCTAGTGTCTCTCTGCTTTAGTGCCACTGGGCTGCACAACTTCCAGTTTTCATCAGCCTTTCTGGTCAGAGAGGAGCCCAAAAGCTGCAACAGTGGGATTCTGTCTCAGTTTCCTTGCTTGGGTGGGAGAATAGTTGTTCTAGGCAACTGTTCCAGGCAACTGTTAGTTTCCCAAACAATCTCTCCAGTTGTGGGAGCCTGGGAGCTACCCTCATTTCTTTTTATTGTTGAGTAATATTCCATTGTATGGATATATCAGTTTGTTTACCTATTCACAAAAAAATGTCCCTACCTATTGAAGGACATTTTTGGTTGCTTCCAGTTTGGAGTGATTATAAATAAAGCTACTAAAAACATTCATGTGCAGCTTTTGTGTGGATATAAATTTCCAAATCAGTTTGGTAAATGCTTAGAAGTATAATTGCTGGATTGTGTGGTAATTACGGTTAGTTTTGTAAGTTGTAAGCAGTTGCTAAGGTGTTTTCTAAAGTGTTATGCCACTTTCATTTCTCACCCATAGTGAATGAGAGTTCTTTTTACTCCATATCCTCAGTAGCTGTCAGTATAGTCAGGTTTTAAATTTTTAATTTCAGTTTTTTGCCACTCTAGAAGGTGGATAATGGTATCTTACTGTTGTTTTAACATTCAGCTCCCTAATGGCATACGATGTTAAATATATTAGTAATTTCTTATGATTATTTGTTATCTGTGTTTTTGGTGTTCTAATTCCTGCCTGCTTTTGCATTTGGTTGTTTCTTTTCTTTTTTTGGCTGTGCCGCATGCATGGCTTGTGAAATCTTAATTCCTACCATGGATCAAATCCATACCCTTGTCATGTCCTGGGCAGTCAGAGTGCAGATTCCTAACCATTGGACTGTCAGGGAATTCCATTACTGTGGTTATTTATTTTCTTGCTGTTGAGTTTTCAGAGTCTTTGGTATATTTGGAATACAAGTCCTTTACCAGATACATATTTTGAAAATATTTTCTCCCATTTTGTGGCTTATCTTTTGATTCTCTTAACAGTGCTTGATGCCAACTGATAGGAAAGAATTTTGTTTTCTAACAGGAGTTGATATTATTAAGACAGTATTTCTTTAATTATTTAAACAATTTTATTTAATTCTTTAAACATATCAATCATGTGTGTTTTAATATTTTTGTGTGCTGAATCTAACATCTCGAGCTGATTTTTATTGGTGCAATCTCTATTTAGTATGGGTTACACATTCCTGTTTTTCCTCACCCACCTGCCTGCCTTGGGTGTGTAAATTTTGGTGGCATGCTGAATATGGGTAATGATACATTTAGCCACTCTGGGGTCTTATCTTCCTTTGAGGAGTGTTTATTTTGTTCCATTAGATAGTTCACTTACTGGTTGATCACCTTCAACCTTGTAGACTTGATTTTATGATTTATTTAGTGTGGATCTGTGCAAATCCTGAGGTGTTTGCTTAGCTGCTCTAACTTGACAAGACTAAGCCTCCGAACTTTATTTTTCCTTATAGATCTCGTCAGGTCCTGGTGTTAGGCTTTGTTAGGATAGGTTTAGAAGATACTTTATTTTAAGATACAGTCTTTACTTATTAGGCTCAGTTTTTCTTGTGTCTCAGCTGAATATCTGGGATGCTAATGAATTTTGTCCTCTTAAGCTAGATTTGACCAATGTTCTCTAGCATGCTTGACTGCTATTATCTTTTTTTTCTGATTTTGACTGTGTAGCAACCAGTAAGCCTCATTTTGTCTACCTTATATAATCTCAGAGTAGTCTTCAGGTGAAGCCTGTGGAAGACTCTCAAAAAGGCTTCCTAGGGGCTCTTCTGCACAATTCCCATGTATATGGACTCTGCTCTTCAGATTTCAGTAGCTGTGTGTGCCCAAACTGTGATCTCTTTCTCATCAGCTCAGTGGAATTGCCATGCTCTGCTTGTGCAGTGGTCAGAATATCGTTCCTAAGCAGATGATTAGGGCTTTCATGTAACTCATCTCATAAGTTCTCCTTCCCTTATGGATCACAGAATTTCACTACTTGTAGTTGCCTCATAGATTTTTGTCCAGTTTTATAGTTGTTTTCAGTGGGGAGGGGGTCCACTGAAATTCAGGGCCAAAAACATCGTCATAGCAAGAGAAAGAAATCGCAGCATGACAATGTGTGTTTTGATTCTTCTCATCTTTCAAAGGCTCTCTTAAATGCCACCTCTTCCTTGAAGAATCTCCTGATAAGGTCAGAATTAATCTTGTCTTCCCTTACACGTCCATTGTTTTGCACTTCTGTTATCACCATATCACCATTGTTTTATCACTTCCTTTGTGGCTCAGCTGGTAAAGAATACACCTGAAATGTGGGAGACTTGGGTTTGATCCCTGGGTTGGGAAGATCCCTTGGAGAAGGGAAAGACTACACACTCCAGTATTCTGGCCTAGAGAATTCCATGACTGTAGGGTTGCACAAAGTTGGACACCCTGAGTGACTTTCACTTTCACTATCACCGTGAATCTGAAAGTTATAGCGGCTCCTGCGTCTAGTTATTTGAGGTGTGCTATCATTGTCTCACAGCTGACTACTCTCTTTGGGGGCTGGCAGGATTGGGGAGGGACTACTTTCTACTTTCAAGGTCTGGTAGTCTGGTTCTACTTTCAAGGTCAGTGACCAGCAGGATGCATTCTCATATGCTGCATGTTTTACTCCCTCACTAACGGGAAGCTCCTTAAGTGGAAGAACTATGTTTTTCATCTTCATTTCTTCTCATTATGCCTAACATAGTGCCTGAGATGATGATGATGACAGTGATATACAAAGACAGAAACATAGGTCAATGGAACAAAATAGAAAGCCCAGAGATAAATCCACGCACCTATGGACACCTTATCTTTGACAAACGATAAGGTATATTTTTATATATACCTTATATATAAAGTATATATATTCTTATATATACCTTATATATATTCTTGCAAGAATATACAATGGAGAAAAGACAATCTCTTTAACACGTGGTGCTGGGAAAACTGGTCAGCCACTTGTAAAAGAATGAAACCAGAACATTTTCTAACACCATATACAAAAATAAACTCAAAATGGATTAAAGATTTAAATGTAAGACCAGAAACTATAAAGCTCCTAGAGGAAAACATAGACAAAACACTCTCCAATGTAAATCATAGCAGGATCGTCTATGACCCACCTCCCAGAGTAATGGAAATAAAAGCAAAAATAAACAAATGGGACCTAATTAAACTTAAAAACTTTTGCACAACAAAGGAAACTATAAGCAAGGTGAAAAGACAGGCTTCAGAATGGGAGAAAATAATAGTAAACGAAGCAACTGAAAAAGAATCTCAAAAATATACAAGCAACTCTTGTAGCTCAATTCCAGAAAAATAAACAAACCAATCAAAAATTGGGCCAAGGACCTAAACAGACATTTCTCCAAAGAAGACATACAGATGGCTAACAAACACATGAAAAGATGCTCAACATCACTCATTTTCAGAGAAATGCAAATCAAAACCACAATGAGGGACCATCTCACGCCGGTCAGAATGGATGCTATCCAAAAGTCTACAAGCAATAAATGCTGGAGAGGGTGTGGAGAAAAGGGAACCCTCTTACACTGTTGGTGGGAATGCAAACTAGTACAGCCACTATGGAGATAACATAGCTCCACTATAGAGCCAACAGTGTGGAGATTCCTTAAAAAACTGGAAATAGAAATGCCATATGACCCAGCAATCCCACTGCTGGGCATACACAGTGAGGAAACTAGAATCGAAAAAGACACATGTATCCCAATGTTCATCGCAGCACTGTTTATAATAGCCAGGACATGGAAGCAACCTACATGTCCACCAGCAGATGAATGGATAAGAAAGCTGTATATATACACACTGGAATATTACTCAGCTATTAAAAAGAATGCATTTGAATCAGTTCTAATGAGGTGGATGAAACTGGAGCCTATTATACAGAGAGAAGTAAGTCAGAAAGAAAAACACCAATACAGTATATTTAATGCATATATATGGAATTTAGAAAGATGGTAACAATGACCCTATATGTGAGACAGCAAAAGAGACACAGATGTGAATAACAGACTTTTGAACTCTGTGAGAGATGTCAAGAGTGGGATGATTTGAGAGAATAGTATTGAAACATGTATATTATCATATGTGAAATAGATCGCCAGTCCAGGTTTGATGCATGAGACAGGGTGCTCAGGGCTGGTGCACTGGGATGACCCTGAGGGATGGGATGGGGAGGGAGGTGGGAGGGAGGGTCAAGGTGGGGAACACATGTACACTTATGGCTGATTCATGTGAATGTATGGGAAAAACCACCACAATATTGTAAAGTAATTAGCCTCCAATTAAAAAAAACAAACAAATAGCATCAAGCATTTATTGAATGCTTTTATCTGTCAGGCACTTGTTGTTCAGTCGCTACATCACTAGACAAAGCATTTTATTTAATGAACAGTCATTTGTGTGGCATTTTCCATGTGCCAAGCATTATTCTAAGCACCTACAAATATTAATTTATGTGCATAGATTATCTCACTTAAGCCACAAAAAACTTTATGAGGGGCTCTATTTTCTCCATCTTATAGATGAGAAAATTGAGGATTGGGAAATTTGGGTAACTTTCTCAAGTGCTCACATATCTAATAGGTAATGTGGAGCGGAGATAGGCAGGGCTGTAAAGCTTGCACCTGGACAAATGTTTCCTCAAGCTACAAATTACAAAGAAACTCTATGGCAGTGTTCCCCAACTTTTTGGCATGAGGGAGTGGTTTTGTGGAAGACGATTTTTCCACAGACTGGAGTTGTATGAGGTGGTTTTGGGATGACTCAAGCACATTACATGTACTGTACACTTTATTTCTATTATTATTGCATCAACTCCACCTCAGATCATCAGGCTTTAGGTCTCAGAGGTTGGGGACCCCTGCTATATGGGACCAGAAATAACCGCATGCATGTGCCGTTAGGGCAGATTCTGGAGAAAAAGATACAAAAAGGCCAAAAAACCCAACTGCCACTTCTGAAAAGCCGGGAGCAAAAGCAGGATACTGCACATGCCTCCTCCACTTAAGACCACCGAATAACCTAAGCCATCCATGGACGTACCCTTAGTCTCACCCCAGCTCATCCCCATTCAGGGAGGAAGTAAGGGATCCTGCTGCTTGTTCTCACTGCCCCCTGCTACAGCAGGGGTCCCAATAAAGCCTTGCCTGAATTTCTTGTCTGGCCTCTAGTCAATTTCTATTGATTAGGGAAGGCCAAGAACCCTGGTTAGCATATTCAAAAGCAGAGACATTACTTTGCCAACAAAGGTTCATCTAGTCAAGGCTATGGTTTTTCCTGTGGTCATGTATGGATGTGAGAGTTGGACTGTGAAGAAGGCTGAGAGCCGAAGAATTGATGCTTTTGTACTGCGGTGTTGGAGAAGACTCTTGAGAGTCTCTTGGACTGCAAGGAGATCCAACCAGTCTATTCTGAAGGAGATCAGCCCTGGGATTTCTTTGGAAGGAATGATGCTAAAGCTGAAACTCCAGTACTTTGGCCACCTCATGCAAAGAGTTGACTCATTGGAAAAGACTGATGCTGGGAGGGATTGGGAGCAGGAGGAGAAGGGGACAACAGAGGATGAGATGGCTGGATGGCATCACTGATTCAACGGATGTGAGTTTGAGTGAACTCCAGGAGTTGGTGATGGACAGGGAGGCCTGGTGTGCTGCAATTCATGGGGTCGCAAAGAGTTGGACACGACTGAGCGACTGAACTGAACTGAACTGAAGAACCCTGGTGTGTATCAGAGCTAGTAGATAATTATCAGATATTTGTTAAATTACAGACAATTTATGGCTTCTACTTGGTAACCTTTAGAAGCTTCTAAATGTTTCACTCCATCTTTATTGGGAGTAGTATTTTATCAATGTAGATAATGTGTACCCACCTTGCAGGGATTTGTCTGGTCATTCCAGTTGGCCGCATATAGTATCCTGAACCAAGATGTTAATGCAAGAACTAAAATATTTTGGAAAAGGAAACCCTGTGGGGATTAATGGCCACCCTTCCACAATCTTCCATTTGATGGATTCTCAGCTGCCTGAGTAAGTTATGGCTATGGAGCTGGCCCAAAACTACCAAGGCCCAATTCTTCCTAATTGTTTGCAGTCACTGCTTCCAAATTAGGTTGCTGTCAAAACAAGAGAGTTTTGAAATGACCAGGAAGAATGTTGCCCTTCTCCAGGAAGATGGATCAGGAAGTGAGCAAGTAGTCTCATACTTTTAATTCAGGTTTTATGGAGCTATAAGATTCAGTAAAACATTCCAGCTTAATGTATTGAGAAGATTTCAGCACAGTAGTTCTCCAAAGAACTCCATCTTTTTCCTGCCAGTGGGTACAAAAAGGGAGGGGGGGTGGGAAACTCCTGTGGTTAAAATAGACACTGCTGCTGCTGCTGCTAAGTCACTTCAGTTGTGTCCGACTCTGTGTGACCCCATAGACGGCAGCCCACCAGGCTCCCCCGTCCCTGGGATTCTCCTGCTGGGCTCCAAATTGAAGCAAGTTAAGAACAAGGGAACATCTTTTAGGTAGTGTGAGCTCTTCCCATTTACCATTAGCAATAGGTAATGACATTTTTCCACAGCAGAACGATGTTACTTTTATATTTTCCTACAACTTATTATTTATCCTAAAGGTTGAAGGATTTTTAGAGGAAATTTAGCTGATTTCCAGAGTTCCGGTAGAATGTATTCATTTCCTACATATACCATTTTTGATGAGTTCAACCAGTCCCTACTCCTTGTTGTGTGTGTGTGGCAGGGGGTGGGGGAGGTGGGGATGGTGGAGGGGCGGGAAGGGTGTGGGGGAGGGGGATAGGTTGCATCCTGGTGCTACCCTGATTTTGAAAGCAGTTCCAGAGGTTCGGAAAACCCTTTCCCAGCATGTCTAGAATAGACTAGTTGTTAGATATAATATGATAATGATACACTTCACATACCCAGAACAAGGGACAGACACATCTTTTATACTTAATACTATGATAAGATTCAGTGAGAAAGTCCTGGTGTGCACACTACCCTGGTCCAAAGATTGATATTGATTTCAGACTGAAGAAATTTCATAGAGGATGCCATTCAGAGAATCAGTCAAATGCCTCATAAATCTATTGTTTTAGACACTGAATCATACTGTGATCCATATTATTTAAGGGGTGAGGAGAGGTGGTGTAAGGAGGGGGTAACGTACACTGGCCTTTGGAGTAAGACAGAGTGGGTTCAGTTTCTAGTTCTGGTGCCTATGAGCTGTGTGACCTCAGATGTGGAAATTAACTTTTCTGAGCATTCATTTCCTCTCCTGTAAACTGGGAATGATATTTGGTAGTGTAAAACATTAAAGAAATAATGCAGGTGTGACTCTTATTGTAATGCTAACAAAATGTTACAAGAGGGCTTGACAAAACTTTGTTATCACTATTCTTGGTTCTTTATGTGTATTATTTTGATCAGTCTTCATGACATCTCTCAGAGACTTTCCTCATTTTCACAGATGAGGAAACCCCAAATTCAGATTTTAAATGACTTGCCCCAGGCCTGGAGCTAATAAGTTACCAGCAAGAAGTGAATTGAAACTAACTGGTGCCACATCTCTCAAATGCTAGAGGTGGCACTCCATAGAGTCTGTCTGCCTTGATCAGACTCTGGAACAGGAAGGAAGGACAGGATGATTGGAGGTGTTTCATGAATATGCCTGCTTGATTTGTAGCCAGCCTGGTATTTAGCAGATATTTAAACAAACAAACAAGCAGACATCAAATAAGTAGATATATGGCATTTCTTAAGCACTTGCCATGTGCTAACTGGAGAAAGAAATGGTAACTCACTTTAGTGTTCTTGCCTGGAAAATCCCATGAACAGAAGAGCCTGGTGGGCTACAGTTCATGGGGTTGCAAAGAGTCAGACAGGACTGAGCAACTGAGCACATATGCTAACAGATTCTCTAAGTTTTATCCTGTATTATCTCATCTAATTATCATAGTAACCCTGTAAGACTACCAACATAATACCCATCAGGAGTGTGAAAACTGGCATTTAAATGTTCATTTGCTCAAGGTCACAGGGCTTGTTAGAAGCACAGCCAGGCCTGTCCAACCTCAGAATACTATCTACTTGCTGACTATGCAACATATTACTCTTTAGATATGGGGACACCTTTCCAGCAAAGCCCAGAGCAATGTTGAGAGCTCCACATCATCCTTGGCAGTCACTTTCATCCTTGCTCTGTTCCTCTGTTCCTTGAATTTCCATGATGATTTCTAATGTCAAGTAACTTGACACTTCATTTGGGTATTCTGCAATGAAATTGACCACCAATAAAACCGAATAGCCCACAGTGGACTCTTTTTATTATTACCTATTAGGCATTTCTTGTGAGCCTATTAGAGTAATATTTTGATTGAATGAAAATGATTGCTAAAATATCTGGCAGCACAAATTTTCCCTAATTCAGTATCAGGCTTAGGAATTAGTTTTTTGAATTAAAAAAATCACAGCTTTTTTTTCCTATAGGAAAATAAAAAGTTCTATACATCTGCTTTCTGAATTAAGGACAAGTTACTATTCCATGAAAAACACAAAAATAATTATACTCCGGGCTCATGACTAACAAATGGGGGTGGGGGGAGCCTGAAGTACAGTTATCCCTTTGTATCTGCAAAGGGTTGGTTCTAGGACCTCCTGAGGATGCCTAAATCTGTGGATGCTCAAGTCTCTTATTAAAATGACATAGTATTTGCATATAACTTAAGCACATTCTCCTATTTACTTCCAATCAATCTAGATTACTTAAAATATCTAATACAATGTAAATACTATGTAAATAGTTATCAGAGCATGGCAAATTCAGATTTTGATTTTTTGAGCTTCCTAGAATATTTTGGAGAAGGCAATGGCAACCCACTCCAGTACTCTTACCTGGAAACTCCCATGGACGGAGGAGCCTGGTAGGCTGCAGTCCATGGAGTTGCTAAGAGTCGGATATGACTGAGCGACTTCACTTTCACTTTTCCTTTCATGCATTGGAGAAGGAAATGGCAACCCACTCCAGTGTTCTTGCCTGGAGAATCCCAGGGACGGGGAAGCCTGGTGGGCTGCCGTCTATGGGGTTGCACAGAGTCGGACATGACTGAGGCAACTTAGCAGCAGCAAAATATTTTTTCAAATATTTTGGGATCTGCAGTTGGTTGAACTGGTTATGGAAGGCCAACTCTATTTCAACATTCTGAAAACAAAGAACAAAATTATTTTAAATATAATCTATATATTATTCTTTCTTAAAAAAAAAAAAAAAAACCACTAGATTGGCTTTTTATACTGAAAATTGCCAGGGTAAGATACAAAATGTGCTCTACTTCCTGTCAGAAATTGAGAAGGTGCAACAGGATAACAGGGGCTTCCCAGGTGGCACGAGTGGTAAAGAATACACTTGCCAATGCAGGAGATGTGGATGTTGTGGGCTTGATCCCTAGGTTGGGGAGATCCCCTGGAGGAGGGTATGGCAGCCCACTCCAGTATTCTTGCCTGGACAGAGGAACCTGGTGGGCTACAGTCCATAGGGTCACAAGGAGTCGGACATGAATGAAGTGATTTAACACAGCACAACAGGATAACATGTGAACACAGAGTTGGGAGACTTGGGTACTAATTCCAGAGGGGCCACCTCATGCTGTGTAATAGAGGAAGCCACATGTCCTCTCAGGATCCAGTAATGAGAGAACTCCAGGCACTGCATTATTTCATTTAATACTCACATGAATTTTATAAGGTTATGTTGGTCCTAATTGACAGCATAAGAAATTGAAGCTTATAGAGTTCAAATGCTTTGTTCACAGCTGAGTTGTATTTTGGCATTCAAACAACATAAATAAAATTTGCTCTGGGTATTGATTCTAGGTGCCCAATGCAAACATATGCAGGTGCAGAGGTCTAGCCTTGTCCTCAACACACATGGAAGCCCCTATCTATGAGAATTCAGTCAATTCTGGTCTTTTCTACAGTCCCAAAGTCTCTAACAGAAATTGCATGGAGGAGTATTTCCAATGAAGTTGCTCCAAGGAGCTGCTTATGTGAGATGACTATAAATACTGTTTGGCATTGTTTAAATTGAATTGGGAATGTGCTGAATTAGGGACTGACTAAAATGTTAAACCACTTTCACTTGAACCATATTCAAGGACAGGGCTGAAATAAAAAGTGTGAAGCCAGCTGCAAAGGAGTAAGACATAAGGTCAGCTGCATCAGTGATGGCAGCTTGCCCTGGACTTTACTCTGCTTGGCAGCAGTCCTGTCCCAGTGGGCAGCTGTAGGGAAGGCAAGTGAGAGACTGAATGGGCAGCCTCAGGAGAACAAAAGAGCCTGCAGAGTCAAGACTGTCATATGGGAATCATCCCTCCAACCAGAATGAATCCTTCCCTAGCCAGGTCCCTTCTCCAGGGGATCTTCCCAACCCAGGGGTTGAACCCAGATCTCCTGCATTGCAGGCAGATTCTTTAACCAGCTGAGCCACCAGGGAAGCCCAAGAATACTGGAGTGGGTAGCCTATTCCTTCTCCAGCAGATCTTTCTGACCCAGGAATTGAACTGGGGTTTCCTGCATTGCAGGAGGATTCTTTACCAGCTGAGCTACCAGGGAAGCCCCTAGCCAGGTCATCTTTTAGCAATTAATTATTTTGGTGAAAAATGTTGATAATGTGCATGTTTTGCCATTTCTGAACTCTTGGCAAGCCAAGACACAGCCACCCAGTTCTGATGGGTTCAATCTGCAACCTCTCTGGAGACTCCGCTCAAGAAGAAAGATGTAAGACTGTTGATGTTTCCATGCCAGTTGTAGTTTTGTCTTGATTAGTTCATTTACTCATTCATTCAGCTAACACTTTCTGAACACTCACTATGTGGATAGTGCTAAATGCTTGGTATACACTGGTAAGCAAGTCAGACAAAGATCCCTGCTGTCATAGAAATTCAGTTCCAGTGATTTACATTAAGTGGAAAGAGCACTAGCTTCAGAGTTAGCCATCTCTAGTTTCTGCAGTCAGTTCCATCTATATCTTAGCTGTGGGCCCTAACGTGTTTGAGCCTTGTTTTCCTCATGTGGAAAATGTGGACCATAAAAACCATAATTCCACCTCCTAGAAAGAATGTGAGATTTGGAACACATGATACAAGAAGCCATGCTTGGCACTGACAAGGGTCTCAGTATAGCTACCTCCTTCTCAGTGGCATGCTTCCTTCCCTGCTCTCTGCTGTGCACCAGCCAGCTGCATACCCTAGACTTTGTTCTGTGCCCATTGTGCAAAATTCATTTATCCCTTCTTCAAAGTTGTATTTTCAGCTACAACTGACTAGAAAGTAGCAAAAGAAAGGGTGAGTGCTATGATCTGAATATTTGTGTCCCCTCATATTAATGAGTTGATGTCCTGACTCCTGGTGTGACAGTGTTAGATGATTGGGCCTTGAAAGGTAAATAGAATTGGATGAGGTCATGAGGATGGAGCCCTCATGGTGGGATTTGTACTCTTATAGCAAGAGGAGTTTGAGCAAACTCTGGGAGATAGTGAAGGACAGGGAAGCCTGGCGTGCTGTAGTTCAAGAGGTCTCAAAGAGTCAGATATGACTTGATTGAACAACAACAGTAAGAAGAGGCACCAAAACTTTTTCTTTTACATGCAATGAGCAAAAGTTGTGAGCACACAGAGAGAAAGTGGCTGTCTACAATTTAGGAAGAGTTCCTCCACCAATGGAAACTGCCAGCTCCTTAACCTTGAACTTTTAAGCCTCTAGAATGTGAGAAAGAAGTGTTTGTTATTTAAGCCACCCAGTCTATGGGCATTTTGTTACAGTGAATGAGTGTTAGTCATTCTGTCATGTCTAATTCTTAGTGATCGTATGACTGTAGCCCAACAGGCTTCTCTGTCAATGGGATTTCCCAGGCCAGAATATTGGAATAGGTTGCCATTCCCTTCTCCAGGGGATCTTCCTGACCCAGGGATCAAACCCATGTCTTCCTCATTGCAGGCAGATTCTTCACTGTCTGAGCCACCAGGGTAGCCCCATGCTAAGACAGTGAGCTTGATGCCATCTGGTAAGAAAGCAAGGCCATTGGTGCTGATCCACCCATTTCATTGATCTGAGCACAGTGATCCTCCCACATAGCCACCAGACATCTTAACAGTGGTCTTCACAGCCACATCTCCCTACCAGAGGCATCATGCCCCTGTAGGTGGGCACTTCAGATCCTGGTAACCACAGTGGATGCTCTTAGAACATGCCACACAAAGTAGAGTCTTCCCTTCTTCAGCTCTCTGAATTACAGTCAAATCTCCTTTTGTTTGATTAAATTTTGGCTTATTACTATGTTTCCCAAGGGCACCAAAATTTTTACTTGACTTCAGAAGTGCCATTTCTTAGTAAATATTAACACATTTGTCCGTATGTACCTTTTGAACTCTTGGTCTTTCTTTGAATTTTTTTTCTAAACTAAACAAATTAATAAAACTAAGAAACTGATTAATGACCTCTGATATAGCTTAATAAGTGGAAGTATTAATTTCAGGAATCATGGTGCAGTTTTGAGGTGAAAGGTAGAGAGAGGTGGAGGATTTTAAATTATATTATACCTTTAATAATATTTTATTGCTACAAATATATATAATACATATTCATGATATTTACAGAAAGTAGAGAATAAACAAAAATGAGGAAATATTCTAGGATCCTGTGATAAATGCTGTAGTCATTTTTGATAAATCATATACTTGTTAAAAGTTGGTAATCTACTTTTATCAACCTATTTCATCTTTTTTGTCATTAGATACTTTAATATAATACCATTTTAATAACCTTGCTAGCACCCTATTATACAGATGGACCATTATTCCCACCCCCAACCCAATTTTTACATTTATCCCTCATACAGTTTTGGACATCATTAACAGCATCACAGTGAGACTCTGCATAGCTGAATCTTTGATCTCATCCATGTTTATTTCTTTAGACTAGCTTTCTAAAGGCTAAATGGTTGGTCCAAACTTACAGCCGAACTCCCATTGATTTATGTATGTATTTAGCAAATATTTCTAAGCACCTGTAATTTTCAGGCAGTAACAGACACTGGAGAAAAATCATGTGAACAAGGCAGTTTCTATCCTCACAAAGTTTATAATGTCATGAATTTGTACAATGTATCCTCCCACAAGCAGACTATGAGAGTGCCTTTTATCTAACACAAATCCGCTCCTTCCAAAATGCCTTTAAAAATCTGTCATATACATTTGTTGAATTGCAAAACAGAATTATTCCCAGTGTTCCAACACTGTGCTGTATGGAGATGCAGTACCAAACTGTATCAGTCTGTTGGAATGACTGATCACAAAACGGTGCCCTTTTACCACGGTTCTTGGAAGTGAGCATGAACTCTTGAAAATCAATAAACCAGTAAATTTATGCCTTGACTTGACATATGTTTTATGCCCAAAGCCTCATGTGTCCCTTATTTTAGCACCTCTTGTATTTGGGTGTCTGAAGCAGCCCAGACGTGGGTGTTCTGTTTGAATGTCATGGCATTTATGTCCAAACGAATTAGTGTCCGAAATGGCCCAAATGGCTTCCTTCTACACTTGGGGAAGGGGACTGGACAAGATGGCTTTGAAATGCCATCTAACCCTATTTTTTTTCCTCCTCCTTTGTCATTTTAGAAAAGAACAAAATCTGTTAGAACTCAGATGAAATTTATTCTAAATCATTAACAAAGAAAGACATCTATCTTCCCTCAACACAAAGAGATCCCAAAATGTCACACCCAAATCTGCAACATGGAAAATCTGAACCATTGAAAATCATGCATTAACTATGGTTATAAGATAGTCATCTCATCTCGACAGCTAAAAATACACAAGGACAGTCAGAAATATTGCCATTTTTTTTTATATCCAGTGAAATAGCTTCATTTTCATTCCACAAAGAAAAAGGCTTCTTTGAACACTGTGCAATATTAAATTTGCTGTTAACCCCCATTATGCCACATTCTGTCTTAAGGTCAATACCCTCAAGCCTCCCCTGGCCAGGGTGTCTTCTTTGTGTGATCTCCCAGGATCTGCCCACATTCCTCATTCTCAGTAAACTCCAGCCCATCTCCCCGAGATTCAGGTTCTTTATTCTCCCCGTCTTTCTTAGCTCTTAAGCACCCCCATTAATGCCCACCTGGGTTATTTATTGTCTAGCTGAGCCAAGGATACCTGACTGAGTTAACAGCAGCCTCCTGAATAGGTGACTTTTGCAGTGAGCAAATAGAGACCAACGTGTTTTCCTGACACTTTCAAGCAAGGCTTCTGGTGAAAGAAACTGACATTGGAAAGAAGAGGTGTGAAGTCAGTAACCTCAACATCAGAAGTGAGGTCAGTGAGGGGAGGAGATGTGAGACATCAAAGGATCCGTTAATTTGGCAAAACAACACAGGCCTTTATAGTAATTACTATGTTTTCATCTTAGGAACTTCAAATTTTGGGGAACTGTAAACATCTAGTTCCCTAAAATGCCTAAATCATTTTTCCTTCATGTGGAGCCAGTCGCTTTCAAAATACTCAGGAGGCTATGTTTTCCTGTAAGTTTGCCTAACTCTAGATCAGTTGGTGACATACATGAGATCAGAGGTCCTAGGGGCCTTGCTGTGATGCAGAGTTCCAGGACCTACTTCCTATTCATCTTTACCCAGGAGGTCTGGGCCGGGGCCAGGAGCCCTGATGCAGGTGCAGCTTAGGATACAATGCCTGGTGCACGGCTTTGGGTATGTTATGGCACAAGATGGACTCAGAGTTAGTGAAATGCGAGGGTTTGAAAATCAGGCCAAGGTTTTAATCCATGTTGTCTTTAAGTTGTATGATTAGGTGTTGAGGCAAAAGGAGGGAAATAAATCTTCTCTAGTATTCCATGACCAGTTGGGAGACCATACCATCGTGGAGGAAGGGAGAGGTTTGGTGCTGAGCTAATCAAGTATCTCAGACAATTAAAAGCATGTGTCAAGCAGATTAGGTAGGACAGGAGCAAGTGAGTGGAAATGAGTTATAGATGTTGAAAGCTTCTGGTGCTTAGCATGATTGCTTGCTTAACTCAAATTCTTATTATAAAAGGGCCTGAGGGCCAAGGGATAACATGTGAGTTTAAAAGTAAAGAAATTCCTTCATTTAGGAGCCCTCTCATCCTTCTGATCCTTTTAAGGGACTGCCATCACCTATAGGTTAGAGGCCAGACCACCCAATCTGGCACATGGAAGCCTTAAATATCAGGCTCATCTACCCACCCAGCCTCCTACCTACCCCAGCTCAACAGTGCTCTTCCCACATGCTCAGTACTCTATTCCCATTGACTGTTGGAAGTCCCCTAAACATATTCTCCTGGAGAGTGAACCTTGCCCCGTAGTACCCAATCAGACTCTGCTCCCACCTGAGCCCTGCATCATAGCAATCATCATCATTTCTCAAACCTTCATTCTGGAGCTGTCTCCTCTTTGGACTCCTTGCTGACCCTCTAAGACACCCTGATGAAGTATCTGAGTTTTCCTTAATGGCCCATGGCACCTGAACCGTTTATGTTTTCCAGGACACATTTCTGTATTAATTTGTTCACTTGTCTGTTTCCCCTTACTAGACTGACAGCCCCTCCTGCCACGTGGTGGCAGCATCATAGGGCTTATATTGAATAAATATTTTTATATGAAATACCAAGACCACCAAGTTTTTTGGGGTAAGCTGAAAAGCAGGGTGGTCCTACAGTTACCATTTTAACCTTGGCTCCTCATCTAGTACTTTTCTCTGAGTGAGGAAGGACTGTGTTGAGAAAGTCTGTCTACTTCTCCAGAGCAGTTGGTGGCTTCCCAGCTTCAGGACGCCTTGTTAGGGTGCTTCTGAGCTGGCCTCTCATCTCTGTGTCCCATGTCTTCTCACCAGCTTCCATGTGCTCTCAGGGACTGTGGCTTGAGAGCCACAGATGAATCACATCAAACTCCATGTGAATGCCTTTAACCTTCATTTTTCAAGACTCTCATTCTTGGCCTGAAGTTATTCATATTAACAGTCCTACATCTGAAATTCTATCTATGTATGTGTGGCTCAGATGGTTAAGAATCTGCCTGAAATGCAGGAGACCTGGGTTTGATCCTTGGGTTGAAAAAATCCCCTGGAGAAGGGAATGGTGTGATTACCCACTCCAGTATGCTTGCCTGGAGAATTCCATGGACAGAGGAGCCTGGTGGGCTACAGTCCATTGGGGGTCACAAAGAGTTGGACACGACTAGGCAACTAATACTTTCACACCAATCTGTTGAAGATTTGGATACATATTTTTTTCCCAGTGAACAAAATGGGACAACTTAATTACCCCAGATTGAATTCTGTTCCATTTCATAAATTAGTTTTTTCAAACCTACTCAGAAAAGAAAGGGTCGGCTTTGGCCTCACTGCCACAGACCCCTCCCTGATAGCAACTTCTAACGTGGTCTGACTATTTTTTGGGAGAATGGGAAAAGATAGTGGTATCACAAATCCTTAACTGCCCATACCAAACTGTCTACAACAGCTTTACCTCTATAAAGCACTGGTGCTAATGCTAATTTAAGGAAGGATAAAGATAAACCGAAATCTTCATATTATTTTATGAAGATAGATTTTATACATAAATTTGCATTCATTGATTAATTCATTTACATTGATTTATTGACTGAGGCTCTCTCTGTGTCAAGGTTATGCTGCATCTTGGCACGGGGAGGTGACTGTCTCCAGTCTCAAGGGGAGACGTAAGTAAATGTCTACAGTTGTTGGGCTGACAGGGTTCTGAGCTCTGAGGAAAGCATGGCACTGGGTACCCTGGGGAGAAAGCAGGGAACAAGGAACTCTTTGTGGGGAGGTGAGGAAGGCCTCTTGATGGTAGACATGTACCTGGCAAGAGAAGATGCTTGTGGGTGGGGAGGAGGCCAGCCAGGAGGGGGAAGCAGCTGCTGAAACTCTCAGAGGACATGTCTTATTTGGAGACCACAAACTTGTCAGTCTGGCCAGAGTGTAGGATGCAGATGTGAAAGTAGGGACAAGAGACTCTAAAATGGGAGAACCGTCCTACATTGTAAGAGTCTCGGCTGCCAGATGAACAAAGGTCCCCAGGAGATGAATTTGTTTTAGAATTTTACTTCCATTGCAGCTTATCTCAATATCAGCATATAAGAATATATCTATATAACAGATAAAAATAAAACATAAAAAAACAGCTGGGTAATAAAAATCATGAGACCACCATTACGCTGTCATGTATTTAAAATCATCCTATACCAACTTGGCTGATTTGATCGTTATTTTTTCCCTTCACTAATATGCTCCTGGCACCTGCCTTAGGGCTAGGGCACCTCAGTGGCACCCCCCAAAACTACGGCTTCCCCAGGCTTCCCCTCAAGCACAGTTAAGCAGACGAACATGCTTCTAATTGCCGGAGACACCTTTGTTCTCTCCACAAAGAGAAGCTGCTCCCAGCCCTTTGTACTGTCATCTCAGTCTGTTAGACACTTTCTGTTGGGTGTGGATTTTGCCATGATGGGTTTCTTTAACAGGCCTTGCTGCTGCTTTTTATCTGAAAGAAAGGGCTGCAAGAATTCAATGGATTATTTATTAAACAGCCAGTCCTGCTTTGAGAGACCTTTTTTTTTTTTTTCCCCTTTTGAGTGTTTAATAATGGTTCTCCTTTCGCATACTGTCTGTATAAAAAAAGTTAAACTATAGAAGAAATGATTTAACCATTTTAAAACTAATACACTTTAGAATTCTGATTTGAGATAAAGTGGAATTTTATTAACAAAGGGCAAATCTCATTTTCACAAAGTGGATATGTGTTCCTACTGGGAGGACAAAACCAAGTCTGGGAAAGTGTGGCTCCCTCTGATGATCAACAGCCCAAGATGAAATTAATCAGTGCTCAATGTCCTATTCGTGAAACCCAGAAGGATTTCCTTGCCCTCTGACCTCTTTCCTCCCCCGAAAGAAAAAAACCCAAGATGACCCAGAAAAAGATACATGTAAAAGTAATATCCCTCATATATGACTTTTGACCAGAGCCTTGTGTAAATGAGCAAATATCTCCAAGTTATTTATTCACACTATTAGCTCATATCCATTGAGCACAGGAACTGTGTAGGGCATCTTACAGGTAAGACTCCCTTTTCCTCTGTAGAGCTCTGTGGGACAGGTATAATGTCTTTCCTCATTTTTACAGAGGGTCAGAGGAGTTGAGTAACTGCCAACATTAAGCATCTTCTAAGTATCAGTGTTGGCATCCAAATTCTGGTCCATTTTCAA
Source organism: Bubalus bubalis (assembly GCF_019923935.1). Taxonomy (NCBI): domain Eukaryota; kingdom Metazoa; phylum Chordata; class Mammalia; order Artiodactyla; family Bovidae; genus Bubalus; species Bubalus bubalis. The sequence goes on along the minus strand of NC_059165.1, from coordinate 63,214,936 downwards.
GGCACACGTGTGTTTTTTTTTTTTTTTTTCCCAAGCAATGCTTTGTGGTCTCCTAATATTTTTATTAGTTACTTTGATAAAACTGTAGGAACTATCAGTATACCTCTAATCATCAGTTTTAAAATGCTTAATAGTTGTGGGCTTTTTATTTGGTACTGGGGAGGGGCTTCCCTGGTGGCTCAGATGGTAAAGAATCTGCCTACAATGCTGGATACCTAGGTTTGATCCCTGGGTCAGGAAGATCCCCTGGCAAAAGAAATGGCTACTCACACCAGTATTCTTATCTGGAGAATTCCATGGGCAGAAGAACCTGGTGGGCTACAGTCTATGGAGTCACAGAGATTCAGACATAGCTGACCCTTGTACTTTTCGTAGCCAATTAACAATGTTGTGATGGTTTCAGGTGAACAGCAGGGGGACTCAGCCATACCTATGCATGTATCCATTCTCCCCAAACTCCCCTCCCATGCCGGCTGCCACATAACTGAGCAGAGTTCCCTGTGCTGTGCAGTAGGTCCTTGTTGGCTTTCCATTTTATATAGTAGTGTGTACCTGTCCATCCCAAACTTCCCAACCTTCCCCTCATCCTTCCAGTGGTGAGCTTTTTAAAAGGAAAGTATGAAGAAGTTTATTTAACAAAAAATTTGAGTTCCTACCACCGCGTCTACCAACGATAATGACAGCACCACAATGACGGTTTTGTTTATTTAAACCAACACAAAATACTGATGTACAATTGCAGCACTGAAATACTCATGTATAGTAATTATTACAGTCAGAAATTTTACTTAGGATTTTATAATATATAAATTCAGGGTTTTTTTTTTGACATTTGCTATACCACCAACTCTCTTTCAGGATGTTGGTCCAGAGAACTGTTTGTTTTATTTTACAAAAGATGTAGAAAACCAGGAATAAATTGAGGATAAGACACCTAGGAAATTTTTGAGCTCCCTGAGAATTATAGCCTCTGTAAAAAGGAAATAAAAAAGGGAGAGGGGTCGTTATACTATAGTCAATACTGACTACATAAGATTGGCTCCAGAGAGTGCTTGTTTTTCTTTATCTAAACACTTTAAACATCTGGATTAAAATAGATAAAGGTTTTTACTCATCTGGTAGTCAACATCTGGATGCAATATGTTTTTTTTAGAAGGGTGCTATTCATGCAGAGACAGGTTATGAAGACCTCTCACACAGTCATTTCTATTAACCTTCTTCTCATCATCATGTATCTATTTTAGGTGATAAGAATAATAGCAAGATCCTTCCAGCTTCGATCCTGTGCTGTCTGCCCACTCCTGCATTATTCCAGTTAATGATTCAATGTTTATTATTCCACAAATAGAAGCCAGCTGAGACGTGTTCGTGCTATATGTGTGTATATTCTCACCTTTATTAGAACTTTTTTGCTGCCCTTTGAAAATGCTCTTCTCCTGCCTCAGGGCTCTTGCACCTGCTGTTATGTTTCCCTGGACTGTTCTTAGCTAAGATACTTGCATCATTCTCTTCCTCATCAACTTCAGGCATGCTGTTTAAATTGCACTCCCTAGCAATCCTTATTTCTCCTCTCCTTTCTTACTTTACTCCGTAGTACTTACATACCTCTGACATATTTTCATTATCAATTTCCTCTTACTAAATGCAGGCTCCAAGAATGTAGAGATTTTTGTTGGTTTTATTCACTGCTTTATCTCCAGCATTTCAAACTAGTAAGCCTGTCACATAATAAGTGTTCAGTAAAGGTTTGTTTAATATATTATAAATAAATGTGTATTATGGGTAGAAAAACCAAGATGAAAGGTGATGTGTGTACTCATTAGAATGCGATTTCCATGAGGGTAGGAGCTGAGTTTTGTCACATGCTTCCTGGTGTCCTGAAGTGGGCTTGATACCTAATAGACATTCAGTATACCTTTATGGATTGGATGGATCAGAGCTCATTAATAAAATAATTGGAAATATTATTAAGTTTTTAAAGGAGAGATGAAAAGAAGAAAAAAGAAGAGACAATGAATATGTATTTGTATTTCAGAGCTCACTTTCATTTTACAGTGGCTTTTAGAAAGATTATATGTATTTTATTAGGTTAGAGCCACAATTTCAAATAAAATTTACAATTCCCCCATGACAGAAAATCACATTGTGAATAAATATAGCTTATCATGAAAACTCTTACACAGTCCTTGTCAGCTGCCTTTTTAAAAAATGTGTCAGTTGGTTTGAAGTGAGGTGCATTTAATGGTATGCCTTGTAAGTCTTAGCTTTACTGATCGTATTCTCTATGGATGTATTATAGTCATATATAATCCAACACCTATTTACTCAGCAGAGAAAATAAGAAAGATTACTCTGGCAAAGTTCATTCTTTGTAGACCCAGGGACAAAACAGACACTTCAACTTTATCGTGAACCAACCATCATTTGCCTGGGAGGGTGCAGGGAAAGGGAAAAATGAAAGATGAATTATAATGGCGAACAGGACACTAGCATTTGAAGTGCCTGTTTATTACAAAAATGGGAAAGCTTCAAAGTTATTCTTTCTGCTGGCTGGGAACCAGAGCTAAACAGAGAGAGGAAAATTGCCTTTGATTGAAGCATGTGGCCAGCAGCCACTGGTATGCTGTAAAAGCAGAAACAGACATTGTAAGATACAGAGGATCACTGTCTGACCCAGAGTTATCCTTAAATATATTAAAGCACATTTCTTAATGTGGGGAAATATTAACAATGCTATAAATTTCTTTAGAATTTGAAATTTAGACCCTTAGATGTTTAAATAATCAAAAGCATTCAGCCATGAGACAATACAAGGTAGAACATAATACCTGAAGAGGATACTTAAATTAAAAGTAGGAGGGCATTATGGGTGGCAAAATATTAAGATTAGTCAGCAGATAATTAGTTTGAAGAAGGAATCTTAGTTAGCCCAGGAAAAATGGACAGTTAGACCTACTCAAAACTTGAGATGAGGTCCCTGTGATCCATTCATTATATTATTGTGAAAATAAGCACGAGAGCTATTAGCTCCCAGCCTGTTTCTAAGGGAGGAGTTTACTTCCTGACTCCTTATCAGCAAGCTTGGGAATCTGATTTTCTTTGGTCAGTGAAGTGTAAGCAGAAATGACACACGACATTATTCCCCAGCAAAAGCTTAAAGAGCCATCATGAGATTCTGCCATCTCTCTTTTCCCTCTACTGTGACATCATGATATCCCACATAGAGACTGTTCGTCAGTCTTGGTCCCCAAATGAAAGGGGAATGTAGTATATTCATAGCCAGTTCATAGAGATATAATTGTGAGTCAGTGAATCAGCCTTCGCTTTGTAAGCCAGTGATGCTGGGAGTCTTGTTATTGTTGCACAACTTACCCTAAGCTGACTGACATTGTCTCTATATCTGTGAAGGGTATTGAAAAATAGTCTGGTTTTCTCTGAGAACATTCTCAGAGGAGTAGTGTCATGGCTTAGACAGAGAACAGAGTTATAGGAATTCAAAGTTTCTCCTGGTGTGCCACCATATCAGAATTAACTGGGAGCTGATGAAACCTGCAAATTCCCAGACCTCATGCCGGAGTTAGTAAATCAGAATCTCTGAAGCTTGGACCTGTGTAACTGCATTTTCCCAGACTACTTAGATGATCCTTGTATAAACCCCAATCTGAGAACTGCTGTCCAAGATGTTGACCAGAGTCTGAACGGCTAGAGGAGGGAGGTAGTGAATAAGAAATTAGAAAACTTATCTTCAGAAATCTTTAGATTGGGCCCGGTTCTGCCACTCATTAGCTTTGGGATCCTGAGCTAGTCAGTTTAGTTCCAGTACTTGGGTTTCACATGGCTTTCCATGGTGCTGTGATACAATAGTGTGGAAATGCTTTGTAAACTGAAAAACACTTTGCATATCAAGATACTGTGTTCTTGTCAAGATACTATTTGCATGGGGGAAGGAGTAGCTTTGCTCTAGTGACATTGGGAACTTCTGAGACCATATATTGAATCAAGATTGAAATCAGCAGCATAGCATTGGAAAGCAGGCACAGCTTAGTCAATGCTAATTTTATTTTGCTCTTTTAATAACAAGTAGGAAAATGAATTAGAGATTATTCATGTCTAAAAGGTGGCTTAATGTCTAGAGTACATCAGGTTTAAGCTGCAGAACTGAGAAGACAGATGCATCTCTGCTATTTCAGTTGAGAATCCCAGATACTTGGAGAAGCCAAGAAAGGAGAACCTGCCAAGTTGTTCTTAGATAGCTTAGTAAAGGAAGGGTAAAAGCTCCTCCAAGCTCCTCTCCATCCCTGCTAAGACAGGGCATTTATTGAGTACTCATCAGTGCTCAGCATGTGCTAAGCACTTTAATTGAGGCTTCACAATAATTCCAAGAGATAAGTATTTTGGCCCACTTTTACAGATAAAGAAACAAGCTTGGCACAATTAATTTACTTGTTAGTCTAAAATAACTCGCCTAATAAATGACAAGGGCATGATTGTAACCACATTTTTGCCTGACTCCTGAATTTTGCTCTCAGTCACTATAGTTAGTTCCTCTCTATGAAACATATACAGTTATTGTTGGTGAAAAGATGAATACACAGGCATGTATTGCTTTTATAATCAGAAAAAAATAAAAGTGACATTTGGGACCAATGAAACTCAGTGCTCAAATACCAGGACATTCTACCTAGCTAGAATAAACAAAAACTGTAGTACAATAAATTGTAAAAGTCCAGTAACTCTCATAAAAGTTACCTTATATTATCATAAATGTAAAATAAAAAGAATGGGAGAAAATATTTACAAATGATGTGACCAACAAGGTATTCAGTTTCCAAATGTACGAACAACTCATGCAACTTACTATAAAAAAATAACAATCTAATTAAAAAATGAGCAGAAGAGCTAAATAGACATTTCTCCAAAGAAGACACGCAGATGGCCAACAAGCATATGAAAAGATACTCAATATTGCTAATTATTAGACAAATGCCAAAGAAAAGTGCCATGAAATATCACCTCACACCCGTCAGAATGGCCATCATCAAAGTCTACAAATAATAAATGCTGGAGAGGGTGTGGAGTAAAGGGAACTTTCCTACACTGTTGGTGGGAATGTGAATTGGTACAGCCACCATAGAAAACAGTATGAAGGTTCTTTAAAAAAGTAAAACTAGAACTACCATATGATCAGCAATCCCACTCCTGGGCATATATGTGGAGAAAACTCTAACTTGAAAAGATACTTGAATCCCAGTGTTCATGGAAGCAATATTTACAATAACCAAGATATAGAAGGAACCTAAATGTCCATCAAGAGATGAATAAAGAATATGTGACTATATATATATGCATATATATGTATATATATATGGAATGGAATGTTCTTGTTTAGTTGCTAAGTTGTGTCCCACTCTTACAACCCCATGAACTGTAGCTCACCAGGCTCCTCTGTCCATGGGATTTCTCAGGCAACAGTACTGGAGTGAGTTCCTATTTCCTTCTCCAGGGGATCTTCCTGACCTGGGGATCAAACTCTCATCTGCTGCATTGGCAGGCAGATTCTTTACCACTGAGCCACTGGAAAAGCCCTACTGGAATATTATTCAGCCATAAATATTATATATATATGTGTATATATATATATATGTATACACACACATGTGCACACACATACATATATATACGTAATGGAATATTGTGCCATTGTGCTCAGCTGCTTAGTTATGTCTGACTCTTTGCAACTCCATGGACTGCAGCCCGCCAGGCTGCTCTGTTCATGGGATTCTCCAGGCAAGAATACTGGCCTGGTTTTGCCATTTTCTCCTCCAGGGGATCTTCCTGATGCAGGGATATAACCCACATCTGTGTCTCCTGCATTGGCAGGTGGATTCTTTACCACTGAGCCATCTGGGAAGCTCATAAAGAATATTTGTTGTTGTTCAGTCACTAAGTTGTGTCCGACTCTGTGACCACCATGGATTGCAACACACCAGGCTTCCCTGTCCTCCACTGTCTCCTGAAGTTTGCTTAATTCATATCCAATGAGTCAGTGATGCTGTCTAACCATCTCATCCTCTTTCACCCTCTTCTCCTTTTGCCTTCAATCTTTCCCAGCATCAGGATCTTTTCCAATGAGTTGGCTCTTCGCATCAGGTGGCCAAAGTATTGAAGCTTGAGCTTGAGCTTCAGCAGTAGTCCTTCCAATGAATATTCAGGGTTGATTTCCTTTAGGATTGACTGGTTTGATCTCCTTGCTATCTAAGGGACTCTCAAGAGTCTACTCCAGCACGTTAATTCTTTAGCATTCAACCTTCTTTATGGTCCAACCCTCACATCTGCACATGACTACTGGAAAAAACCATAGCTTTGGCCAAGCAGACCTTTATCAGCAAAGTGATATCTCTGCTTTTTAATATGCTGTCCCTGATAGCTCAGTTGGTAAAGAATCTGCCCGCAATGCCGGAGACTCTGGTTCAATTCCTGGGTCAGGAAGATCTGTTGGAGAAGGGATAGGCTACCCACTCCAGTATGCTTGGACTTCCCTTTTGGCTCAGCTGGTAAAGAATCTGCCTGCAGTGCAGGACACCTGGGTCCAATCTTCACAACCCCTGGAGAAGGGAAAGGCTACCCATTCCAGTATTCTTGCCCAGAGAATTCCAGGACTGTATAGTCCATGGGGTCACAAAAGAGTCAGACATGACTAAGCAACTTTAGGTTTCTAGGGTTGTCATAGCTTTCCTTTCAAGGAGCAAGTATCTTTTAATTTCATGGCTGCAGCCATGAAATCCATGGTGGTCAATCCATGATGGTCACCATCTGCAGTGATTTTGGAGCCCAAGAAAAGAAAACTGGTCACTGTTTCTACTTTTTCCCCATCTGTTTGCCATGAAGCAATGGGATTGGATGCCACGATCTTAGTTTCTTGCATGTTGACTTTTAAGCCAACTTTTTCACTCTTCTTTTTCACTCACATCAAGAGGCTCTTTAGTTCTTCTTCACTTTCTCCTATTAGAGTGGTATCAATTGCATATCTGAAGTCATTGATATTTCTCCCTGCAATCTTGATTCAAGCTTGTGATTCATCCAGTCTAACATTTCACATGATGTACTCTGTACATCAGTTAAATAAACAGGGTGATAATATATAGGCTTGTCATACTCCTTTCCCAATTTTGAACCAATCAATTGTTCCATGTCTGTTCTCACTGTTGCTTCTTGACCTGCATACAGATTTCTCAGGAGGCAGGTCAGGTGGTCTGGTATTCCCATCTCTTTAAGAATTTTCCACTGTTTGTTGTAATCCACACAGTCAAAGGGTTTAGTATAGTCAATGAAGCAGAAGTAGATATTTTTCTGGAATTCCTTTGCTTTTTCACTCAGCTGTAAAAAAAGAATGAAATAATGCCATGTGTAGCAACATGATGGACCTAGAAATTATCATATTAAGTAAAGTCAGACAAAGACAGTTATCATATGATGTCGTTTATGTTTGGAATCTAGCAAAAATGATACAAGTGAACTTATTTACAAAATAGAAGTAGACTCACAGACATAGAAAACAAACCTAGGGTTGCCAAAAGCAAAAGGGTGAGGAAGGATAAATTGAGAGTTTGGGATTAGGGTATACATACTACTATACATAAAATAATCTTCCCTGGTGGCTCAAATGGTAAAGCGTCTGCCTACAATGTGGGAGACCTGGATTCGATCCCTGGGTTGGGAAGATCCTCTGGAGAAGGAAATGGCAACCCACTCCAGTACTCTTGTCTGGAAAATCCCATGGAGGGAGAAGTGTGGTAAGCTACAGTCTATGGGGTCACAAAGAGTCAGACATGACTGAGCGACTTCACTATATATAAAATAGATAGAAAGCAAAGACCTACTTGTAACACTGGGAATTATATTTGATATCTTGTAATAACCTATAATAAAAAGAATATGTATGTGTATATATACAACTGTATATGTACAGGTGTGTGTGTATATATGTATGTGTGTGTGTGTATATATATATATATATATATATATATATATATATATATAAACTGAATCACTATTAGTATACCTGAAAGTAACACAACTTTGTAAATCAACTATAGATCAATAAAATAAAATAGTAAGTGCAGAAATGCATGGCTATTGTGTAACTGCCTTTAGATTTGAGTTGAAGAAATAAAAAATCAATGTGTCCTTCAAGGTTTTTTAATGTCGTCAGAATTTTGACTTAGCTCTAATGATGAAGGAAAAGAAAAACACATCCAGTGGAGCCAAGTCTTTTTACTGCAATTATAACCCATTTAAAATGGGCATCCTGTGTCTTCTTAAAATGCTTTCCTTGATTTTCTCATCACTATAACTCAAAATAATTCCTAAGGAAGGCATGCCAAAGAAAACAAAATGCCCTTTTAATCAGGAGAATAAAAATACATTTGTATTTTAAAATGGCAACATTCTGAATTATAGTTAAGTACTTAAACATCTGGTTATCTGTTATATTCTATACCTAATACAGGGCCAGGGCAAATTAACTGCTCTTGCAGTAAAAACAAAACAAAACAAAAAAACAAAACACATCATGTGCTAATATATCAAAACATAATTAATAAGATATGAATTTCCTTTACATGATCTAATGCACCTTCATTTTTGGACCATTCTCTATCCACCAAACTCCTGTGACTCTAAATCTTTAAAATTCACATAACATAAAGCTAATGCACAATACAGGCTACCATGTGGGAAAAGCTATATTGTCAAGAAATAGAGTACATAAAGAAAAGTAATGAGGCCAAGAAAGAGCTTTACAGGACTTTAAAATGAATCCAAACTCATAATGACTGGTGACAGTTTGAGTTCTTAGAATTACTTAAGAATTCATTTAACCATTTTATTAGTCATTTTTTCAGACATATTTCAAAACATGCAGAAATTGGTTTTATTTTTCTCTCCTTTTCCCTTCCCCTTCTCACTTTTCCTTCCTCTTTCCTCCTCACCTACCCCTCTGTCCCACCCGTCCTTCCTTTCTTCCTTCCATCCTTTCCTCCTTCCATTCTTTCTTTTATTCTTCCTTCCTTTTATTTTTACCAGCAAAGGGGGGAAAAGCATGATTCCTTTGATAAATATTACAGCAAAGGTAAAATGCTGCTAATACAAATAGTCCCTTGCTCACACTAAATAACGTCAAGAATTCTGAGTGTCTACTGTTGCTTTTTCAAAAAGAGTATCACAGACTTGTTACTCATTCAGTTGCTGTTTTTTGAGCTCCTACTGCGTGCTAGGCTATAGGTATTTTCCCCCTCATATCCACACCCAGAGGGAGGTAGAGTCTGGGATTCTTCACTGTGGAACTCTGGCTTTGGCACTCCTGAACCAAGACCTCTCTTGCTGAGGAGAGTCAGAGACAGATTCTCAAGGTCAAGAAAGGAGATTGTTCCCCTCTTTTCCATTTCACTTAGGTTCACTTCTCATACTTCCACAAGTTGACATTCCTCATCTGAACATTCCTGATCCTGAATACTGCTGGAGATCGGTAACCTATCCACTTGTCTTCTCTAGACTGGTATCTGAACAGTCATGAAATCATACCATCTGGCAAGTTAGTTCCATTATAAATTCATGGTTACAGCTCCAACCTTTAATGTGGACTTGTCTTGGCTCATCCAGTTCTTGGCATTTGCAGAAGATGTCTAAATTTCCTTCTGTGCCCTTCATACTCTTAGCAGATGATGTTATCTTAAAAAGAAAGTAGAAGGCATGGTTGAGCAGTGCCTGGCTCCTTATCTGCAAGCCTCTTTGCTCTCCTCCTCTCAACTCTACTTGTACTCTTCATTCCCTCTCTTCCATCTTCTCAGGAAGCATATGCTGTTAATTATTCCTGCTCTTCTCTGTATCATCAATGTGATATATCTTGATCTTCTTGATAGTACTTTAATGTGTTCTGTTTTCTCCCAAATTAAGAACATCTCTTCCTGAACAGCCCTCCAGCCTCACTCTACTTCCTCTAATTTACTGTAATGCTGTGTAAGGGATGGTGACTTTGTTGAGATAGCTAATGCAAGCTGGACTTTGAGGAAAACATGTGTCTTTAACCCTTTATAGGAGAAGGCAAAGACACCCCACTCCAGTACTCTTGCCTGGAGAATCCCATGGACGGAAGAGCCTGGTAGGCTGTAATCCATGGGGTCGCTGAGGGTTGGACACGACTGGGCTACTTCATTTTCACTCTTCACTGTCATGCATTGGAGAAGGAAATGGCAACCCACTCCAGTGTTCTTGCCTGGAGAATCCCAGGGATGGCGGAGCCTGGTGGGCTGCCATCTATGGGGTCACACAGAGTCGGACACGACTGAAGCGACTTAGCAGCAGCAGCAGCAGCCCTTTATAACACCTGGGAAGAACTATAAGGCTTCATGGACTGCGACTTGTATTAAAATGTTTGTTAATGTATTCTGAAATGACATGTCCATTCCTATCACAAAATTAACAAGCCCAACAAAATAAGTTATTAAAGGCTGCTAGAAGTAAACTTTCATGCAAGACATTGACCGCATGCTCAGTCATGTCCAACTCTTTGTGACCCCATGGACTGTAGCCCACCAGGCTCCTCTGCCCAGGGAATTTTCCAGGCAAGAATACTGCAGTAGCTTGCCATTTCTACTCCAGGGAATCTTCTAACCCAGGCATCGAACTCACATTTCTTATGTCTCCTGCATTGGCAGGTGGGTTCTTCATCAACAGCACCTAGAAGTCAACCTTTATGCAAGACATGTCTTTCTTTAGTTCTCCTCAATTGGCACATATTGGACTGGCCAAAAATTAGTTTGGCTTTTTCCATAAGATAGGTCTAGTAGTACTTAGTTGTCTTTAACTTCATTTGAAACAATTTTATTAGATTGTATTGTGACAACTCTTCTCTCAGTGTGCATTTTAAAAAACATCGAAATTGGTGAATTTTGGTGTAGCCATTTTCATATTGAAGATGGAAGATGAAAAGCAACATTTTTGGCATATTATCATTTATTATTTCAAGAAAGGTAAAAATGCAAGTGAAATACAAAATAAGAATTGTGCAGTGTCTGGAGATGGTGCTGGGACTGCTCAAAACGGTCAAAAGTGGTTTGAGAAGTTCTGTGCTAAAAGTTTCCCAACTGGACAGTGCTCAATGGATAAGTAGACCAGTTAAAGTTGATAATGATCAGATCGAGACATTAAATGCATGCAGGAGATAGCTGACATACTCAAAATATCCAAATCAAGTGCTGAAAATTATTTGTACCAGCTTGATTATGTTAATCACTTTGATATTTGGGTTCCACAGAAGTTAGGAGAAAAAAAAACCTTCTTGACTATTTCTGCATGTGATTGTCTACTGATATGTAATGAAAACATTCTGCTTTTAAAACAAATTGTGTCAGGCGATGAAAAGTGAATACTGTACAATAATGAGCAGAAGAGGTCATGGAATAAGTAAAATGAACTACCATCAACCACAGCAAAGTCCAGTCTTCATCCAAAGAAGTTGATTTTGTGAATATGGTGGGATCGAATGGGAGTCATCTATTATGAGCTCCTTTTGGAAAACCAAACAATTCCAACTAGTACTGCTCCCAGTTAGACCAATTAAAAGCAGCACTTGACAAAAAACATCCAGAATTTGTCAACAGAAAACACATAATCTTCCACGAGGATAATGCAAGACTGCATGTTCTTTGATGACCAGGTAAAAACTGTTATAGCTTGACTGGGAAGTTCTGATTCATCCACCGTATTCACTATACATCGCACCTTCAGATTTCTATGTATTTCAGTCTTTAAAAATTCTTTTAATGGAAAAAATTTCAATTCCCTGGAAGACTGTAAAAGGCACCTAGAACAGTTCTTTGCTCAAAAAGATAAATTTTGGGAAGATAAAATTATGAAGTTGCCTGAAAAATGACAGAACGTAGTGGAACAAAATGAATACCTTGTTCAATAAAGTTCTGGTGAAAATGAAAGATGATGAAAAATATGTCTTTTATTGTCACTTTAAAGCCAAAGAAACTTTTGGTCAACCTAATATTTGAATGACAATTATTCATTTCATCATGGAGAAAAAGGAAGAATTTTAGCTGAAGAATGCATAAGAAAAGACAGTGTCAGGGTTCATGGTTCATGGCCAGCCTGGACTCAAAAGATCTGAAGAATAGAACTTTCAAAATCTAATTTCCAGTGAGTCAGTAGAATAACATTTTGTCTTTCTACTCTGAACTCTGGTAAAAGCCTATAGCTAACTTTGTTAAAATCATTCTAGTGAGGACAAATAAAATAAAATGGAGAGAAAAAAAAAATCTGAGTACCAAAGTAAAATTGCTTCTGATGGTTTAGAATGAGCATTGGATTTGGATATGTTCTGCGACTCCATTTCTGTATCCCATAGCTTCACCCACTTAGCTGTGGCTCTCAGCTGTAGGAAGCCCAAGCTCTAGAGCTCAGTTGACAAAAGCCTCAGTCCTCTCTTTATACCTGCAGCTGGAAGCTACAGCACATGGAGAAGATGAATGTTTATAATTTGAGGCTGAGCTCTCATTCCACATCAGAGATTTGGCTTTTTTCAGCTATCAGGATCAAACACAGAATAAATGGCCTTTTAACACTTTCACTGGTGCTAATAGTAGTAATAAATTCAGATTTTATACTGACCTCTGTCCCAAAGCACTTTACACGCATTAAGAGAAGTACAAACTTCCACAAAGATTGCCTTATTCAGTTAAAAGCCATTTCCTATGAAATGAAAGGCACTTGCTGTTTAACAGCCCACGGATACATTAGACAACAGTTTAAAGCAGGATTATCCAATTGTAACCGAAGGCAGAATTGATTTAAGTCAAGAATGCAATTTACCTCTAATGCTCCTGATCTCCATTTTACATCCCGTGTGAAGGGACTTTAAGGAGTCCTGTTATTACACAAATCTCTGGCTTCCATCCTGAGTCCTTTCTGGGGAACCAGTGCAAGTGGTGCAAGTCCCTATGTGGAAAGGTATTTATTTGACTCCTGGTCCCAGACTGCTGGGTCAACCAATGATTTTACTCTTTGTTTTTGTCTTGTTTTGCTAGTCAGTCAGTTCAGAGGCGCAACTAATTTGGCTGTCTTTCCCTTTTCCAGTCCTCAGCTTTCTCCTGGTATAATCCCTTTACATTTGGGATAGAGCAGCGTTTCTTGCCCAACATTTTTCAACAACCACCGTGCTAAGAAACACTTATAAAAAATGGTTTTAACTGTGACACTGGGGTATTCTCTCTTTTGGAGATTTTTCATCATTTGCAAACAAATTAAAGACTCTGAGAATTCCTGTAGTAGGTACTGGGTGAACTTTGCTTAAATCAGCATTTCCTAGACAAATTCAGTGACATTCTTTTCTCCCTCTTTTGTAAAACAAATATTAACATCTGGCAAAAGTTAGGCTCCAAGGAACACTCTTTCAAAAATGCTGTTTTACAGTGTCTCACACATTGATTTAACTACTTCCAGGTTTTCTCATCTATAGACAAAAATGTTATTAGACTGGAACTTTTCTGATTTCCTTGTCAGTTTCAAAATAACCTGCATATAATACAAAATGTAGTGCTGGGGGAAGTCATTCTCAAAGTGACTCTAAGTGTATAAAATAGAAAAATTCTCAGTGTACACTTTCCAGTAAAGTCTTACCAATATTTCAATTGCTTTTTCTCTGCTAAGAACTAGAACTCTATTGTCAATAAAATCTAAGATTTATTGGTAGAAGGATTTTGCCATTGCCATGCCATATGTGTGCTTAGTCGTGTCCAACTCTTTGAAACCCCATGGACTGTAGCTCGCCGGGTTCTTCTGTCCATGGACTTTTCAAGGTAGGAAACTGGAGTGGGTTGCTATTTCCTTCTCCAGGGGATCTTCCCAACTCAGAGATCGAAACTGCATCTCTTGCTCCTCCTGGACTGGTGCGCGGATTCTTTTATTAGCTGGCAAACACAGGAACTGAACCAGAATTCTCCTGAGGAGAGTATGTTCTATATCTTTTCTCTCCTAGATTTTAATTTATCAAACCTCTGGATATTAGTGATACCAATGGACTCCATACACTACCTAAAATTATCTCAATATAAATCCTGAATTAGTAATGGATACAGACTAGAATTCTCATTTTGATCTTTAGTAGTCATAATGAGACAAAACCTGTCTTTGGCATATAACAAATGAACACATCAAACAAGCCTAATAGGATAAAAAGAGAGACATCTCAATTTTTTCTTTAGATCTCTGGATTATTTCGACACATGCATTCCGATGATGATTTGGGGGATTTAGACAGATACTTTCTTCAAGGATAATGAAAGACTTTGGGCCATGGAAGGTCCACATATAGCAATTGCTATTCACTGAAATGTGAGAACCACTAAGAGATCCTTGGCATTTAAAATACATACTTCACTTGTCTTTTTCCTTCCTTTCTTACCTCAGATTTGACATTGATACTGAATTGGTTGGCAAGAAATTTTCGAAAGGGTATGTGAGAAAGGAAGTACCTTGGGCCCATCAATCCATTTAACAAGATTGTACTGGGCCTCTATGGCAGACTAGGTGCTTAGTGCTGGAGACACAAAAGTGGATGAGAAGGTATATACAGGTATGGTTCCCTCTTGTGAGCTAGGAGAGTGAAGAAGGACAGTGATGGTGATCACCAAAACACATTGCCATCTCTGTGACTTCAAACTAAGACAGTCTCTGAAGGGAAGGGATGTGTTTCTCTAACAGCATACATTCAAGGGGCCTGATCTAGAACAACAGGGGCATAGACTTCTCAAGTAGGATACCCAAGGATTTTGTGGATAAGTAAGAGATCCCTGAGTTGGAAAGAATATTCCAGGTAAAGGAAAACGTGAACCAACGTGCAGTTGAATGAAGGGTACTTACAGTATGTGCAAGGAATAACATGTTATTTTGGGGTACATCGTTTTTGGATAAGTTTGTTCATCTTTTGAGGTACATTTTTAATTGGGAGAGAGGACAGAAGGTGGTTGAGAGGAGACTGAAAAACAGGGAAGCGGTAGATCAAGGAAGTGCTTGGATTCTGTGCTGAGGAGAGGCATAGCTGCTGCATGTTGTGTTCAGCGCCCATGCAGAGATGGCCAGTCAACTGTAGTTATATTTACTGCTGAGTCCAGAAACTTCAGCCCAGAAATATGCTGTTATTTACTTAGGAATGGTTCTTGAGGTTAAGCCTATTTGCTATTCCTGTTGTAAACAGTGAGATAAGATTATTATTTTTTAAGCACTGTGGGTATATGATTAGTAATGCTTTAGGAGGATCATTGACCACAGGATTGATTGTAGAGGAGAGAGAAAGAGTAGGAAAACCAGTTACAAAGAACCTCTAGTAATTCTGTTAATTATTGAGTCATTATTATTGAGTATTCATGTATATTTATGTGTAATAATCTCATTTAGACTTCCTCATAACATCATTGAGGTATTGTTATCCCTGTTTTATAGATAAGGAAAGTGAACTTATTAGTGGTTTACTAGTTAGGCCCTGGTCATGTCGATAGAAAGTGGCAGAGCTGGACTTGAATTTTGCAAGACTGGAAATTTTATGGCCTTTACTCATTTATTTGGCCTCATTTCATACCACCTCCTCCCTACCTTTCTGTGTTGTAGTCATAAGATGTTCTTTCAGTATGCACTCCCTTACTGTAGAGCCTTTGCAAAAACACACATTTCTCTTTCTCTGGAACAACCTTTATCCTTCATCTTCTCACCTCCTTCTGATCAGTCTTCTCAGCTAAGGCATCATTTCTTCAGGGAAGTCTTCCCTAAAGATTTCTGCAGCACTATTCATTTCCTGCAAAATCCTCACCTCCTTTTATGCAAACACATTTACTTATGTCATAGTATAATTAATGTCTGTCTTCCCAGTGATCTAAGTTCCTTGAAAGCAAGAACTGCAGTGACCACTGGTCCCAAGAGGACAAGATATGATTTAGGGGAACAATATACATGTATTAAGTCAATTACTCTATATCACCTTCATTTTATAGTTCCCATTATACCTCCACTCTGGTAAGAAGTAAAAGAAAGAACTGATAAATGGTTATAGAGGTATGAGCCCAGAAAATAAGAGTGAAAGTTTTGGGTAAAATATATTGATTTTCTTCTGTTCAAAAAAAAAAATATATATATATATATGTATATACACACACAATTAGCTGGATGCTCCTGGCAGCCCATAAATACAAGAAAGGCATTATTACACTTAGGTGATAAAAGAAGCTTTCTGGGATATTATTAAAAGAATTTGATTATGCCAGATTTCCTTAGGAAACC
This sequence comes from Bubalus bubalis, assembly GCF_019923935.1. Taxonomy (NCBI): domain Eukaryota; kingdom Metazoa; phylum Chordata; class Mammalia; order Artiodactyla; family Bovidae; genus Bubalus; species Bubalus bubalis. The sequence continues at coordinate 63,198,601 of NC_059165.1, read as the reverse complement.
ACTGGACAAATTAAATCACTTTAAATTCATTAAGTAAAATGAAAGGAGAGAGAGAGATCAGGCAATTCTTAAGCAAAAAGCATCAACCAAAATATTCTAATTCAGAAATAAAAACAGGCAACACAAATCCAAAAGAGCAGAGAGGTCTGCTAAAGAGAACCGTAACAGGTTCTTCAAGTAATACTTAATAAATACTTAATACTTTTATCTACCACCAGAATATCAACCAGCCCCTCCAGTGTCTTCAGTTGTGGTTCTTAGACCAAAGAGTGAAAACACAAGGATTGTTTTATGGCTGTACACATGTTTTCAGATTTGAATATGCAAAATTAATCTTTTAAAAAAATATATAAATTTATTTATTTTAATTGGAGGCTAATTACTTTACAATATTGTATTGATTTTGTCATACATCAACATGAATCCACCATGGGTGTACACGTGTTCCCCATCCTGAACCCTGCTCCTCCTCCCTCCCCATACCATCCCTCTGGGTCATCCCAGTGCACCAGCCCCGAACATCCTGATTCATGCATCGAACCTGGACTGCTATTTCATTTCACATATGATATTATACATGTTTCAATGCCATTCTCCCAAATCATCCCACCCTCGCCCTCTCCCACAGAGTCCATAAGACTGTTCTATACATCTGTGCCTCTTTTGCTGTCTCACATACAGGGTTATTGTTACCATCTTTGTAAATTCCATATATATGTGTTAGTATACTGTATTGGTGTTTTTCTTTCTGGCTTACTTCACTCTGTATAATAGGCTCCAGTTTCATCTACCTCATTAGAACTAATTCATATGTATTCTTTTTAATGGCTGGGTAATACTCCATTGTGTATATGTACCACAGCTTTCTTATCCATTTGTCTGCTGATGGACAACTAGGTTGCTTCCATGTCCTGGATATTATAAACAGTGCTGCAATGAACATTGGGGTACACGTATCTCTTTCAATTCTGGTTTCCTTGGTGTGTATGCCCAGCAGTGGGATTGCTGGGTCATATGGCAGTTCTATTTCCAGTTTTTTAAGTAATCTCCACACTGTTCTCCATAGTGGCTGTACTAGTTTGCATTCCCACCAACAGTGTAAGAGGGTTCCCTTTTCTCCACACCCTGTCCAGCATTTATTGCTTGTAGACTTTTGGATAGCAGCCATTCTGACTGGCGTGAAATGATGCCTCATTGCGGTTTTGATTTGCATTTCACACCAGGCCTACCTGTCCATCACCAACTCCTGGAGTTCACTCAGACTCACATCCATCGAGTCAGTGATGCCATCCAGCCATCTCATCCTCTGTCATCCCCTTCTCCTCCTGCCCCCAATCCCTCCCAGCATCAGAGTCTTTTCCAATGGGTCAACTCTTTGCATGAGGTGGCCAAAGTATTGGAGTTTCAGCTTTAGCATCATTCCTTCCAAAGAACACCCAGGGCTGATCTCTTTTAGAGTGGACTGGTTGGATCTCCTTGCAGTCCAAGGGACTCTCAAGAGTCTTCTTCAACACCACAGTTCAAAAGCATCAATTCTTCAGCGCTCAGCTTTCTTCACAGTCCAACTCTCACATCCATACATGACCACTGGAAAAACCATAGCCTTGACTAGACAGACCCTTGTTGGCAAAGTAATGTCTCTGCTTTTGAATATGCTATCTAGGTTGGTCATAACTTTCCTTCCAAGGAATAAGTGTCTTTTAATTTCATGGCTGAAATCACCATCTGCAGTGATTTTGGAGCCCCAAAAAATAAAGTCTGACACTGTTTCCACTGTTTCCCCATCTATTTCCCATGAAGTGATGGGGCTGGATGCCATGATCTTCGTTTTCTGAGTGTTGAGCTTTAAGCCAACTTTTTCACTCTCCTCTTTCATTTTCATCAAGAGGCTTTTGAGTTCCTCTTCACTTTCTGCCATAAGGGTGGTGTCATCTGCATATCTGAGGTTATTGATATTTCTCCTGGCAATCTTGATTCCAGATTGTGCTTCTTCCAGCCTAGCATTTCTCATGATGTACTCTTCATAGAAGTTAAATAAGCAGGGTGACAATATACAGCCTTGATGAACTCCTTTTCCTCTTTGGAACCAGTCTGTTGTTCCATGTCCAGTTCTAACTGTTGCTTCCTGACCTGCATATAGGTTTCTCAAAAGGCAGGTCAGGTGGTCTGGTATTCCCATCTCTTTCAGAATTTTCCACAGTTTATTGTGATCCACACAGTCAAAGCCTTTGGCATAGTCAATAGGTTAGGCAAAGCCATTTTAGATATGATACCAAAAGCACAGGGTAGATGTAAGACAAAAAGACCAGTTTTAATCCATCAAAATTAAAACAGCTATTTGCAGATTTCGCATGAGAAGACATGGAGTCAAGAAGACAGCAGACTAATTTTCAAATATTGAAAGAAAACAATTGAAGACCCATAATCTTATAAACAATAAAAATATCCATGAGGAATAAATCCAAAGTAAAGTCATCATGAGATGGAGGAAAGATGGGAGAATTTGTTTCCTACATCTTTGTTCTGCTAGAAGCACTGAAGGAAAATGACCCTAGAAGGAAGCTTAGAACTCCAAGAATGAAGGAACAGTAACAGAAATGGTAAATAGGAAAGATAATTTTTCTTCTCTTAAATTCTTTAACATTGCCATTTGAAAATTAAAAAACATAATACTGTTCAGTGGGTTTTTTTGATGTAATATATCTGACAGCCATACGATGAAGGAGGATAAAGGAAACTATAAGGTTAGAAGGCTTCCATATTTTGCTTGAACTGGCTAAATATTAACCCTAAGTAGAACTTTGAAAGTTAAATTAGTTTATATTTAATCCCTGGAAAAAACCCACTAAAATTAAAAATAATTCAGATACATAGTCAAATAGCTAATAAATAAATATGCAATAAAATATTCAAATAAGCCAAAAGAAGACAAGAAATGTGGAACATAGAAATAAAAGAAGGGGGAAAAAACAGAAAACTCTAAATGGTAGACCTAAATGGCAACCCACTCTAGTATTCTTGCCTGGGAAATTTCATGGACAGAAGAGCCTGGTGGGCTACAGTCCTTGGGGTCGCAAAGAGTCAGACATGATATAGTGGCTAAAACAAACAAAACAAATTCAGTTATATCATTAACTATATAAAATGTAAGACATATAAATATCAATTAAGAGACAGAGGTTTTCAGAATGAATAAAAAATAAGATGAAAAGATCAGATGGTTTTTTACTAGGAATGAAAGGCTGAATCAACAACAACAAAAATCAATATATGTTATTCATCAATTAACAGACAAATTAAGAAAGAGTTTCTAATCACAGAAACATACAAAAAAAGTATTGGATAAATTTCAACACAAATTCTGATTAAAAAATTCTCAGCAAACCAGGAATAGAAAGGAACTTGCTCAATCTGATAAAATGCAACTACCAGAATCCACAGATAGTATTATACCTTTTGGTGAAAGATTAAATATTTTCCCTCTGCTGCTGCTGCTAAGTCGCTTCAGTTGTGTCTGACTCTGTGCGACCCCCTAGACGGCAGCCCACCAGGCCCCGCCGTCCCTGGGATTCTCCAGGCAAGAACACTGGAGTGGGTTGCCATTTCCTCCTCCAATGCATGAAAGTGAAAAGTCGTGTCCGAGTCTTAGCGACCCCATGGACTGCAGCCTACCAGGCTCCTCCGTCCATGGGATTTTCCAGGCAAGAATACTGGAGTGGGGTGCCATTGCCTCATCAGGAAAAAAGGGGGGTATGTTTTTTCTTGTCTTTTCTGTATAACATTGTACTAGAAGTTCTTGTCAACTGCAATAATGCAAGAAAAATAAAAGACATCTTGAATGGAAAGCAGGAAATAAAATTGTCTTTATTAATACATGATATAAATATATATGTAGATAACACCTCCCCCTCAAAATGTCTTAGAGCTACTATGTGAATTTATGGAGTTTACAAGGGCTTCACCGACTCAATGGACATGACTTTGAGTAAACTCTGGGAGTTCATGATGGACAGGGAGGCCTGGCATGCTGCACTACCGTGGGGTAGACACGACTGAGCGTCTGAACTGAACTGAACTGAACAAGGGCTTCCCAGATGGTACTAGTGGTGAAGAATCTGCCTGTCAATTCAGGAGACACAAGAGACGCAAATTTGTTCCCTGGGTCAGGAAGACCCAGTGGAAGAGGACTTGGCAACCCACTCCAGTGTTCTTCCCTGGGGAATCTCATGGACGAAAAAGTCTGGCAGACTACAGTCTGTGGGGTCACAAAGAGTTGTACATGACTGAGCACAACACAGCATGGAGTTTACAGGATACAAAGTTGATACATAAAAATAAATTGTATGCTCAATAAATTGACTGTACTAGCAATGAACACATGAACATTTAAAAAATATACTATGATTTACAAAGGCGTCCACCCCACTCCAGTACTCTTGCCTGGAAAATCCCATGGGTGGAGGAGCCTGGTGGGCTACAGTCCATGGGGTCACTAAGAGTCGGACACGACTGAGCGACTTCACTTTCACTTTTCACTTTCATGCATTGGAGGAGGAAATGGCAACCCACTCCAGTGTTCTTGCCTGGAGAATCCCAGGGACTGGGGAGCCTGGTGGGCTGCCGTCTATGGGGTCGCACAGAGTTGGACACGACTGAAGCGACTTAGCAGCAGCAGCAGCAGAAAACAAGAAATATTTATGTATAAATTTAACAAAATGTACTAGGACTAAAGCTGTAAGGAACCATAACATACACTTTTCTCTATGGTCCCCTACATTGACATATGTGAGTGGATTGTTTTCTTGAAAAAACCTCAGGGTTTTCTTCTGATTGTGCTGGGACTTTGTTGCTGCACACAGGCTTCTCTAGTTGCAGCAAGCGGGGGCTACTCCTCCCTGCAATGCATAGGCTTCTCATCGCTGTGGAGCATAGGCTGTAAGCACGTGGGCTTCAGTAGTTACAGCGCAGGCTTAGTTGCCCCTCGGGATGTGGATCTTCCCAGTCCAGGGATCAAACTCATATCCCCTGCAATGGCAGAAAGATTCTTAACCATTAGACCACCAGGGAAGTCCAAAATCTCAATCTTTTAATTGTGTTATTTATTTCTGTCTCTCACTGAAAATACATTTCCTGGTATAAGTCACTCTAATTAAGCCAAATAGTTCTGGTAGAAAATAAAAGTTCTTCCCAGACAAGAGGATTAATTACATCATTAGCAGATTTAACAACAACCCTTTATGCTAGACAGCAAAAGCGACACAGATGTAAAGAACAGACTTTTAGACTATGTGGGAGAAGGCAAGGGTGGGACGATTTGAGAGAATATCATTGAAATATATATGTTACCATATGTAACATGCTGCTGCTAAGTCGCTTCAGTCGTGTCTGACTCTGTGCTACCCCATAGACGGCAGCCCACCAGGCCCCGCGGTCCCTGGGATTCTCCAGGCAAGAACACTGGAGTGGGTTGCCATTTCCTCCTCCAATGCATGAAAGTGAAAAGTGAAAGTGAAGGCGCTCAGTCGTGTCCGAATCTTAGCAACCCCATGGACTGCAGCCTACCAGGCTCCTCCGTCCATGGGATTTTCCAAGCAGGAGTACTGGAGTGGGGTGCCATTGCCTTCTCCATATGTAACATAGATGGCTGTATATTGTCCCCCTGCTTATTTAAGTTACATGCAGAATACATCATGCAAGCTGCTAGGCCGGATGAAGCACAAGCTGGAATCAAGATTGCTGGGAGAAATATCAATAACCTTAGATATGTAGATGGCACCACCCTTATGGCAAAAAGAGAAGAAGAACTAAAGAGTCTCTTGATGAAAGTCAAAAAGGAGAGTGAAAAAGTTGGTTTAAAACTCAACATTAAGAAAACTAAGATCATGGCATCTGGTCCCATCACTTCATGGCAAATAGATGGGGAAAAAATGGAAACAGTGAGAGACTTTATTTTGGGGGGCTCCAAAATCACTGCAGATGGTGACTACAGCCATGAAATTAAAAGACACTTGCTCCTTGGAAGAAAAGCTATGACCAACCTAGACAGCTTATTAAAAAGTAGAAGACATTACTTTGCTAGCAAAGGTCCATCTAGTCAAAGCTATGGTTTTTCCAGTAGTCATGTATGGTGTGAGAGTTGGACCATAAAGAAAGATGAGCACCAAAGAATTGATGCTTTTGAACTGTGGTGTTGGAGAAGACTCTTGAGAGTTCCTTGGACTGCAAGGAGATCCAACCAGTAAATCCTAAAGGAAATCAGTCCTGAATATTCGTTGGAAGGACTGATGCTGAAACTGAAACCCCAATACTGTGGCCACCTGATGTGAAGAACTGACTCATTTAAAAATACCCTGATGCTGGGAAAGATTGAAGATAGGAGAAGAAGGGGATGACAGAGGATGAGATGGCTGGATGGCATCGTTGACTTGATGGACATGTGTTTGAGCAAGCTCTGGGAGTTGGTGATGGAGACAGGGAAGCCTGGCATGCTGCAGTCCATGGGATAGCAAAGAGTTGGACATGACTGAGCTACTGAACTGAATATAGATGACCAGTGCAAGTTTGATGCATAAAGCAGGGCACTCAAAGCTGGTGCTCTGGGACAACCCAGAGGGATGGGGTGGGGAGGGAGGTGGGAGGGGGGTTCAGGATGGGGGGACACATGCACACCCATGGCTGATTCATGTCTATGTATGGCAAAAACCACCACGTTATTGTAAAGTAATTAGCCTCCAATTAAAATAAATAAATATATTTTTAAAAATGGTCCACTACTGTTCATTGAAGCTCTATTCCTTACTTCTAGGGAGGTGAAGTTTCTGGGATATCCACACTGATCTAAGAAATAATATATGAGGCAGGGGCTCCTGTGACATGTGGCAGAGAGGTAGATTTCCTGAAGGAAGTGAGGGAGAGAGTCACCTTTTTGCTAGCTGTATTTGTCAGACTTCTCTGTACTGCTGAGACATGACCAGGCAGCAGCTGTACCTGAGGTTTTGGGGGGAGGAAGAGAAAGAAACCTTTGCCTTGCTTCTAGAGAAAATGGGATGACTGGGACCTGGGCCTAACTATGAGGAAACTGATTTGGAACAGGTGTTTTGAAACCTTAAAATAAGGCATAATATTGAGGGAAAGATTGTTTTAACTTAATGGGGTTGCTGTTTACTGAGTCCCTGTATATTCTTGATAATGTTTTATATGCTAATAAGATGTATTATGGAATGAGAGACCTTAACTTATAGTCTTATTGAAGCAGGAAAAACTAATCCAACCATGGAGAGTGAAACATTCATTGCAGATATTCAGACTTTACAAATATGTCTACTTCCTTAAAGAAAAAATGCTTGAGTACAGGAGAATTCGAGACAACCCTGTTCATTAAGTAAAGGCAGTGGCAGTGGTAAACTGAAGCAAAGCATGACTGAAATTTCTTGGGGCAGGTTCATGTTCATCTCTGTCTTTAAAGCACCTCTGCCTCCCAAGATACTTCTTTACCTGCTGCTGCTGCTAAGTCGCTTCAATCGTGTCCGACTCTGTGCAACCCCATGTACGGCAGCCCACCAGGCTCCCCTGTCCCTGGGATTCTCCAGGCAAGAACAATGGAGTGGGTTGCCATTTCCTTCTCCAATGCATGACAGTGAAAAGTGAAAGTGAAGTTGCTCAGTCGTGTCCGACTCTTAACGACCCCGTGGACTGCAGCCTATGAGGCTCCTCCATCCGTGGGATTTTTCCAGACAAGAGTACTGGAGTGGGTTGCCATTGCTTTCTCTGACTTCTTTACCTGAGCCCTTCTGATTCCTGTTCAAACACTGCAGGCATCTTGAACCAGGGAAGGGCAGGGAAGGGCAGGAAAGGTAGTAGCAGAACAAGGAGAGTGAGTGATAGTTGCTCAGTCACACCTGACTCTTTGCAACCCCATGGACTGTAGCCTGCCAGGCTCCTCTTCCATGGAATTCTCCAGGCAAGAGTACCGGAGTGGGTTGCCATTTCCTTCTCCAAGATGATCATGGGAGAGAAAGGAGAACAAGGTGTCAAATGACACTGTGACTAGTGTTACATAGTATCCATAATTGTCTTTATGAACTTCCAAGTACTCTCCCATGTAATAGTTTTGCTGGTCCTTCCCAAGTCATCTGCATTTGTCCACTCATATTTTGGGGGATGGAACATGCCCATTATTTAATTCTGAGTGTGTACCAAGTTGGCACTGTAGGCTGCCAATCTCGATTTCTGGCACAGGGTCACAGTTGGGTGTATGACCACATGGGTGGTCATACAGTCTGTATCTGTTTGCTTTTCCTTCTGAAAATAGATCACTAAAATCTCTAAACTTATTCTTAGATACCCACATATAGACAAGATGGACTCCTGAAGGTTATTGGAATGGAAAAGTGGGGGGAGGTTACAATTCTATGCCTCATTTGCAGAAATATCTTTCTGATGGGATTTGTAAGTTAAGCCACCCGGGAGGAATACAGTTGTTGTTGTTGTTGTTTTAAACAGGTTCCATTCTGACTTGCTAGGTAAACAGAACACTTCTCAGAGAAATGTATGTATTTATATGTAGGCTGGAGATGAAATTGTTTTTGAAATTCACTACTTAGTGGGCAAAATACAGCTCTAATTCATTCTAGATACAGAATTTACAAAGATGCTGGCTGGGGAACTGATGGAAGGTCATCTTAAAAAACAGAAAACAGAGAAGACTGTGAGATGTGAAAGCGTCCACTTACAGTGGACACTGCCCATCCCCACATGGGCAGTGGTGGGGATGAGAAGATGCCTACTTTGCACAGGGAGGTGAGCACATGGGTCTCTTCAGACTCGGCCACTGCGATACGCCTTGTTGTTGTCTCTGACTTTCATGGTCTTGTGTATTCCCCTGCTTCTTAGCCTACAGCTTTCCTAAAGCACTAAGATGTTGTTGTTTGAAATAAGCAGTAGTGAGTTGGATAACAGAAGCAATGGACAAGAACTGTCTCACTATTTTTGAATTTAGAAAGAAGATAACCTTTACTAATGTGACTACTTTATGGCTTTCCAGTGATCTATACAAAACATTTTATCATCTTAGCTTTTTAAGTTTGGTTCTGTCACTAGTAAAATGAAGGTCATTAAGTTGCAGTCCAAATATTTCCTGAGTATCTACCACATATGGGGTCTTCTGCTGGGTTTTTCAAACTGTGGAGTCATTGATAATGTTCTAAATTTGTTGAGGCAGCAACTAGTAGAAAGGGGTGGCTTTCCAGGTACTACTTTATCTCACATAAATCCTGAAGATTTTTTTCTAAATGTAAAGTGTGATACAATCATTTCTGAGGTCTAGGTTTTCTGGCTGAGGTGGAATGGATAGTTTCCATTGCTTTGTTTGTTGTGTAACTTTTGGCTCTCCTCCAACCAGTTGGAGTCATGGAAGGTTGTTCATTATATATACTTAACAGACAGGAAATTAACACAATGGAAAAATATGTATTGCTACCCAATCTTTGAGAGTTCTTCGTTTTAAATCAAGTACAGAGAGGAAGTATTGTTATTTTATAACATTGTTTTAATTACTCCAGCAATGCTTGTTTACTGTAGAAAAATTAGAAAACTACAGATAAGCAGAAAGAAGAAATTGAAAGTCATCCTTCATATCCAAAGATAACTGTTATTAACATTTTGATATATATCTTTTTAGATTTATTCATTGTTTAGATTGGATCATGCTGTTCATGTTTTACAATATGATGTTTCTTTGGTTTAATAATATATGATTAATATCTTCTGTGGACAAATATATTTTTACAACATTTAAAAGTGGTTGCACAGTTAATTATGGTACTTTGTTCATTGAATTATGGTACTTGTTTATTGAATTGAACCATCCATAGGTAAAATACTACACATTTGTAGTATTTTCAATTTTTAGATATACTAAGTTGCATTGCAGTAAATGTTATTGAAATAATTTTTTATACATATTGATTTCTTCCTTGTAAAAACTGCTTAAAGTTTAATTGCTTTGTCAAAAGGTCTGTGTTTTTTATGTATTTTGTTATATAGTGTCAAATTGTCCCCCAGGAAAGTTAAACCAACTTACACTTATAATAGTATTGTATAAGAGTGATTTCCCGCCACAGGTGTACACGTGTTCCCCTTCCTGAACCCCCCTCCCACCACCCTCCCCGTACCATCCCTATGGGTCATCCCAGTGCACCAACCCCAAGCATCCTGTATCCTGCATCAAACCTGGACTGACGATTCGTTTCTTATATGATATTATACATGTTTCAATGCCATTCTCCTGATGTATGGCAAAACCAATACAATATTGTAAAGTAAAAATAATAATAATAAAGAAATGATAAATGGTTAAAAAAATAAAAGTATCATCAAAAAAAAAAAGAGTGATTTCCCTACATTCTTGACAATTTTAGGTATTATTACTTAAAAAACCCTTATCAATTCTGATAGGTAAATACTAGTATCTCATAGGTTAAAATTCTTTGGTTACTGGAGAATTTAAGCAGTAATTTTATGTTTATTGTCCATTTTTACTTTTTGTTTTTATAAGCTACCTGTTCATGCCCTTTTTCCATTATTGTATTTACGTGTTTGCCTTTCTCCTTTTGAAGTAGTCATCATTTGAGGGGATCTCAACAACAACAATTTTCTATGTAATATTTATGTAATAGTTGAGTTAGTAAAAAAAAAAAAAAAAAAAAAGAGAGAGAAATTATGTGAGTCAACCATCCTGGACTCATAGTTAATGAACACTAAAGATGTTTATATTAATACTTGAATTTTAATAACTGCCATTCATTTATTAAGCAAAGTTTACAAGCAGTTCTCCATAGCTTACCATCCCAGAAAATATCTGTACCTGCCTCCCCATTCCTTTTTCAGTAGGCATGCCATAGCATGATGGATGAGAACCACAGATATTTGGTCTTCTCTCATATAGGCTTTTTGCCTCAAGCTGAATGGAGGGAGGCTATTAGTACTTCTTCCTTATCCCATTAGATGCCTTTACCTTTTTTTTTTTTTAAAAAAAAGTATTTATTTTTAATTGAAGGGAAGAACACTTGTTTTACAATATTGTGTTGGTTTCTGCCAAAAATCAACATGGATCAGCCATAGGTTTACATATGTCCCTTCCCTCTTGAACCTCTCTCCCACCTCCCACCCCTCTAGGTTGTTACAGAGCCCTGGGTTGAGTTCCCTGAGTCATACAGCAAATTCCCATTAGCTATCTATTTTGCATAGTGTATGTGTTTCCATGTTACTCCATTGTTTGCTGCACTCCAAATAACCAGCACCTGCGTCTCTTAGTGGGAGGGCTGCCCTCTTGTTCTAACTTCCTTTCCCTGCAGGGACCTGTGGACACATGCCTAGGGGCATTCCTTAGCCAACAGCTGGGCTCTGCAGCCCCTTTGTCACCAGAGATGGGCAAGTCTGTGGTGTGACCTGTCCCATCTTAGGAGCTGTGCTGTGGAACTGCCAGAACTATCCTACAGGGGACTTGGTTTGATTTATATTCCTAACTTGACCTCTTTCCTTCCCAGTTTCCACATTCCCTCCCCCACTTTCTGAGAATATTTTACCAATACATCAGTTTTACACAAATGCTGGTTGTTGGATCTGCCTCTGGGAAACACCCACTAAGGCATATATAGCAACATTTAGAATTAAACTATTATATCAAGGAAGGGCCCATCATGTTGTAAGCTCTAATGGCTAAAGATAGCTATAGTAACTAACATTGTTGAGATTTTACTATGAATCGAACACTATACTAAATGCCTTTTCATATAATAACTCATCCAATCCACATCATACTATAGCTCTGTTTTTATCCCCAGATGAGAAAACTCAAGTTTAATTTCTTTATGTCCACATAGATTCTCAGTGGCTAAAATGGGATTCAAAGCCATCTAGTAGGCTCTGGAGCCCAAGCTCTGAACCCATGGTGCTACTCTGCTTTGTAAGAGGCTTAGTGAGCTCTGTAGCAGAGTCAGAAGCTCTTCTCAGGACCCCGGGGCATTCCTGGGCCCAATCTCAGGTCCATGCACACTGGCCAGCCAAGACAGTATGAAACAGTATCCTTCTGGGTCATTCTCCCATTTGCACACATTGCCTTTAAATGACTACCCTTGTTTTCAGCTCAGCACAGTTTTGTAGGAGAAAGAAAATATGACAAAACTTTCTGTTGGGCAGAAGGTCAGGATAAAGACATATACGGATAGTATAAAATCTGGATCATCAAGAATTTTTTTTTTTTCATTTAACTGCCTAAGTCTTTCCATGAAGTAGAACAAATAATAATTATTTATATGCACATAAGCATAGCATATGAATAATTTTAACTTACTTCTAACTTCAGTGACATGATGCTTTCATTTTGACTTTAGCCTACAGACCCAGACCAAAAAGAAATACTGAGATTTTAGAGATTTCTGTATATTCCAATTATTTTTTTATTAGCTAACTTGGCCTATTTATTTAGAGACCTTTACTTGTATGTTGCCAGGCATTGAAAATAACAACAAGGTGCCCAGTTAAATTTGAATTTAAGATAAGCAATGGTTAATCCTTTTAATATAAGAATGTCCCATGTAATTTTCCTCCATGCAATATTAGTGACATACTTATACCAAAAAACTATTTATTATCTGAAATTCAAATTTCACTGGGAATCCTATATTTTATCTGGCAAGCCAACTTACTTGGACACCCACCCCGATAGCAATATTCCTTACATTTCAGCCTCTCATAGATTGTCACTGCTGTTCTCATGTGCTAAAAAGTGTCCTTGCTCAGGACAGGTGGCTTGGTCACCAGAGAGAATCTCTTACTGGGTCCCATGCTTCGAAGTTGCCATCTACAAACTAGTTTCCATCAGGCTGTCTGAATGATTGTTCCAAAACATAAAATCCCACCACTCTCCTCCTCAAAACCCTTTGGTGGATTTCTGTCATGTGTAGAATATAATCTGAAGGGCTATGCACATGCTCTGGATTGGGTCCTTCTTCCCTCACTGGCAAGGGGGCAGTTTCAGGTTAAGCCTGAGCTTTGCCTGATCCCCCAGCAGAGTGATAGGAGAGTCTTTATGTCCTCAAAGGAGCTGGGCTTCCATCCTCTTACCACAGTCAGTCATTGGTTTACTCCAGGAATATGTGAGATGGGTTTTCGGCTTTCAGTACCCAGGTGAAGCAGCATCAGTAACCAATAGCTAGTTTTCTGATGATGATTCCTAGGAGATATGAGCCACTAGGAGCAAGCAGGACAGAAGCTGAGGAAAGGGTCCGTGGAACCAGTAAGGGAATCTGAGGAAATTTGGGGGTTTCAGCAGCATCCACTCAGGATCAATAGGACTCAGGGTCTTAGCAGCACATTGCCTGGACAGTTGGCTGCCTTCATTGCAAAAATGTCCCCAGCAGTTGGTGGCAGTTGTTTGAATAGTTAGGGTTCTTGGGCTGGTCAGGGAGTAAGAACCTGACAGTCCGGTCACACCCAGGGTCAGGGAAAAATCAGTGAATATCTGACTGATTTGGTTGTGAGACAGAATGACCTGCTCTCTGGCTGGGATTCTTTGAGGGGATAAAAGCAGAAGTGAATTCTGTCCTCTTGGAGCATAGCATTCTCAAAAAGGCATTTGGCAGTACAGGGCAAAGAGACAGAGCATTAAGCAGGGCTTCTGATGAGCAAATCTTTGAGCAAGAAACAGCAGAAAGTAGTGCCCTCAGAGGTCTGAAAATGATGGTTGAGAAATTTCAAAGAATATTCATTATTTTATAATGGAATAACCACATGTAAGAGACCAACAGATATAACTCCATGCTCTAGGGAGATTTTGCTTCAGCCCTACGGTGTGTCTAATCTTAAAAACTGTAGGGGTGGGTATTCATCCCTCCTCAGAATGTGAAAGCCAGTTTAATAAATCATGACTTTAGTCACAATTGATAAGGTGTGGACAGCATCCTGGGCTATGCACTGAGTCCCCCTCATTTATTAGCCCATTTATTTGAAGTGGATCAAAATTAATGATCCTCTCAGAATGCTAGTTAAGTGGCTTGGGGCAGAATTCTGTACAGTGTTCAAATGAGAAATTCTTTCCAGGCTGAACTTGAGTTTGAGATATTTTATCTGATAACTCTTCTCCTCCCCATCTCTTCTCATTTAGGGCCTGGAGCACACCCAGCAATGCACCCATCATCTAAATAGTATGCTGTGCACCCCCAAGTGTACCGAGGTAACACATACCAAACTGCCCTGATTCTAAATAACGCAAGCATTTTCAAGGTATAAGGTCCTTTGGAATGGACTTTTTTAGAATTGAATAGACTGGTTTCTTTGATTGGAAAAAAAAATCCTCTCAATCAAAAAAGAACTAAAAGTGTAGGCTGCTCTCTTTAGAAATCAATTTCCTAACTTGTCCTCTTAATCAGAATCTTTGATTCTTTATTTTTATCGATTATTACTATTTCAAAAGGCCAGATGTCTGAAAAAATTTCTCTTGGTTTATGACCATTGGACAACTTCATATGCCTGTTACAAAATATTTTTTTCTTCCGTTGGCTCTGTGCATCTGGCTCGTTTAGAATGGTACCAAATAGTAGAGGCGTATGTTTAAAAACGAGAGATATGTTTTCTAATGAATAAAATTCACTAGTAAACAAATCAAGAGGCCCTCAACCTTACTGGTATCAGAAGAAAATGAACTGAAAACACAATGAAACACTTTAAAAGTCTGACGGTGCCAGGGGTGGTCAAGGCAGCAAAGAGACAGGACTCGTCAATCTCCCCTCCCACTCCAAACACACCAGAGTGCAGGTTCCATAAGGTCAGGGGGCTTGCCTGTTCAAATGCAAATGTGGACTGGAACAAGCTATTTTGCAATAACTGCTAAAATTGAAGATAAATAAAGTCTACAAGCCAGCTACTCTACTGAGAATATATTGTAGAGAAATTCACACTCATGTGTACTTGGAAAACTATTCATTACAAAATTATTTGTTTCAACAAAAGCAGGTAAAAATTCAAATGTACTTTATTAGAGGAAAGGAAAAATTAACTCTAGTATATTCATAAAATATCATACTATGATGCAGTAAAAAAGAAGAAATGTATCTATTGATCAATAGAGGTAGATCTCAAAAACAGTATTCGTTTAAAACAGAAAAAAAATTGCAAATGCTATGCAGAGTATAATGTGCTTTATATAGAAATATATTGCTAAAACATATATACATAAGGTATACAATGGCCAGGGTTCATGACATATTTATGATAGGGGTTACATCCAGGGAAGGGGAATGAGAATGTAATATAGAGAACAGGGGAGACATCAGTTTTATCTTTAGAGTTTTCTTTAAAAATCATGAAGCAAATATGATAAAAATGTTAGCATTTATTTCTCTGAGTGGCAGGTACATCGATGTTTGTTATCCTTTGCATTATTCTATATTTAAAACATTTCATAATGAAATAATCAGTATGAATATAGCAATCACCCTGAAAGAAAAATGGGCAAAGAATATAAAAACATGGAATTTCTAACATTGCATAATGAAATACAAATTAAAAGATAAGTATTTCACATGAGACTGGCAAAGATTAAAATGAATGATGATATTTGGGACTGTAGAATATAAAAGGAAGTATGAACTCTAGCTGCTGCTGCTAAGTCGCTTCAGTCGTGGCTGACTCTGTGCGACCCCATAGACGGCAGCCCACCAGGCTCCCGCAAGAACACTGGAGTGGGTTGCCATTTCGTTTTCCAATGCATGAAAGGGAAAAGGGAAAGTGAAGTCGCTCAGTCGTGTCCGACTCTTAGCGAACCCATGGACTGCAGCCTACCAGGCTCCTCCGTCCATGGGATTTTCCAGGCAAGAGTACTGGAGTGGGGTGCCAGTGCCTTCTTGTGAACTCTTAAACATGGCTTAAATTAAAGGAAGTTAGATACAGTATTTCTGCAAGGTAATTTGACTGTATATTAATGGTGAATAGGTATGTAGATAATTAAAGACACTCAATCTTGTTGCTCCAACAATTCTTTTAGAAGTTTATCTTATAAGAAATGTGTTAAAAAAAAAATGTATACAATTATATATCCTTGAAAATGCAGAGACTATGTATTGAATGACCCACAAAAAAGTATTGACTGTGCCTGTGGGAAAGAGGAGGCAATACAAGTCTGAGGTGGGATCAGGTATTTTCATTGTGATATTTTTATAGAATCTGATTTTTACAGTCAAGTTCATGCTTGTCTTTAAAATAGCTTTATTGAAATGTAGTTCCCATGCGTTAGAGTTCACCTTTTAAAGTATATTATTCAGTGGGTTTAGTATATTCAGAGTTGTAGAACCATACAGTTCAGTTCAGTTTCTCAGTCGTGTCCAACTCTTTGTGACCCCATGGACTGCAGCACACTAGGGTTCCCTATCCATCACCAACTCCTGGAGTTCATTCAGACTCGTGTCCATCAAGTCAGTGATGCCATCCAACTATCTCATCTTCTGTCATCCCCTTCTTCTCCTGCCTTCAATCTTTCCAAGCATCAGGGTATTTTCAAATGAGTCAGTTCTTCGCATGAGGTGGCCAAAGTATTGGAGTTTCAGCTTTAGCATCAGTCCTTCCAATGAATATTCAGGACTGATTTCCTTTAGGATTGAGTGGTTGGATCTCCTTGCAATCCAAGGGACTCTCAAGAATCTTCTCCAACACCACAGCTCAAAAGCATCAATTCTTCACTGCTCAGCTTTCTTTATGGTCCAACTCTCACATGCATACATGACTACTGGAAAAACCATAGCTTTGACTAGAGGGACCTTTGTTGACAAAGTAATGTCTCTGCTTTTTAATATGCTATCTAGGTTGGTCATAACTTTCCTTCCAAGGAGTAAGAGTCTTTTAATTTCACAGCTGCAGTAACAATCTGCAGTGATTTTGGAGTCCCCAAAAATAAAGTTTCTCACTGTTTCCATTGTTTTCCCATCTATTTGCCATGAAGTGATGGGACCAGATGCCATGCTCTTAGTTTTCTGAATGTTGAGCTTTAAGCCAACTTTTTCACTCTCCTCATTTACTTTCATCAAGAGGTTCTTTAGTTCTTCTTTGCTTTCTCCCATAAGGGTGGTGTCATCCGCATATCTGAGGTTATTGATATTTCTCCTGGCAGTCTTGATTCCAACTTGTGCTTCTTCCAGCCCAGCATTTCTCATGATGTACTATGCATGTAAGTTACATAAGCAGGGTGACAATATACAGCCTTGACATATTCCTTTCCCGATTTGGAACCAGTCTGTTGTTCCATGTCCATCCAGTCCTAACTGTTGCTTCTTGACCTGCATACAGATTTCTCAGGAAGCAGGTCAGGTGGTCTGGTATTTCCCTGTCTTTAAGAATTTTCCACAGTTTGTTTTCATCCACACAGTCAAAGGCTTTGGCATAATCAATAAAGCAAAAGTAGATGTTTTTCTGGAACTCTCTTGCTTTTTCCATGATCCAATGGATATTGGCAATTTGATCTCTGGTTCCTCTACCTTTTCTAATGTAGCTTGAACATCTGGAAATTCATGATTCATGTACTGTTGAAACCTGGCTTGGAGAATTTTGAGCATTACTTTGCTAGCATGTGAGATGAGTGCAATTGTGCGGTAGTTTGACCATTCTTTGGCATTGCCTTTCTTTGGGATTGGAATGAAAACTGACCTTTTCCAGTCCTGTGGCCACTGCTAAGTTTTCCAAATTTGCTAGCATATTGAGTGGAGCACTTTCACACCATCATCTTTCAGGATTTGAAATAGCTCAACTGGAATTCCATCACCTCCATTAGCTTTGTTCATAGCAATGCTTCCTAAGGCCCAATTGACTTTACATTCCTGAATGTCTGGCTCTAGGTGAGTGATCACACCATCGTGGTTATCTGGATCATGAAGATCTATTTTATATAGTTCTTCTGTGTATTCTTGCCACTTCTTAATATCTTCTGCTTCTGTTAGGTCCATACCATTTCTGTCCTTTATCAAGCCCATCTTTGCATGAAATGTTCCCTTGATATCTCTAATTTTCTTGAAGAGATCTCTAGTCTTTCCCATTCTATTGTTTTCTTCCACCTGGGGAGTTCATCTTTCAGTGTCCTATCTTTTTTGCCTTTTCATACTGTTCATGGGGTTCTCAAGGCAAGGATACTGAAGTGGTTTGCCATTCCCTTCTCCAGTGGACCACATTTTGTCAGAACTCTCCACCATGACCCGTCCATCTTGGGTGGCCCTACACAGCATGGCTCATAGTTTCACTGAGCTAGGCAAGCCTGTGGTCCAGGGGATCAGTTTGATTAGTTTTCTGTGATTGTGGTTTTCAGTCTCTCTGCCCTCTGATGGATAAGGATAAGAGGCTTATGGAAACTTCCTGATGGGAGAGACTGACTGAGGGGGAAACTGGGTCCTGTTCTGATGGGCGGGACCATGTTCAGTAAATCTTTAATCCCATTTTCTGTTGATGGGTAGGGCTGTATTCCCTCCCTGTTGCTTGACCTGAGGTCATACTATGGTGGAGGTAATGAAGATAATGGTGACCTCCTTCAAAAGGTCCCATGCAGACACTGCTGCACTCAGTGCTTTGGACCCTGCAGCAGGCCACCCTGTTATCTAATCTTAAAATATTTTCATCATTCCCAAAAGAAGCCCTATGCCTATTTCTCCTTTCCCTTGGCATCTATCAGCAACTAATATACTTCCTGTCTCTACAGATTTGCCTATTTTCAGTATTTCCTATAAATAGAATCATATAATATGTGGCCTGGCTTCTTTCACTTAGCATGTTTTCAAAGTGTAGCATGTAGCAGTACTTCATTCCTTTTTGAGCCATCATAATATTCCATTGTATTGACGTACCACATTTTATTTATTCATTGAAGCCAAAAGGAGAAGAGGCAGCAAAGGGTGAGGTGGTTAGAAGACATAACTGACTCAATGAACATGAGCTTGAGAAAACTCTGTGAGACAGTGAAAGACAGGTGAGCCTGGAATGCTGCAGTTCATGGGGTCTCAAAGAGTTGGACATGACTTAGCTACTGAACAACATTTATTCATTCATTGGGTTGATGGACGTTTGGGTTGTTTCCCTCTTTTTGGCAGGAATGAATACCACTGTGAACACAAGTCTCTGTGTGGCCAAATGTTTTCATTATCTTGGGTATGTAACTAAGGAGTGAAGTTGCTGGGTAATATGTTAACTATGCGGGCTTCCCAGGTGGCTCAGTGGTAAAGAATCTGCCTACCAATGCCAGAGACACAGGAGACATGGATTTGATCCCTGGGTTGGGAAGATTCCCCTTCAGGAGGGGACATGGCAACCTACTCCAGTATTCTTGCCTGGAGAATTCCATGGACAGAGGAGCCTGCAGGCTATATATAGTCAATGGCGTCATAAAGAGTTGGATGTGACTGAGCACACATACATGATAACTTTCAGTTGTTGAGGAACATCCGAATTGTTTTCCAAAATGACTTGTACCATTTGCATTCTCACCAGAAATATATGAGAATTCTAACTTCTCTAAATCCTTCACCTCATTTGTTATCATCTGGCTTTTTAGCCATATTGGTGTGAAGTGGTACTTCACTGTGGTTTTAATTTGCATTTCCCTGATAGCTAATCATGTTGAACATCTTTTCATGTACTTATTGATCTTTTGTATATCTTCTTGGTAAAAATATCTGTTTATATTATTTTCCCATTTTAAAATTGGATTATTTGTCTTTCCATTGTTGAGTTGAAAGACTTCTTTGTATATCCTGATTACAAGTCTCTTACTAGATATATGATTTGAAACTACTTCTCACCATTCTGTGGGCTGTATTTTCATTTTCTGGTGATATTCTCTGAAGAATAAAAGTTTTAATTTTTATGAAGTCCAACTTATTTTTTTTCCCTTTCCTTGTGCTTTTGATGTCTTATCTAAAGGGCTTTCACAACCCATGGGGCTTCCCTGGTGGCTCAGATGGTAAAGAATCTGCCTGCAATGCAGAAGACCTGAGTTCGATCTCTGGGTTGGGAAGATTCCCTGGAGAAGGGAATGGCAACCCACTCCAGTATTCTCGCTTGGGAAATCCATGGACAGAGGAGGCTGGTGGGCTATAGTCCCATGAGGTCACAAAAGAGCTGGACACAACTGAGTGACTAACACTTTCCATAACCCAAGATTGCAAAGATTTACTGATAAGTTTTCTTCAAAAATTTTTAGTTTTACACTTCAGTCTATCATCCTATTTTGAATTGATTTCTGTATGGTGTGAGGAAGGAGTCTAACCTCATTCTTTTGTGTGTGCATATCCTGTTCCAGCACCAGCTGTTGAAAAACTTTCCCCCATTGAAGTATCTTGGCAACCTTGTCAAAATCAATTAACTGTAAATGTATGGGTTTATTTCTGGACTCTTAATTCTATTCCATTGATAAATATATGTTTATCTTTATGTCAGTACCACACTCTCTTGATTATTGTAAGCTATTAATAATTTTAAAACTGGGAAATGTGAGTTCTCCAACTTTAGTTTTTTTTTTCCCCAGAATTGTTGGTCTATTTGGTATCACATGTGTTTGCATGTGAATTTTAGGATAAACTTGTCAGTGTCAGCAAAAATTCTAGGTGAGATTTTGATAGGGATTATAGTGAATCTGAAAATCACCTTGGGGACTATTACCATCTTAACGGGGCTTTCCAGGTGGCTCAGTGATAAAGAATCTGCCTGCCAAACAGGAGACATGGGATTGATTCCTGGGTCAAGAAAACCCCCTGGAAAGGGAAATAGCAACCAGCTTTTTCCAGGGAAATCCCAGGGACAGAGGAACCTGGTAGGCTATGATCCATGGGGTTGCAACAGAGTCAGACATGACTGAACAAGTAAACAACATTACCACCATCTTAACAGTATTAAGTTTTCCAATCTATGTTCATGGGATGTCTTTCTATTTGTTTATTAGGTTTTAATTTACTAGTGGTTTATAATTTTCAATTTACACTTCTTTTGTTAAATGTATTGCTAAATATTCTATTCTTTTTTGATGGTATTATAAATGAAATCATTTTTTTACCTTTGTTTTGCATTGTTCATTGCTATGTAGAGAGAGACAATTGTTTTTTGAATGTTGGTTTCGTATCCTGCAGCCTTGCTGGAGGATACTTGTTTATTAGCTGTAATAGTTGTGTGTGTGTGTGTGTGTGTGTTGCTTGGTTTTTCCTTCTTGAAAAAAGATAGTTTTACTTCTTCCTTTCTAATCTGGAGTTGTGGTTTTTTTTTTTTTTGACTCATTATCCTGTATGAAATTTCTAGTATAATGTCGAATAGAAGTGATGAGAGCAAACTTAGACATCCTTGTCTTGTTTCTGATCTTGGCAGAAAAGCATTCAGTCTTTTATTAGCTATAATTTTAGCTGTGGCTATTTGTGGATGTCCATTATCAGGTTGAGGATGTTACCTTATATTCTTATTTTTTGAGGATTTTTATCATGAGGGTGTTGAATTTTATGAAATGTCTCTTCTGCCTCTTTGTCCTTTTGTCTATTAATATGGTGTATTACACTAAATGATTTTGGATGTTAAGACAGCTGTGATGGTTAGTTTTATGTGTCACCTTGAATAAGAGATGTCCAGACAGATGGTAAAACATTCTGGGTATGGCTATGAGGGTGCTTAGGGAGGAGATTGGCATCTGAATAGGTACACCTGTAAAGAAGACCATCCTCATCAGTGTGAGTGG
This sequence comes from Bubalus bubalis, assembly GCF_019923935.1. Taxonomy (NCBI): domain Eukaryota; kingdom Metazoa; phylum Chordata; class Mammalia; order Artiodactyla; family Bovidae; genus Bubalus; species Bubalus bubalis. Next base: position 63,176,856 of record NC_059165.1, on the reverse strand, counting down.
GCATTGCCCAGTCCATTAAGGGACGAAATAGAACAAAAAGATCGAGAAAAGGGAAATGTGCTCCCTTTGCCTGGGCCTGGACATGAATTCCTCTGCTATTGGACAGAGATGCTGCTGGTTCTTGGGCTTTTGGTCTCAGCCTGGGAATCACTTCACTGCCCTGTAGCTGCTCCTGTTGCAATTCTTGGGCCACTGGGCTCAGACATACACCATTGACTCCCCTGGTTCTTGGACTCAAGTTGACTTGTATTACCAGATTTCCTAGTTTTCCTGCTTGTAGACAGCAGGCTGTAGGATTGACAGGCCTTCATAATTGTATGAATCAGTCACTATAATCAATCATGTAATAATATCTGTAAATATCCAATTGCTCTGTCTCTGTGGAAAATTCTGGAAATTAACCAGAGACTTAGACAGTACAGCAATTTAAGAAGGATGACTGAATCTCACAAAGAACAGCAAGCTCTGTAGAGTTTACCTTGCACTGTTCCCACCCTTCTCTCCATATCTGTTACGGTAACCTTGATACAGCAGCCTCACAGCCACAGATGCTGAAAACCCAGCAGCCTAGCAGCCACTGGAGGGGTGATAAGGGTTTGGAGCTCTCCAAAAAGCCCTATCACCAGAGATTGTCATGATTTCACCTATTTGGCTGCTCTTTGGAAAATCCCCCTTCACAGCATTTGTCTTATTAGACCTGACTCAGAGCTTGATCAATATCCCCAGGGTGTTTATTTCCATTCCAGAGGTTCTTCTCTACATGCATTAATTTCACAGTGAAGAAAGTACTTACTTTTAAAAATGTTTGTACAGGATAATAAAGCGTTATTTATAGGAGTGATCAAGTAGGAACAACCTAACTGTTTAAACATTGTTTTAAAAAGAATGCTATATCCATAGCCTTTAGAATGAGTGCATGTATATAGTGTGTGCGTACTGTGTTAAATAATAATAGATGGTAACTTTACATATGTCTATAAAAGTGACAGGTAAGCATATCCCGAAATATTGACGTTGGCTATTTGGAGAAGAAAAAAAAAAAGTAGGATTGGATTATGGATGATTTATTTTTTTAAAAAAATTTGTATGTTTTAAAATGTATATCTGTGTGTTAAATTTTTTGCATTAAGCATGTATTCTGCAGTTGAAGTATGATTGATATATCTAAGATAAATTTATTTCCTAATTAAAATAATACATTTTCATACAATAGTTATTTTAAAATAAATTGATACAAGCTTGCTAGCTAACTGTATTCCATAAGTGGACACAGAATACTTTTTGATAGATAATTTTCTACCTATCTTGTTACTTTGGAAACCTGGGTCAAAAAGAAGGAAACATTAAAAAAAAAAAAAATACTGCTTCCTGGCTGTTAGGTAGAGCATGTCACTTTCTCAGTTGTATTTAGCTGGGTTCCGGAGACACTAACTTATTCCCAGAACTACTTTTGCTTTTAGAATCTGCACAGATCCCTGGGAATGTATAATTTCTCCATTGCTTAGCAACCATTCCATTATTTTCAGGAACTTGTTAAATGAATGAATGCATTTTGATGACAAGACAGTTTTATTCATGCCCTACTCTGGGCCACCATGCCATAATAAGAGATAACAAAACGAAATATTGCAAAGATCATGTCCCTAGTCACTCTGTCACAAAAACCCTCAGAAGAGCTGGGTTGGAAAAGAAACTCTTATGCAAACCAATTTTAAAAGCTAATAGAAAAAGCATATTGATTCTGGACTAATTATATTGTGGACACACATTCACATTTTCTCTTTATCGCTTGTTGGGTGACCCTCCATGCATTTTTAAAATACAAACAAATGCTATGTTGACATCAGCCTTTAAAAGTTTCAAAACCCTTAAAATACCTCTGGTTTCCCTTATACTTCTACATGTTAGAAACTCAGACCTGTATTGGAAGGTAACTGATAGATGATCAACGTTCTCATTTTAAGGGCTTCCCTGGTGGCTCAGAGGTAAAGAATCCACCTGCCAGTGCAGGGGGCACAGTTTTGTTCCTTGGTCCGGGAAGATCCCACAAGCTGTGGGGCAACTAAGCCCCTGTGCCACAACTGTTGAGCCTGTGCTCTAGAACCTGGGAGCCCCAACTCCCGAGCCCACATACTGCAGCTACTTGAGCCCTTGTGCCCCGGAGCCTGTGCTCTGCAACAAGAGGAGCCACCACAGTGAGAAACCTACACAACACAACTAGAGAGTAGCCTGCACATCAGCGAAGACCCAGCAACAGCCAAAAATTAAAAAAAAAAAAAATTTCATTTTAAACAAATGCAAACATTTGGCCAGGAAATATTACAGACAGAAATAACACATCCTATAGAACCAGTTCCTTTGTAAGAAGCAAATGCTGTTGTGTGTTAATACCCTTTGAATAGAAATAATTCTAATTTGGCTTAATATATTCACATTTTGGGTTTGACTCTCAGAAAACTTAGCAAAAAATTTTGGTGCTAAATTTCAGTAACAAATTTACTCTGAGACCCTGACAAATCTTATTTCTGCCTAAGAATGTTGAAGGAAACATACACACACACACACATACAAACACACACATGCACACAATGAATAGCATTGACAACAAATACGAAGGGTCTAAAGTGTACTAAGTTACATGCACAAGGGTTCAAATATACTCACATCCTTGCCAACATTTTTTCTTTTTTGATGTGTGTGAAAGTTGCTCAGTTATGTCTGATTCTTTGTGACCCCACCGACTGTAGCCCTCCAGGATCCTCTGTCTGTGGGGTTTTCCCAAGCAAGAGTATTAGAGTAGGTTGCCATTTCCTTCTTCAGGAGATCTTCCCAACCCAAGGATGGAACCCGGGTCTCCTGCTTCAGAGGCAGATTCTTTACTGTCTGAGCCATCAGAGAAGCCTGTTCTTTTGACAGTAGCCATCGAAAGTGTGTGAAGTGAACATCATACTGCTTTTGATAAGGTGCTTAGAACACCTGATGCAGAGTAACCACTCTTTCCATATTTGTCCTGCAGGATGTTTTGGTTCAAAAGCAGCCACACGGTACTATCCCCTATACTTCCCATCTCTGGCTTTAACCTGAGTCATAGGGGCGTAGCATATTAACTTTTTTTTTTCCTTTGGAATTTGTCACTGTTTGCTTTTCATCATAAAATATAGTTATATGTATACAGATCCCTTCTCCCCTACTGGGTCATATTTTAAGATATATAACCTTGATTCCCTGCAGTGGCAAATACTTAATAAATTTGTAATATGAAAAAAGTTATGGGATTATATCACCTAAAATACGTATGAATAATGAAATTTTGAGACCTAAATAGGGTCTTTGGCTTACAATCAAGGAGCAGGAGCGACACTTTAGAGTCTCTGTGCTCAGTCCCTTCTCTTTAGCTCAGGGAAGCTTTAAACCTTGTTCAAGGTAGAACCAAGACTGGGAAACAGCATTTCTACTTTCATTTCGTGCTCTTCTGACTCACTATGCTTCTTCCTTCCAGAAACTTAAGCTCAGGGTTGAAAATAATGTTGAGGTTTTTAAAAAAATTTATTTATTTGGCTGTGCTGGGTCTTCGTTGCGGCACCCAGGATCTTCTGTCTTCGTTGTGGCATGCAGGACCTTCGTTGGGGCACGTGAGATCTTTAGTTGCAACTTGAAAACTCTTAGTATGCCATGAGGGATCTAGTTCCCTGACCAAGGATAGAACCTGGCCTCCCTGCATTGGGAGCACAGAGTCTTAGCCACTGAACCACCAGAGAAGTCCCTTGAGTTTTATAAGTAACACTTCTGCCGTAAAAATCTAAATAACACAGAAGTAGATAGAGTAAAAATTACCCTGATTCCTCACTTGTGAAATTGTTATGTATGGTTATAGTTCTACTTTTGGTTCCTAAGAAAATAGTAAAATATACTCTAATTATCCAACTGAGCTCTGCTCAACAATTAAATTCCACTCCTTGTGTTTGCAAGCATTGCCCTTTGGGAGGTGAAGCAAGGTGGGGCAGAGGGTGTGCAGACAAGTGTGCCACAGTGCTTGTCTCCAATGAGCTTATAGGCTGGGGAGATAATGCAAAGACAGGATCATAAATATTGTCAGGATGTGTGATTTGAGATGATAAGTAATTCAGGAAAGGATAAGTCTAATGAATGGTTCTTGAAGGAAGTGGAATTTTAGGTGGATCTTGAAAGATGGGTAAGATCAAGATAAGCAAAGGGAAGAAAGAAAAACTTAGAGTAAGTCAAATTTGCACACTACATTCTTTCCTAAAGGACTGTGAAAGTGAAAGTGAAGTCGTTCAGTCATATCTGACTCTTTGTGACCCCATGGACTGTAGCCTACCAGGCTCCTCCCTCCATGGGCTTCTCCAGGCAAAGAACTGTAGTGTGGGTTAAATGAGACAAACTACTTAACTTCTCCATGTCTTACTTAGTTTTGTCCTTGGTAAAATAAAGTAATAAAAATAGAACAAACTTCATAGATTTACTGTGAAGATTAAATGAAATTCTCTGTTTAAGTAGATCAGAGCAAGTACCTCAAAGACAGTAAGAGTTCAGTCAGCGTTTACTCCTTGTACTTCTGTTATTCAGAGTGAAATATGAATAAACATAGAGCTTTGCAAAAGTTTCATTCCTTCCTGTTCCTCACCACGGAGAACAGTGATACTAAATTTAGTTCAATTAGGCACGTGAATGTGGAGGTGATAACTAACATAAAGGGAATGCTAATCAGCCATTCTCAGAATGTGAGAGGTGGTTTCTTACTACCACTCAACCTTTCGCTGTTGTTGAATTTGGAACTCAAAAAAGAAAAAAAATCCTTAATATGTCTTGAATTCTCCTAAGTTAAAAATCATGTCCTTTAAAATTGGGTTCTTAGATTTTAAATTTTAAATCTTTAAATTTAGAATTTTAGGATTCTCCAAATGAATATATGCAAGGAGCTCCAACCAGTCCATCCTAGAGGAAATCAGTCCTGAATATTCATTACAAGGACTGATGCTAAAGCTGAAAGTCCAATACTTTGGCCACCTGATGCAAAGAAATGACTCATTGGTAAAGACTCTGATGCTGGGAAAGATTGAAGGCAGGAGGAGAAGGGGATGACAGAGGATGAGATGGTAGGATGGCATCACTGACTCGATGGACATAAGCCTGAGTAAGCTTCAGGAGTTGGTGATGGACAGTGAAGCCTGGCATGCAGCAGTCCATGGGGTCACAAAGAGTTGGACATGACTGAGCGACTGAACTGAACTAAACTGAAATGAATATCTTGATATGCTCTCTATTTAGACCTTTGAAAGCCATAGAAGTGTGGCTCCATCCCATTGCATACTCTATCCTGAAGTTCCTGTGCTGGTCATTTGTTGGGACTTGACTCAGTCCCTCCTCTTCTCCCATCTCCATCCCAGCTCTGTCCAGTCTTTACTAATATCATGGATGCCTGCATTAGTAGTTCTGATAAGCCTTTATTTAGATGTGTCAGTGAAAATGATAAACCTTGCTGTTGCCATTTTCCTTTTGTAGAAGCATCCTTGAGTCAAGGATGATGCAGAAAGGTCATGATTACTCCTGCAAGAGCAGACCAGAAAAATCAATCTCTTCCTCCTTAGAGAAATAATACCTGAGCTCAGTCACCTACAATATGAGCAAGGAAACACTTCTTTAATAAGAAAAGCATTAATGATTAAAAAAGAACAGGAGTAGGGGAGCTTCAGATCAGGAAAGAGAGTGGAACTGACTCCAGAGGTGGCAGATTCTGTCAGTTAAAATTTGTCTTAAAGTGGGCTGCTTATCAGGATATTATAGCCTGAAATAGTAAAAGTTATACCTTTCTTGCCTTTTCCTTCTAAACTTGCTTTTAAACCATTTGTATTGTAGAATGTTGTACATATACATATTGGTTTAACACATTATTATAGAGCAAGCCAAACTTCTCAAGCCAATCCCCCTGGAATACTGCCAGCACCCCAAAAGCCTCCTCCAGTCTCTACCCATTATGACCACGTTCCTCCTCCTGCATACTTTTCTGACTTTTGTGGCAATCATTTCCTTGTGCTACTTCATAATTTTATCCCCTAAGTGTGAATCTGTAAACAGTGAACTAGTCTGTCTGTGTTTGGAGTTTAAATGAATTGAGTCATACAACACGCAGTCTTTGTGTCTAGCCTCTCAAGCCCAGGATTCATCCATGTTGTGTGTAAATGGGCTCATTACCTTTTATTGCTGTATGGCATTCCATTGTGTGAATATACCCCAGTTATGTTTCCATTCTCCTGTTGATAGACTTCTGGGAAATTTACAGTTTAGGTATATCACAAATAATGCTGTCATGAACATTCTTGTACATTTCTCCTGGTGCACATGTACACACATTTTTCTTGGGCATATATCCTGATGTAGAATTGCTGGATCATAGAATATGAAAATCTTCAACTTAATAAATAATGGTTTTCCAAAGTGCTTGTCCCAATTTACACTCTCATCAGCAGTATATGACAATTTTCTCTTAACTATTGAGAGGAAAGTTATATTAAAATATATTTAGCTACACAAAATCTATACATTTGACTGTTACAAAAACAGAGTGAGTTTTGTAGATTAACTTCCCACAATGGTATTAGTACTGTGCTCAATAAATGTTCCTGCTCTGGGCTCTGACAAACCTGAATTCACATGTTGGTTCTGAAACCTATTTTATGTTACATTAGGTAAAGCATTCAACATTTCTATTTGTTTTCTTATCTGTAAAACAGGGATGAAAATAGTATATAATTCATAAGATTGTTGTGTTGAGATACCATATTTAAATTAGGGTGCTTAGTATATTGTCTGGCCCAGAGAAAACCTGAATATACTCGTCGCTATTATATTTTTATTATTACTTTTATTTGTACTCAGAATTTCCTTTCTAATCATAGCAGCAAGGAAGATGATAAAGCAGAAAGTTAGACTTGAGACCGTCTACGTTTGTATATTTTTCCAAATAATAGGAAATGGTCTCACAAAATGAAGAACCAAGTTGTTTATAAGCCAAGACTCAGTTTTGCCTGAGTGGCATAGCCAGTTGAGCAGACGTTTTCCAGGAGAGGACCTTCCAGGTCACTTTGACAGTTCTACGTTTCTTGGCACCTCAGACAAAGTAGTTGGAACCCTGAGTTCTCCACCACCTGGCTGGGGCACTCAAGGGCTCAGTTGCCTCATTGCAGGCATAGCCCCTGGCATGCTCCTAACTTCCAAGACCACAGGTGTGGTCCCAGCATGGTAGCCATATCCAGTTGGGCTTCTGTTCACTATTGCACTGGGATGCAGCTGCCAAAGGCTGCTCCCAGAGGATGGTAGTGGCTGGCAGCCAGCAACATGGAGAAATAGGACTCAGAATCCAGAATACAGGGTAGAAATTATTGTAAATATCCTATAGCAAGTGAGCAGGAAGGCTGCCAATGCAATTCGGCACCAAGGTTGACTGATCCCACAGCACCTTCTCTTCAGCACCTGTTCCTTTTGTCCATTTCTCTAAGAAGATGCCTGGCAGGCATCAGGAATATTTCTGAGGGCTCTGGTAGCTCTCTGCATGAAAGGTCAATCACAGTTTCATGGGTAGGGCCCTGGGCTGGAACTCTTGAAGGTGAGGAGGGATATGACCATATTCCATCCTTTTAAGGCCAAGCTTTCCCACTCCTGACAATTTTGTTTTAGAGAAAAGATGTATTGGAAAAGAGTCTGCTGGATAAGGAACTTAAGTCTGGGCTAGCCAAAAATTGAAATCAGAGTGTACACACACACACACACACACACACACACACGTGTATGTGCACATGCGAGTTCAGTGAATTTAATTGACTCAGTGGGGTCTTATATTAGAGAATCTATTTAATAAATCTTAGAATCACTCTAGCCTGTTCATTCTTTGCATGCTGCATATCATATTCCTCCACTCGAGTCAGTTCTCTCTGAAATGTTCCCATCTGGTGTTTTCTTTCTTCTTACTTTGAATTTTGCTACCTTTATTCCTTTGTTATTGCAAAGATTTCCCACTCCAAACAGTCCTTCACAGACCTGTCAATTTAATATCTTTTAAGTGATTTTTTTTATCATTTCATGATGAAATGCTCAAAAAGGCTCTTATGCAATAATTCAAAAATACTTCACCCTGGAATTTAAGGTCCTTTACAGTCCTTTAAATTCTCATTTCCCACCATTTTTCAGTGAGTTCTTCTACACAGTCAAAGTAGGGGACTCATCTTTCCCTGTAACGAGCTACACCTCCTGCTCTTCCATGGCTCACCCTCTAACACCGTTCACTCTTTGCCTCTTCTTCTGTCAAGCTCAGTATTGACCGCATGTGGTATGTGTATCTCTGGTGTCCCACAATATGAGTAAGTGGTAGACCAAACTTTTAAATACTTTAATATGTAAACTTCTAATAAATATATTTTATAAGATAATCACATCATCACCTCACACTCATGACTGTGGATATCATTGTCCAGGATGGCCTAGAGCGGTGATGCCACTGTATCTCACTTACGCAGGCTGAGTAATTATAGGTTTCCTGCATCATTAGAATATAAATGGAGTAGTCACACGCTTAGCCAAACAGGTTCAGGGAGAGAGGCCCATGGTTCAATTCAGTTCACTAAGAAGAGATCGATTGGGACTTAGAGAAAGAATTTCCTCACTCTGAAGAGCCAGCCAACAGAAATGACAGCCTCCTCTCTGTCTCTTTTTTTGGATGCTGAGGCTGCAGATAAGACTGAAACTGTTACAGTTACTTTGGTAAAGTAACTGTAAAGACAGGCAGCCAGGGGACAAAGCTAGCCCCCACGGTGAGGATAAAGCTGAGAGAAGTTCAGAGAGATCTGCATTAAATATTAAACCAATTCCAAGTGGACTTCTAGCTACATGAGGCAATGCATTGCCTACCAGTCAAGCCATTTTAAGTTGGTGTCTCTGCAACTTCAGTCCAAGTGTCATGACTGATTCAGTATGAATGATATAGATTGCTAATATAGACCCATATGCCCTCATTTTTTTGATCCTGTGACCATAACAGAAAAAAGGAAAACCTGAAACATGCTGGTGCAAATGGATAATACTGCTCAGAGTCAGAGGGAAATGGTCCCAGCGTCTTTGGCAACATCAGCTCCACAGAGAGCCATGGGGCTGATATCTTGGGATCTTCTAATCTCTTTGTGGTGAGTGTGCCAGTATTTGGGATGCTCTGCTATAGATGCTCTGTGTCTACGGTTCTTTCTTTTCAGAAATGTGTGGAAATTCCACTTCTGGAAGCTGTCATTCATTCAGCAAGTGAAATATAAACATTAGAGTTAGGATTTTACCCTTTGTTTTTCTCCTGTGTTGGGCCCATTAGAGAGCCCTGTTTAAAAGTGAGATTTTTCCAGTGTAATGGTGAACCCGTGTTGGAGATCTGTACTAGTAGTTACTGGGGCTTGAATGATTGCATTGGAAGTTTTATCTGCTGACCACTGAGTTCTGAGAAGCTTTATGGAAAGGTGACTGCACACTAAAACAATTTCTGCTTTGTTCTGAAGTTCTTGGGCTTATAGATAGAAAGGCCCTGAACATCTGTTGCAAATCAGTTTTATTCACTCACAGCTCGGCAGTCTTTCCCCATAAGTCTGCCTCCACAAAATAATGAAAATGTGTATGTTTTTGGCAAGCCATAAACTTCATTTGTTTAGAAGGCTCTGGTCAAAAAGAAGATGAAGAATTGGGTAAATGAGAAAAGTTTATCATCTTTCTCAGCTACAGAGATAATTCACTCCAGAAAATAGGTATGGCTCCAAATAGCTGTGAATGAATGCAGCATTTCTGGGGAATAGAATATTTAAAGAAACCCCATTTATCATATTATTTAAAATAGCCAAGATGAATGGATAAAGAAAATTTGATCTATGCTTACAATTAAATAGTATTCACCCTTTATTTTTTTATTTATTTTTTAAACTTTACAAAATTGTATTAGTTTTGCCAAATATCAAAATGAATCTGCCACAGGTATACATGTGTTCCCCATCCTGAACCCTCCTCCTTCCTCCCTCCCCATACCATCCCTCTGAGTCGTCCCAGTGCACTAGCCCCAAGCATCCAGTATCGTGCATTGAACGTGGACTGGCAACTCGTTTCATACATGATATTTTACATGTTTCAATGCCATTCTCCCAAATCTTCCCACCCTCTCCCTCTCCCTCTCCCACAGAGTCCATAAGACTGTTCTATACATCAGTGTCTCTTTTGCTGTCTCGTACACAGGGTTATTGTTACCATCTTTCTAAATTCCATATATATGTGTTAGTATACTGTATTGGTGTTTTTCTTTCTGGCTTACTTCACTCTGTATAATAGGCTCCAGTTTCATCCACCTCACCAGAACTGATTCAAATGCATTCTTTTTAATGGCTGAGTAATACTCCACTGTGTATATGTACCACAGCTTTCTTATCCATTCATCTGCTGATGGACATCTAGGTTGCTTCCATGTCCTGGCTATTATAAACAGTGCTGCGATGAGCATTGGGGTACACGTGTCTCTTTCCCTTCTGGTTTCCTCAGTGTGTATGCCCAGCAGTGGGATTGCTGGATCATAAGGCAGTTCTATTTCCAGTTTTTTAAGGAATCTCCACACTGTTCTCCATAGTGGCTGTACTAGTCTGCATTCCCACCAACAGTGTAAGAGGGTTCCCTTTTCTCCACACCCTCTCCAGCATTTATTACTTGTAGACTTCTGGATCGCAGCCATTCTGACTGGTGTGAAATGGTACCTCATAGTGGTTTTGATTTGCATTTCTCTGATAATGAGTGATGTTGAACATCTTTTCATGTGTTTGTTAGCCATCTGTATGTCTTCTTTGGCGAAATGTCTATTTAGTTCTTTGGCCCATTTTTTGATTGGGTCATTTATTTTTCTGGAGTTGAGCTGTAGGAGTTGCTTGTATATTTTTGGGATTAGTTGTTTGTCAGTTGCTTCATTTGCTATTATTTTCTCCCATTCTGAAGCCTGTCTTTTCACCTTGCTAATAGTTTCCTTTGATGTGCAGAAGCTTTTAAGTTTAATTAGATCCCATTTGTTTATTTTTGCTTTTATTTCCAATATTCTGGGAGGTGGGTCATAGAGGATCCTGCTGTGATGTATGTCGGAGAGTGTTTTGCCTATGTTCTCCTCTAGGAGTTTTATAGTTTCTGGTCTTATGTTTAGATCTTTAATCCATTTTGAGTTTATTTTTGTGTATGGTGTTAGAAAGTGTTCTAATTTCATTCTTTTACAAGTGGTTGACCAGATTTCCCAGCACCACTTGTTAAAGAGATTGTCTTTAATCCATTGTATATTCTTGCCTCCTTTGTCAAAGATAAGGTGTCCATATGTGTGTGGATTTATCTCTGGGCTTTCTATTTTGTTCCATTGATCTATATTTCTGTCTTTGTGCCAGTACCATACTGTCTTGATAACTGTGGCTTTGTAGTAGAGCCTGAAGTCAGGTAGGTTGATTCCTCCAGTTCCATTCTTCTTTCTCAGGATTGCTTTGGCTATTCGAGGTTTTTTGTATTTCCATACAAATTGTGAAATTATTTGTTCTAGCTCTGTGAAGAATACTGTTGGTAGCTTGATAGGGATTGCATTGAATCTATAAATTGCTTTGGGTAGTATACTCATTTTCACTATATTGATTCTTCCAATCCATGAACATGGCATATTTCTCCATCTATTAGTGTCCTCTTTGATTTCTTTCACCAGTGTTTTATAGTTTTCTATATATAGGTCTTTAGTTTCTTTAGGTAGATATATTCCTAAGTATTTTATTCTTTCCATTGCAATGGTGAATGGAATTGTTTCCTTAATTTCTCTTTCTATTTTCTCATTATTAGTGTATAGGAATGCAAGGGATTTCTGTGTGTTGATTTTATATCCTGCAATTTTACTAAAAAATATGGAACGCTTTACGAATTTGCGTGTCGGGGAAATCCTGCCATAAGGGATAACATGGGTGAAACTGGAGGACATGATGCTAAGTGAAATAAACCAGTCACAGGAAGGCAAATATTCCCTGGTTCCATTTATATTTATAATGGTCAGAGTCATAGAAACGGAGAATACGGTGATACCTTCCAGGGGCTAGGGTATGGTGGAGGTGGAGTGTTGTTGTTCATGGGTATAAACAGTCATGCTAACTGAGCAAGTTCCAGAGATCTGCTTTATAACGTGGTGCCTATGGTTAACAACACTGTATGTGCATTTAAAAATGTGCCAAAAAGGATAGATCTCATGTAAAGTGTTCATACATGTGTGCTAAGTCGCTTCAGTTGTGTCCGACTCCATGTGACCCTATAAACTGTAGCCCACCAGGCTCCTCTGTCTGTGGGATTCTCCAGTCAAGAATTCTGGAGTGGGTTGCCATGCCCTCCTCTAGGGGATCTTCCCCACCCAGGGATCAAACCCACGTTTCCTGCATCTCATACATTGTAGGCAGATTCTTTACCACTGAGCCACCAGGGAAGCCCAAAGTGTTCATACCACAATACAAAAACAAAAAGGAAGAAGGAAACTTATAGAAGTGATGGATATATTTATTATCTTGATTGTGGTCATGTTTTCATGAGTGAATGCATCTCTCCAGACTCATCCAATTGTATATATTAAATACATCCAAAAAATTTGTTTATCAGTTTTACCTCAATATTTTTTAAAGGAATTCCTCTTAGAATCTTTTTGCATATAAGCATACTTTAGAATAGATATGATTGCTTCTTATAAATTATAGAATTTTTACACTTAGCTTGTTTCATACCCAGTTGACACATAGAAAAGTCTGATTATAACAGGTCAAGGCTCTTAAGGGAAATGCTGTGTTATTAATGGTGAATAAGTATAGCTGCTGTGACAGAGAACTCTGAATTCCTGGGGACTTTACACAGGACAGTAATGTTTCTCATATTGCAGTCTGGTGCAGATTAGAGAGGACTGATCATTTAGGGACCCAGCACCGTACTCCTCTGGGTTCTAAGAGTCCTTTCAGTCCTCCAGCCAATGGAGAGGAAGGGAGGAACACGTGGGAAGTGAGGGTTAGGCTGACAATGGCACACGTTATTCCCACTCGCTTTCTCTTGGCCAGAGTTTAGTCAAGGACCAGATTAGCTCCATGCCAAGCTTTATACCAAGGGAGTAAGAAGCTCATTCTGGTTGAGGACCAGCTTTCTCATAGTTCTAACCAAAAGGCATTGACACAGTTATCCAAATTAGCAAACCTCTCCACTGCTCTGGCAAGACCCTGTGCTGGAATAGTCAAGAGTCCATCGTGTCCTGCATCTTTTTACCACTAGAGTGTTCTGGGGACCCCAGCATCCTGTTTGTTTGAGTCTTCCCACAAAGTGACAGGATCCCAGAAGCTTCCTCTATGAAGAAAACGAAGGCCTCAGCTATGATGTAGTCCTTGAGTCCTGGCCTGCCTCACATCTTTTCAACAACAGCAAACATTGTTCAGTGTCAGGCTTAGGCACCAGGGATATGAGAACATAGTTTGTTTTCAGAATATGAAACATTATAAGAAGGGATAATGCTCTGGAGTTTTTCTAAGAACTCGAGAAAATAGGCTCTGCACAGTCTGCAGTGTGCTCAGCTTGAAGCCTTCCTAGATAAACGGTGACTCTGTTTTTCTTTCAAGTACTTTTTGCTCAAAGATGTGTTTCCTCCTGCTGCTTGAAAATAGACACCTAAGAAAGAAATGAGAATGGTTTTTCAATGAAAGGGTGAGGCAGGAAGCAGTTGTTGATGACAGATGTAAGCTGTGACAATATGAGACTGTGTTTTCACCATTTTCTTACTTTATGGAGCATAATTGACTGAGGGCCTCAGATGCTACTCTTTCAGAATCTCCTTGGTTTTGCACTGAGGCCACATTTTCCATGAGCAGCTCTCTGCTTCTGATAGTCACCTTTGTCTCAGGAACTCCCTGATGGGGTTTTTGAACTTTCCTTCGTGAATCTCAAACACGTCTGCCCAGCTTTCTCTCACTCTCTCCCCCAGGGTCTGACTTGCCTCACAGTCTGATGCTCTTCTAGCCTATTCTGGCTTCTTTTCTATTGCCTTTTACATGGGCATTTTCCTCATACAGTCCCTGCACATTCCTTCTTGGCATCTTCTTCTTGGAAGACCCAGACTGATACAAAAGTTTATGCTTAACATTACTTTGCTTTCATTTACAAAGAAAACACATATACAAACATGCACACCACACCTTCCACAGAGGTCAGTTCTAATACATTTTTCTTTAGAACTCCTGTGAATTAAGAGAGGGACTGAACAACCAAGAACTTGCAGAGAGAGTTGTTGCAGAGATTGTGATGCCTGGGGCACGGGTAAGTGGTATTTGACTAGGGAACCAGGGGGCCTGGATTCTGTCTCTCTAGGTCCTTAAGAGAAGGATATATACAGGAAATGGCACCAAGTAGATGATAATGTACTACTTTCTGTGTATGTGTGTGTTCAAGTCACTCAGTCATGTCCAACTCTTTGTAGCCCAAAGGACCGTAGTGCACCAGGCTTCTCTGTCCATGGGATTTTCCAGGCAAGAGTACTGGAAAAGTGAAAAGTGAAAGTGATATTGTTCAGTCGTGTCCAACTCTTTGTGACCCCATGGACTGTAGTCTACCAGGCTTCTCCATCCATGGGATTTTCTAGGCAAGAGTACTATAGTGGGTTGGCATTTCCTTCTCCAGGGGATCTTCCCGACCTAGGGATCGAACCCGAGTCTCCTACATTGCAGACAGATACTTTACCATCTGAGCCACCAGGGAGTAGGTGGCTATTTCCTACTCCAAGGGATCTTCCCAACCCAGGAATTGAACCTGCATTGTGTCTCCTGTGTCTCTTACATTGGCAGGTAGGTTCTTTACCACAACTGCCACCTGAGAAGCCCAACCTACTACTTTACTATTTACTGTTTATTTCTGATCGGCTTGAACTCAGTGAAGAGCTTTCTAGTAGTCTGAGCTGGGCTTGAGCACCCCAGCTAGTCTAAAGACCTAATGCACTCTTCAAAATTTAACTCAAACCTGAATTCTAGAATCCACCTATGTTCTAGCCAGACATGTGGGACAAGAGACCAGTGAACAAAATACCCAAGCCCATGTGTTTGAAGAAAAGAGAGAGAAGATGGCTGAGTCTTCTCCCACATGGGAGTGGACACTGCCTTACTTCACCACCTAAGCCATAAGGAGAAATGGAAGAATAAAAAAGGCATCCCGGAAATTCACACTGACCCCACACACTGGTGAACAAAACCTAGTCAGAGTCTTAGAAATGAATCCAATCAGATCACTCTTTCCTTTTTACGGGGGAAGAGAGGAGAGAATAAGGAGGAGCAGATGATATTCTTCCCCCTCAGGGAGCAGACCTAGATCCTCACTTGAATGGACATCAGTCAGCTAAGAGCTCCATGTGTGTCTGTGTGTCTTATAGGAGCAATCTCTTCCCAAGAGGAGTTGAAAATTTAATTGGGAGATGTAACACATACATACAGAGCGATCATATAACAGTTTAGGACTCAACTCTGTGGCTCTAATCAACAGGATGGATAGAACCACATGGGTCAGGCTGACCAGGCTGAGGCCTCCAAGACGAATTGGGCCTAAGCCAGACCATGGACATTGCACCAGGGTCAACAGAGATGAGAGGAGAGGCATTGGTTAAGTGCTCATGTCCTGGCATGCAACAGACCTGGGTTCAAACTCCAGTTCCATGTCTTGTGAGGATTAGTGGGTTGATGAATCTTTCTGAACCTTAACTTCCTTACCTATAAAATAGAAATAATAATTGTATATGACAGGTTGTTACAGAGATTTAAGTGGTAGATGACTGCTTATGGTGATAGCTGGAGGGGAGGAACCATTCCAGCAGAGAGAAGCAGCAGTAGTAGAGATGCATGCAGGGGACCAGGAGGAGACCAGCTAGCCAGAGAGAAGAATGCACTTGGCAGACTCTTAGAAAGTCAGGCTGGCTCATGTGATGGGCTGAGTAAGGCTGCAAGGCTGGCTGATATTCCAACCTGATGCAGAAAGAAAGAAGGAGGCTAAGAAGGTTTGTCAGTAAGCAGTGGCATTTTGGGGTGAGTATTTAAATATTTAAATCCCTGGGAACAGTAGGGTAAAAAGGTTCTGCTGGATTTTTTTGGTCAGAAATGAGACTTGTATCCTTCCTCCTCCAAGGACTCCACACACAGGATCTGCAGCCTGGAAGAGAAGATTGTATTTTCTCCTACCAATCAGGGAAACTTCCATAAGACCAAGTGGATATTTTGCCTGTTGTAATACTAATTGCAAAATTGTGTTCCCTTCCCATAGCTACAGCTGTGTTTGCAAATAAGCATGCAAGGAAGCTAAATGCAGAATGACAGCATGGAACCTCACTGAAAATATTATTTCTCAGAAATCTAAAATTTACATTTTTTTAATCAATCACAACAAAACCAGATAAAAGGTACTTGGTCTCTAATTTGTATTCCAACCTAATTACAAAATGACTAATCTATTTACTAAGCTCTTTAATCTTTACCCGTATTTCCATATTCCCCCTGCCTGTTGAGTTTAATACACATCCAAGCCTACACAGATGTAATTTTCTATGTTTTTTTCACATTAAGTTAAACACTCCTGGTTCTTATGGCCTTTCTCCTCCATTGGTTTAACCTTGCCTTTATCCCAGACTCGACATGCATGGTGATCTGTTTTTATTAAGATGTTTTGATCTGCCCTAGAAAACAAAAATTGCGTGTGATGTCGCCCATTGGGATTTTAATCACAGCAAAAATGACAGCAGGATTAAAGACTCACAGCTTGATTTAAACAGCCTTGTGAATAAGCACTCCCTCACCCCCAAGATTCATTCCAGCCAGGGAACACAGGCAATAATATTGGCCAGCCCACATTGTTTCATCAAGCGTTAGTCTCCCGTCCGTTTCCCTCATTCTGATCCAGTAGAAAGAATAAGATCTTCAGGCCCCATGACTCCTCTGCTTTCCAGTGTGTTCTGGCTTGGTCCAATTCTAAGGCAGCTTGATGGCTGTTTTCGTGTCTAAACTGGAGGGTCACATTTCTTTCCTGCTTGCTGCTGCTGCTGCTGCTAAGTTGCTTCATTCGTGTCCGACTCTGTGCGACCCCATAGACGGCAGCCCACCAGGCTCCCCAGTCCCTGGGATTCTCTAGGCAAGAACACTGGAGTGGGTTGCCATTTCCTTCTCCAATGCAGGAAAGTGAAAAGTGAAAGTGAAGTCTCTCAGTCGTGTCCGACTCCTAGCGACCCCATGGACTGCAGCCCACCAGGCCCCTCCTTCCATGGGATTTGCCAGGCAAGAGTACTGGAGTGGGTTGCCATTGCTTTCTCCGTCTTTCCTGCTTATCTCAGTCTAAAGCCACAATACCACTCTCTATGCTGTGACCAGGGATGCTCCCGAGCCAAGGAAATGGCAGAGGTAGCGCACGGATCCCTTGCTCATGGCTTAAAAGGGACATCAGAAATGGATGCAGAGAGTTCCTTTTTCTCCACACCATCTCCAGGATTTATTATTTTTAAACTTCTTAATGATGGCCATTCTGACTGGTGTGAGGTGATACTTTATTGTAGTTTTGATTTGCATTTTTCTAATAAGTAGCAACATGGAGCATCTTTTTATGTGCTTGTTGGCCATCTGTATGTCTTCTTTGGAGAAATGTCTGTTTAGGTCTTCTGCCCATATTTGATTGGGTTGTTTGTTTTTTTTTTGATATTGAGTTGTATGAACTTTATTTTGGAAATCAATCCCTTGTTGGTTGCATCATTTGAAAATATTTTCTCCTAGTTCATATGTTGCCTTTGTTATTTTAGTTATGATTTCCTTTGCAGTGCAAAAAGCTTTTAAACTTAATTAGGTCCCATCGGTTTGTTTTTATTTCCATTACTCTAGGAGATGGATCCAAAAATACTATTGCAATATATGTCAAGGAGTGTTCTGCTTGTGTTTTTCTGTAAGAGTTTTATAGTATTCAATCTTACATTTAGGTCTTTAGTCTATTTTGAGTTTTTGGTTTTTTTTTAATTTGTGTGTGTGTGTGTGTGTGTGTGTGTGTGTATGGTGTTAGACAATGTTCTAATCTTGTTCTTTTACATGTAGCTGTCTAGTTTTTCCAGCACCACTTGTTGAAGAGGCTGCCTCTTCTCCATTGTATGCTCTTGACTCCTTTGTGGTGCATTAATTGACCACAGGTTGTTGGGGGTTTGTTTCTGGGGTTTCTGTCCTGTCCACTGATCTCTGTTTTTGTGCTAGCACCTTACTGTTTTGATTACTAAAGCTCTGTCATATAGTCTGAAGTCAGGGAACATGGTTCTTTCAGCTCCATTCTTCTTTCTCAAGATTATTTTGGCTACTCGGGGTCTTGAAGAGTGTTGTTTGCATCCATCCACAGCATGTATCAGAGTAGTGTAAGGATAACCACGTACCACTATTTTTCAGTAATTTGCTTCCCAAGTGCTTGATGAGGAAGCAAGGAGCTATACATGATGGAGCTCTTGGTTACTATGAGGAGAGGAGCATGAAATTTGATCTAGTTGCTAACTATACCCAAAGCTTCTCTGAGAACCTGCACAGCCTCATGAAGGGCTTCCACAACCTTAGAAATCCCTAGCAGAGAAAATCTGTGCCCAGGATCAGCTGTGCACTAGGAGAGGGAAAGAAATGTAGATAAAACAGAAGGGTGTGGAAATAGGAATGAGGCACAGAGGGAGAAAAAGAAGGGGAAAAAAAGACTCAAGTCATAAGGAAGGCTAGGGAAGGGATGTGTTGTAACCTTAACTTGTCTGGCTTCCTAAATTAAATAGACCTATGTCTTAGATCTTCCAGGGAGATTTTGATTTCGAATCATTGTTTTTATTGTCAGACTGTGAATCTTAAATTTAAATTCAGGAAAATGGCCATCCGATGGAAAGTACATGAAAATAAATGCCTCCAAGTTACATGGACCCTGAAGACATATTTAACAATTAACTTCTGGTCCTGGTGAGCATATTGAATGTAACCTATTATTGAGAGCGAGCGAGTTATGTATTTTACAACAGACAACATTAGCTCTGGTGATTTCTTCTCTGAATTAATTATGGCTGGCAGGGATTTCTTAGAACTAACTTGGGGTTTAGGATTATTTTTTTTCCTTAGGGACTGTGTGAGCCTTATTTAGCTGGCATTTCTAATGCCTCTTAAGTTTTAGAAGTTAGACCCCTGGTAAGATTAGACAATTACTGGCATTTAGCCATTGGTACTTTTGGTTTGCTGTTTAATCCAATAAATGCCATTTAAGGAATACCACTTTTAAAAAATTTTACAAAATAAAATTTTGTAAATTTTATTTACATCTTCACTGTAGAAAATTTTTGACATATAGAAAAGCACAAAGGAGAAAAACAATATTATCAGTAGTCTACTCAAGGATAATGACTACTCACATATTAAATTTTTAATCATAGCCATCTAGCCTTTACTCTAGATTTTTTGAGAGTGAGTACATACTTTTTCTATGCCTATAAAAGCTGGGCTCACATCCTACATACTACTATTCTGTGGGTTGTTCTTTCACTTATGATTGTTGTGAATTTATCTCCATATCATTAGCTTTGTTTCTACAGTATATTTTTAATAGCTGCATTTTATTTTAACTGTATGTTATATTGAAACAGTTCTGTTATCTGACATTAGGTAATTCCAAGATTTATGTTTAGAAATACTGATATAAATACCCCAGACTATCTGTTTGAGGTCATACTATAATTATTTCCTTAGAGAAAATGCTTATAAATGGAATTTCTGAGTCAAAGGTTATTGGCATTCTAGGGGCTTTTTATATATATTATATAATTACCCTCCAGAAAGAAAATTAGACCTCAGTTTCAGACTCGCAAACAATGTGAGCAACTATCTGGTCACCAAACCTTTGCTGACTCTAGATATTGACCATTGGGACATTTGTCTTTATTGAAGACATATTAATTTAACTACACTAGAGGATTATAAAATAATAATAGCTGCACACTGTACCCTTCTTAATGCCAGATCCTAAGCTGAACACTTTACACACAAATGTCTCCCTTAAAAGTCCCATCCATCCTGGGAGATGAGATGATGTTATTAATATCACCATCCTTCTGATAGGGATATGAAGATAAGAATGGTTAAGTAACTTGTCTAAACTCTCCCAGCTAGTATGTGGCAAATTTGAAACTAGGACTGTCTGATTTCAAAACTTGAGTTTTTACTGACAAAAACATTCTTTTTCAATAGCGTAAGTTTTTATATGCTACATAATCTGCCTTTTGGGTTGATTCCCCAGAAAGGAATTCAAACTTTGAGATCTGTGTGCAGGAAGATTATTGGAAAGTACTCTCGGGAACATCCTTATGGGTGCAGGGTAGGGGCAAAGAAGCAGGGTGGACAGAGGGAGAAGTTAAATAGTAAAGCCATTATGACAAAGGCCTAATAAGTTCTGGAGCCAGGGTCATGGTGGGAGTTGCTTCAGAGTGTACTGAATTGGGGCAAGACGGCCAGACCTTTGTAGCCTTGTCATTGAATGTGGACCTCACCAAATGGTGACTTAATATTGGATAAGGGAGCTCCATGTGTCCAAAGGCAAGTCCCAGAGAGACTCAGCTGTGAGTGGTCAGGCAGACACGACCCCTGGCAGCTGGGGGAATGGGTGCCTTGGTACTGAGTGGGGTTGTGAGCAGCACACCACACACCTACTCAGAACTCAAAAACAGCTGTTCAGGGGACTGGCCTGATGAATCACACATAAGTCCCAAGTCTTGCCTGTCTTTAAGTCCTTCTAGGAAATGTAACTTTTCTAAGGAATTTTACCTACTTTTTAGGACTAGCTGGGGTAGTTCATTGTCTTAGGAATGTTTATCTTTAGATTATTGGCATTGGGGGTGGAGGAAAGAACTGAGGCTGTGGTCAGTAGGAGTCATTAGCTGGTGATATCATGAAGGGCCTTGTAAGAGGCAACTTCTGGTGCCTGCCATGTGCCAGTACCCCTCTTTCACTTCAGGAATCACCTCACCTGCTTTTCAGCTCAAGTGATTTTATGGGGCTGATCCTCTCCCCAGCCTGAGGAATGTGCACAGGACCAAATACCTTAGGGCACTGTGGTTGGTTAAAGGGTAAACAGATGACTTCCACAGGCCAGTGGGAGTCAGGCCTGGGACTTTGGGTGGAACATTTGAAAAAGAGATTCTTTTTCTACAATAGTTGCTCCAGCCTGCAGTTGCTGGTGGCCCTGTTGGCCTTTACTTAGAGAACTCTCTCTGAGAGAGCCCTGGAGAAGAAAGACACAGAGAGACAGGGACAGAAACAAAGAGATGTGGAGACCAAGAGGGACTGATGTCAATGACATGGTTTTCACACTTAAATTCAGACAAGCCTATGGTTATACTTTCCTTAGCATCATTCTCCAAACTTTTCAATTACCATAGCAAATAATTTCCTTTTTCTCCCTCTTAAGAAAGTTTGTGACAGAGGATGAGATGGCTGGATGGCATCACTGACTCGATGTATGTGAGTCTGAGTGAACTCTTGGAGTTGGTGTTGGACAGGGAGGCCTGGTGTGCTGCGATTCATGGAGTCGCAAAGAGTGGGACACGACTGAGAGACTGAACTGAACTGAACTAAGAAAGTTTGACTTGGGTTATGGCCTTTGCTTTTGACAGAATTCTGATGATAAAAGAGACAGCAGAGGGCTTCAAAGAACAGAAAACAGGGCTTCTTGGCTGCCAGTAGCAGTTTGGGGTGGAGGATGTCTATTATCCTTGAACATCATAGAAGAATGTACTAATGACCAGAGAGGGGACAGCACTTACCCAGGATCACACAGGTGCTAGAAAATCCAGTTGGAGGATATACCTCTCCAAATGACAGAAGGGACTAACTGTACATTGACCTTTCTCCAGATATTTATGAGATAAATAACATGGGTATTGATGGCTGGCTAGGTGAGATGGTCTGCGTTATGTGCTGAGAGACACAAAGATGAATCAGTCGTGAACTCTGGCCTTGAGGGGCCACTATCAAAGTTTTTTCTTCAACTCAATATATTTGAGGTAGAATTGACAAGATTTGCATATCAGTGGGTATATCTTTCCTTTTCTCCTTTGCCTTCTCTCCTCTTCTTTTCATAACTGTTTGTAAGGCCTCCTCAGACAACCATTTTGCCTTTTTGCATTTCTTTTTCTTGGGGAGGGTCTTGATCCCTGCTTCCTTTACAATCTCATGAACCTCCATCCATAGTTCTTCAGTCACTCTGTCTATCAGATCTAATCCCTTGAATCTATTTGTCAGTTCCACTGTATAGTCATAAGGGATTTGATTTAGGTCATACCTAAATGGTGTAGTGGTTTTCCCTACTTTCTTCAATTTCAGTCTAAATTTGGCAATAAGGAGTTCATGATCTGAGCCACAGTCAGCTCCCAGTCTTGTTTTTGCTGACTGTATAGAGCTTTTCCATCTTTGGCTGCAAAGAATATAATCAATCTGATTACGGCACCGACCATCTGGTGATGTCTGTGTGTAGTCTTCTCTTGTGTTGTTGGAAGGAGGTGTTTGCTATGACCAGTTAGTTCTCTTGGCAAAACTCTATTAGACTTTATTTGCCCATTACCCCAGGTATTTCTTGACTTCCTACTTTTGCATTCCAGTCCCTTATAATGAAAAGGACATCTTTTTTGGGTGTTAATTCTAGAAGATCTTATAGGTCTTCATAGCACCGTTCAACTTCAGCTTCTTTAGCATTACTGGTCAGGGCATAGACTTGGATTACTGTGATATTGAATGGTTAGCCTTGGAAATGAACAGATACCATTCTGTCATTTTTGAGATTGCATCCAAGTACTGCATTTTGGACTCTTTTGTTGATTATGATGGCTACTCCATTTCTTCTAAGGGATTCTTGCCCACAGTAGTAGATATAATGGTCATCTGAGTTAAATTCACCCAATCCAGTCCATTTTAGCTCTCTGCTTCCTAAAATGTCAATGTTCACTCTTGCCATCTCCTGTTTGACCACTTCCAACTTGCCTTGATTCATGGACCTAACATTCCAGGTTTCTATGTAACATTGCTCTTTACAGCATCGGACTTTACTTCTATCACCGGTCACATCCACAACTGGGTATTGTTTTTCCTTTGGCTCCATCTCTTCATTCTTTCTGGAGTAATTTCTCCACTCTTCTCCAGTAGCGTATTACAGACCTATGGACCTGGGGAGTTCATCTTTTAGTGTACTATCTTTTTGCCTTTTCATACTGTTTTTCGGATTCTCAAGGCAAGAATACTGAAGTGGTTTGCCATTCCCTTCTCCAGTGGACCATGTTTTGTCAGAACTCTCCACCATGACCTGTCTGTCTTGGGTGGCCCTACAGAGCATGGCTCATAGTTTCATTGAGTTAGACAAGGCTGTGGTCCATGTGATCAGATTGGTTAGTTTTCTGTGACTGTGTTTTTCAGTCTATCTGCCCTCTGATGGAGAAGGATAAGAGGCTTATGGAAGCTTCCTGATGGGAGAGACTGACTGAGGGGGAAACTGGGTATTGTTCTGTTGTTTGGGGGCCATGCTCAGAAATTCTTTAATCCAATTTTCTGTTGAGTGGCGGGGCTGTGTTCCCTCCCTGTTATTTGACCTGAGGTCAAACTATGGTGGAGTTGATGGAGATAATTGTGACCTACTTCAAAAGGTCCCATGCAGGCACTGCTATACTCAGTGCCCCCAACCCTGCAGCAGGCCACCGCCGACCCACGCCTCCACCAGAGACTCCTGGACACTCATGGGCAAGTCTGTGCCAGTCCCTTGTGGGGTCACCGCTCCTTGCTCCTGGGTCCTGGTCACACAAGGTTTTGTTGGTGCCTTCCAAGAGTGTGTTTCCCCAGTCCTGTATAAGTTCTGGCAGCTCTATGGTGGGTTAATGGCAACCTCCTCCAAGAGGTCTTATGCCATACCCTACTGCACCCAGAGCCCCTGCCCCCACAGCAGTCCACTGCTGATGTGTGCCTCCTCAAAAGACACCCAAACACAGTTCTGTCTCAGCCTGTGTGGGGTCCCTGGGTCCTGGTGCACACAAGGTATATTTGAGTCCTCTGAGCATCTCTGGCAGGTATGGGGTTTGATTCTAAATGCAATTTCACCCCTCCTACCATCTTACTGGGGCTTCTCTGCCCTTGGACATGAAGTATCTCCTCATAACTGTTCCAGTACCACACAGCCGCAGCTCCAGCACTGCTTATTTGAATACAGAGTTCCAAAGAATAGCAGGAAGAGATAAGAAAGCCTTCCTCAGTGATCAATGCAAAGAAATAGAGGAAAACAATAGAATGGAAAAGACTAGAGATCTCTTCAAGAAAATTAGAGATAACAAGGGAACATTTCATGCAAAGATGGGCACAATAAAGGATAGAAATGGTGTAGACCTAACAGAAGCAGAATCTATTAAGACGAGGTGGCAAGAATACACAGAAGAACTATACAAAAGAGATCTGCATGACCCAGATAATCACAATGGTGTGATCACTGACCTAGAGCCAGACATCCTGGAATGTGAAGTCAAGGGGGCCTTAGGAAGCATCACTATGAACAGAGCTAGTGGAGGTGATGGAATTCCAGTTGAGCTCTTTGAAATTTTAAAAGATGATTCAGTGAAAGTGCTGCACTCAATATGCCAGCAAATTTGGAAAACTCAGCAGTGGCCACAGGACTGGAAAGGGTCAGTTTTCATTCCAATCCCAAAGAAAGGCAATGCCAAAGAATGTGCAAACTACCACACAATTGCACTTATCTCACATACTAGTCAAGTAATGCTCAAAAGTCTCCAAGCCAGGCTTCAAAAGTACATGAACCGTGAACTTCCAGATGTTCAAACTGGATTTAGGAAAGGCAGAGGAACCAGAGATCAAATTGCCAACATCCCTTGGATCATCAGAAAAGCAAGAGAGTTCCAGAAAAATATCTACTGCTTTATTGACTATGCCAAAGCCTTTGACTGTGTGGATCACAGGAAACTGTGGAAAATTCGTAAAGAAATGGGAATACCAGACCACCTGACCTGCCTCCTGAGAAATCTGTATGCAGGTCAAAAAGCAACAGTTAGAAGTGGACATGGAACAACAGACTAGTTCCAAATCAGGAAAGGAGTACATCAAGGCTGTATATTGTCACCCTGCTTATTTAACTTACATGCAGAGTACATCATGAGAAATGCTGGGCTGGAGGAAACACAGGCTGGAATCAAGATTGCCGGGAGAAATAGCAATAACCTCAGATATGCAGATGACACCACCCTTACGGCAAAAGCGAAAAAAACTAAAGAACCTTGTGATGAAAGTGAAAGGGGAGAGTGAAAAAGTTGCTTAAAACTCAAAATTCTGGAAACTAAGATCATGGCATCTGGTCCCATATCTTCATGGCAAATAGATGGGGAAAAAATGGAAACAGTGAGAGACTTTAATTTTGGTGTTCAAAAATCACTGCAGATTGTGACTGCAGCTATGAAATTAAAAGACGCTTGCTCCTTGGAAGGAAAGTTATGACCAAGCTAGACAGCTTATTAGAAAACAGAGACATTACTTTGCCAACAAAAGTCTGTCTAATCAAAGCTATGTTTTTTTTCCAGTAGTCGTGTATGGATTGTGAGTGTTGGACTATAAAGAAAGCTGAGAGCCGATGAATTGATGCTTTTGAGCTGTGGTGTTGGAGAAGACTCTTGAGAGTCCCTTGGACTGCAAGGATATCCAACCAGTCAATCCTAAAGGAAATCAGTCCTGAATATTCATTGGAAGGACTGATGTTGAAGCTGAAACTCCAGTACTTTGACCTCCTGATGAGAAGAACTGACTCATTTGAAAGGACCCTGATGCTGGGAAAGATTGAAGGTGGAGGAAAAGGGGACGACAGAGGATGAGATGGTTGGATGGCATCACTGACTTGATGGACATGAGTTTGAGTAAACTCCTGGAGTTGGTGATGGATAGGGAGGCCTGGCATGCTGTAGTCCATGGGGTCACAAAGAGTCGGACATGACTGAGCGACTGAACCTAACTGAGTATCAGTGGAATAGAGGAGAGGAAAAGGATGATGGAATGAGTTAAGTCAGAATGACTAATTAAGAGGGAGGGTGGTAGTGGAGAATACCTGAATTCTAGTTCACTGAGTCTTTCTCATTGTAGGAAGAGCTGTGAGCCATGCTTTTCTCTTTTTTCTCCCTTTCTCCCTTCTTTTCCCCCTTCTTTCTTTCTTTCATTCCTTCCTCCTTCCCTCCCTTCTTTCCTTCCTTCCTTCTCTTTCGTGTGCCAGAGGTACATAGTGATGAAGTCTGAGAGGCGGGAACTGGGAGTGTAACATGTGACAATGTAATGACAGTGTCCTAAAACCAGCACTGTGCTAGATTCCAGGAACTAAATAGCGTGTATTTGTACTCATTTAAAGTTATCTATGTTTATTTGCTTTTTTCTTATCACTTGCCATTTTAAATGAAAGAAATACTGTGTCAAAGATTATTTTCCTTAATACATGCCTCCCTATTTACCACTCTCCTTCATCTCCTCTCTTTCTCTTTCCCTCTTACTAAAAGTGAAACATTGATAAGAAAGTAAAAGAAAATATAGAAGTTGTGTCTAAATAAACTTAAATTGTATTCATTTTTTCCCATTTTTAAAAATTGCCCAATTTCATCAGACAATGACCTCAATCTAGCCTAGAATAATAAAGGCAATTATCAGCTACTCTGCTGCATGAATAAGCCCTAGTTTAACTTCGTCAAGCATTCCATTAACTGTTTGCTGGATTCTTCTATTTCCTTTCTTTGTGTCAGAATCAAGGCAAGCATCACAAGCCAAGTAGCCATACTGCAAACTGGAAGATAAGTGGAGAGCCCAACAAGGAAAACAAACTCAGGGACAATTAATTTTCCCCGAAAAAGAACAACGTACTCTGATCAGAAAAGCCCAGCATCACTTAACATTGACCAACCACTAACCATGGAATGAATTACCATGGTAACCAGGGCTGTGGAGCACAAAAATTCTGGATCAGCCACATTTTGTGCTCATTGGTCATATCGTGTGCCATCTGAATCTTACTGCATGTCTACTATGTGTGAAGCATGTGGTGAACCTCATCATTACTAAATGGAATTTGGACAAAGCCCAACCATCCTTTCCAATTCAAAATGTATCTTAGAAATAAGATTGGGCAGAAATATAATTCCACTCCCATGTCCAGAGACTATGCAGGTAACCACTTGAAATGGGACAATACACATTAGGCTTAGTCCTGATTCTCCAGGCAGGTCTGCTTCAGCTCACACTCAGGGCTGAATCCAGAATACTAGAGTGGATACAGCCTTGTGTCCGACTGCCTACACAGTCAGAGAAAACAGTGGAGCACTAAAAGCACCTTTTCAGGTTAGGGCTTATACTATCCACTGTGCTGTTCTGAGTCGCTCAGTCATATCCAAATCTTTGTGACCACATGGAGTGTAGCGCACCAGGCTCCTCTGTCCATGGGGATTCTCCAGGCCTGAATATTAGAGTGGGTTGCCATGCCCTCCTGCATGGGATCTTCCCAACCCAGGGATCAAACCCAGGTCTCCCACACTGCAGGAAGATTCCTTACTGTCTGAGCCACCAGGTAGACCTAAACCGGTCTGCCTATGGACTGTGGAATTGGAAAGGATCCTTAAATTGGACTGATGTGTGTGAAGCTCAAAGAAGCTGGAAGAAATTAGGATGACTTGGCAAACAGTAGCCTCACCTTTAGGGAAATCCACAAAGCTTACTGGTTGTCAGAATCCCCACAAGGAGCTCTTGCCCTGCAGGAGTCTTGCCAAATACAAAACTTCAGAGCTTACTGAAGATTCTCTATCCTCCAGTCACTCTGCCAAAAGCTTTGTAAGAAATATCTCACTTAAACCATCCAGTGACTCTGTGATACAGTTTTTAGTTAATCCCATTTTATAGAGGAGAAAACTGAGGCTCCACAAGGTTAGTTAACTTGACTAGAATCACCAGCTACAAGGAGGGAGAACCAGAGCAATCTGACCCAGAGCCTGTGCTCTTATCTCTCTACTTCGCTGCCTCAACCTCCAGCTTCTTCACCTGACACGGAGAACTAGAGACTGTGTGTATGGAGGGCAGGGCCTGCACAGAAATCTTTCCTGGCCTGTCCTTTCATATTGCTCCCTCTGATTTGCCAGAATGTAAATGAGAGACTAACTTGGCTGAACCATGCCCTTATATCATTGTAGAAATCTGGTAAAAGGCATTGGTTCCCTGCTGTTCTCTAATGTAAAGAAGGATTGATTTATTGCTAAATTCTTCTACAAATTAACTTGGAGGCAGTGTGCTGCAGTGGTTAAGAGGACAGCCTTAGAAATTAGCCTCCCTGGGATAAGAATCAGCTGTATGCCTTGCAGCTAACCTGCCTGACCCTCAGATCCTTTATCTGTAGAATAGAGGTGATCATGATCCCCACTTCAGACGATTGCTGTGAAAGGTAAAATACTTAGAAGTGTTCTGAGCATAGACGTAGCCCTCAGAATTAGATATGATAATTATTTCTGTTTGATGTTTTCAGAAAGTAAGTGACATTCCCATGATCACTTTCCTAGAAGTCTTGCAGCCAGGTGTGCTTTGGAATTAAGAATTTGGGGATTTTAGAGAGGTAACATGGAGAAGGCAATGGCAACCCACTCCAGTACTCTTGCCTAATAAATCCCGTGGACGGAGGAGCATGGTAGGCTACAGTCCATGGGGTCGCTAGGAGTCGGACACGACTGAGTGACTTCACTTTCACTTTTCACTTTCCTGCATTGGAGAAGGAAATGGCAACCCACTCCAGTGTTCTTGCCTGGAGAATCCCAGGGACGGGGGAGCCTGGTGGGCTGCCGTCTATGGGGTCGCACAGAGTCGGGCACGACTGAAGTGACTTAGCAGCAGCAGCAGCAGAGAGGTAGCAGGGCATCTGTACTGTATCTGCTTTATGATGTATTAAATATCCTCCTCAGTGGGCCCTTGGACAGCACACCATGATCAAATGCAGGAATATTTCTTCACAATATATGACTTCTTACTCTCAGTTGGATAAGTAGAGATGATAAGTCTTATGTCTTCTGTGGCCAACTGAGCTTGCCTGGGACTACAAATAAGTCATAAATAAATGGGCTTGTTTTTCAAAACTCTTTGCCTT
This sequence comes from Bubalus bubalis, assembly GCF_019923935.1. Taxonomy (NCBI): domain Eukaryota; kingdom Metazoa; phylum Chordata; class Mammalia; order Artiodactyla; family Bovidae; genus Bubalus; species Bubalus bubalis. The sequence continues at coordinate 63,147,600 of NC_059165.1, read as the reverse complement.
TCAGAACTGCAGGCAACAAACTGTGGAACTCTAAAAATATCTATTTATTTATTTGGCTGCAGTGAGCCTTTGTTGTGGCACGCAGGTCTTTGATTTTTGTTGCAGCATGTGGATCTTTTAGCTGCAGCATATAGAATTTAGTTCCCTGACCAGGGATTGAACCAGGCACCCTGCATTGAGAGCACGGAGTTTTAGCCACTGAACCACCAGGAAAGTCTGGAGACCGTAGATTTTAACTATAGGACAGGAGTTTCATGAGGCATTCAACCCCACTCCCAGCTTCAGTCATCTCCTCACTGAAATGGATCCCCCATCAGCACTTCCAGGACTCACTTGCATGTCCAATTGCAGAAAGAACAGCTCCTAGTCACTTCCACTTGGGATGCCAGCCTGACCTGTTTTCTTTCCTGCCAGAGCCACTCCTCCTCCTGTGTGTGCATGCTTAGTCGTGTCCGACTCCCTGCAATCCCACAGACTGCACCACACCAGGCTTCCCTGTCCATTACCAACTCCCGGAGTTTGCTCAAATTCATGTCCATTGAGTCGGTGATGCTATCCAACCATCTCATCCTCTGTTGCCCCCTTCTCCTCCTGCATCTTTCCCAGCATCAGGGTCTTTTCTAATAAGTCAGTTCTTCATATTGGATGGCCAAAGTTTTGGAGCTTCAGATTCAACATCAGTCCTTCCAGTGAATATTCAGGACTGATTTCCTTTAGGATTGACTGGTTGGATCTCCTTGTGGTCCAAGGGACTCTCAAGGGTCTTCTCCAACACCACAGTTCAAAAGCATCAATTCTTCGGTACTCAGCTTTCTTCATAGTCCAACTCTCACATCCATACATGACCACTGGAAAAACCATAGCCTTGACTAGACGGACCTTTGTTGGCAAAGTAATGTCTCTGCTTTTTAATGTGCTGTCTAGGTTGGTCATAACTACCCTTCCAAGGAGTAAGCGTCTTTTATTTTCATGGCTGCAATCACCATCTGCAGTGATTTTGGAGCCCAAGAAAATAAAATCCCTCACTGTTTCCATTATTTCCCCATCTATTTGCCATGAAGTGATAGGACCAGATGCCATGATGTTCGTTTTTTGAATGTTGAGTTTTAAACCAGCTTTTTTACTCTCCTCTTTCACTTCATCAAGAGGCTCTTTAGTTCCTCTTCACTTTCTGCCATAAGGGTGGTGTCATCTGCATTTCTGAGGTTATTGATATTTTCCCGGCAATCTTGATTCCACCTTGTGCTTCATCCAGCCTGGCATTTCACATGATGTACTCTGCATATAAACAAACAGGATGACAATATACAGTCTTGACATACTCCTTTCCCAATTTGGAATTAGTCTGTTGTTCCCTGTGTGGTTCTAACTGTTGCTTCTTAACCTGCATTCACGTTTCTCAAGAAGCAGGTACGGTGGTCTGGTATTCCCATCTCTTTAAGAATTTTCCAGGACTTTTTGATCCACATAGTTAAAGGCTTTGGTGTAGTCAATGAAGGAGATGTTTTTCTGGAACTCTTGCTTTTTCTAATGATTCAATGGAGGTTGGCAATTTGATCTCTGGTTCCTCTGCCTTTTCTAAATCCAGCTTGAACATCTGGAAGTTCTTGGTTCACATACTGTTGAAGCCTGGCTTGGAGATTTTTGAGCATTACTTTGCTAGCATGTGAGATGTGTGCAATTGTGTGGTAGTTTGAACATTCTTTGGCATTGTCTTTCTTTGGAATTGGAAAGAAAACAGACCTCTTCCAGTCCTGTGGCCACTGCTGAGTTTTCCAAATTTGCTGGCATACTGAGTGTTGTACTTTCACAGCATCATCCCTAAGATTTGAAAGCCCACCAGGTTCCTCTGTCCATGGGATTCTCAAGGCAAGAATACTGGAGTGGGTTGCCATGCCGTTCTCCAGGGGATCTTCCCAACCCAGGGATCAAACCCAGGTCTCCTGCATTGCAGGTGGATTCTTTACCATCTGAGCCACCCAGAAAACCCTTCTCTCATATGTCTTCTCATTATTAGCAGTATCTCAGCTTCCAGTTACTGTGGAATCCTGCCTCCCCAGCCAGTCGACTGTACCGCTCTGCTGCTGGTTCTGCCTTGCTCCCCTGGGGTCTCTCCCACCACGGTCTGGTTGGTGCCTTTCTCCTTCAATGGTTGTCCCTGCCTGGCCGTCAGATGCACACTGTTCAGCCAGTCTCCCCTCAGCACCATTCAGATGCTGGTCTTCCACATTTGAAGACCCCTCTTGTTCTCAAGAGAGTCCCAGTTCACCAGCCAGCCCCCAAGCATCTGTGTGACTTCTCAACTTCTTCCAGTCTTTCCTGCCCTCGCTCCACCATACTGTTTGTCCCACACCCCATGCCGTTGTCTGTGTGTGTGACATGTCTTCACACCGTGCCTAATTAACGCTTCCTGTCTCCACCTTTCGAAATCTCCCTCAGGCCATCGGCCGCTCTTTCTTGGAAACTGTTCTGATTGCTCCAGTGGGAAGTATTCCCTTCCCCTGCCATCGCCTGTTCATTGTTGCTCCGTTCACCCTGCTGCCTGTAAGGAGGCTGCAGAGCGTCATGGGCAGGAGTCTGGGCACTGCCTCCCTCATCAGGTTGTTTTTAGTACATCTGCTGCCTTGCTGTATGTAAAGGAAACCATTTAGCAGTGTGCCTTGGGGACAGTGAGTGCCCTAATCAGTGTTTGGTTTTCTTTTTCTTATTCTGTACTTTATACCATGAGCTCCCTCATGGAAGAAACACGTCTAGTACACTGTTCAAACCTTCTTCAATGCTTTCACACACCATGGTTAAAGTGGACACTTGTCAAATGAACTTCTTATGCCTTTGTACTCTTCCTTTTTAATATTTAACTTGACTACAGCCCTTCCTGGAGTAAAAGTCTCAGAAGCTCAAAAGAATGAAAAGATAGAGCCAAAGTATGAAGATTGTGTCATATATGCATCCGTGTGTGTGTATTTTTAGTATTTGTCTGTATATATAATAGGAAGACCTGGGTTTGATCCCTGGGTTGGGAAGATCCCCAAAGGAAGGCATGACAGCCCACTCCAGTATTCTTGCCTAGAGAATCCCCATGGACAGAGCTGCCTGGCAGGCTACAGTCCATGGGGTCACAAAGAGTCGGACACAACTGAACAACTAAGAGCACGTAATGTTTTAGTATATATCTGTTTTTTAGTATGTACTTGTATATGCAGTATTTGTATTTAAATATACATGAGTCACAGGGACTATATCCATTTCTGTGAATAGCTCAACCTAAATAATCTGGAAAAGTCTGTATCTATCAGTGCTTCTGAGGAATAGTGTATGAAGAATGAAAGAGAAATAAATCCGTTTGGGGTATGAAAGAAGGACCACCTGGCAGAGGCAATGGGAAGCTTCATTAAGGTCTGTTAAGCCCCCAATACTGGGTCAATAATGGTGGGATTTGTTTTGAGCTCCATTAAACTGTAAGTATGTTTAATTACACTGTGTAATCCAGGCAAACCACTGACCCTTCTCAGATGCTTTGCTGTCAATCCAGCTGTTGTTGCAGCTGTTTGCCTTTATCCCAGAGCTGCTCCCCCCAGCTTTAAGTGTGCCAAGGCTCCCAAGGAGATAAAAGCCTTTCCTCTCACTAGAATTGGATGTCTGTGTGACAGACCCTTTGCCACAGTCCTCAAGTATCTGATCGGATCACCCTCTACAGTGGCTGTGGGAGGGGGCAGTGGGAGATGAGGATAGAGGCGTCATAGAGACCAAAACAGAAAAACTGCGTCTAGTCCAAGTTATCAGATCCCTTTACAGATACAGGGCTTTCAGGTGTAGTTGAGTTGCAGTGTGAGCAGAGGGGGTCTGCTGTCATCCACCATCTTCAGACCTGGAGGTAGGTGGCCACTGCCAGGACCCACCCTGAGAGTCCAGGCTGGACACAGGTGGGGCCTAAATATGCCAACCTGAACGTGTGGGGCTTTTGCTTGGGGTTTTCTGCATGCATAATTCATTCATAAGAGCACCCTACTTTCTTCTGGGAAAGTACTGCATTCCGCAGTGTGCCGTCATGATATGGTGGTAAATCCCGGGCACGTGTCCTCTAGTTTGTGGTTGAATATTCCATGCCAAACCCTTCAACCTCTACTTTGATCCCACAAGTGTCCCCCTTACCTTCTAGAAAATTCTCTTACTGCTGAAGTTTGCCAAAATGAGTTTCTGTGGTTTTTAATCAAACTGCCCAAACTCATAGCCTGTGTGGTTGATGGGCATCTGAAAAGGGATTTTTTATTTTGGTCTTTCTACAAACACCATTTCCATTCCTTTTGGTCCTTCTCCAGAAGGCTTCCAGACATAGGAAACATTCCCTAGAGAAGAAGAAAGAAACGAGAGATCTCCATAAACAGATAAGCTCAGGAGCCAGCTTTAGGCAGGGCAGCATGAGCAGGGACCTGGGCTCGCTCAGTGTCTCTGGGGCAGTGCAGGCTGGCTGGACCCCATGGGGAAGTGTGGGCTGAGCCAGTCAGCTCACTGAAGGCTCACCCAGCTAAATATCCAAACCGAGTTATGCTTTTTGGTTGAAAACCTTCCCTAAAATGTACTGATATGTTTAACATTTCTACATTAAGCTGTAATGCCCTCAACGCCCATTTCTTTGTTGTTGTTTTTCACTTCTACATCCTGTCCAACTCTTTGCAACCCCATGAACTGCAGCATGCCAGACTTCCCTGTCCTTCACTATGTCCTTGAGTTTGCTCAGACTCATGTCCATTGAATCAATAATGTCATCCAACTATCTCATCCTCTATTGCCCTTTGCCTCCTGCCCTCAGTCTTTCCCAGCATCAGGATCTTTTCCAATGGGATGGCTTTTAGCCTCAGGTAGCCAAAGTATTTGGAGAAGGCAATGGCACCCCACTCCAGTACTCTTGCCTGGAAAATCCCATGGATGGAGGAGCCTGGTAGGCTGCAGTCCATGGGGTCGCTAGAGTCGGACATGACTGAGCGACTTCACTTTCACTTTTTACTTTCCTGCATTGGAGAAGGAAATGGCAACCCACTCCAGTGTTCTTGCCTGGAGAATCCCAGGGATGGGGGAGCCTGGTGGGCTGCCATCTATGGGGTTTCACAGAGTCGGACACAACTGAAGTGACTTAGCAGCAGCAGCAGCCAAAGTATTGTAACTTCAGCTTCAGCATTAGTCCTCCCAATGAATATTCAGAGTTGATTTCCTTTAGGATTGACTGGTTTGATCTCCTTGCTGTCCAAGGGACTCTCAAGAGTCTTCTCCAGTACCACAATTTGAAGGCATCGATTCTTTGACGCTCAGCCTTCCTTATGGTTCAGCTCTCACATTGGTACATAACTACTAGAAAAACCATAGCTTTCACTATACAGACCTTTGTTGGCAAAGTGATGTCTCTGCTTTTTAATATGCTGTCTAGGTTTGTCATAGCTTTCCTTGCAAGGAGCAAGTGTCCTTTAATTTTGGGGCTTGTGCCCCCAGAGATGTCTGCCTCTGAACTAATTCCCATGCTACTCAGGTGCGTGTGTAGTTTTCAGTTGTTCTCCCTTCCCCCTTTCTTGATTTTGAATAGTTTTCTCTCACTTCTCACCACTAAACGTGTCTACACTCTGTATCACTCTTTTGATTTTCTATCAGCTTAGAAACTAAGCTGGTTAAAACTAAGTATAAAGAAAGAGTGAAAGCTTTTGTTGTGAGTAAAGTACATCCCAGATCATGGAGTTCATGGCATCACCTTTTCTCCTAAAAAAACCAGTTTCCTCTTATATTCTGAAATGTTATGTGATTGTCAGGGCTGGACTCTAGACACAAGGGATGTTACTGTGCTCAGAAAAAGTTTTATTTCTCACTGATTCTACTGAACTTCCTCAGCTGCTTTTCCTCCCCCAATGGACTTGTTAATCACCTTGACAAAAAAATCAGTGGAAATCACTGAGTTCTTACAGATTGTTCTTGATTAGATGTTTACATCAGAGCCCACTCTTGTCAGAGAGGAGGAGTGAAAGATGTTATCAGGTAGTTTTTATTACATAACATGTCACTCTGAAATCTGTGAGTTTAGAATGACAATCTTTGTCTGTTTATTTGTCTATGATTCTGTGGTTCAAAAGTTAGAATCAGCCTCAGCTGGGGTGGGGCATTCCTGCTCCACTTGGTGTCACTTGGGAACTTTAACTAGGACACCAGGGATGGCTGGGGAGGCTGGCCCTCTCTCACCTCATGGTTTCATCCTCCAGGAAGCCAGGAGGTGATTTCTACTCCTTTCTGTGGATGCTGGGTTACACGAGAGGATGAAGCTATGAGGACAGTAGGCTCAGAAGTCCCAGACTGTCACCTCAGCCATACTTTGTTGGTCAAAGCAAGTCACAAGACTGGCCTGCACTCAAGGAGTAGAGAAATAGACTCCATCTCTTGATGAGAGAACCTGCAAAGGATTTGTGGTCATTTTCAATCTGTAAAAGCAACCCTCCCCCAAATTCATCATCTTATAAAGGACCAATTAGGCATAAACTCTTCTGATTCTAAAATAATCATCTTTCCCTGGCCCTGTCCAACCTCTTGTTATCTGATTAGTGCTTGTCAATTAACAAATTGCTTTCATGTTCTACATTTCATTTATCTACACAATGAACTTTTGAAGTATGTCATTTCCTATTTTCAGATAAAGAATTAGAAGTCCAGCATCCCACAGCTATGAAACAGGGGTACCTCAAGTCCTGTTCTTGTCCTCTGTGCTCTTCTTATGAAGAATTCATTTATTTCAAGAGGTCAGTCTGCTTATTGACTATCATGTTTGAGATCAGACTGAAGCTAGCTCTTCCCCTGACTAAAGACTTCTGCTTTCATGCTACCACTGAATCTTGGGAGATGAGCACACATTTGTCTAGGATGCCCATCTCCCTAACCATAGAACTGTGCTTACAGGTACCACATGTGCTTTCTGGGGGCTCTTTTGCACCAACACTTAGATTGACTGACTGCAAGGAGAAGTATATGTAGCTGGTACTCCTCAGAAGAGCAGGACTAATAGCCATCTCATTAAAAAATGATAGCAACAGATTGGGAACTTTTATGGCTTCTAAGCATATATAGTGAAATTCTTGAATTTCCTTCAAAAGTCTGCAGCCTCTAGCTAGCTATCCTATGAAATGAGGTGTGCATGCCATGGTTCTCTAGCACAAATGAAGTTTTGAATTTAGCTGGGAACAAGTTTTCTTAAAACAGAAGAAGGTTCTACCCACACTCTTAGAATCTTGAAAATTTACTAAGGAGATGCTTTAGAAATGAAATGTGCATAAATTAAATCATTGAACAGAATATCCACACTGGACAGAATGTTCAGGGATACATAGAGGGATCAGAGATCATTACAGCCAACTGTGAAGGAATGGTGTTGTGTGCATGCTCAGTTGTGCCTGACTTTTTGCCACCCCATGGATGGTAGCCTGCTAAGTCTCTCTGTGCATGGCATCTTCCAGGCAAGAGTACTAGAGTGGCCTACCATTACCTCCTCCAGGGGATCTTCCTGACCCAGGGTTGGAACATGCGTCTCCTGCATTGGTAGGTGGGATTCTTTACCACTGAGTCACCTGGGAAGTCCAGAATGATTAGTGATACATTATTTATTTACCTATTGCATTTCAATGTTTCCTCTAATTTTTCAATTCAAATGCCAAGGAATCCAAGGCAGGGTTCTTGGAAGGTCTTTAGTTTTCATACCTTGTGACACTTAGTGGTATGTTGTCATTGATGCTACTTTCAAAGCTTCACATTTTTTTATGTATATGGAGCATTCTTACTTGTAATTTCTTTATTCCCAATTCTGTGAGAGAATAGAGCAGTTTCCCAAACAGCTGAGTGAGGAAGCTGAGACCATGAGGAGTTAATTGTCTGTTCTAAAACCACAAATCTGCATGTGTGTGTGCATGCTAAGTCCCTTCAGTCGTGTTCAATCTTTTGTGACCCTATGGACTATAGCCCACCAGGCTCCTCTGCCCATGGGATTCTCCAGGCAAGAATACTGGAGTGGGTTGCCATGCCCTCCTGCAGTGGATCTTTTTGACTCAGGGATTGAACTCGCATCTCTTATGTCTCCTGCATTGTCAGGTGGCTGCTTTACCACTAGTGCCTCCTGGGAAGCCCCAAATCACAAAGAGACAGGGATACCAGACCACCTTACCTGCCTCCTAAGAAACCTGTATGCAGGTCAAGAATCAAGAGTTAGAACCGGACTTGGAACAATGGACTGGTTCCAAATTGGGAAAAGAGTATGTCAAGGTTGTATATTGTCACCCTGCTTATTTACCTTATATGCAGAGTACATCACATGAAATGCTGGGCTGGATGAAGCACAAGCTGGAATCAAGATTGCCAGGAGAAGTATCAATAACCTCAGGTATGCAGATGACACTACCCTTATGGCAGAAAGTGAAAAAGAACTAAAGAGCCTCTTGATGAAACTGAAAGAGGAGAGTGAAAAAGCTGGATTAAAACTCAACATTCAAAAAATGAAGATCATGGCATCTGGTCCCATCACTTCATGGCAAATAAATGGGGAAAGAATGGAAACAGTGAGAGACTTAGTTTTTTGGGCTCCAAAATCACTGCAGATGGTGACTGCAGTCATGAAATTAAAAGACACTTGCTCCTTGGAAGAAAAACTATGACCAACCTAGACAGCATATTAAAAAGCTGCTGCTGCTGCTAAGTTGCTTCAGTTGTGTCCGACTCTGTGCGACCCCATAGACGGCAGCCCACCAGGCTCTCCCGTCCCTGGGATTCTCCAGGCAAGAACACTGGAGTGGGTTGCCATTTCCTTCTCCAATGCAGGAAAGTGAAAAGTGAAAGTGAAGTCGCTCAGTCGTGTCCGACTCTAAGCGACCTCATGGACTGCAGCCTACCAGTCTCCTCCGTCCATGGGATTTTCCAGGCAAGAGTACTGGAGTGGGGTGCCATTGCCTTCTCCGATATTAAAAAGCAGAGATGTTAATTTACCAACAAAGGTCCATATAGTCAAAGCTATGTCAAAGCTAGTCAAAGTTTTTCCAGTAGTCATCCCTGATGGCTCAGAGGTTAAAGCGTCTGCCTGCAATTCAGGAGACATGGGTTCGATCCCTGGGTTGGGAAGATCTCCTGGAGAAGGAAATGGCAACCCACTCCCACCGGCTCGCAAAGAGTCGGACACAACTGAGTGACTTCACTCACTCACTCATGTATGGATGTGAGAGTTGGACCATAAAGAAGGCTGAGTGCTGAAGAACTGATGCTTTTGAACTGTGGTGTTGGAGTGCAAGGAGATCCAACCAGTCCATTCTAAAGGAGATCAGTCCTGGGTGTTCGCTGGAAGGACTGATGCTGAAGCTGAAACTCCATTACTTTGGCCACCTGATGTGAAGAACTGACTCTTTAGAAAAGACCCTGATTCTGGGAAAGATTGAAGGCAGGAGGAGAAGGGGTCGACAGAGGATGAGATGGTTGGATGGCATCACTAGACTCAAAGGACATGCATTCGAGCAAGCTCTTTGAAATGGTGAACGACAGGAAAGCCTGGTATGCTGCAGTCCATGGGGTCGCAAAGAGGCAGACACGACTGAGCAACTGAATGACAATGACTCAAGTCAAAAGTGAAACTAGGGACTTCCCTGGTGGTCCAGTGGTTAAGACTCTGTTCTCCCAATGTAGGGGGCATGGGTTAGATCCCTGGTCAGGGAACTGAGATCCTGCATGCTGGATGATTGTGGCCAAAAAAATGAAGTGAAGCTGAAACCCCTATTATACATCCTTCCACAGGTCATATTGCTGGCTTAAAAATTTACAATAGTGTATCAATTGTTTTCTGAGTATCAAATAAATGCACATATAAATAAAAGTCTAAACAAGAAAATAAAAATTATTTTAGATCCCACCAGGTAGAAATAACCACTGCCCTTCTGTCATCAGCTGGCTTTATCTTTAGCATTACTGGAATTAGTTGTGTATACAGAGTTTTTTGTTGTTTCGCTTGTTTTAGTTAAACTTACAAGTATTTTTCAGTGCTATTTAAAAATCTTTGGAAATATAGCTATAAAATGCTCAGTGACACTATGTCATATGCATAGTCCATAAATCATTTATTCAGTGTCCTGCTGTTTGACACTATCATGGATACTATTGTATTTCTACTCTAGTAAGTAACAATGGAAAAAACAATGAAAAAGTTTATGTATAAATGTTCTTTTGTATTTCTGAATTTTTCCTTAGGACATATTCTTATGGAACTGTAGGGTCAAAAGCCGTTACGTTTTTTAAGGCACTTGACATTTCTTAAATATTAAATTTCTCCATTAAATTCAAGTGAAATTCATACTGTGCAAGAGAATGTCTCAACAGTAAGCACTAGTGTTCTCTAATGGCAAGTTTCCCCTAGGAGAGGCAGGAACAAAATTGGTGGATAGTAGCTTGGTCTCAGAGAGTAGATCCTACACAGAGATTGGAAATAAAAATTTTAATGGGCTTCACTGTTTTACGTTTGCTCTCTCTGTCCCTGTTCTAAGGTTCTGCTATCACTTCCATAACATTTTCCATTATGAGATTAAAAATCGGGAGTGACAGAAATAAAGTGCGAAACCCTAGTGAGAAGGCTGTGTTGCAGTTAGCCTGGGTTTGCTTTCCTTGGCATCAGTACACCCTTTTCATTCAGCTACTTCAACTCACCTTCAGTTCTTACTTCTTCTGGGAAGCTTACTCTGTCTCCTCCCCATTAAATCTCATTTTTATTATGACTTTGTCATACTTGCTGCTTAATTGTGGTATTAACACATTTTAAACTTTACATTTATTTGAAGACTTATATTTGGTTAGTATCTGCCTCACCTGCTTATTGATAAGCTCAATCACATCTAATTTTTGCATATTATTGTATGTTCAGTACAGTACCTGGCATATAAAGGTTCAATAAATATTTGTTGACTTAATAAATGATTGAATGAATGGATAAGTCAATACACAGCTGTATAAGCATCAAAATAGAAGTTAGGCATTAGGAACAGTAGAGCAAAGGAGATGAGTGATGGTGATGGAAACATTCTTATCCTTATGATTTAGTGGAGAAGTTCTCCAGCAACCACATTAAGTAGTTTGGAGCTTTCCTCACCTTTTAATTCAATGTAGAGAAAAGAGTTTTAGGCCAGCCTCCACAGACTGAACATTACTTCTATTTTTTTGCCTTTATTGATGGTGCCTTATGGTGATGGAAACATTCCCTAGCTTGGCTGGGTCAGTGTCCAGATCCTGGTTTGGCAAGATGTGGGTAAAATATAGATAAGATCTCTGTATTATTTCTTAGAACTGCACGAGAATCTAAATTAAAAATAAAGTTTAATTAAAAAAAATAGAAGTAATGTTCAGTCTGTGGAGGTTGGCCTAAAACTCTTTTCTCTACATTGAATTAAAAGGTGAGGAAAGCTCCAAACTACTTAATGTGGTTGCTGGAGAACTTCTCCACTAAATCATAAGGATAAGAATGTTGGAAGAGCTGTTCATGTCACTATACTCCTGCTATAAATGTATGGCTGGGGAAAAAACAGAGGTACATTTTCTGGGACATACAGAGGGTATCAAATGTGAATGGACTATTTAAGAGCTCTATTTTATAAGGGTGGCCTTTTTGAAGATGCTAAACTATGTAGTCTGGCCTATGTAGTCTGTTCATGGTCTGGCCTTTCTAGCAATGCAGTAAAGAATCTACCTGCAGTTCAGGAGACTTGAGTTCAATCCCCGGGTTGGGAAGATCTCCTGGAGAAGGAAATGGCAACCCACTCCAGTATTCTTGCCTGGGAAATCCCATAGACAAAAGGGGATTTTATATGCAAAGAAATCCTATGGCAGGTTACAGTCCATGGGCTTGCAAAGAATTGAACATGACTTAGCAACTAAATAACAACTACAATATATGAGCATACTTTTCAGGCCTATACTTAAATATCCTGGAGGAAAATATCTTCTTATGTTTTTTTCAGTACAGATTTGTAAATTTATGATGGAAATGACTGTTACTAAGCCCTAATCAGAATGCTGCCTGTGATCTACAGAAGCCAAGATATTTGCTGTTGGTTTACAGAGCTGAGAAAAGAGAACTTTCAAGATGTAGTGGTAGCTGGGCTCTGTTCATTCCCTAAGGAGGGAAACAATTATTGCAAAAATCCTTAATTAGTGAGAAAGTAACTTGGGGCCAGATAAAATGAGAGGGAGACCTTATCAATATTAGGGTCATATCCAGAGACAATCTTTTGATCTTTCTTTTTAAAAAATATATAATATGTATTCTTTAACTTGTGTGTGTGTGTGTGTGTGTGTGTGTGTGTATTTATGGATCTTTCTTTAAAAACACATCAGATTTTTCTGTTTAGATTTGTTTAATAGTTGCAGGAGGATTCCTTTTAGATTTGGTCAGTGTCCAGTTAGTATAAATGTGCATGTTTCTAAAGGACAAAGAAAATTTTGTCTTCAGTTCTGATAAACTACATCTTCAAAGACAAAATTTATTTGTGTTGCTTATACAGTTCTTTGAGTATTTAAAAATTTTTTCTTCCAATTCATACCCTGCCTTTTCTTCTATTTTCTCTGATTACTATCTTCCCATAGAATTTGCAGAACAAAATAACTCTGCAATTATAGGTTGTAACTGCTCAATAATTGCAAGCACGGTACTTGAGTGCTTCACACAACGGGTTGGTACAAAAACAGGACCCCTTCAGGTCATCTCTGCTGGAGATATTTTTCATCAGAGAGATGCAAATACAGTCATCTGGAAATTTTCTTTTTTAATTAATTCAAAGGATGTTAGATGAGAATGGCCAAAATCTTATGATCCACAACATAGTAGAAAATGAGAACAACTGAGTACAAAACACACAGAAACAGCACTTGATTCATGCTAAAATGAAGGAAGGTTTTTGGGAAGGAGACCAAAGAGCACAGGGTAAGTCAATTCTTGTTTGACAATCTGATTACTAAGAAATAAGAGGAAGTGAACAGCCTGTTGGGCTTCCCTGGTAGCTCATACTGTAAAGAATCCGCCTGCAATGTGGGAGACCTGGGTTCGATCTCTGGGTTGGGAAGATCCCCTGGAGAAGGAAATGGCAACCCACTCCAGTATTCTTGCCTGGAGAATCCCCATGGATAGAGGAGCCTGGAGGGCTATAGTCCATGGGGTTGCAAAGAGTCAGACATGACTGAGCAACTAAGCACAGCACAGCAAACAGCCTGTTGGATTAAAGGGCTGGTGGGGACTAGTAAGCTGCTCTCTGAGTGTAGTTGCCAAGGTGGTAATAAAACCCTTGAGATGCACAGAGAGATGGGCATGGATCTTCGAGCAGGAGAGACAGTAATAAAAATGGAAGTGAGTGTTGGCAAATATTTTCCTGCAACCTTGAAGAAGCTCTGCTCTTTGTAACTAATGAGTAATGTGTTAATGTTTATAAAGCTGTCGTTGTTGTTCAGTCGCTAAGTTGTGTTTGGCTCGTTTGTGACTCCATGTACTGTAGCCTGCCAGGCTCCTTTGTCCATGGGATTTCCCAGGCAAGAATACTGGAGTGTGTTGCCATTCTCTCCTCCAGGGGATCTTCCCAGCCCAAGGACCCTGCACAGGCAGGCAGATTCTCTATCAGTGAGCCACCAAGGAAGCCACTTATAAAGCTGAGCTCAAGGTAAATGTTATTTTCCTTGTATAATAAGATACTGTAAAAGATGTGGCTAGAAAACAAAACATCACTAAGAAAAGGACTAGAAAAACTTGAGGTGGGTAAGATTTCAGACATATCTACACTTTTGTTGAAAATCTCCAAATTTAGTAGTTTAATAATGATAAGGCTATAATACCAAGTATTTAGAATGACTGTAGATCAGTTGAGTTATCAAGTCTGAGAAGAAATGAAATTAGAAAATACTTTGAGATGAATAAAAATAAAATGCAACATAGCAAAACTTACAGACTGCAGTTAAAGCAATATTTATGGGGAAAAGTATAGCTGCTGATCACTGTATTTTTTAAAAGAATATAGACATCAAATTATTAATCTAAACTTTCATCTTGAGAAACTACAAAATGGAGATCAAATTAAGCTCAAAGGGCTTCCCTGGTGGCTCAGATGGTAAAGAATCTGCCTGCAGTGAAGGAGACCTGAGTTTGTTTCCTGGGTTGGGAAGATCCCCTGGAGAAGAGAATGGCTTATTCCAGTATTCTTGCCTAGAGAGTTTCATGGACAGAGGAGCCCAGCAGGCTATAGTCCACAGGGTTTCAAAGAGTTGGACACATCTGAGTGACTAACACACATATCAAGTATGGAAATAATGAAGATTAGAGCAGAAACAGATTAAATAGCAAATAAAAATATGACAGAGGAAGTCATTCAATAAATATAGTTGAGCATATTTATGTGCCAGGCATTGTACTAAGTATAGCAAATATCATGTCTTTCTCATCCCCATGACTGTGGGTTGCTTGTGGGAAAGAGTTTGAGTGGATTGCCTCTGTGGCCTCTACAGGGGTTTGTAGGTAGTACCCAGTACTAGTTGTTGAATGTTGGTCCATTTGAATAATTAGAACTTGCACATCCTTATGTCAACAAAGCTCAGAGGTTCCTACAGTTCACTGTGCCTCCTTGTGTAATAACATCACTAGCTAGAAATTACTGAATATTTTCAGAGAGGTACACTCTACCTTATCATTGATGTTCACAGAAATTCTGTAAAAAGTGTGATTTCCTCTTTATAAATGAGGAAACTGAATGCTGAATTGTCACACACAGTACTGTGTGGTAGAGGGGAGTTTTGAACTGAAGTCTACAGTGCTCTTCTCACCATACCATTGTGAGCAGTAATATAAAGCCTCACTTGAATTGGACTGAATATTACATGAAAGCAAGGTGCTAAGGAGTCCATGTCTCAATGTGCTGAACTCTGACCTCTGAGAGCAGTGACCCTTGGACACACTATCCAAGAGGTGAGTCTGGGAATGTCCTCGTCCAGTAGCTGCTGCCTTTCATGGAAAGTGAGCTTTCAGATTTCAATGCTGAGAGCTATGGAAGGCCTTCCCAAATTGATTTTTTTTTTTTTCCTATGATGGCTTTTGTACCCTTTAGCAACCCAGGCTTATTTTTTGATTGAACTAGACCCCAGTAATTTCCAGACTAAATGGATTTCAGAAGTTCCAAAAGGCTGAACTCTTTGAAAAATACACAGCCTACATGTGGTCACAGAAGGAACCTTCCTCTTGAGCCAACTGCATTCTGAATATTGAAATGTCATTTTTATCACTAATGCAGTTTTTCCAGATGGATTCTTTTTCAGGTTTGCTCGATATTCGCAGAAGGATAAGTTCTTGTTATTAAAAAATTTCTTGGAGTTTGAAATAAACTAAAATTAGAAATAATGTTCTTTGAGAGGAAATGTGAATTACGATGCCTCAAATTTCACTTATTCCTGATGCAGTTTTCCCTGAGAATGTTGTCAGCACTGCACTGGCCACCTGATGCAAAGAACTGACTCATTTAAAAAGACCCTGATGCTGGGAAAGATTGAAGGTGGGAGGAGAAGGGGATGGCAGGGGATGAGATGGTTGGATGGCATCACCAACTCAATGGACGTGAGTTTGAGTAAACTCTGGGAGTTGGTGATGGACAGGGAGGCCTGACGTGCTGCAGTCCATGGGGTCTCAAAGAATCGGACACAACTGAGCAACTGAACTGAACTGTATTAAGCAGGGAAAAAATGCTTAGTAATCTCCACAAAGTTAATTCCATAGGGGACAGTAAGTACATCCATTTAGTCTAATAACTACAGCACATGGTAGTTACCTGAAGTAAGCACATTTTCCACCTGGAAGGCAAATTTGAAGGCTAAATTCTGCATTTTATCTTGTTGATGTCACATTTTATAGTGTCCCTGTGATCTAATTATCAAGTTGCAGGGTTTTGTTTTTTAACTTCTTAATCGAGGCATTATATGTGTGTATATATATTATATTGTATATGTGTGTGTGTATATATATATATAGTTAAGCATATAAATCTTCTGTGAAAGATCCAATAAATGTTACCATATGTATACATCTGTGTGACCACCATCCAGATCAAGATGTAGAACATTTTCAGCACCTCCAGAAAGTCCTCTTGTGCTTCCTTTTAGCCAATAGCCTCTTCAGAGATGACCACATTCTAACTTTTGTCACTATTATTAATATTTGTTTTGCTTGTCCATAAGCTTTGTAACCATGAAATCAGTGTGTACCCTTTGGTTTCCAGTTTATTTTGTTCAGCGTTTCTCTGTGAGTTTCATGCATGTTGCATGTAGCACTAGATCATTCTTTTTTTTTTTTCTGTGTGGTATTCCATGTACCACACTTCCTTTGAAGAATCATAGTCAAGATGACCATAAATTTACTCAGCAAAATAGGCAAAGAACCTATCTATCAGAGGAAGGTATAGTAGATTAACAAAAAAAATCCTGTGATCTTATCTCATCCTACAGGGAGGGAGGGAAGGAGAGAGGGAGGGAGAGAGAAAGTGCCATCATCTAGTCAGAAAACGTTCATCTCACATGAGCAGACTAGTCAGCCTTTTATTGGGTCTGGGCAGTTTTACTTCTCAACTGCCTCTACAATGGTTTGCACTATTCAGGAATTCCTAATAAGATGATATTGTTAATTGACATGCATGGAAGAACATATTCCTTTTTGGTTCATAGTAAAGTATATTTAGTCATGTAAATAGTGTCATCTTCAAGGAGAGGCAGTTTCTAGGAGCAGCACACTTGGGACAAGCGTTGATGGCAGCCTGAGTCATGTTGGTGCTCAGTACAGACAGCAGCGTGTGGAGTGTCTTCAGTACACTCCGTCCATGAGACTATGAGGACCGAGAGAAAGCAGGCTCTTTAGGTAGTGCTCACCATAGATGTGAAAGAGCAGAACAAAGTGAGATGGGTGAGGAATTTTAATGGAATAAAACTTGAGACTCTGGTGGTTTTATGTGGAAATACAACAGTATGGGGCATCTGAACACATACCACATTTACCAGGGTGTGGCGATGAATAGAGCCATGGGAGCCTAGATTGTCTTTCAGCGTTTGAGGCTCTTCTATGATCTTGTAGGGGACTGAGGCATTCTGAGATAATTCCAGCATAAAGTGTACAAAGCTCCAGACCTTATTATCAGTTGTATTGTCTTGGGCCAGCCATCTGAATGGTCAGGACACCTAAAATCTGAGAGGCATTTGATAAGATAATAAAAAAGGTAAATGATATAGAATTCGTATATCATGAAAGGAAGAGTTTGAGGAGAGAGCATAACTTTTAAACTATTTCGGCTTCATCATTCCAGGTATATCATTAAAATAAATATGTATTTTGTCTATAGTTCATTTATTCATTCATTCAGTTAGCTTTTGTTACCTCCTACAATGTGCGGGGATACTTAACAGGCAGCAATGCCCATTGTCATTGAGCCTACACTGAATCTTTTCCAAGGACATTTTGTCCTACAGCTGTTTTTGCTGCTTGAACTTTCAAGTTTGTGACTATATTTACAGTTTCCTTTTTGCCTTTGACATTTGTACTTCTCAACTCAATGCTTGAGTAACTTTTCATGCCCTTTACATATCCTGCAGCTAATAACTATGCTGCATACCTAAGAAAAAGGAAAGAATCTTGATTTGGGAATTTGTTGAGAATTATGAGCCAAAAGCTTCTACATCCTGACTATGCATTTTCTGAGCATGGTTTACAAAGGAAAACCATCTGGGTTTGTTTGGATGTGGAAGAAAGAGAAAAGTAGGCATCTGCTGGAACTTTGGGCTATCTGTAATGAAGTTCCTTTACTATCAAGGGGGAATTTGTTTTTTTTTCATCCTTTAGCTTCAGATGGTCTGAGAAATGTTTCTGTCATGTAAGCTGCTCATGTCAGTGCTATGACAAACCTAGGCAGCATATTAAAAAGCAGGAAATCACTTTGCCAAAAAAGGTCTGTATAGTCACAGCTATGTTTTCTAGTAGTCATGTGTGGATGAGTCAGGTGGGTGAGATTTGGACCATAAAGAAAGCTGAGCACCAAAGAATTGATGCTTTTGAATCGTGGTGCTAGAGAAGACTCTTGAGAGTCCCTTGGACTGCAAGGAGATCAAACCAGTCAATCCTAAAAGAAATCAGTCCTGAACATTCTTTGGAAGGACTGATGCTGAAGCTCCAAATACTTTGGCCACCTGAGGTGAAGAGTTGACTCATTGGAAAATACTCTGATGCTGGGAAACTTTGAAAGCAAAAAGAGAAGAGGGCAAAAGAGGATGATATGGTTGGATGGCATCACTGACTCAGTGGACATGAGTTTGAGCAAACTCTGGGAGATGGTGATGGACAGGGAAGACTGGCATGCTGCAATTCATGGGATTGCAAACAGTCAGACATGACTTCAGTTAAGTTCGGTTCAGTCGCTCAGTCGTGTCCAACTCTTTGTGACCCCATGATTGCAGCACGCCAGGCCTCCCTGTCTATTACCAACTCCCGAAGTTCACCCAGACTCACGTCCATCGAGTCAGTGATGCCATCCAGCCATCTCATCCTCTGTCGTCCCCTTCTCCTCCTGCCCCCAATCCCTCCCAGCAGAGTTTTTCCAATGAGTCAACTCTTTGCATGAGGTGGCCAAAGTACTGGAGTTTCAGCTTCAGCATCATTCCTTCCAAAGAAATCCCAGGGCTGATCTCCTTCAGAATGGACTGGTTGGATCTCCTTGCAGTCCAAGGGGCTCTCAAGAGTCTTCTCCAACACCACAGTTCAAAAGCATCAATTCTTCGGTGCTCAGCCTTCTTCACAGTCCAACTCTCACATCCATACATGACCACTGGAAAAACCATAGCCTTGACTAGATGAACCTTTGTTGGCAAAGTAATGTCTCTGCTTTTGAATATGCTATCTAGGTTGGTCATAACTTTCCTTCCAAGGAGTAAGCGTCTTTTGATTTCATGGCTGCAGTCACCATCTGCAGTGATTTTGGAGCCCAAAACTTCAAGTCTGACATGGTTTCCACTGTTTCCCCATCTATTTCCCATGAAGTGATGGGACCAGATGCCATGATCTTCATTTTCTGAATGTTGAGCTTTAAGCCAACTTTTTCACTCTCCACTTGCACTTTCATCAAGAGGCATTTTAGTTCCTCTTCACTTTCGGCCATAAGGGTGGTGTCATCTGCATATCTGAGGTTATTGATATTTCTCCCAGCAATCTTGATTCCAGTTTGTGTTTCTTCCAGTCCAGCGTTTCTCATGATGTACTCTGCATATAAGTTAAATAAGCAGGGTGACAATATACAGCCTTGACATACTCCTTTTCCTATTTGGAACCAGTCTGTTGTTCCATGTCCAGTTCTAACTGTTGCTTCCTGACCAGCATACAAATTTCTCAAGAGGCAGGTCATGTGGTCTGGTATTCCCATCTCTTTTAGAATTTTCCACAGTTTATTGTGATCCACATAGTCAAAGGCTTTGGCATAGTCAATAAAGCAGAAATAGATGTTTTTCTGGAACTCTCTTGCTTTTTCCATGATCCAGTGGATGTTGGCAATTTGATCTCTGGTTCCCCTGCCTTTTCTAAAACCGGCTTGAACATCAGGAAGTTCATGGTTCACATATTGCTGAAGCCTGGTTTGGAGAATTTTGAGCATTACTTTACTAGTGTGTGAAGTGAAGTGAAGTTGCTCAGTCGTGTCTGACTCTTGGTGACCTCATAGACTGTAGCCTACCAGGCTCCTCCGTCCATGGGATTTTCCAGGCAATAGTACTGGAGTGGATTGCCATTTCCTTCTCCAGGTACTAGTGTGTGAGATGAGTGCAATTGTGCGGTCATTTGAGCATTCTTTGGCATTGCCTTTCTTTGGGATTGGAATGAAAACTGACCTTTTCCAGTCCTGTGGCCACTGCTGAGTTTTCCAAATTTGCTGGCATATTGAGTGCAGCACTTTCACAGCATCATCTTTCAGGATTTGAAAGAGCTCAACTGGAATTCCATCACCTCCACTAGCTTTGTTCGTAGTGATGCTTTCCAAGGCCCACTTGACTTCACATTCCAGGATGTCTGGCTCTAGGTCAGTGATCACACCATTGTGATTATCTCGGTCGTGAAGATCTTTTTTGTACAGTTTTTCTGTGTATTCTTGCCATCTCTTCTTAATATCTTCTGCTTCTGTTAGGTCCATACCATTTCTGTCCTTTATCAAGCCCATCTTTGCATGAAATGTTCCCTTGGTATCTCTAATTTTCTTGAAGAGATCTCTAATCATTCCTATTCTGTTGTTTTCCTCTATTTCTTTGCATTGATCGCTGAGGAAGGCTTTCTTATCTCTTCTTACTATTCTTTGGAACTCTGCATTCAGATTCTTATATCTTTCCTTTTCTCCTTTGCTTTTCGCTTTTCTTCTTTTCACAGCTATTTGTAAGGCCTCCCCAGACAGCCATTTTGCATTTCTTTTCCATGAGGATGGTCTTGATCCCTGTCTCCTGTACGATGTCACGAACCTCATTCCATAGTTCATCAGGCACTCTATCTATCAGATCTAGGCCCTTAAATCTATTTCTCACTTCCACTGTATCATCATAAGGGATTTGATTTAGGTCATACCTGAATGGTCTAGTGGTTTTGCCTACTTTCTTTAATTTAAGTCTGAATTTGGCAATAAGGAGTTCATGATCTGAGCCACAGTCAGCTCCTGGTCTTGTTTTTGTTGACTGTATAGAGCTTCTCCATCTTTGGCTACAAATAATATAATCAATCTGATTTTGGTGTTGACCATCTGGTGATGTCCAAGTGTAGAGTCTTCTCTTGTGTTGTTGAAAGAGAGTGTTTGTTATGACCAGTGCATTTTCTTGGCAAAACTCTATTAGTCTTTGCCCTGCTTCACTCCATATTCCAAGGCCAAATTTGCCTGTTACTCCAGGTGTTTCTTGACTTCCTACTTTTGCATTCCAGTCCCCTATAATGAAAAGGACATCCTTTTGGGGTGTTAGTTTTAAAAGGTCTTGTAGGTCTTCATAGAACCGTTCAACTTCCGCTTCTTCAGACATGACTTAGTGCCTGTAAAACAACAGTGCCCAGGACAGGAAGTTCAGTAAGAGATGTCACTCAGGAGATGAATTGGGTTCACTCTTGATTGAGAAAAAAGGACCAAAGAAAAGGAATGAAGGAGATAAAGTGGACCAAGAAAACAAATCCAGAAGGAGAGAAAGCATTTAACCCTAGCTGAGCTGACAATATTACACCCAGGCTCTCATTTTTTGATCACTTACTGTTTGTCAGAGCCTCTGTAGCTCCCCAGGGCTGGCAGTGTCTAATTCAAGTGTTCCAGCAATCCCATCAGATATCTATTATTGATTTTAACATGTTAAGAAAAGGAGACTGAAGATCAGATGCTTTGTCTAGATCACCCAAATGACATGCCACAAATCTGGGATTTGAACTCTGGCATGAATGGCCCCAGGAGCTATGAATCTAACCAACTGGCATGCTGTCCCTGAATTCAGATGTGCACAGCAGTAAGGGGCAGCTTGCAGCAGGCAGCAGTGAGCAGTAGCTGGAAGCAGGGTCTTAGTTTTCCAGACTTGGAGTCCTAACCACCCGACCACAGGGGCCAGCAGTTAGGGCCAAGGCCCGTAGTCTTGCCTGCCTAGTCAAGAACAAATTCAGGCCAAGAGACAGAAGGTAAAGAGTAAAGGAAAAAGTTTATTGAAAAGTACATGCAGAAAGGCGCTTCAGTGAGCTCAGAGAGAGAGTTGTGCCTTTGGGGAAATATAAATCCTTTATAAGGGGGCAGCTCTCCAGGTCTTTGTCTTCCCTCAGGCAAGTCACCTTCCTTTGTTACCTGCTGGTAAATTTGTCTCAGGACCCTCCCTTGGGGTGTGCCTGCATACTTTAGCCAAAATGGATCTCAGAGTAAAGGCTTCTGGGAGGAGCAAGACTCATTATGACCTGGAATTATCCTCTGACTTTTGACTCCAAAGAGCCTTTCTGTGCATGTGTAGTGTCTCCCTTATCTTTTACTCAGGTTTTTTTTCTGTCTCTTTGTCCTTGCCATGATTATTCCCTTGATGTGTTAACAAGAGACAAAGACTGGCTATTTACCCTGTTTTTGTTGTTACTTGCAAATGTAAATACAAATAGGGGCGAGCTGTGAATTCCTCAACTGGAGCCTACCTAGCTCTTGTCTCAAGAAATGCAAAGAGGAAGCTGGTGGATTGTTAAAGTCCAGCCTCAGTTCAGTTCAGTTGCTCAGTCGTGACTCTGTGACCCCATGGACTGCAGCACAGCCAGGCCTCCCTGTCCGTCATCAACTCCCAGAGTCCACCCAAACCCATGTCCATTGAGTCAGTGATGCCATCCAACCATCTCATCCTCTGTCGTCCCCTTCTCCTCCTGCCTTCAATTTTTCCCAGCATCAGGGTCTTTTCAAATGAGTCAGCTCTTCGCATCAGGTGGCCAAAGTATTGGAGTTTCAGCTTCAACATCAGTCCAGCCTGGAGCCCATCTATTTCCTAGCTCATCCCCATCTCTATCTGTAGGTTGAGATAATGAAAGGAGTGTAGGACAGAGTGCTGTTCACTAGGAGGTGAAAGTAATCAGAGGCTAAGTCTGGAGACAGAAGGATGTGTCCTTGAGTTTAATAAAACTGGGTTCTCTTCTAACCTCAGAATGCTCTAATGCTTCAAGTGGCTCTATACATGGAGGAGTGGTGTTGGAAATGCTCTCAAAATGGTGTCACAGGAATACAACAGACAATTGAAAAAGGTAGTCTTTACTTTTGTAGAAGGATATGCTACAGTCAAAGGTTTGGGAGCAAGCACAGGAAGCAGGAAATCCACTCCATTTTTATTCCTAAAATGCAGATTCTCTCCTCTGGCTCCTCATAGGCTAAGTCACGGAGTTCCAATCTTCCCAGATATTATCTAAGTTTTTGATTGGACTATTTATATTAACTATTTTCCCTACACTTTTAGTTTTTTGTGTGCATGTCCAGGACAAAGCCCGTGAAATTAGCCCACCAAAACATTCTTCTGAGGAAGGAGAATTAGGAAGTGAAAAGACTAAAGGATTGGCATCTAGCCACCATTTTAGGAATCTTATTTATAAGCCAACTATGTATCTTTTTGTTTAACTATTCCAAGAATGAATCACTTCTTTATTTCTTATAACTTCTCCTTTGATAGAAAAGATCATATCCTTCTTAAAGTGGGAATCACTGCCTGTCAAACCTGGATGTGTCCTTTATGGAACCGTGATTGTCTTGTCTTCATTTGTCAATCACTCTGGAACTAAACCAGAACCTCTGCAACTGGGAGAGCTCATTAACCTTCCATAAACTCTCTTCTCATAATGTCTCATCTGCATCTCCCCCATGCTGCTGTGAAGTATGACGCAGATGTGATTACTTGGTGTTTCCAGGTAAGGAGCCTGGACTGCAGGAAACTACATGGAATCTGGACTACCTGGGTCCCTGCCCTCTCCCTGTGCTCCAGGCTGATTCAGTTGTTTGGGCTTCTGTCCGTGTCGTCCTAGATCAGAGAACTAGTGCTAGTTCTTGTCAGAATTTAAATTAAATTTCAAAGAATTCTCAGGATTGCTTTCTTTTTCTTTTTTTAAGGAAAATGGTCTCAAAGACTTGATGTAATCAGTCATTCGAGTCCTTCCTGCTCTAGAGCCAATTCCACAAGCTGTTTCTGGGAAATGTGGAGCAGCAGCTCACCCAGGCCTGCTGAAGCCTGCGGGGTGGGCAGAGCAACCAAGGGCCGCATTAGTGATTCTGGAACCATTAAGAAGGACTGTGCAACCTTCACAACTGGCTCCATCCATGCTACTTGGGCTCTATTGTATTGCTTTCTAAAAACCATTAGCTTTATTATGCCAGGCATTATGCTGTGTGCCAGGGTTTTAGAGTTAAATGAAACTCTGTCCTTATCTTCAAAGCAATCATAGCTCAAATGAAGTGTGTATTGGTGGGGGGGGGGGGGGGGGGGGGTAAACATGTTAAGACTTAATATCTATAAGTCATGCTTAAGCATGAGACCAACTGCATGAATAGTGTGCTGCAGGATTTCTGAGGAAGAAAGAATTGATTGTGCTTGGGTAAGGAGAATGAGTGGGGGAGGCTGTTTGAGTTGGGCTTTGGGGCCCCAGGAGAATTTTACAGCAGAAACATTATGAGCAAAAGTGAGAAAATGTAAGAATAGTTTGAAAATAATAATTCCAAAGAGAGTTCTGTGATTTTAATTACTTCCTTAAAGCCTTATCCACTTACTTGTTTATTCAGCAAATATTTGCTGGGTTGCTACCTGTGCCAGGGCCTGGCTCAGCTGTAAGGATGCCGCAGTGGCTAAGAGCAGCCAGGTCCCTACCCTGTGGGAGGCAAGAGGCTCATGGAGGGAGGCAAAAGCGAATTGGCTCACTTCACAGGGATTTCTTTGGTAATAATAATGGTAAGGAGAAGTTTAAAAGGGCCAGAGAGGAAATGGCAACCCACTCCAGTATCCTTGCCTGGAGAATCCTGTGGATGGGGGAGCCTGGCAGGCTACAGTCCCTGGCGTCACAAAGAGTTGGACACAACTTAGCAACTACACACACACACACACACACACAGAAGTAAAAGGGCATCACAAATGTGCCTGAAAAAGAGGCCAGAGCTTGACTTTGGATACTGAGGAGGCAGTCAGGATGGGTTTCTTTAAGGAAGTAATGTTTTAAGTTGGAATCCAGAAGATGATTAGGAATTAAGCGAAGGGGGAAAGCATTCCCAACATAGGAAGTCATTATGGGCTGAATTGTATCCCCCTACCCCATTTATACGTTGAAAGCCTAAACTCAATACCTCAGAATGTGACTGAATTCAGACCTGGAGCCTTTAAAGGGGTGATTAAGTTAAAATGGGGCCATTAGAATGAGCACTAATCCAATCCGACAGGTGTTATTCTAAGCAGAGGAAATTGTGATATGCCAAAAGATACCAGGGGTGCACGGGCACGGAGGAAGGACCCTGTGAGAACACCGCAGGAAGACAGTCACTTGAAAGTCAAGGACAGAGGCCTCAGGAAATCAACACTGCCAACACCTTGACGTTGGACTTACAGCCCCCAGAACTGTGAGACACATTGCTGTTGCTGAAGTCACCAAAAATAGGTGGCATTTTGCTTTGGCAGTTCTAGCAGCTAATGCAGGGGTAGGATGTGCCGAGGCCATCGAGTGTGCAGGAGCCCTGTTGAGGACTGGAACGGCGGCAGTGTGGCTGACGGCACTTCCCCTGCTGACCTGGTTAAGTCTGTCCCCTGTCCCTGGAGCTCGGAGTGGTCTCCCTGTAAGGCAAAGGTCTTGCGCTGATTGACTATCTTTGGGGTCCCTCCTGGGCCTGTGATGCTGTAAATTCAATGTATAAATCCATATAATCCTGGAACCTTAGAGAATAAATGGGCAAGGTGATTATTTAGGAAACTTTCAAAACATTCGTTTTTTTCCCCCTCAGTTTTATTGAGGTATAATTGACAAATAAAATGATATACTTTCAAGTGTACAGGGTGATGATTTAACACACATATACTTTGTGAAATGCTTACCACAATCAGGTTAATTGTCACATGCAGTGTTTCACATGGTTACTACTCCCACCCTTTTGGTGTGTGTGTGGTGAGAGCACTTACTGCTTTCTTAGCAAATTTTAAGTATGTATTATTATTAACTGTAGTCACCCTGCTGTACTCTAGATTTCCAGAACTTATTCATCTTATAACTAAAGGATTGTACCCTTTCACAAGCATCTCCCCATTTCCCCCAACCTCCAGCTTCTGATAACCACTGTTCTGTTCTTTACTTTTTGTTTCTCTGTGTTTGCCTTTTTTTTTTTGCAGGGGCTGGGGGTGGGAGGTTACACATGTAAGTGAGATCACAGGCTATTTGTCTTTTCCTATCTGACTTATTTTGCTTAGCATGATGTCCTCTCAATGCATCCACTTTGTGGCAAGTGGACTTCCTTCTTTATTGTGGCTGAATAACATTTCATTCTCTCTCCCTCTCCCTCTCTCTCCTACCCCCTTTGTTTACATCTTCTGTATCCATTCATCTGTTAACAGACACTTAAAGCTGTTTCTATGTGTTGGCTTTGTGATAATGCTTCATTGAATGTGGGGTGCAGATACCTCTTTGAGATACTGATTTCATTTCCTTCAGAAATGCACCTCAAAGAGAGACTACCAGGTCAAATATAGTTTCATTTTAAAACTTTAGAGCAGCCTTCATACTGTTTTCCATAAAGGCTATACCAATTTACGTTCACATCAACAATCCAAAAAGTCTCCCTTTTCTCCCCATCCTTGTCAACAATTTATCTTTTGTCTTTTTCATAAGAGTCATTCTAACAGATCTGAGGTGATAACTCATTGTGGTTTTGTTGAGGTCCTTTAATGGACCAGAACCTGGTGGTCTAGAGTCGATGATAAGAAAGTAAAGGAGAGAGAAAGAGGCTGATATTCCTTGGTTTACGCAGAAAACCAGTAAAGCCCCTGAACGGGACTTGCTCTGTTCACGAAGGCCTCAGGCGCCCTCTCGATGAGGTGAAGGCGCAGAGTGCATTCTCAAGAGGGTCTTAGAAGCCCCGGTAGGAAAGTGAACTCAGAGAGCCTCCGCACTCCAGGGGATCAGCCTGAAAAAGAGAGAGAGGGAGAGAGGGAGAGAGGGAGGGGTAGAGAGGGAGAGAGAGAGAGAGAGAGAGAGAGACACCCAGGGACCAGAGCTCTGTAGGAGCAAAGGTGTTTTAATCAACATGGTGTGGGCATATATACTGTCTTACAAGGAAGTTATTCTCAGCAAAGATAAAGATTAAAATTCCAGACTTACAAAACATAGGCGATCCATATTAAAGAAAGAGAGAGTTGTAAACAATCACTTTTACCGTATGGTTCACAAGAAGGAAGAGGGTACTTATCACCATATAGAAAAACTAAAGAAGGAAATTCCTGGATTCCTCAGCCCCCTGGAGAGGCTTGCCTCTCCTCCTAGGAACAGAGGATTCCTGACAGATCCAAAACAGCACTCAGGAAGCCTCCTGTTAAATGCTTCCTGACGTGGTTTGATTTCCATTTCCCTGATAATTAGTGATGTTGAGCATCTTTTCATGTATGCATTGGTCATTAGAATATCTTCTTTGGGAAAAAGTCTACTTGGGTCCTTTGCCCATTTTTATATTGAAATATATTCTTTGTCTACTGTTGGATTGTATAAGTTTGTTATGTATTTTGGATATTAACCCACCATTAGATGTATGGCTTGAATATATTTTTTCCTATTTCATGGGTTACCTTTCTATTTTGTCAGTTTTTTCTTTTGCTTTATGCAGAAGCTTTTTAGTTTAGTGTGCTTTCCATTCCCTGTGCTTTTTGGTGTCATATCAAAAAAATTATTGCCATGGCCTATGTCAAGAAGATTTTCCCTGCTTTCTTCTAAGAGTTTTTCAGTTTCAAGTCCTACACAGTAGTTCCCCATTATCCACAGGGCTGTGTTTTAAGATCCGTAGTGAATGCCTAAAACCACAGATAGTATTAAACTCTATATATGCTATGTTTCTTCCTATATATAGATGTCTATAATAAAATTTAATTTATAAATTAAGCACAGTAAGAGATTAACAACAATTATAACAAATAGAAAAATTATAGCCATATACTAGAATAAATGTTATGTGAGTATTATTTCTCTTTCTCTAAATATCTTATTGTACTCTTCTTCTTGTGATGATGTGGGATGACAAAATGCCTATGTGATGAGATAAAATGAGATGAACGATGTAGGCATTGTGATACAGTATTAAACTACTATTCACCTTCTGACAA
Organism: Bubalus bubalis; assembly: GCF_019923935.1. Lineage (NCBI taxonomy): Eukaryota > Metazoa > Chordata > Mammalia > Artiodactyla > Bovidae > Bubalus > Bubalus bubalis. The sequence continues at coordinate 63,119,718 of NC_059165.1, read as the reverse complement.
TATGTCAGAAGGAGGATCATCTGCTTCAGATGTTTTTGGATCACTGAGTCATGGTGATGTCAATGGTTAGATGTCAGGAGCAGACAGTGATGGTGGTTGGGGAGCCCGGGTAGGGATAACATGAGATTTTATCATGCTACTCAGAATAGCATGCCATTTAGAACTTATGAATTATTTCTGGAATTTTCCACTTAATATTTTTAGACTGTAGTTAACTACTGGTAACTGAACCACGGAAAGCAAAACTGTGGATGGGGAGACTACTGTGTTTAAATCTTTAATCCGTTTCAAATTCACTTTTGTGAATGGTGTAAGATAGTGGTCTAACGTCATTCTTTTGTATGTGGATACCTGGTTTTCTCAACCCTATTTTTTGACGAGATTTCCTTTTATATGTTCTTGGCACCCTTGTTCAGTATTAGTTCACCGTTTATGGGTGGCTTTTTTCCTGGGCTCTTTATTCTGTTCCATTGGTCTGTATGTCTAGTGTTATGCCAGTACTATACTGTTTTGATTACTGTAGCTTTGTAACATAGCTTAAAATCAGAAAGTGTAATGCCTCCATCTTTGTTCTTTCTGAGGACTTACTTTGGATCCTTGGAGTCTGTTCCTGGTTCCATATAAACTTTAGGATAGTTTTCTCTATGTCTGTGAAAATATCAATGGAAATTTGATTTCTTTTGTTTGTTCATTCACTCGGTCGTGTGCTGCTCTTTATGACCCCATTGACTGCAGCACACCAAGCTTCCCTATTCTTCATCATCTCCCAGAGCTTGCTTCAGCTCACGTCCATTGAGTTGGTGATGACATCCAACCATCTTGTCCTCTGTCTCCCCCTTCTCCTCCTACTTCAATCTTTCCCAGCACTAGGGTCTTTTCTAATGAGTCAGCTCTTCACATCAGGTGGCCAAAGTATTGGAGCTGCATCATCAGTCCTACTAATGAATATTCAAGATTGGTTTCCTTTAGGATTGATTGGTTTGATTTCCTTGCAGTCCAAGGGACTCTTGAGTTTTCTCCAACACCGCAGAGACTTTGATAGGGATTGAATTAAATCTTTATATTGCTTTGAGTAGGCTTCCCAAGTGGTGCTAGTGGTAAAGAACCTGCCTACCAACATGGGTGACATAAGAGACAGGGCTTCAACCCCTGGTGAGTAATGTGGACATTTTAATCATGTTAATTCTTCTAGTCCATGAATATGGGAATATCTTTCTATTTACCAATTTATATTTTCTTCAGTTTCTTTCATCAATTTCTTAATAGTTTTCAGTGTTTAGGCATTTTACCTTCTTGGTAAAATAACATTTATTTCTTAGTATTTTGCTGTTTTTGGTACTAGAGTGAATGGATTATTTTTTTAATTTCTCTTTCTGATAGTACATTGTTATTGTACAGAAATGCAACTGATTTGTGTATATTGATTTTGTACACTGCAACTTTATTATATTATTATTAGATAAAAGACACTTTTATCTGCAGCCAACAAGAGCCAACACTTGTTGGCTGTAATTTGCAAGTCTCTATTATCATGCTCGATGTCATGTTCAAGCACAGAATAGCCAAACAGTGACAGATAACAGATACATTGACACTCCCATGTCTAAGAAGGATGGAAGAATGTGTGGCACTATATTTTGAGGGGTTTAGTGGGGACAGATCTTGAAGACTTTGTGGGGAGCTGGCTGCTTAGGAAGATGAGCAACCAGGAGCTCCTGTTTCCAGACACCTTCAGGAGGTCATTTTCTGATCTTGCCTAAATCTTGTAGGCACAGGCCTGATTTCTGTCACTGCAGCCTAGCTTCCGAGTTTGTGTTTGGCTTGGGCAGACTTGCTCGGCACCTTCCCAAACTCCCAATCACCTTTCCACTCTGTCTAAATAGACTTGATATGATGAAAGACATAGACAGAGTTAAGCTATTCCCCAATGATATCAAATAAATTGGCACAATTAGGGAAACTGGGTGACTAGAATAGTGGCATAAGAGATACTTGTCCCTGTGTACCTTTTTCAGTCTTTTCACTTTATAGCCAGTGAATGTATTATTTATTCCCACAAAATGAAATTCAAAACTGATGCATAAATAAGCAAATACATAAATCATATTCCCTTGGTGGTTCTGCTGCACAGCCAGGTTTGAGAACCACTGCTTTAACTCATCATAAGGGAGGAAAGTAAACTCAAATTGCTTAGCCCATTTATCAATCTTCTAGTGTAGGCATCTGCCTTGTGTCCCCAGTGCTTAGTACAGGGCATGGATGAAGGGTACTCAGTAAATATTTGTCGAATTTAAATTGTTCTTCACTTGACCTCTATAGGAGATTGAGTTGAGTTGGCCTGATGTTCTGTGTGTGTATCGTTACCTGTCACCCATAACACTAAGGGCCACACGAAAAACTGATCTCCAAATATCTAGGTCTGAAGTGCATTTCACTGGGCTACCCCAAGGAGCAATGGAGCTCCTCCTCTAACCATTTTCAAAATTGTGACCTTTCCAAGCTGAATCTGGAAAGAATCTCAGGGCAAAAGTCAGAATTCTGTATCAACAGGACGTAATGCAAGCTTGGGAAAGTCTTCATGGAGGCAGGCACACCTTGACCTGGTCTATGAGAATGGCTAGGATTTCATAGAACCATGCTGTCACAGGAGAGGTGGATTTGGGGATTAGGAGCTATGGAAATGGGGAAGTGTAAAATGGGGAAATGCTTTCAGTGGGAAAGTGGGTAGGTGTTTAGGGGAAATTGGGAGCAGCCTAGCTCTGAGAAAGGCACACCAGGAGATGCAGGCTGGAGAGAGGAGTGGGCCAGATTGTGGGAGGCCTAATGAGAACAGTTAAAAGTATTTGATATGATACACAGAGGAAATTATAATTGTTATCTCATTAGGATTATTAAGACCTGGTTGAAGAAATACTGCAGATTATGGCTTTGTAGCCAAATCGGGCTGCTATTTTAAGAAAGAAATATGCCCCAAAGCTTGCTGCAGAAGCAGACAGTATCTGTGAAACCATGCTCTCCAGAAAAAGAATGAGTTCTGGGACAGATTCAGACAGGTTTTTGATGTTGAACCTGCTGAGAATAATGAGGAGAAGAGGTAGTGAGTGGGAAGAATAAGATAATCATTCCTTGAAGAAAGAAATATAGAAGCAGAGAAAATAACTGTTTTCTCCTCTCTGTGTGACAGGGAAAGAAAGGCTGAAAAGGGTGATGATAAAAGGTGGCCTCAGATGAAATTGAGGGTCAAGTGACAGAAATCGATTCCCTGGCAATTGTATATCCATCCTGGGCTGAGAGGCAGAGCCACCCTAGACTTTTGTTCCATATTCTCAGCTCAGTAAATCCCTTTTCCTTTTCCCTAAAGCTCTTCTTGCCAAGTCTTTTTTGGAAAGGATGGGGTGTGTTCTTCCATCTCGTCTGAAAGCTGCCAGGCATTCTGAGTGTGTGCCATGTCAGCACACCTCCCCACAGATGGCAGGGAACGCCAAACAACGTGAAAGAGTCCAAATTAATGGGAAACAGTGCAAAATAAAACACTCTGTATGTGAGCCCTATTTGCCCACAAATGGTTTGAGGGAGGAAATAGGAAAGAAATCAAGCAAAATTAACTTCTTTCAGGAAGTCAATTTCATTCTTCTAGGAGAGCAGGAGAACCTGGGGCCTACAGTCCCAGTTACACATTCCACCCCTAAAGTGGAAACATACTTGTTTTACAGGCTGAAAAGGCTTGACATGTGGGAGTTACCTTTTTGATACAATCTGATGCAAAATATCCACTGTCCAATAAGTTGCAGGTCCTTTAAATCAAGGGACATTTCTTAATAGGGTTATTTTTTTCTCCCTTTCTTATTTTTAATGTTCAGATTCCTATTAACAGCTCTTTTCAAGGGAGATGGGGATGAATTTAGAAAAGATGTTCTTCAGGGACTAGATGGAGCCCACACTGTTGCCCTGTCAGGCTTGGTGAAATTTCCCCTTAGGCTAACACATAACTAGCTTACTCCAACTTGGTTTATAGAAGGCTATGGAATGTAAATTTGTATGGGAAAAGGTCTAGGGGTGAAATTAAGTATCAAGAGAGTCCATTTGCTGTTGCAACTGGAAGATCAGCCCCAGCAGGGCTAGCACAAGGTTAATGTAAGCAAAGTACTAAGGCTGAAATTTAAGGAGGCACTCACTCTCAGGGTTATTTACATGTGGGGTAAGCTCCAGGAGCCTCCTTAAATTTTGCTCCCCATGTGCCTCACTCTAGCCCCTGCCCAGAACCTCAGTGCTCCAGTCACAGACCCCTTGACAGTTATGCTGCTGAATCACCATTTATCCAGCAGTTATGTTCCTAAATACTATTCACAAATATTGAGAAGCTTCATCTGTTTCTTAGGATCTTCCCCTGGCAAGGGCTCCAACCCTATTAACTTTCTATTTCCTTTATTGCTTAATACAGATTACCTTAAATGTCAAGAAGTTGACATTGAATGAATTGATAAAAGAAAAATAATCTTGGGGTGTTAATGATCACCTCCCAAATCTGTTTTACATTTTTGTTTTCCTGGTTTGATTTTCTATAATATGAGACCGCCTGTGATAAATTTGGATTTCAGTAGTCCCACTAGGAGGCTAGACAAAATGAGAGTAACCATGACTCATATTACTGCCCATTCATCATGCATACATTCTAGGTCAAAGCTATATGCCGTATTGAAGTGTCTTAAAGTACCCAGTAGATTTTATATTCTCAGGGTTGAGTTAGTTGGGAACCTACTATTAACCACCTAGAGAAATGGATTCTCACAATCTATGGTCCTTGATCTAGCATCTTGCTGATAAACAAGGGCATCTATATCAGCCTGCATAACAAGATTCAGATCATTTCATTTTAACCTTTTTTGTAAATCATGAGATCAGTTTTGGCCAGTACAAGCTTGAATCCAAGACAATTTTAAGACCTTGGCCAACAGAGGACATCTTCAGGTCATTTCATCCTAAGTATCAGAAAAGTTGTATCTGCATCATTCATTGCTGAATGATATGGAAATATAACTGGATATCTAGGAGGGATATTTCTTGCAAGGGCAGATCTATCAATATTTTTTTTTCAGTTTCTATTGCTTTTATGATTAGAAGATCCTTTACTGTTAAAAAACAAAATTAAAAAATCATATTGGTTTTATCCAGTGATTCAGGCATCAGGCAGCATCCAGGCTAGCAGACAGAAAGTTCCAAGGAGCTGTACAAAATGAAAGACTTATGGCAGAGGGAACAGAAACAAGGAAGACATATTAGATTTTAAAAATAAAAATAAACCCTATTGGTTACTGTAAGGTTACTTTCCTTTAGGGGGTAAGACCCCTGGAGAAGGAAATGGCAACCCACTCCAGTATCTTTGCCTGGAAAATCTCACGGACAGTGGAGCCTGGTGGGCTGCAGTCCATGGGGTCGCAAACAGTCAGGTACGACTGAGTGACTAATACTTACTTACTTATACTTAGGAGTCTATTGGACAGATACCTAACTGGTAATGATTAGATGATCCCTGATTGACTGGTTCAGAAGGGCATTTCTTGGAAAGCTGTATCTTTAAGATTTGGTTTGGTGATGTGGGGCATCCATTTGGGGCTTGTTGTCTTGTTTATAAAAATTTCCCCATCAATCAGACTCTCGGCTTTTCTGAGAGATGTGATTAAAATAATTAAGGCACTAGCTTAGCAGCTAAGCGATTCCCAGCTAACACTCTGGAGTTCTTAGAGGTTTTGCTGAATCTTTGTGTGGTGTTCACCGCTCACAACATCTCAGGTTCACATTCTTTGTGAGTCATCCTCTGTTGCTTTTCTAAGGTGCTAACCTTAGGGAGATCATTGGCTCCTATGTTCTAGACTTAGACCTGTTTGTCTTTGGAATGTTTTCTTCCCCTCTGGGTACATGGTTTCATTTAGCGTAGAGGAGAAGGTCTAAGAAACGCTCCCATTTGGCTCTGAATATCAACTTTCAAAATGGCCAACTTCTGACCATAGAGCTATTTTTAAGAAAAGTCCTTTTAAATATCTTGTCAGGTTTCAGCCAGAACAAATGTTAAATATTCCTAGAAGTACTGAATAGCCTTTTGGACAAAGAGGCATCCCCAAAGAAGATACAAAAGGAGACTGTACTCCCAGGGTTCAGAGCCATCCCCCAAAGACAGTCAAAAGAAAGGAAAACTTAGTTCCCCTGACAGCTGGCAGCAGTTGGTGGGACCCTCTCTGAAAAAGGAGTGCAGCCCACATTTTTGTCTGGCCATATTTTTAGGCCCTCAAAACTGATGGTTGATCTGCCTGTGTATGCAAGAACCAACAACTGGCACATCCCAGGCAGGCAGAAAGCCAAGCCAAGTTCTCAGGATACAAAATAAGACAGACAAGAAGGAAAGAGCTGTCCCTGGGACAGAAAGGGTCAACAACCAGTGGGTGCCCTGAAACTGAATTTGTAAGAGTCTAAATTTGTAAAGGAAGTGACAGCCTGAAATTCTGTTTCTCTCTCTCAACTGGCCACTCACTACAGAGAACCAGGAGAGCTGACCATGGTACGATTTCTCACCCTTCACTGACTTTTGCCACTGTTCCCAGGATCTCATCTGCAGGCTCCAGAGAGTAGGGTTTCAAGTAAAGAGGTAGCCCTAGTTTCTACCACAATTTGGCAAGATTTACTGCTAATTTTACTTTTGGTTTACCCTTTGCTCTTTAGGGGAGTCACTGGTAGCAGTTTACCGGAGAATCCCTCAGAGTCCCAACACCCCTGGGAGGGGCCTATATGGGGTCCCTGCTTCAGTGGTAGATATGGGGGCGTATGTAAGGATACTAACTTGGCAGACTTTTACTTGCAGTCTTGTAACCTCTTCATCATGGAAAGGTGACTCAGGTAGAGGATTAATGGGGTCTGAGGATGAAAGAGAGTTATAGGAGCCATGTCAGTCTTACGGTCTTTTGTTTTAGCTTGCCTCTTGTGTCTTTAGTTTTCATTAGCTTTTTGCAATGAATGTTTCAGTGAAGCTGTTTTGAAACTTTGAAACCTTTTGGAAGTTTTTGCATGCCAATTAAAATAGGTATCCCATTCTGTTTGTTTGATTTGGGAAACTTGCTTTCAAGTGCACCTTTAACGATCACGTTTAACTGGAACGTTCCCCGTAATGGCCATTGTCATTCTAAGTTGTCCTAGTAAGATTTGGCAGTTTTTGTAGATATCCACAGTTTCTGGGATGACAGTTCTTAAATGTAAAATAAGTAGGTGTGCCAGAAGGTGGCACATTCACTTCTTTAAAACCCGAGGATCTTATGTCTTCAGATGAACTTTGGTCTTTCAGAGCCAAATTAAAACCTCAGAGGTATTAAATACAAACAGATAAGGACAAGCCACCAGTGGCCACAAGATCTTCACATTATTAGCATTTTTGTGGAAGAAAAAACAACAGGGCCGCATCTGATAGAACTGAGACCAGGAGAACACGAAACAGTCCATAGGTATTCACCGGAAAGCCAGAGAGGCTGGTTTGAGAGCAGCTGATGAAATGAGGAGGCATTTTTCTTTCTCCAGTACTGGCTGAGTGCTAAGAGTCCACATTAAAAAGGTTTGAGGGAGCTACCTGAGTCCAGCCCCTGTGAATTCTTAAAACCAGCCAGCTGGCGCGCCCATCAGGACAGCATCCCACCCTGAGGAGTCACTGCTGGGAGTAGAATGAAAACCGAATAGGAGAGAGACGACAGGAACAAGGAGAGACAAAAGCCGGGAGGGGAGGAGCCGGGAAACCTCAGGATATGGGTTGCCCTATTTTTTAACATTACAGAACAACCACGAGGGTGCTCTGACAAGTTATAAACGCTATCCTGAAGCATGTCTCATTCTAAAAGTTCAGGAATCCAATTTCATGCAAAAGTCAGCAGCAGGAAAAATGGAAGTCAAATCCATACCAAGTTGTTATAAGATAAAAGAGAATAAGGAGAACAGCATCCCTACAGACAATGAAAGCATACCAGAAAGGTACTTTCTCAAATGAAGTAAAATCGTAGCCTATTAAATATTTTAAAACAAGCTTAAAGTGATTAAGAGAAGGGTATAAGACATGAAGGAACAGTACAAGTCAGAATTTGAAAAACTCAGAAATGAAGTGGCAAGACTCAGGAAAGGACTAAAGATAATATAAAACCTTGTGGTCTTCATATAAACGTTTTTTTAAATCAAATCACTAGAGAGATAATAGATCTAAGATCTACAGTGAGTTTTGGATACATAGGTGCCTACAGAAGTAAAACAAAATGAGCGCTAGGGAGAGTTTGGAGTTTATAATTACTACATGCCATAGCAAGGTAGATACAGTAGAACTGCAGCTAACATGGGGGAATGTGTAGAGCATGTGCAAAAATCGTTTTAATGTTTTCACTAATCATGTCATCATCAGTATTAAAATTAGTATTTGCATCAGTATGGTCATTCCAGTACTATCATATGTATAATATGTGAAAAAACAAATGAGTGATTATCGAATATTCTTATTCTATTACCCCTGCTGTTGCTGAGAACCAGGACTCTCAGTGTGAAGTTTCAAAAGGAGCCACACATATAATATAGAAAAAGTTAAATAAAAGTTTTACAGGCTTAAATTTGAATTCTAAGTAGCAAAATGAACTCATGAAGCCCATGTATGTGTGTGCGCATATTTCCTAGTCCTGTGTACCTTTTAAAAGCCTAGAGATAATTGAAATACAACTTTTCTCTAAAAGTAACTTGGGCTTCGTAAAGAGATACCTGATTCTAGATCTGGAGCAGGAAAGCTAAGATGGGCATGGGCCAGCCTGTTTCACACCCAGAGGGGGCGGCTTGGAAGCTGCCAAATCCTACTTGGGTCATGACAAAAGGACTCTCCAGGGAACTCAGCAAGGGTCCCACTGGCTAAAGGTGAGACAAATTGTGTTTCAGTAATGATGAAAATCGCAGTGGGTTGAAAGCCAATGAGTTCAGTTCAGTTCAGTCACTCAGTCGTGTCCAGCTCTTTGCAACCCCAAGGACTACAGCGTGCCAGGCTTCCCTGTCTATCATCAACTCCTGGAGCTTGCTCAAACTCATGTCCATTGAAGCCCAATAAATGTATTTAAACCCATGATTTTATAGCATTAAAAAAAATCACCATCAGAGAATGACAGGAAACCACTTCATTGTCTTGAAAACCAGTAAATAAATGAAAAGAACCAAGCATCTTCCTAGCTTTCCTGTATGAACTGTATCGCAAGTGGTCAAAGAGTAGAAGAGGACAGGTTGAATATAAAATATTTCAACAAATAAACTAATGAAATGTCTGATTTTTTTTTTTTTTTTTTAATGTTTGATGGCTATCAGCTTTTAAGCTTCATTCTTCTTTGACCTTTTGCCCCACACCTGGGCAAGCTGTTAAGACTGGATGTTCTCTCCTTTGGCACCTATTGAAAGTTCAAACCACACAAGTCCTATCCAGGCACAGAAACCCTTACCTCAGTCTCACCTTCTAATCAAAATAAAAACCCTAAGCCAGTGTCCTTTCTTTGGTCTCTCAAGTCATTTTTTGGGTTAGCTGAGAAAATCAGTCATGCTCTTCTAGAAGCTTCATTATATAAATAATAAGCCTTTTATTCCCTCTTGGTGTGTGCATGTGTCTGTGTGAGTGTGTGTGTCTGTGTGAGTGTGTTTGTATGTGTGTAATATATTATCAGTCTTGACATCCAAACCAGTTTTGGATGGGGATTCATTCTTTCTTTTCAGAATGAGCTCATCATAAACTAAAAGGAAAAAGTAAACTTAGAAGATTGCCATTTATAACACACAATTTAGAAAAATGTATCTAAATCCTGCTGCTGCTTCTGCTGCTAAGTTGCTTTAGTTGTGTCTGGCTCTGTGTGACCCCATAGATGGCAGCCCACCAGGCTCCCCTGTCCCAGGGATTCTCCAGGCAAGAACACTGGAGTGGGTTGCCATTGCCTTCTCCAGTACATGAAAGTGAAAAGTGAAAAGTGAAAGTGAAGTTACTCAGTCATGTCCGACCCTCAGTGACCCCATGGACTGCAGCCTTCCAGGCTCCTCCTTCCATGGGATTTTCCAGGCAAGAGTACTGGAGTGATCTAAATGCTAGCATAAAATTAGAGACACAGCAGACATGTGTTCCTCCTATAGTTTTGGTAGAATCTGAATCTCTGTACGTGTGAGTGTATACTTAGAACAAGTTAAGACATGATAAATCTGGTACTCATAACCCAGCTTGTAGAAATATACACTTGTACTATTTTTATGGAAAGAAATTTGGGGATAAATTTTAAGAAACTTCAGAGTTGTAAAGTTCTGTGTCACATACCTTGTAGATATAAAATCTGAGGAATGATTAGTGGTGGTAAAAATTTATGCCTAAATAGTTACAACATAGTAATATAGGATCATTTAAAGTAGTTAAAGGAGGAGGATATGCAATGTCTAAGTGTAAAGGAAAAGAGTGAATGACATGCAGCAAATTAAAAGAAGATTTTGAAAAAATGTAATGAGCATCAATCTTTAAAAACATGCCATAGTGTTGTGTTTTTTAAAAAAGCAAGAAACAAATAAGTGTTTAAAATGGTTATATAGATGAATAGTAAAAAACCTGGGGGGAAATTCAGCAATGCAAATTCTATGACTCCTGATGAAAACAGCTGTTTGGGAACCCTTCTTCAGTCAGCTTGTGAGAAATGAGGGTTCCTTAGCAAAGTCAGCAGGCAGCACTTACCACATTCTGAGGTTTCATGTTCACTGAAGACTGGGTCTAGAAACCTCATTCCTTCGTCCAAATACTCTTGCAGTAAGTAGGGAAAGGAACCTTAACATTCCCCAAAGGGGATGATAATAGAGAATGCCCTCACCTTTTCAAATAAAGGATGCAGGTCAAGTTATCATCATCATCATCATCATTGATTCTGTGCTTGTCAGGGAGGAGCTCATCCCAGTCCCAGGGCCCCTGAGGTGCTGAAAGGCAACTTTTCATATCACACAAGAGCACACACATGAGAATTTTAGTGTCCTGGCAAGACTCTAAGTTCTACAGTAGTGAATGTATATCTGTCCTAATCCCTGCTGGAGCCCTGGCTCCCAGCCCAGAGCCTGCACACAGAGAGGATCAGATTAATATTTATCAAATGGATGAACAAATGATCCTGTAACAGATGTGCTCCTCGGGAACCAATTCTCCAGTGTTTAAGCCTTCTTTCTCTAGCTAGAGAGAGATGGACTGAAATTATCTCTAGGAAAGGATTCTATATGTCCTACACCAACATAATGGATTGATATTAAATGTGGGCAGCCTTGGAGAAGGGAATGGAAACCCATTACAATATTCTTGCCTAGAGAATCCCATGGACAGAGGAGCCTGGTGAACTACAGTCCATGGGGTTGTAAAGAGTTGGAAACAACTGAGCTACTAACACACTGTGGGCAGCCGACTGCTTCAATATTAATGCTATCTACCATTTATTGTATGCTAGGAGGCATATAAATAAGTGCTGAGTATTTCATATTCATTATGTCTAATACTTGAACCATAGAGAATTTAAGTTACTGGACTGAGACCACAGAGCTGGGAGCTTCCAAGTCAAGGTGAAACCGTGTGTTTCCATAGCCCACATGTAGTCATAGGGATAAAATTAAGAAAAGAGAGAAGATGAAAATTATCTCTAGATGTCTCCAAAGAAGGGAATGAATAAGTAAGAATATCATCAACAGGCAGTGAGATTAAGTTGGTGGGAAATTCAGAAAACTCCCTGATATTTCATTTGGCTTGCTCATTTTCATTTGAAAAGGAAATAAGAAAAAATGGAGTTCTTGAATCAGATACCTTAATCCTATATTCAGGGAAGGCAGAACATGGTGTTAGAGATGAGAATAGCTTTTTTAAAAAAGGGTGAATTTTCTTGAAAAGATAAAGCACAGAGATGCTGGGGAAAATGGGGATTTGAATCAGGCAGATTTTTTTTTTCAGGTTTTTTATAAACTTTGGCTGTGTGGATATTCAGTATTAAATGTGAAGAGGAGTGAAAAATTAATTAATGTATTAATGGGACAAAATGTTTGCAAAAATGAAACAAATATGCAAATGATTATAAATTTGAATATTTCATCTAGAAGTGTATACACATGGAACTTTAATTTGATTATTAACACTAAAGAAAGTGAAGTCGCTCAGTCATGTCCGACTCTTTGCAACCCCATGGACTGTAGCCTACCAGGCTCCTCCATCCATGGGATTGACCCCATGGACTGTAGCCTACCAGGCTCCTCTGTCCATGGGATTTTCCAGGCGAGAGTACTGGAGTGGGGTGCCATTTCCTTCTCCAGGGGATCTTCCCGACCCAGGGATCGAACCCAGGTCTCTTGCATTGTAGGCAGACGTTTTACCATCTGAGCCACCAGGGAAGTCTGACACTAAAGATGGAAATTAAAGGATAGTTTTTATTCTTAAATATTAATCATTTAGGAGAAATGGCTAATAATGGGGAATTGAAATGTTTTCATAAATGGGGTTCAAAACCAATAATGAAAGTAAAAATTTTAAGATTAAAACAATGAAAACCTGATTGTTAAACAGAATTTAGCCAGAGAATAGTGATAAAAATAATTCAAGGGTATTATAGATGCTGACATTTTTAGAGAATTTGTAAAGTACTTACTTTTATAAGAAGAATTTATTTTACCACCACAAGATAGAAAATGTTCTAGGTATCTTAAGGAAAGTTAAATAATATACAGATTTGCAAGATTCTTATTGACCATTATTGGCCATTAGTTCTCAATATTGGCTGCACATTAGAATCACCTGGATAGCTAAACAGTGTTCATCTTGGATCCCTACCCTAGACTAATTAAACTAGAACCTATGGGAATGAAAATCAGTACTTTTTAAAAGCTCCCCAGATGATTATATTTTGCTGCCAGGATTTAGGATCACTAATTTAAACAGTGATTAATAAGATTACGTACCTAATGAAAGTAAGAACCATGCATGATTTATTCAGCACAGTATCTGGAACATGATAGATACTTGATAAAGACTCGCTGAATGAATTGGGTAATTTAGTAATCCTGTGGCATATCTATAATTAGGGAAGCATATCAATGCTTCTCCCCCCATAATATAATTTTTTAAAATTGCCTGTGCTGAGTGATAACTTATTTTCATTTTTCCATGAGTATGTATCCAAATAGTATTTTCTGATTCATAGTCTAAAAAAATGAAAGGTCCTTTGAAATAGGGCTGAATTTGAATGTGTCTGTTTCTCTCACCCAAAGGAACCAGCTAACTGTCTTGCCATCATCATAAATGGTCCCTTAGCATCTCATAGAGTGGGACAATACTGAGGTTCTGGCCCCAGGAGGCATGCGTTGACACATTTTTGATGGTGACCTGCTGGAAGACATAGTCTACATCAGAACCAGTATATCCATACATGAAACAAAAATCAGTACTTCTCTTTAATATGCAAGGTAATCTTTGATGTTTTCTATTCTATTTTATTCATTTAAAATGGTAGTAAAATGTAATTTCATGACCCACCAGGGGATCTTCACTCACACTGAAAAACATTGCAGCAACTGGACAGTACAAATAGCGTGGCCAAAGCAGAATAACCGTCCTTTCCTTGCTGTGGAAGAGAAAATAGATTCTCAGTGCTTATGACTAACTCATAATATCCTGGCTCATTACACTTGACAGAAAGGTATATTTTATTATTTACTGTCTGTTTCTTGCAATGTGAATGTATGCCTCCTGGGGGGAGAACTCCCATCTGCCCTGTACACCATTGTTACCAGCAACCAGATAGAAACACAGTGCCTGGCTCATGTTAGCCACTCAAAACATGGTCATTAAATTGCTGAACAAATGAATGAATAAGTCCCTACTATAATGATTTCTCAATAACATTACATGAAATTTTCAGTTATTTTCCAAACAACTTTCATTTCCAGAGTCCTTGTCATAAAGTTTTTCATCCTCTTGAATAGCCAGCTATGTCATTGTTTTAAAATATCCACTCATCCCAGGGTTCTTACAACTCATTCTACAGTTTAAAAAGTTATCTTTTTTTGTTGTTGTTGTTGTTCATGGCCCTAAGACCTATGAAGCAAGAGAGAGAGAAAATCTATCTTTTGAATATTTTTCTAGGAATAATAATTTCTAAATATCTCGATGGAGAAGTAGGAGCCTTTGAAAGTAATTTAGTCTCCTATCAGTGTGCTCAGTCATGTCCCACTCTTTGCAACCTCATGGACTATAGTCCGCTAGGCTCCTCTGTCCATGGAATTTTTCCAGGCAAGGGTACCAGAGTGGGTTGCTATTTCCTACTCCAGGGGGTCTTCCTGACTCAGGGATCCAACCTGCCTTTGGAAGTAAGAGAGCCATCAAATAAGGAAGCTAGGCGCTATGAACGGTGGGTACAAATGAGGCCACCAAATCACAGGGAGGTCCTGGCTTGTGAGGGGGGAGACAGAAAAACTGAAAATGACCAGTAATTACACACACAATGAAGGGAATGAAGAAACAAAGGCCTACATGGTAGGGGACCTGGGAGCACGAATGCAACCCAGGGAAAGAGAGAACAGAGGAAAAGATGAGAGTATAGATCTATGGCTGTCCATCCATGTACACAGAGCATACCACAGATAATTGCATAGGTCTGTGTCACCCAGTTCTCATGGGGCTGAGTGATTCATGAGATTCAGCTCAGAGATTTGTTGCACTTGGAGATTTATAGACTGAGCTTCTGGTGTTGATGGAGGTTGCAAATCCATTCATTCACATAGTCAGTGAATATTTATTGAATATTTGTCTTGTGTAAGTATTATAAAGAGAATGGCCAGTACAATAGATGCATTACCTGTCCTCATGAAATTTTTATTCTAATGAGGAATTTATACTGATAATACTAATAAATTACACAATTAACCATGGATCGCAATTTAAAAGATTATGGAGATAGCCAATGGTACTGTAAATATTTGAACTATGATCTGAGGCATGAAGAGGAGCAAAGCATTCCAAGTAGAGAGGACAGTATTTGCAAAGGCCCTGTGGCAGTGACGTCTGTTCTATGTGAGGACAGTGTGGCTGGAATGCAGCTAGTGAGAGCAGGATCACTAGGGAAGTGAGCAGGGTCTGGGCCATGCAGGAACTCGCAGGCATACTGTTCAGTTCAGTTCAGTCACTTACTTGTGTCCGACTCTTTGTGACCCCATGGACTGAGCACACCAGGTCTCCCTGTCCATCACCAACTCCTGGAGTTTACTCAAACTCATGTCCACTGAGTCCATGATGCCATCCAACCATCTCACCCTCTGTCGTCCCCTTCTCCTCCTGCCTTCAATCTTTCCCAGCATCAGGGCCTTTTCATATGAGTCAGTTCTTTGAATCAGTGGCCAAAGTATTGGAATTTCAGCTTCAGCATCAATCCTTCCAATGAATATTCAGGACTGATTTCCTTTAGGATAGACTGGTTGGATCTCCTTGCAGTCCAAGGGACTCTCAAGAGTCTTCTCCAACACCACAGTTCAAAAGCATCAATTCTTCAGTGCTCAGCTTTCTTTATAGTCCAACTCTCCCATCCATACATGACCACTGGAAAAACCATAGCCTTGACTAGATGAACCTTTGTTGGCAAAATAATGTCTCTGCTTTTTAATAAGCTCTCTAGGTTGGTCATAACTTTCCTTCCAAGGAATAAGTGTCTTTAATTTCATGGCTGAAATCACCATCTGCAGTGATTTTGGAGCCCCCCAAAATAGTCAGCCACTGTTTCCACTGTTTCCCCATCTATTTGCCATGAAGTGATGGGACCAGATGCCATGATCTTCGTTTTCTGAATGTTGAGTTTAAACCAGCTTTTTCACTCTCCTCTTTCACTTTCATCAAGAGGCTCTTTAGTTCTTCTTCACTTCCTGCCATAAGGGTGGTGTCATCTGCATACCAGATGAGGTTATTGATTCCAGCTTGTGTTTCTTCCAGTCCAGCATTTCTCATGATGTACTCTGCATATAAGTTAAATAAGCAGGGTGACAATAAACAGCCTTGATGTACTCCTTTCCCAATTTGGAACAAGTTTGTTGTTTCATGTCCAGTTCTAACTGTTGCTTCTTGACCTGCATACAGATTTCTCAGGAGCCAGGTCAGGTGGTCTGGTATTCCTATCTCTTTCAGAATTTTCCACAGTTTATTGTGATCCACACAGTCAAAGGCTTTGGCATGGTCAATAAAGCAAAAGTAGATATTTTTCTGGAACTCTCTTGCTTTTTCGATTATCCAATGGATGTTGGCAATTTGATCTCTAGATCCACTGCCTTTTCTAAATCTAGCTTGAACATCTGGAAGTTTACAGTTCACATACTGTTGAAGCCTGGGTTGGAGAATTTTGAGCATTACTTTACTAGCGTGTTGCCTGGAAAATCCCATGGAAGGAGGAGCCTGGTAGGCTGCAGTCCATGGGGTCGCTAAGAGTTGGACACGGCTGAACGACTTCACTTTGACTTTTCACTTTCATGCATTGGAGAAGGTAATGGCAACCCACTCCAGTGTTCTTGCCTGGAGAATCCCAGGGACGGGGGAGCCTGGTGGGCTGCCGTCTATGGGGTCGCACAGAGTCGGACACGACTGAAGTGACTTAGCAGTAGCGTGTTAGATGAGGGCAATTGTGCAGTAGTTCGAGCATTCTTTGGCATTGACTTTCTTTAGGACTGGAATGAAAGCTGACCTTTTCCAGCCCTGAGTTGCTGACGACGCTGGGCAGCAGCCTCGCTGTCTGCAGCATGAGCTCGAGCTGGAGCTACACCACCTTTGTGACCAGTGGAGGCCAGGTGCAGCTGTCCCATGCGGTGAGCGGATGCAAGGACACGTGGGTGTCAGAGGAGCTCCTGGTGCTACTGCACGTGGGGCCAGGAGCTGGGGTGGAGCTGCAGGCCTGGGTGCCCGGTTTGGCATTCCGCCGGGAGCCCCTCTGGGCCCAGGCCGTGCTAGAGGTGGAACACGGACCCCAGCAGTGATAAGACCCAGGCAGGGCTGCTGCTGCTGCTGCCCTGTACTTTTGCCTAAGTGAGCCCGTGGCCGCCCTTCTACTGGCCTCTGGCCCCCAGGCTGTGGGCATGTAGGCTGGAGCTGGGCGCCAAGCATGCATTGCTGCTGGATGCTGCGGGCCAGGTGTTCTCCTGGGCCGCGGGCAGGCATGGACAGCTGGACCACGGGACCCTGGAAGCAGAGCCAAAGTTGAGGCTGTTAGAGGCCCCATGGCTGAAGGGCATACTGAGAATTTTCTATTTTCTCCTATGAGAAATGGGAATCCACTCAAAGGTCCGGAACAGAGTTCAGAGGGGCGGCACTATGGAGGGATCAGGGGCAGGATTTAATACGAGTATATCTGTGTCAGGCTGATTCTGTGGCAAGTGTTCCAGCTTGCTAATTGTCAGGTGCTGCGAACCTCTCATTCTTATTCTAACTTGTGTGATTTTGTTAGGGACAGCAGCTTTAGTTCTGTTACTGAATGATCTTTCCAGCATGTCTCTGAATCTGTCCAATTTACTGTGCAGAGAAGTTCCCCAGTTTAAACCATTTCTCATTAGAGAATGATTTAAAAAGAAAAAAAAAAAAAAAAAAAAGAAGCTCTGCCTGTCTGTTACTACTGAAGAAAATGTTCTTGAGAGAGGCTCACCTTAATCTTGGGTCTGTAACTCCTGCACTCCAGTAACGGTTTGCAATAAATCTGCTTAAATCCTCATCGTGTCTCCCTTTTAATCCTCGGCTCCATCCCTACATATCAAGCTTGGGAAGACACAAATCCTCTCATTTATCAAAAGAAACCCACAGCTCTATAACCTGAGAGTGTAGTTCCATCTGTATAGGAGGGTGGCTAAATACAGCTTTGTGAAATTTTGGTGAAAATGGAATTTTACTTTGCAGATGAGGAAAGTAAGAGGCAGAGGGTTTGGGACTCTTTAACAGTCCACAGGGCCCTGTCTAGACAGCTAAGATGCATCCTTCTAGGGTTTTTATATTGCTTTGCAGATTAGATCAAATTTGATTCGATTATGAACCATTCTTTCTTAAAAAAAAGAAAGAAAGAAACATTCTTGGAAAAATTCAGGTGTGAAATCTGAACATTAGTGGGAACATTTGAGTTTAGTTACCACATCTAGCAATGAGGAAAGAGTGGGGAAACTTCTTTTAAATATTTATTAAGCAGTTATTGATCATCAGGTCCTGTGCCAAAGCTTTAGAGGCACTACCTCATTTTACCCTTGTTACTGTTCTATGAGGTAGATGCTATTAACAGTCTTCATTTTACAGGTGAAGGAAAATGAGACTCCAAATGATTAATTCAGTGCCTGGGATTGGTAGAATCAAGATCTGAACACTGTCTGAACAAACTAAGGGGCATCCCTTGTGGCTCATCTGGTAAAGAATCTGTCTGCAATGTGGGAGACCTGGGTTCGATCCCTGGGTTGGGAAGATCCCTTGGAGAAGGGAAAGGCTACCTACTCCAGTATTCTGGCCTAGAGAATTCCATGGACTGTATAGTACATGAGTTCACAAAAAATCAGACATGACTGAGTGACTTTCGCTACTAAACAAACCAAACACCCTCTCTTTTAATTCCAATACATACCATAACATTAATTGCCTAAAATGTATTAATACCAGGCCAGTTTTGACAGGCTCCTAGTATTGTCTAATAATGTAACATTAATAACGCAGGCTGGCATCTAGGAAAGATTGGTGACTTGACCTTAGAAGTTGAATCCCCTCCCTTCCATTTATTCCCTCCCTTAAATTGACCTGGTGGCTCAGACAGTAAAGAATCCACCTGCAATGTGGAAGACCTGGGTTCGATCCCTGGGTTGGGAAGATCCCCTAAAGGAGAGCATGGCAACCCACTCCAGTATTTTTGCCTAAAGAGTCCCCATGGATTCTTCATGTAGCCTGGGGGCTACAGTCCATGGGGTTGCAAAGAGTCAGACACGACTGAGCAACAAAGCACAGCACACACTAACTAGAAAAAACAAAGAATCCCGAAACAGGGGGAAGAAACTGGCATCAGTACAGGAAATCAGAGTTGACTCCATGCCCATATCAGGAACCTGCAGGAATTTCTGATACAGTATGAAAATCACACATGAAAAGAAGTAAGACAGCTATAAGGGAACTAAGCAGAAATGAGTCTGCCAAATCCTTAACAGCCTCTAATTTGGACTCTCAGTGGGAGAGGATGGGGCAGCCTGCAGGACTGAGAAGTCTCCCTCAGAGTCCCTCCCACACTGGGGATCAGGCAACAGCAGTCAGCTCAGCAGGCAGAGGTTCCATCAGAGAAAAAGCCCTGGGGAGGTGAACTACATATTGAGAGGAAATTCAAGAGCAGCTAGGTTGGAGAAGGAAATGGCAACCCACTCCAGTACTCTTGCTTGGAGAATCCCTTGGACAGAGGAGCCTGGTGGGCTACAGTCTATGGAGTCGCAGAGTTGGACACCACTGACTAACACACACACAAAATTGAGGAGATACTTGATGGTGCAAGAGCACACTTTATCTACTCTCCCATCTCCTGCAGGAAGCAGGATGGGCCAGGCAGCACCTGGGAGGCAGGATGGCTTGCCCCGGCCCCCATCCCCTCTGGAAATCTTGGGGCCTCAGTGCCTACAACGGCTGACCTTGGGCAAATAAAAGACTAAGTTGTTTAAAACAAAACAAAAGACAAACAAAACAAAAGAACAGCTAGGTGTATTTTTTTTTCTCTTCATCCCTAATATCAATAAGGTAACAAAACATTACCTACAGCAAACATTTCAATCAGAACACCATATTCATTCGGAATACAATCTTCCTAAGTAAGATAGTTTGTTTCAAGGAATGGAACATGCATTTGTTTCTTAGCCTTGGGATAACACAGGGAAGATTCCATTGGCATTTGTGGTGCTTGGTTTTGAAAGTGTGGAAATTTGGTTCATATTCCTTCTTTTTCCCTTATCTGTAAGTTCTTCCCATGCCCAGGCTATAAGACCCAGCTCAATTGCCCATTTTTTCATAAAACCATTACTAACCTCCTTAATTTTTATCTCCCTAAGCCAGGAGTGCTATCTACATCCTTTTGTGTCTCTTTGCTAATTGTTGTTGTTGTTTTATAATTTCTAAAATTATAGTTCTATAGGGTGAAAAATCAAAACTAAATACTAGGGGTGG
Organism: Bubalus bubalis; assembly: GCF_019923935.1. NCBI lineage: Eukaryota > Metazoa > Chordata > Mammalia > Artiodactyla > Bovidae > Bubalus > Bubalus bubalis. The sequence goes on along the minus strand of NC_059165.1, from coordinate 63,099,494 downwards.
GGTGCAAGATGAAAATATATGTCCCGGCACTCCAGAGATAGTCATCTACATCAGCAGATAGAAGTTCTTTCTGCCATTCTCTTCATTCAGTTCAGTTCAGATGCTCAGTTGTGTCCAACTCTGTGCAACCCCATGGACTGCAGCACGCCAGGCCTCCCTGTCCATCACCAACTCCCAGAGTTTAGCAAACTTATGTTCATTGACTCAGTGATGCCATCCAACCATCTCATCCTCTGTCATCCCCTTCTCCCACCTTCAATCTTTCCTAGCATCAGGATCTTTTCAAATGAGTCAGCTCTTCGCATTAGGTGGCCAAAGTATTGGAGCTTCAGCTTCAGCATCAGTCCTTCCAATGAACACTCAGGACTGATCTCCTTTAGGATGGACTGGTTGGATCTCCTTGCCGTCCAAAGGACTCTCAAGAGTCTTCTCCAACACCACAGTTCAAAAGCATCATTTCTTTGGCGCTCAAGTTTCTTTATAGTTCAACTCTCACATCCATACATGACTACTGGAAAAACCATAGCCTTGACTAGATGGACATTTGTTGGCAAAGTAATGTCTCTGCTTTTTAGTATTGTAATTATCTTCATTACCTCCAGCATAGTTTGGCCCCAGGTAAATAACAGGGAGGGAACACAGCCCCACCCATCAACAGAAAGTTGGATTAAAGATTTACTGAACATGGCCCTGCCCATCAGAACAAGACCCAATTTCCCCCTCAGTCAGTCTCTCCCATCAAGAAGCTTCCATAAGCCTCTTATCCTTCTCCATCAGAGGGCAAATAGACTGAATACCACAATCACAGCAAACTAACCAATCTGATCTCATGGACCACAGCCTTGTCTAACTCAGTGAAACTATGAGCCATGCCGTGTAGGGCCACCCAAGTCGGACAGGTCATGGTGGAGAGTTCTGACAAAACATGGTCCACTGGAGAAGGGAATGGCAAATCACTTCAGTATTCTTGCCTTGAGAACCCCATGAACAGTATGAAAAGGTGAAAAGATAGGACACTGAAAGATGAACTCCCCAGGTCAGTAGGTGCCCAAATGCTACTGGAGAAGAGTGGAGAAATTACTCCAGAAAGAATGAAGAGATGGAGGCAAAGTGAAAACAACACCCAGTTGTGGCTGTGACTGGTGAAGGGAGTAAGTCTGATACTGTAAAGAGCAATGTTGCATAGTAACCTGGAATGTTAGGTACATGAATCAAGGCAAATTGGAAGTGGTCAAACAGGAGATGACAAGAGTGAACAGCAACATTTTAGGAATCAGTGAACTAAAATGGACTGGAATAGGTGAATTTAACTCAGACGACCATTATATCTACTACTGTGGGCAAGAATCCCTTAGAAGAAATGGAGTAGCCATCATAGTCATCAAAAGAGTCCGAAATGCAGTACTTGGATGCAGTCTCAAAAATGACAGAATGATCTCTGTTCATTTCCAGGGCAAACCATTCAGCATCACAGTAATCTAAGTCTATGCCCTGACCAGTAATGCTGAAGAAGCTGAACAGTCCTATGAAGACCTACAAGACCTTCTAGAACAAACACCCAAAAAGATGTCCTTTTCATTATAAGGGACTGGAATGCAAAAGTAGAAACTCAAGAAATACCTGGAGTAACAGGCAAATTTGGCCTTGGAGTACGGAATGAAGCAGGGCAAAGGCTAATAGAGTTTTGCCAAGAGAACCCACTGATCATAGCAAACACCCTCCTCTAACAACACAAGAGAAGACTCTACACATGGACATCACCAGATGGTCAACACCAAAATCAGATTGATTATATTCTTTGCAGCCAAAGATGGAGAAGTTCTATACAGTTAGCAAAACAATTCCAGGAGCTGACTGTGGCACAGACCATGAACTTCTTTTTACCAAATTCAGACTTGAGTTGAAGAAAAAAGGGAAAACCACTAGAACATTCAGGTATGACCTAAATTAAATCCCTTATGATTATACAGTGAAAATGACAAATAGATTCAAGGGATTAGATCTGATAGACAGAGCGACTGAAGAACTATGGACAGAGGTTCATGACATTATACAGGAGGCAGGGATCAAGACCATCCCTAAGAAAAAGAAATGCAAAAAGGCAATATGGTTGTCTGAGGAGGCCTTACAAATAGCTGAGAAAAGAAGAGAAGTGAAAGGAAAAGGAGAAAAGGAAAGATATACCCATTTGAATGCAGAGTTCCAAAGAATAGCAAGGAGAGATAAGAAAGCCTTCCCCAGCAATCAATGCAAAGAAATAGAGGAAAACAATAGAATGGGAAAGTCTAGAGATCTCTTCAAGAAAGTTAGAGATACCAAGGGAACATTTCATGCAAAGATGGGCTCGATGAAGGACAGAAATGGTATGGATCTAACAGAAGCAGAAGATATTAAGAAGTGGTTACAAGAATACACAGAACTATCAAAAAAATCTTCATGACCCAGATAATCATGATGGTGTGGTCATTCACCTAAAGCCACACATCCTGGAATGCGAGGTCAATTGGGCCTTAGGAAGCATCACTATGAACAAAGCTAGTGGAGGTGATGGAATTCTCTTCAAGCTAGTTCAAATCCTGAAAGATGATGCTGTAAAAGTGCTGCACTCAGTATGCCAGCAAATTTGGAAAACTCAGCAGTGGCCACAGGACTGGAAAGGGTCAGTTTTCATTCAAATCCCAAAGAAAGGCAATGCCAAAGAATGTTCAGACTACCGCACAATTGCACTCATCTCACATTCTGTAAAATAATGCTCAAAATTCTCCAAGCCAGGTTTCAACAGTACATGAACCATGAACTTCCAGATGTTCAAGCTAGATTTAGAAAAGTCAGAGGAACCAGAGATCAAATTGCCAACATCCATTGGATCATCAGAAAAGCAAGAGAGTTCCAGAAAAACATCTACTTCTGATTAATTGACTATGCCAAAGCCTTTGACTGTGTGGATCACAACAAACTGTGGAAAATTCTGAAAGAGATGGGAATACCAGACCACCTGACCTGACTCTTGAGAAATCTGTATACAGGTCAGGAAGCAACAGTTAGAACTGGACATGCAACAACAAACTGATTCCAAATAGGGAATGGAATATGTCAAGTTTGTATATTGTCACCCTCCTTATTTTATTTATATGCAGAGTACATCACACTAAATGCTGGGCTGGATGAAGCACAAGCTGGAATCAAGATTGCCGGGAGAAATATCAATAACCTCAGGTATGCAGATGACACCACACTTACAGCAGAAAGCAAAGAAGAACTCTAGAGCCTCTTGATGAAAGTGAAAGAGGAGAGTGAAAAAGTTGGCTTAAAACTCAACATTCAGAAAAGTAGGATCATGGCATCCGGTCCCATCAATTCATGGCAAACAGATGGGGAAACAGTGGCTAATTTTATTTTGGGGCTCCAAAATCACTGTAATTGGTGACTGCAGCCGTGAAATTAAAAGACGCTTGCTCCTTGGAAGAAAAGTTATGACCAACCTAGACAGCATATTAAAAAGCAGAGACATTACTTTTCCAACAAAGGTCCATCTAGTCAAAGCTATGGTTTTTCCAGTAGACATGTATGGATGTGAGAGTTGGACTATAAAGAAAGCTGAGCGCCAAAAAATTGATGCTTTTGAACTGTGGTGTTGGAGAAGACTCTTGAGAGTCCCTTGGACTGCAAGGAGATCCAACCAGTCCATCCTAAAGGAAATCAGTCCTGAATATTCATTGGAATGACTTATGCTGAAGCTGAAACTCCAGTGTTTGGCTACCTGATGTGAAGAACTGACTCATTTGAAAAGACCCTGATGCTGGGAAAGATTGTAGGCAGGAGGAGAAGGGGTCGACAGATGATGAGATGGATGGATGGCATCACTGACTCCATGGACATGAGTTTGAGTGAACTCTGGGAGTTGGTGATGGACAGGGAGGCCTGGAGTGCTGCGGTTCATGGGGTCACAAGGAGTCAGATATGACTGAGCGACTGAACTGAACTGTACATTGTTCTGCCTCTTGCCTCATTTGTTTTAGCATGTATCTTGGAGACTATTCTACATCAGACATAGAGATCCTCCTGGTTTATTTCCATGGCTATCTAGCATTACAGTCATGTGTCCTTCTTTTCAATCCCACTGTTGTAACTGTATTTCTGCTGTATAAATGCACATCTTATTGACCTTGAGATCTAGTGTCCACATACTTCTCCACTTGATTTTATTTTATTAATAACAGAGACTATCTATTATCCTTTGTTACATTTCCTTAGGGTTATTATCATCTTAGGGCTTCCCTGGTAGCTCAGCTGGTAAAGAATCGCCTGCAGTGCAGGAAACCCCAGTTCCATTTCTGGACTGGGAAGATCCCCTGGAGGAATGTGTGGCAACCCTCTACAGTATTCTTGCCTGGAGAATCCCCCTGGATAGAGGAGCCTGGCAGGCTACAGTCTATAGGCTCACAGAGAGTCAGACCAGACTGAGAAGCTGAGCACAACAGGGCATTATCATTTTAGGGTAGAAGTATGAAATAATTAAACTGTAAGCTCTGTCAATGTGCTATTTTGTCATAGGTTAACAGGGTTTTTTTTTTTTTTTTTCTATTGTTGTTAATTGCAGTATACTTTATAAGCAATAACATGGTCAAATCTTAAGTGTTCAGTTTGATAAGTTCTGACAGTTGTCACTACTAGGCAAAATAAGATATGAAGTGTTTTTATCACCCTGGAAAACTCCCTCATGCAGCCTTCCAGTCAATTTTTAACTGTCTCACTCACCAGAGGCAATGATTTTCTGATTTCTATCATCATGTATGAATTTTCTATGTTCTTACACCTAAGTGAAAAAACATAGTATGTATTCTTTTGTTCCTTTTCATTGCTGACTAATAACAACTTTCATGTGGAATGTACAGCAGTGCTAATTATATTTTTCATGTTCATTATATTCCTAGTACTCGTGTATCTCACAATAGGAAGTTTGTAGTACCTCCTGACCCCCTTTCATCCAGTTCCCCCTCCCGCACCCCGACCCCGTCTTTGTTGTTGTTGTTCAGTCACTTCAGTTGTGTCCAACTCTTTTGCAACCCCACGGACTGTAGCCTGCCAGGCTTCTCTGTCCAAAGGCTTTTCCCAGCAAGAATACTGGAGTGGGTTGCCATTTCATTCTCCAGGGGCTCTTCCTGGACCAAGGCTCAAATCCAAGTCTCCTGCATTGGCAGGCGGATTCTCTACCACTAAACCACCAGGGAAGCCCTACACCACCTTTGGTAATCACAAATCTAATCTCTTTTTTTGTTTGTTTTTGAAGTACAACTGACCTACAACACAAGTTAGTTCCTATTATAAAACAGTAATTTTTACTATGCATTTTAAAATGATCATAATATTAAGTCCAGTCACAATATGTCAGTATATAAAGACATTACTTACTGCCTATATACCTCACCCGCTTCATGGGTCACTGCCTTGTTGTGGCTAAGATGTTTGCATAACTCAATGAAGCTATGAGTCATGCCATGCGCATGGTTGGGCAACATCACCAACTCAATGGACATGACCTTGGGCAAACTCTGGGAGATGATGGACAGGGAAGCCTGGAGTGCTGCAGTCCATGGGGTCGCAAAGAGTCAAAGATGACAACTGAGCAACAACAATAAATGCACCTCACACTGTACATTTTTTAATCATGACTCATTTATTTTGCAACTGTAAGTTTGTACCTCTTAGTCTCCCTCAACTATTTCTTTCTTCCCCATACCTTCCACTCTGTTTGTTTGTGTAAATAATTCTGTTTCTTTTTTGTTATATTGGTTCACATATTTTGTTTTTTAGATTCCACATGTAAGTAAAATCATACAGTGTTTATTTCTTTGTCTGACTTATTTTACTTAGCGTAATACTCTCTAGATCTATGTTATGGCAAATGGCAACATTCTGTTATTTTTGTGGCTTAGTAATATTCCATTTTGTTTGTGTATATGTGAGATATATATTTAATCTTTTCATACTCTTTATCTATTCATCTGTTGATGGGCACTTGGATTGCTTCCATAGCTTGGCTATTATAAATACTGCTGCAATGAACATAGGGGTACCTATATCTTTTCTAATGAGTGTTTTTGTTTGGATAAATATCCAGAAGTAGAATTGCTGAATCATATGGTAGTTCTATTTTTATTTTTTTAAAGAATCTTCAAACTGTTTTCCATAGTAGCTGCACCAATTTGCATTGCTTCCCACAGTGCATAAGGGTGACCTTTTCTGCACGTTCCTACTGACGCTTGTTATTTATTATCTTCTTGATGATAGCCATTATGACAGGTGTGAAGTGATATCTCATTGTGATTTAGATTTGCATTTCTCTAATCATTAGTGATTTTATTCTAGAAATTTTATGGTTTCATGTCTTAAATTTAAGTTTTAAATCCATTTTGAGTTTATTTCTTTGCATGATGTGAGAAAGTAGTCCAGTTTGATTCTTTTGCATCCAGTTGTCCAGTTTTCCGATACCCTTTACTGAAGAGTCTGTCTTTTCCTTATTTAATATTCTTGGTTCCTTTGTCATAGATTAATTACCCATGTCAACGTGGGTTCATTCTGGGCTCTCTTTTCTGTTCCATTGATTTATGTGTCTGTTTTTGTCCAAGTACCATATTGTTTTGATGACTATAGCTTTGTAGTATAGTTTTAAACCATTTTGCTTCTTTAGTCCATTCGTTTCTGTGGCTGTAGATACTTTTACTACTCTTGTCTTTTAACGGTCCTCCTTTTTTACATGATTGATTTACTATCTTTACTGTATATTTGCCTTTATCAGTGAGCCTTCCTCTTTCATACTTTTTGAGTTTAGTGTTGTACCTTTCTTCATTTAGAAAAGTTCCTTTAACATTTCTTATAAAGCTATTTTGGTGGTGCTGAACTCTTTCAGCTTTTGCTTGTCTGTGAAACTTTTGATTTCTCAAATGTCAAATATGAAATAAAGCTTTGCCAGGTAGAGTATTCTTGGTTGCACATTTTTCCCTTTATCACATTAAATACGTGTCACTTTCTTCTGGCCTGCAGAGTTTCTGTTGAAAAATCAGCTGATAGCCTTATGGGAGTTTCCTCCTACATAACTTTGTTGTTTTTTCCTTGGTGCTTTTAATAGTCTCTTTTTAAATTTTTGCTATTTCAATTAAAATACATCTTGGCATGGACCGCTTTGGTTGATTCTGTTTGAGACTGTCTGTGCTTCCTGGACCTGGATGTCTATTTCCTTTCTCAGGTTAGGAAAGTTTTCAGGTATTATATCTTCAAACATGTTCTCTTCTTTGTCTTTTCCCTGCGGAGACTCCCATAATATGAATCTAGGACACTTGATGTCCTAGGCAGTCTCTTAAACTGTCCTTATGTATTTATTTCTTTGTTTTCTATTCAGTTTCAGTTATCTCCACTGCTCTGTCTTCCAGCTCACTGGTCTGCTCCTTTGTATCTTATCTCATGTTGATTTCTTCTTTGTTGTTTAGTCACTAAGTCATATCTGAGTTTTATGTCACCCAATGGACTGTAGCCCATCAGGCTCCTCTCTCCATGGAATTTTCCAGACAGGAATACTGGAGTGGGTTGCCATTTCCTTCTTCAGGGGTTTTTCCTGACCCAGGGACTGAACCCACATCTCCTGCATTGGCAGGTGTATTCTTCCCCCAGGGAAGCCCATTGATTTCTTCTAGAATAATTTTTATTTCAGTTATTGTATTGTTAAGCTCTACTTGGTTCTTCTTTACATCTTCTGACTCTTTGGTAAACTTTCCACTGGGTTCATACAGTCTTCTCCCGAGTTCTCTGAGCATCTTTACAGTAACTGCCTTTAACTCTTTATCAGGTATGTTCCCTATATCCACTTCACTTAATTCTTTTGGGGCTCTACCTTGTTCCTTCCTTTGGAAAATGTTCCTCTGTCTCCTCATTTTGCCCAATTTGGTGACTTTATTTCTATGTATTTGGTAGTTTGTTTATGTTTCCTGACCTTGGAGAAATGGCCTTTTACAGGAGACATCCTGTATGCCCCACCAGCTCACTCCCCTCTGGTCCCTAGAGCTATATGCTTTAGAGGGACCCCTTATTTTGGTTGCATGGGTCCTTCTGTTGTGCAGGGTTACTACAGTGGATGATCAGATGAAGGCTAATCCCTCATCTGGTTGATTGCCAGATCCTACCTTGTGTGGAGGCTGCTGGCTACCAGTGGGTAGGAATGGGTTACAAGACTTCTGCCTGTGGGCCTGGAGTGGGGGTTCCTGAAACAAGTGGGGACCCACTGGTGGGCAGAGGTGGGTTCTGAAGTGGGTGGATGTAGGGTTTGGGGTCTCAGATCAAACGTCAGTCTGCTGATGGGCAAGGGTGTTTCCTGACATGGTTGGTTATGAGTCTGGGAAGTCCCAAAGTTGGTGTTGGCCTACTGATGGATGGGGCCAAATCCCAGCATGGCTGACTGAAGGACACTAGTGGTCCTAGGGCTGGTGTCTGCCAACTGGTGGGCAGAGTCAGGGCCCATGGGGTCTCAGGTGCCTGACCACTGGGGAGTGAGGCTTATTCCAGAGCTGGTATTAGTGTGTGGAGCTGGGTCCCAGGGTTTTTGTCTACAGGGTCTTGGTGGTCCTGTGGCTAGTTTCAACACACTGGTATGCAAAAAGCCTGAGCCCTTTGGGGTACGTGGCCAGGCCTGGGGGCAGTTGTGGGCTCAGGGAGCCTTGGGGAAGCAGGCCTGTTGGTGGGTGGGGCTGTCTCTGCCCAGGTAGTTGCTTGGCCTGGGCAACCCAGTACCGGTACTGAGAGTCTGTTGGGCGGAGCTTGGTCCTGAGGTTTCTAAGCTAAAGGGAGGATTCCAAAATGGCACTTGCTAGCATCAGTGTCCTCAGATTAGTGCATGCTTCCCAGAATGTCTACCACCCATGTCTGTTTCCTCAGAGTGAGCCCCCAGCTATTTTTTGCCTCTCTAGGAGTCTCTCAAAGATCAACAAGTGGATATGAATGAGGCTTCTTTCAACATACTGTTTCTGCTCTGGGTCCAAGAGCCTGTGAGATTTTATGTGCAGCCTCTAGGAGTGAAGTTTCTATTTCCCACAGCCCTTGAGCTCTCCTGAAGGTAAGCTCTACTGGGCTTCAGATGTCCTGGATGTTCATCTTCTTTGTGCAGGACCTCCATGCTGTGGAGCCCAATGTGGGGCTCAGACTACTCCCTTCTTGGGGAGAACCTCTACACTTATAATTATCCTGCAATTTGTGGGCCTTGACTGGACCATGTCTCTGCTCCTCCTGCCCTCTTGTTATGGTTCTCTCTTTAGATCTTCAGTGGTAGAAGATCTTTTCTGAGACTGTCTTGGTTTTTCTCATCAACAGTTGCTCTATAAATAGTTGTAATTTTTGTGTGCCTGTGAGAGGAGGTGAGCTCAGGGTCTTTCTACCCCACCACCTTGGCCACTCCTCTGTGACTGAAAAAGTGAAAAGTCAAAATCACTCAGTGGTGTCCAACTCTTTGTGACTCCGTGAACTATGTATAGTCCTGAATTCTCCAGGCCATTTTGAACTCATAGAGTGTAAGTTTTACCACTTTGTTCTTTTTTAAGATTTTTTTTTCTTATTTTAGACCCTTTGCATTTTTATATAAATTTTAAGATTACTTTGCCATTTTGTTCAACAAAGCCTCCTGGGATTTGCTTAGGACTATATAGAGAGACATGGTCTAGTCAAGGCCCATATCCATGGGTTGGTGACCCACAAATAGCACGATAATTATAAGTGTAGAGGTGCTGCCCAATGTAGAAATAGGTCAATTTCAAGAGAAGAGACCCTTTAACATTTTTTAGGTGTATGATTCAGGAAAACTGCATACTCCTCCATTTATTTGGATCTTACTTAATTTCTCTGAGGATGTATTGTAATTTTTGGCATAGAGGTCTTACATATCTTCCACTGGGTTTATTCTAAGGTGTTTGATATTTTGTTTGCTGTTATAAATTTGATTTTATATTTTAATGTTATATTACCAGAATATGCAGTACAATTAATCCATGTATATTGGTATGTATTATGATTTTTATGTTTTGTCAGTGAATCTCTTTTAATCATTATATGTCCTTATTTTTCCTCTTGTAATTTTCCTTGTTCTGAAGTCTAATTTTTCTGATGTAATATGGCCGTGTCCCTCTCTTGTATATTGTGGTATGCATGTATCTTTTTCAACCCTTCTACTTTGAACCTGTCTGTGTCTCTATGTTTAATTTATGTTTCTTGAAAACAGCATATTGTTAGAGTTTGCTTTTCTGTTCAGTCTGACAGTGTCTGCATTTTACATGTAGTACTAATCTATTTACACCTAAAGTAAGTACCAATATTGTTGAATTTTAACTTTGGCTTCTTGGTATTTATTTACTGTACAGCTGTATCACTTTACTAGGGCTGCCATAATGAAGTACTGCAGGCTGGGTAAGTAATAGTCTAGAGGCTGAAGATTTGAGATCAGGGTGTTTACAGAGTTGGTTCCTTCTGAGGGCAGTGAAGGAAGGATCTGTTCCAGGTCTCTTTCCTTGGCTTGTAGAGGGCCATCTTGTTTCTTTGTCTTCACATGTCTTCTCTCTGTGCCTATCTGCATCCAAATATCCCCTTCTTGTATGGATATCAGTCATATCAGCTTAGTTCTCACTTTTAACTTGATTACCTCTGTAAAAGCCTTAACTTAGAGACTTCCCTGGGATTCCAGTGGTTAAGACTTTGCTTCCCAATGCAGGGGGTGCAGGTTTGATCCCTGATTGGGGAACTCAGATTCCACATGCTTCAGGGCCAAAAACCAAAACATAATGCAGAAGCAATATTGTAATAATTTCAATAAAGACTTTAAAAATGGTCCATGTTAAAAAAAAAAAAAAAGACCCTAATTCCAGATGAAGTCATAGTCTGAGGTACTGGTGCTTAGGACTTCAACGTATGGATTTTGCAAGGAGACACAATTCAACCCATAACAATGTCTCAAAGGTCCTTAGTTCCTGTGTTCCTCCTTTCCTGTCTTCTTTTGATAAATCAGGTGTATGTTTAGTATTTCATTTAATACTTTTTATTGACTTCCTAGTTATACCTCTTTGTGTTATTTTTTAGTTGGTTGCTCTCGATTACTATCTGCAACTTTTAACTTTTAAAAACTACTTTAAAATATTATATACCTATCAACGTTCTAAAAATGTTACCACATTTATCATTTACCCCAAGTTGACCTTTGTATTCCTTTGTTATTTTACTTTTGCATCTGTTATAAACACTATAGTACATTGATATTAATTTTACCCTCAATAGTCAATTATCTTTTTAAAGATATGTGAAAATGAGATAACACTAATTGTCTTTAAGTAATTATGTATTAAAACATAATTAAAAGATACATAGTATTTGAAAGAAATGTAAAAATGCATAAACATTTATTTCTACATACATTGTTGCCATTATTAAAAGTAAATAAAAATATGACATTGTATCATTCAGCAACTGTATGTACTATTCTATTGACTCTGGCTCCATTAAAGCAACAGTTTCTAACCTTAGCTGTCATAGCCAGCAAGATGAATGCTTAGGGTAAAGGGAAAGTCCCTGTAAAGGAAAGAAATCAGTCTTCTATGCAATACTGGGGGCCTTAGAAAATATTACTCCCTGCTCAGACATAGGCATATTGCATTTTTTCTCTACCGTGGTCCCGGGAAGCTCTTTGTTAAGACTCAGCGGGGTTTTTGCACACTAGTAGAAAGATAGATCTTCTTAATTTTACTATCAAGGAATCTGTATAAGAAATAACCAATGGATCTCTATACCTCCTGTCACTCACCTTTTGCAAGGAAAATGGAATCGGGCAGGGGTGAAGAGAGAATGAGGATTTCTGAAGACAAGAATGGTCAGGTTTACAGGAGCGACTGGTGAAAACATTGGGACTTGTAGAGGCTGAGAGATCTTTTTGGTATGTAATTGTAGAGCTTCTAGTGAGCATGGGATGGTTCTGATGGTCCTCTCTGTCCTGAGCAGCCCTCCATTCTTTCCATCACACAGCCTTATGGTTTTGATGGCAGAAATGAGAATGAAGACATGATGTCTGAAGTGTGGGTATCTGGGCATTAGCAAGGGCAGTGTTTTGCATGCCTATTGTCTCTCTTTGCTTCACATACTCCTGGCTGTCACCCTGGTAGTGCTGGCTCATATTCTGAACCGAGATTCTCATTTGAGGAGACCCTAAGGGCTCTAATATCAGGCAGGGTTCTACTGCTTGAATGAAAAGAGAGTCACTAAATTTAAAATGAAAATGAGTAGTGGTATGTGCTTCATCTAAATTATTTCATAAGCCCAGTGCTTTAAAATTTGCCACATATAAATGTAATTGAAACCTTATTAGAACATGCCATTATGTAGTAATCATTATGATTTGATATATTTGACAGATATTCTCAAGTCACTTTTTTCAAATATCATGTGGAATTGCAAATATCCATAGTGACTTACGCCTAGAAAATATTGGTAGATATTTGTTTTACACAAATGGTTGATACTTGGAGTGAACATTCCTAGGCAATAAATTGAAATAAATTGAATGATCTCAGAGCTTGCTTGGCTGTCATCACCAAGTTATGAATATTTGGATTATAAATAAGAGAGAAAAAAAAAAAAACATTCAAACCAAACTAAGCAAAAAATGGGAGTGAGGAGGGCAGCTCTTGGATCACAGATCTGAATGATACAGAAATGATTCAGGCAGTGCTTGATCCAGTAGCATATACATTGTAACCAGAGCCCAGTTTTTCTATTTTGCTCCATCTCTTGTAGCCTTGGCTTCATCTTCAGGCTCCATGCATTGCCCAGCCCCCACCACATTGCCAGCTCTCTTTTTCACAACTGACTGCTGTTAGCTGCAAGCTGCTGACCAGCTGCATTGTGCAAGAGAAGAGGGTGCATCCCCTCTGATTGTTCCCGCATGGACCCTTAGGTATCCAGTCTCTTATTGGGCCACATTTGCTCATGAGTCTCTCTTGAATCAGTCATGGTGGGCAGAGGAAGAGGAGATTGTGACTGGCTTAATTCCATCAGGACCTGGCCATGGAACATGGCGTGAGTCAGCACTACCTGAACCGCACAGCGTCAGAGGAAGGGAGAGAGGCGTGGCTCACCACTGGGGTCTTGGGACTCTGGCCTGGCGCCTGTATTAGGCTGTCACTTGCTATCTTTCTATCACTTTCTAGAGGAGGTTACCTAAGAAGCTTCATATTGTACCACATTCAGTCCTTTCCTTGTGTTATAAACCCCAGGCTCTGGGATTTTCCTTATCACATAACTGATGCCTCCTTTTAGGGCATGTAGGGGTACATTCAGAGAAGGCAATGGCACCCCACTCCAGTACTCTTGCCTGGAAAATCCCAAGGACGGAGGAGCCTGGTAGGCTGCAGTCCATGGGGTCGCTAAGAGTCAGACACGACTGAGCGACTTCACTTTCACTTTTCACTTTCATGCATTGGAGAAGGAAATGGCAACCCGCTCCAGTGTTCTTGCCTGGAGAATCCCAGGGACGGGGGAGCCTGGTGGGCTGCCATCTATGGGGTCGCACAGAGTCGGACACGACTGAAGTGACTTAGCAGCAGCAGCAGCAGTGGGGATACATTTTGTCCTTAGCAGGGGCCTCCTTCTTTTGTCAGGTATAAAAGTACCTCTGATTCAAAGTTCTCTAGCTACAAAATTAAACAGTCTGTGTTTCACTTCAAAATGTGTACTTAGCTCTTTTACTCTTGAGTACTCTAACAAGAAGTATGCCTGTCTACAAGCTGCAGAATTGCTTTGACTACCATCATCATCATCATTTTCACTGTAGACACCATACTAGGCACATTGCATATTCTACTTTACTCCAGTCTTGGAAGACACTACTTTTTAATCATATACACATTTCGAGGCCCAGTTTCAGGTCTTTTTCCTCCAGGAAACCTTCTATAATCACCCTTACCCTTAGGAACATCTTCCTTGGGTAATCTTTTTTGTGTGAATTATTTATAATGCTCTGCTTTAATCCATCTTCCCAACTGAATTGTTAGCTGCTCCAGGGCAGTGGTCTTAGCTCATGCTCCCTGTATCATCAGAGCCTAACACAGTGGTCTTGAACATCAGGAGCTCAGTAATTATTGATTATTACTCAATATCATGGAACTCTCATTCCTTAGAGAAAATCAGGAAACCTTTGTGCCACATGAAGAAACTATTTATTTAGGCCACATCCCAGGACAGTCCCCTTCATCTGAGCACTTGCAGGTTTATCCTGTAAAACTACATTTTTCTGAACATTTCTCACACTTAGGAGACTGAAGACCTAAGACCAGAAATGTTTCTCTTAGCAATTCTATTTTCAGCACCATTCCCGGTAATGACACTGGGATAAGCATTTGTAATATCTGACCTTTGTAAAAGTTAGAGCAGGTTGGCATAAAGCAGAAGACTCACAGAACTTGGAGACTCATCGATCTGGGTTTAAATTCTAGATCTTTTCACTTACTCCATGTATTACCTGATGAGAATTACTTACTGTTTCTAAGCATTAGCATTTTCCCCTGTAGGAAATATAATTCCTACATCACAAAGTTAGGAAGTATTCCTATGTCCATCCCAACTGGAAATACTGCAATACAGTTGAATTCTGACAGTAACCACCTGGAGTTAGTACCTGACTCCACAAGTTTAGGACATGGTCCACAACAAGACTTCCCTTAAGATACTAGCCACTTGGATCCCCAGGTCACCTACACCTCAGACCAACAGGGTATAAGTCCGTGAGGTTCCTGCTGTGCCCCTCATGTTTGATAATTTGTTCGAATCAAAGAACTCAGGGCAACAGTGCTTATACTAACAGTTTTGTTATAAAAGATATCCATAGGGTGAGGCCTGGGAGGTAACTCAGATCTTCTGTGCCCTCTAGCCATGGAATCAGCATGTGTCGCCCTCCTGGCACACTGATGTGTTCACCAGTCATCAAACTCCACTGCGCTTTGGTGTCCAGAGATTTTATTGCAGTTCCATTATATAGGCATGATTCATTAGATAAATGGTCATGTGATTGAACTCAATCTCTAGCTCCCTCTTCTCTCCAGAGGTTGGGCTACTTCAAATCCCAACCCTCTAATGACATGGTAAGTTGTTTTGATGACCAACCCAACTAGCACAGCTGAAGCTATCTAAAGGCTCCATCACAGAGGCACCTTATTAACATAACAAAGATATTCCTGTTGCTCAGGGAATATCAAGGGTTTTAGAAGTTCTCTACCAGGAAACAGGACAAAGACCAAGCAAGCTGTCATACTTGAGTTTGTGAGCTAATGAATGAAAACATATATTTATGGTAAGAAAAAGTGAACATGAAACTAGTTAAAGTATTGAGTTTAAAGGCTGTGTTTTATGATTATACCTGTTGTCCTTTCCTTCCTTTTCTTTGTTTTTGAGAACTACCAAGATTCCAGCCATGCAAAGACACAGAAAATCTAGCGGGTAGAATAATAATGGCTTTACTCAACATGAAAAGTAATCTGTTGTAACTTATGTTTGGATTTAACTCATGAAGTATAGGACAACTTCTGAGTAAAGAAGCTAATAAGGCCACTCTCTTTTTTTGTTTTTTTCATTTATTCTAGGGGATTTGTTTTATTTCATTGTTTCAAAACTTTTTTATTGGGATATAACCAATTAACAAATACTGTTGTGATAGTTTCAGGTGAAAAGTGAAGGGACTCAGCTATACATATGCATGTAGACATTCTCCTCCAACTTCCCTCCCATCCAGGCTGCCACCTGACATTGAGCAGACCGTGTGATATACAGTAGATCCTTGTTGGTTATCCACTTTAAATATAGCAGTGTGTACATGTACATCCCCAATTTCCTAACTCTCCCTTCTACCATCCTTCCCCCCACCCCCGGCAACCATAAGTTCGTTCTCTAAGTCTGCGAGTCTCTTTCTGTTTTGTAAGTAAATTTGTTTGTATCATTTCTTTTTAGATTCCACATTTAAAGGATGTCATATGATATTTCTCCTTCTCTGTCTGACTTACTTCACTCAGTGTGATAATCTCTTGGTTCATCCATGTTGCTGCAAATGGCACTATTTCATTCTTTTTAGCGGTATTTTAGCCATTCTTCATAAATGTTACCATAACAAGAACATAGAGAAAGCTGAGTGACCTGCTTAGGATAATGTCAGGAGGAAGAATGACAATGGAAACAGCCTCAGCTATCATCAAGTTATAGACGTGATGGGCACACATGCTGAAGACTTAGGTGTGACAGAGTAAAAAGCTGTAATTTTCACATTCTGCAATGCTACTTTGGATCTCTGTCCCTGGATGAATTCTTTTGAGATTCCACTAGGTTTTCATATCACAACTAGCCTTGAAATAGGTAAAAAATGCTTTAAGAAAGTCTTTGTATGGGACCATTGTGGTGAAACCATTGAGAGCCGCACATCCATTTTCCAGCCATGGGATACTAGAAGAGGTCAGAACAAGTGATGTAGAAAAATGTTCATAATATACTCAGTGGAAAGAAAAGTTGCAAAATTAAGCATGAATATGATCCTATTCTTATCCTCATACACACATGCAGAGGGGCACAAAAATTCTGGGAAACATGTCAGGATATTAATAGTTAGAAATTTCTGAATCATGGCATTACCATTCAATTTCATTCTCTTCTTTATTCTCTTCAAAATGTTTACATTACTTATGCCTTCATTTTATCATAAGCACATGGCATGCTTGTGTATGCATTTCTCTGTAATTATTTTCACTTTATTTCCTGTGTGTCTAAATGATAATCTTAGTTCCCCAAGTGGAATTTATCTCCTGGAATAGGCATAATGCCACCTATTTTAGGCACACAGTTACCTTTATGTCATGTGCTCACTGTTCATCAGTTTCTAGGTGGACACATCTGCTGCCCAAATTTGTTTTCTCTGAACAATCGAAAAAGAATACTAGAGACCAAAAATTTAGGATGAATGTGTAAGGTCAGCAGAAATATTAGTGGCTTAGTTTTATCTTAAAACTCTATACACCATCTTATCTAACCTCTTTCTCTGTAAGACCCATATGATTTTAGAGGGCCATCCATCCATAAAAATTCTTTGCTAACTTTGGACTTGGCACATCACATTCCTTAAAGTAAGGCTGATGATTCCAACAAAGTCCCTTTGAATAAGTGCTAGTTCATTTTCAGAAGTAGAAGCCTGAGAGGAAAATAGCAGATGAGGTCTTCATTTCATGGAACAAACTCTTTCCATGCAGAGAAAAATCTTTTCAGCAAATACATAACTTAAGGGCATTTTCCCTGATCCCATAATGTGTCTTTGGCAACAGGGGCTGATTGAAATAACCATGTTTGATCCTAAAGACACTTCATTTTCTACTTTGCTGCATAATTCATCCATTTATTCATTCACTCACAAAATTATTGTTACAAACAAAATTCAAAATAATCTGCAGACACCTTCACTATAACCCCGTGCTAGGCACTGAGGGAATGTAGAGGGCAGAGTATTAGGTCTGACATATTTCTGTTGAAAATCATCACCCAATAGACACCATGCTTCTAATCAATAATGCATATTACCTGGATTTCAGATTTTTTCCAACCCTCATAGTCCTCAGCTTAAAATAACTAAATCACCCCCCCCCTTTTTTTTTGCAATATATCAAATTTTAGGCCTTCTCCAAGCCTTCGCCCCCACTATTGCCATGAATTAAGTACTGACAGTGGAAATCTTATGATACAGAACCAATGAAAGAATTCAGAAAAGTTAGAGAGATTTTAAGAGGCCCAACGGTAAAATACACGTATTATTAGGTGAAGAAACAAATTTCCTAGAGGTGTTGTTTAGAAATATGCTTTCTTGGTGAGCTCCAGATCTTTTTCTCCCTTTGTGATATTAAAAAAAGAATAGGCTCTGGCAGAAGGTCTTGCATCATTTTTCCTGCCAAGGTGAGTTCTAAGATAGGCATTTTCTAGTAAATGTCCTTGTTTACAATAATTGCTTCCCTGGCATTGTGATATAATGCTGCTGTTTCCTTTAATCTAAGTTGTATATGTTTCAGTATCTGTGACCATTCAAGCTTTTGTAACAAGAGACACAAAAAGAAATTACTTTGGCTGGTTTCCTGAGATGTTAGGATAGATGATATCATTTACAGCCATAGTTGAGGAGAAATCTATTTAAAGCACAGGGGAATCTGTCCCTGATACTTTATCTGTTTTATTATAACATGATGGAATATGAACAATATCACATATTTTGTGTCCATCCATTGATTGACTAGGTCTTTAGTCTTAAGTGATTGTGACCAATACAAATAATCAATGACTTACTGACAAGATGAAAAGGGATTGCCATAGATCATCTTATAAAAAACCCCAAATGCAATCTGAAACTAGAAAAATAAATTTAAGCAAAATAGATTCCTCATGGTGCTCATGGGCCCATCAGTCACATCTTTGTGTCTCTACTAAGAGGTACATCTTTCTCTCCAAGATGGGCAACTGGCTCATTTCCCAAGGCCTTGGCTTCACCAAGCCTGTGCTTCATCCCCATGCATGGCCTCAGGGATTTCCCTTTCTTGCAAATATAATTTGTCTAGGAATTGATTTAGTGTTTAATTTGAGATTTACTCTACTGTTACGCTGTGTGCATAAACAACTTTGTGATTTTCTTTAAAGTCAAATAAGTCAAAGTCATTTCAAGAAACAGATCTTAGGACTGATGTTGGATCAGCATTTATTTAAACTTTGCACAATCACAGAGAAATAGTTCTTTTATTTCTAAAAGTTTATTAAGGCCTTAGTTTATACTAGGTGATGTTGTAGGCCCTGGGATTTTGGTGGTAAAAGGACAGATAAACTCCCTTCTTTCATGGTAGGTATGTTGTGGGGGGAGCCCACAACAGTGAATGAATTAACACAAAGAAAGAGAGACGGAAGGAGGTAGAAGAAGGGAGAGCGAGAAAGAGGAGGGAGAAAGAGAAGGAGAGAGGGAGAAAAGGAAGAAGGCAAAGACTACAAAGAAAAGAAATTACAAATAAAGGGGACAAGGGGGAAGGGAGAGATGTTAGGAGCAATAAGAATTCTGAAACAAGCAAGAGATAGAGTATGTGTGTGTAAACCACAGCCTTTACAAGTATCACAACTCTTGTTCAATGGAATGTACAAATTAGAGCCATGTGATTGTAAAGGACAGGAACCTCTAACAACCCAGCATTATTTCATTGATGGGCTATGGCCATGTGAGTCTTTGCAGTGTTCCTGAAAGAATGTGGTGTGAAAACAACCACTCCCCACTCTCACAACAGAAAAGAGTACTACTGCGTTTCAATTATACCCCCTTCTTGAAGACTCATAACCAATATTACCATATGAAAGATTCTGGAAATTTACCCTGGTCTTCTGCATTGCAGGCAAGTTCTTTACTGACTGAGCCACTAGGGAAACCCAAAATACTGGAGTGGATAGCCTATCCCTTCTCCAGGGGATCTTCCCAACCCAGGAATCGAACTGGGGTCTCCTGCATTGCAGGCAGATTCTTTCCCAGCTGAGCCACCAGGGAAGTCCTAGTCTATTAAACTGATTTTGACAATGGAAACTTTTTTTCCTGTTCTACTTATTAACTTCCACCTTACCCATGTTCTAATGGTTGTCACATGAGTAGGATGGCTAGTGGAAGAGGCATCTGTAAGCAGAAAGCACTATCACTTGGACACTCAGCCTTACTAGAGAGTAGTCAAAAGATAGTAAAAAGATGATACCTACATGCTAAGGATTTATAGTATGAGTATGGGCCAGCTCAGTTCATTAACACCTGTTCTGTGCCAGTCCTGGGAATCAAGGTATGAGTAAGGCATCGTCTGCCTTCAGGAAGACCCAGGAAGGTATGGTACAATAGAATAGGTATTTACATGTAAATTAAAATTTAAATCAGTATTACTTGCTCCAGTAGAGAGAAAGACACAAGATACCAGGGAAGTACAGAGATTACCTGGTTAAGGAGTTACAAGGGATATCATGGAAGACTTCTTAGAGGAGGTGACAGGAATTACATACGTAACATCACTGGAGAATAATCTATGCTGTACAGCTATCATATGGGAGATGCTCTCAGTTCCCAACCCTAAATCTACAGACTTTTTCTGCTTGCTCTCTCTCTTCCTTCTCTCCATTTTCCCTTTTCTCTGGGACTGCATGTGGACTATAGATTCTTCTTTCTCCTTTCAGCCTTTTTCTTGAAACCACCAGCATCTAAACATGCTCAAGTCCCTGTTATTAAAAACAAAACAAATGAAATCAATCCTCTCCTTAAAAATTCCTTTCCTGATACTATGTCTCCCTCCACTTCCCTTCCCTTTACAGCCTGTCCTTCTGCAAGAGTTACCTTTACTCATGTCTCTACTTCCTCACCACTTACTGCTCACCAAGTTCAAAATGCCTTATGATCAAGCAAGTGCTTGCTAAGGTGACCAGTAACCACCATGTTTCTAAATCCAATGACCATCTTTCAGCTCTCCATTATTCAACATCTCTGGAGTATTTCTTCATACTAACTGATCCCTCCCTACCTTCTTGAATTACATACTCTCTTTGGCTTCTGTGACATGATACCTTCCTGATGTTCCTCTTACATCCCTGTTCAATCCCTATTTAGGTTATTAAATATTAGACTTAGTTGAGACTTAGTCATAGGACCCCTGTACTTTGCACTCTGTATTTTTAACTCTACTTTCTGCCTCGGTTTCATTGATTACCATAGATTCAGTTATTACTTACACATGATGAACCATTGATATAAATCTTCAGCTTAGCTTCCAGAACATAGACCTGTCTATCTGGCATGTACACTTGAATGCTTTCTAGGTACCTTGATCTTAGCATATCCACGATGTCAAGTTTAGTCCTTTTTCATCATCCTCTGTCTCAGTGAGTAGCATCCCCATATGTCCAGTTCCATAAACCTGAATCACAGGAGCCAGACTTGACCTCCTCTTTCATCTCTGCATATCCAATCTGTCAACAAGCTCTCCCAACTTCCAAATCTGTACATATCTCTTTCCACTGTCACAATCTTAGTCAAAGTAGCCACCATTTTTCATTTGTGTTTACTGTATGGTGAGCCAAGTATTTTTTAAATGCAAACTGACCAGACCTCTTGCCTACTCTTAGCTGGAAGACCAAAATCTTTAGAATGGTCTACAAGGCCCTTCTTGTGTTTATTCTTGCATTGCTTGACTCATTGCTTTAAGAAGGTGTTTTGAATACACACACTGTTCAAAGTACCATGGAAACATGCATGTTAAGTCACTGAGTCATGTCTGACTCTTGGCGACCCTGTGGACTGTAGCCCTCCAGGCTCCTCTGTCCATGGGATTCTCCAGGTAAGAAAACTGGAGTGGGTTGCCATGCCCTCTTCCAGAGGATCTTCCTGACCCAGGGATCAAACCTGCATCTCTTACGTCTCCTGCGTTGGCAGGTGGGCTCTTTACCACTAGCGCCACCTGGGAGGCCCATGCACTTTTCAAAGCACCAAGGAAACAGTGGTGAACAAAACAAATAAAGCTCCTGTCCTCATCGTGGAGCCATGAAATATATATTCTAGTGGGGGAGATTAACAATTAAAAAGTATAAAAAATAGAGACTTATTTTCAGGGGTGATAAGGACTATGAAGAAATATTAAGTAGTGCAGGAATTAGAGAGTAACCAGCTAGGAGTGATTTTAGAAAGGTGGTGAAAGAAGCCTCTTTAAAGAGAGGATTCCCACACAGAACACTAAAGGAGGTGAGCACACACTTGAGGTCCTGGCTTTCTGCTCTCTCTTGTTTGTGCTGTAGACCGGCTCATAGTGTTTATATTTCCGAAAGCCTCAGGCTACTCCAAGGCCTTTACACAGACTCCCAGTGCATTCTCTTTACCTCTTCTTGTTCCCCTGTTCCTTCTACTCCATCTTCTCCTGCAGTACTCTCCTCTCCTACCTGCATTTCTTCTGGAAGACTCTTTTTGGCCCCCTGCTGCTGCTGCTGCCGCTGCCAAGTCGCTTCAGTTGTGCTCAACTGTGTGCGACCCCAGAGACGGCAGCCCACTAGGCTCTGCTGTCCCTGGGATTCTCCAGGCAAGAACACTGGAGTGGGTTGCCATTGCTTTCTCCAATGCATGAAAGTGAAAGTGAAGTCGCTCAGTTGTGTCCGACTCTTAGCAACACCATGGACTATAGCCCACCAGGCTCCTCCCTCCATGGGATTTTCCAGGCAAGAGTACTGGAGTGGGGTACCTAGACTAAATCAACTGTGTTCATGTATTCTTGCTGATTATGCCCTTATCTTCATGTTGTCAATTGAGTTTTGTATTGTATGTGGGTGGATTTACACATGCAGTGGAATATTTACTGTTCCTTATGTTTTAATTAATACTAAATTACAGAAATTTAAATTTTTTAAAGTTAGCTGTAAGTTTTAATCTGAAGAGTGAATCACTTTTTAAATTTATAAATCTTTAGTCATAAAATAATAAATGTTTAATTTGTTATATAATTAATATAATTTGATTAATAGTGATGTTAGTTGTAAATTTAACAGATTCTATTTTCCATAACATTTAATCTAACTTAATTAATCATATCTTCTTAGATGTTTCAAATTGCAATCATAAATGTAATGGATCTGATTCTCTCAGGGCACAGTTTTAGGCAGACCTAAACTCAACCATAATTTTCTTAGACACTTGAACTCTGCTTTTGAAGCTAATAAATGTCAACTTTTGGATGTAAGGGATCCAATTATCAAATAAACAGTTTACAAATACAATCAAATTATCCTATATATTTCAAGTTAAAATCACAAGTTACCAGTTAACCATTTAAAATCAAAGTAACAAGTCCCATGGGTCAGTCAACTTGCCTACTTCATACAGTGTAAATTGCTGTTTATCCCTCAGTTTGCCCAGGGTGTGTCAAGAATTGATGCCCTCAACTGTGAGGCAAGAATGTGAGGCTTGAGTTGGCCAGAGTCTGTGGCCTGATAGCATCCTGCAAAGAACAGCCACAGATAGGGTTCCAAATCCCTCCAGTTAGCATAGCAACCCCAATATTCTTTTAAAATATGATTTGTCTCATGTCATGGGAAAGGTTGGGAAGCATTGCCACAGAGAACAAATGCACACACATGTTCTTATGATTGCAAAACCTGTCAAAACCAGATACTGAAGTGTTAATACTTATGGATGCGTTTTACATACTTCACCACCTCTTGACTTATTTCCAGACCTCTCAGAATGCTAAGACACTTACCCAAATAAAGACAGACGATTTTCCATCTCTGGTCAACTGAGGTCGCTGGGCTAGGACACAGGATATTGATGGATTTAGCTACATGTCCAGAATAATTCTCCCTGAGCCTCAGATTTAGACGCTGAGCCCTATTTTGTAGTCAGACTCTGTGTCCTTAGTTCTTAGTAAACTGCACCCTCTTTCACAATTGTGCTGGCTGATTTGAGTTGGTTCTATTGGACCACGGGGACTGGAATTAACTCCTTTCCTACCACGTGGAAGATGACTACACTCGTATTTTAGCTTCTCTCTTGCTACCATCACTCTTATATAAATATATATATAGCATTATCACAGTTGTGAATTTACATATAAGTCCTTAATTACTTGATTATCTTTGTCTCGTCTCCTGGACTGTGAAGGAATTCAGGTAGAGACCTTGACTGTGTCTGCTTTTTGTTCAACATCTTACCTCTACTCTGTGGGACAGGACACCTATATAGTCAATTTACCAATGAGCAAGTGAAGAATAAATAAAGCATTGTCCAGAGATGTGTGGCCACTAGAATATAAGAGAACTGCTTACAATGTACTCTCAGCCTGTTATGTTTCAGTGGTTGTCAGATCGAGAACAATCTTCCTTATAACTTGCAAGAGTCATCATATAGGTAATACATAGATGTACCTCAAGGGATATGCCCCCTGGACAAACAACCTGGCCATAAGAAATATCTAATTGCCTTCTGAGAAATGAGCAAAACACCAAAACATAATAGACCGGAGTAGATGTATACAAAGTCAAAGATAGAAAATATTCTAGGCCAGTGAGGTTAGTTTGATTTTTTTCAACAAGAGGATGTTACTCAGTGGGATACTCACCAAGGGAGACACTGAAATCAGCCTTCTGAGTGATGTCCAGAGGTAAAGGTACCCAGCACTGGTCTGGACTTTGAGGAAACTATGTCTACTGCGGAAATAGTATCTGTCTTCAAACAACCCAGCAGAGCAAAACGTCTGTGGTTAACAAGCCAAGATAACTAGGACTTGGACACTCTTCCCTGCCTCCCTCTCCTTAACCAGCCTTCTCCTATGTTCATCTGCCACTTTTAAGATGAACCACTTCAGCCCCTCTTAGTGAGAGAGAGGCCTGTTCCCCAGGCTCCCGTAGCATCATATACTTTCCCATAGCATCATATCACATTATGCAAGTTCCACATCATTTCATACTTACTTCTCTACCTGTTTGTGTCCTTTATTAGACCATGGATTATACAATGGGAGAAGTGAAGTATAATTTGTTTTATCATTCACAGTGCCTTGCACAGAGCCAGACTCATAGCAGCTGTTTAGTAAACATTTACTGAATGAATACGTTGTTCTGATCCCCTTTTTAGGAGACACTTTCTGATTATTATTGGTCTTCACATGTCAAGAGGGTGTGTAGGGAGAGGAGTGTGAGTCATAGGAAGAACATGTGTAATCATCTTAGAATTTCTCATTTCCCTGCAAGTTGGTACATTGGTGTTCTAACATATACGTTGTTTTTTCTGGGCACTCAGAGAGAAGTCTAGTTTGGCCAGGTTCTTTCTACCATTTCTTAAGCAGCCTCCCTCATGCAAATCCTCTCTCCATCTGCATCCTTCTGATCCCAGGTTTTGCTTTTGAAACATTCATACATGGGAGGAGAAAATAATTCAAGACTCAACCTGAAGGCAATTCGGCACTTAAAAAAATGAGCAAGTAAATGATAAAAAGCGGCTTGCACAAAGGCTGCATTCATCAGCGGTGCCCTGATGTTAGATTTTTATTCAATTTAGTGGCTGTGTAGCTGTTTAGCTATTGAATGTTATGATCTAAATTTATGCTACCTTGAATCTGAAAAGAATTTAACCTATGATGAAAAACAGCTTGTCTTACTGGTTTCATCCCAGGAAAGGGATGAAATATCGATGAAATATCATGCAGGGTTTTACTCTCTCCTCTTTTTCCAGAAGCCATGGGGTTTAGTGAAGGTGAAGCTTGAAGCAGAGGTGGGGGGCATATGGATGGTGCTCTCACTGCTGCCTTGGGAAGGTGGTGTCCGAGGGAGGGAGTATTTTCTGTGCCAGGCCAAGGTCTTGTCTCTTCATAGCATTGTTCTGATCTTAGCTTCCATGTGTATCAGCTGACCAAAAGGAATGGATAAGTAGCAAATCTTTGGAAGCTATTTGAAACCCTTGGTGCCATCTTTGTTTCAGGAGTGGACCTTGGCTGTAGTTACTTTAACTTGTAATTATGATTTTTTTAAAAAAATTTATGTATGTATGTATTTTTGACTGCATTGTGTCTTCATTGCTGGGCACAGTCTTTCTCTAGTGGCACCAGGGGGCTACTCTTAGTTGTGCTGCACAGGCTTCTCACTGTGGTGTGTTCTCTTATTGCAGAGCATGGGCTCTGGGAGCAGGGACTTCAGTAGTTGCAGTTCGTGGGCTCCAGAGCACAGGCTCATGAGTTGTGGCACACTGGCTCAGTTGCCCCATGGCATGCAGGTTCTTCCGGGGCCAGGGATCAAACCAGTGTGGCTTGCATTGCAAAGTGGTTTCTTAATCCCTGGACCACCAAGAAAGCCCCTGTAATTACAGTTTGAATGACTGCTACTTTTATGGCATGTTTTCAATATCCCAGACCCTGTGTTAAACCCACACTCTGCATCTATCCTCTAATCCTTACAATGACCCTATAAATTTGGCACTCATGCCATCACTTTCTAAGGCTTAGAGACATGAAATGACTTGTCCAAAGTCACAGAAAAGGAACTGGCAGCACCACAACTTATACTCATGCCTGTCTGATTCAAAGTTCATATTCTTTACCACTGTGGTGGCTCCCACGGGAGCAGGTTAAACATTTCTTGGTAAGCGCTGGCAGTTCTGACTCAGTCACCACCGCCACCAGCCTCTCCTACGCTGTAGTCCGTTGTGGTTTCCATGGCTCTTTGAGGCCACAGCCTCCAGATTCACCATGGATAATATAGTAGAGTGATCATTACTTATAGGACAGCCTGGCCAAAGTAAGAGTGACACGTCGTAAATGCTTTCCAGGCATTGAGACAAGAACCATTCTGGATTCAGTTCAGTTCAGTTCAGTTCAGTCACTCAGTCACGTCCTACTCCTTGTGACCCCATGGACTGCAGCACCCCAGGCTTCCCTGTCCATCACCAACTCCTGGAGCTTGCTCAAACTCATGTCCATAGAGTTAGTGATGCCATCGAGCATATCATCCTCTGTAGTCCCCTTCTCCACCCACCTTTAATCTTTTCCAGCGTCAGGGTCTTTTCCAGTAAGTTAGTTCTTTGCATCAGGTGGCCAAAGTATTACAGCTTCAGCTTCAGCATCAGTCCTTCCAATGAATATTCAGGACTGATTTCCTTTAGGATTTACTGGTTGGATCTCCTTGCAGTCCAAGGGATTCTCACGAGTTTTCTCTAAAACCACAGTTCAAAAGCATCAATTCTTTGGTGCTCAGCTTTCTTTATGGTCCAATTCTCACATCCATACATGATTACTGGAAAAACCATGGCTTTGGCTAGACAGACTTTGTCAGCAAAATAATGTCTCTGCTTTTTTATATGCTGTCTATGTTGGTCATAGCTTTTCTTTCAAGGAGCAAGCATCTTTTAATTTCATGGCTGCAGTTAACATCTGCAGTGATTTTGGAACCCCCAAAATAAAGTTTGGGGCTCTCTCACTGTTTCCATTGTTTTCCCATCTATTTGCCATGAGGTGATAGAACCAGATGCCATGATCTTAGTTTTCTGAATGTTGAGTTTGAAGCCAACTTTTTCACTCTCCTCTTTCACTTTCATCAAGGGGCTCTTTAGTTCTTCTTCACTTTCTGCCATAAGGGTGGTGTCATCTGCAGATCTGAGGTTATTGATATTTCTCCCGGCAATCTTGATTCCATCTTGTGCTTCATCCAGCCAGCATTTTGCATGATGTACTCTGCATATAAGTTAAATAAGCATGGTGATAATATATAGCCTTGATGTACTCCTTTCCCAATTTGGAACCAGTCTATTGTCCATGTCCAGTTCTAACTGTTGCTTCTTGACCTCATGCAGATTTCTTAGGAGGCAGGTCAGGTGGTCTGACCTATTCCTATCTCTTTAAGAATTTTCCACAGTTTGTTGTGATCCACACAGTCAAAGGCTTTGGCATAGTCAATAAAGCAGATGTTTTTCTGGAACTCTCTTGCTTTTTCGATGATCCAACGGATGTGGGCAATTAACCTAGGGAAAAATGCAAGGTCTTTCTTTGCTTTCCAGGTTAAAGGTTTTGAAAGCTTTGAAAATGAGAAGATCCATGTGACAGAGTATGTCATGTTCAGGGTAAAATAGAATTACTAACATTCATATAAGGTCAGACATTTGTGTTCAGTAGAGATAAAAACAGGTAACACTTAGTAAAATGAAACCCAATCACATGAAATCAGTATGCAAGATATCAATCTTTTATTCAACAAATATATATATTCAGTATTTAGTTTACTTTGTGGAAGGCTCTGTCCTAGATGCTGGAGATGTTTTCCTCTACTTAAGCTTATGTTATGGTGCTCATATCATAATGTAATTAAAGACAACTCCTGATGATTAAAGCATGACATGGGATCCACGTCAGCTTTTCCAGAGAGCCAAAGCCTCCCTCTTGATTCAAGGAGTCCTGCAGGGGGATATGTAAACAAACAAGGATGTCTTCAGGAGAATCAGATAAGGGAGCATTGGCAGGTCATGACCCTGCCCTCTGAATAAGGATTTGGGAGAAGGGGAAAAGTGGTTGGTGAATTACATTTAACTTTTTATTGAGCATTATCCTGAAGTGCTTTTCATGTGTCTTGAATACTCTGAATTTGCTCTTTTTTTTCCCCTTGGTCTTCTAAAAATGAGCTTTGTAGATAAGGTCAACTGAAGTTCAGTGCTTCTTTTTCTCAGGTCTGTGTGCCTCTAAGATATGCAAATCCTCTCTCCATACCAGTGGATTGTGTGGCCTATCCTTTCTTTTCAAACTTCTGAGAGGATTTGCCTAATATAAAATATAAGATAGCTAACATTTTACTTATGACTCGCTATGAGCTAGGACAGATATGAAACATTTTTAAAGATGCAGTGTTTGGCTGGTTTTCTTCTTATGCCCATTGCATGGATGAGGAAAACTGAGGGTTAGCAGATTTAGGTAGTTTGTCCAAGTAAGTGATTGAGGTGGGGTCATACCCAGATCCAACTTCAACACCCTTGACCTTAAACAATTATGGTGCTCACCATTCAACACAAAAGTATGGAGTGCCTGCTGTGTGCTAGGTCCTCTGGACACTGGGGATATGGAGGGCAGGAGAACAGACAGAGGTCTTGCCTGTAGATATTTCTTCAGCTATGTGGGGGGAACCATAAACAATGAAACAAACATGAAATGTACTATCAGGGAGTGAGAGTTGTATGGGCAATTCGATCCTGTATGGATAGTTATATGTGGATATGTGTCGATTACAAACGTGACTGAAAAAAAGACTACATACTGTAAGGGTGATTACCTCTGGGTGGTCAGATTTTTATTTTCTTCTTCTCATGTTTTTGAACAATTTCAAATATTCCGCAAGCAGCTGTATACTTCCAATATAATCAGATGAGACCCATAAAGATTATTAAAAACAGAATTTAATCTTAGAAAATCCTGGCAAACTGCATAGAGTTTAGGCACACTCCTCTTACCCTCTTTTGTTTCAGTCCTTGAAGCAAAGTGTGTATTTTTCCCATCTGTGCCAGTGTCTGACATATTTATCCCTGCCCCCAGGGATCACGTTGGCTCCCTCTGTCCCAAGCTTCTCTAAGTTTGTGCACATCAGTGCTTCCCAAGGCTGGCTCCACACGTGAATCTCCTGGGCAGTGTTTCAAATACTGATGCCAGAGCTTCAACCCCCAGACCTGCTGAAGCACAAGCTCTGTGTGTGTGTGTCTCCCAGGTGACTGTCACTCATCCAGGGTTAAGAAGCCTTGGATGGTGAGCCCCCTCCCCCTGTTCCTCAGTGCTCTCACTTTTGGGGGAACAGCCAGAGCACCTCCTTCCTCTCTGTCTCACCTGGTCTGGGATGCTCAGGAAAGAGAAGGAGGAGGGAAAGACCCAGCAGGTGGGCAGATCCTAGCCCTCCCAGCACCAGGTTGCAGCCCCCACCACCCTCCTGACCTACTTACTCAGGGCCTGCAGTGCGAGCGAGTGACTCAAGCCTGGCAGCCAGTAGGGACTGTTAACAAAAGCCGAGTACTGTGCAGATGGGAGCAGAGGGCACACTCCAGCCACACTAGAATTCTCACCGTTCCGGAACACAGCGCTGGCTGTCACAGCTTCGGGCCTTTGCCTGTGCTGCCCTTTCAGACTGAAATGTCCTTTGATGCCATCTCCCTCTTCCCCTGAGGCTGACTGCTGCTCCTCCTTGAAGTCTGAGCTCTGTGAGCTCCTCCCTGACCCTCTGCTCCCTAGACAGGACGACTCCCTCCCTCTTCATCTGTGGCTCCAACCAGCAGGAATTTGTTCCCAGCATTAAGGCAGCACTTCAAACCTTGTGTCACCTGGGGAGGTGTCTGCCTCGCTGGCTGGATGGGGAGTCCTCAAGGGCAGTGCATGTCCTCATTCATCCCTGTGCCTCACACAACCGACTGGCAAGTAGAAGAACCCGGTTCAGTGCCAGCTCTGTTCCTATGGCTGACTACATCCCCAATCACTAAGCCTGTGGTATTTGCCTACACAGATTAGAAATGCAGACTCCTGGATCCCACCTCAACCAGATCCTGCCTTTGGCAAGATCTCCAGGTGATTCAGATACACACTAAGGTTTGAGAAGCATCAGTAGGCCCCCAAATTCTCAACTTCCTTAGCTGTAAAATGGGCATAGTTAACTGCTAACTTACAGGGTTGTTGTGAGGGTTGAATAAGCAGCATACTCAAGGGTATCTACTGCAGAACGGAGTGCACAGGGGACATTTTTATTGTTTCTGCTTAATAAATGTTGCCCTGAGAGCAAGTAGGAGTCTGCAGTGGACCACATTAAGAGATCTGGGGTCTGCCCCAGTGAGACTTAAGCGCTGGAGTGGAGCAGACTTCCCAGCCCTCCAGTGGGAAGTGGGAGGGGAAGATGGGCTCCCTGTGGCCCACGGGTGTGAGTAGGACCCGTGGTCTCTCCTGTACCCTTTAAGGGGCCTTGATCCTTGCAAAAACACAAGTGTGTGTTGAGCTTCAGTGCTCTGCCCTGCTGAGCCAGCCTCACTGCCCCCATCCCACTGTCCCCACAGTGAAGCCCACCTGGGTCTTCCTTACTTTGTGAAGTCCATTATCTGAACTGGGAAAATCCCCTGTAAGATCTCAAAGAGTTGCAGGTAATTCATACATGATCAAGCTGCAGAACAGGAAAGTATGGTTATTCGGGGTGGGCATCTTTATTATTAATTAGACTTTGATTCCTGGGCTTCCCAGGTGGTGGTAGTGGTAAAGAACCCACTGGCCATGCAGGAGATATAAGAGATGCAGGCTCAATCCCTGGGTTGGGGAGATACCCTGGAGGAAGAAATGGCAACCCACTCCAGTATTTTGCCTGGAGAATCCCATGGACACAGAAGCCTGTGGGCTACAGTCCATAGGGACGCAAAGAATCGGAGGCAGCTGAGGCAACTTAGCACACAGGCACACCCTGATTCCTAATTTCTTAAAGCACAAGAAATGTACCATGTCATCACTCACTTATGAGGGCTTTTTTTCAATCTACTATATAATTTTGTATTTATTTAATACTTGATGATCATGATGAGCTCTACACAGAGGTCAGTTTTGAGGAAAGTTATTAGTGTTTCATGGAAGGTAGCTGGGGAAACACTGCTCCCAAGTAGTGATGTCTTTTTGACTTGGAATTTCCAGACTCAGTTGCTGCTGGAGAGATAAGACCACATATCTGTCTAGCTCCCAGGCCACCTCCTCTCTCTGGGGCAGGGAGAGAAATGAGACATCTCTCTGCTCTCATCAGATCCTGTCAGCCAGGGCAGATAACCAAGGGAAATAATATCAGTTAAGTGACACCAGCCTCAAGTTTGAACCTTCAGACCTCACTCCCAGACAAATTAGATCAAGGTTGCTCTTCAGTCCACTCTCTGGGACACGGTAGATAAGCCCGACCCGTGAAGCCAACAGAAGCCCCTGGGGAGACACAAATACAAACAGGCAGAAGGCATGTTTATTTTTCAGTGACATGGCCTAAGGCTGTTTCAGGCCAGGACTGAGAGCTGAAGACTCTAGGCAGCCAGCAGACAGACATTTCTGGCAGGGCTAGAAGGCAGTTCGAGGGTAGGGTTGGACTGATGTCTAATTACGCAGCAGACTCAGAACACAGAACAGATTGGAATTGTAGTTAAGTGGCAAAGCAGGAGCAGGAAGCCAGCAGGTGCAGCGCTGAAGACGTCTAAGTATGAGAATTTGCCTTCCAGGACCTTACGATCTAATAGGAAGGATTAGACTCCCGGCTTCAAAGAGTTCAGATAGATGCAGCT
Source organism: Bubalus bubalis (assembly GCF_019923935.1). Classification (NCBI taxonomy): domain Eukaryota; kingdom Metazoa; phylum Chordata; class Mammalia; order Artiodactyla; family Bovidae; genus Bubalus; species Bubalus bubalis. The sequence goes on along the minus strand of NC_059165.1, from coordinate 63,067,621 downwards.
GTGGCCAGAGTAAGTCAGCATCTACTCCAGCCTTCATTCTCAGATAGGACTCAGAGGCAGTAGAGAGTGAATGGAACTAGAAAGTGAAGTGTTGAACACGGTTTTATACAGTGTGATAGAGGGGAAATTGACATACAATTGACTACACATACCTAAAATATACACTTTGATATGTTTTGTGATCTGTATACACCTGCGAAATTCATACCACAAACAAGGTAATGAACATATCTATCACTTTTGGAGTGATGTTCCTTTGTAAACCCTTCCTTCCATCCTTCCCTGCTCTTCCAGTCCCCAGGCAGCCACTGATTAGCTGTCACTATAGAATATTTTGCATATTATAGAATTTTATGTAAATAGTATCATGCAATATGTACTCTTGTCAGACTTCTTTCACTCAGCATAATTGTTTTGAGATCACTCATGTTATTGCATGCATCCAACTTTCTTTTTTACTCCTGAGTAATGTTCAGTTGTATGCCACGATTTATCTATCCATTCACCTGATGATGGGTATTTGAGCTGTTTTCAGATTTTTGCAGTTATTGCTTTATTTTGTTTTATTCTATATTCATTTATTTTAGCTATATTTCTGCTGTAAACACACACAAGTCTTTGTATGGACATATTTTTCATTTCCCTTTGTAAATGCTTCCGAGTATAGTGACTGCATCATATGGCACATGTGTATTTAAGTTGGCAAGAAACTGCTGGACTGTTTTCCTAAGTGGTTTTATGCATAAAATATTTGGGTTACTAATACTAAAAAAAGTTGTTTCTGTGAAGTTTAAATTTCACAGAGTGCTCTGTATTTTATCTAGCATTTCTATCCCCAAATAAAAGCTTAAAATCAGACCATTCTGTTCCAGATCAGGAATTGGCTGATTTTTTCTGTAAAGATTCAGACAGTAATTTAGGCTTTATGACTTATATGGTTGTAGTTACTCAACTGTGCCCATTATATTTTGATGAGAGCCATAAACAGTATATAAATGAGTGAGCATGGCTATGATCTCCTAAAATTTTATTTACAAAAACAAGAGACAGCTGCATTTGGCTGACCATAGTTTGCTGGCCCCTACCTTAGGTCACTGATTTCCAAGGTGTGGTTCTGTTATCAAACACAAGTTTGTGCGCTCAATGCACAGTGAAGCCAAACAGTAGTGAAACATCAGAATCTGAAGCAAAGGAAGCTTTATTGCACGTCCATTTGAGGAAAACAAAGGAGTGGCTCATGTGCCCACTCCCGCCCCTGCCAAAACCCTGAACTACCCAAAGAGTTTCAGCTAGGCGTCTGTAAAGGATGAGAGAGGGGTGTGGTTGGTTGCTGCAAATTTATTGGTGTTGGAATTATTTGTTCTTTCAGCTATCTACATAGGTCAGGTCAGGATATTCCTGTAAATCTCTAACAGGACAAATATTCTTCTCTGTTTTGCAACTTTTTATCTCTGTATGAATGGAAAAGTGTTACACCTCTAAACATCATAGTCTTCAGAATGGGTTATCCTGTATATTTCGGGCTATAGGCAACATTCTTAACTTGAAGCAAAAACAATAGAATACAAAGGTTAAAGTAAAAGAAACAGATCTAATATGGAGTCAGATTTGTTCTTCCCTATCACAGTTCCAAGAAAATAAAATAAATATAATAAGGATTTTATTTTCTTGGGCTCCAAAATCACTGCAGATGGTGACTGCAGCCATGAAATTAAAAGATGCTTGCTCCTTGGAAGGAAAACCATGATAAACCTAGACAGCATTTTAAAGAACAGAGACACCACTTTGCCAACAAAGGTTTTCCAGTAGTCATGTACTGATGCAAGTTGGACCATAAAGCTGAGCACTGAAGAACTGATGCTTCTGAATTGTGGTTCTGGAGAAGACTCTTGAGAGTCCCTTGGATTGTAAGGAGATCAAACCAGTCAATTCTAAAGGAAATCAATCCTGAATATTCATTGGAAGGACTGTTGCTGAAGCTGAAGCTCCAATACTTTGATCACCTGATTCAAAGAGCTGACTCATTGGAAAACACTCTGATGCTGGTAAAGATTGAAGGCAAGAGGAGAAATGGGTAGCAGAGGATGAGATGGTTAGATAACATCACTGACTCAGTGAACATGAATCTGAGCAAACTCTGGGAGATAGTGGAGGGCAGAGGAACCTGATATGCTATGAGGTCACAAAGAGTCAAACATGACTTAGCAGCTGAGCCACCACACCAACAAAATTACAGTTCCAAGATCAGTAACGTGAGTATCACCTGGGACCTTGGTAGAAAAGTAAATTCTGTTTCTGCCTGAGACCTACCAAACCAGAAGCTCTAGGGATGGGAAATCTGAACGAATATGTCTTTATTATTCTTATGCCCAGACATAAAGAGTGGTTAATGAATATTAGATTCAGGGCCCACTCATGTTTTAAGATTTCAAAGCACAAATATAAAAGGAATTAATTTCCTTCAGATTAACATATTTTCTCTGTCCCAAGTTATCAAATAGTAAAGATATGCATAAAAGTGGAATTAGGCTCAGATTCAGTTCAGTTCAGTTCAGTAGCTCAGTTGTGTCTGACTCTTTGCAACCCCATGAATCACAGCACGCCAGGCCTCCCTGTCCATCACCAACTCCCGGAGTTCTCTGAGACTCATGTCCATGGAAGTCAGTGATGCCATCCAGCCCTCTCATCCTCCGTCATCCCCTTCTCCTCTTGCCCCCAATCCCTCCCAGCATCACAGTCTTTTCCAATGAGTCAACTCTTCGCATGAGGTGGCCAAAGTACTGGAGTTTCAGCTTCAGCATCATTCCTTCCAAAGAAATCCCAGGGCTGATCTTCAGAATGGACTGGTTGGATCTCCTTGCAGTCCAAGGGACTCTCAAGAGTCTTCTCCAACACCACAGTTCAAAAGCATCAATTCTTCAGTGCTCAGCCTTCTTCACAGTCCAGCTCTCACATCCATACATGACCACTGGAAAAACCATAGCCTTGACTAGACGGACCTTTGTTGGCAAAGTAATGTCTCTGCTTTTCAATATGCTGTCTAGGTTGGTCATAACTTTTCTTCCAAGGAGTAAGCGTCTTTTAATTTCATGGCTGCAGTCACCATCTACAGTGATTTTGGAGCCCCAAAAAATAAAGTCTGACACTGTTTCCACTGTTTCCCCATCTAATTCCCATGAATGAAGTGATGGGACCAGATGCCACGATCTTTGTTTTCTGAATGTTGAGCTTTAAGCCAACTTTTTCACTCTCCACTTTCATTTTCATCAAGAAGCTTTTTAGTTCCTCTTCACTTTCTGCCATAAGGGTGGTGTCATCTGCATATCTGAGGTTATTGATATTTCTCCTGGCAATCTTGATTCCAGCTTGTGCTTCTTCCAGCCCAGTGTTTCTCATGATGTACTCTGCATATAAGTTAAATAAGCAGGGTGACAATATACAGCCTTGACGTACTCCTTTTCCTATTTGGAACCAGTCTGTTGTTCCATGTCCAGTTCTAACCGTTGCTTCCTGACCTGCATATAGGTTTCTCAAGAGGCAGGTCAGGAGGTCTGGTATTCCCATCTCTTTCAGAATTGTCCACAGTTTATTGTGATCCACACAGTCAAAGGCTTTGGCATAGTCAATAAAGCAGAAATAGATGTTTTTCTGGAACTCTCTTGCTTTTTTGATGATCCAGCGGATGTTGGCAATTTGATCTCTGGTTCCTCTGCCTTTTCTAAAACCAGCTTCAACATCTGGAAGTTCACAGTTCACGTACTGCTGAAGCCTGGCTTGGAGAATTTTGAGCATTACTTTACTAGAGTGTGAGATGAGTGCAATTGTGCGGTAGTTTGAGCAGTCTTTGGCTTTTAATTAGCAAACTAAAATGGACTAGAATGGGTGAATTTAACTCAGATGGCCATTATATCTACTACTGCAGGCAGGAATCCCTTAGAAGAAATGGAGTAGCCATCATGGTCAACAAAAGAGTCTGAAATGCAGTACTTGGATGCAGTCTCAAAAATGAAAGAATGATCTCTCTTCGTTTCCAAGGCAAATCATTCAATATCACAGTAATCCAAGTCTATGCCCCAACCAGTAATGCTGAAGAAGCTAAAGGTGAACAGTTCTATGAAGACCTACAAGACCTTCTAGAACTAACACCCAAAAAGATGTCCTTTACATTATAGGGGACTGGAATGCAAAAGTAGGAAGTCAAGACACACCTGGAGTAACAGGCAAATTTGGCCTTGGAATACAGAATGAAGCAGGGCAAAGACTAATAGAGTTTTGCCAAGAAAATGCACTGGTCATAGCAAACACCCTCTTCCAACTACACAAGAGAAGACTCTACACATGGACATCACCAGATGGTCAACACCGAAATCAGATTGATTATATTCTTTGCAGCCAAAGATGGAGAAGCTCTATATGGTGAACAGAAACAAGACCAGGAGCTGACTGTGGCTCAGGTTCAGATTAGGAATGTAAAAACAATGCTGTTCTTTATTCAAAGGTCCCTTTTCTTTGCCCAGAAACTAAGAATGCACTTAATAAATGCCATTAACCACCTTCTCATAATGCCATCCCCCTGGGCAGAGTTGGTTAGACTAATCCTCACTCCTCCTTCCCACTGGGTAGGGAAACTAGCATAAACTAATTTATACAGGGTAATACACTATGATTTTCTACCATAAAGGATATTATTCTATACAAAGACAAATTACTAAACCAATCAACCACATTTCCTTTTGGCTAATTCCCCTCCTAAGCCTTCCCAGTACATCCCACCCTGAAAAACAACAATCTGTCAAAATATTATAGGCATAGGAAAGGAAGACATGAAAATTCATTAAATGCCTGTTCTGTTATGAAACAGCCTCAATTAAGGTCTTATACACTATTTTTTCTGCTTTATGGTTATTGATTTGTTTTGTTTCATTAACAACAAGTGATCAAAGGGCTCTGGGCAGAGGCTTTTGGTCTTTTCCACCCCCTCAAAAAAGAGTATTATTAATTAGTTTGTCATTTTACAAGAAGGTAATGACTAGTGGGGGTTCATAAGTTCTTGGGTCTGCCCCTAAGAAGAAACCAGCAAATAAAAACCCTTGACCCTGGGGAAAATAACAGCTTCCCTTGTCTGCCTTCATAAATTTCACTTTGAACACTCCATCAATCTGAACAGGCAACTTAAAAGAGAAAAAAAAAAAATTACACACACACAACAGTAGTTCAGGCTCAAGTTAATTAAGCAGCTCTGAACAGGAGTTCTCAGGGCAGGTGGAATAAGGCCAAAAGACTGGAAACCAGTTTGGCAGAATCTTATCAAGAGTCACAAAGTTCTTTGTGAAAGGATGAAGAATTCTTCCAAACAGTTATAAATCTCCTCGTAAAATATCCTTTTTGAATGTCTCATATGAATTCTTTTCTTCTTCAGAATTAAATTTAGTAACTACGAAGGGATGGACAAATTTGACAACTGTATATATAACTATGAGAAGAAAACTAAATATATCCATCCATGGAGAAGAGGGGTTCACTACTGCAAATGAAGGTGGTATTTGTGAATCTCTCCCAGGAGGAGGTATGTCTGAGAAATCTTTCCTAAAGTGGAAATGTTCCCACTCTTTAATATTTGCCATTTGACTGACCAGGTTTAGCGCACCTGTCTTTGAACAGCTGATCTGCTTAAAAACAAATCTAGCATCCAGCAAGCACCCAGGACATAGGATGCAATAAATATTTGTGAATAGTGATCACAATGTTCCTAGAGTCTAACACGTGTCATATCTACTTGGTTCTAAATGCTTTACACACTTTAAATGTGAGTATGCAATACTTGTAAGAACTCTTTAAGGGAGATGTCACTTCTGTCATTTAACAGATAAGCAAAGTTAAAAGCAGGAAAATAAGTTATTTGCCTTCAGATGACATAGCTGATTAGTAAACTAGCAGAGATTTGAACTGAGATCCTTTCAGTTTTAAAATCTTTTCCACCACATATGTCTTCCTCTCTTTAGTTTCTATACAACTGGGTAGATGACCATTACATAGCTATTAATACAATAAATATAATAATTTTAAAATGCATGTTTAATTAACTTTTATTTATCCCAGTTAATTTTCTTTCTACCTCAACAGAATATAGTCATTTTAAGCAACTTTGAAAACGTCAAAGTTGGAAATAGTCAAAATAATCGCAGTAAGACCTTGTATACTTGAATGCTAAAATTTAATGTTTTTACTGGAGAAATGCAAAATTTCCTCTACCCAACTATCTTGAAGCCTAGAGACAAAATAGTGGTCAAAAACCATAGACAAATCCAGGCTCTACTGCTTGAAAACTGCATAATTTCAGACAGTCTCAACCTCACTTTTGTAAAGTAGGGGGAAAAAATGGCGTTTATTTTATGGGGCTGTTGGGGAGATAATAGCATATAAAAACTATTGGCCTATTCCTAGCACATAATAGGCATGCAGAGGATTTTACTTTCCCTTCTTGCTTTCCTTATGATCTAGTTTGCCACTATTTCTAAGCTCCTGTTTGATAAGCATGACAGGCAAATACACCCTGCTTATAAAGTTGAAATCCTGTCCCACTATATATACATATATGTGTATAAATAAATGTGTGTAAATAAACTTTTTCTTTCATTTTGTGGTATATAAAAATGCAGTTATCTAAATTCTTTCTGCCATTTTTTGAGTAGAAAAATCTCTCTCCAAATATTTCCTCTTCTGGTATTTCAGTCAGCAAGGCAAATAGACTAAGGAAATTGCAACCAAAAAATGCCAAACAAACCACACACACAAGCACACATACCAGGGAAGGCAATATTCATCAATCAAAGGTAGGAAGAAGGAGCCTTGTTTATCTAAGAGCCCCTAAAATCTCCCTGAAGATTCTTTCAAAAAAGAAAAAAAAAGTGTCTTCTTCATTAGAAGAATGCAGGAGAAATCCCCATGTCCCTCTCACCTTCTCCAGGCACAGAACCAGCTTATGCCCCAAGGGCATCATTAAGTTAACTGAGGAGGCATCACTGACAGGTAAGACAGACTGGGAGATTTTCGTGTTCTGGGCAGTTCTCCACCCACACCCTGCTCCACTGCCCACCAGCACCTGCCAGATCACAGAAACAGAGCAGGTCAGCCCCCCTCAGGAGCCGCTTTGAGATCAAGCCAGCCATGTTGAAAGACCTGGTCGATGTTCAGGGCTCCTCAAGTGGTCTTTTGCCATTACCAAGAGACTCCACTCTCCCCCATGGATTCTTTTTGCCGCCCAGGCATTCCCTGGATTTTTAGCAGGCCAAAGGGAGCTTTGCGCTTGCAGTAAGAAGATTTTCTTTGGAGAATTAGGGAGAAATGATAGCACTGACCAGCCTTTACTGGTCTTTATATCTTCACATGTAATAACTCTCATGTATTGGGTGTTGGCAGATGGTATGCTTTTAATACATTTTTATACGTTATCAAATTTGAGCTGGATAACAACCCTACAGGATAGTTATTATTATCATCTTTGATCTACATATGAATACAGAGGCTTAAAGGGGCTAGGCTACTTTGCTAGGGATATACAGCCAGTAATAGGTATATCCAGGGTTTACCCCCAGGCTGTGCTTGCTTGCTTTTTCTTAAAGAGCAAACACTAAATCCTAAGGGGAGAGCAGAGGTGTGGACACATAGGAGGCCTACCTGCACACGGCTCATGGTTTCTCCTACAGCCCTTCCTGGCCTGACATTTCAGAGAGATGTTTACATGGTGGGTATTTGGACTTTGGCACTTGGACAAGCAGGATGGTGCTGGGCCAGCCTCATCCTGAGCATAATACGAATCGTGTGGATTTAGGAGAAACACCGTGTCGCTTTTCACTTAGCTTTCATGTGGGAAGCATTCAGAAATCACTCTTGAGGTGATCTCTATCATTTCTGATCATCACAGAACCAGCTTAACATGAACTTTTCCGTCCATGAAACAGAAATGGAAGAGCAGCCCCTACTGAGAGCTTGGACTGTTGAGAAGAGCAAATCAACAGGAAAAAAGGAGTTTTGTCACCTCGTTAGTGTGAACCTCAGCATTCTTCACAAGGCTGTCAGCATCTCCTGAGCTGGTTTTTAAAGTCTCCTCAAATCATTTACCCCTGGGAAAGGTGGCTTGGGTAGCAGAGAGCATGGATAGGAGGAGGTGCCAAGCGGGTATCACTTAATTGTTAAATGAGAAACTGAAATAGGAATGTTATTCAGTGCCATTTGAGATCTATTTTATAGTGTTCAAAGAGCTACCACAGGTAATTATGGGATTTGGTCCACCTCCAGAGGAGACTCCACTCAGTCTAATTGTGCATGAGAAGAGACTTGAATGTCCTTGTCTCTTTTGTAAAGTGTGTACCTCCCACAGTATCCCCGCTCCATGAGGAGACTCTGAGATCCTCAGTGTGAACAGCATTCTCTTGAAGCTCTGAGTCCCCACTAGGACGTGGACTCAAGGCACTCAAGGTGTGCTGGTTGTTGAATTGAATTGATTAAGCCCATTGGAGGCAATGGGCTTAATCAATTCAATTCAATTCTGGGACTCCCCACGTGGCCCAGATCCCCAGGCTTAGCACATTATTAATACCAAGAAGATGTCCTCAACATCCCTGATGTGGCTATTATCTATTTCTTGGAAGTTTTATATGGGGAGAGGAAGTGAGGACCACTCTGCATCCTGCCCACACAGCCTTGAGCTCCAGTGGATGACAAAGGCTTCTGACCATTAGGCATGCAGACCATGATGCCTTTTCTGAAGTTTCTTTGACAGGGTCCTTTTGCACTTGGATTCCACAATCTGTTACATGCCTGTAAAACTCTACTAATGTCCCATCACAGGGCAGGCCTAGCTAGGCAAGGAGTGGGAATTTCTGACTAACAGTAAGCAGACATGTGAGATTCTGTCCTAGGTATGTGACTTGGTTCCTTAGTGACCCCATTGCAGAGCTGAAGCTACCTGATATCTCTCCACAACAGTTGTCCACACGAGCACTCTCCCTGGAGGGCAGAGCTCCTGGCATGGCAGCAGATGCCAGGCTATTACATCCAGCCCTCGACCACTCTCTCCATGTCTTTGCCTCTGTGTGGCTTGTTTGGAAGAGGCTGAAAGGACTTGTGGTAAAGAGGGCATGGAAGAGGATCCTTATGGCAAATTGAGGCTCTTCTGAGCCTCTTTGCCCTGAGTTTGAGAATCCAGAATGGAGAAACCCTGTTTGCATTGCTTTGCCATTCAGTTCTGCCTATGCCATTTACCCTGGTTTTGTGGGACCATATGGACCTCAGTTACTTCAAGCAGTAGATTAAAATGGAAGATGGGAAAACTTACACAAAGAAACTGAGTTTGAAAGTAAAGAATTAAAATCTGTGGGAAAACAGGATGTTGAGATGTGGACTACCACGCCAAACACATGCTGAAAATGTATACATGCATACAGGCTGTGGGCACAGGTGTAGAATCTGCAGGTGAAGTCATCACCCCATGACTTAGTAAGTACCTGCCACATCCATGGCCAGGGGCTTAGAGTCAGGAAGCAAGTCCTAGTCACCTTAGCGTGTGTCAAGTAAGCAAAAGCAGCAAAGACATCCTCCAGAGTTTCTTACATGGGCAGGGGATGGGAGACTTGATTGGAAGCTTGACGGAAGCACGTGGGAGGGCTTCACAGGCAGCCAGGCACACAATAAGTGCTGAATACATGGACAACCTATTAGTCCATCTTTGAACAAGCGGGCAGAATCACTCTGGCCCCAGGTGTGACATTTGTGTGAAAAATGGGATCTCAAATTTGCCAGTTAGCAGAAGGTTGCTTCACAGCATAATTAGAGGCAGAGCTCACAAAGGTGACAAAACTAAATGAGCTGATCCACTGCCTGAGAAGCTTTCCACCTTGCCCATCCTCCTTGGAAGAGTCGTGCAAACACCTGTCTCCTAGAGACAGCAGAGCTTTCCTGAAAAAGGACTCCAGGAGCTGCCACTCAGAGCCCCAGAGCCCTTGAGATTACACAGCAGACAAGGGAGAGGAGTCATGGTTGTGCAGCTGCTCCACGCTGCTCTAGCGGTGTCATGGTCATACGCACCCCCTCCTACCTTTCCATTCTGTGCATACTGGGGAGCAACCCGGTCCACTCAGCAGCCATATCCTCAGTACCTTCTGTGTGCTGAATGCTGTGCTCGCCCATGTGGCCTTGAGCCCGAGCTGAGGGCACAGGGTGTTGAGATTCCATAGCCTCCTCAGGGTCACCAGCCCAGATCATGAGGGATTTTTAACTATTTTATTAAGAACAGCTGTTTCATACATATCTAAACTGTGCCAGGCAACAAGCTAAAGGACTTTATCTGTGTCATGTCAGTTAATAGTCCCAATAATCTAGTAAAGTCAGACCTGTTATTATATCTGAAACTCCAAGAGGTGAAATAGCTTATGGATGAAGAACAAGTAGGTGATGGAACTGGATGTGAACTCAGGCTCCAGAGTCTCCGTGTTGGCTGGATCAATAAGGCCAGGTGAGCCAGGTAGCAAAGTGAGGGTGAAGCCTCTCTGTCCCTCGGACATAATCTAGGCAACATCGGGGGTGAAGCATTGATGCCACGTGGCTTTCTGAAACGGGACCGTGGTAGGCAACAGAAGAGGAAGGAATCTGGGAGAATAGCTTTTGCTCTGAGAACTCCCTGCAGGCCTCTGTGCTCCTCTAAACTCCAGCAGGGCCACCCAGGTCAGGAGCTTTGCTACAACATAAGCCTCCGTTTTGTGGTTTCCGAGCCCAGTGACCCTGAACAGATCCCTTTACTTCTCTGACCCTTGATTTGACTTTCTATAGGAGTTGATAAACCTTCTGTTTAAAGTGTTTCAGAGAGGATTAACTAAGTGAACACATTTAAAACAAAGTCTGCCACAAAGTAAATGATCAATGAGAACTCAACAGATCATCTTCTTTTCCTTCAAAGGATCATGGCTAGCCTCTGAACCAAGATATATTGTAATCATTTGCTTATGCCTCCTTCTAGGCATCACACAGACTTCATCCGTTCACTTAATAATGATGGCTCTGATCTCAGACTGGGAGGATTCAAATCCTGTCTCCACCACTCACCACAATCTTGAGCAGGTTACTTGAATTCTCTGAGCCTTGCTTTTCTTATCTGTAAAAAGAGGGTAGTAATGGTACCTACAATGTAGGGTTGATATAAAGATTCATTTCAGTCACTCAGTCATGTCGACTCTTTGCAACCCCATGGACTGCAGCACACCAGGCTTCCCTCTCCACAATCAACTCCCAGAGCTTATTCAAACTCATGTCCATAGAGTTGATGATGCCATCCAACCATCTCATTCTCTGTAGTCCCCATCTCCTCCCACCTTCAATCTTTCCCAGCATCAAGGTCTTTTCCAATGAGTTAGTTCTTCACATCAGTTGGCCAAAGTATTGGAGCTTCAGCTTCAACATCAGTCCTTCCAATGAATATTCAGGACTGTTTTCCTTTAGGATTGACTGGCTGGTCTCCTTGCAATCTAAGGGGTTCTCAAGAGTCTTCTCAAACACCACAGTTTAAAAGCATCAATTCTTTGGCACTCAGCTTTCTTTATAGTCCAACTCTCACTTCCATACATGACTACTAGAAAAACCATAGTTTTGACTAGACAGACCTTTGTTGGCAAAGTAATGTCTCTGCTTTTTAATATGCTGTCTAGGTTGGTCATAGCTTTTCTTCCAAGGAGCAACTATATTTTATTTTCATGGCTGCAATCACCATCTACAGTGATTTTGGAGCCCAAGAAAATAAAGTATCTCACTGTTTCAATTGTTTCCCCATCTATTTGCCATGAAGTGATGGAACTGGATGCCATGATCTTAGTTTTCTGAATGTTGAGTTTGAAGCCAACTTTTTCACTCTCCTCTTTCACTTTCCTCAAGAGGCTCTTTAGTTCTTCTTTGCTTTGTGCCATAAGTGTGGTGTCATCTGCATATCTGAGGTTACTGATATTTCTCCCAGCAATCTTGATTCCAGCTTGTGCTTCATCCAGCCCAGCATTTTGTGTGATATACTCTTCATATATGCTAAATATGCAGGGTGCCAATACCAGCCCTGACGTACTCCCTTCTCGATTTGGAACCAGTCTGTTGTTCCATGTCCAGTTCTAACTGTTGCTTCTTGACCTGCATACAGATTTATTATTAAAGATTTACTTATGAAAGATTTACTGAGCATGGCCCCACCCAAAAGAACAAGACCCAGTTTCCCCTTCAGTCAGTCTCTCCCATCGAAGCTTCCATAAGCCTCTTAACCTTACCTGTCAGAGGGCAGACAGAATGAAAACCACAATCACAGAAAACTAACCAAACTGATCACATGGACCACAGCCTTGTCTAACTCAGTGAAACTATGAGCCATGCCATGTAGGGCCACCCAAGATGGACGGGTCATGGTGGAGAGTTCTGATAAAACATGGTCCACAGGAGAAGGGAATGGCAAACCACTTCAGTATCCTTGCTTTGAGAACCCCATGAAAACCATGAAAAGGCAAAAAGGTATGACACTGAAAGATGAACTCCCCAGGTCAGTAGGTGCCCAATATGGTACGGGAGATCAGTGGAGAAATAACTCCAGAAAGAATGAAAAGATGGAGCCAAAACAAAAACAGCACCCACTTGTGGATATGACTGGTGATAGAAGTAAAGTCCGATGCTGTAAAGAGCAATATTTCATAGGAACCTGGAATGTTAGGTCCATGAATCAAGGCAAATTGGAAGTGGTCAAACAGGAGATGGCAAGAGTGAACAGCAACATTTTAGGAATCAGTGAACTAAAATGGACTGAAATGGGTGAATTCAACTCAGATGCCCGTTATATCTACTACTGTGGGCAAGAATCCCTTAGGAGGGAGGGGGGTTCAGAATGGGGAACACGTGTACACCCGTGGTGGATTCATGTCGATGTATGGCAAAACCAATACAATATTGTAAAGTAATTAGCCTCCAATTAAAATAAATAAATTTATATTCAAAAAAAGAAATGGAGTAGCCATCACAGTCAACAAAAGAGTCTGAAATACAGTAGTTGGATGCAATCTCAAAAACAACAGAATGATCTCTGTTCATTTCCAAGACAAATCATTCAATATTACAGTAATCCAAGTCTATGCCCCAACCAGTAATGCTGAAGAAGCTGAAGTTGAATGGTTCTATGAAGACCTATAAGATCTTCTAGAACTAACACCCAAAAAATGTGTCCTTTTCATTATAGGGGACTGAAATGCAAAAGTAGGAAATCAAGAGATACCTGGAGTAATAGGCGAATTTGGCCTTGAAGTACAAAACGAAGCAGGGCAAAGACTAATAGAGTTTTGCCAAGAGAACACACTGGTCATAGCAAACACCCTCTTCCAAAAATACAAGAGAAGACTCTACACATGGACATCACCAAATGGTCAATACTGAAATCAGATGGATTATATTATTTGCAGCCAAAGATGGAGAAGCTCTATACAGTCAGCAAAAACAAGGCTGGGAGTTGACTATGGCTCAGATCATGAACTCCTTATTGCCAAATTCAGAGTTAAATTGAAGAAAGTAGGAAAAACCACTAGACCATTCAAGTATGACCTAAATCAAATCCCTTACAATTATACAGTGGAAGTGACAAATAGATTCAAGGGATTAGATCTGATAGGCAGAGTGCCTGAAGAACTATGGATAGAGGTTCATGACATTGTATATGAGGCAGGGATCAAGATCATCCCCAAGAAAAAGAAATGCAAAAAGTCAAGAAGATTGTCTGAGGAGGTCTTACAAATAGCTGAGAAAAGAAGAGAAGCTAAAGGCAAAGGAGAAAAGGAAAGATACACCCATTTGAGTGCATAGTTCCAAAGAATAGCAAGGAGAGATAAGAAAGCCTTCCTCAGTGATATAAAGATTAAATGAGATAATCTATGTAAGATAAAGTGTGCAGTGCATAGTAGGCCTTTAGTAAATAGTACACAGAAAAATAAAGAAAAAGAAGCTATAAACTCATGTTTATGCAGCATTGCCTGTGTGTCAGAGACAGCCCTAGATGCCAGAGCTACTGTGGTGGTTGAACTGACCTGGTCCCAGCCTTCCTGGAGGCCCCAGAGTCCAGAGGAAGACCCACACAACCAGTAAACCTAGAAATAAATCTAACCCTGCAAATTGTGATTCAGCCTAAGGAAAAATGAGCATGGTCCATTTATGGAGAGTAACAGGTGGGACCTACTTTGTGAAGGTCAAGGAAGATTATGAAGTCTGGAAAATCCTGCATGTGATAGTTCCCTTCTTGGAAATTCATGACATTCATTAGCATATTAAAGACAGAAATCTTCAATAAAGAAGTGAAGAAATCCATTTAATTTTGTTTAACCTAGATTTGTCCATATTGTTTTGACTACAGCCTATTTTTCCCTGCAGAAGACCTTTTAATCATCCTTTTTAAAAGTTAGTGTTCTGCTGAGCACATGTAAGGCTGAACTAAGCTGGTATTTCTCTGTAATTAGCTGTTTTTGGCAGCTCCAGGCAGGACTCTTTTATTTGGTTCTGCTTTAGATTACAATGACAATACTTCTGGTGAAAAAGGTGTTTCCAGGTGTCACATTCATCCCATTTTTTTCAGTGCTATTGATTTTTCCTCTCTCTTTGAACTTCTTTCTCGGTACATTTCTTCATGTCTCTTTGTTAGCGAACTAGTTTTCACTCTGTCTTTTTGCAGAGGGGTGAAAAGATCTTTTTCAACGGGCAGTGAATTCAGGTGAGTTACACAGCAGGCATCGCAGCATGGAGATTTGACAGCATTTTCCTGGAGCCAGCTAGAGGCATCTGTACCTGGGCTGTGAGAGCAGATGTCCTGTTTAGAATTCAGAAGTGACAATGAGGCCTCCATGCCAGCTGGCAAAGATGTCCTGGGCATTCCCCGATCCATGCCAGCAGGGAGGAAGAGAGAGAACAGAGACACAGCGCTTTCAACCTCAGTGTCACTCTGCAGAATAAGTGAGGCTAATCCATTGCTGCTCAATTTCACAGTAGAGCAGGGAGCAGGCAAAGAATGACCTTGGGGCACAGGAAAATGACCTTGTGCACAAAATGTTTCATACTTCAAACTTGAGAGGGAACTAGAAATTCTACCATTTGTCTACCATTGGGAAGGCTTAATGAAATACGGTATTTCCTGAAATTAAATTGCAAATATTTCATGAACTAGAAATTACATGGATCTATATTTGTATCCTGACACCAAACCTAAGCTTTGTGATCTTAGCTACCCTCTCTAAGCCTCAATTTCCTTTCTTGTTTTTTTTTATATTTATTTGTTTGGCTGCATCAAGTCTTAGGATCTCAAATGAGATCCTCGTTGTGGCCCAGGTACTCTCTAGTTGAAGCGTGTGGGCTCAGTTGTTGTGATGTATGGGCTTAGTTGCCCCAAGGCATGTGAGATCTTAGTTCCCCGATCAGGGATCAAATGCAAATCCCCTGCATTACAAGGCAATTCTTAACCACTGGAACACCAGGGAAGGCCCACACCTTAGTTTTCTCATCCGTAAAGGAGGAATGCTGCCACACACCTCATATGAGGATTAGCTGGGAAGGTGGCAAGTGCAGTGGCAGGCACTTGGTAGGATATATTAAAATGACATTTTGCCTCCCCTGTCATAGAGCGAGGGCAGAGAACAACGGCGAGAAATAGAAAAAAGGATTTGAATATGTAAGAGCACCCAAATATCTGGAGCATGGGGCCCTTAGAGCCTGCACGCCACTGGTTGCATGCAATAAAATGTGGGGGCATTTAGAAGCGTAGAAGGAAGGAAAGGCAGTATGGCAGGGCTCCAGGGAGCACTCTGGATCCCTGACACCATGACTCAGCGAGGCGTGGGCCTGCAGTGTACAGTGAGAGCCGAGGACCAGTTGTGTGATTAACACTAACATTTTGCTCCGTGCCCCAGGTGACCACCTGGTCAGCAGCAAAGCCCCATCTTTAAATGATCATCCCACTCAGCTTCCTCATTTCACAGGTAGAGAAACTGACATATGAGAGACAAAACTGTCCTACTCAGTGAGACAATGTGATCTAAGAAATCTGGTTCTTAACCCTCATCTTCTTTTTCCACTACACCTAGTACTGCACACCAGAGCAAATAGCCCTGCATAGGGGAAGCTTCCTTACTACATTTTTGCTTTGGGGACTAGAAGAGTCTCAGCACTGGGCACAATGCACAAATCCAGGCAGTGTATTTGAACCCAGATTATTAAGAAAACATCTAGTAGGCATCTTTTATTCTTCCCTTTTGTTCCTTCCTTGTTCTGTTTTTTCTTTTTGAACATGGTGATGGTGCAGTGAGCATTCTGTGACTCTGAGGATACCTGGGGGTGGTGCCAAGGAGGAAGGGGAGAAAAGCGAAAGGAGGCTGGGCCATTGAAAACCATGGAGCCACCACAGTGGTCTGGACTGTCCACTGTGGGCTTATTTTACACCAGAAAAAAGTTTCCATTTCATCATGTGTGTTGGGGTGGGCCTATAGTATAGTATCAGACAAACTTGGCTGCAAATCCCAGCTCTTCATGACTTTACACAACCTAGTTAATTTTTTTCAGGAATTTCCATTTCCTTATAAATACTGATTGCCATTAATTAGATACTCTGTGCCAGGAATTGTGCTGGTTTCTTTTCACACGTCATAGAGTGTCATCTCCATTGTACAGATGAGAAAACTGAGGCTGAGGTTGGCAAGTAAGTTGCCTAAGGAAGAATTCAGACCTAGAACTGTCTGACCCTGGACAGCAATGTTCTTAAAACAATAGGTGTCCATACAAAAGGGATGAAAGATTTGTACCGCAGGATTTGTTGGGAGGATTATGTAAAATGGTATAACAAATGAAAGACAGGAATCACACTGCATGGTAGCTATTTTAATAATTTTTACATTAGTTTTAGTTTCATGTTTTGTTTTTGCTTTTCTTTCTTTCTTTTTTTCCCTTCGGTCTGCTTCAGCTCTTAGTTGTAGCAGTAGGAATCTTTGCTGTGTTGTGCTGGATATTTCATTGTGGGTCATGGTCACTCTAGTTGTGGGGCACAGGCTCTGGACTCTGGAATGCTGGCTCAGTAGTTGTGGTGCTTGGGTTTAGTTGCTCTGTGGCATGCAGGATCTTAGTTTCCCAACCAGGGATTGAACCCGCATCCCCTGCACAGCAAGGCGAATTCTTAAGCACTGGGACACCAGGAAAGTCCTGGTTTTGTTTGTTTGGTTTGTGGGCAAACCAAAAGAAAAAAAATTTGTGGGCAAAACAAAAGGTAAAGTAAAAGGATTAGTATTAGTTCAGTTCAGTTGCTCAGTCGTGTCTGACTCTTTGCGACCCCATGAATTGCAGCATGCCAGGCCTCCCTGTCCATCACCAACTCCCGGAGTTCACTCAGACTCAGGTCCATCGAGTCAGTGATGCCATCCAGCCATCTCATCCTCTGTCAGAGGGCATTATTTCTCTGTTATTCCTGGCAGTGGCCAATTATTTATAGATGATTTCAAAGCTAGTACTGTCTACTGTAGGGGCTTTCCTGGTAGCTCAGTGGTCAAGAATCTGCCTGCCAATGGAAGAGATGCAGGAGACTCGAGTTCCATCCCTGCATAAGAAAGATCCCCTGGAGGAGGAAATGGCAACCCACTCCAGTATTCTTGCCTGGAAAATTCCTTGGATAGAGAAGCCTGGTGGGCAACAGTCCAGAGGGATCTCAAAAGAATTGTACATGACTGCGCGCGCGCACACACACACTATGCACTTTCTACTGTATCTCAGGGGTACTCAGAAGGGCACTGGACTGGGAATATCAGGAAATTTGTTCTAATCTGGATGTATTAGTAACTCACTGTGTGAACCTTGACAAATCTTTTCCATTTTGTGGGTTCTAGTTTTGGGCTCTGTAAGCAGAGATGGTTAGATTGAGTTATCTCTAAGGACCTCTTCCTATTGCTTCTCTGATCATTTCAGATGCACACAGAATGGGTATACCACCCTACCCACCTCCAATAGAATACTTATTTCAATGAAGTCTTCAGTCATTTCAAGATACTATATATTCATATTCAAGACCTATGTTAATTTCAAGGCCACTGCTCATATATGTTACTTTTAACATCTTATTACCAAATCCTTTTTCCTCAACACAGGTACTGCAGTTACTTCTAAAAATTCCTTTTAGGACATTAGAATAAGGAAAAATTACAGATAAAATCAAAGTATCAATAACCCTAAAATCTGACTTCCTTTCCAAATTATGTTTTGTTTAGGCTGCTGTTAAAAATGAGTCAGTATTCCCCATCTGACAGTAATACAAGGTGCTTACAAGCTTTCAGGATAAAGAGAAAGCAGCCCAAATTACACATCATTCTTAGAGAGGCTATGAATCACTTGAGGGACTCTGGCAGTTGTCCTAGTAAAAGCTGCATCCTATACGTGGCCCATTATACATTCTAAGATCCCAAAACTCCCAAGGTGTCAGCCATGAGAATAATTGTGAGGAAGGAGATTCAGAGACAGTGTTGGGGAAGATATGTATCCAGGAGACTGGGAAATTGGTGTTATCTTCTGAGCACCCAGCCCTGCATGCCCATCAGCATCCAGAGGGATCTCTAGTTGAGGCATACAAACCCTCAGTTGTGGTATGTGGGGTCTAGTTCCCTGACCAGGGATTGAACTGAGGGTCCTGGCACTGGGAGAGCAGAGTCTTACCCACTGGATCACCAGGGAAGTCCCAGAAGACTGTATTTTGATTCACCATGTCTCACCTCAGCACCTCCATGTAGGAGGAAATGCCAACCCCCTGGCTGACAGGTTAGCCAGCCTCTGGTCACACCTCTTGAGTGAATACCAACCACTCTCTACTGGTAGAGATATGAAGGTCACCAATCAATGACTGACTTTGACCTGACCAAAAACACTGCTCTCCCAAGAGTAAGAGTTCTTACTCTCCCACTTGGCTTCTCTTCTTATACACCTGAAGCCCTGGGTTTGTTATCTGAGGATGGAAGCCCTGACTGCTGTGGAACAAGAAGAGTCTGCGTCTAGCGCTGTTCCTCCTGGAGCTCAGATGAGGCACCTTGAAGAGATGCTGTCAGCTTGGCCTCTTATCACAATTGTTTGGAGAGAAAAATGAGGGTACTTGGGAGTGATTTAATTGTATGGATTGCAATGACTCGCTTTGCTATTGATTTCATATATTCAAGGAGTCTTTAAAGTGATTATTCTTGGAATGGACAACCACCACCACATCGATTTCTGTGAATTTGATGGTATCTGGAGAAGATCCAGTCCTCCTGGGCGGCATACATTTGGAAGGGAAGTGGCAGATCCTTGCTAATGAGGTTCTAAGAGGACAGTGTTGAATACAGAGGAGTGAGCAATGTGGCTGGCTCAAAGCTGCTGTTGCTACTAAGTCGTTCAGTCGTGTCCAACTCTGTGTGACCCCATAGACGGCAGCCCACCAGGCTCCCCTGTCCCTGGGATTCTCCAGGCAAGAACACTGGAGTGAGTTGCCATTTCCTTCTCCAATGCATGAAAGTGAAAAGTGAAAGTGAAGTCGCTCAGTCATGTCTGACTCTTAGCGACCCCATGGACTGCAGCCTACCAGGCTGCTCCATTCATGGGATTTTCCAGGCAAAAGAATACTGGAGTGGGATGCTATCACCTTCTCCAGATTGGTTTAAACACAGCCAGCATGGTCCACTTATGCTGCTCCCAGTCTTGTCCTTCTGGCTGGATGTTCATTTCCCACTGCCCTACATGCCCCAGCCCTGGGAGTCTGGAAACCAGAATAAGAGGAGCACCATAACACTTTAGCATAAGAGGTAATTTCTTATTCCTCATACCATTTTTATATGAGTTTGTGCTTGCACATAAGAAGTCTATATATCAATTAAAAAGGCAAACATATTAGCAGTGACTCTCTTCTGGTAGATAGAATATAGGTTATTATAATTTTCCACAGTTATTTTTCATATTCAGAAATATATTGGTGTGACCAAAAATATATTTCAAAAAAGGACCATGTCCTTTGACTCAATGGTTCACCACAGAGGAGCCTGGTAGGCTGCAGTCCATGGGGTCGCTAAGAGTCAGACACGACTGAGCAACTTCACTTTCACTTTTCATTTTCATGCATTGGAGAAGGAAATGGCAACCCACTCCAGGGTTCTTGCCTGGAGAATCCCAGGGACGGGGCAGCCTGGTGGACTACCGTCTATGGGGTTGCACAGAGTTGGACATGACTCTTATTATTATTGCATATTAGATTAATTTTCAAAGTATAGCTCATTTGCTGCTTTAAAAAATTAGTTTGCTATAGATCATCATATTTATACAAAACTATATTTTCTGTGTTTTAAATTACTGCTGCTGCTGCTGCTAAGTTGCTTCAGTCATGTCCAACTCTGTGCTACCCCATAGATGGCAGCCCACCAGGCTCTGCCATCCTTGGGATTCTCCAGGCAAGAACACTGGAGTGGGTTGTCATTTCCTTCTCCAATGCATGAAAATGGAAAGTGAAAGTGAAGTTGCTCAGTCATGTCTGACTCTTAGCGACCCCATGGACTGCAGCCTACCAGGCTCCTCCGCCCATGGGATTTTCCTGGCAAGAGTACTAGAGTGGGGAAGGATATATAGCATTACATAAATATTGATACAGTTATAGTGTAGACTATTATGTGATCTTTTAAAACATTTTTCAAAAGACTTTTAAAGATTTGGGAGAAATTACAGTAAGTATTGTGGAAAAAATGTGACTTTCAAACTTTATTCACAACGTAATTCATTTTAAATATAATTATAATTCTCTAAAATACACAGAAAAATGTTTGGTAGGTAGCTTTGTATGGCAAAATCCTGGGTGACTTCCCCATATTTTTTTTCTACTTTAAGTTTTCATTAGTGAACATGCTTTATAGATACATATACACACATATTCATTAAAAAATTCTTAACAGAAGGAGTTTTAAACCCTGGAAACTAGAGCTTTGCTTATTTAAACTCTAAGGAGAGCATTCAGGCCTTAAGTGAATATAACTTTTGTTGCTGTTGTTGCCCTCAATCTTTCCCAGCCTCAGGGTCTTTTCAGCTGTTTGTATCAGGTGGACAAAGTATTGGAGCTTCAGCTTTAGCATCAGTCCTTCCAATGAATATTCAGGACTGATTTCCTTTAGGATGGACTGGTTGGATCTCCTTGCAGTCCAAGGGACTCTCAAGAGTCCTCAATACCACAGTTCAAAAGCATCAACTGTTTGGCTCCCCACTGGAAACACCCTCCGCCATGTTCTTTCCATCTTGTTTGAGGTCTCAAACCATTGCCTCTTCCCCAGGGTAGCCCCTACTGCAATGAGGTTGTCGTTGTTCAGTTGCTCAGTTATGTCCGACTCTTTGTGACCCCATGGACTGCAGCATGCCAGGCTTCCCTATCCTTCACCAACTCCTGGAGCTTGCTCAAACTCATGTCCATCAAGTCAATGATGCCAGCCAACCATCTCATCCTCTGTCATCCCCTTTTCCTCCTGTCTTCAGTCTTTCCCAGCTTCAGGGTCTCTTCCAAAGAGTCAGCTTTTCGTGTCAAGTGGCCAAAGTACTGGAGCTTCAGCTTCAACATCAGTCCTTCCAATGAATATTCAGGACTGATTTCTTTTAGGATGGACTGGTTGGATCTCCTTGCAGTCCAAGGGACTCTCAAGAGTCTTCTCCAACACCACAGTTCAAAAGCATCAATTCTTCGGCGCTCAGCCTACTTTATTGTCCAGCTCTCATATCCATACGTGACTACTGTAAAAACCATTACTTTGACGATATGGACCTTTGTAGGCAAAGTAATGTCTCTGCTTTTTAATACACTGTCTGGATTTGTCATAGCTCTTCTTCCAAGAAGCAAGTATCTTTTAATTAACTTTTTATATTCATCTATTTTTTTCCTAAATTTAGGATTAAATGCTTATGCAATTACTGAACCAATATCTAGAATAATCTCACTAGTTATTTGGAAATCATGTTACATGGAAACACAGAGGCACACAGGTCAAATGAGCTAGAGGGTCTGAGGTCAGACATTATTCCGTCTTCAGAAGACAGGACTCCAGAAGTGCATTAATCAGCCTCTGTCTTTCTCTATAGAAATGCTTATTCTACTCAGAGACCAAGTTCTGATTTGATCCATTCATATTGAGGTGGTTGGCATTTATAATTGATGGTGGGTTTGGTGTATTGCTACATTTCTCACATTGCCACCAAACTGTACAACTGTGAGAGGCATGATTCTCTATGTTCAGCATACTCTGGAGCACTCTATGCAAGGCATCTCAGAGAAATATCCTCCAGAAAGCATTTTCCACACAGTGTTCTGGTGGGCAAATGCCCCCTGGAGGAGCAGGGGCCCTGAGTTTTACACGAATTCCTATAGTATTGACTTCTCACCACTCTTCTCCCATCAAACTTCGTATTTCAGTTGGAAATTGTCTATATTAACCAGAAACTGAAATAATGGTCAATATAGACATCAGAGGAGGAAGTGGAGGTGGTTAAAAAAATGTGGGGAAATTTGACACTTCTTACCCAAATCAGATTCTGTAATCCTTAAAATAGCAAGTGTTTTAATCTTCACTTCCTAAGTAGAAGTCTACTGACTCTACTATTATGGGAAATTGTGATCAGATCAATACCGTGTATTACTGATATTATCTTGTGATGTGCCAAGTTTGAATGGGAACAGTAGGTTTAAAGCAGGGTCATTTGTTTGATTGGCTAAATTATTTAAGTGGTTATACATTATGATTATATAAAGATTCAATCAAAGCTGAGCTCCTACCTCCTCTCACCCCTGAAAGAGAAGCAAAGGATAAAATTTTTTTTTTCTTTTTTTTTTAGAGTGTCTTCATCAGTGTGGCTAGTCTCGTCTATGCTGCAGTAAAATGAACACCCCCAAGTCTTAGGCTTACAACAACAAAGATCTGTCTCCCACATCAGTCTGATATGAATCGGGGACTTCCCTGAGTGACTGACTTGTCTCCAGGCAGTGCCCCAGGGACCCAGGCCTTTTCTATCCTGCTGTTGCACCACTTGGCGTCTTTTGCTTCTGACTGTGCACACAGATGACATTGAGAGGGACCAAAGAAAAAACACTCCCATTCTGAATTCCTATGAACCTTCCCCTGGAGATGCTCAGTTACTGGCTCTTTAGTGAGGACTAATAGCCTCTGCCACAGACAGGAAGTTGATTGTTGCATTCTTGCTGGAGGAGTATGTTCCCATTAGGGAGCTCACATCCCTCCTGTGGCAGCTCGGTGCCTTCTGGGCTCCAGTGTGAGTCCCCCAAGAAGAACGGATCTGTCCACAGGGCCAGTCAGTTCCTGATGTCAAACTCAGCTATCCTTTCAACCATAGCCCACGTGAGTTGCATTTTCCTTAAACTAACACGTATAGTGGTACCCTAAGATGTGTGCATATTCTGTCGGTCTAGTTCCCTTGAGAACTGAGACATCCACCTCTGGACTTTTATTCACCCTGTTACTTTCTGCCATAACAACCCCTCTACTCTAACTCCAAACCCTGCTTGTTAAAAGCCTTCCTTTGTTAAGACATATTTTGAAAGACACCACTTCTTTTATGAAGTCTCTGCTCTTGTCAACTAAATGTTCGTTATTTAACAGATATTTATTGACCATTTCTTAAATGAGAAGCACTGTCTTAGTCCCTGAAGAACTTGTGTCCAACAAAACAGATAAATTCTCTGATCTTGTGCAGTTTATCTTCTAGTTGAAGGAGATAATAAGAAAGAAAGTAAAGGTTTTTAAATCACCAACTGTAGTAATGGCTGTGAGGAAAAGAAAGCATTGTGACAAAGGGAGGTGGACTGCTTTAGTGTGGACAAAGGGCTTTTTGAGAAGGTACCATGTGGGCTGACTCTTGAAGTGTGCACCACTCTTCACCCAGGGCTCGCGGCAGTGTATGTGTACCACGTGTAAAATACTTCTCATAATCCACATATTTGTTTTCCTTCTACCTCTTCACCCAATGTATTAGATTATGAGCTTACAACATCTAATCAAATATTTAATGCCTAACATAGTGCCTGGCAATGGTTGCTTAATAAATGGAAGCTTAGCTTACTGAATATACATGCACGTGCACACACACACACACACACACACACAGTATAAGTGTTCAGATGTGGACTGAAGTGTTCAGATGTTGGATTGAGAAGTGAATTGACTAGACATCATTAGAAGTAACCCACAGTGCTAAAAACACACAGTCTCATATCTAGTTTGACAGCGAGTCAGTCTCTCTGTGGCGTCTCTCAAGTCAGACAGCAAATTGAGAGTCATCCCCAGTCTTCCATATGTCACTCTGAACATACAGCTGGCCCAGAGGGTTCTCTTGGCATCTGCGCATATAATTTAGTGGCTAGGGCTCATGCTTAAAGAAGGGGATAAAATATACTCTCCTACAGAGCAGGGCATCTTGTCAGGGAGTGACTGTGGAGCGGGCCGGACTGCTCTAGCTATCATCTGGTACAATCCTGGCCAGTTTCTAGAGTACTGAGTGGAGAAGGCTGTAATGGACTTAATACCCTTGCTGTTACAAGGCAAATAATTTAATACTATTTTTATTATTGTTTTGTTCCTAAACAAAGCCTTTGACATGTCTTATTTCTTTCATTCCTCTTAACAGCTTTTTGAGATCAGTTCTGTTATTATTGATAACACTGATCCATGTTCCATATGCAGAGCTGAGGTTTCACCAAGTTAAGAAACGTGGTGTCCAGCTTGCAGAGCTGGTAAGCGATGGAGCCGTGTTCAGAAGTCTGACTCCAGAGTCCATGTGTGAGTGACATTGCAACTCTAAGACAGGCACTGTTCTGTTAATTAAGTTGGCACTGCTTCTCCTGAGTAGGGCAGGAAACACTTCCCAGGACTTTCGTCCCCATGTAGTCCTGGGTTGGGGCCACCAGAGGAATTTGTATGAGACTGGGAAGTGGAAGTGAAGCCAAAGCTATCCTCTCAGACAGGGAGAAGTCAAATGCAATGACAGACGATGCCAAGATGCCTGGGAAGCCTCAGCCGGCTTCTGCTTTCCTCCTGTTTTATGCAGTTCATCTGTTTCTGCCACCCATCAACGGCCTTGGGTGCACTCTCGTGTGCTTGGCCGTCATCTGCAGATGAATTCCTAAGGCACAGCTGATTCCACAGAGCAGGAGTTTCCCAGCTCTCTCCGGGAGCTCTCCCTTTGTAGCCCTGTGTTGACAGCCAGGTACACAGAGCTTCTCACGCTTTCCTGTAGGCGCTGACCTGCCCACCCTCACTGGTGTGTCCGGTGGGTGTGGCTTGCGACTCTGATCCTCCCGCCCCTACTTCAGGGTTTTCATTTTCCCATGCCACCATTTGTGTACACAATGATTCTGCTGTCAGATTCTTTATTCTCATAATTGTTGTAGGGGCTCTGTTTTTGTGACACACCTGTGAAATAGAAGTGATAATAAAAAATAAGTGATAATGATAAGACCACCAGTCCCTGCAGTGCAGCAAATGCCTCATGCTAAGGGTTCTATGTGCTTTAAGTGAAAGTGGCTCAGTCGTGTCCAACTCTTTGCGACCCTATGAACTGTAGCCCACCAGGCTCCTCTGTCCATGGGATTCTCCAGGCAAGAATACTGGAGTAGGTTGCCATTTCCTATTCCAGGGGATCTTCCCGACCCAGGAATTGAACCTGCGTCTCCCACATTGCAGGCAGATTCTTTACTGTCTGAGCCACAAGGGAAGCCCTTGGTGGTTATGCAGATGTTCTCTTATACAAGGCCATTTCTGAGTTATGCTGGCCATTTCTCTAGCAGAGAAAAGGACTGGCTTTGTAGTAACTAATTTATGACTAAAAACACCAGCAAGGTGACATTATCAAACACATGGGACTTTGTTGCTGATGTGCCTGTTTAATTGCCCTCCTTAGTGCTCTACTCTTTCGAGAGGATTATTTTCATGAGCTGTGAGTGACTTAACTCACATGGTGACGTGTACCCTTCATCTGCTGCAGCTGAGAGGCATTAATCGGCACCCTCACAAGGTGACTCACCAGGGATGTTCTTGCCAAACAAGGATTGGGTGTTCACACAGCCCCATGTCAGAGTGAACGTAAGCCTCAAGTTTCACTTCACCTTCTTAAACATCTCCTTTCCATTTCAACAGTCGCTCTCCAGTTCCAGCTCCACAAGGTGTGTGTTAAGTATTTTTATGCCAAAACTAGCCTTGCAAAAGTCAAACTTTACCATCCTTTCCAAAGGATGTCCCCAAACATTACATTTTAGGAGGATGAACTCTTGGTGCCATCATTATCAGTTAGCTTAATGGCCTTGCCAAGCTGGGTCCTTCTCATACCCACGCCCTGATCCCATCTTGTAAATGTGTATGCATTACCATGCATCTGGAGCCAGGAAGCTACATGCAACTCTTCTTTGTGTGACCACCGAAGTGAATAACATTGTGTGAACTAATAGGCCTGCAAAGCCTTGCCTGCAAAAGAAAAAAAAACAAACCTCTCAGTTCCCAATAAGTGGGTGCCATATCAACCTGTATATTCTACTCAAGAAGTTACAAAGCCTACCCTATAAAAATATCTAACCCTCATCTCACGTCATAGAATGGACAGATGCAGGATTCAGGCCCCAGACATTCATAAGAAGCTGCTTATAGTTACAGGCATGAGAGGGAGCAACGATTCTAAAGTGGGTATCCACACCCCTCTTGAGGCATCATGTAATGAAGTGTCTCCTGCCCCCCTATATGAAATATTGACTCAGTTCCTCGATCACTTTAAGTCCACAGGTCCAACTGTCCACAGGCTTCCCTCATATCTCAGTTGACAAAGAATCCACCTGCAATGCAGGAGACCCCAGTTCGATTCCTGGGTCAGGAAGATCCCCTGGAGAAGGGAAAGGCTACCCATTCCAGTATTCTTGGGCTTCCCTTGTGGTTCAGCTGGTAAAGAATCCTCCTGCAATGCGGGAACCCTGGGTTTGATCCCTGAGTTGGGAAGATCCCCTGGAGAAGGGAAAGGCTACCCACTCCAGTATTCTGGCCTGGAAAATTCCATGGACTGTATAGTCCATGGGGTCGCAAAGAGTCAGACACAACTGAGCAACTCTCACTTTCACTTTTCACTTTCCACAGGTCCAACAGTTAGCTCATTACCTTACACAAAGAGAAAACTCAACAAAATGGTACATGAATGAGTGACTAGTGAAAAAACTCCATGCAGATCCCTGTGTCAGAGGACTAAGGCTTTTTATTCAAGGGGAGGTAACTTGGATCACAACATAGCAACACGCAGTGTTTCCATGGACTTGGGTGCCTATTTATAAATTGTGTCTTTTAGAGTAAACTCCATGTATATCCAGTAAAAATGTGGCCCTCAAGACTTCGTGCATCCAGACATATGGACAGGTGGTGGCTAGAGGAGGACCCAGCTTAGTCACTTAGCTGGCTTCCTAATACTAGTCAGTGTACCTCCTGAGAGATCTGTGTGTTTCAGGTAGAGGGCTGTGAGCTTGACAGGTGACCATGACTTTACCCAGACCCTTATGTGACTAGAGGTGCTTACAGAACACCCCTCTGTGATCAGATGTGCTCTATGTGGTCACAAGGTCCGTCCGTCCACCTGTAGAATATGGATCTTGCTTCATTGTCCTCACTTTCTAAACACTGACTTCCCAAGGCACACCACTTTCATCTTCCTTGATTCAGTGCTGTCTATACATATTCTTGAAATGAAATGTACATTTACTTGAAAAATGGCAATAATCATAATGATGATAGTGGTGGTGATGCTGATAAGCCTTTAATAAGTGCTTAAACGACTAGGCGCCTCTTGTAAAATGTAATCTTCATATGTCAGCCGCTATTATTGTCATTTTGTGGATGAAAAAACTACATCTTAATGTAAATATCTCACTAAGGTTAATTCGGCCTTAATTGGTTTACTTGGTTGAACCTTTGCACTCTGAGGAAAGCACCCTTATTTTCTTCTGTTTTCTGACTAATTGAAAATCAATTCTTTCTACAAAAGTCTTACAGAATATTTATTTTATATCTCCTTCACAGTCCATAAGAAAAATGAGTTGTAGTTTGTTAAATTCCATTCCGGTTTTTCTTAGTATAGTTCAGATTACTTCCTTGGGGCATGTTGATCAATAGCATAGTAGAATAAAGATGTTTTTAAAGCCATAAAGCTTAGCACAGCATTATTTATACCAGCAGCCACAGAAACATACATACAAAATTATCTTAGAGTGTTTAAAGCACTTAACGTATTTCTAAAATCTAAATTATCTGAATAGCATCATTAAAGAAGAAAACACATAAAATGTATAAAATTAAAGTGGATTTTTGGAATGACACTATGGATTTTGTGACAAGCTGTGGGCTATGTCAGGAAAAGGTCATTCGTTGGTCCTTTTATAAACGATGCTGTTTGGGAAGTCTTCCCAGGGTAGTTAGAGATGGATGCAGAGCTTCAGTTCTCAGTCTGCATTTCTTTGCCAACTCTGTGATCAGTGGGTTACATTTGCTGCCTGCTACAGGATGGATTTGAGCAAAAGCTGGAAAATTCTGTTCCTTCGTCTTACATGTTTTTCCTCTCGGCTGAAGGTAGGGTAAGTACAACAATGCCAGCCCCTCGTGGTGTGAGGTGCTGGTATAAAGGAGAAAACAATGCAAGGCCAAAAGCATTTTTAATGCTGGGGGTTCTCACAGAGTTTGGCCAGAATTCTGGCTCCGAACCTGCCTTCTACCTCCACTCCCTTACTTGACCCAGACCTGTGGGCTATTCAGAGAAGTACTAGGACTCAAGGCCTTCTTAGCTTTGGACTGGTTGTTCTGGCACAAACACAACACAACTAAACTTCAGGATAGTGAACGAATATAGATCTGCCAGTGAGTGCATGCTCGAGAACTGCTTTTCTTATATTGTTTCAAACTAGGTCCTGGGAATAGGATCCAGTTTTGTGAATGCTGAAGGACCCAGCTTTGAGAATAATCAGCATTTTGGTCTTGCCAAACTATTTTAGGTCTAGCATGCATTCCTTTTGCCTCCTGGTGACAGGGCTTGGGTCTGTAGGCAGCCCACCCAGGTCACGGTTTGCCCCTGCCTGGTTTAATAGCAGCTCGCTGCAGGGCAAGTCAGCAAAGTGAAGAGTGAAGCACCAGGGGACCACATACCAGATCGCTGGACAATTTGACCAACTCGTCTAGGTTTCCTCTGTTTCTCCCAACTCATCTCAGAGATGTTTACTCTCAGATTTATTTTACTCTGTCACCGTTATTTTGGCCATGTTTTGCAAGTTAATCTTTGTATTTAGGAAGCAAATGGTTTTCATGCTAATTTCTCCCCTGAGGCTCTTTAGGCATTGTATAAACCAATATTTGCTTTGCTCCAAGATACAGGAATAATGATATTTATGCAAAACACATTAGCTTCATTGGGTCTCTTTCCTGTTTCCAGTATGCATGTTTTTATAAACACATACCTGAAAACTTTTTGGCAAACATATCACTTTTTTCTTCATTCACTAGATATTTATCAGATTATCTATAATATTCAGTTGACTTTCAGTTGGCCAGAAGAAGAGCAGCAAGCCAGTGCTTTGGGAGAGTAATAAAGTTGAAGGGCTAACGAGATGATTGCCCTGAAGATTCCTTGCAGTTCAACAGTGTACTTATGGATGGGAAGCTGTGTTATAGACAGGTTACGTACAATGGTATGAAGCTGCAGGGCTGGATTTCAGTGCCTGCTCTGGTACTCACAGACTATGTAATCCGGGAAGGCCTCCTAATCTCTCTTAAGCTTGGGGTTTTCATAAGAAGGAGATTGATTACCCCTAGATCAGAGGGTTAGTGAAAGGATAATATGAATTTATCTATATATATAAGGTATTTAGCATTGAGTCCAGGATATAGTATTCATCACAAGGTAACTTTTATTAATACAAAGGACTTCAGTGAAGGGGCTGGACAGTCTTAATACTATTATTGACTGAGACCCTGATGTCAGGACTTGCGTGAACCTGTACCCGGATTTACAATTGCAGGAAACTAAATATCAGCTCTACAAAAAGCAAAGGATGGATCACTAAAGTCACCAAACAACTGCTTATTTTAACATAGAAAATTACACCACAAAATAATATTTTGGTCAATTCTTAAATCACTTTTAAGACCAGTAGATGGAGAGAGCCATTAAGTAATATTCTGATATCTGTTCTTCCACCCTTTTTCTCTGCCCTCACCACCTTCTCTTTACACACACACACACACACACACACACACACAATATTACATAAATTCAAATGGGATAATAACATACAGAATATTTTGTAGCCCTTTCTTTTTCACTGAGTGAAATATTATGAATATTCCATTCTACCTATTAATAGCTGTATCATGTCAAAGTTGACTTCATCAGTTGTTTGAAATTTATTTAGATTTTTGAAATATTTTAAGTGACACTTTGATAAAGATCTTGAAACATATATATAAGTACATACTGCTATTACATTCTTATAAAAACTTCTAGATGCAGGAGTTTGGGATCCTAGAATACACACTGTATTTTAGGTCTTTTGTTGCATCTTGTCTCATTCAAAGTCAGTTTATGCTCTTGTCCTGTGAATGCTGGTTTCTCCTCACCATTGCTTACTGTGGTATGTGCTGTGTATGCTGTGCTTAGCCATTCAGTTGTGTCCAGCTGTGGTATTGTCACTTTAAAAACTTGCCAACTTGAAAGGGAGAGATGGTATCTCAGTCTTCTTTTAATTTACATATCTTTGAACGTTTTCACACATTTATTGGCTCTACCTCCTTGCTGCTGCTGCTGCTGCTAAGGCGCTTCATTCGTGTCCGACCCTGTGCGACCCCATAGACCGCAGCCCACCAGGCTCCCCCATCCCTGGGATTCTCCAGGCAAGAGCACTGGAGTGGGTTGCCATTTCCTTCTCCAATGCATGGAAGTGAAAAGTGAAAGTGAAGTCGCTCAGTTGTCTCCGACTCTTAGCGACCCCATGGACTTCAGCCCACCAGGCTCCTCCGTCCATGGGATTTGCCAGGCAAGAGTACTGGAGTGGGGTGCCATCGCCTTCTCCGCTACCTCCTTAGTGAACTACTTTTCCAAACTTTTTCTTTATTAAAAAATTGGTAAATTGTGGGATGAAATTAGGAATGCAGTATCTTAGCATATTTTGTTGGCTTTCAGGACTGAAAGTAAAGAAAACGTAACAGCGATGACAGACATGCTTCTTCACAGCAGAAACTATGCCTAGCAGAGCACAGCGAGCCCTGGAGACGCTCCCTGTGTGTGGACATCTGACGATAGTTAGAACAAGGTCTTCTAATAATAAAAGCCATGGTAATTAAGGACTTAGACCTTAGTAGCTTCTGTGAAACAATGAATGATGGAAATTTTTTCATCCTAAAATATAAAGGTTTATTATCACTCATCTGTAAATGCTACCTGAACCAGTTTCCAGAATTTTTTAGGGAATCTAGAAAGACATTTCTGCAAGTTATACTTGTAGAACACTACTATAAGTTAATAGCCATACAGAGAAGCTCAGAAGTTCAGGGAGGTATAGTATCTAAAAAGATCATATGTATTATATGTATAATATGTGAGGATATATCAATATAAATAAGGATATATATATGCTGCATGTAGTATATATACTATATATGTATGTGTATATGTGTGTGTTTTTATATATATGTATACACACACTATATCCTTATATTTATATCTATAAACAGAGAGAGAGATAACATATGAAAAGGTCATCCTTAACATCATTTCTGTTTCTGTTTTACAGTAGGTGTTCCACAAAAGCTGTTGTATGGATGGTGGTCATGGTGACTTTCACGCTTAATTTGCCTCTAAGCTTAGCATTTAAAGTGGAAACCTTTGAAGGAAACCTCTACCATAGGGTAATGAGCCCAGGAAATCAGACAGAGCCCACCCATGTCCAGACCTCACTAATGTTTATAAATTCACCCTTTCTGTACCCAAACAATGTAAAGTGACAAGTCCTGGTTTGTTAGTGATCGTGTGTGTGTGTGTGTGTGTATTTAAAGGAGCACATGGGAAAACCTATGATTATAGGGTCACAGTCCACAGCTCTATGAATCAAGGACCAAGGGCTGGAAAATGGATACTTAAAATGAGAAATTGTCCATAGAATTTGAAAAATGTCATGGCAATTTAATTTACTCCTCCTCCCAAGATCCAAGGTCAATTGAAACACCAGTACTTCATTCAAGTGAAACAGGCCCAGTGCTCTTACACCCACCCACACACACACACACACACACACTGTCATGCACACAGTTGAACACACCTCTCGCATCCCTAACATAAAGGCCCCATATTTCACAGCCAGCTCTCATATTATGCATACCTCTCTGGAGAGGTAACTAGGTCACAGATAACTTCTCTGACTCTGCTCTTCATCTTCATATCATGACCTTAAATCCCTTCTCCCTGAGTTTAAGGAACAACATGCTTAAGAGGTGGACAATTTCTGCTTCCAAGCCTGACAGATAAAGATACCGTCTGACCTCTGCTACTTATTAGCTGTGTGACCTGAAAAAAGTTACCAAGAGAAAAAAAAAGTTACCAGCTTCCTTTTTAGTGAAAAGAACATAAAAATAGCATAACCTTCCCAAGGTAGTCATGTGTATTAAATGAGATAAAATGCACAAAGAATTTAGCAAGGTGGCACAAAGTAAGTGTGCAGTGGCTGTAGGCGCTCATTGTGGCTGTGATTGAAACTCTCCCAAATAGAGAGAGAGGTTGAGAAACTGGAGCCGATTATACAGAGTGAAGTAAGCCAGAAAGAAAAACACCAATACAGTATACTAACACATATATACGGAATTTAAAAAGATGGTAACGATAACCCTGTATGCAAGACAGCAAAAGAGACATAGATGTATAGAACAGTCTTTTGGACTCTGTGGGAGAGGGAGAGTGTAGGATGATTTGGGAGAATGGCATTGAAACATGTATAATATCATATATGAAATGAATCACCAGTCCAGGTTCGATGCATGATACAGGATGCTTGGGGCTGGTGCACTGGGATAACCCAGAGGGATGGTTTGGGGAGGGAATGGGAGGGGAGTTCAGGATGGGGAACACGTGTACACCCCTGGTGGATTCATGTTGATGTATGGCAAAACCAATACAATATTGTAAGGTAATTAGCCTCCAATTAAAATAAATTAATTTATATAAAAAAATAAATAAATGTCCAGCCTCCAGAACTATGAGAAAATAAATTTCTGTGGTTTAGGTCTAAAAAAAAACAAACAAAAAACAAAACAAAAAGATTCTGCAATTACTGAAATGTTGGTTCCAAACTTCAAAGAAAAAGGAGAGAGACAGAAGCACAGAGGTTTGTACTATTTAATGATAAAGCAAACTCACTAGACACCTCTGTAGATTCTTCCCCTCAGCTCCTTTCTGTTGCTTCCAGCTGGTTCTCAGAATAAGCTACGTGTACCCAGTTAAATTTCCACTTAAAAGTAAGGTAAAGCCACTTTCCTATTTGCTTTTAAAAACTGAACAAGGGAGAGAGAATCAGCTGAGGAGACGATGGTGCACCCCAGGCTTGGAAGGAGCCTGAGTCATCCTTATGCTTGGGCACAGGGTGCTCTGCTGCAATCCTATGCCCCTGCAGACTCCTCCTGGCCCGGGAGCAAGGCAGCTCCAAGCCAGACCCATCTTTTCTGCATGGAGGCAAAAGTGAAAACACCCAGGCTAATGTAGTTATCAGACCATTCATCACATCTGAGAAAGGAAAGAAAGAATGTAGCAAAATTAAATATTTTCCATTTTAAAAGTTTTCTCCATTTTAATTATAAAAATAACATTTGTTATAACAAATGTTGGAAATGTCCCCAAAGTACAGTAAAAAAATTAAATTTTCTATAATCTCATAACTTAAGCTAGCTCACTGTTAAAATACTCCCTTCCAGGCTTTTACATATACATTAAAAAGACAGGATGATATTTTATCCTCATTTCTTCACTTAATAGAACATGACTATATGTCCATATAAATGTTAATCATTAGATATAGAACATAATTTTGATGGCTCCATAGTATTCCACCTTATAATGATATCCTTAGTTATTTAACTTATGTCTTATTTTTGTACATGTGACTCGTTCCCAATTTTTTTTATTCTTATAGGCTCCTAACTAATGAACAGCCTTCTAGCTACGTATATGAGCCCATTCAAGAGTATTTCCTCTGGTGTGGGTTAATTGGCATATGTAGTTATGAGCCTGCCCAAGATTATTTCTTTTGGAAGAAGTGGAATTGGGGGTTAACTGGTACATGTTCTGGCACTGGTATACTTTTGATATTTTGCCTGGGAAGTATACATCAGTTTATACCCCACTAGCAGCCTAGGTTCAGTATAGTTGCTCAGTCACGTCTGACTCTGCGACCCCATGAACCACAGCACGCCAGGCCTCCCTGTCCATCACCAACTCCCGGAGACCACCCAAACCCATGCCCATTGTGTTGGTGATGCTATCCAACCATCTCATCCTCCGTCGTCCCCTTCTCCTCCTGCCCTCAATCTTTCCCAGCATCAGGGTCTTTTCAAATGAGTCAGCTCTTTGCATCAGGTGGCCAAAGTATTGGAGTTTCAGCTTCAACATCAGTCCTTCCAATGAACATTCAGGACTGATCTCTTTTAGGATGGACTGGTTGGATCTCCTTGCAGTCCAAGGGACTCTCAAGAGTCGTCTCCAACACCACAGTGCAAAAGCATCAATTCTTTGGCGCTCAGCTTTCTTTTTAGTCCAACTCTCACATCCATATGTGACCACTGGAAAAACCATAGCCTTGACTAGATGGACTTTTGTTGGCAAAGTAATGTCTCTTCTTTTGAATATGCTATCTAGGTTGGACATCACTTTCCTTCCAAGGAGTAAGCGTCTTTTAATTTCATGGCTGCAATTACCATCTGAAGTGATTTTGGAGCCCAGAAAAATAAAGTCTGACACTGTTTCCACTCTTTCTCCATCTATTTGCCATGAAATGATGGGACCGGATGCCATGATCTTAGTTTTCTGAATGTTGAGCTTTAAGCCAATTTTTCCATTCTCCTCTTTCACTTTCCTCAAGAGGCTCTTTAGTTCTAGCAGCCTCTAAGATTTAATTCAGATTCAGGGGCTAAATCTTAGCTAGTTTAAGCCAGTAGTGATAATTGCTTATCCCTTTCCAGTCACTAGGTCAGTCACGGGCATATGACACAGTTCTGGCCAGTAAAACTGAAGGGACATCTTTTTGAGAGCATCTAGGAAATGGGTTCCTATTTGATTAGAAGAGACACAGAAGAGAAAACTGTCCATGTTTTTTTTCCAGTTCTTGAAGTGGAACAGGATGTTGAGAAAGAGCTGCTGCACTCAGGGAGTGACTGGGCATGCATGGAGGACAAGAGAGTTTGCAGAGAGAAAGGTGGGAAAAGCGGGCAAAAGGTGGGAAAAGACAATGTGGTGAGGCACCAGATTAACCCTGAGGAACTGGCTCCAGACCAGACTCTTTTTTATGAGGTAATAAGTGTTCTGAGCTACATTTTTTCAGGTTTTCTGTAATTTGCTATGGAAAACATCTTACTTGGGTAATAAGCAGAAAATGATAAACAATGGGTTTAACGTTCATTCTCTTGATTACAGTGAACTTGAACTTTTCTTTTTTCTTATTTTTTTCTTTTTTTTTTTAGAATGTTTTTTTAAATTTTTATTTTATTTTATTTTACTTTACAATGTTGTATTGGTTTTGCCATAAATCAACATGAAGCCGCCACGGGTGTACACGTGTTCCCCATCCTGAACCCCTCTCCCACCTCCCTCCCCATACCATCCCTCTGGGTCATCCCAGTGCACCAGCCCCAAACTTCTTGTTATCCTGCATCAAACCTGGACTGGTGATTCATTTCTTATATGATATTATACATGTTTCAATGCCATTCTCCCAAATCATCCCCCGCTCCTCTGCCACAGAGTCCGAAATACTGTTCTATACATCTATGTCTCTTTTGCTGTCTCGCATACAAGGTTATCGTTACCATCTTTCTAAATTCCATATATATGCGTTAGTGTACCGTATTGGTGTTTTTCTTTCTGGCTTACTTCACTCTGTATAATCGGCTCCAGTTTCATCCACCTCTTTAGAACTGATTCAAATGTATTCTTTTTAATGGCTGAGTAATACTCCATTGTGTATATAACTTGACCACTTATGGTGCTTCTTTAGTGAACTGTCTGTTGCCTTTTTCCTACAGATGTATTACCTTCATATTGATTTACTCTTTCAAACATTCTTCCTACTTTCAACATATAGAAGTTTTAAACTTTTCTGTTTCTGATCTATTGCATCTTTTTTTCCTCGGATTTCTTCGATTTTGTGCTTCATATTTTCTCACAGAGAGAACAAGTATTCATCCATAATTTGCTCTAGTTATCTCTCAGTTTTATTTTTTATTTTGATTTTTAAGGTACATTTTGCTGAATAATATGAAATAAAGATCAAGTTTTCACAGAATGTGGGAAAATGTTAACACTATTGAAAACAAGGACATCCCTGTGATTCACAGTATCTTAATCTATGTTCATACTACACCCAGGCCTATTTGATAGTTTACTGTATTACACATATATTACATTTCTATATGTTATAGGCCCAGCATTATGCTATTTACATATTATTACCTAGTTGTTTTTTAAAACATCTATCAGATAAAGAGAAAATATACATTTATGCTGTTTTTCATACCTTTGCTCTTTGTTTTATCATGGATTTGAATTACTATATGGGGTCACATCCCTAGAGCCTAGAGAACATCCTTTAGTTATTCCTTATCAGGTGGTCCTGCTAGCAACAATTCTCTCTTTTAGGAACGTCTTTATTTCAACTTCATTTTTGAATGGTAGCTTTACTGAATATAGGATTCTTGATTGATGGTTTTATACTGAGAATTTTGAATGCTAAGCGCTGTCTCTGGTCTCCATTGTTTCTATTGATGAGTCAGCTATTCATATTATTATGTTCTTTTTGTAAGTGGTGAGCCATTTTTCTAGGTGTTTTCAGCATCTTCTCCTTGTTGATTTTCAGAATTTTCACCGTGATGTGTCTCTGTGGATCTCTGCTTTTATTGTGCTGTACTTGCAGTTCATTGAGCTTCCCAGATATGTAGATTATTCTTTTTTAAATGTGGAAAGTTTTCACGATTATTTTTTGAATATTTTTTCAATTCCTTTCCCTCCCCTCCTTCTTTTATTCCTTTTATGTCATGCTGATGCACTTGATGGTATTCCATGTTTGTCCAAGGCTCTGTTCACTTTTTTTCATTCTCTTTTCACTTGGCTTACTTATCTCTACTGCTCCTTCTTCAAGTTTGCGATTTTTTTCTTCTGCCAGTTAAAATCTACTGTTGCAACCTTCTAGTGCTAAAAAAATTCAGTTATTTGTACTTTGCCACGCTAGAATTTCCACTTGTTTTTTTTCTTATATTTCTTTATTGATATTCTCTATTTGACGTAGCAGTGTTATTTTATCTCCCTTCACTTCTTTAATCCTGATTTCCTTTAGTTATGTGATCATATTTAGAATGGCTATTTTTAAGTCTTTTTCTGGTAAATCTACACTGTGTACCCAAGATAGAGCCTCCATTCCACAAACAGAAGGAAGAATGGAGTCCCTACCTCTCAACTGCATTGTGCTGGGACTTAGCATCAGCAGCAAGTAGCTTGGAACATAATGAGAAATGCTTAAGCCTTGCTTCTCTCAGGAAAAAAATCCCTAACTGGGAGGGAGCAGGTGTGGGCACCCTGTGTTCTTGAGAGCAGCAGTCAGGAATGGAGTCTGTGCCACCTTTCTGAGCTAGGAGGTGGGGAGGGAGGAATGTTTTTGTTCAGATACTATAGAGTCTAGTCTTTCTCACCAAATTTTTATAGATTTTCTTGTATATTGTTGTTGTTCAGTTAAGAAGTTGTTTCTGACTCTCTGTGACCCTATGGACTTCAGCACATCAGTCTTCCTTGTCCTTCACTATCTCCCAGAGTTTGCTCAAACTCATGTCCATTGAGTCGGTGATGCCATCCAACCATCTCATCTTCTGCCACCCATTTCTCCTCCTGCCCGTAATCTTTCCCAGTATCAGGGTTTTTTCTAATGAGCCAGCTCTTTGCATCAGGTGGACAAACTATCCGAGCTTTAACTTCAGTCCTTCCAATGAATATTCATGGCTGATTTCCTTTAGGATTGATTGGTTTGCTCTCCTTGCTGTTCTTGTGTATATGTTTCTTCATTTGCTATTTATATGTAAGACCGTTTCCAGGAGTTTTAAATTGTTGTTTTTAATCTTTTTTACTAGTTTCACTAAGGAGCAGGTCAGTGGAGCTCTTTGTGTTATCACACCGGAGGCAAGACGGAGAGCAGCAGCCTCATTCCTACGAACACAGCCCTGTGCCCTTCCTATAGCTGTAGGTACCTAGTAGGCCATTAAAGCTTATTTATTGATGTGTCTTTTCTCAGTTAAGTAAAGCTGTATTTCAAATGTCATTTATAGTTATAGTTTCCCCTACACACAAGTAGGTGTGATGAATCTCTTCTTTCTACAACCATCAATTAAAAGTTAGCATTCTTTCCCTTGAAATAACTCGGAAGATTTTTCACAGTTTTTGTTTTTAACTGCTATAAATCACTTGGCATCCAACCTTGTAGTTTTTTAGACTTTTAATAAAAAGTTTTTCCAAAGTTTTTACCCAAATAATCAGTTTGATCAGTAGGACCAAGCTACTGCTATAACTTTATAATCTCCTTCTGTTCAGTATCAGGGTGACAGATTTGGATTTTTTGGTAGTAGTATTTGAAACTGGAGATAATTATATTACTTTGAACTGTTCATGGTTAATTCCACTCAAGTCTAATCTGAAGGAGGGGCATGATAAACGTTACCGACAAAAGCAGGGCAAGCTTATGTATGCACTTAATTCACGTTTAGCTTATGGCCCATATTCAGGATGGATTGCATCCACTGACATTGTGACCATGGGAGAGGGTCTCCTGTCAGGCTCTCTGCCCCGCCATTGCTACTGCAGTTGTGGGGATTCTCAAACTATAGTAAAAAGGATTAAAAGTACATGTTAAGATTCATTAATGCAGGATATGGCCCAGAAATCTGCCTTGTTAAGAGGCTACTGGGCTGGTTCTGATGCAGGGAGCATCCATCAGCGCTCATGTTGAGGAACACTGAGCAGGCACATCATCAAAGTCTTCTTGCTCTGATTTTCTTGTGGCCAACCAAATGGACAAGCGCTTGATTTCTCAGTTGTTCATTTACAAGGAGTGAACATGACGATCATGTTGACATTCTGCATACTAGTTTTATTTCCCATTACAAATTAGTAACTTAATATTTAGATTTTATTAAATATCTATTTATAGACCAAGTTTAAATGCATTCAAATCACCAAGGTAGGTATCTTAAGAGGTAGGTATCTTTATACTTACAGATTTCAGCTCATCTGACCACTCCTGGGAAGAATGTAAGCCACCTATCTGAAAGCGAACTAGTCTTAAAGGCAGCAATATCTGGTATCTTGGCTCCCTCAGTGGTCTGTAGAGTACTACAACTTCTTCTCTTTAAGAAAGGAGATAGGATGGTAAAGACTTGGGAGTTGGACAGACCTGGGTTTGAATCCTTTCTGTGTAGCCTCTGAGCGATGTGGACTTAATTCAGTTGCTTATACTCTGAGCCTAAGTTTCTTCATGTGCAAAGTGAAAGTAATAAATTCAATAGGCAAAATCTCTGTTTGGGTCAGAAAACCCATCTTAATTTGGCAAAATATATACATACATACACATACACACACAAACATACACAGCTTCCTGGTAGCTCAGACGGTAAAGAATCTCCCTGCAGTGCGGGAGACCCAGGTTCGATCCCTGGGTCAGGAAGATCCCTTGAAGAAGGCAACCCACTCCAGTATTCTTGCCTTGAGAATTCCATGGGTGCAGGGGCCTGGCGGGCTGTTGTCCATGGGGTCACAAAGAGTTGTACATGACTGAGAAACTTTCATTTTTATACATACATAAGAATATCTTGACTCCAAAAGCTCTATGATAGGGCTAGCCTCAGACAGAGTTGAATCTAGGAATTCAGATGAGTTCATCTGAACCCATTTGTTCTCCATCTCTTGGGTCTGTGTTCCTCCCTGTAGACTCCATTCTCAAGCTTCCCACAGCTGTCCCCAGCAGCTCCATTCATATGCATGTCGTCCCAAGGTAATAATGTCCAATGGGAGGAAACAGATGTTCTCACTTCTCTGAGCAAGCTTAGCAAGCATCTCATTGTAAATCATTTTCTTTGGGTCAAATACCCATCCCTCAGTCATTCACCATGACTAGAGAAAGATGATCTTCTGATTGGTCAGGTCTGGATCACATGGCCCTTTGGAGCTAAAGATACATCAACTCCACATGTATCACATGGCTGAAAATAGGAAAGAGTGTGACTTCCACAGGAAAATGGGAATGCTGCTACCAAATTAAGAGCTAGAGAGAATAAAGGACTTACATTTGTAGCTGTCAAGCCGTACTGCACAGGTCTTAAATGATGTAATCATGGAAAATCACTGAGCACATGACTTGGCACACAGTAAGTAGTCAATACATGAAAACCATTCAGAAAATAAACTATTTATTACTGTGAACTACATCCTCTCTTTATCATAAGTTATTACTTGTTAGGAGCATCATCTCCTAAAGAAGAAAAAGATGATCTGAAATGAATCTTTTCCCCTAAATGGAAACAAAGGTCTTAGACCTTCATGTCTTCCAAGGTTGAATCCCTGTAGATGGAGGACAAGGGAAAACAGAGGAAAAGTGGGGAAAAGAAAGAGGCATAGTCTCACTGCTGACACACAATGAGAGCTGGGTGTGAATCCTTGAGACTCTCTGAGTCTTAGGTTCTTCATCTGTAAATTAGAAATGATGACCATCACCCACCTGCTTCTATGGTGATAACCAACAATATAATGACTGTGAAAAAATTAAACAGTTCAATTAGTATGAAGAGAATAAATAGATATACTGAAATGCCAGGGACATGAATATTGACTGTCTGGGAGCCAGGCACCGTTTGAGTTCTTTAACAAATGTCGTCTCATTTAATCCTTACAGTCATTATAGGAGGTAGATACTATTATTGTATCTTCACTTTACAAGTGAGGCTCAGAGAGATTGCATATAGCAAGCT
This sequence comes from Bubalus bubalis, assembly GCF_019923935.1. Taxonomy (NCBI): domain Eukaryota; kingdom Metazoa; phylum Chordata; class Mammalia; order Artiodactyla; family Bovidae; genus Bubalus; species Bubalus bubalis. Next base: position 63,026,273 of record NC_059165.1, on the reverse strand, counting down.
CAAGGTCACATAGATTATAAGCTGACATTCAGTTTAGGTCTCTGATGACTTCTTTTTATTCAGCCTTACAGCCTGCTGTTTCATTTTAGCCTGATGCAAAAACAGACCTGGAGCTTACTGTGGCTCAGATCATCAGCTTCTCATAGCAAAATTTAGGCCTAGACTAAGAAAGCGGGGAAAACTGCTAGGTCAGCCAGGTATGACTTAAATCAGATCACCTATGAATGTGCAATGGAGGTAACAAACAGATTCAAGGGATTAGATCTGGTAGACAGAGTGCCCGAAGAACTATGGAAGGAGGTCCATAATATCGTACAGGAGGCAGGGGACAAAACTGTCCCAAAGAAAAAGAAAAGCAAGAAGGCACAGTGGTTATCTGAGGAGGACTTACAAATAGCTAAAGAAAGAAGAGAAGTGAAAAGCAAGGGAGAAAGAGAAAGGTACATCCCACTAAATGCAGAGTTCCGAAGAAAGGCCCGGAGAGACGAGAAGGTCTTCTTCAATGAACAGTGTATTAAACTAGAAGAAAACAACAGAAGGAGGAAGACTAGAGATCTCTTCAGGAAAATTGGAGATATCAAGGAAATATTTTGCCCAAAGATGGACACAGTAAAGGACATAAACAGTAGAGACCTAGTAGATGCTGAAGAGATCAAGAAGAGATGCAAAGAATACACAGAAGACCTGTATAAAAAGATCCAAATAAACCAGATTGTTATGATGGTGTGGTCAGCCACCCATAACCAGACATTCTGGAGAGTGAAGTCATGTGGGCCTTTGGAAGCACTGCTGTTAATAATGCTAGTGGATGCGACAGAATTCCAGTAGAACTGTTCAGAATACTAAAGGATGATGCCATCAAGGTGTTGCATTCATTATGTCAGCAAATCTGGAAGACCCAGCAGTAGCCACAGGGCTGGAAAATGTCAATCCTCATCCCAATCCCCAAGAGGGGCGGTACTAAAGAATGTTCAAACCACCAGACAATTGCACTCATCTCCCATGCTAGTAAGGTCATGCTTAAAATCTTGCACTCTGAGCTTCAGCATTATGTGAACTAAGAACTTCCAGATGTCCAAGCTGGGTTTAGAAAAGGAAGAGGAACCAGAGATCAAATTACCAACATTCACTCTATCACAGAGAAAGCTAGGAAATTCCAGAGAGACATCTATCTCTGTTTCATCTACTACACCAAAGCCTTTGACTGTGTGAATCTTAATAAACTCTGGAAAGCTCTTAAAGAGATGGGAATACCAGACCCATCTTACCTGTCTCCTGAGAAACCTATATGCTGGTCAACAAGCAACAGTTAGAAGCCTCTGTGAAACAACTGATTGGTTTAAGATTGAGAAAGGAGTATGACAGGGCTGTCTGCTGTCATCCTGTTTGTTTAATCTATATGCTGAGCACATCATGAGAAATGCCAGGCTGGATGAGCTACAAGCTGGAATAAAGATCTTTGGGAGAAACATCAACAACCTCAGATATGCAGATGATAACACCCTAATGGCAGAAAGTGAAGAGGAACTAAAGAGCCTCTTGATGAGGGTGAAGGAGGAGAGTGAAAGAGTCAGCTTAAAACTAAATATTAAGAAACCTAAGATCATGGCATCTGGCCCCATTCCTTCATGGTAAATAGAGGGGAAAAGATGGAACTAGTGTCAGATTTTCTCTTCTTGGGCTCTGAAATCACTGCGGATGGTGACTGCAGCCATGAAATCAGAAGCCAACTGTTTCTTGGCAGGAAAGCTATGACTAACCTAGGCAGTGTGTTGAAAAACAGATACATTACTCTGCTGATGAAGGTATGTATAGTCAAGACTATGGTCTTCCCAGTGGTCTTGTACAGTTGTGAGAGCTGGACTGTAAAGAAGGTGGAGCACCAAAGAATTGATGCCTTTGAACTTTGGTGTTGGAGAAGACTCTTGAGAGTCCTTCAACAGCAAGAAGATCAAACCAATCAATCTTAAGGAAATCAACCCTGAATACTCATTGGAAGGACTGATGCTGAAGCTGAAGCTCCAGTATTTTGGTCATCTGATTTGAACAACTGACTCATTGGAAAAGTCCCTGATGCTGGGAAAGATTGAGGGCAGAAGGAGAAGAGGGCGTCAGAGGATGAGATGGCTGGATGGCATCAATGATGCAATGGACATGAACTTGGGCAAACTTCGGGAGATGGTGAGAGACAGAGAGGCCTGGCATGCTGCAGTCCATGGGGTCACAAAGAGTCAGACACAACTGGGCGACTGAACAACTACAACAACCTGTGAGTGAGCTGGGACAGTTGTGGATGGCTACTTACCTCTCTCATGCTGAGTCATCTCCAGTTTGCATGCACATGCACCCTAGTCACATTAGCAAATGCTCCTTCCTCTTCCCTCTTTTCACTGGAGTCATGTTCTCCTCTACTTCATGTTCACTAGCCAGTAATTTCTCCTGGAGAATGGGACAGCTCTTGAAATCAGAATCTACACAGACTACTTTCTGCAGCAGCCAGGATCTCAGTAGCCTCCCAGGAACAGGGATGTAGGGGAGCACCTTCCCTGCTAGTCTGTGGACCACACCCATGGCTTCAGATCTGCACGCTGCTTTTGAAGAGCTGCTCTGTGTTTACCTACACTAAAGTGTACTGGTTGCCAGGGGACCAACTTAATAGAAACCCAATGGCCATTAGGAGAGATTTACAATGACACAAGCCATAGAGTTTGAACTTACCATATCTATAGTATAAAGAACTATTGAGAGTTTGAGAGGGACAGGTGGGAACCTTCTATGTGCCAAACCTATATGTATGGATTGTACAGTTGCAAATTGGATGCTTTTCCTGATGAAACCCTATTTTATGGCCTCACACAATTTCTTTGCCTCTGGACCTCCATGCATTTCAGGCATTCAGCACAGGCAATCATTCTAGTTCAATCAAATCTTTATTCAGGTACAAGACCCCGTGTCTCTGAATTCCAAGGTAGTTCCCACAAGAGTGCTTGAACTTCTCATCCATGTGTCCTGATTTTTGTCCTCATACCTTTGGGCCCATTAGGGCTCATGACACTTTTGAGCAGGCCTCTTACCAGCTTCTCCTGAACTTCCTCAATGCTTGACGTGGGATAGATATAGGAATACTTGGGGACTGTGCAGAGAAATACAACACAGAGAATTTAAGCAAGTTGCCAAATGTCACACAGTTGGTGAGTAGTAAAACCATGTTTTGATGCTAAAATGTTTGGCCTTGGAGGCCATGCTCTCAGCAACTATTCTGTCACTGCCTCTCATAGAAAGTGTTCAACCAGTGTCACTTCCTCTTTTTTTCTTTTTATATAGTAAACTGTCTCCACTGGCAGCAAGGCCTGGATTTCTATTTGGAGTCATGAAATCCCTAAATCAGACCACTCCTTTGAATCTCAAAACCCTTTCTCAGAGAGTCTCAAACTTGGTTTTTTGTTATAATCACCTGGGAGCTTCAAAGAAAGGAGTAATATCTGGGTCTCCTCCTGAAGATTCTGAGGGAACGGATCTGGGCTGTGTCCTGAGCACGAGGGTTATTGAAGGCTCCTTTGGTGATTCTCCCGCTCAGCACAGCTGAGAAGCCGATCTCTACCAGCCCTGAGCAGCAGCACGGTCACCTGGCCAAGACCATCTCACTCCATGTGGTCAGATTTTATTTCTAGGTGTTGGTGACACAAGCATACACACACACACACCAAATGTGTCAGTTTAGACACACAGCCAAAGGGAATATTCAGCTGCATCTTAATTTCCATAATACAGCTTCACACATGCACCTCTGTCTGCTGGATCCCTGTTTTGCACGTCCTTCACCCGTGGGCCCTGGAAGGGTAAGTGTGTAGGTGTAATAGCGTGGTGCTGTGTCTCAGACTATTTATACTAATCCCTATAGCCAGTGAAGCTGTCACTTCATACACAACCATTGTAATATGAAGGGCTCTTCTAAAAATAGAGTTTTTTATCTTCCAAAGGCTATGCTACCTTGAACTATGGAATACACCCAGCTCCAGTGCAGCTACAGTAAAGATAAAAACCTGCCTACTTATCTCTGGTTTACACCTGCCAGTGCTTTGGGAAAGCCTTCCCACCTTGTGGGGCCAGGAAAATACTCAGCAATTTGAGTTTTTACATTCCCAGGTAGTCATGGCAGAGGAGCATGCGCTGGGACTGGTGAGAAAGCTTGGCCATTCCCAGGAAAATGACCAGCCCCTCCCCCTGGAGAGCTAGCCTCTTTTCTTCAGAAAAAGAGTCTGGAATGCAGACTGGTTCCAGTGAGCTGTGTTTGATAGGTTGCTGAGGGAAGTGAGGTGTCCATGAAAAGCCACCTGAGCGTTCAGATCACCTAAGGAGCCTTCGAAAACCCTCATGCTCAGGATGCAGCCCAGAGCCATTTCCTCAGAGCCTTCGGGAGAAGATGCACCCGTGAATGTGCTGGGACAGAGCTCAGGATTCATTCACCCATCCATCCACCAACACGTTTGTGCCACGAGCACCTCACCAGCTCATGAGGAGGATAGACGTTAAGTGATTAGTGAAAATGAAAGTTGCTCAGTCGTGTCTGACTCTTTGCAATCCCATGGACTATACAGTCCATGGAATTCTCTAGGCCAGAATACTGGAGTGGGTAGCCTTTCCCTTCTCCAGGGGATCTTCCTCACCCAGGAATCAAACCGGGGTCTCCTGCATTGCAGGTGGATTCTTTACCAGCTGAGCCACAAGGGAAGCCCAAGAATACTGGAGTGGGTAATCTATCCCTTCTCCAGAGGATCTTCCTGACCCAGGAATCTAACTGGGGTCTCCTGCATAGCAGGTAGATTCTTTACCAACTGAGCTATGAGGGAAGCCCTGTTAAGTGATTAAGGGCAAACAAATACATAACTAGAAATTGTGCTGGGAAAGAAAAAGAAGCTGTTATGAGAGAAAATAGTAGAGGAAATCCCCTTGAGATTGGATGATGGGGGCGGCCACCCCAGGCAGAAGGGATGAGTTAGATGTGGCTTGGGGAGAAGAGTGTTCCGGGAAAGGGGGCTTTATGGGGGACACTCACACGTTCTTCCAGGAGTTAGCAGGACTGGAGGCAGTAGCCAGGGCAGGAAGGATGTTAGGAAAGTGGGAAAGGAAAGATCACTCAGAGCCTTGGCAATGAGGAAGGGGACATGGGATTTTATTCTGAGCCCTGTGGGAATTCTTGGGGGTAGTTTAGGTGCAGGCCTGCTGCAGGGAGTAGGCAGAGAGGTTACATGGCCATTGTTGGCCTTCCAGGCGGAGAAAGGGTTGGAGAAGTGCTGATGGATGTGAGGACATGGGAGGCAAGGTGAGAGGTGATGCTTCACGGCATCCTCACCTTTCTGATCACCTCGCCTTTCTCTTGCCTGCATCCTTGAGGAGAGGGACCAGCAGGCATGTCCCCTGCAAATCGGCACTTGCGTTTTCTGTATTTGGAGGGACGAGGCAGCCAGGGTGGAGGCTGGTAGTGCCACTGTGTCCTCACTCTCATCCACACTGGCTTTTAGGACCAGCAGAGTTGCAAGTCTGTTTCCCGTCTGACCAGCAGGGTTCTTGCCCCTGGGAAGACACTGCGCATCTCTACCTTCGGTGATAAACAAACACCTGTTGTTTTTATCCACTCTGGCTTGCTCTCATCTGACTCCTTTCTTGCAGTCTCTCTGCCCTGTCTCATTCCAGACCCTGACCTCCTCTCACCTGCCTGGCTATAGTAGATTTCTAACTTCCCTCCCAACTGGGTTTAGAAACACTAGTGTTTTCTGCTAACCAAGCCCATCTTGAAATCTGACTCATCCTTCCTAACCACACTCTTCAGAACACCAACCCTCCCCCCGCCACCCCCCACCCCTGATTTTTCCTTGGCTCATCACTGCAGGTAAATTAAAACTGAAGTTCTTTCATTTTTATCCAAGTCTCTTGCTCCCTGGATTATCAATCAAACAGAACTAGTCTTTATTCCAGGGCCGTGGCCTTTGGTCTCCTCTCTTCCGTCTCTGGCATCTGCTCTGCCTGACAGATTCGAGTGACCCCTTCTGTGAGATACACAAGCGTATTCTCACGCAGTGTACTCCCCAGCCTCCATCCTGACCTCGCCACTCACCCTGTCCTACATGTTCTGGGAGGATAGATACTTGGTTTATTCCTCAGTGTTGCTGTCCATCTTAGTCAGGGGGTCTAGAGACCCTGAGCACACGTGGACACGTGCTCCTGTCATTTTCCTCCCTTTTCACCCATCCTCTGGGAATGCTGTCAACTTAGCAATGGCTCAGAGCTGAGAGACACCTCTGTTCTTTTCATCTAGAAGCAGGCTTGCTTGCTCATCTTGCTTTGTCTCTGTCAGCACCAATCATGCCTGCCAGTGTTTTCTTTTAACAGAGGGCTCCAGAAAACTCTTTCCCAGCCAGTGTAACAATATTGGCAACGTCCCCTCCACAGTGTCAGCTCCTCAACTCGCTAAGTCCCTTCCTCAGTGATGGGGAGGTAGAGGAGAACCAGTTCCATTTTCACCTGCTGTGCTTGCAAATGGCCACAGATTGACAGTGTGACCCGGCTATCGTGTGATGCAGCCCCACTGAAGGGAGGGAAAGCGTGTAAGTGTGTTACCTTCTCTGGGTCCCTGGAGGGTTCTCAGGCTCCCATGTCTGCAGAGTGGTATTGAGTGGACATGTCACAGGGCATCAGCTGATGGTTAGCTGATGCAGAGAGTACCCTTAATGAGTGTCAGGAAGCCTAACGGTGGCCCCTGAATGGCATAGCTTCCAGCGCTGCAGCACTGATGGATGATTGCTCAAGGACTTAACAGGCTTCGGGGACATGGCAGCTTCTAAATGTCAAAGAAACTGGGGACAGTGCCACCCTGGACTTAGCCAGGAAAATGTCTAACGACAACTTGACCGGCGTGGGATAATATTCTACTAAAGTTCTATACTGTCCCCAGCGTCCTGCCTTCCTCTGCACACACCTTTTTTCACTTCCCTGGCAGATGGAGTGGATAGGAGACAATTAAAACATGCTATGTGTTTGAAACGTTCCTGATAAAAAACTAGGGAAAAAATGGTGGCCAGCAGTGCATGATATTCCAACGGAGAAAACGTTGCTTCTAACTTTACTGAATTTATGATGTATTTAGGGAAATTCTAGCTAGTATTAAACCACATGGGGGACACTTAAATGTGGCACACACTGTACCTGCCCTGTCATTTAATCCTGACCTACCCAGAACCTCTCAGTGAGTAGACCAGTAGGAGAACCAATGCCTGAGAATGCAGTGGCCTAAGGGTAGAAAGCCCTCCCCCTGTGCTCGCTCCATGACTTTTAGGCAGATGACTTCCCTCTCTGGCAAATGACTCCCCTCTCTGGGCCTCGATGCTATGTCTATAAAAAAGAGAACTTGCCTTCTAGCTCTAACAGTCTAAAGATGTGTAATTTTTAAATCAGTGTAAGTTACTACACTTACAAACAGAAAAAAGGAAAGGGACATCTTATTTCTGGGTCCCTGATCACTGCATTGTCACTCAAGTGGGAAACAGTTTATTCCAGTGCAAACACCATCCCCTGGTTTCCACCTAAAAGGGAACCCCTAAGGAGCAGGAATGTATCTGCCTGACAGATTTAATCATGTGATTTTGAGAATTCGCACATCAGCCAGGGAAAACAGCTTTTTTGTTGCTGTAGTTACACTAATACTTGCCATTGTGAGTCAAATAGTCAAATAATTCAACCCAGCTTCCTTCTGGACAATCATTTAGAAGCTAAGTGTGTGACCAAGCAATCTGGGTGTGTGGATGAAATTGTCACACATGGTCAGGACAAATTCACTGCAGGTCTGTGGAGGCAATAGCTATTTCCTTTTATTCTTCTCAGGCTTCAACTCTCTAAAGATTGGTCAAAGATGGTGGCTGATCTGAGGCATAATCACCGAGGACAAAAAGAGACAGATTGTGCTTTGCATACATCTTTCCAAGGTACGTTAAACTCTGGCTGAAATCTTGTAGGCGAAAGGACAGAGAGTCCCAGTTATCAATAGATACCCACGTACCTGTGGGTGTGGGTACATACCTGTGACAAGAGTCAGTTACCCTTCACCAGGGGGAATGTTTTCCCTATAGGAGGGATGGGCTTGCTCTAAACCAAGATGTCTCAGCCTCAGCACTAGTGATGTTTCGGAGACCACTTTTCATCCTGGGAGACTGTCTGAGCATTGAAGGATGTTTAGCATCATTACTGGCATCTTCCTAGTTGTGATGACCAAAATGTTTCCAGACCTTGTCCATTTCCCCAAGCCAGGAAGCACTGTTCTAAACCATCTACGTGCCCTTAACTAGACTTCTGGAGACCAAGCTGGGCATTTATGAAAAAGTAGGGTAGGGTTGGTGAAAGAGCAGATGTCTCACCCCTCAGGTGGCTGTTAAGAAGCTTAGTTTCTAAAGAATGGCAAAACCAATACAATATTGTAAAGTTAAAAAATAATAATAATAAAATAGAAAAAAAAAGAAAAAAAAGAAAGAATGCCCTCAACTTGGCACATAACTTTTTTTTTTCAATTGTGATAAAATACATGTAACATAAAACGTACTGTCTTAATAATTTTTAAGTGTATAATTCAGTATTGTTAAGTCTATTTATATTGTTGTGCAACAAATTTCCAGACCTTTTTCATCTTTCCAAACTGAAACCCTATGCCCATTGGGCAACTTCCCATTTCTGTCTACACTCAGCACCTGCAAATTACCATTCTACTTTCTCTCTCTTTGAATCTGACCACTCTAGATATACCGTGTAATTGGAATCATAAAGTATTTTGTCCTTTTGTGACTGGTTGTCACTTAGCATCATGTAGTCAGGGTTCATCCATGTTGCCAGAATTTCCTTCCATTTCAAGGCTGAATAATATCCCGTCATATGTACATATATACACTATTCATTCATCTATGCCCCTTGCCATGGTTGCTTTGGGCTACTGGAAGTAATGGACCTGGGTGTTCAGAGAGCTCTTCAATACCTTGCTTTCAGTTCTTTGGGGGTACAAACCCAGACTTGGAATTTCTGGATCAGATGGTAATTCCATTTTTAGTTTTCTGAGGAACCACTGTACTGTTTTTCGTAGTAGCTGCACCATTTTACTTTCACAGCAGCATACAAGTATTCCAATTTCTTCATGTCCTAGCCAACACTTCTTTCTTTTTTGTTTTAATATAGTAGCCATCCTAATGAATGTAAGGTGATATCTCATTTGGTTTTCCTAATGATTAGTGATGCTGAGCATCTTCATATATGCTGATTTGTCTGTATATTTTTGGGAAAAAAATGTCTATGCATATCTTTTGCCCATTTTTTATTTGAGATATTTAGTTTTGTTGTTGTTGTTGTTACCGAGTTATATGAGTTCTTTATGTGTTCTGGATATTAACCCCTTATTAATTATTATTAATTATTAATATTAACCCCTTATTAATTATTAATTCCAATTTGCAGATATTTTCTCCCATTTCTCAGTTGCCTTTTAATTCTGTTAATTTTGTCCTCTGATGCACCGAAGTTGGTTCTTTTTTTAATGTTTGTTTATTTTTGGCTCTGCAGGGTCTTCGTTGTTGTGTGGGCTTTCTTTAGCTGTGGTGAATGGTGGTTATCTCCGTTGCAGTGCACGGGCTTCTCGCTGTGGTGGCTCTCTTGCTGCAGAGCACCGGCTCTAGGGCTTGTGGGCTCAGTAGTTGCGGCTCCCAGGCTCTAGAGCACAAGCTCAGTAGTTGTGGCACACAGGCTTAGTTGCTCTGTGGCATATGGGATCTCCCCAGACCAGGGAATGAACCCATGTCTCCTGCATTGGCAGGTGGATTCTTTACCACTGAGCCACCAGGGAAGCCCTGCACAGAAGTTTTAAATTTTGATGTAGTCCAATTTATTTATTTTTGTTGTTCATGTCTTTGGTATCATATCCAAGAAATCCTTGCCAAATACCATATCATGAAGCTTTTCCCCTGTATTTTCTTCTAACAGTTTTATAGTTTCAAGTCTTTGATTCATTTTGTGAGGTGACACACACTTATATGGAATACTATCATGTAGGGTAGTTCCCTGAGGCCTGAGGCAGTCAAGCCTCACTTGGCCACTTACCCGTGGAATCATGGTTACAGTGATAACCTGCGTTTCCTAGGATCTTTCTTCCCTAGCTACAGCCTCCTGTAAAGTCCCTGAGACCCTTCTTGGGAGTACCAGCAGGTCCCACACATGTGCGCACAGGCAAGCTCCATTAGCCACTGCAGTTAAGTTCCCTTTCAGCTTGGCAGCCCCAAGTCCAGTGAATACTACTGCCTGTTCAGACCTAAATCATCTCTAAACCATCGGCACTCCTGCCACGCAAGCTTCTACTTCCCATAACCCACTGCTTCCAACTTGCATGGGGACTGCCAGCACCGTCCTGGAGCTGGGTGCCAGAGCTGTGTGCGACACTGGATGGATGTACAGGGCACAGCTATGGCTCAGTGGTGGTTCATTGTTCTAAAGGAGCTACACGGTGTGGATTTTGTGTTTTGTTTCACTTTAACAATCTAGCACTTTCAGCATTTGCTAGCAGTGTCCTCTCTCCCTAAAACCAGACATGAACGCATGGGGGTAAAGCTAAGCTTGAGACATCCAGGGGCAGGACAGCTACCATGCTGTGCTCAGACCCAGCTCTAGTAACAGAGCCTTGTAACATGATGAAGCTGGTGGAACTGAGCTCCTCTTTCCCTTGGGATTTGTACTTTCCCACAAGGATCCCCAGTCCCTCCTGCAAATGGAGTTTTGTCTCCTTGCATTTCAATACCCAGCTTAGCATTGCCCTAAGACCTCACCTGCATTCTATTAGAATAATCATGAGCTCAGGAGAGCAGCCTCCCTGGCTCACTGAGGCTTCAGTGTGAGTTGGTCATGGCATTGAATAAAGCTCCACTACAGTGTGTTCCTTGGAGAAGGCAATGGCACCCCACTCAAGTACTCTTGCCTGGAAAATACCATGGGCGGAGGAGCCTGATAGGCTGCAGTCCACAGGGTCGCTAAGAGTCGGATACAAATGAGCAACTTCACTTTCACTTTTCACTTTCATGCATTGGAGAAGGAAATGGCAACCCACTCCAGTGTTCTTGCCTGGAGAATTCCAGGGATGGAGGAGCCTGGTGGGCTGCCGTCTATGGGGTCGCGCAGAGTCGGACACAACTGAAATGACTTAGCAGCATAGTGTGTTCCTAAGCAGGTACGTAAATCTCGTCTATGGAGAATCTCTGTGCTTTATCTAAAAGGATATATATATATATATCGTATACCATGCAATATTTATGAGTTAATTTGAATCCCACAATGTAACAAAGTACAATAACTACCAGAAAACACCAATAATCCTTCCATTATGCATCACTGTTGACACACTGTTAATTTCATTCTAATTGCACAGTCTTATCACTGAAACACTGGCATCTGTGTGACAGTAATTCAAAGTGTTCCAACTTGAGGGGGATGGGAAAACAAAGCAAAATAAGCTGGCAGAGAAGCTGTGAAATAAAACGGAATTAGGAATTACAGCGTCTGGTTGCCAGCACCTGTTAGCATGCAGAAGAGTCAAGCACCAAAAGTCATAGAACTTTCCCCTGGTTGAAGAGACAAGTGATTTTGCCGTGAGCCTAAACCTCCTGTTGGAGTCATGAATGGGTTCTCTAAAGTTATATGTTTAATTAGGACTTGTGTTAATAGAGAGGTGTTCAGTGAGGCTTTAATGAGATGATGCAAAGAAAGCAGGCAGCATGGCCTGGTATTTATCTCAGTGAATACTAATTTTACAGCATTCCTATTTCTTTTTAAATATGCACCGAGGGCACAGTGTGGTATGGAAGAAAGGAAATGTGCTTCAGAGTCCTACAATTGTGATCAAGTGATTCTGCCTAACAAAATAACCTCTCTTCATTTACCCTGGGCACCTCATCTTCCCCATATATAAAATGGAGACACCATTACCTTCAAAGAATTGTTGTGAAGATTATGCGCGATAACACAGTTCCTAGCAGAGTGCCTACTTCATCATCCTCCTCATGGGGCGGCAAAAACACTTATTGTTTGTTGATTGCCAACTGTATGCTCAACACTTAGCTTCACACAGTTAGAATCCAGTTACCATGACACAAGGGTGTGTTTCCACTTTTCACTATGGAGCCTGTAGAAGCCATTGGATCCACAGCTGCTTGCAGAAGAGACCTCTTGGGTGAATAGTTGGGGACTTTATCTTGCCTTCCAATCATTCGACTTGCCCAGTAGGTGCTTTAATTGTATCTATTTGATGGATGAGGAAACTGAAATTCTTACAAGTTAAGTGACTTCCCAAAGTCCCATAACTAATAAGCATTCATTTTTTAAAAAACTGAAGCCTTTATCAGTTTGATTCTTAAGCTCATGAACTTTATCACTCTGTGTAATTGACTTGTCCCTTTGTTGCCAGGACTTTCAGTGATGCTCAGTGGCTTGGGATCGGAGAATCCAGACAGGAAGGATGACTGAGGGTAGGGATGGATGAGGCAGGATGGGACAGGGAAGAGTTAATGGTCCCAGAGAGTGCTCTGTTGAAATGGCTGTGAAATGACTCAGACAAGAGGGTGTGTGCCTGTGTAGGTGGAGGGAGGCGGACATAGAGATAGATGTTAGGAAATTGACATGTAGCCAGAACAGTAATGAACTGAGGAAATTGAGCAAGTCGAATGATTGGAAGGCAAGATAAAGTCCCCAACTATTCATGCAAGAGATCTCTTCTGCAAGCAGCTTTGGATGCAAAGGCTTCTACAGACTCCATAGTGAAAAGTGGAAACACACCCTTGTGTCATGGTAACTGGATTCTAACTGTGTGATACTTGTAGAAATGAAACCACATCAGGAGGAAGAAAACCATGGTAACCTCAGCATCACTCTCACAATATGGACACCTTTCTCCAAAAAATTTTATAAGGGAAAAAAAAAACCTGCATGGTTGAGAATCTTAGCACCATAGGAAGAATAGATTTGAGAGACCAACCTCACATAAACCCTTAAAAACTTTTACATTCATCAGTACAAAATAAATCCAACTCAATCCAATTAAAAGAATATCAGCCGTGTTTAATACATTTCAAATTAACAGTAACTGGTCCTACACAATTAATTTATGTGTCATGGAAAATTTAATATTACCCTTCCTTGGGGCATCAAAGAATGCCTGGAAATTCATTTTGCTTCATCATAGACATATTATTTTTTTTCCATTTGATATTCAATCTAGACATTTAATTTGTCTTTGATGAGATGACTCAGACTTCTTGACTCTCATCCCCTTGGTCTTCTTGTGGTCCTAGGAACTGAGCCTTAAGCACAAGCACATCCATCAATATCCTCTTAGAGATTGTACAACTCAGCTCTCTGTCTCCCAAACACACATCAGAGTGTACCTCTGAGCCCCGGTTGACCTCCTTTGCTTTTTTTTACTCTCCCAAGTCTTCATCATAAAAACCTCCTTCCTGCTTCATTCTTTTCTATTCTCAAGCCCTGATTTCACCTTTTTATGATAACAGCTAATAGAAGTAAAGTGACTCATATGCTGTCACTGAAGTTCTTATGGATGTATAAAAGCTGACGCAAGGGAAGTTCAGTACTCTAATATTTTCAGCTCAGGATATGCATGTGGTTTGGGAAGGATTACAACCGAGAGCTTCAGAATCAGAACCAAAAGTATTTTTGTATTGTTCCCTGGCAAAGAGTTTCTTTCCAAGTTCAGCTTTAGAGATGCCCAGTGAACTCTCCCTCAGGTAAAGCTCTGAAGGTCATTTCTATCTGGTTGCCTTACGATGGAGCCTCACAAAGACTTAAACAACCTCTTCATTAAAACTGTGTATGACACTGATTGACATGGTACTGTTAACACACCTAAAAGATGGAAAGAGCATTTCAGGATGTCATTCAGTGACAACTGAGACAATGAGAATGGGTGCTAGCTTGCAAATTAACTAAAGCTGTTTCAGTGATGACCAGTGTTGGCAAGAGCGTATTAAAATGGGCACTGGTACACACCAGTGAGATGGTAAGTTGGTACGTACCATCCTCCTGGAAAGAGACTTGGAAACATGTTATAAGAGTTTTTAATCTTGATTTCATATCCACAAGCATCTTAACTTAAATTTGGATTCTTATGTTTATCTCTTTTGGGGAGAGACGCCAATGGAAATGTCATAGCATAGGGTGAGTGATTTTTTTTTTTAACCGTAAAATTGGCCCTCTGTGTCTACTTCAGCCTCTATGAGAGCTGGAATAGTATGAGTTTGTCCTAAGAGGCAGCTCTCCTTTGGAGAGCTCAGTAAAATCAGGACTGTGGTTAACTGAACAGCCTGGGTTCCCTGGGGAGGACCCTTGACAGTGATGCAGTTGACATCTCTTTGTAACACCTTGACCAGCTACTCCCTGGTCATGCAAACTGTGACTGAGAACATACATATAATTTACTCTGAGAAGAAACTCAGAGGATGATGTGTTTCAATGCTGAAATAGGAAGAAATGGAACAAGAAATGGAGCTCCAACAGAAGCAGGAGCAAAAGTGAAGGGCAGACATCATATGCATTTTGATGTCATTGACAGTTTTGAGCCTCGGATGAGTCACTTAGGGTACAGGTGTCAACAGAAGTGACTCAGTAGTCCTAAGGTAGTCAAGCTGTTGAAACAAGAATGCCTTTAGAAAAACAAATCATGGAGGGTTTTGGAATCATTTTTCTTGTCCCTTACTGAGGCTGGGGTTGGGTAGAACAAAGGAAGACAACAATAGATGTTAGTGAAAAAGGAAGAAACTTCAAGGACACATGAGGTGAGAGATCCTCTTGGCTGTCGGGATATAACCCTAGAACAGTATGCTGTTGAGGCATCGATTCCTATTGCTGGCAGGTCTCAGGGAGGAAACTGATACACCAGCTTTCCTGTCTAGTTTAGCCAGACACGGGCCTGGATTTCACAATTCCTGGGCAATCTGAACCAAGTCTTAAAAGTTCAGCTGTGATTATAGGAAAAGCCATTTGCTTTCCTGCTTCCTTCAGATTGGGCTTCCCAGGTGGTTCAGTGATAAATAATCTGCCTGCAATGCAGGAGACACATTAGATGCAGGTTCGATCCCTAGGTTGGGAAGATCTCCTAGAGGAGGAATTGGCAACCCACTCCAGCATTCTTGCCTGGAGAATCCCATGGACAGAGGAGTCTGGCGAGTTACAATCCGTAGGATCGCAGTGTTGGATATGACTGAGTGACTGAGCATGCACACATGCTTCTTCAGGTCACCTCTACTCTTCAGCTCCCTGTTTCTGTCTCAGATTATCTGGAAGCACAAAACCTTTGCAGAATCTGGCTGCTTGCATTTCACAGGAACTTGTTAAAAGAAATTGATCATTAGATTCCAGCACATTGCTTAAATCTCACAATATGCAGTCTTACACTGAGTGTATTTACAGAAACTTTACAGAAATAATGATGAAGCCTACTTTCTTTCTCTAGATTACCTTTTTATGTTGAAAATAGAGATGCTATATTTTTTTTAAAAGCAAAGAATGTTTTTATATTTCAATGAGTATTAAAGTATGTAGTAGTTTGATTTACTAATAAAAATGATGATTGGTATATTATCCTATTCAAAGTCCAAAAGGATGGTGTGTGAAATAAACTATGAACACTATACCAAACATTATCAAGATGTAGAGAAGTGCTTTCAAATCTGCAAGTTATAAAGCAATTCTAACATCATAAATGTTGAAGCAATGAAATAATGACTCTAATTTAGCTAAACCTACTGAGTGAATATTGTAAAATTCCTTAATGGTATAGCTTGAAGAAAACAAGCTGACAAGAAGTTTGATATATCGGATTTAAACTACACACTTTATCAGTTAAGATGATTGTAAATGCAGGAAATATTAACTCAACTCCAGTTGGCTTTAAAAATAAGAGAAATGTTACTCTTGCATAGAAACAGGTCAAGGCAGGATTTGGGGTTGGTGGACTTCGGGGTTCAACTATATCATGGTGGAGCCATGGGTTTTTTGTCTGTCTAGACTGCCGTGTGTAGCATGAACTATATCCTAAAGCACAGAAATTTTTTTTTTTGTCAGGTTTACAGCTTGCTTTCTTATTTGTAATACCACAGTTGTAACACTGTCTGCGTTTTCTTACTCAGACAGGTCTTTCTGATTTGAGATGAACTTCCAGAGAATTCCAGGCCTTCAATCTCTCGGGACGCATGTCCAAATTGTGGCTCCCACAGAAGCCAGTTCAACCTGGTCCTTGGCACTTCCCATGCCTGCTAGCCCCAGCACTCTTGGCCTGGGGTGATGGTGAATCCTCGGTTGTCTTGGCTTCCAAGAGCAGACTCTCAGCCTCTCAATCAGGTATTTCTCTTTGGGCTAAAGGTAGGCTCTTGTATAAATAGAACCAATAGGATGTGTGTGTGTGTGTGTGTGTGTGTGTGTGTGTATGGAGGGAGAGAGATTAATTTTAATGGATTTTCTCATGCAACTGTAGAGGCTAACAAGTATAAAATCTGTAGGGTAAGCTGGCAGGCTGGAGACTCAGGAAGGAGTTGATATTGGAGATTGGAGCCTGAAGCAGTCTAGAGGCAGACCTGGGGGCACCACTGTCTTTTTTCTCCTAAAGCCTTCAACTATAATTGTATCAGACCCACACATATCATCTTAGGTAAGCTGCTTTACTCAAAGTCAACTGATTTCAATGTTAACCTCATCTAAAAATACCTTCACAGACATTTAGCCTAATGTGTGATCAAAGTCTGGGGCTTCCCTGGTGGCTCAGAGGTTAAATCATCTGCCTGCAATGCCGGAGACCTGGGTTCGATCCCTGGGTCAGGAAGATCCTCTGGAGAAGGAAATGGCAACCCACTCCAGTATTCTTGCCTGGAGAATCCCATGGATGGAGGAGCCTGGTGGGCTATAGTCCACGGGGTCACAAAGAGTCAGACACAACTGAGCAACTTCATTTCACTTACTTACTTGATCAAAGTCTAGGTATCATGGCCTAGGCAAGTTGATACATACAATTAACCATCATAGTTCTGATGCTGAAAAGTGGTCCAGAAGAGGCAAAGTATTCCTAGGGGCCGGGCAGATATAGAGGTAGAGCTGATAGTCCACTGACCCTGCCTGAAGCATCACGATCACACCTGTCTATAGAGAGTAAAAGCCTAGACAGTGTTCCATGCCTCCATCTGTTATGTTGTTTCAGTCCCATGAAACCAAGAACACACAGCCTTGGAAGGAGCCCATGCAAATAAGGATCCTTGGCACAGAAATTTCATTAACTGCCTTTGGCTAAGAGACAGTTATTTTTTTTTTTTAATTCCTAAACCAGACCATTACTCAATAGTGAAGAAGGAATGGGTTAGTAATCATATCATATTCCTTTAGAAAGAAGAGAAAGGGCATGAGCAAAAAAGGCCCATTTTAGTAAAGCTACAATGTCATTTCTCTCCACTCTTAGAATCTACTTTAGCCTAAGCTTATCTATTGTAAGACCTTGCTGAAGACTAAAGGAAGTGGCCAGAAACATAAGGAACAGCATGCCCTGGCAACATTTCAGTAAAGTGTTTCCCAGCTGCTTCACCAGCATAAGCAGTCTGCTAAATAAGAATAATGGGTCTTCCAGACAGAGGACCATAGAGGACTAGACCAAGCTGAAAGTGACTGTGGTCTGGTATAAATTCTGTGCTGTGTACTTATATCAGTTAGGATGACTTCTGGCTGCAGTTAACAACAGCAAAGAGTAAAGGTAGCTTAAATCTGCAAGGATATTTCTTGTCTACAAAAAATACAAGAAGTCTGAGGATAAGTGGTTTTAGGGTTAACTCAGAGGATTGAGCTTCCCTGGTGGCTCAGATGGTAAAGCATCTGCCTGCAATGCAGGAGACCCAGGTTCCAACCCTGGGTCGGGAAGATCTCCTGGAGAAGGCAATGGCAACCCACTCCAGTACTCTTGCCTGCAGAATCCCATGGACGGAGGAGCCTGGTAGGCTGCAGTCCATGGGGTTGCAAAGAATCGGACACGACTGAGCGGCTTCACTTTCACTTTCCAGAGGATTAGCAGTGTCAGGGCTCTGTGTCTACACCTTGCAGTCCTCCTGGCCTTGCACTAAGAGTGACAAGATGACGACTGAAGTTTTAAGCAACGTATTCCTAAATAATATCCCAGGCGGGCAGGAGGGCAGGGGTAGCCAAGGGGACCTTTCTCATGCAGTATTCTTTCTTTTGTTATGAAAGAAAGGCCCTCCAGTAGATGTCCCCTTAGTCTTGCTGGTCACATTGGGTCACATACCCACATCTAACAGAGATGACTGGGGACCTGATCAGCTTACCCCAGGGAGGTGAAAATGCCAGTCTTCCCTGAGCCTGCTGCTGCCTGTAGAATAAGGTTCTCTTTGCAAGGAAGGAGAGGCTGAGGAAAGGGTGTCTGCCACAGACCTATAGAAAGAGAAACACCTGAAGACTGAATAAGGTGGTGCCCAGGAAATGTTGAGTATTTGTGGAACCCTTTTGGAGACCTGCATGAAGTTTCTGCTCCTCTCTGGTTGAGAGGCTATAGCATGAGAGAAAGAAGAGAAGAAAAGCAAGCCAGCGTGACAGGGGAGGGCTAGAACAAAGGAATGGAGAATCAAGAATGAATTGGAAAGGAGAGGGGAAATTGGAGACCATAGGGAGGCAGAAGAGAGCCTTGTGGGTTTTTCTTTTTTTTTTTTTTTTTAAGATTTTCATAGTGAAAAGGCTATGAAGATTTTCAACAGCTTCTTCTGGGGAAGGGGGTGCTTCCAGAAAGACTCATCCTGTGGACAGGAGCCAGTCTAGGTCTTAGGGCATCTGAACCTTACACAATTGAACAGTCTTCTTTAAGAAAAGCTTATAAGTATAAAATTAGATATAAAAGTGAGTATTTATTTAGAATGAGGAAAGAGATCTAATCTACAAATTTTAAAAATATGACACATAAAGTGACATTATTTTTATTAACTGACTGACACACCTCTTGAATAATTTTTCCTTCAGTTTATGCCTGTCTACTCAATACCTCTTCATATTGATGACAATTTTGTAATATTTTTTGTAGCTGTCTTAGGAAGATAATTCAGTCTTCTAGCACAGTTGGTTGAAAAAGATATGTTTTATTATAGTTAGCATACATAAAATATATGACTTCACACAGATGCCTCACTGCTTGTTGCGCGGCTTCAGGCTTGTGTCCTGTAACCGAGGCACTCAGTAAAATTCTATTCCACGCAATTTCATTCAGAAAAGGGGCGAACGTGCATGGTATAACTGTAATTGCATTCCTGACCATCAAGACAAGGTGTCGTTGAAAACCAAACTCTCCACTTAGAATTTTGCACATCTGATGAAGAAGTTTTCCTGAATTGGCTTCTGGCTCTGTATTTGAAGCCTTATTCCACCTCTCCTGTTCGCATACTCCCAGTGCCAGGCCCCTGAAGCCCATGTCTGTGCAGGTAGCCTCGCCTTCACTGTTGTGGGTCCAGGTGAGCGGGCAGAGCAGCAGCAGTGTTCCTGGATTGCGTTCTCCCACCAGATGGCTAGCAGTGACTATGCAGGGAGACAACGGTGCCTTCCCTAAACGTATCCCACTAGACCTAAACTAAATGTGCTCAGAAGGCACCTTCTCCTGAGCTAGATCCAAAAGAAATTGTCACAGCTACTCCAGTACCACCCAAACAAGAGGCAAGTGGCAGAGGGAAATTGGAGTGGGAAGATAGTAGTCGCAACCATTTGTGGTTCAAATATCTGATTTTTCAAATTTCACAGAAACATGACAGTGTGCAGAGATTGCTAGACCCCTTCCAGGACCTAAATCATAAGCTTCCTTTGCTTTGGGTAAAACTACCTCTGTTTGGAGGGGACAGAGGGTATGGATGGACTGAAATAATTTCATCTTCCTTGAGTTTATCCCATGGTCCACTATGCAAGTCATGCCACCAGATTCCTGACTTAAGTGCCCCCTCAGTGACCAAAGCAAGTCCAGGCTGCTGACCTTTGTTGTCACCTCTGGCTAAAACATGTTTATTCTTTACATATATGGTGAACTCGCCCTTCAGAACTGCAGTTCCAACTGCGTGACATGTTCTCTGATCTCTACAGCAAAGCTGAATTCTCTTCCCTTCCTTTGATTTATCACTGTACGCCTTCCAGCCTCTCCTAAAGCACTTTTGAAAATTGTTCACTTTGGGCTCCTTCGCTTTCACAAGGCATTTGAAGGCTTCACTGCACCCTAGTGCTTAGCCTTGTGCCCTGCATGGTATATCAAGCCCTGAAGATATGTTTTGAAAAGAAGTTCGGAGAGAGTATACTGGTGTTAATAGAAATAGTAACATCTTCATCATTAATAACATTTACAATATGGTAAGCCACTTTAGGGCTTCCCAGGTAGCTCAGTGGTATTGAGTGTCAATGCAGAAGGGGCATGAGATCTGGGTTCTGTCTCTGGGTTGGCAAGATCCCCTGGAGAAGGAAATGACAATCCACTTCGGTATTCATGCCTGGGAAATCCCATGGACAGAAGAGCCTGGTGGCTACAGGCCATGGGGCCACATGAGTTGGGCACAACTGAGTGACTGAGCATGCAGAAGCCCCTTTATATAGTTGTCTCCTTTACACAGTGGCCCTAGGGAGTCTGTATAATTATCTTTCCTACTTTACAGAGCTCAGAAGATTGAGTTAGTCACACAGCTTGTAAGAAGGCAGAATTTCAACTTAGATTTGTATGGCTCACCAAGCCCATAAATAACAAATTCACCTTCTGTGTGGAGATCACAGGCTGACCTCGTGAAGACGATATAGTCCAGGACAATCAGATCTGTTCTCTTCTAGTCTTAGCTGATAGAGATGATCAGGACGCTCTTGTCACCGGCTTTGGAAGTGATGGCTGCATCCACCTCCAGGAGCTACTATCACATCACTGAAGGAGGAATGAGAGCTGAAACCTGCTTTTCCCCTGCATTTCCTCCATGCCCTCAGTTGTGTGAAGAGGCAGGCAGTGCAGAGAGAGGAGGGCACTTGCTCAAGTTTACAAGAGGAACTTCCTGTCTGTCTGGGTCAGTGATCTCCACTTTCTCTTCAGTGGTGTTTGGTCTACACTGTGACCACTCACCTCACATCTGGTAATCAACTCTTTGTCTTAGGATATAAGACTCCTTGTGAGAAATTCCCAGTGAGTTAGTATGATTTGGACAAGCTATCATAGCTGATTGAGAAGTTAGGTCTTTCTGTAGAGAGCTACAGGCAGCATTTCTTCCAAGGACCTTTATATCCCACAATTCATCTGAATATGTTATACATGTCCCTAGTAGATATCAACTCAGTGGATTATAATATGGCTTCTTGCTCTTTCCTTTTTCAGGGAAAATAGTTTATTTCATCAATTTTATGATGAGGCAGACTCAACCAGTCACGTTAGATCTACCAGTGACAGAAACTAATATGAGTGTTGAAAACTGAACTTGGAGGACAGAATTGGCTTCCCAGAGTACTCCAACCTAATTTACATCAGAAAAATATCAAATCAGTTTTGGCCAGAATGGAATGAAAAGCACCTAACCTGAACTGATGTGTAATAAACGCCTTACTGAAGCCTCAAGTTGTCTGTCACTAGAGATGAAGATGTGCCTGAGCAAACTAGAAAGTCAAGTCATTGTGGCAGGCTAGCTGCACCTGTGCCTTTAAGGCTCATTTCCCTCCTGCCTGTTCCATGAGTGACTCCCTAAGACCTGTTCAGGCACTACTTACTCACCTCCCCAGTTAACCTGCTACTTCCCCAAATATTCTAGTCTTTCCTTTCTCAGACTCAGGCATGTCATCTCTTCTCTACCACTGAATTCATGTATCACAGTTCTCTTACTCTTCTCATCTCAAGGCATTTTCCCACTCCTCTATCACATCCTAAGAGGCCAGTTGAGAGGTTATTTACACCTCAGGAAGTGAGGTTAGAGGTAGTCACACAGTCTAAATGAAAGACTGCTGGGTAGAGAGTAGACACTTGAGTCCTTGATCTAGACCTACAATGAATTCCTTTGGTAGTATTAAGCAAGTCCCCTTGCTAGTCCCTTAAAATTATCAAGATAAATATTCTTTTAGAACCTCCTGAGTGCAAATAACATGTTAACAAACAGAGATTCAGTGAAGTTTCAGAAATCCACATTCTATCTGAAGCCCACCTGTTGGCCTCTAGATCTAAAGAGCCCTCCAGCCTTAAATTTATACATCTCACCTTTGAGCTCTAGACTTTTCTCTTGCCAAATCCTAATGCCTCCCTCCCATCTTCCCTGAAACCTGAGTCCTCCTGGCTCTTAACAGTGGGTACTAATGTCGTGTCATTGTTATTCAATAAGTCATGTCCAACTCTTTGCAGCCCCTTGGACTGTAGCATGCCAGGCTCTTCTGTCCATAGGGTTCTCCAGGCAAGAATACTGGAGTGGATTGCCATTTCCTTCTCCAACTAAGGTCTTAATTCTCCCTAATAAGAAGGTTGCATTCAGTGAGGGCCTTTAGTTCACTTCAGTGCAGCCTACATTTGAGTCCTTAAAAATCCACAATATGACCCTGGACAGGGAGAAAGATAGTCTTAAGACTAGTTTGGTAACACAGAAGGTATCAACAAGTGTTGGGTGAGCTGAGCTGAACTATGTGGTGTGTCTTTTGGTACCTTCCGAGTCAGACTTTGGCTATTCCACCAACCTGCTGCAGCTGGAAAGATAAGATAGAGAACATGAACCCAACAACTCCTAGACATCACCTCACGAGGGCAATGCACCCCTCCCTCTGATTTATGGGATCTGTGGAAAGGGAACGTGTTCTAACATGTAGTCTGCCCCTGCTACTTTCCAGGAAGCGCCAAGTGTATTCCAGATACAGGCTGATTGTGCTCAGCTTTCTAATAGGACAGATATCCTACAGATTCCAGTAAAACCGCTATTGTAGTGGAGATCTCACAGACTCACCCACTTCTCTCCCTCCTCCAAGTACTGCTTTCCTTTGTTTATCCATCCATCTATTGAAGTGCATCTTGGTTGTTTCCAGCTTTGTGCCTGTGAATGAAAGCACTATAAACATTCCCTTGCAGATTTTTGTGTGGACTTACATTTTGAACACAATTGAGTAAATACCTAGGAGCACAATTGCTGAGTCTTATGTTTAGTTTTGAAAGAAATTGCTGAACTGTCTTCCCAAGTGATTTTACCATTTGTATTCCCATAAATACTGAATGCATTCCTGTTGCGCCTGACTAGCATTTGGGGGCTGCCAGTTTTTTGGATTTTAACCATTCTAATAGGTGCTGAGAGTCCCTTGAAGAGCAAGGAGATCAAACCAAGCAATCCTAAAGGAAATCAACTCAAATATTAATTGGAGGTACTGATGCTGAAGCTGAAGCTCCAATACGTTGGCCACTTAATGCAAAGAGCTGACTCACTGGAAAAGACCGTGATGCTGGGAAAGACTGAGGTCAGGAGGAGAAGGGGGTGACAGAGGATGAGATGGTTCGTTAGCATCACTGACTCAATGGACGCGAATTTGAGCAACTCTGGGAGATAATGAAGGACAGGGATGCCTGGCATGTTGCAGTCCATGGGGTCTCAAAGAGTCGGACAAGACTAAGAAACAAACAACACAATAGGTTTGTAATGGTACTTTATTCTTTTCATTTCATTGGAATTCCCTTGTGACAAATGATGTCTTATGACTATTTATTTTTTATTGGAGTAGAATTGAGCTACAGTGTTGTATTAGTTTCAGGTGTACAGGAAAGTAATTCAGTTTTACATATACATATATGTATTTTTTCAGACTTTTCTCTATTATAGGCTGTTGCAAGATTTTGAATATAGTTCCCTGGCTATATAGTAGGTTCTTATTGTTTATCTACTTTATATGCAGTAGTGTGTATCTATTAAACCCATACTCCTAATTTATCCCTCCCCCCACTTTTATTTGGTAAGTATGTTTGTTTTCTAGGTCTGTGAGTCTGCTTCTGTTTTGTAAATAAGTTCATTTATATCTTTTTTTAGAGTCCACATGTAAGTGATATCATGTGATATTTTTTCTCTGACTTATTTTACTTAGTATGATAATCTCTAGGTCCATCTACATTGTTGTGTTGTTGTTTAGTAGCTAAGTTATGTCTGACTCTTTGTGACCCCATGGACTGCAGCACACCAGGCCTCCCTGTCCCTTACCATCTTCTGAAGTTCACCCAGCTTCATGTCCTAGAGAAGGCAATGGCACCCCACTCCAGTACTTTTGCCTGGAAAATCCCATGGATGGAGGAGCCTGGTAGGCTGCAGTCCATGGGGTTGCCAAGAGTCAGACACGATTGAGCGACTTCCCTTTCACTTTTCACTTTCATGCATTGGAGGAGGAAATGGCAACCCACTCCAGTGTTCTTGCCTGGAGAATCCCAGGGACAGCAGAGCCTGGTGGGCTGCCATCTATGGGGTCGCACAGAGTCGGACACAACTGAAGTGGCTTAGCAGCAGCAGCAGCAAGTTCATGTCCACTGAATTGGTGATGACATCCAAACTTCTCATCCTCTGCCACCCTCTTCTCCTTTTGCTTTCAATCTTTGCCAGCATCAGGGTCTTTTCCAATGAGTCAGCTGTTCGCACCAGGTGACCAAAATATTGGAGCTTCAGTTTCAGCATCTGTCCTCCCAATGAGTATTCAGGGTTGATTTCCCTTAGGGTGGATTGGTTTGATTTCCTTTTTGTCCAAGAGACTCTCAAAAGTCTTCTACAGCACCACAATTTGAAAGCATAGGTTCTTTGGTATTCAGCCTTCTTTATGGTCCAACTCTCACATCTGTACATGACTACTGGAAATCCCACAGCTTTGCCTATATGGACCTTTGTCAGCAAAGTGATGTCTTTGCTTTGTTATATGTTGTCTAGGTTTGGCATCGCCTTCCTTCCAAGAAGCAAGCATCTTCAAATTTCATGGCTGTAGTCACCATCTGCAGGGATTTTGGAGCCCAAGAAGAGAAAAATCTGTCACTGCTTCCACTTTTTCCCTTTCTATTTGCTATGAAGTGATGGGATACTTCATCCACATTGCCAAAGATTAATTGACCACAGGGGTGTGAGTTTATTTCTGGGCTCTCTTCCCTGTCCCATTTATGTGTTCTGTTCTGATTTATTTGTCTGTTTTTGTGCCAATATGTGTTGTTTTGATTACTGTAGCTTTGTAATATTATTTGAAGTCTGGAAGGTTTTGCTTCCAGCTTTGTTTGTTCAGAATTGCTTTAGCAATTCTTTGGTGACTTCACCAAATCTTTGGTGATTTCATATAAATTTTAGGATTATTTATTCTAGTTCTTTTCCTATTTGGAACCAGTCTGTTGTTCCATGTCCAGTTCTAACTGTTGCTTCCTGACCTGCATATAGGTTTCTCAAGAGGCAGGTCAGGTGGCCTGGTATTCCCATCTCTTTCAGAATTGTCCACAGTTTATTGTGATCCACACAGTCAAAGGCTTTGGCATAGTCAATAAAGCAGAAATAGATGTTTTTCTGGAATTCTCTTGCTTTTTCCATGATCCAGTGGATGTTGGCAATTTGGTCTCTGGTTCCTCTGCCTTTTCTAAAACCAGCTTGAACATCTGGAAGTTCATGGTTCACGTATTGCTGAAGCCTGGCTTGGAGAATTTTGAGCATTACTTTACTAGCGTGTGAGATGAGTGCAATTGTGCAGTAGTTTGAGCATTCTTTGGCATTGCCTTTCTTTGGGATTGGAATGAAAACTGACCTTTTCCAGTCCTGTGGCCACTGCTGAGTTTTCCAAATTTGCTGACATATTGAGTGCAGCACTTTCACAGCAGCTCTAGGATTTCTTTGGGAGGAATGATGGTAAAGCTGTAGTACTTTGATCACCTCATGCAAAGAGTTGACTCATTGGAAAAGACTCTGATGCTGGGACGGATTGGGGGCAGGAGGAGAAGGGGACGACAGAGGATGAGATGTCTGGATGGCATCACTGACTTGATGGACATGAGTCTGAGTGAACTCCGGGAGTTGGTGATGGACAGGTAGGCCTGGCATGCTGCGATTCATGGGGTTGCAAAGAGTTGGACACGACTGAGCGACTGAACTGAACTGAACTGATTCTAGTTCTGTGAAAAATATCATGGGTTTCCTATGCCTATTAGCATCTCCTTGGTAAGATGTCTATCCTGATATTTTGTTTGTGTTTTTTTTTAATTATTTGTATTTATAATGTTGGCTTTTGAGTTCTTTGTATATTTTGGGTTCAAGTCCATTATCAGAAGTGTTTTGTAAATATTTTCTCTCAGTCTTTAGGTTCTCTATACAATTATTATATGATTCTAACTAAATGACATTCTAAAAAATTCCAAACCACAGACATGGAAAACAAATCTCTGTTTACCAGAGGTTGGAGGAGGGGAGATGGATGAACAGTTTATGCACAGTGGATTTTTAGGGTGGTAAAACTGTTCTGTAGGATATTTGTGGTGGTTAATTTTATGTATCAACTTGACTAGGCTGTGGAGTACTCAGATATTTTGCCAAATATTATTCCCAGCAAGTCTGTGACTGTTTTGGATAGGATAAATAAATGAATTAGGTAGACTGAATAAAGCAGATGCCCTCCCTTATGTGGGTGATTCTTCCAATCAGTTGAAGGTCTGAGTTGAACAAAAAGATCAATCCAGCCTTGAGCAACGGGGAATTTTTTTTTCTGCCTGACTACCTTGAACTAAGACATCAGTCTTTTCCTGCCTTTAGATCAAACTGAAACACCACCTCTTGAGTCTTAAACCTGGAGGCCTTTGAACTCAGACTGGAATTATACCATCAACTTTCCAGAGTGTCACACCTGCTAGCTGAAGGTCTTGGGACTTGTCAGCCTCCATAATTGTGTGTCAATTTCTTTTCTTAATATCTATTTATTATTTATTTGGCTGTGTTGGGTCTTAGTTGAAGTGCACAGGCTTCTCTCTAGTTGTGGCACATGGGCTTAATTGCCCTGTGGCATATGAGATCTTAGTTCCCTGACAGGGATCAAACCTGCATCCCCTGCATTGGAAAGCAAATTCTTATCCACTGGACCACCAGGGAAGTCCTGTGTGCCAACTTCTTATTTTAAGTATCTATGTATATGTAAAATAATATTTTAACTGAGTAACATCTAATGTTAATAACATAAATAAAAATATATTTTATTGGGTCTGTTGAACCTATATCTATATATATATATCATATTGGGTTGCTGAATCATACAGTACTACAGTGATGGATACCTGATATCACGCATACAGAAATGTACAACACAGAGACTGAATCATGACGTAAAGTAGTTCAGTTCAGATCAGATCAGTCGCTCAGTCGTGTCTGACTCTTTGCGACCCCATGAATCGCAGCACGCCAGGCCATCCTGTCCATCACCAACTCCCAGAGTTCACTCAGACTCACGTCCATCGAGTAAGTGATGCCATCCAGCCATCTCATCCTCTGTCGTCCCCTTCTCCTCCTGCCCCCAATCCCTCCCAGCATCAGAGTCTTTTCCAATGAGTCAACCCTTCGCATGAGGTGACCAAAGTACTGGAGTTTCAGCTTTAGCATCATTCCTTCCAAAGAAATCCCAGGGCTGATCTCCTTCAGAATGGACTGGTTGCATCTCCTTGCAGTCCAAGGGACGTGCAAGAGTCTTCTCCAACACCACAGTTCAAAAGCATCAATTCTTCGGCACTCAGCCTTCTTCACAGTCCAACTCTCACATCCATAGTTCACAGTATAAATATAAATTATTTCACAATAATGCACCAATATGTGTTAATTACTTGTAACAAATGTACCACGTTCATCTAAGATGTTAATAGGGAAGCCATGTGTAAGGAAGAGGTGGGATATGAAAACACTGTTCTCTCTGCTCAGTTATTTTTTTTTAATGTTTCCTTATTTATTTGGCTGTGCCAGGTCTTCATTGCCGCATGTGGGCTATTTAGTGGCGGCATACATATTCTTAAGATGGGGCATGTAGGATCTAGTTCTCCGACCAGGGATCAAAGCTGGTCTGCCTGCATTTGAGCACAGAGTCTTAGCCCATGGACTTCTGGGGTAGTCCCTCTGCTCAGTTTTTTTATGAGTCTAAAACTGTTCTAAAATATAAAGTGTGTTAATTTAAAAAATGTCAAGTATGCAGATCTTGGTGATGTTTGAAGAAAGTAAGACTCATGTGGAATGGATTGATGCTTGCAGCTGTGAGTTGCCAGAAGTAAATTGATAATTAATTCAGAGGGTAAGAGTGTTTAAGTAGAGGTGGCCAGGTGCAATGCAGCTGCTTCCCAGGAATTTCCAGATGAGTTGGTTGGTGATGGTGGAGGAGTGGGTCGAAGTTGTGAGTTTACTCTTGCATGTGGTTTTGGTATCTGAACCAATTCAGAGTAAAAGTTAAAGGAGTCGGTGACCTAACTGTCATTGTGTAACCCCTCAGTCTGTCTGCAAGGTCAGATGTGTCAGTCAGGTACCCCATCACCAAAAAGAGAAGTAGATTAAGCACCCTGAATTCAGATGGTGGTGTAAAATATTTCTTGACTTTCCCCCTGATTCACTTGCAGTATAAATAAAGCCTGCCAGCAGGCTGTCTCCAGAAAACTCCTTTCTTCCTGTGTTCTCTAGTCACCCTGCCATTGAGTCTTTCTCTCTTTTTATCCTGTCAAGCCAAGCCTGGATCCTCTCCTCGGGACCCTCATCTTCATCCAGGAGAAGAGCTACAAATGCTCCTGGTCACTTTGAGCCCCCTCCTGGCTGTCAATGGTGGGTTTTTAGATACGGCAGTGGATGCCCCTTGGGATTTGGGATACTTTCAGCAAAGCTTCAGTCTCTCTACACTGTCTTATCACAGACACCTTCTTCACCAGGAAAGAGGAGGGCAGGGAAGGAAGATACGAGGATAAAAGGAAACTCTGTCTTACTGTATTAGCTATTATTATTGTTACAATTATCACTGTTACTGCTGGAGCCTGGAACTGCCTGCTGCCTGACTGCTTTTCTGTCCCTGCTCCAGACCCTAGATATCCCAACAATAATATCCCTTTTTTTCCTTTGAAGTAATATGAGTGAGCCTTTGGCAGAACCCCAACTGTTCTCTAACCTCGCCCCACCCCCAATGTTCTTACAGAGGAATTGGGGCTGCTTATGCTGCAGGAGGTGAGAAGGAAGCACCATCCAGGTGCAGTTGTGTCCACAGGAGGCAGAAAAGTGTAGAGTTTGACACTCATCATCTCTGATGTCATCTTTTAATGAGAAATACATCGGGAAGAAGGCAGCTTTGACGGGCCCCTGCTGGGGAGAATGTGGCTGAATGGCATATGGTCTAATTGTCAGGAGCATGCACAGAACTGACTCAGCAGCTTTGATTGCTGCTGCATCTCTGAGGCCAACTCCCCCTGCTCCTGCCCTTTCTGTGCTATTCCCAAGCTGAAGGTTAGTCCCCCGAATGAGATGAGGTCTAGCCAGGAGACTGGGGCCAGCCTGCCCTTCCAGCATCTCTTTCAGATACACCAAAAGGAGGAAGCACATCAAAGGAGGATGAGCAATTTTGCTTTTTGCTCTGAAGGCCAATATAAACAGAAATCATCATGCCAGCCCTTAGGGAGAGAGGGCGGAATCAGGAGATTTTTATCCAATTCATCCACATCAACATTTCAAATCCAGAGGATCGGATGCCTTTGTTCAGAAAAGGTCACAAGAAGAGCATGTTGAATCCAGTAAGCATTCTTAAGCAGTCTCCTGGGTCAGGCCATTCCGGAAGGGTCTGCCTTTGGAGACATACCACACGATGATAAGAAATACAGAAGGGGCAGAGTTCTTGCAGCTCAGAATTCTTTGTCTAATTGCTCAGAGCCCACTGAACTCTGCAGAATGGGTTCTGAGTTCTGGTCCTGTTTATGTCTCATACCTGGCAGGTGACTCCTCTCTCTGGGGCGTCAGTTTCCTCGTTCTGCAGTATGAGGAGGGACTGCACTGGTACAACCACCTATGACTCTGAGTCCACTTTGAAAGAACCTGGCAAACTCTTTTTTTGAGTATAGTTGATTTACAATGTTGTATTAGTTTCAGATGTCTAGCAAAGTGAATCTGTTATACATATGCATATGTCCACTCTCTTTTAGATTATTCTCTCATATAAGCCATTAGAGTGTTGAGTATAGGGCCCTGTGCTATACAGTAGGTTCTTATTAGTTATCTATTTTATATATAGCAGTGTGTATATGTCAATCCCAATCTTCAATCCCCCCACTTACCCCCGATAACCATAAATTTATTTTCTATATCTGTAATTCTATTTCTACTTTATAGATAAGTTCATTTGTACCCTTTTTTTAGATTCCATATATAAGAGATGTCATATGATGAGATGGCTAGATAGCATCACTGATTCAATGGACATGAATTTGGACCAGGAGACAGTGGAGAACAGAAGAGGCTGGCATGCTACAGTCCATGGGGTTGCAGAGAGTCAAACACAACTTAGTGACTGAATAACAATGATATTTGTCTTTCTCTGTCACTCTCTTACTTCACTCATGATGATAATCTCTAGGTCTATCCATGTTGCTGCAAATGGCATTATTTCATTCTTTTCTGTGGCTAAGTACTATTCCATTGTATATATGTACCACTCCTTCTTTATCCACTCATCTGTCAGTGGACGCTTAGGTTGCTTCCATGTCCTGGCTATCATAAATAGTGTTGCGGTGAACATTGGGGTGACTGCATCCTTTGAAATTGTGGTTTTCTCTGCCTATATGCCCAGGAGTGGGCTTTTTATTTTTGGCTAAATGAATGCAGATTCCTGGGTCCAATGCCAGGTTTTGTATGTCAAGTTTTCTAGGGCTGTGGCCTATATCTTTGTGAATTTAATAAGTTTCCCTGGAGATGCTAAGGCAGCCAGCTGGGTACTCAGATAAAACATGCTTGGCAGCCACTGAACTAAATGATCTGTAAGGGCCCTTTCTCAGATGATTATTTTTAAAATAATTAATTATATTTTAACAACATAAAATATAGGCAATTTTCAGAAAAATCATAAAAGTGGAGAAAATTGAATTTTTCAATGATAATCATTCTACAAGTCAGAGGACTCTACACTATCAGTTGTTCTAATACAGAGGTTTCTGGATTTTTCCTTTTGTTGGTTTGCACAGTTATAACTACACTGCAGCTACAAATCTGCATCTTGGTTTTCATCTAACATTCTCTTATAAACATTTTCCCATATTTGGTCTATGTTTTATAATTAACATTTTAAAAAGCAAATGACAATCTGAGAGCATGGTCCCTGGCCTGCCTTTTCCTCCCTTCTCCTGGGCATTTTCAGCTATGTGAATTGAACCACTTTCTTTGTTGCAGAGTTCTGCAGATGTGAGAGCACAGAATGGGCTGTCTACCCTTCCGTGGCTAGGCAGTACCCTGACAACCCATGTTCTGCCTACAAAATGCTCTACTTTGGCATTTATGCCAGGTGAAGACCAATTCATGAGTCAGATGCTGCTAAGTGAAGCCAGCATGGACACCTTTCCATGCTCTCTGACCCCTCTCCTGAGAATCCTGTATCATTGCTGCTGATGGAACAGATTAATGGAGAAACTGATGAGTCTGACCCAGAAAACATCTCCTGATCACTCCCAGTCAGTTTTCATTTGCTATGGTTTGTTTGGCCACTTAGGGGCTGCAGTGAACTTCAGTCTTAATTGGCAAGATCTCAGGTTTGGGAAGCTCATTCAGAGACCCAATCACAAGCCCTCTCAGACTCAGTAACAAGCAGAAAACTCAGGGCTAGGCTTTGGGCAGAGGATGCTTAGCATCTGGTGGCTCAGGGCATCACTACCATCAGTAAGCTTCTCTTCATAGACAGCAGAAGTCAAGAAGCCTGCTACAACACATGCTATTCAAGCAGGAAGCTGAGACTTTTCCTGGGGAAAGGACTATTTAGGGCCTTATAGTGGGTATGAGGCAGAACTTGTTGGCCAGAACTGGCTGCCTGTCCTTGACATCATGCTGAAGTGCTGATACAAAATATCTGTGACTGCTCCTCCTTCAGGAAGTCTCCAGAGCTCAGGTTGACCTTGTCACTCCTCCATGTTCCCCAGCCAACTGCTCTGCCTCAAGCCCATGCTAATCTAATGTCCTTATGGTCATCCCTTCTCTTCTCTTCCTTCCCTCCCTCTTTCCCAACCTCCCAAACTCCCTCCCTCTCTCCCAACCTCCTCCCTCCCACGAAGTTTTTTGAATGTTAAGCCTATGTCAAGTACAGTACTGGAGATTCTATAGGTTCAGCAGCTGTTGGGAGTGACAGACCAGTCCACCTGTATGGCTGTTTCACCCCCAGTGTGATGAATACTGTGACTGGGCTGTGGAAACATAGGGAAGGGCACTGATCCCAGAATGTAGAGGAGAGGGGCTTCCTGGAGCAGCTAACCTCTGAATCACATCCTGAAGACGGAGTAGGAATGAGCAGGAAGAGTGTGAGGACCATTCAGTCTTGAGCCTATGGGTAAGAAAGCATATGACCCACATGAGAAACTGCACATCGTTCTGTATTCAGGGCCTACAGGGTTCCGAGTGATGAAACATGACCTTCTATGCAAGTGGTGTGCTGTATGCCACTGGTGGGGCCTTGTAAGCAGTAGCATTCCACTCTAACAGCAGGGAGCTGTGGCTCTGTGCACTTGGGGAGACAGAGGGGACTGCCCAAGCCCTGAGAGGGAAGGAAGTCTCCTTTGGTTAAATAACACTGAGAGCTTCTGTAAAGTGCAGAGATGTCCTGGAGGAGGCTATCATATTCAGCTGTTCTCACTGGCTGACCTCATCACTCTTCCTATTGTTCAGTCACTTGTGTCCAACTCGTTGTCACGTCATGAACTGCAGTATGCCAGGCTTCCCTGTCCTTAACTCTCCCAGAGTTTGTCTGACTCATGTCCACTGAGTGCAGTGATGCCATGCAAACATCTCACGCTCTGTCACCCTTCTCCTCCTGCCTTCATCTTTCCCAGCATCAGGGTCTTTTCTAGTGAGTCGGCTCTTTGCATCAGGTGGCCAAAGTATTGGAGCTTCAGCTTCAGCATCAATCCTTCTGGTGAATATTCAGGGTTTATTTCCCTTAGGATTGACTGGTTTGATCTCCTTGATGTCCAAGGGTCTTCTCCAGCACCATAGTTCATGCTTTTCCTGTGCAGGCACCCAACTAGGCACTGAAGGGATAGAACCCAGGAGTGGTGGGCACTGTGGGGAAGAATCAGAACCTTCTGGAGGAAAACTTGTCCCGATGGGACACCACTGTGAAGGTCCCTGGGCAGCTTGGCAGGGAGTCAGCACAAGCCAGAGACTGACTGAGAAAGAGAGCTGAGAGCACCAGCATGGCCTTGTCCTCTTATCAACTCTATCCTGAAAGCTGACAGCATCCTTAGCTCTGGGATCAGAGCATCTAGTTTGTTAAAACCTAGTGCTATGGGTTTTCTTCCTCATAGCATCTAGTTTATTAAAACTCAAGCATCGTGGAAAAGTCTTTTTCATTTATCAAGACAAATGATGAGCTAAGCCTTTTATAGGAATAATCTTCTGCTTGGGGAGTTTGGACTTCAGTCTTTATAAAATCATCTCATTTGAGGCATGGGCTAATTCTGGATGATCTCAGTTCTTTCTGCCCTCCCAAAATTGGATAACTGGCTATTATCAATTAGTTTTTTTTTTTAATCTGCATTTGTTACTAAGCATCTTATAGAGTCATTTCATAGACATACAGTCCAGCTGGTGTCTGTTCTCATAATAACTTAGGAACAGTTAAGAGATAGGCAGTCCAGAAAAAAAAAAAAATAGTAAGAAAGGATGAGACCTGCAGTTACTAAGTGGCTCTTTCATTTAATCTTCCCAATGATCTGGAAGGTAGATTTATTTATCCATTTATCAGCTGAGGGAACTGACATCCAAAGCAGATAATGTAGCCTGAGGAGACGGGGTGAGCAGAAAGCTAAGATGAACCCATTGAACCTCGCACTTGCATAATTCCTCCCTCTTAAGGGTAGGCTGAACCTATATATATGATCGGTCAGAACTTTCCTAATTAGTCTATGTGATATGGCAGGAGGACTGTGCATTTGTAATTAAGATTACTTAAGGTGAGAGAGGAAGTCAGAGACTAGAAGAATGAGAGAGGTTAGATGTAAATAGCACTCTCCCTTGCTGGCTGTTAAGTTGGAGAAGCCATGTGAGAAGGAATACAGGTGGCCTTTGGAGTTGATGCATTCCTGCTGACAGCTAGCAGTAGAATGGGGCTTCCCTCCTGCAACTTCAAGGAACTGAATTCTGCCAACAACCCCATGAGCTTGAAAGCCCCGAGCCCCAGAAAGGAACTCAACCCAGCTGAAGCCTTGACTGCAACCCTGTTTAGCTCTGAGCAGGGGATCCAGCTCAGCTGTGCCTGGACCTCTGGCCTGTGGAAACCAGGAAATAATAAACAGGTATTATTTAAAACTGCTTTGCTTGTGCTCATTGGTGACACAGCCATAGAAAACAAACAGAGAAGGTGATGAACCGGAACTTAAAGCCAAAGCTCAGGCCTGAGGCCTGGCTCATCCCACTGCAGCCGCACCGCCTTTGCCCTCTACTCCATGGGGGGAGAAGGCGAGAAAGACTTATTGGGCAATTAAACTCTACAAGTATTTACAGAGAGCCTTTGCTACATAGCCCTGGATTAGGCTGTGGGTTACAAGATGATGAAGATCAGCAGCCTCCCTCAAGGGGTCCACTGTGTAGCATGAAAGACAAATGAGGCAGATGGTGGAAGTGATGTGGGAGAGTCTATGGCAGACAAGCAGCAACATGCTGTGAGAGTTGGGCTGGGAGAAGGCTCCACAGGAAAGGACACTTTGAACTTGAACTTGAAGACTGTGTTGGAGGCCACAGTGGACAAAATGGGAAGTGTGTATGTGAAACATGTCAAAACCTCTCTGCACAACGAGTGAAACAAAGCAGAAAGAAGAGTTTTATTGCAGGGGTCTTGATCCACATGCCAGGAAACTCAAGGCTAGGGAGTCGACGAGTTCTGAATTGTTCCCTCCCTAAGGGTTTTCCTGGGGTAAATGTCAGTGCTTTTCAGCTGATTGGTAACCTGGTGGACTTCTTCCTTATTTGGAGCAAGTAGCTGAGTCAGGGAAACAAGAAGTCTGGAGATGGTGTGAATAGACTTGGCGTTTGGGGAATGGCTGGCATCCTCAGCTGATCTCTGAGAAGAGCTGTAAATTCCTACAACTTATCTTAGGTAAGGTTAAGTTTCATTTTCTTTAATGTGTTTGCATTGGCCAACTGCCTTTTGTCCCTGACATAGTGACTCCATTTCAGTTTGGTTCTACAAAGGGCGACAATAGGGGAAAAAGCAGAGACAGGACACATAAGGTTCTAATAAGTGGTCCGTGG
This sequence comes from Bubalus bubalis, assembly GCF_019923935.1. Lineage (NCBI taxonomy): Eukaryota > Metazoa > Chordata > Mammalia > Artiodactyla > Bovidae > Bubalus > Bubalus bubalis. Next base: position 62,990,751 of record NC_059165.1, on the reverse strand, counting down.
TATCTGGATCATCAGGTTGGGGACAGGGCAGGTGGGAGGTGGAGCTGAAAGTGTGGATTAGACCAGAGAGAGGTCTTTCAGCTGGTGATACAGCAGTCAGACTGTTTCTTCTGGGAGGTTAGAATAACTTCTCTATTCTGCCAGCCCTGTCTGCCTAGAGATCTCATAAAAATCAAAATGCAATTTACTACATGACATTCTAGGCTGCCTTAATATGCATTAAATATCAAGATCTACGACCTCAAATGGCTGTCACTTCTTTGGTTAACTCTTTCACTCAACTTAATCTGGGATTCATTCCACAAACATTTCTGGGCAGCAGCTCTTGCTGGACACAGCATGGGCCCCAGGGGTCCCAAGCAAGCTGCAGGAGGCCCTCCCCTCAGGGAGCTGCCCTGATCCAGCCTGGGGGTGGATGTGAGAGAGGAGTAACAAGGATTAAGAAAGCATGTCCACTCTCATTAAGCATAGTCAAGGACGTTTATTTCTCAAGAGCTACAGATAATATTCTGAGCCATATCCTGTGAGCTCTCTTATAGATACTAAAACATCAGGTGGAGAAGTTAACTACGTGATGATCAGACTGTACCCATGACATAAGCTGCTACAATTCCAAGAACTGGCCTCAAAGAAATGGAAACAAATGGGTCCTGGAACTGAAGATTAACTGTACCTAAAACAACCAAGATGACTCTGGTCAGACCACTGATGACCACTTTGAAGATGACTTTCAGAGATGACTGTGCTGTTTCTGCATATAGTCCCCACCCCACCAGTTGCCAACATCTGAAATAAAGCAAGCTTTCCTTTCCATGAAAAAAAAAAAAAAAGAAAGCATGTCCAGAAGGAGAAGGGAATCTGATTCCTGGGAAGTGAGGGAAGGAAAAGACCAGAAAGCATCAAAGTCTTCCTTTTCCAGAACACTCTGGAATTCTCTATGGTCCGAGAATCTGTGGCTTCTGATAAGTAGCTCTTGAGCTTCAGCTGGAAAGTTTATACAGGTTACCCGAACTAGTTCAGAGCTGGCGACTGTACTCAGTCTCATTGAAAGCTCAGGACTGAATTACCATGAATGTTCTGCCTTAATTGCATAATGCCTTCATTCTTAGTTAAAATTTGGCATGAGGACATCATAGGCAACAAAATATTTTAAGGGGTATTTTGTATTTTTTTGTTTTTCCTACACCAGATTTCTCTTTCCTAGTCTCAAGTTCAAAGTTTTTCAGTCTATTATAAAAGGAATAAAAGAAACATTGGGGTAGGCGGATGTAATTGTTCCGCTGACTGTAGTGGTTGTTTCCTGAGCATCTTACTCGGGCTGCCATAACAGAATACCACAGACTGGGCAGTTAGATGACAGAGATTTACTTTCTCACACTTCTGGAGGCTGAAAGTCTAGATCGGGGCGCCAGTATGGTCCAGCTGTGGTGTGTGCTGTCTTCCTGGTTTGCAGATAGTCACCTTCCCACTGTGTGTGCACATTTCAGAGGGGTGAGAGGCAGAGACAGAGAGACAGAGAGAAAAAGACAGAGAGAGAGAGACACACACACAGAGAGAGACACACACACAGAGATAGAGTGCTCTGCTGTCTCTTCTTCTTCTTTGAAGGAAAACACTCCTATTCATTTAATCTTAATTATCTCCTTGTAGGCCTCATCTCCACATGCAGCCACATTGAGGGGTTAGGGCTTCAACATGTGAGTTTTGTGTGGACACAGTTCAGTCTGTAGCAATAGTGGTATAAATATGTCAAAACCCATCAATCTCTATGCTTTAACTAAATACAGTCTATTGAAGATGAACTACACTTCCATAAAGTTGTTTTAAAATATATACATAGAAGAAAAAGCTTGAAACAACCAGAACCTGGTCTTTTAGATATAATACAGACTGAATGTCAAATCGGTCCTTAACTCTAAGATTGAATGACCCAGTCACTTGTTGTTCAGGAGCAGAATTGGAGCAGAGATCACCCCCTTCCTCACACCCAGTCCCCCTGGGCTGACACCTGTCCCTCTGAGACCTGGCTCCAGAGACAGCATGATGCTGCCTGTGGGCCCAATGAGTCCAGGCTGGCTCCTCCTCTTCGTCAGGCAGCACTGGGCCCTGGTAAGTCCTTGCACCTCACTTGGCTTGGGGGCTCTCAGAACCCAGATGAAAGACTGGCCTGTCCCTGCCTGTGAGGAGCAGGTCCATTTTCCACCTGCCCTTGAGCATAGAGCATCTCCAGAGGGCCCTGGTTGAGGCCCTGGAAGAGCTGTGCGGTGGATGAAGGGTCTCAACTGGTGCTGTCCCCACTGTACCAGGACCCACCAAGGCTTATCCCTTCTAGAAGGTGTCATGCTCCAGCATTTCTTGTCCCATTCTAGAGCCCCTCGTGACAAGGATTTGCAGACTCAGTGTGCAGATAATTTACTGATGGACAGTAATGACTTGTATAACCCGAGGTTGCCTCTGAAGGTAACAGAAGCACTCTGGAGACAGTGTCTGAACCCCAAAGAGTCCTGATGCTTTTTTCCTAACCCCCTCTGAACTCTAACCCATGTCCCCTCCATGTCGGGGGGGGGGGGGTTTCTAAAACCCTAAATGGATCACATCACTTGGTTGATTATAATCCTTCATTATTCGTTCCTGTACCCTTCCAGATATTATATATCAAGTTTCTGCTGTTCTCAGCGTTAGGCATACAGGAATGAATAAGACACAGTTTATACCCTCTAGAAAATCACTGTCTCACAGAGGTAGATAGACTTGTGAAAAGATAAATGTCGCAAAGGACTGTAGGTGCTTTGATAGAATTGATAATGGGATTTAGCAGAGCCTGAAGGAGGGAGATGTCATTTCTTCCTGGGAAACAAGAGGGTGTCAAGCAAGGAAAGCTTCAAAGAAAAAGTGACCCCAAGCAAGGTTTTGAAATGAGAGTCAAGACGTTCCTAAAGAGGAAGCTACATGGAGCAAAGGCATGATAGCAGTATAGACATACTCACCCCCATTTTACTCATAAGAGTTGAGGATCAGACAGGTTAAAAGTTTGCTTATAACCATAGTGCTCATGTTCCTGGTAAGAGCTTCTACTATCTATTATTCTAGGGGCTAGCAATACAGTTGAAAACAAATCCAAATGCAAATGCAGGGCTCGCTCCAACACTCAACACTGCTACTCATCTTTTCAAGTTAACAGTTCTATCAAGCATCCTTCTGTGCGCAAGGCATGTTGGGGAACATGGAAATAAGTTCTCAGGATGTAAGTGTTATTTAGGAAAGGGGATTATATCAGGCACAAATAATTATGTGGTCCTCTCAACTTTGTAGTTTTATCTTAAAAAAACATCATTGGTTTGTTTTGCTTATTTTACTTTCCTGATGACAAAGGGCAAACATTACAACAAAGCAAAACTTTTATTGACTTAGCACTTGACCAAGGTTTTGATTTATATGTTCTTATGAACAAACTAAAACAAACTCTGACCCACAGGCAACTGGGAGCTGTTCTATTTGTACCCACGCTTGGTCCATGTAACGTAAACTGTCATTCTGACAAAGGTCAGTCTTTGTAGTTAAGCTGTTGGTTCTGCCAAGTAGACTCCTTGTCCTATCTCCTGGAGGGGGACCTCCGAATCCATAAATTAGAATCAATACTCAATCTACTTTAATGCCAAGAAGGTTTTCACATGGATGCCTGAACATCTATTTCTGGCTGTCAGAGGGAAAAACAGTGATTAGATCCATAGATAGCATCACCATTCCTCACATGACACTTGCGTATTAAGTGAAGGTGAATCAACTCAAGTCTTTTCATTCCTCTAGGCCCTCCTGGCCTGGGCCAGTGGTATCTAGGATTAATTATGTCCTGTATCATAGGACAAGAAACTTGAATGGGATGGGAGAGAGGGCAGGAGCCTGGGAATGATTTTTGCTCACTGAAGCCCACCCAAAGTCCCATCCCCATCCCAATCCCCAAGTAACCAACAAGACTTCTGGAAGCCTTACCTGACTGTACAAGGGAAATTTTTAGGTCCCAAATTCCAAAACTATACACAGGTAAAACATTGGGGATCAAGAGTAGATTCTCCAGGAATTTCCTAGAGTTAGAGTCTCCTGGAGTAGAGCTCCAGAACACTGCCTACCCATAATGTATTACTCTTCATATAAATCCCCAAGAGAAAGAATGGACGGGACAAAAATAAAAAACAAGCTTGGTTCCATGGTAGCTGGGCCTTTGACCCTAAACCCCAACATAGAGGATGCCGGTAAATTAGCCTGGGCCACGAGTGACACCCTTCTGTCCCACATTAGTTGTGCTCTCTAACCCTGAGCCTGTGTTAGACATCACTAGTTAATTATGGTACTCTATGACAGATCCCACACTTAGCCTCACATTTCTTTTCAATACAAAGTTTCAACAAACGATTCCTAATTCATAAAATTAGTACAAAGGCTAAGACGGTTTGCATTATGTTTGGGGCCAGAAGATGAGTGAAACTTGCTTTGTACTGTCCTTGCCTCAATACTTCCTGCTAGGTTCTCCTGCTGCTCTAAGCTTGGCTGCCTACCCATAGATTTCACACCATTAAGAAAGATGTCACATACTTGGATTTGGGTCACTAAAGCTGTGCCATGTATCTCCTCTCCTTCCTTCCTTGTCTCTTAACTCGTACCAGCCAATGATGAGAGGGCATTGTTTTCTCTTCATCTTCCTCCATTTTTGCTTTTCCTTTATTCTGAGTTGAGTCATGAACTCAACTCATGTCCTCTCCCCACCATCTCATATTCCCAAATGGTTTTCGTGAAAATCACATCTTGGAAAGTTTAAACAAAGAGTCATTTAACATTTCTCTTTCATTGTTAATAACATGAAGAGTCTTATGTACCAAATGAGCTGGTACCCTTGACTCCAACATCTCTTAATTTATAACTGAAAGCGCTGTCACCCACTGTCCCAAGGATATTTTATGTCCCACGACCTCACGATGTCTCTGAGGCTTTTGTTAAATTGTAGTACTCTCAGAGAAGACTAAATCCTTCTTGCCTGTAGAAAACTTCCTTTTTCTGCTTGACCTTATTTCCCCTTGGCTTCCCAGGCTCACCCTAAATCTCCCTTTAGTGCCCTTGCGCAAGGTCAGTGGAAGATGCTGGTGAAAGGGCATCGGTGGCCGTAGTTACTCATAAGCTCAAAGGCTCCTGGGAATTGAATAATAATTTCTGCTTCCTTCAGAGGTTGGAATCAAATCAGTGCTTCTCTCTAACTCCATTGATTTCACTCTCAGGGAGGTATTAATCTGATTGGTCAGATTCCAATAAGTGACAAGTCTTAACAGCATAAATAAGCCCTAATGGACAGACACATTCTTTTTGACTTCATCGCCTCTGTAGCTGGTGAAAGTGTATGTTGCATGATAATAATAAGGTTCAAGACTTCGGTGTGGGAGGAGTGGTATATGGGAAACAGACAGAATATTATCATGGCTTCTTTTATCTAAAAATACTTCAATTCAACTCAGTCCTCACAAATGTTCAGGGACAAGAAGTGTTCTCACTGTCCCTTATTAGGACTTTTAAAATGACTCTTCAGAAGTCTGATTCTCCAACCTTCCCTTCTTCTGATCCATCCTGCACTCTGAAGCCATCATGATTTTATGAAATCTGAATCTGATCATATCTCTGCTCTGGGAAAGAGGAAACACGTGGAGAGCTCTGGAACAAGGAGCAGAATGTGATCTTGCTTAGAGAAGTGTGACCCTTGCATGTCTACAAGTCATGGATTACTAGAGAATTCAGATTTTGGTAAAGGGCCATATATACCTCAGTCTCTCCAGGGGAGGCTATCATGGTGAGCAGAAAAATGAAAAGGACCTGGAAAGCAATTTTTAAAAACTAAACGTTTTTGCACAAACTCTTGTAGGATGCCACATTTTCTGAATTTTTTTAGTAAGAGTGTATGGGGTCTTCTCCCAAACAGAGAAATCTGAGTCTACTTTTCAAAAGGGTTATGGGGCTGGAGGCCCACAGGCTGGTCTGTTCCCATTTCTGTATGAAGCCCAAAGCACAGCTTGGCTGCCCTATTTCTCCTTCCAGAACTCTGGGCCTGAGTAAGAAACAACTCAGATGTACCCAGGTGGGAAGGAGCCTCTGTTCCTTAGCAGTTCAATTGGAAGCAGTCACTGCCAGCTGTCAGGACCGAGGCAGGAGAAGCCAAAGAGGGAAGCTGAGGTCAGGTGTGGGGGAGTGGGGCCAGTGTCAGACTCGGGAGTGTGAAATGAGGCTGAGCAGGGCAGGGAGGATGGAGGGGCCTAGAGTCTGAGGCTAGGTCAGCTCTACAGGAGATGACTAATCTAAGCAGTGTGTGAAAATTGGAATTTGGGGTCAGATTCAAGGGCAAACAGAGCTTGTTAGAATGGCAGGGCCAGTTTTCAGGACAGATCCTTGGCCAGCTGGAAAAAAAAAATCATTGCTGGGTATAGAAAACCAGAGAGGCCATAAGTTTCCACTGCCTCTGATCTTAAAGGCACCATGGGCTTCCCTGGTGGTTCAGATGATAAAGAATCTGCCTGCAATGCAGGAGACCTGGGTTTGACCCCTGGGTTGGAAGGATCCCCTGGAAAAGGGCATGGCAACCCACTCCAGTATTCTTGCCTGGAGAATCTTCATGCACAGAGAGACTGGCAGGCTACAGTCCATGCAGTCACAAAGAGTCGGACACGACTGAGTGACTAAGCATAGCACCCAAAACTAGTGTCTGTTATAGGCTGAGGTTGGCTTCCCAGGTGGCACTAGTAGTAAAGAACAAGCCTGCCAGTGCAGGAGATGTAGGAAATGTGGCTTCAATCCCTGGGTCAGAAAAATCCCCAGGAGAAGGGCATGGAAACCCAATCCAGTATTCTTGCCTGGAGAATTCCCGTGGACAGAGGAGCCTGGTGGTTTATGGCCCATAGGGTCACAAAGAGTTGGACATGACTCTTTCTAAGTTAAGAATAAAAACCATAAAAATGGGCTTATTTTTTAAAAATCAAGAGAAGTGGCCTGCGTGTGTGCTCAGTTGTGTCCAACTCTGCGACCCCATGGACTGTAGCCCACCAGGCTCCTCTGTCCTTGGGATTCTCCAGGGAAGAATACTGGACTGAGTTGCCATTTCCTCCTCCAGGGGATCTTCCTGACCCAGGGATTGAAGCTGTGTCTTCTGCAAGTCTCCTACATTGCAGGCAGATTCTTCACTGCTAATCCACCAGGGAAGCCCCCTTTTAAGCCAAAACAGTGGTCAAAAAGAAGATAAACCATTTGTATAAACCAGGAATGAATGTTTATATTTGGATTTTTTTTTTTTTTTCTTTCTGTGATGTCTCTCGGCCTGGAGGAGAACTTTCACATAGCTCTCCCATTTCATGGCATGTGATTCAACAGGAAAAAGTGGTGGGCAATCTAGCCTCCCACTGAGTGCCCTGACTCATTCTCATGATTTTAATGGCTTTGATTTGTGCCCTGTACTTGACCTTGAACATCAGCAGAAGGGGTGCTCTGATCAGGCAGTGTTTGCAGCCTAACCTTGGAACCATCACATGCTCATACAGGAAACCCCATCTCTGATGCTGAGACTGGCAAAGGTACTGGCTAAAGAAATGACTGTCTTCATTGGTGCAAGCATTTCTCTTCCATGAAATACCCGTTCCTAGCCCTGTGCCATCATCGCCTACTGGGAGCACCAGGTGGGCGAGGCAGGGTGCCACTCAACCCTGCTCACCTCCCGGATCTTCTCACTAGGTCCTCCCATTCTTGCTGAGTGCAGCCTCATTCAGGCCAGCTTCCACCGCCCCTGAGAGTTCCCAGCAGCCTCTCACCAGTAGTTTCTTGCTGGGAGGCAGCTGGTACCCTGGGAAGAGTATTTTGGGGCAAGAGAATCACTCAGAATAGAATCTTATTGCTGATACTTGCTAGATGTGTGGCTTTAGACCCCAGACCCTCATCACTGAACCTCCTTTGTTACAAAGAAATCTGCTTTGTTATAAAGAAGAAATGACATGCAAAAAGAATGCCCCTAAGGTAAAACTGAATTTGAAAACCATGAATGTACATAACAGTAGCTTTGAGGGTAAAAGAATGGGGCCCTGTCCTGCACAGCCTCCTTCTGTTTTCCACCAGCACTTCCTAGCGTTTCTCTGTGCCAAAAGCTGAGCTAAATACTGAGGGTCTCCATCACCAAGAAAAAACGTGATCTTTACACCAGCCCTGTCACCTGGAGGCAAACATCTTACAAATCACTCTGCCCCAGCACACAATAGGCCCTCAGAAATGCCTGGTCTTGTCAGATTCATTATTCTATGCCCTGAAGACATACTATGCTCTTCTAGCTTTGTGTAAGCTCACTCCCCGCCCCAAGCATTTCACCTGCCCTGCTTTTATCTTCTGCAGCCAAGGAGAGAGCAAGAATCATTGTTCTTTTCTCTGTAATTAGTACAGTGTTCCAGTAAGAGTTCAATAAAACCTTTGTTATTTAACTAACTAGTAAAACTCAACTTCCAGGCGGTATTTTTCAGAACAGCCTACAGAGGGAAGAGTGGTATATTGAAAATGACCTCTTACACTTTGAACTCTGGTTTGAGACTGGAAAGGGAAAATGAAGAAAGGTCTTTGCCTTTCTTTGCCATTCTTCAGTTGGCTGGTGAGTCAGGGCGTCTCAGACTAATCCAAGCAAGCCCATGTAAACAGGTCACCACCAGGCTGGAGTGGACAGAGAGGAACACAAATGCATACACATCTTTGTTGGGGCTCGCTATCATCTTATGTTTACTTTGCCTGTTTTACTACTTTGAGAAGCAACCAGATGAGGGTGTTTGAGGAAAAAAAAGGAAATGAGCCCACAAAATATATTTGTTACTCAGCATGGCATAATGTAGGTGATTTTAACAGCAGGCAGAAATAAGCTCCTTCACTAAATTAATTCGATCGTGGTGACAAAGCATCCTGAAGTCAGAGAGGCTGCCCCTGGCAAAGCCTTAGTTCCTTGGCAGCGGTGCTGAAACCCAACTTTATGTGATTAAAGCAGGGAAGCTCCTTTCCAGGAGAACAAGCTAGGAAAACCAAATAAAGAGCAACTTTTCAAAATGCATATTCTTTTCCTTACTCTTCAAGAAAACACTGATCAAATAAGCAGAATAAATTAATTGTGTTTCTAAAATAAAAAGGCTGAGGTCTCTGACAGTGGAAGTTATGCCTCAGGCCTTTTTATGTTGAAAGGCAGCTCAGCTCTTCTGTCTCACTTCACAGGCCCCACAGCCAAGCCCCTCCTTACCATAAAAACCCCTCCTTACCATGCAGCAAAAATCATGCCAGATTCATTATGGTTCTGACTGTCAGAAATGTGATGCTAGGGAAAATCTGGAAAACCAGTTAGGGGGAACCTCAGTTTCTAGCTACATTTGCTTTATTATTTATAAGTCTCATCCATGTGGATATGCACATTCCACAATTTATTTCAGTTTTGTCGCAAATGTTAGACAAGGATTGGGCAAATGAAAGGTAAATAAGCTATGTGCCTGGTGTACCCATTTGGCCCAGGGCTGGTGGTGGGGGTGGGGGGTGGGGGTGGTGGGGGAGATTCCGGCAGAGTCCTGCTTGCGTTCCTCAGTGGTCTCTCCTCAGGGGTCTCTGATATGTGGCCCTTGCCAGCCTCTCCAGCGTCACTGTGCCTATTTTAAACTGATCTTGCTCAGCTGTTTCTGAGCCGCATGCTTTGTACCAACCCCCCCTGTCTGCTGCAGGGTCTCTTCCCTTCTCCATCTCCTGCTCTGTGGTGCAACTGAGAAGTCCCCTCGGACCTGGCTGCAGAGTTCCTCTTCTAGTAAACCTCCTACAACTGTCCAACCTTCCTGACAGCCAGCCTGGCACAACTCCCTCCTCAGGGTCTTGCCCACATCTGGTGTGGCTATCTTTACAGGCATGTGTCTTCCTTTCAGATCCCTCCCAGGGGCACAGATCCCAGTCTTACCCGGTTATGTGGAAATCTTTCTTGCAGCTTTGGGTGCAGTCGTTATTCCAAATGGAAAGACAGACCCTGAACTGGAGTCAGGAGAACTGGGCTATCACTGATTCAGGTTCCCTATGGCTAGAAAGATGCATGCCTAATATCTCTTATAGCAATAAGGTAATATAATTTTAAGACTAGAGCAATGTAAAATAGCTAGAAATAATAACTGTAGGAAAAAGTTTTTGACATGATTATTCTATATATACAGTCACTGAATGTCATCGTGAACAATGGATATGGGAAACATAATTAGCATGGTTCTTATTGGATGATTATCATTTAAAAACAAGCACAAAGTGAACTCTATTATTTTTTCTAAGTACTCAGAGACCTATATAGGCCTTTTCCCTAAGTGTGGGTGATAAAGTAGCAGAGGCCCAGGTGTATTAATTTCCCAGGTTCCCTTAGCTAATAGCAAGAACATTCTGTCTAGTACATTTAGTAAACAGTTTGTACTCTGATTTGAATTCTGAAATTTAAAGGTTGTTGAGGGGAGAAAGTACCTGAAAACAGCTTCTCACAATTTATTCAGGTCACCATGATTGAGCTTCAGGTTATTGAAAATGGTCATTTCCTTCCCTGTTTTGGAATTATAATTGTCCATGTGAACAACCATTGTTTGCTTATTTTGAAGCATTGCTTGTTAAGACAGGACAGTCAGCTGGTATGCCTTAGGAAGATTTTCACCCCACAGGTTGAAATTATAAGCCACTATGGCTATAATAGAGTTAACCAGAAAATTCAGTTCAGAAAATTCTATATTCACTGATATTCCTGGTGACTCAACATTTTGTTATATTTTGCATTAAAAAGGAAGATCAATCATGCCCTGTGTGATGAAATGCTGCCTGGCATAATAGTGTGGGTGGAAGCAAAGCAACTCAGCTTTGTTTTTGCTGTGCTATGAATTAGTCTCGAGGTTTAGGGAAACTGTGTAACCTCTCTGAGGCTCAGAGTGCCAACCTGGAAAATTAAGGATCAAATTAGAGATAGTCCGAAATCCTGTAGTTCTTGGTGCATACCTTGTACCAAATCACCTATCAGGTATCACAGGTGAAGCCAGAGGCATCAGCCAAGAGTTATCTTCAAGAAGTTCAAGTGTGATCATCTTAATCCACTCCCACAAACTGTCAACCTTTTCCCAATTTCTACTGATAAAATTTCTGAGAATAACATTGAAATATTTTTATCTCTGAGGATAAAGGAAAGAAAGAAAGGGGGCTGTCTCTGCCCCCTGGATCTGTAGGTGAGAAATAAAGTCACTTTTACCATTGTAATTTCTAATGTAGTAATTTCTGCTGAGCCAAGAGTTACACAGAGTGATGGGAAATTTTAAATGGATATGAGCTCTCCAGAGTCCATGTCAGTGAGGACTGAATGGACTCTGGGATCTGGGGCCTGGCAGCTGTGGCAGAGACTCAGTCATTGATTCCCAAGTTCATCTCCCTCTCCTGGGCACAGAGCTGGATGAAGTATCCCAGCCTCCCTTGCAGGTAGGTGTGACTTTGCCTCTGAATTCTGTCTTATGGAATATGGAAGGAAGGTACCTTTTCCAGCCTGACCCTTGAAAGTTTCTCTACCTGATCCTCTAATCTCTCTCTTCACCCATCTGTTAGCTGAGTACTCATGTCCAGGGCAACTTTGAAAGAGGTCACACATCAAAAGACGGAAACCTGTCATCTGGTTTCCTGAATGAATGTCTCTACCATAGACTGGATTTTGAAAGAGTAAGAAATAAACTTTTGCGTTCACCTGCAGACAATTTGGAGTTCCTTTATTACAGCAGCTAGCTGTATATAAAAATGCCTGCCTCCATACAAAAATGTTATTTGCATTATTGATTATTTCATGGCATACAGCCAGTAAAATGGCAGCTTTTAGGGTTTTACCTAATTAAGTCAATAAACCATCCACTCACTGTGTTTCTCAGGTCTTAATGAGTGAATATTGAATAAATCATCAGATAAATAAAAAATGGATAGATAAATCATTGGGTAAATAAACAGCTCTATCAAGAGTGGGTAAGATGGCAAAAATGCCTTCTTCCCCTTGCCTTCTTCCTCTTGCCTTCCTATCTATGTCCGGGACAGCTTGGAGCCACCACTGATTTACTCCTGGAGAAATAAGACATAAATTGTGATGCAGCCACAGGACTCTCTGAGGCAGCTGACAAAAGACCCAGAAGGAGAGTGACTGACCCACAGCTGCTGCCCATCTCCTGGGTAGGGAGGAAGGACATAGATGGAGATTCAGAAGTGCCATTAAACCAGAAGCCAGGGCTAATGTGCCTCCTGGAACTGGGAAGGAAAGAGAGACTGTTTCCCCATTCTGCATACTGCATGGGAAGTTGGGTGTAATTATTATTTTGAAACCATTAAAAGCAATAAGTCTCTTGTAATATGGAATGAATGTGTCAAAGATTCTGAACTAAAGTAATGAGGGAGCTGGTATAATGGTAAAGCTGGTTCAAACAGCATTTTGAAGAACAAGGGTTATATGGTCTACCAGAATAAATTTGATGAGTTAGACACAAAGCTGGAATATCCTACAGTCAGAAAATAGCCTCTAGGGTTATCTTTCTCACCTAAGAGAAATCTGCATGTTACATGTAACTTTGGGGGGTCTAATCCCTTAATGAAAGTGAAAGTGTTAGTCACTCAGTCACTCGGTCGTATCCAACTCTTTGAGACCCCATGGACTGCAGCCTGCCAGGCTCCTCTGTCCATGGAATTCTCCAGGCAAGAATACTGGAGTGAGTAACCATGCCCTTCTCCAGGGGATCTTCCCAACCCAGGGATCAAAACCTCATTTTCCGATTTGCAGGCAGATTCTTTACCATCTGAGCTACCAAGGAAGCCCCAAGAATACTGGAGCCGTGTTCAGTTTTTAGTGATCCCATGGACTTCAGCCCACCAGGCTCCTCTGTCCTTCACTATCTCTTGGAGTCTGCTCAGATTCATGTACATTGACTAGGTAATGCTATTTAACCATCTCATCTTTTCCACCCCTTCTCCTTTTGCCTTATATCTTTCCCAGCATCAGGGTCTTTTCCAATGAGTCAGCTCTTTGCATCAGATGGCCAAAGTATTGGAGCTTTAGCATCAGTCCTTCCAATGAACATTCAGGGTTAATTTCCTTTAGGATTGACTGGCTTGATCTCCTTGCAGTCCAAGGGACTTTCAAGAGTCTTCTCCAGCGCTGTAATTTGAAATCATCAATTCTTCAGTGCTCAGCCTTCTTTATGGTCCACCTCTCACATCTGTGCATGACTACTGGAAAAACCACAGCTTTGACTAGATAGGCATTTGTCAGCAAATGGTGACTCTGCTGTCTAGGTTTGTCATAGCTTTTTTCCAAGGAGCAAGTGTGTTTTAGTTTCATGGCTGCAGTCACTGTCCACAGTGATTTTGGAGCCCAAGAAAAGAAAATCTGTCACTGCTTCTACTTTTCCCCCTTCTATTTGCCATGAAGTGGTGAGACTGGATGCCATGATCTTAGTTTTTTGAATGTTGAGTTTCAAGCCAGCTTTTTCTCTGTCCTCTTTCACCCTCATCAAGAGACTCTTTAGTTCCTCTTCACTTTCTGCCATTAGAGTGGTACCATCTGCATATCTGACATTGTATATTTCTCCCAGGATTCTTGATTCCAGCTTAGGATTCATCAGCCTGGCATGTTGCATAATGTACTCTGTATATAAGTTAAATAAGCAAGGTGACAATATAGAGCCTTGTCATACTCCTTTCCTAATTTTGAACCAGTCAGTTGTTCCATGCCTGGTTCTAACTGATGCTTCTTGACCCACATACCGGTTTCCCAAGATACAGGTAAGGTGGTCTGGTTCTCCCATCTCTTGAAGAATTTTCCATAGTTTGTGTGATCTGCACAGTCAAAGGTCTTAGTGTAGTCAGTGAAACAGAAGTAGATGTTTTTCTGAAATTCCCTTGCTTTCTCTATGATCCAACAAATGTTGGCAACTTGATCCCTGGTTCCTCTGCCTTTTCTAAACCCAGTTTGTACATCTGGAAGTTCTCAGTTCACATGCTGCTGAAGACTAGCTTGGAGGATTTTGAGCATAATCTGCTTTGTGTTGTTTAGTTGCTAAGTCATGTCTACTCTTTTGCAACCCCAAGAAATGTAGCCTACCAGGCTCCTCTGTCCATGGGATATCCCAGGCAAGAATACTGGAGTGAGTTGCTATTTCTTTCTTCAGAGGATCTTCTTGACCATGGGATCAAACCCACATCTCTTGCATTGGCAGGCAGATTCATTACCACTGGGCTACCAGAGAAGCCCTCCTTGAGCATATAATATTGAGCATATAGCAAATACGAAGGCCAGAGAATTAACTTCTCTCTGGTAATTTCATTAAGAAATCTCATTCAGATCAGATCAGTCGCTCAGTTGTGTCTGACTCTTTGCGACCCCATGAATCGCAGCACGCCAGGCCTCCCTGTCCATCACCAACTCCCGGAGTTCACTGAGACTCATGTTCATAAAGTCAGTGATTCCATCCAGCCATCTCATCCTCTGTCATCCCCTTCTCCTCTTGCCCCCAATCCCTCCCAGCATCAAAGTCTTTTCCAATGAGTCAACTCTTCGCATGAGGTGGCCAAAGCACTGGAGTTTCAGCTTTAGCATCATTCCTTCCAAAGAAATCCCAGGGCTGATCTCCTTCAGAATGGACTGGTTGGATCTCCTTGCAGTCCAAGGGACTCTGAAGAGTCTTCTCCAACACCACAGTTCAAAAGCATCAATTCTTCGGTGCTCAGCCTTCTTCACAGTCCAACTCTCACATCCATACATGACTACAGGAAAAACCATAGCCTTGACTAGACGAACCTTTGTTGGCAAAGTAATGTCTCTGCTTTTGAATATGCTATCTAGGTTGCTTTCCTTCCAAGGAGTAAGCGTCTTCTAATTTCATGGCTGCAGTCACCATCTGCAGTGATTTTGGAGCCCCCAAAAATAAAGTCTGACACTGTTTCCACTGTTTCCCCATCTATTTCCCATGAAGTGATGGGACCAGATGCCATGATCTTTGTTTTCTGAATGTTGAGCTTTAAGCCAACTTTTTCACTCTCCTCTTTCACTTTCATCATGAGGCTTTTTAGTTCCTGTTCACTTTCTGCCATAAGGGTGGTGTCATCTGCATATCTGAGGTTATTGATATTTCTCCCAGCAATCTTGATTCCAGCTTGTGTTTCTTCCAGTCCAGCATTTCTCATGATGTACTCTGCATAGAAGTTAAATAAACAGGGTGACAATATACAGCCTTGACGTACTCCTTTTCCTATCTGGAACCAGTCTATTGTTCCATGTCCAGTTCTAACTGTTGCTTCCTGACCTGCATACAAATTTCTCAAGAGGCAGATCAGGTGGTCTGGTATTCCCATCTCTTTCAGAATTTTCCACAGTTGATTGTGATCCACACAGTCAAAGGCTTTGGCATAGTCAATAAAGCAGAAATAGATGTTTTTCTAGAACGCTCTTGCTTTTTCCATGATCCAGCGGATGTTGGCAATTTGATCTCTGGTTCCTCTGCCTTTTCTAAAGCCAGCTTGCACATCAGGAAGTTCACGGTTCACATATTGCTGAAGCCTGGCTTGGAGAATTTCGAGCATTACTTTACTAGAGTGTGAGATGAGTGCAACTGTGCAGTAGTTTGAGCATTCTTTGGCATTGCCTTTCTTTGAGATTGGAATGAAAACTGACCTTTTCCAGTCCTGTGGCCACTGCCAAGTTTTCCAAATTTGCTGGCATATCGAGTGCAGCACTTTCACAGCATCATCTTTCAGGATTTGGAATAGCTCAACTGGAATTCTATCACCTCCACTAGCTTTGTTCGTAGTGGTGCTTTCTAAGGCCCACTTGACTTCACATTCCAGGATGTCTGGCTCTAGGTCAGTGATCACACCATCATGATTATCTGGGTCATGAAGATCTTTTTTGTACAGTTCTTCTGTGTATTCTTGCCATCTCTTCTTAATATCTTCTGCTTCTGGTAGGTCCATATGATTTCTGTCCTTTATCGAGCCCATCTTTGCATGAAATATTCCATTGGTATCTCTGATTTTCTTGAAGAGATCTCTAGTCTTTCCCATTCTGTTGTTTTCCTCTATTTCTTTGCATTGATCGCTGAAGAAGGCTTTCTTATCTCTTCTTGCTATTCTTTGGAACTCTGCATTCAGATGTTTATATCTTTCTTTTTCTCCTTTGCTTTTCGCTTCTCTTCTTTTCACAGCTATTTGTAAGGCCTCCCCAGACAGCCATTTTGCTCTCTGGTAATTTCGTTAAGAAATCTCATAAGGGTGGGCTATTCAAAGGCTTAATTATTTGACCTTCTGTTTTGATACTAGAAACTAGGCCCAAGAAATCTCATCAGACTTCATATGCCATGTCAATCAATACCGGTGAATTTTTCTCTCTTCTAGATTCTCCAGATTTTATTAAGGTCACTGGCAGGGCAGAAAGTGCCCTTCCACACCTCCTATGAGTCTGGGATCTTATAAGTCACAAATACATCTTGGGACAGGTGTCTTGAGAGGGTACTGGAAACATGGGCACTACATGTTAAGTATATCTTTTAATTTATTTATTATTTATTTTTGGCTGCACTGAGTCTTCATTGCTTTGTGAGGGCTTCCTGTAGTTGCAGCTTGTAGTAGCTACTCTTTGTTGCGATGTGTGGGCTTCTCAATGGAGTGGCTCCTCATGTTGTGGACAGGCTCTAGGCATGTTGGCTTCGGTAGTTGCAGCATGTAGTCTCAATATTTGTGGTGCTTGGGCTTAGTTGTTCCATGGCATGGGGAATCTTTCCTAACCAGGGATCGAACCCATGTCCCATGCATTGGCAGGTGGATTCCCATCCACTGGGCTACCAGGGAAGTCCAAGTGTACCTTTTTACATGTGAGCTTATCACGCTTGTTTAAATGAAATCAATTTTCAACATGGAACTCCAAATATGACCTTGGTTGCAAAGACGATTTGTCAAAGTATATCTTGGTAAAAAAAAATAAAATAAGCAAACAAAAAGGACTTCCCTGGTAGCTGGTAGCTCCGCTGGTAAAGAACCTGCCTGCAAATGCAGGAAACACAGAGTCAAGGGCTCAATTCCTGGGTCAGGAAGATCCCCTGGAAGAGGAAATGGCCACCCGCTCTAGTATTCTTGCCTGGAGAATTCCATGGACAGAAGAGCCTGGCAGACTACAGTCCATGGGGTGGCAAAAAGTTAGAAGCAACTGAGCGTCTAACACACACACACATCTTGGTTAAAAAAAAAAAAGAGAGAGACTAAGTTCTCACTGAGCATATGCAAATGATATTGTTGTGCAAAATGAAGAAACTCAATATTAGTTTTTGAGTTCTGAGGTATCAGTGAGAATCCGATACCATTAAAAATGTCATATTTCAGTTTGCCAAAGCCTAGTCTACCAAATTAGAAATAGATTAAAAAGAAAGAAAAAATATTTCCTCATATACCTATCAAAAACAGAATATTAGAAAAAGATAACAATATTACAAAGTAAATAAGTATAATTATATTTCTCTCATGAGTTGACTCAGTCCTGTGTAACTAAGTTTATTTCACTGGATCTTGATTCAGCAACTGCTTTCCTGAAGTTGTCTGCTTCTGAACAAAATGAATTCTGGACATTCCGACCAGCCCCCTAATACAGCCTGACAGTTGTCTAAATAATGGCACGTTTGCATTGTGGAGCTTGTACCCATGAGTCTAGTTCTTGAAACATAAGTAGTTATTGGTAACATGGTAGAGTCCTTTCCTCAAGATTCTGAGTCTCTTCTTCTTTGTTGAAGATACAGGTTCTAGCCTGTGGCCCTTCAGGAAAAATATCAGAGGAAAGTGGAAGCCACCTATAGACAAGGCAATATGTCTGTGGTCTCACCTAATGTGAAAGTAGAGGAGGATTAAATTCTTTGTCAGAATATAATGTATAACTTTTTCCAAGAAGTCAGTCAATGTTTCCTCTTTAGCAAATCATGTTATAGACAGTGAGAGCACTGGAAAATCTCTGCTGCTGCTGCTGCTAAGTCGCTTCAGTCGTGTCTGACTCTGTGAGACCCCAGAGATGGCAGCCCACCAGGCTCCCCCATCCCTGGGATTTTCCAGGCAAGAACACTGGAGTGGGTTGCCATTTCCTTCTCCAATGTATGAAAGTGAAAAGTGAAAGTGAAGTCGTTTAGTCGTGTCCGAAAGTATACATTTTCTGGAACATTATTATTAATAACATTTTACCAATACATACAAAACTATTCTTTGGTTTGACAGATCAGTTTTCATCATTCAGCTCTTAGAATTTTGCTGAATAATCTAAGAAATATGTGAAAAAAAAAACCCTAATTATTTGAAGTATCTCTATTCTTATAAGACTAAAAAATAAATCTTTTTGAGTTTCCAGGAGAACTTTGGTACATTGTGACTATTTTTAGATGTAAAAGAAATGCGAATTTTTTTACATTAATAAGTTATAGTTAGATTTGGGGATGGCAAAATCAAGAATCATTAGAGGAAATGTGGGTGCCTGATCAAGAGAGAAATAATAGCTTGGCTACTCATTAATCAGAGTGGCAATATAATGTTTTAAATAAACAAAAAGGAGGATGACAGATTCATGGAACATGAGTGCCTTGAGAATCAAGGGTATAACAAAATTAGCACAAAGTGCAGAAAATTATTCTGATGAGAACTGGAATCCTTGCTATCCAGACAGTAATAGAATATAAAGAATAAGCTTTTACTCCCCCTTTAAGGGGGCTTCCCTGATAGCTCAGTTGGTAAAGAATCTGCCTGCAAGGGAGGAGACCCCGGTTCAATTCCTGGGTTGGGAAGACCCACTGGAGAAGAGATAGGCTACCTACTCCAGTATTCTTGGGCTTCCGCTGTGGCTCAGATGGTAAAGAATCTGACTGCAATGCAGGAGACCTGGGTTTGATCCCTAGGTTGGGAAGATCTCCTGGAGACGGGAAAGGCTACCCACTCCAGTATTCTGGCCTGGAGAATTCCACGGACTGTATAGTCCATGGGGTGACAAAGAGTCTTTCACTCACTCCCTCACTCCCCCACTCTCCCTTTAAGAGCAGATTAAAAGTTCTAAGATTAGATTATACTTTTAACAGTTTACAGCTGTATGTTAATATCTGATTTGACAGTAAGAATTCTCTAGTTCCTCCCATCCCATTTATTAAATTTGTGAATAAGCCCATCAACACTGAACACAGTTTTCCAAAAATTTAGCACTCTTCTTTCATTCTTGCAGAATCATTATTTGCAGGTACTATAAACCAAGGTAAATAAGATTTCATTTCAACAAACTGTCTATGACTTCCAGTATCCAAGTTTTGTCTTTCATTATTCTTTTCCATATTCAAAAATAGCCAGATATTACTGTTGTTATTGTTCAGTCACTAAGTTGTGTCCAACTCTTTGAAACCCCATGTACTCAGCATGCCTGGCTGCCTTGTCCCTCAACATCTCCCAGAATTCACCCAAGTTCATGCCCACTGAATCAGTGATGCTATCCAACCTTTTCATCCCCTGCTGCTCTCTACTCCTTTTGCATTCAATCCTTCACAGCATCAGAGTCTTTTCCAATGAGTCAGCTATTCACATCAGGTGGCCAAAGTACTGGAGCTTCAGCTTCAGCATCAGTCCTTCCAATGAGTATTCAGGGTTGATTTCCCTTAGGATTGATTGGTTTGATCTCCTTGTGGTCCAAGTGACTCTCAAGAGTCTTCTCCAGCACCACAATTTGAAAGCATCAATTCTTTGGTGCTCAGCCTTTTTTATGGTCCAACTGTAACTTCAATTTCTGCTTTATTGACTATGCCAAAGCCTTTGACTGTGTGGATCACAATCAACTGTGGAAAATTCTGAAAGAGATGGGAATACCAGACCTCCTGACCTGCCTCTTGGGAAACCTCTATGCAGGTCAGGAAGCAACAGTTAGAACTGGACATGGAACAACAGACTGGTTCCAAATAGGAAAAGGAGTACGTCAAGGCTGTATATTGTCACCCTGCTTATTTAACTTCTATGCAGACTACATGAGAAATGCTGGGCTGGAAGAAGCACAAGCTGGAATCAAGATTGCTGGGAGAAATATCAATAACCTCAGATATGCAGATGACACCACCCTTATGGCAGAAAGTGAACAGGAACTAAAAAGCCTTTTGATGAAAGTAAAAGAGGAGAGTGAAAAAGTTGGCTTAAAGCTCAACATTCAGAAAATGAAGATCATGGCATCCGGCCCCATCACTTCATGGGAAATAGATGGGGAAACAGTGGAAACAGTGGCTGACTTTATTTTTCTGGACTCCAAAATCACTGCAGATGGTGATTGCAGCCATGAAATTAAAAGACGTTTACTCCTTGGAAGGAAAGTTATAACCAACCTAGATAGCATATTAAAAAGCAGAGACATCACTTTGCCAACAAAGGTCCGTCTAGTCAAGGCTATGGTTTTTCCAGTGGTCATGTATAGATGTGAAAGTTGGACTATAAAGAAAACTGAGTGCTGGAGAATTGATGATTTTGAACTGTGGTGTTGGAGAAGACTCTTGAGAGTCCCTTGGACTGCAAGGAGATCCAACCAGTCCTTTCTAAAGGAGATCAGTCCTGGGTGTTCATTGGAAGGACTGATGTTGAAGCTGAAACTCCAATACTTTGGCCACCTGATGCAAAGAGCTGCCTCATTTGAAAAGACCCTGATGCTGGGAGGGATTGGGGGCAGGAGGAGAAGGGGATGACAGAGGATGAGATGGTTGGATGGCATCACCAACTTGATGGACATGGGTTTGGGTGGACTCTGGGAGTTGGTGATGGACAGGGAGGCCTGGTGTGCTGCAGTTGATGGGGTCACAAAGAGTTGGACACGACTGAGTGACTGAACTAAATGGAACTGTAATTTCAATACATGACTACTGGAAAGACCATACCTTTGACTATATAGACCTTTGTTGGCAAAGTGATGCCTCTGCTTTTTAATACACTGTCTAGGTTTGTCAAAGACTTCCTTCCAAGAAGCAAGTGTCTTTTAATTTCATGGCTGCAGTCACCATCCACAGTGATTTTGGAGCCCAAGAAGATAAAATCTGTCACTGCTACAATTTTTTTCCCTCTGTTCACCATGAAGTGATGGGACCGGATGCCATGATCTTAGCCAGAACTGTACTTTAGGTCAAATCTAACCTTTTTTTTTTTTCCCCACTTGAGAGACACATCACCTTATCCTACAAGCAGTTGAATTTTCTTGTCATTATTCCTACTGTAGTTTTAACCATTCATATTGATTAAAACTTTTAACTAAAGTAACCAAATTCTATTTTTAAAGAGAGAACTGCAAGGTAGGTAGGTAGTTAGCTGAGAATCACCTATCATATACAAGGACTCAAGAGACCAAAAACCTCACAGAACAAACATTGTGACCCCCAACAGCTACCCACATGCCTTTATACCCTCTTCAAGTGGCAGAAGGGAGCACATACATTAATATGACCCCAAAATATAGCCACTCTATGACATGAAAATAAGAAGCAAAAGTACATATATTTATATAATAAGACTATATTCCATAACCAAGTTTTCTGTATTCTCTTTTACTTAGAAATTATCCAAGTATCTAAAAATTATTTACTAATTAACTCAATTTAATATTAGCCTATGATTTTAAAGTTAACAAAGAGTATTGGGAATTATGTTCAAACTGACACACTACAATTGTAATTGCTGTTGATACAAAAGGTTTGTCAGAATTATAATTCAAGTTAGTTGTAGTTTTTACATTTCACAATGCTAAACATTATGTAGGAGAAAATTTATCTTTTCTGATCAGTAAATTAGTCTAAAAAGTTTAAGAAGTTCAGATTAGCTAGTCTCTTCATGAAAAACATGCCAAAACCTTACTTTTTAAAAAATCTTGCATTATACCTCATACTGATAAAGCCAGAGAAAACAAAGATAACTGTTGTTAAGCAATAAATTTGAAATCAATCTCATTTAATCAAGGATTCACCTTGATTATTTGATTTTTAGTTTTTATTTCATACTGGAGTGTAGTTGATTAACAATGTTGTATTAGCCAAGGGTGAGATGCCCCAGCCGCTGGTGAAAATGCATAAACAGGTCCCACCAACTGTACATTTTGAAAAATAAAAATAAAAAAATCAAAAAAATCAAAAAAATAAAAGCAATGTTGTGTTGCTGCTGCTGCTGCTGAGTCACTTCAGCTGTGTCCGACTCTGTGCGACCCCATAGACAGCAGCCCACCAGGCTCCCCCGTCCCTGGGATTCTCCAGGCAAGAACACTGGAGTGGGTTGCCATTTCCTCCTCCAATGCATGAAAGTGAAAAGTGAAAGTGAAGTCGCTCAGCTGTGTCCGACTCTTAGCGACCCCATGGACTGCAGCCTACCAGGCTCCTCCACCCATGGGATTTTCCAGGCAAGAACACTGGAGTGGGTTGCCATTTCTTTCTCCAATGCATGAAAGTGAAAAGTGAAAGTGAAGTCGCTCAGTCGTGTCCAACTCTTAGCGACCCCATGGACTGCAGCCCACCAGGCTCCTCCGTCCATGGGATTTTCCAGGCAAGAGTACTGGAGTGGGGTGCCATCGCCTTCTCCAACGTTGTGTTCGTTTCAGGTATACAGCAAAGTGGTTCAGTTATACATTTACGTATATCTATTGTTTTTCAAATTCTTTTCCCATTTAGATGATTACAGAATATTGAGCAGAGTTCCCTGTGCGGTACAGTAGGTGTTGTTTGTTATCTATTTTAAGTATAGTAGTGTGTACCTTTTAATCCCAAGTTCCCAGTTTATCCTTCCCCCATGCATGGACATGTTTCCCCTTTGTTAAGTTTGTTTTCTGTCAGTAAGTCTGTTTCTGTTTTGTAAATAGCTCATTTGTATAATTTTTTAAAGATTCCTCATATAAACAATATCATATGATATTTGTCTTTGTGTGACTTACTTCACTCGGTATGATATATTTCATGTCCATCCATGTTGCTGAAAATGGCACTATTTCATTCTTTTTAATGGCTGAGTAATATTTCATTGTGAATATGTGTGTGTGTGTGTATACACACACATACCACATCTTTATCCATTCATCTGGTGTTGGACCTTTTTTTTTTGCTTCCATGTCTTGACTATTGTAAACAGCACTTCTATGAACATTGGGATGCATATATTCTTTTGAATCATGATTTCCTCTGGATATATAGCCAGAAGTAGAATTGCTGTGTCATATGGTAGCTCCATTTTTAGTTTTTAAAGGAACTTCCATATTGTTCTCCACAGTGGCTGTATCAATTTACATTCCCATCAATAGTGTAACAGGGTTCTTTTTCCTCCACATTCTCCCCAGCCTTTATTTTTTGTAGGCTTTTTGAAGATGGCTACTCTGACTGCTGTGAAATGATATCTTATTGCAGTTTTGATTTGCATTTCTCTAATAATTAGCGATGTTGAACATCTTTTCATATGTCTGTTGACTATCTGTATGTCTTCTTTGGAGAAATATCTACTTAGTTCTTCTGCCCATTATGATTGGTTTTTTTTTTAATTATTATTATTGAGCTGTGTGAGCTGTTTGTAGATTTTTGAGATTAATCCCTTGTTGATTGCATTGTTTCCAAGTGTTCGCTCCCATCCTGTGTGTTGTCTTTTTGTTTTGCTTATGGTTTCCTTTGCTGTGCAAAAGCTTTTGAGTTTAACTAGGTTCCATTTGCTTGTTTTTATTTCCATTACTCTAGGAGATAAATTGAAAAAAGATATTGTTGCAATTTATGCCAAAGAGTATCTGGTGTTTTCCTCTAAGAGTTTCATAGTATCTAGTCTTACATTTCTGTCTTTAATCCATTTTAAGTTTATCTTTGTGTTTGGCATTCAAGGATGTTCTCATTTCATTCTTTTGTATGTAGCTATCCAGTTTTGCCAGCACCATTTATTGAAGACACTGTCTTTTCTCCATTATATAGTCTTATCTCCTTTGGCATAGATTAATTGACCATAGATTGGTGTGTTTATTTCTGGGCTTTCTATCCTGTTACTTTGATCTATATGTTTGTTTTTTGTGCCAGCACCATACTGTTTTGATGACTGTAGCTTTGTAGTATAGTCTAAATCCAGGGAGCCTGATTCCTCCAGCTCTGTTTTTCTTTCTTAAGATTGCTTTGGCTATTCAGGGTCTTTTGTGTCTCCACAGTTTTTTTTTTTTAATTTGTTCTCATTCTTTGAAAAATGCCATTGTTAATTTGATAAGTATTGCATTGAATCTGTAGATTGCCTTGAGTAATATTGTCATTTTGACAATATTGATTCTTCAATTCC
The DNA here is from genome assembly GCF_019923935.1 of Bubalus bubalis. NCBI lineage: Eukaryota > Metazoa > Chordata > Mammalia > Artiodactyla > Bovidae > Bubalus > Bubalus bubalis. The sequence goes on along the minus strand of NC_059165.1, from coordinate 62,966,385 downwards.
AAAGACATGGTATATATTTCCATCTGTATCATCTTTAATGTCTTTCATCAATGTCTTATAATTTTCAGATTTTTCCTCCTTAGGTTATTTTATTCCTACATATTTTAATCTTTTTTTAATGAGGTACTAAATTGGATTGTTCCTTTAATTTTTCTTTTTGATCTTTTATTGTTAATGTACCAAAATGCAACAGATTTCTATGTATTAATTTTGTATCTTGCAACATTACCAAATTTAGTGATGAGCTCTAGAAGTTTTCTAATAACATCTTAAGGATTTTCTGCATATAGTATGTCATCTGCAAACAGTGACAATTTTACTTCTTTTCAATTTGGATTCCTTTTATTTCTTTTTCTTCTCTGATTGCCATAGCTAGGACTTCCAAAACTATGTCAAATACAAATAGCAAGAGTGGACATCTTATCTTGTTCTTGTAGAGGAAATGCTTTTAGCTTTTCTCTGGTGAGTGCAATGTTAGATGTAGGTTTGTCATATATGGCCTTTATTATGTTGAGGTTTGTTTCCTCTATGCCTACTGTCTGGAGAGTTTTCATCATAAATGGGCATTGTATTTTTGCCAAAAGTTTTTTTCTAGGTCTACTGAAATAATCATATAGTTTTTATTCTTCAATTTGTTGATGTGGTATGTCACACTGATTGATTTGCGGATATTGAAGAATTTTTGCATCCCTGGGATAAATTTCATTTGGTCATATTGTATGAACCTTTTAATGTGTTGTTGGATTCATTTTGCTAGTATTTTGTTGAGGATTTTTGCATGTATGTTAACCAGTGAAATTGGTCTGAAATTTTCTCCTTTTTCATGGTATTTTTGTCTGGTTTTGGTATCAAGGTGAAGTGGCCTCTTAGAATGAGTTTGAAGTTTTCCTTTCTCTGTAATTTTTTGTAAGTAGTTGCAGAAGGATTGATGTTATCTCTTACTTCTAAATGTTTGATAGAATTTGTCTGTGAAGGCATCTGGTCCTGGACTTTTGGGGAGGTTTTTTTTTTTTTTTTTTTTTTACACTTTCAATTTCAGTACTTGTGATTGGTCTGTTCATATTTTCTATTTCTTCCTAGTTCATTTTTGGGAGATTGTACCTTTTTAAGAATTTGTGTATTTCTTCTGGGTTGTCCATTTTACTGGCATATAGTTTCTAGTAATCTCTTATGAGCCTTTATATTTTGGTGGTGTCTGTTGTAACTTCTCCTTTTTCATTTCTAAGTTTACTGATTTGAGCACTCACTTTTTTTTTCTGATGAGTGTGGCTAAAGGTTTATTAATTTTATTTATCTTTTCAAAGAACCAGCTTTTAGTTTCATTGATCTTTTCTATTGTTTTTTAATCTCTATTTCATTTATTTCTTCTTTAATCTTTACAACCACTTTCCTTCTACTAGCTTTGGGTTTTGTTTGTTCTTCTTTCTCTAATTTCTTTAGGTATATGGTTAGGTTGTTTATTTGAGATGTTTCTCATTTCTTGAGGTAAGATTGTATTGCAATAAAATTTCCTTTTAGAACTGCTTTTGCTGCATCCCATAGGTATTGGATCATCATGCTTACATTTTCATTTTTCAGGTGTTTTTTATTTCCTTTTTGATCCCTTAAGTGATCCATTAATTATTTCATAGCATATTGTTTAGCCTCTATATCTTTGTGTTTTTCATAGTGCTTTTCATATAGTTGATTTCTATTCTCATAATGTTGTGGCTGGAAAAGATGTTTGATATGGTTTCAATTTTCTTAAATTTACTGAAGCTCTCTTCATGGCCCAGCTTTATGATCAATTCTGGAGATTGATTTTATTGTGATTGCATCCCTCCTACGGTCTCACTGTGGCTTCTTTGTCTTTGGATGTAGGATATGATTTTTTGGTAGGTTTCCAATATATATCTATATATTAGAAATTGGTTATATATTAGAAATATGGTTATTCAGCAGTTAGTTGTGATTTTGGTGTCTTTGTAAGAAGAGGCTTGGTCACATCCTTCTACTCTGCCATCTTCAGATTTTTTATTCTTTATAAAAATGCCTTTTCTATCACAAAAATGACAGAATAATATCTGTTCATTTCTAAGACAAACCATTCAATATCACGGTAATCCAAATCTATGCCCCAACCAGCAAAGCTGAAGAAGCTGAAGCTGAACAGTTCTATGAAGACCTACAAGACTTTCTAGAACTAACACCCCAAAAGATGTTCTTTTCATTATAGGGGACTGGAATGCAAGAATAGGAAGTCAAGAAATACCTGGAGTAACAGGCAAATTTGGCCTTGAAGTACAAAATGAAGCAGAGCAAAGGCTAATAGAGCTTTGGCAAGAGAACCCACTGGTCATAGCAAATACCCTCTTCCAACAACACAAGCAAAGACTATACATATGGACATCACCAGATGGTCAACACTGAAATCAGATTGATTATATTCTTTGCAGCCAAAGATGGAGAAGCTCTATACAGTCAGCAAAAACAAGACCGGGAGCTGACTGTGGCTCAGATCATGAACTCCTTATTGGCAAATTCAGAACTCCAATTAGCAAATTGAAGAAAATAGGGAAAACCACTAGGCCATTCAGGTACAACCCAAATCAAATCCCCTACGATTATACAGTGGAAGTGACAAATAGATTCAAGAGATTAGATCTGATAGAGAGAGTGCCTGATGAACTATGGACGGACGTTCATGACATTGTACAGGAGGCAGGGATCAAGACCATCCCCAAGAAAAAGAAATGAAAAAAAACTAAAATGGCTGTTTGAGGAGGCCTTACAAATAGCTGAGAAAAGAAGAGAAGCTAAAGGCAAAGGAGAAAAGGAAAGATATATCCATTTGAAGGCAGAGTTCCAAAGAATATCAAGGAGAGATAAGAAAGCCTTCTTCAGTTTTAAGTGCAAAGAAATAGAGGAAAACAATACAATGCGAAAGAGTAGAGATCTCTTCAAGAAAATTAGAGATACTAAAGGAACATTTCATGCAAAGATGGGCTGAAAAAAGGACAGAAATTGTATGGACCTAACGGAAGCAGAAGATATTAAGAAGAGGTGGCGAGAATACACAAAAGAACTGTACAAAAAGATCTTCACAACCCAGGTAATTATGATGGTATGATCATTCACCTAGAGCCAGACATCCTAGAATGCGAAGTCAAGTGGGCCTTAGGAAGCATCCCTATGAACAAACCTAGTGAAGGTGATGGAATTCCAGTTAAGCTATTTCAAATCATAAAGGATGATGCTGTGAAAGTGCTGTACTCAATATGCCAGCAAATTTGGAAAACTCAGCAGTGGCCACAGGACTGGAAAAGGTCAATTTTCATTCCAATCCCAAAGAAAGGCAATGCCAAAGAATGCTCAAACTACCGCACAATTGCACTCATCTCACACGCTAGTAAAGTAATGCTCAAAATTCTCCAAGCCAGGCTTCAGCAATATGTGAACCATGAACTTCCAGATGTTCAAGCTGGTTTTAGAAAAGGCAGAGGAACCAGAGATCAAATTGCCAACATCTGATGTATTATCGAAAAAGCATGAGAGTTCCAGAAAAACATCTATTTCTGCTTTATTGACTATGCCAAAGCCTTTGACTGTGTGGACCACCACAAACTATGGAAAATTCTGAAAGAAATGGGAATACCAGACCACTTGACCTGCCTCTTGAGAAATCTGTGTGCATGTCAGGAAGCAACAGTTAGAACTGGACATGGAACAACAGACTGCTTTCAAATAGATAAAGGAGTACATCAAGGCTGTTTATTGCCATCCTGCTTATTTAACTTATATACAGTGCAATTGTGCAGTAGTTTGAGCATTCTTTGGCATTGCCTTTCTTATATATAAGTTATATACATCATGCGAAATGCTGGGCTGGATGAAACACAAGCTGAAATCAAGATTGCTGGGAGAAATATCACTAACCTCAGATATGCAGATGACACCACCCTTATGACAGAAAACAAAGAATAGCTAACGAGCCTCTTGATGAAAGTGAAAGAGGAGAATGAAAAAGTTGGCTTAAAACTCAACATTCAGAAAACTAAGATCATGACATCTGGTCCCATCACTTCATGACAAATAGATGGGGAAACAATGGAAACAGTGACAGACTATTTTGGGGGGCTGAAAAATCACTGCAGGTGGTGACTGCAGGCATGAAATTAAAAGACGCTTGCTCCTTGGCAGGAAAGTTATGACCAACCTAGATAGCATATTAAAAATCAGAGACATTACTTTGCTGACAAAGGTTCATCTAGTCAAGGCTATGGTTTTTCCAGTAGTCTTGTATGGATGTGAGAATTGCACTATAAAGAAAGCTGAGAACTGAAGAATTGATGCTTTTGAACTGTAGTGTTGGAGAAGACTCTTGAGATCTAACCAGTCCATCCTAAAGGAAATCAATCCTGAATATTCACTGGAGAGGACTGATGCTGAAGCAGAAACTCCAATACTTTGGCCACCTGATGCAAAGAACTGACTCATTGGAAAAGACCCTGATGCTGGAAAAAATTGAAGGTGGGAGGAGAAGGAGATGACAGAGGATGAGATGGTTGGAGGGCATCACAGACTCAATGGGCATGAGTTTGAGTAAACTCCAGGAGTTGGTGATGGACAGGGAGGCCTGGCATGCTGCAGTCCATGGGGTCACAAAGAGTCAGACACGTGAGCGACTGAATTGAACTGAACTGAATAATGCCTTTTAGCTAGAATTTTCTATAAGAAAGGATTTTTGTAAGCCAACTCATTTAAAATATTAAAACTTCAGATTTTTTATTTTGTGGGAACTCTGGCAATATTATTTATATAAGTGTTTAAAATTTCTATGATCCAAGTAATTCATTTAATTAAACTAGACATTGTATTCTAGTTAATGCCTTTGGGAGAAGGAGAACATTTCATTCATAAAAAAAGCAAAGGCTTTGCTTAATTTCAGACACACAAACCTACAGTAAACGTGCAGCTTCAGTTCTACAAACTCAGTCACAGATCAAGAAAACACATAGAAATACTGAAATTCATTGGTCCAGACCTCAAAGGGCTATTCCTGGAAGCACATTTTTTTTCAGTTGTTTTGAATTCATAATTAGCCAAACAGACAAACAGAAAAGACTACAAAGCTGCATTGTCTATTTCTCACTCAACAGAGAATAGATCCCATCATCCCAGTAGCGATGATCAGACCATAAAACAGGAGTCCCAATCACTGGAGTCACCAATGTTGAATATGAATGGGTGATGCATAAATCAGAATGAGGACTAAAGTTGGTCAAAGACCAGAAATAAAAACACAGTTAGGTTAAAGAGAAAGAGAGTGTGTCAGAGAAGATGAAGTTTTATTACTCTTTGAGATCCATCCCAGTAGCCAAAATAGCATGCAAGGCTGAACACCCAATGAGGTGGACTTGCTATACCACAGTTAAATTGCCCAGTTGGCAATTTCACTGAAGTCTCCCAAATTGATGATTATAATTTTTACAAATTTCAAAAAGTTAAAAACCTGTAACTATAGAAGGAACATGTGTCAAAGATTTACTGTCTCATCAGTAAGAGAAGCAGTAAGATAGTAAAGCTAGTTAAAGTTGCATTTTGAGGAACAGAAGTTATATAATTTACCCCCAAAACATTCTTAAATGATGGTGGGTCTTACAATGTGGTAAGCTGGAAAATGATTCCTCAGAGATGTAAACTCTCTAATCCCCTGAATCCGTGAATCAGATCAGATCAGTTGCTCAATCATGTCCGACTCTTTGCGACCCCATGAATCACAGCACGCCAGGCCTCCCTGTCCATTACCAACTCCGGGAGTTCACTGAGACTCATGTCCGTCGAGTTGGTGATGCCATCCAGCCATCTCATCCTCTGTCGTCCCCTTCTCCTCTTGCCCCCAGTCCCTCCCAGCATCAGAGTCTTTTCCAATGAGTCAACTCTTCACATGAGGTGGCCAAAGTACTGGAGTTTCAGCTTCAGCATCATTCCTTTCAAAGAAATCCCAGGGCTGATCTCCTTCAGAATGGACTGGTTGGATCTCCTTGCAGTCCAAGGGACTCTCAAGAGTCTTCTCCAACACCACAGTTCAAAGCATCAATTCTTCAGCGCTCAGCCTTCTTCACAGTCCAACTCTCACATCCATACATGACCACAGGAAAAACCATAGCCTTGACTAGAAGGACCTTTGTTGGCAAAGTAATGTCTCTGCTTTTGAATATGCTATCTAGGTTGGTCATAACTTTCCTTCCAAGGAGTAAGTGTCTTCTAATTTCATGGCTGCATTCATCATCTGTAGTGATTTTGGAGCCCAGAAAAATAAAGTCTGACACTGTTCCCACTGTTTCCCCATCTATTTCCCATGAAGTGATGGGACTGGATGCCATGATCTTCATTTTCTGAATGTTGAGCTTTAAGCCAACTTTTTCACTCTCCGCTTTCACTTTCATCAAGACGCTTTTGAGTTCCTCTTCACTTTCTGCCATAAGGGTGGTGTCATCTGCATATCTGAGGTTATTGATATTTCTCCCAGCAATCTTGATTCCAGCTTGTGTTTCTTCCAGTCCAGCATTTCTCATGATGTACTCTGCATAGAAGTTAAATAAACAGGGTGACAATACACAGCCTTGACATACTCCTTTTCCTATTTGGAACCAGTCTGTTGTTCCATGTCCAGTTCTAACTGTTGCTTCCTGACCTGCATAGAGGTTTCTCAAGAGGCAGGTCAGGTGGTCTGGTATTCCCATCTCTTTCAGAATTTTCCACAGTTTATTGTGATCCACACAGTCAAAGGCTTTGGCATAGTCAATAAAGCAGAAATAGATGTTTTTCTAGAACTCTCTTGCTTTTTCCATGATCCAGCAGATGTTGGCAATTTGATCTCTGGTTCCTCTGCCTTTTCTAAAACCAGCTTGCACATCAGGAGGTTCATGGTTCACATATTGCTGAAGCCTGGCTTGGAGAATTTTGAGCATTACTTTACTAGCGTGTGAGATGAGTGCAATTGTGTAAAAGCGCAGGCGGCTGCGGACCGGCGCGCTAAAGCACAGGCAAGAGGAGCCACCCCACGTCCGAGGTCAGGGGCAGAAGCCGGGAGGACCCCATGCTGGAAGGGCGGCAGCCAAGAGGAGTTACCCCACGTCCGAGGTCAGGGGCAGCAGCCAAGAGTACCAGACTGTGACGGCACAGGAATGGCCGAGAGGAGCTACCCCGCGTCCGAGGTCAGGTGGGGTGGCCAAGAGGAGATACCCAACGCCCGAGGTCAGGGGCGGCCGCCGGGAGGAGATACCCCACGCCCCTAACCCCGAGGCCAGGGGCGGTGGCGGGGAGGACCAACCCCATGTCCAAGGAGCCGTGGCTGCATGGGCACAGGAGGGCCTAGAGGAGCTATCACACGTTGAAGGTCAGGAAGGGCAGCGGTGAGGAGATACCCCTCGTCCAAGGTAAGGGGCAACGGCTGCACTTTGTTGGAGCAGCCGTGAAGAGATACCCCACGGCCAAGGTAAGAGAAACCCAAGTAAGACAGTAGGTGTTGCAAGAGGGCATCAGAGGGCAAACACACTGAAACCATACTCACAGAAAACTAGTCAATCTAATCACACTAGGACCACAGCCCTGTCTAACTCAATGAAACTAAGCCATGCCCATGGGGCAACCCAAGATGGGCGGGTCATGGTGGAGAGATCTGACAGAATGTGGTCCACTGGAGAAGGGAATGCAAACCGCTTCAGTATTCTTGCCTTGAGAACCCCATGAACAGTATGAAAAGGCAAAATGATAGGATACTGAAAGAGAAACTCCCCAGGTCAGTAGGTGCCCAATATGCTACTGGAGATCAGTGGAGAAATAACTCCAGAAATAATGAAAGGATGGAGCCAAAGCAAAAAGAATACCCAGCTGTGGATCTGACTGGTGATAGAAGTAAGGTCCGATGCTGTAAAGAGCAATATTGCATAGGAACCTGGAATGTCAGGTCCATGAATCAAGACAAATTGGAAGTGATCAAACAAGAGATGGCAAGAGTGAATGTCGACATTCTAGGAGTCAGCGAACTGAAATGGACTGGAATGGGTGAATTTAACTCAGATGACCATTACATCTACTACTTCGGGCAGGAATCCCTCAGAAGAAATGGAGTGGCCATCATGGTCAACAAAAGAGTCCAAAATGCAGTACTTGGATGCAGTCTCAAAAATGACAGAATGATCTCTGTTCGTTTCCAAGGCAGACCATTCAATATCACAGTAATCCAAGTCTATGCCCCAACCAGTAACACTGAAGAAGCTGAAGTTGAATGGTTCTATGAAGACCTACAAGACCTTTTAGAACTAACACCCAAAAAGATGTCCTTTTCATTATAGGGGACTGGAATGCAAAAGTAGGAAGTCAAGAAACACCTGGGGTAACAGGCAAATTTGGCCTTGGAATACGGAATGAAGCAAGGCAAAGACTAATAGAGTTTTGCCAAGAAAATGCACTGGTCATAACAAACACCTTCTTCCAACAACACAAGAGAATCTGTGAATATGTTACCTTAATGGCAAAAAAGGATTTTGAAGTTGCTATTTAGGTTAAGGATCTTGAGATGAGGAGATCATCCTGTATTATCTGAATGGGCTCAGTTTAATCATGAGTGAGTGAAGTCACTCAGTCATGTCCCACTCTTTGTGACCCTATGGACTGTAGCCCACCAGGCTTCTCCCCCATGGGATTCTCCAAGCAAGAGTACTGGAGTGGGCTGCCATTTCCTTCTCCAGGGGATCTTCTTGACTCAGGGATCGAACCCGGGTCTCCTGCATTCCGGGCAGATGCTTTAACCTCTGAGCCACCAGGGAAGCCCAGTTTAATCATATGAGTCTTTAAAAGTGGAAGAGGAAAGCAGAAGGGTGGGTCAAGATGATGCTATGTGAGATGGATCTGCTGCCAGTGGCTTTGAAGATGGAGGAAGGGGGCCATGAGCCAAAAATCATGGCAGCCTCTACACATGGGGCATGGCCCTCAACTTCCAGCTGGCAATAACACAGGGACCTCTGTCCTACACCTGAGAGGCACTGAGTTCTTCCAACAACTGGAATGAGCAGGAAAAGCATTCTCCTCCAGAGCCTCCAGGAAGGAACCAATCTGCCCACCACTTGACTTAGTCATGCGAGACCTGTGCTGAACTCCTGACCTCCAAATGTGTAAAATAATGTTTGTGTTGTCTTAAGCCACTAAATCTGTAATAATTTGCTATGGCAACAATATAAAACTAACACAGTAAGAGAGAGAGAAAATTTGTTAATATCCTATAGGCCAATGAAACAATAACCTGAGGTTGTCTTTCTACTAGATAGATCCCTATATAACACATTTAACTTTGTAAGAGTCTGAATTCATAACCATAAATACCAGTAAACAGCCAAGTCAGACATAGGTACATTTTGCTCTAGATAATTAAATAATCTTTGAGTAAATATGTTAAACAATACCCCAATCAACATTGAAAGAAACTGCTACTGATCTTTTTGCTATATTTCCAAGTTTAATTAATTTTTCCTTAATGGGTAAGACAGGAAATATAATTTTATTTTGCCGACAATAAGTTCCTTGAGGGCATCACCTTATTTTTATCAATTAATGTTGTCTTATCTCCATACTTGACACATAGCAGCTACTAGATAAATGCTTGTCGAATGGATTAAAAAAACAAAACAAAACCCTGCAACCTCATCTCTAAATATTTCATCCTATGAAATCTATGATTCAGCCACACCGAATTCCTTCATTTCTTTAATATAAACAAGGCATGTTCTGTCTCAACTTGAGACTTGCATTTGCTTTTCCTTCTGTCTGGAACCCACATCCCCATTCAGCTTGGCTATTGAGGAATCATACATTAGGTCTCAAATATAACCTCCTCTCAGAAGTAGTGTCTACTCACCTCGTCTTCTCACATGTGATTCTCTGCTCATATAGCTTCTGAATTTAATGCCATAGAACTTAATATATTATATTCACCTTATGCAGACACCCAATGATGGTCTAATGCTGGAAATTGTGATAATTTAAGCATCAACTCTAGAGTAAGACTGCCTGGATTCAAATCCTGGGTCTCCAGCTAACTAGCTCTGTTATTTTAGGTAAGTTAACTGATCTTTTTGTGATTCAGTGTTCTCATCTTTAAAATGGGGATAATAATAATATATCCATTACATCAGCTATGATAAGAATTAAAAGTTAAGGGCTTAGGACAGAGGTTGGTATATGGCTATCACACAAGAAGCTATTATTGTTTCGTAGGTTCCTTGAAATCAGAACCACCGTCTTATTCACCACTGTCCTCAGTTTCTGTTGCAGGATGCTTGACATTGAGTAAGTGCTTAGTATACTTTGTTGACTTGAGTAGAACTGTGACCCATTGAGAACCATCCTTTTTTTTTCAGAGTAAAGCTGGAGATAAAAAAACAACATCTTGGTAGTGAGATAAGCTATCCAGAGAGAGTTAACACTAAAGCCAAGAGAGACAACCTCTCTGAAATGTCCAAAAGTGAAGTACTGGCCCTGGTGTACTCTGAAGGAGGCTGTTGACTTGAGCCCTCTGAGACAGAAACCTCATTATATCACAGGCACAGTTAGCCTGGTCCCAAAAGGATCATGGGATCTCAGTAATCTTCCATCCCCACCTCCCAAACACACACACATACATACACACATACACAATACACACACACACATATATTTGATCTTATGGTATGATCATTTTCTCCATTCCATCCTCTCTCTTCCTGGAGAAGGAAATTCTTCAGCAGCCTTGAGAATTTTTCCGCTGAACCCAGGGATCAGCCTTTGAGTTTCCTAACAAGGTGAATCTCCAAGCTTTTGCTCTGGTCCAGGGTATCCCCTGGAGGAATATAAAAGATCATGCTCTGGCTGAGAGAATGTGATACCCCTCTTTTCTTTGTTTGTTATTGGTGTTGCTAGCTGAGCCATCACACTCTTTTTGATGTACAAACTGAGAACTGTCCTCCTTTAGCCCTTCTTCCCAGTGGGATCTAGAAGCACCAGCCCAGCCAGGAACAGCACAGAGACTCCCATGCAGTCTACAGCATGCAATGACTTAATCAAACTCACACTCCTGCAGGCATTGGCGTTCAGCCCCCACGGAGTGAAAAGAGAACATAAATTATGGGAAAGGCACAGTCGCTTTGCAGAAATTACCATGAGCCAGCGTGGAATTTGTACATGGACAGAAACTATGAAATTTAGTATGAATTTTTAAAGGCTTGGTCTTATTACACGCTGAAATGGCTATGTGGGCTGCATCCAAATGAGCTATGAAGAAGGCTCACCAATGATTGTCTTCATCTGCCTTGTTTCCATCTGTTATTGAATAAGGTTTTATAATCATTACCTTTGCAATTCTCATTTTAATGCTTTTATTTCCCCTAACACTAAGGAGCTTGAAAACACTATACAAATATAAGCATTATAACAATGATATAAAACTAAATGTCATCCCCCTGAATAACAATAATAATTATTTTGCATTTGAGAAAAGTGAGTCAGAAGAAGGCTACACAAAATTTGAAAGGTGATATCACATGGTAACTACAGAGACCAGACTCCTGGGTTCCAGATTTCTAGAAACATTACTCCATCTAATTCTCATTCTACGAGTGGGGTGCTATTATTCCACCATTTGCAGCGAAGGAAGCAGTCTCTTGAATGAGATGAGGCTGGATTCAGAGAGTAGATATTTAATGAAAAGACATAGTTAGAATTTTGCTTACTTGGGTGACTGAGAAAATTTAAACAGTAAATAAAGGCATTCAGAAAGCTTAGCAGTATTGGCAAGGGGAATTCCAAATGTCATGCCCAGGCTGACTTTCTTCCTTTCATTTCTACAATAATGGTTTGTTGACATTTGAAGGTTTATTTTCCCAGAAGGCAGCTTGCCTGGACCCATGGCACTGCCAGAAATCATAAGACCACACTGAAAAGACACAAAGAAGTTCCCCCTTCGGCTCTAAGCACCTCCTGGTTTGAGTAAATGTTAGCATTTCAGCAACACTGGACTACAATTTCTGAGACTAGCTTGGCATCAACCCATTAAAAATATCATCTTGGGTCCATCTCAGGGGAGAATGGGAAATAGAGTTTTTTCAAACCTAATCCCCTTCTAGCACTTCCATCCTCTGCAGCTCTCTTAGGTATGTGGCTTGAAGGGGAGACTGTGATTCTGGAAAAGGGTCAAGGCCATCCCTTGGTAAGCTAGGAGAAGAATTTGATTTTCCAGAAGGCTCCTTTCCTAAGCTCTAACCTGTAGCTGCACATTGTTCCCTCTTTGCCCTCAGGGATGTCTTTCTGGGCACAGCCCTGTCTGCTCCTCCTTTGTCACCTTTGCTGCCTCCCTCCCAACCTTCCCCACTTGGCACTAGTGGTAAAGAATCCACCTGCCAATGCAGGAGATGCAAGAGATGCAGGTTTGATCTCTGTGTGGGGAAGATCCCCTGGAGGAAGGCATGGCTACCCACTCCAGTATTCTTACCTGGAGAATTCCATGGACAGAGGAACCTGGAAGGCTACAGTCCAGGGGATCGCAAAAGAATTGGACGTGACTGAGCATGCACGCACTGATTGTCTATGCCGGATCTCTCGCCTCACCTCTCCTCCCAGCCTTCACTCCTGGAAAAGACCCACCCCAGCTTCTGTCTCCAGAGACTCTTGGAGCAGCTTCCTGGTGTTTGAGTTACTTTCCCCCTGGCTAGTATTGGTTAATGTGGTCTGCCTCCCAGGTGATATATTCCTGTTTTAACAAGGGCTCCTTGAGACAGCTGAGACATGTTTTTTTTTTTTTAATTATTTGCCTTTTAAAACTAAGTACATGTCTTATTTTGATTAATAGTGAAGTTATGTAAAAGAAGAAAATCATTGCAGTTTCATACATTAGTTTTCCCCTCTGTAAATCAAGTAATTACAGTTCTAACCCAATTCCTTTTGAATAAATCATTTTCCAATTTTTATTCTTTGATGTGATTGATTCTTCTCTGCATATTCCTCAAAAAGTCTCAATCTAACCAAAACACTTCCCGAAGGACCCCGAATGCATGTCATCTGATATATACTTTTCTTAATATTTATCTTTGTCACATTTTCTTGGCATTTATCACTGGTCTCATTTATTTATTTTTGATAATTATAAAATTGCTACTAATCAATTTTTATTTTTTAAAATTATGTAATTGCTACTGTTTTTTAATTTTTTATTCATTTTTATTGAGATATAATTAACATACAACATTAGTTTCAGTTGTACAGCATTCAATACTTGTATACGTTGTAAAATGATCACCATAATATAGCTAACCTCCATCACTATATATACAGACTTTTTTCTTGTGATGAGAACTTTATGATTTATTCTCCTAGCAACTTTCAAATATGCACTATAGTATTAGTAACTGTACTTGCCATGATATACCTTACATCACAATGACTTGTTTGTTTTATAACTATACGTCTGTCCTTCACCCATTTGAGCCACCTCCAGCCCCTACTTCTGACAGCCTCCAGTCTGTTATTTATATCTATGAAGGTGGGTTTTTTTTTCTTTTTTAAATTCTGAGATTCTGTGCATAAGTGAGATCATACAGTATTTGTCTTTTTCTCTGACTTATTTCACTTGGCATAATGCCTTTAAGGTCCATTCGTGTTGTCACAAATGGCAAAATTTCGTTGTTATGATGGCTAAGTAATTTTCCATTGAATGTAAATACAGTCAACCCTCATTTCTGCAGGCTTTTCATCCTTGGATTGGGTAAAACACAGATTGACAATATTTGGGGGGAAATTCCAGAGAGTTCCTAAAAGCAAAACTCAAGTTTTCTGCATGCTGGTAACTATTTACATAGCATTTACATTATGTTATATATTATAAATAATCTAGAGTTTATTTAAAGTATAAGGAAGATGTGCATAGTTTATATGCAAATACTATTCCATTTATATAAGGAACTTGAACATCTAAGGATTCATGGGAAATAGATGGGGAAACAGTGGAAACAGTGTCAGACTTTATTTTTCTGGGCTTCAAAATCACTGCAGATGGTGACTGCAGCCATGAAATTAAAAGACACTTACTCCTTGGAAGGAAATTTATGACCAACCTAGAGAGCATATTCAAAAGCAGAGACATTACTCTGCCAAAAAAGGTTCGTCTAGTCAAGGCTACAGTTTTTCCTGTGGTCATGTATGGATGTGAGAGTTGGACTGTGAAGAAGGCTGAGCGCCGAAGAGTTGATGCTTTAGAACTGTGGTGTTGGAGAAGACTCTTGAGAGTCCCTTGCACTTCAAGGAGATCCAACCAGTCCATTCTGAAGGAGATCAGCCCTGGGATTTCTTTGAAAGGAATGATGCTAAAGCTGAAACTCCAGTACTTTGGCCACCTCATGCAAAGAGTTGACTCATTGGAAAAGACTGTGATGCTGGGAGGGATTGGGGGCAAGAGGAGAAGGGGATGACAGAGGATGAGATGGCTGGATGGCATCACTGACTCGATGGATGTGAGTCTGGGTGAACTCCGGGAGTTCGTGATAGACAGGGAGGCCTGGCGTGCTGTGATTCATGGGGTTGCAAAGAGTCGGATACGACTGAGTGACTGATCTGATCTGAAGGATTTTGGTATTGGGCAGGTGATCTTGGAAACAATCCCTCATGGTTACTGAGGGCTGACTGTTGAGCATTTTCTTTATCCATTCTCCTCTCTATGGACACTTAGGCTGTTTCCTTATCTTGGCTATTGTAGACAATGCTTCAGTGAACATGGGTGTGCATGCATCTTTTTGAATTAGTGTTTTCATTTTCATCAGTGAGTAGCAAGAAGTGGAATTACTGGATCATATGGTAATTCTATTTTTTAATTTTTTGAGGAATCTCTATATTGTTTTCCATAGTGGTTGCACCAATTTACATGCCCCCCAGCAGAACGCAAGGGTTCTTTTTACTCCACATCCTCATGTTGCCTTTTGATTACAGCCATCCTTACAGATGTGAGGATGTGAAGTGATATCTCACTGTCAATTAGATATGCATTTTCCTGATAATTAATAATATTGAGCATCTTTTCCTGTACCTGTTGGCCATCTGTATGTCTTCTTTGGAAAAAGGTCTATTTAGTCCTTCTGCTCATTTCATAATTGAATTGTTTGGTGTTTTTTTTTTTTTTTTTTTTTTGATGCTCAGTTGTATGAGTTCCTTATATATTTTTGATATTATGTATTATTGGTGGGAGACATATTATGGCTGTGGGCATTCATTTCTGCAAAAATCCGCCAGGCATTGTGTGTTAATACCATCAAATATATGATCTGCAAATATATTTTCACATTTGGTGGGTTGCCTTATCATTTTATGGATGGTTTCCTTTTTCTTACTGGAAGCTTTCTAGTTTGATGTAGTCTCACTTGGCTATTTTTGCTTTTGTTGCCTTTGCTTTTGGTGTCCAATTTTAAAAAATCATCACCAAACCCAATATCAAGGAATTTACTGATTGTATTTTATTCTAAGAATTTTATGGTTTCATGTTTTTCATTCAACTTTTTTATTAATTTTGAGTTAATTTTGTATGTGGTATAATATGGTAGTCCAATATCATTCTTCTGCATGTGACTGTTCAGTTTTCCCAAAACCATTTCTTGAAGAAACTGTCCTTTTCCCATTGTATTTTCTTGGTTCCTTCATTGTCAATTAATTGACCAGATGTGCATAGGTTTATTTCTAGACTCTCTATTTTGTTTGATAGTGTTTTTATTACTACAGATTTGTAATACAGCTTTAAATCAGGGAGTGTGATGCTTCAATTTTGTTCTTTTTTCTCAAGATTGCTTGGGCTATTGGGGTCTTTTGTGGTTCCACGCAAAATTTAGAATAACTGTTTCTAGTTCTGTGAAAAAATATCATTGGCATTTTAATACAGATTGCATGGAATCTGAAGGTCACTTTGAGTAGTATGGACATTTTAACAAAGTCAATACTTCCAATCCATGAGTGCAGAATATCTTTACCTTTATTTGTGTCTTCTTAAATTTCTTTCATCATTGTCTTATAGTTTTCAGTGTAAAGGTCTTTCACCTCCTCTATTAAATTTATTCCTAGGTATTTTATTCCTTTTGATGCAGTTATAAATGGGATTGTTTTCTTATTTTTTTCTTTCTGATAGTTCATTATTCAGTTCAGTTCAGTTCAATTCAGTTGCTCAGTTGTGTCCAATTCTTTGTGACCCCATGGACTGCAGCACGCCAGGCTTCCCTGCCCAACACCAACTCCCAGGGCTTACACAAACTCATGTCTATCAAGTCAGTGATGCCATCCAACCATCTCATACTCTGTTGTCCCCTTCTCCTCCCGCCTTCAATTTTTCCCAGGTTCGGGGCCTTTCCTAAGGAGTCAGTTCTTCACATGAGATGGCCAAAGAATTGGAGTTTCAGCTTCAGCATCAGTCCTTCCAATGAATATTCAGGACTGATTTCCTTTAGGATTGACTGGTTTATATCCTTGCAGTCCAGGGAACTCTGAAGAGTCTCCTCCAATACCACAGTTCAAAAGCATCAATACTTTGGCACTCAGCTTTCTGTATAGTCCAACTTTCACATCTGACATCAAAGGTCCATCTAGTCAAAGCTATGGTTTTTCCAGTGGTCATGTATGGATGTGAGAGTTGGACTATAAAGAAAGCTGAGCTCCAAAGAATTGATGCTTTTGAACTGTGGTGCGGAGAAGACCCTTGAGAGTCTTTGGAATGTAAGGAGATCCTACCAGTCATTTATAAAGGAAATCAGTCCTGAATATTCACTAGAAGGACTGATGCAGAAGCTGAAACTCCAGTACTTTGGCCACCTGATGTGAAGAACTGACTCATTTGAAAAGACCCTGATGCTGGGAAAGATTAAAGGAGGGAAGAGAAGGGGATGACAGAGGATGAGATGGTGGGATGGCATCACCGACTCAATGGACATGAGTTTGAGTAAACTCCGGAAGTTGGTGATGGACATGGAGGCCTGGCGTGCTGCAGTTCATGGGGTTGCAAAGTGTTGGACACAACTGAGCGAAAGAACTGAACTGAACTGGAAAAACCATGGTTTTCACTAGACGGACCTTTGTTGGCAAAGTAATGTCTCTGCTTTTTAATATCCTGTCTAGGTTGATCATAGCTTTTCTTCCTAGGAGCAAGTGTCTTATAATTTTATGGCTGCAGTCATCATCTGCAGTGATTTTGGAGCACAACAAAATAAAGTCTCTCACTGTTGCCACTCTTTACCCATCTATTTTTCATGAAGTGATGAAACTGGATGCCATGATCTTAGTTTTCTGAATGTTGAGTTTTAAGCCAACTTTTTCATTCTCCTCTTTCACTTTCATCAAGAGGCTCTTTAGTTCTTGTTTGCTTTCTGCCATAAGAGTGGTGTCATCTCCATATCTGAGGTTAGTAATATTTCTCCTGGCAATCTTAATTCCAGCTTGTGCTTCATCCAGCCCAGCATTTCTCATGGTGTACTCTGCATGTAAGTTAAATAAGCAGGGTGACAATATACAGCCTTGACATACTCCTTTCCCGATTTGAAACCAGTCTGTTGTTGCATGTCCATTTGCTTCCTGACCTGCATACAGATTTCTCAAGAGGCAGGTCAGGTGGTCTGGTGTTCCCATCTCTTTAAGAATTTTCCACAGTTGGTTGTGATCCACACAGTCAAAGGCTTTGGCATAGTCAATAAAGCAGAAATAGATGTTTTTCTGGAACTCTCTTGCTTTTTTGATGATCCAGCGGATGTTGGCAATTTTACCTCTGGTTCCTCTGCCTTTTCTAAATCCAGCTTGAATATCTGGAAGCTCATGGTTCACGTATTATTGAAGCCTGGCTTGGAGAATTTTGAGCATTACTTTGCTAGCGTGTGAGATGAGTACAATTGTGAGGTAGTTTGAGCATTCTTTGGCATTGCCTTTCTTTGGGATTGGAATGAAAACTGACCTTTTCCAGTCCTGTGGCCACTGCTGAGTTTTCCAAATTTGCTGGCATACTGAGTGCATCATCTTTTATGATTTGGAATAGCTCAACTGGAATTCCATCACTTCCACTAGTTTTGTTCGTGTGATGCTTTCTAAGGCCCACTTGACTTTGCATTCCAGGATGTCTGGCTCTAGGTGAGTGATCACACCATTTTGGTTATCTGAGTCATCAAGATCTTTTTGTATAGTTCTCCTGTGTATTGTTGCCACTTCTTCTTAATATCTTCTGCTTCTGTTAGATCCATACCATTTCTGTCCTTTATTGTGCCCATCTTTGCATGAAATGTTTCCTTGGTATCTCTAATTTTCTTGAAGAAAACTCTAGTCTTTCCCATTCTATGGTTTTCCTCAATTTCTTTGCACTGATCACTGAGGAAGGCTTTCTTATCTCTCCTTGCTAGTCTTTGGAACTCTGCATTCAAATGGGTATATCTTTGCTTTTCTCCTTTGCCTTTAGCTTCTCTTCTTTTCTCAGCTATTTGTAAGGCCTCCTCAGATAACCATTTTGCCTTTTTCTTGAGGATGGTCTTAATCACTGCCTTTTGTACAATGTCACAAACCTCCACCCATAGTTCTTCAGGCACTCTATCAGATCTAATCCCTTGAATCTATTTCTCACTTCCACTGTATAACCATCAGGGATTTGATTTAGATCATAGCTGAATGACCTGGTTGTTTTCCCTACTTTCTTCAATTTAAGTCTAAATTTTGCCATGAGGAGTTCATGATCTGAGCCACAGTCAGCTCCTGGTCTTGTTTTTGCTGACTCTATAGAGCTTCTACATCTTTGGCTGCAACGAATATAATCAATCTGATTTCGGTATTGACCATCTGGCGATATCCATGTGTAGAGTCTTCTCTTGTATTGTTGGAAGAGGGTGTTTGCTATGACCAGTGCGTTCTCTTGGTGCAACTCTGTTAGCCTTTGCCCTGCTTTATTTTGTACAAATTTGCCAGTTACTCCTGATTTCCTTCAAGGTATCTCTTTAAGGTATTTCTTGACTTCCTACTTTTGCATTCCAGTCCCCTATAATGAAAAGGACATCTTCTTTGGGTGTTAGTTCTAGAAGGTCTTGTAGGTCTTCATAGAACTGTTCAACTTCAGCTTCTTCAGTATTACTTATCAGGGCATACACTTGGATTACTTGGATATTGAATGGTTTGCCTTGGAAATGAACAAAGACCATTTTGTCATTTTTGAGTTGCATCCAAGTACTACATTTCAGACCCTTTTGTTAACTATGATGGCTACTCCATTTCTTTTAAGGTATTCTTGCCCACTGTAGTAGATATAATGGTCATCTGAGTTAAATTCACCCATTGCAGTCCATTTTAGTTCACTGATTCCTAAAATGTTGCTGTTCACTCTTGCCATCTCCTGTTAGACCACTTCTAATTCACCTTGATTCATGGACCTAACATTCCAGATTCCTGTGCAATATTGCTCTTTATGGCATTGGACTTTACTTCTACCACCAGTCATATCCACAACTAACAGATTTCTGTATATTGGTTTTATATCCTGAAAACTTACTGGATTCATTTACTAGTTCTAAGAGATTTTTGGTGGACTCTTTTCTATTTATAATATCATGTCATCTGAAATAGTGACAGTTTTACTTCTTATTTTCCATTGTGGATATCTTTTTTTCTTGTCTAATTTCCCTGGGTAAGACTTCCAGTCCTATGTTGAATAAACATGGTGAGAGTGGACATCTTTTTCTTGCTCCTGATTTTGAAAAAAGCTTTCAGCTTTTCACTAATGAGTATGTTAGCTGTGGTATTGTTCTCTATGGCTTTTATTATGTTGAGGTGCATTCCCTCTATACCCACATTATTGAGAGTTTTTATCATAAATGGATGTTCACTTTTGTCACATGCTTTTTATGCACCTGTTGAAATGATCATGTGCTTTTTATCCTTCATTTTATAAATATGTTGTATCACATGAATTGTTTTGTGGATGTTGAATGTTTGTATCCCTGGAATAAATCCCATTTGATCATGATGTCTGATTCTGTCAGTATATTATTAAATTTGGTTTGTTAATACTTTGTTGAGAAATTTTGCAACTATCTGCATCAGGGATACTGGGCCATAATTTTTCTTTCTTGTGGTATCATTTTCTGGCTTTGCTATCAGAGTAATGCTGACCTCATAGACTGAGTTTCAAAGTGTTTCTTTCTCTTCTCATTTTTAGAAGACCTTGAGAAGCATTGGTATTGATTCTTTTTTGAATATTTGGTAGAATTCACCAGTGAAATTATCTGGTCCTAGCCATTTGTTTATTAGGAGGTTTTTGATTACTGATTAACTCTCTCTACTGGTAATTAGGCTGCTTAGATTTTCTACTTCTTTGTAATTCAGTCTTAGAAGATTGTATATTTCTAGGACTATATCTGTTTCTTTTACGTTGTACCTTGAGATGATATTTCAGTCTAAAAGTGTCATGGAAACCAGAGGGAAGATTGCCTGAGGATTCTTAAACACTAGCTTCAAATAGGCAACAGCTAACAACAACATTCTCTGGCCTTTTTTTTTTAAAGTATAGTTTATTTACAGTGTTGTGTTAATTACTGCTGTACAGTAAAGTGACTAAGTTATACGTATATATACACATTCTTTTTCATGTTCTTTTCCATGATGAGAAGGCAATGGCAACCCACTCCAGTACTCTTGCCTGGAAAATCCATGGACAGAGGAGCCTGGTAGGCTGCCGTCCATGGGGTCGCCAAGAGTCGGACATGACTGAGCGACTTCACTTTCACTTTTCTCTTTCATGCATTGAAGAAGGAAATGGCAACCCATTCCAGTGTTCTTGCCTGGAGAATCCCAGGAACGGCGGAGCCTGATGGGCTGCCGTCTATGGGGTCGCACAGAGTCGGACATGACTGAAGCGACTTAGCACTTAGCACATTGAATATAGTTCCCCATACTATACAGTAGGGCCTTATTGTTTACCCATTTTCTGTGTATAAGTTTGCATCTGCTAATCCCAAACTTCCAATCCATCCATCTGCCACCCCTCCCCTCTGGCAACCTCCATTCTATTCTCTATGCCCCTGACTCTGTTTCTGTTTCATAGATCAGTTCATTTGTTCTCTGGCATTTGTTAGCTGTGATGGCTCCTCCCCTTACCCCAGTACTCCACTGGCTCCTTTGAATGGGGCCAGGAGGAGGCAACAGGTCTCAAATGGCAGTGTCTATCAAAGCCTGGTTTACTAGAGATGCCTGCTTCTCCCCAGGCAGGTAGGATAGGTTCCTAGGGGCCTCTTAGAAGCTCCAAGTCTCCCAACTTGTTATCCCAGATGATGATTGGCAGGTATAGACAGAGTGCACCCATTCCACACTTGAGTCTTGACTGCAGAGGAAGGGGCTGATTAAGAATGTTTATAACTCAGCAAAATGAAGAAGAAAAGTCAAACTATCAACCATGAACTCTCAGGACTTTTATGACACAAAGCAGCAGAAAATGAAGACTTGAAAACACAATGGCTGTTTATGGTGAAAACAATCTGGGAACTTCACGAACAATGAAAAATCACACGATCAAGTAAGTGTTGTTCTTCAGAGTAGTCTCTTGGCAGACTTGATACTTATTCTAAAAATGGTTCTTTGCTCAAAATGTTTGGCCAACTCCAGCTTCAAAATTACTCTCAAGCTTGTGACACATTCTTTTGATATCTCATAAAGATGCCAAGTCTCTGTCTTTTGAAGATAAATTGAAATTTTGTAAAACAGTTGAAGGTCATTAAGAGTCTCTTATGTTAGGTAAGTTGAATTATACCATCCCACCACTTCCCCCGAACCTCTGCAAAGTAATTGTGAAGTGATGAAGGTAAATTTCAGTTCTGTCCAACTCGTTGTAATCCACATGGACTATAGCCCACCAGACTCCTCTGTCCATGGAATTCTCCAGGCAAGAATACTGGAGTGGGTTGTCATTCCCTTCTCCAGGCAATCTTCCTGACCCAGGGATCAAACCTGGGTCTCCCACATTTCAGGGAGATTCTTTACTGTCTGAGTCACCAGGGAAGTCCAAATTTCTTATACAGTTTGTAAAATGACCCTAAGAACTATCTTAAAAGGAGAATAGAAGGATTACTGAAAGGTCTTGGAGCAACCAAAGCATCTTTGGAATAAGTGTACAGCCTTTCAGAGTGGTTACATATAAATGGGTAATACTACTAGGGTACATAAGTCTGGGGAAGATTCCTTAAAAAATGTGCTTCTATCAGAGCCACAGTCAAATCTAGACACAATCAAAAACACGTAATATTTTGCCATATTGCCACTTATGAAAACTTGAATAAGAAAAACAAACTCCTTTAGCTTCTAGAACCTTCCAGGCCACCCTCCTCTCTTTACCTCCTTCCATATCCACAGGAGACAGCAAGAGACTGAGAATGAGCATGAGATCACATGAGCATGAGTGCACAAAACACAGTGAATTGTGCCTGCAGCATGCGCCACTTTCCTTTTCCTCCACGTGAAACTGCTTCTTCACTTGACAATTCACTATAGAAAGGCTGAGAAGTGTGTCACTTGTCTCCAAGCTCTTTAGCCCAAACATGCAAATTCTAGCAGTATTCATTTAAACCATAGGTCATTATCAACACAAAATATAACTTGTATAACACAGACACACATACACACAGGGAATTTTATTCAATATCTTGTAATAACCTATAATGGAGAAGAATCTGAAAAAAAAAAAAAAAAAACTTGCTTTCTTTACCTCTAAGTTCAACTCAGCCCAACACAGACACAGGAGGTACTCATCAAATGGTTGTCAGATACATGGAAGAATGAATAAATATCTACACACAAAGTTTATAGAATAGATACTGAATACTTTTTATGTGCCAGGCATTTTGTTAGTGCAAAGAATTCAACAGTCACCAGACAGTCAGGGTTCCTGCCTTTGAGGAGCTTCCAGTTGGGTTTATGAGTTTATGAGCCCTAGCTTCATTCCTTGCCCCTGCCTGGAGAAACCCACCTGAGTCTCTTTCTTGGCGTTTGGGACCTGCAGCCAGCCTTGCACTGTATAGAGGACACAGCAGGGTCTGGGCCATATCCTCAGCCTTCCCTGGAAAGAGGACTGTGGACATGTGGGTGGCAGTGGTGGGAGAGAAGCGTATGTTTCTGTCTTTTGCTTCGGGATCCAGTGGTTCCTACTGCCTCTGACAGGTGCTGCAGGGCTACACTGCAGTTACTCACGTTTCCGGGTGCTTCCTTGGTCTTGATCTAGTGCAGCAGATGCCACAACCTTCCAGAACCTTCCACCCTTCCTCACTGAGCACACATCACACGGCATTGTGTTAGGCAGACCCCAGCATGCTTACCCTTTGTTACCTCCCCTTGGCGAAGGGAAGTGATAACTGCCTGCTTTTGAGCACATGCTGTGTCTCAGACAGTTACTTTTCTAAACTCTCAACCCAGTTGTGAGATACATGTCACAGATAAAGGAATGGAAGCACTCAGAGGTTGCACATACTTGCTCAGGACCACATAGGATTTGAACTCAGGTCTTGCTAGGTCCATGTGCCTAGCATGGATGGCTCAGATGGTAAAACTGCCTGCCTACAATGCAGGAGACCGGGGTTCGATCCCTGGATCAGGAAGATCCCCTGGAGAAGGAAATGGCAACCCACTCCAGTACTCTTGCCTGGAAAATCCCATGGACAGAGGAGCCTGGTGGGCTACAGTCCATGGGGTTGCAAAGAACAGGACACGACTGAACAACTTCACTTCACTTGCTAGATCCATAGTAGGTGCTTATCCCACTACATCAGATGTTACAGAGCAAAATGAAGGGCTCCAGTTGGAAATACTCGGGCGCATTTGCTGAAATGAACAATCATAGGTTCTTTGCAGTTTTATTGAAGGCTGTGGTGTTGCTCTATGGAACTGCAGTCTTTCCTCTTACAACCTAAAGAAAAAATTAGTATCTGCCCATGGAAGAGAATGTTCAGGAAGGAGCCCAGGAGGGTTTACCAGGGTGCTATTAAATCTCCAGTGAGCTATGGCGAATGCTTCACTCATGAACAGCTTTATAATCTAGCTAGGGGCTTCATGCTGTCTGCCAGGCAGATGGGATTCCAGAGATCCGGGTAAATTGGGACTTATTCCCAGAGGACATCATAAGCAGACTGTTGGGGTGCTGTTGAGACCCCACTGTGTGATGGCAAGTTTCCATAATGGCAGCTGACACATGGGGGCACCAGCTCTGTGCCAGCCTGTGGGCTGGGCTAAGTTCTTAGCCACGAAACCAGCCATGCCCAGGGGTTGATGAAGTGGCAGTCAAGCGAGTAAAGGTTGCGCAGTGTGAGAAGTGCTAAAGCAGGGGTAACTCCTTTTGGCACCTCTGCCCGGTGTAAATAACAGCTCCTCACTGCCCTCCGGAGTTCACAGCTACTGTGACCCGCGTGAGACAAGGGCACAGATAGCTGATGGCACATGGTGTTCTTCCACTCACTGAGCACCTGTGGGCCGGTGGAGACAAGGCAAGTTAGACACAGCCCTTGATCGCAAGTTGCCTGTCTTTTCATCATCATTCCACACATTTTACAAAAGCAGGAAAATGCTTCCAGAAGGTTTGTTAATTTGCCTGGGGTCATGGAGCTGGCGTGTGACAGGTGAGGGGTTGGAACACTGGACTATTTGACTACAAAGCCTAGATCTATCTTTCTATGACACAATAGACACATAAGGATTCTGAAATGGGCCCTCTAAGTGAATTTTGCATTATCTACTTCCATCTGTAAGCATTCTCGGGAGTTTGAAGAGAGGCACTAA
Source organism: Bubalus bubalis (assembly GCF_019923935.1). NCBI lineage: Eukaryota > Metazoa > Chordata > Mammalia > Artiodactyla > Bovidae > Bubalus > Bubalus bubalis. Next base: position 62,941,569 of record NC_059165.1, on the reverse strand, counting down.
CAGAAGGCCAGAGGCTTGTTCATGAGCCCAATCAAATCTAAGTTAGCTCAGAGGCCTGGAGAGAGCCAAGCTGTTGCAGAAACTCTTCCTGGGAGCCAGTTTATATCACAGGGGTGGGGTTGGTGGTGGGGTGGGACCATAGACCTCGCCCAAGCAGCCCACCACAATTAGATATGGGCTGTGGAGGACACATAGATGCACTCCAATCCCTTTAGGGAAGGACTTGCCATCCAGCTGGCGGAACACAGATAGCTAGCAGATGCCCCGTACTGTCAGCCGCCGGGGCAGGGGGCCATTCACACCCGGGCCACACCCTTTGAGGCAGCCCATCTTGAGTGGTACCAGGCCAGGCTATTTCTGCCCAACATGGAATGAGCAATCCTGGCTCCCAGGCTCCCCACCCAGGTGGTCAAAGCTTTGTGGGGCCTCCATCATAATTCGACTTCTCCCTGTGCCCAAGGCTGCTTCCTCCCTTTGCTTTCATGGATTCATCCCTCACAGATATCTTGTACTCTACCGTCTGTCTGAGCATCTGCTCAGGGAGACTCCAGTCTGCAACTGCACTGAAGCCTTTAGGGTTATACTTGTGTGAGGGGCGGGTGGGAGACAGTGACACAGGGAAGAACAGTCTTTGCCCATAAGATGCTCACCCGTCAGGCACAAGGGAAGTGTGTGTAGCTCAGCTCAAACCCCATCTGCTGGCGAGCTCAGAGTAGAGTCCTCCTGCCTCTGCCTAAGAAGCAGCACAGCAAGGCCATCCTCAGCACCCAGTCAGCGTAGGGCTGAGGCCACACAAGGAGTCCTCTGGCCCCAGATACCAGCTTCTTCCTGGCTGATCCACCAATTACTTCTCACAGCCTTCGCTTCATATCCACTGATGCCTGTCTGAGCCAGCACCTTTTCTGGACTATTCTGCCAGCTCTGCCTCTAGCCCCTGCTTCTGGCCATTGTCCAGTGGCTTCTCACTGCTCTTATTTATTTCGCTGTCCTGAGCCTTAGTTGTGGCACGTGGGATCTTTAGTTGTGGTGTGTGAACTCTTCTTACAGCATTTGGGATCTAGTTCCCTGACCAGGGATCTAATCTAGGCTCCCTGCATTGGGAGTGTGGAGTCTTAGCCGGGGACCACCAGGGAAGTCCTGGCTTCTTACTGCTTTTAGAATCAAATATGTACCACTTAGATGGTCTGTGATAGTCTCCGTGGTTGGGCCCTGCCGCTGTTTCTGCTGCTGCTGCTGCTAAGTCGCTTCAGTCGTGTCCGACTCTGTGCGACCCCATAGACGGCAACCCACCAGGCTCCCCCATCCCTGGGATTCTCCAGGCAAGAACACTGGAGTGGGTTGCCATTTCCTTCTCCAATGCATGAAAGTGAAAAGTGAAAGTGAAGTTGCTCAGTCATATCCAACTCTTTGCGACCCCATGGACTGCAGCCCACCAGGCTCCTCCATCCATGGGATTCTCCAGGCAAGAGTACTGGAGTGGGGTGCCATTTCTGACCTCAACTCATATATTTTTGAGGCTCAGCCACATGCCAAGCACTGTGCGAGATGCTGAGGATACAGCAGCGAACAAAGCAAAGTTCCATCATTGTGGGGAGAGACAGGCAACAGACAAGCAAACAACGGATGCGGCAGGTAGTGCCGAGTGTCATGGAAGAGAAGATAGGAAGTGTCTGGGGTGAGAAAGGGTGGCAGCAACCAGGGGGAGGAGACAGAGTGTTCATAATGTACTGACATTTTAGTAGATTTGTAACAGATTTCTCAGGTGGCTCAGTAGTAAAGAAACTCCTTGCCAATGCAGGAGATGCGGGTTCAATCCCTGGGTTAGGACGATCCTCTGGAGGAGGAAATGGCAACCAGCTGCAGTAACCTTGCCTGGAAAATCCAGTGGACAGAGGAGCCTGGTGGACTACAGTCCACGGGGTCACAGAGAGACAGACATGACTGAGCAACCCACACCCCCAGTATACAAAGGGTTTTAAGGGAGGGAGCCATATGGATATCCAGTGTGTGTAGGGGGGTTGGGTGGGGTGTGGTGGGGGGGATGGAGTGGTTGCAGGGCATGTGCCAGCAGAGGAAGGAGCAGGTGCAAAGGCCCTGAGGTGGGCACCTGCTCGGTATATCTCAGGGAAGCAAGGTTGCTGCTGAAGTGGAGCGAGGAGGAATGGTGGCAGAAGAGTTCAGGAACACGTAGGGTCTCAGGAGTCACCACGAGAGCTTAAAATTAGACTGAATGATGTGGGAGCTTCAAGAGGGCTTGAGCAGAGCAGTCCCTTTTCTGACTTACATTTTAAAAGAGGCCTCTGGCTGAAGGGGGTGGGAAGTGTGAGGGGCAGTGGGACACCACATAGACATGTTCCAGGTTGGGGTGGACTAGGAGAGCGGGAGTGGAGGCGGGCAGGGTCTAAACACGCAGTGGAGTTGACTGCACTTAGCAGTAGCTGGCTGTCGGGTGTGAGAGAAGGTCAAGGAAAGCTTGGGACTCGTACAGTGGAAGGATAGCTTTTTTTTAAATGAGATGGGGAAGACAACGGGAGAGGCAGGTTTTGTGTGGAAATCAGGAGTTCCCCTCCAGCATGACAAACTCAACATTTTGTCGCTTACCACTCCCCATGAATTCACTGCACTCTCACACTGGCCGTCTGTCGGTTTCTAGAAAATCAAGCTTGTTTTACCTCAAGGCCTTTGCACTTGCCCACTTCCTTGTCCAGCTGCTCCCTGACTGTACGGTGTGTGGGGAGAAGCTGTCTGCTAGAAAGGGCTCTAACCTTTAGGCACCTTCTTTCAGACCTCGACACGGTTGTCACTTCTTGCCCATGTGTTGAAAGTAGCTTCCATCCCCTCCCAATCACATAAGTGGGTTTTTTTTTGGGGGGGGGGTGGGGAGAAAAGAGTTTTTCTCTGTGCATAACCTTTCTGTTCCTTTGTTTATCCGCTAGTCTGTTAATTCCAGGAGGGTCGGAACCATAGTTCTCTTGCTCCCTAGCCCTTAGCTCAGTGCCTGGCCTCGTGGTTGCTCAATAAACATGTGTTAAATCAATTGAACAGCGAACAAGAAACATCACCCTGTCTTCCAGGGGCTCACAGCCCAAGAGAGGAGGAGATATCACTGAACATTAGTCCCAGGTAAGAAAGAATCAGTGTCGACGGGGCTAAAGAACAGAAGTGGCAAAGGAGCAGATAAGGGGTCTGGCTGGAGCGCCTGGGCAAGGCTGCCTTGAGAAGAGAACTGGAGCAGGTAGAGAGCTGGGAGGTGCAGGCAAGAGGCGTGGTGTGGATGTTCAGACCCAGGGCAGGGGGGCCAGGCCCAGGGGGAGGGAGGCAGCGGCCGCCAGGGTAGGCCAGCAGGCCTTTTCTCCTTTGCCCCCAGCAGGAAGGATGAGCAGTGCTCTGCTAGGGCCAGGGCAGGGAGCACCAAGAATGGAACGGCATCACCTGCCACAGAGCTACTCCAAAAGTTCCTTCTCCGGGTGGCAGAGGGACATGCTGGGACCATAAATCAGAATTAATTGCAGCTGTCATGTAGTCGGTAGTTCCCCAGCATGCCCTGGTAGACACCAGAGGAAAGAAACCCCAATGAATTCAGCCATCAGTTGCCTACCCATTGTATATTCTAGCCCTACGCGTGCCTGCTTGACCCCTGCAACTGCAATCAAACTCTGTTGACACTTTCTGTCCTCATAAACCCTTGCCTTGAACACAGTTGGAGAATAGCCCTGCTGCCAAGGTCAAGGCCTCAAGGAATCAGAGGAGCTAAAAAATACTGAAACACTCTGTGCTTTAATCCCCACCCACTCCTGAGGCCTTCCTGTCCCCTCCTTTCCAGTCCCCAGCCCAGAAGGGCAGCTGTGTGGGTGGGCTAGGGGGAGCAGCTTTTTCACATCACCAGCAGAGGGAGGCCGCTTGTGTGGGCTCAGAGCAGAGAGCAGGGCCAGTGATGGGACAGGACCGCTGTGCAGCGGACACCAGCAGGGACAGAGCCACTCTGGCAGGTTTCCTGGCAACTGTTGGTGCTGGCCATGATCAGCAGCAGCGTTCAGAACTAAGCTTGGTTGAGCCCATGGATTCCTCTATTCTGGGCATTTTTCTTGGTTTCTTGGGGCCTTAGTGGGGTTTCTCCTCCCCATGACTGGGGTCTGTGCCAAGGTTAAGCTGTCTTCCCTGAAGGACAGGCCCCCACTGCATCAACACTGTGTCTGGTACAAAGGGAACATGTCAAATGGAAGAAAAAATGCCCCCCCCTACCATATTTTTGGACATCCCAGTGACCGCCTTAGGCACTTCCAGGGTTATAGGGGGCATGCCTACAAGTGTGAGAAAATTGGAAGGACCTGGCTCTGGGTCATTTCCTCCGCTGGGTTTTTAGCCCTCCTCTGAATCTCGCTGGAAAGCTTCTCCCTGGGTCAGCCTGCTGACTGTGCTGGGAGGGAAACCTGAATACCCACATGGCTGCTTCGCAGTCCAGAAGCCTCAGCACGACAGTCACAGTCTTGTCCTCCACTGCCCCCCAGTGTCTATCTAGGCTCACTGCACCCTGACTGCAGCGCCTTGCCGTAACTCCCTTAAACGTTAGACACTGCATTCCTACTACATGCCTAACCCTTTCCCTAGTGCCGTAAGAGAGGCCGTGCTTGCCCTGAAAAGAATAAAATCTCCCCAGGAGGTGAAGGTATACCCACAAAGGGACATTGAAGCCAAATAAGGCAGCACACCCTCAGAAAAGTGTGAAGCGGTTATTTAAGTGAGAAGTACGCATTTGGTCTTTGTCCTGTTCCTGGCTCTGAGTTCCCAAAATCCTTGGAATTTCTTAACTGATGAGAGTGGTAACCTTTTGTTAGGTGAATGGGGTTGGGGATGGTTTCCTGGAGAACCGATCAGATCCAAGGGTTGAAACTTTTCAGTCTCCTTCCCCCTCCCCGCTCTTCACACCTCTGACTTCCAGGATGAGAAGAGGGGCTGGAGGTTGAATGAATCACCAATGGTCAGTGATTTAATCAATCATGGCTAAGTAATGAAACCTCCTTCCAGGTTGGGGAACACGTGGAGATTCAGGGAGAGAGGTGACTCAGAGAGGGTATGGAAGCTCCTCACCCTTGCCCCATACTTTCCTCTCTGCATGGCTTCCATGAGGCTATTCCTGAGTGTGTGTTTTTATTAACATAATAAACTGCAGATCTAATAAGTGAAATGTTTCTATGAATTCTGTGAACTGCTCTAGCAAATTATTTGAACCCAAGAAGGGGGTCCCTGGAACTTCCCATCTATAGCCTGTCAGTCAGAAGCACAGGCTACAACATGGGCTTGTGACTGACATCTGAATCTGGAGGGGCAGCAGTCCTATAGGATTGAGCTCTTAATATATGCGATTTGATGTTCTCCATGGACAGTGTCAGAGTTGAGTTGAATTGTGGGACAGCCGGCTGGTAGAGGAAAACACCTCTGTCCCCTAACACACATGTTGGAATTGGGTTCCTGAACCCTTTTAGTTGGAACTGGGAGTGGGATTTGTTAGATCATCCTCAGCTCACAGAAGCATGTTTTGAGAAGGATGAGACAAAGGGGAATGAAAACCTTTGGTTCCTGGCCACATGGTCGCCGGTGGCATGGAACAGCAGCTGTGCTGCAGTCAGTTACCGAAGGGAAAAGTTCCCAATGGAATTCAGAGGTGGATTCAGATCCTGGGGCATGGAATCACTGAATGTATAGGGAAATGCAAAATGATAAGCATGCTAAAGATACAGCCATTTGATTATTATTATCTGTAATAGCTAAAATAAAAGTAGAAGGAAGTGTTGGGTTGGGCCTTGATGGTAAACCAAGCTGAGTCTTGGCCACTAGCTTCTATGCTGCATGAAGTGAAGTAAAGTGAAGTCGCTCAGTCGTGTCTGACTCTTTGCGACCCCATGGACTTTAGCCCACCAAGCTCCTCCATCCATGGGATTCTCCAGGCAAGAATACTGGAGTGGCTTGCCATTGCCTTCTCCGGGGGATCTTCCAACCCAGGGATCGAACCCAGGTCTCCTGCATTACAGGCTTTACCACCTGAGCCACCAGGGAAGCCCTATGCTGCCCAGATGGGAAAAAATTATGCAGGGGCAACACAAAGTACCTCCAAGACCTCTGGTTTCCAAGAAAGTAGTCAGTGTAGGGGAGGGCAAAACCAAGAAACTCCTGAAACCAAGAAATGTACTGTGAAGGAACAGTCTCATTTGTGGATCTATAGCATCTTATTCCCGAGGAACCTTTGCTGTAATAGACTGTGACAGTAGCTAATTTAGGAGCCTTATCTTTGGTTTTGAGTGTTGCAGAGTGAAAGAGCGTGTTTGGATTGACATAGAACCCATACACAACAATGATACAGAACTAACTATATAACAAACACAGGTATCTGTACAGGAGCTGGACTCACAGGAGGTTGCTCCCAAATGGAACTCTGTAAGGTCCATTTACCCTGAGAAGGAAGGCTACCCATGTGCCCTGATGAATGCAAGTGGAAACCCCAGAAGAAGCAGCTGATAAGCTTTGCACAAAAGCCATGTGGGACCGGTCTCAAGATGACTAGGATATTCACCTGTTGAATATGCTACCAGGTCGTGGTAGGTGTAGTGGTTAAGGGGGCCCCTTTCACATGGGCACTCCCTATAACTGTATTGTTGCAAAACCAAAAGATAGGTTGGGGGGTTTTGTCTGACATTGGACCTGGCTGAGTCTTCCTAGTACAGGGAACATTTTGAAGCCCAGAGGAGTCTTTCCCCTTCAAATTTCAGGAATCTCAAAAGAGACGCAAGGTGAAACTAACAGCCGAGCAGGAGGCTGGGTAAACTCGACAGGCTCCAAGAGTAATAAGCATAAAGAGAGTCCCTCAGTTCCAGCCTGGCCCACCCCTGGTTTAGGAGGAGGCACTACCCATGGAGGAGCAGAGGTATTCACATGCAAGAAGGCCTGACGTGCCTGATCCGTGCGAGGTGTCTCATCATCTGCTGGCCTAGTTAAGCCCTACAATGGTCCTGTGTGGGAGGCATGGAAAGTTGCCCCCACTCACAGATGGGCAAACCAAGGCTCAGAGAAGTCAAGTAGAAGGTCACACAGCTGATCAGGGGCCAAGCAGGGCTTCAAGCCCCTCTGAGATTCCACAGCTGGCTGCTCTTTGGTAACAACCACAACTAACACAGCATGTGAGTTCACAGTCTGCACAGTGCTCTCATGTATTTGATTTCATTTAATGCTCATGTCAACCTCATGAAGCTGGAGGCGTGGTTTCCATTTTATAGGTAAGAAAATAAAATCCCAAAGAAATACCATATCCATCACTCATTGTGTAATGGGTGGCTGAACTGTGATGTGAAATTTAAGCAGAGGTGTATCTGGTAACCCAGACCCCTCTATGACACCACAAAGTTCTGCTCTGTATCCTTCTTGCCATTAAAATCTGGGGGCTGAGAGTTTTCCTGGAAAAGCTGTTCTGCTGTGTCCCAGCAGAAGCTGGGGTTCACCTAAGCCCTCCCCATCACTAAACATCTGCCCTGTCACAGGCAGTTAAGAGCACACACCCTCCAAGGAGGTCAGGAGCCACATGCAGTCTGCATCCCTGTCCGCAGGTCTGACTGATACCATTGCTGGTTTTGCTCCTGCTCCCCTGAGCATCTCCAGGTCCTGTGATGGGGCACAGTTAGGAACAAAGTCTCTGTGATCAAAGTCCCTATGAACAAAGTTCTGTGATCACTGTGAGGACCCGCAGTATGTCCTGTTGAACATCACCCCGCTTTTCCCCTGAGAACCCTTTCTCCCTGGAGCTGAACATTTATGCACATTCTCTCCATTTACAGGGCTTGTGTGTGGGGAAAGAACTGACAGCAGCAGGTGAGACACACATGCAGAGGTGAGGTGGCAGTGACCTCCACTTCCTGAGTGTGCTCCCAGGATGACCGAGTGACAGAGGCAGGGCAAAGCCAGTGTTTAAGCAGCTCAGGGTCAAAACAAGGGCTTTTGCTTACTGGGATTCTACATGCTAAGTACTGGTGGTGCTCCGCTCCATGTAAACATCTTCTCAACCCAATGAGGGCAGAACTGTCCTATTCCTGTATTATAGATGAGAAAAGGGAGGCTCAATCAGCTCAAGGCTTCATAAACAGGTCAATTTGATTCCTTCCTCTCTGTTCAAAATCACTTTGCTACAGTACCCAAGGGCTTCCCAGGTGGAGCTAGTGGTAAAAGAACCTGCCTGCCAATGCATGAGACATAAGAGATGCAGTTCTGATCCCTGGGTTGAGAAGAATCCCTGGAGGAGGGCATGGCAACCCACTCCAGTATTCTTCCCTGGAGAATCCCACAGACAGAAGAGCCTGGTGGGCTACAGTCCATAGGGTCACAAAGAGTTGGACCTGACTGAAGCAACTTGGCACGCACGCACTCACGCAGAGTACTCAAAACAATGGCTCTCAAAATCATCCAGAAGGCCCTCTCCATAGAATTTCTTATTTAATAGGCCTGGGGTGGGCCGGAGAGTTTGCATTTTTAATGAGTTCCCTGCTGACCTGGGAACTTTAAGAAGCACTGCTCTAGAGGCTGAATGGCTAACGAAGACTCTGCTCAAAACCAACCCACTCTGCTCAAAACCAACCCAAGTGCATGGGAAAGGGGAGTTGTTTCTTGCAATATGTATCATCTGGTGATGCCAGAGGGCTCCTTGAACTGTAGCAGAGGCTGACATTGGACCTGACCCTCACCCTCGAGGCAGCTCTCGTGGAGCAGGCAGGGAGGTGGGCTCTGCACTGTCGAGTCCTAAAGGGGAAGCCCTGTGGGCTAACCCATCAGGCATGGTGGGCTTCAGGGCCTCTGTCTGGCCAGTAAGGGCTGAACTGAGGGAGACCCCACCATCTGTGAGCATGACCAGGGAGAGCCAAACTATACTCCTTGTTTTGTTCAAACCATAGAAGTCTGAGTCCCTGGGAATTTGGTTTCACCATCTCAGAATCCAGAAGCAAGCATACTTGCTCTGCCAACATCTCCGAGAGCATGCAACCTCCTCCCCACCCCTGCTCCGCACGCAGCCTGCCAGGAGACAATGACAGCTGGCAGGAGGAAGAAGAGGGAGGAGGAAGAGGCAGCTGGGTTGGGGGAGGTGTTGAACCTGGGAGCTCGGAAGACTTCACCCCTTTTTATCTTAGGCACTGTCTGCTGAGGTCTGGCTAAGGTCAAGTGGCAGGTGGCAGCAAGAGATTTAAATTCTCAGTAAAAACAAAAACAAAAACAAAAAAAAAAACAGTAACCCTCCTTTCCTGTGGGACTGTTTGTGTTCTGCTTCAGGTCGGGCTGACCCCATGCTCTTCAGGTGGACAGACAGTCCAAATGCAGATCTACTGCACAGGCAAGGAACCTTCCAGCTATCAGACACGTTTCTCATGACATCACCCTTTGGCTCTCCCTTAATGGACCCATGCACAACCAAGGAAGCCAGTAGTTTGTATGGGCTCTGCCTAAGAGCCTGTGTTGAAAATTCATTGCTCTGCAGCCGCTATATGGTATTCTTCTCAGATGCCTGGTATCGCGGGTCAGCACAGGGATGGGGGACATCAGTGAGGCACATGGCAATATCCAACAGGAAGTTCAAAGCAGTTTTCCAAAACGGTCTTAGTATATGAGTTGTGACCGTACAGGGAGCCAGTCATTGTAGCCTGGGAAGTAGAAGTCACAGTTCCGTTTGTTTTGTGCCCATTTAAGATTCGTGAAATTTCAAAATCAAGCTAAGTACAAAGCAGAACAAACAAACAAACAAAAAATGAAAAGCAAAATGAAAGAAGAAAACCACCAGCTTCCCAGAACACATGCAGCATGTGATTGCCCAGATGAAGGGAAACACTTGTGAACGAGGACGAAGACACAGTTTTCTATCTTCAGAAAAACACAAGAAGGGTCAGGCCCTATGAGAAGAGATGTCCCCATTGAGTTTTCCCTTTCTAGGGGCCCAGGGGGAAAGGGCTGGAGTCTAGATTTCTTAGGCTAACAAGAGATCGTGAAAGAGCAAAAGATACTACCAGTTCACTGCCCTGATCGGCCTCTGAGAGTAACATAATAGTTTTCAATCTTAACTGAATATCAGAATTATCTGAGAAGCATTTAAAAATCTTAATGTCAGGGCACACCCCAGACCAATTAAGTTAATGTTAAGAACCTCCCAACAAAGGCTTTAAAAAAACCCTGAGTGATTCCATGGGCTGCAAAGGCTGACAGTCCCTGATGTTGAATGTTCTTGTTGACTTTGAATGTCCTGGATTATTGGCAGATTTTGATAATCTGCTTAATGGTTGTCATCCTTCCCTGGTTGCTCAGTCAATAAAGAATCTACCTGCGATGCAGGAGACCACCTGCAATTAAGGAGGCCTGGATTTGGTCCCTGGGTCTGGAAGATCCCTGGAAGAGGAACTGGCAGCCCACTTCAGTATTCTTGCCTGAGAAATCCCATGGACAGAGGAGCCTGGGGGCTACAGCCCATGGGCTTGCAAAGAGTCGGACACCACTTAGCAACTAAACCACTAAACCCTTCTCATTTTCTGTCTTTGATAGTCTATATCCTTATTTACATGCAGTGATTTTAAAAGAAGCGTGAACTGGAGGCAAGTAATTAACTTATACTTTAAAAGAAAGAATAAATAAAATTGTGAAAGTATTTCCCAGGCCTCCCACATCCTAACTTAAGTCATACATGCATTTGCAAAATAAAACTTGAGTCCTGAAAAACCCAGCAAGCCAAATGTTTCTTCTCCCATTCTCTCATTTTCAATCAGTTCCTTGATCTTATCTCTAAAAAAAAAAAAGAAGAAGAAGAAGAGAAACCTTTTTGCAACAGCTGCCATCTCTTAAAAAAATTTTTTTGGTACATGTGATAATGTGGTAATTCTGATTTTTTTTTTTTTAAGAAAAAATTACACCAGATAGGTCTTAGATAATTTTTCCCACTTCATCACCATTCTCTTGTTCTATTTTTTTTAAGTTTTTTTAGAAGTGCCTCTTCCAATCAAAGGAGGGCCATTTATTTCAAGATCTATAAATAGCTGTGGGTCTTTAAGATTCTTCTAGCACACTGTATTCCTCTGCTCTCTGCGATGTTCATTTTCTTCCCATTTTTTTATACCTCTACAGCCTGAAAAATATTTTCCTGTGGGGAAAGTTATGACAAATACACTGAAACAAAAGCAACCATGCCATGTGCGCAGAGGGTACTTAATAATTAATGAGCGCATGGAAGAATTGCAAAGGGTCTCTCTAGTCCAGGTATGGATTTCAGTACCAGGAACTGCCTCACATTCCTAAACATATATATCACAATCCTGGAGAAATACCTGGAAAAACTGTGCTATTAGACACTTTGCCAGTGGCTACTATGATAAACCAATAGACAGACTGACTATCCAATCTCTGCTTTTATCTCTGCTCTGAATTTCTAATGAATCTTGGGGAGAACCTGCTTGGATTCAGAACCAAAGGAAAAGAACTGAGATTATTTGGTGACTTAGGGACTTTGTTTATTGCCACTTGAGACAATTATTTAAAAATGTTTTATCTCAGTGCATTCATCTTATTTCTACATTCATGGTTTTGTCTTGTTCCTATCTTTCAAACCATGAATCCTTCAGTAGGATACACTTTATCCATGTTTCTAAGTTGTCAATCACCTCATCTTTTGTGTGTGTGTATTGAAAATTTCACAGAACGTTTTCATCAGTTTGTGAAAGATTGGCAAGTTTTATGATAATTTTCCTTTCTATTCATCCATAAATGTTGTATAACTGTTTATTTTGGTACTCTATACTGTCTTTCAACAAAGTCTTTTATCAGAAATTTTTACACAAAAATCATATTTTAGACATTATGTATTTTTAGACTTTAAATAGCAATTTCTAAAATTATAGTTTTGAATTATTTATTGCTGGACAATAAAAATATAATTTATTATGTATCTGATATATCTTGCAACTTTTCTAACTCTTCCTATTATTTTAATTTCCTGTAGTAGTTATTCTTATGCATTCGAGACATTCTTAGAAGTTCAATGGCTGTATAAAAGAGTATGCTCTTTTTAAAGTTTAATTTGTATACACAACAGTAATATTTGGGGTCAACCACCTAATCTTTAGGAGTAGCTAATGAATGAGCAAAATGTTTTGTTTCAGGATTTAAATTGTGTGTCTAAAAGAAAGCGAACTTGCAGGAATCACACTCAAATCTTTAGCTAACCTAGCTGTCTCTCCTCATAAGTCCATGGTTTGATGGTCCACGGAAAAGGCCCTAGATTTTGGAGAGTCTTGTGTTTTAGTCTCTTCTCTGCTTTTTCTAAAGGTGTATTACTTTTTCAAAGAGGAGTGAAAGTGCATTGCTTAGAAATTTAATTCTCATTTTGGATAGCATGGTGAGGTTGGTTATGTATCTGATTGCATTCATTGTTGACCTGCCCCATGATGAGCATTCTTAAGGACACTAATTAGTTTGGAGAGAACACAGATAAGAACAGATGCAAGATTCATCAGCCACCTCTCAGCCAGACGGTCCCAATATGCTGCTCTGTCACAAACCCTGTGTTTCCATACCAGAATTCCTTAATGGCATATCTCCTCCAGTTTTCTGAGTTCCCAATTCTGAGGAAAATGGATCAAGAAGTCAGGACAAAGGGAAATAAGTATTATAAATCTCCTTTGAGAGTTAAAGTTTAACAAGTGATAGAGACTTTGCTGGTTGGAAGGAATCCACTGACATTGAGTTAAAAGCTGGCGTAGGAGAAGTTGGCACAGGGAGTTAAAAGTTGAGGAGAACATTTCTGGGAGCCTAGTGATTGGCAGTCTTCTCTTTTCCCCTTGTAGCTCTTGCCATGCTTGTAAGTGGGTGACCCTGCACCTGTCTGCTACTAGTGCTGAGTCATTTTTGCAAATAAAATAAATATTAATCAACTTATGGTATGCTTTCTACAAATCCTATGAGTGATGTTCCAAGAAGTAATAAGTTTTGCAAACAAATGAAGTCCTTAAATTGGCAATTTTGACATGTGATTCTGTGTTGTGTCATTAATCTTGTTGGGACATCTGAATGCGACACTATTGGAATACTACCTTATAATGTTTGCTGGTATTTATATGGAATGTGAATATTGCCATAAGCCACAGTTCTTCAGAATGACATTAAACTTAAAATTTCTTATTTTTCTTGTTTATTTTTATAAATCAAACTCAGATTACCATAATAATGATTAAGGAGTATAAAGAGGTTTAGAAATATTATATTTTAAGGAAAACATAATGCAGGAGACCTGGGTTCGATCCCTGGGCTGGGAAGATCCCCTAGAGAAGGAAAAGGCTACCCACTCCAGTATTCTGACCTGGAGAATTCCATGGACTGTATATTCCATGGGGTCCCAAAGAATAGGACATGACTGAGCTACTTTCACTTATGATTTCAGAAATTCCAGAGAATTCCCTGAATTCTAATTTCTTGGTGCCTTCAACTTTATCTTATAAATTTCTCTAAGATTCTGGTGCCCTATCTATGCCCTGACATCCTCTTTGGATTGGACTGATATACCAGCCTTGTGATGGCTTCTCTTCAGTTCAATCTCTATACTGAAGCCAGAGAGACCTCATAGAAACACCAATGTGTTCATTCATCCCCTCACATAGGATGTTATAATGGCTGCCCACATTAAAAAGGTACTTATTAGTGATCTGAGAAATGAAAGTTGAAACCGTAATTAGAGATCAGTACATACCTGTCTTCATGGCACAAAATGATAAGTCCTGGCTCCATAAGGCAGGGACAGTATTTATCTGTGCTCAACATCTTATTTATGAGTCTAGCTCAGTGCCGCTCTGTAGATGGATGAATGGGCAGATAGATGAATGAGAATGAGACATACCAGAGCTTCATGCTGTGTATTACACAGTGTCACCCTGACACTTGGCCAAACAGAAGGTCCTTTGAGTATTGCCCAAAGTGGCTTTTTTTTCTCCGAGGCTGACAGTCAAGGTCCCTTAATTTATCCACAATGCCTTCTCCTGTCAGAGCAGAGAAATGGATTCTTCTGAGCCCAAGTTTTCCCATCTTGACCACAGGGAGGATATACAATAGGCCTAGTATTTCCTAACTTCTGAAAATTTATCAAACTGTATCACATTATGTAAAAATCCATTCAAATATAGCCTAACATTAGCAATGTCCTTCCTCCTGTTTTGCAGAATTATGGTGACAAATGAGATAGTACACGTAAAAGTGCTTCCTAAAGCACAAGGCATTGTGCAGAACTAGTATTCAGCATGATTAAGTCAATGTGCCTCCACTTTGCAGTCATAGCCATGTTCACCTGTGGAAGTCACATACCACAGGGCCTGGGCTCAGCCTTGAGCCAAGTTGGAGAGATCCTCTTTCCATCTGGAAACTCCTTCTTTTCCGATTCTCTCTAACCTGCATTGCATACCTAATAGTCCAGAACCTAATGCCCTTAATCAGCATCCTCATTTTCTCTGGGCAAAAATGGATTGTAGAATGAAACTCACCATGTTTTAAATGTTGGCTTTGGGGCTTAGAATTTCCTTAACCCTTGATCAGTTTCTTAACATTTCTGAACCTCAGTTTCTGCATCTGTAAAATGGGAATAATAATCTTTCTTAACAAGGGTGTTGTTGAGAATTGAATAACGCTAAGGGCTCAAAATAACATTCTTACTCTTTGGTTCGTAATGAGTGTAAGATGTATATTGTTCCACTCCATTTCCCTCTGAGTGATCCCAACTAACTGAAAAGCTTATCTTCACTAATTGGCTTCTCAGGTAGCTCAGGGGTAAAGAATCCGCCTGTCCTGTAGGAGGCACGGGTTCAGTCCCTGGATTGGGAAGATCCCTTGCAGAAGGAAATGGCAACCCACTATAGTATTCTTGCCTGGGAAATCCCATAGACAGAGGAGCCTGGTGGGCTACAGTCCATGGGATCACAAAAGAATTGGGAACAACTTAGAGACTGAACAACAATAACAATCTTCGCTAATAAAAGAGGGCAAAAATGCAGGGTTTGGTAAAACGAAAGGTGGAAATATCAGGTTGGGTAAGATAGTTTTCAATCCCTTAATAAAGTAAAGGGTGAGCGATCTGGTCACGCAGAAGCCCTCCAGTCTCTCTCAGGGTGGCAGAGCCTTTTGGATAACAGAAGGATTGGAATATACAAGAGCTGACCTTGTAACCAAAGACTTTTGTCTGAAAGTATGTTCTAGAAGCAAGATGGTTTTCTAGATCACGAAATCATAGCCAGCTGAAACTTCCCCATCCTGAGTTTGAGTGGACCACTTTAACACATTCTGGGAGCCATGCCAGCAATGACTGAATTCCAGTTGGCAACACCCAAAGCACTTTTTCCCTAAACCTGGATTTTAAGTCTAAGGAATTATTATTTTGGACCTACACTTGCAATAAGATGGCCTTATCATTGGCTTGTTGTTGTTATTCAGTCACTCAGTCGTGTTTGACTCTTTGTGACCACATAAACTGCATCCCTGTCCTTCACCATCTCCCAGAGTTTGCTCAAGCTCATGTCCATTGAGTCAATGATGCCATCCAACCATCTCATCCTCTGTTGCTCCCTTGTCCTCCTTCCCTCAATCTTTCCCAGCATCTCGGTCTT
Organism: Bubalus bubalis; assembly: GCF_019923935.1. NCBI lineage: Eukaryota > Metazoa > Chordata > Mammalia > Artiodactyla > Bovidae > Bubalus > Bubalus bubalis. Next base: position 62,925,919 of record NC_059165.1, on the reverse strand, counting down.
CTAGTGAGTCAGCTCTTCACATCAGGTAGCTAAAGTAATGGAGCTTCAGCTTCAGCATCAGTCCTTCCAATGAATATTCAGGGTTGACTTTCTTTCAGATTGACTGGTTTGATCTCCTTGCTGTCCAAGGGACTCTCAAGAGTCTTTTCCAGCCCCACAGTTTTAAAGTATAATTTCTTTGGCACTCAGTTTTCTTTATGGGCCAACTCTCACATCCATAGATGACTACTGGAAAAACCATAGCTTTGACTGTGTGGACCTTTGTTGACGAAGTGATGTCTCCGATTCTTAATACGCTGTCTAGGTTTGTCATAGCGTTTCTTCCAAGGAGCAAGTGTCTTTTAATTCCATGGCTTTAGTCACCATCGAAGTGGTTTTGGAGCCCAAGAAGACAGTCTGTTACTATTTCCATTGTTTCCCCACCTATTTGCCATGAAGTTATGGGATCAGATCCCATGATCTTAATTTTTTGAATGTTAAGTTTTAAGCCAGTTTTTTGCACACAATCATTGGCTTGTAGTGAGAGTTCATTTAAGACCACCCCTTATTGGACCTCCTCTATTCACTTACACACTGAGGCACCAAGTAGGTTGGGTCTGCACAGAGGACCCTCCCCAGTCTTGTACTCTGCTGATCAGTAGTGTAAACCATTGCTCCTGGCAACTTATACCTCAGGATCAGGGAATATTTCCTTTGGTTTTGAATCAAAATAATTCCTGCTGCATTTCAAATATGTTTTCTGAGGTTTTTGTTTGGTTTTTTAAACAGAGAAGGAGCAGCTTTTCACTGGTGCAGCTCCCAGAACCATCCTTCCTCTGTTTCTGATTTCTTGCTGCCCACGTACACTGAGCTTCCCAGCCTCAGCTCTGTGACCACCAGAGTGCTGGCTATCAGCACAATGTATGTCATGTCATCCCTGAAATAATTTTATTCTGTGTTCTTGCTCTGCTACTTTCACACAAACAAAAGTTTGGTGCACAACATATGAATTTGCCTATTTCCACTCTGACTCAATACCTGAGTTGAACCTGAAGGGACTGTAATCAGACACAGAAGGCTCTTAGATAGAACAACCTCATATCAGGGATTCCCTAGCATAGTACCGACTTCAGATATTAAGTTCTACTTCCAAATCAGGATTTGTAAATTTCTATTGTGAAAACAGTTACTTCAGGAGAGATTAAGAGCAGGAAAATGATTGTGAAATTGACCTGTCAGATATATAAGTGATGAGGAGAGTCCATGTGTAGTAGTCACGGCAAAATTATTCAACATAGGAAGAAAGCATGCATTTTAGCAAGAGTCTTTTTTCACTGTGGGAAGCCACAGTATGTGCATTTTAAAATGAGTGTGGTTTTACTGCCCTCCAGTGTCTCAGAGTGTTAAAAACCTACTGAACCTACTGAAAAATGCCTTCTCACCACTGGCGATAGATTTTATAGTCAGAGAAAACAAAAAATATTAGAACTCAGTGGAAAAACCATTAGAGGTAATCCAGTGAACATCAGCAGCCTTTATATAGGTGGAAAACTGGAGGCAGAGAGGAAGGGCAGGCTCAACCTGCTAAAATCAAAGATAGCATATCAAGGACTAATCATCTCATTCATTCATTCACTTGTGTGAATGTGTTCACTTTCTCATATAATACTGGAAAAAATAAATTACATCTTTGTTCCCTACATTTTATCATTTTCTCTGAGGTCCCAGAGGGCAGAACATTCCTTCTTTCTGACTCCAGAGCCAGAGTACTTAATTTAAACTTTGTCCCTCAACTCCTTTATATCCCTTAGGAGAGAAGAAAGACTGGGTCCATGTCACTCACAATTCTCTTCCAATAACTTTACAGACTTTGGCACATGTAAGGTATTAAATTGGTATTCTATGAAGCAATCAGCCAGTTAGTGAATGGAAAGATAATTTGTTGCAACATTAATTATGGTCTTTTTATTGTTGCTCTCATCGCTATAGGTATGCAGACATTTTGTTGAAAGAGCAAAATTTAGCAGGGATACAATCACAAAACAATTCTCCCCTAATTACTACCACCCTTGTATACTTGTTTGGTGGACTAGTTTTTTTTTTTTTTTTCTCATACATTACTTAAATCTAGGGTGGGTCTTATGACTTTCGTGGTGAGTTTCAAATATAAAAACAACCTCTGGTCACTTAATTTTTTTTTTTTTTTTTTTTGGTTAAAGTCACATAATATAAAACATACTATTTTAACCATATTTAACTGTACAATTCAGTGGCACCAAGTACATTCACATTGTTGTGCAATTCTCACCATCATCCATCTTCCTAATCTTTCACTTTCTGAAGCTGAAACTCTGTCTCCAAATCCCCATTCTCCCTCCCTACTCCTCCACCCCCAGTCCTTGGCATCTATCAGTGTACTTTCTGACTGTATGAACTGACTATTCTAGCTACCTCATATAAGTGGAAGCAAACAGTATCTGTCTATATCTACTGTATATTGGAATGCATTTTTATGGTTAACTTAATATATGTCCTACCCCATAGACAAAGGAGCCAGGTGGGCTACAGTCCATGAGATTGCAAAGAGTCGAACACAACCGAGTGACTAAGCACACACACATAAAAACAGATTGTACCTTTTCCCCTTTGTGCCGTACAGTAAGGTCTCATTAGTTATCTGTTTTATGCATAGTAGTGTACATATGTCAATCCCAGTCTCCCAAATTATCCCTCCCCTTTTTCCTCATTGGTGTCCATACATTTGTTCTCTTTATCTGTGTCTGTTTCTGTTTTGCAAATAGGTTCATCTGTACTATTTTTTCCTAGATTTCACATGTATGTGTTAATATACAGTATTCGTTTTTCTCTTCTGACTTACTTCACTCTGCATGACAGTGACTAAGTTCATACACATCTCTGCAAATGGCAATCTCATTCTTTTTTATGACTGAGTAGCATTCCATTTTATCTATGTACCACGTCTTCTTTATCTATTCATCTGCTGATGCACATTTGGGTTGCTTCCATGCCCTGGCTATTGTAAATAGTGTTGGGGTGAACACTGGAGTACATGTATCTTTTGGAAATATGGTTTTCTCTGGATATTTGCCCAGGAGTGGGATTGCTGGGTCACATGGTAGTTCTACTCTTAGTGTTTTTTTTTTTTTAGGAACTTTTATACTGTTCTCCATAGTGGCTGTATTAATTTACATTTCTACCAATAATGTTAAAGGGTCCCCTTTTCTCTACAGTCTCTCCAGTGGTTATTGTTTGCAGATTTTTTGATGATGGCCATCCTGACCAGTATGAGTCCGTATCTCATGGTAGTTTTGATATACATTTCTCTAATAATTAGTGATGTTGATCATCTTTTCATGTGCCTCTTAGCCATCTGTATGTCTTCTTTGGAGAGATGTTTATTTAGGTCTTTTGCCCATTTTTTGAATCAGGTTTTCTTTTTTTCCCTTCTGAGTGTTATCTTTTCGTTTTGTTCATGGTTTACTTTGCTGTGCAAAAGCTTTTAAGTTTATTTAGTACCATTTGTTTATTTATTTATTTTTTATTCTAAGCAATACCTCAAAACACAAAAGATCTTGCTTTCACTTTAAAACACAGTGATTTAATTTCCCAATCACTTTAAGATGGACTTCTGCACTGTTTTAGTCCTCACCTTAGACATGGGGAGACAATAATGATGAGATGTCACTTATGCTATCCAACTGACAAAGATAAAGCAGATAGTAGTGAATTTCTGCTTCTCAAAATATCAGTCTAACATATTTCAGGCCAAGAAACTCTGGGAGATAGTGAAGGAGAGGGAAGCCTGGCGTGCTGCAGTCCATGGGGTCACAAAGAGTCAGACACGACTGAGTGACTGAACAAAAAGTTTTCCCACATTTAAAAAGTCTAAAAAATTATTTGAACAAAAATCTGCTGATGATATTAGAAGAGAGTTACAAAAACAAGTAAAAACTTGAGAGATTGAAGATTTCTAAGAGATAGGAAGCCCAGAGCAATGAAGCTAACATTTGCAAAGGCTCCTTCCCTGAAACAATTAGAAATTGAAAAGCTGTGACAAAGACTGAAAATGCAGTAGTTGAGAATCTGAGCGGAGATTTTTATCTGTGTCATAGGATTAGGGAAAATTGGAATTCAGGACTTGCAGAAGAGAGTAATATCCCAGAATTTCAGTCTTTCTTCCTTCCCCCTAAGGACCTCATAATGGGTTAGGTTAACCTCCACAAAGAATAAAGCTCAATCTGTACCTGCATTAAGATGATTTGCCCCCAGGCTAGCTGCATGCCAGAAATAAGGGTAAATCCTCTCTGGAGAAGAGGACATTATCCACAGCCTCAAATGGTCTCTGCTGCTGCTGCTGTTAAGTCGCTTCAGTTGTGTCCAACTCTGTGTGACCCCATAGATGGCAGCCCACCAGGATACCCTGTCCCTGGGATTCTCCAGGCAAGAACACTGGAGTGGGTTGCCATTTCCTTCTCCAATGCATGAAAATGAAAGTGAAAGTGAAGTCACTCAGTCGTGTCTGACTCTTAGCGACCCCATGGACTGCAGCCTACCAGGCTCCTCCGCCCATGGGATTTTCCAGGCAAGAGTACTGGAGTGGGGTGCCATTGCCTTCTCCACAAGTGGTCTCTACAGTTGTTTAAACACAAGCCTCATACTCAGTCAGAATTAACCAGACATAATAGAGTATATCTGGAGAAGGAAATGGCAACCCACTCCAGTGTTCTTGCCTGGAAAATCCCAAGGACAGGGGAGCCTGGTAGGCTGCTGTCTATGGGATCGCACAGAGTCGGACACGACTGAAGCGACTTAGCAGCAGCAGCAGCAGCAACAGAGTATATCACCCCATATAAAATCAGTTAGACAATAGAAACAGACTCATGGGAGATTCAGATATTAGAGTTATCAGACAGACTTAAATAGGACCATGATTCATGTGTTCAAAGAGTTAAAAAAAAAAACAAAAAACAAATGGAGTCTTAGAGTAGAAAACTATAAAACAGAAAGATTAAAATAAAAATTCAAGAACTAAAAAGTAATAATTGAAATAAAGCTTTGATATAGTTAAGGAGCATTAATAAACCAGAACATAGATCAGAAGAACATACCAAGACTGAAGCACAGAGAGACAAAACAATACCAAATATAAAAAAGAGCATAGGAAACATACATATACTGCAAGTCCCAGAAATTGGGATGGTAAATAGTGGACCAGAAACAATATTTGAAGAGTTAATGGCTGAGAATTTTTGAAACTGATGAAAGAAATCAAGCCACACATTCCAGAAACTTTGCAAACCCAAATCAATATAGATTTATAGTGAATGAAATCAGAACAGAGATTAACTTTGGAGGGATAATAGTGATTGAAGAATGAGAGGTAAAACGTGGTTAAATATAAACAAAGTTTTCATTAAACAGTCATCGTAATAGTGTCTTGTGAGATTTAAATATATAAGTATATAGATGCTTTCCTATATGTATATATATATTAAAATATTTTAATATACAAAACATTATATAATTATAATACATGCATATTAAATAAAACAACAACAATATTCAATATATGTCCATGCATGCTAAATTGCTCAGTCATGTCTGACTCTCTGACCCCATAAAGAGTAGCTCTCCAGGCTCCTCTGTCCATGGAATTCTCCAGGCAAGAACACTGGAGTGGCCATTTCCTACTCCAGTTCAACAGTCAGGACAGAGTTAAACTATTGAAGTTAAACTAGATGTTAAATATTCTAAGGTCTTTATATTGTCAAAGAAGTATAAAAAAACAAGTCTATATAAGAAAATACTAAGCTATGTTTCAATATTTAGGATGATATATGAAAGAATAGCAAAAGAATGACTAACAAGAAAATGTAGGAGAAAAATAAAATAGTAAAAAGAATTATCTGAAAGAGAAACTAAGACAAAAGAGAAAAAAAGATTGTATAATTGATGGAATAAATACAAAACACATAGATAGTAAATTTAAATCCAGATATGTCAACAGTCACATTAAATGTGAATGAAACTAATGTCAATTAAGGACAAAGATTGTCAGGCTAGGTAAAATTTTTTTCAGAAACTCTTTGTCATTTACATAAGACACACTTTGAGGATAAAGAAGAATTAAAAGTAAAAAGATGAAAAAAGACTATATAAAGAGTATTGCTATGGTCTGAGTGTTTAATTGGTAGGTTGGAATCCTAACTCCTTAAGGTGATGGTAGAAGGAGGAAGGAGACTTTGGAAGGTGACTAGTTCAGGAGAGTGGAGCCCTCATGAACGAGATTGTTAGTTGCTCAGTTGCTCAATCCTGTCGGACTCTTTGTGACTCCATGGTCTGTCCATGGAATTCCCCAGGTAAGAATACTGGAGGGTGTTGCCATTCCCATCTCCAGGGTATCTTCCCAACCCAGGGATTGAACCTGGGTCTCCTGCACTGCAGGTGGATTCTTTACCATCTGAGCCACTAGGGAAGCCCATAGGACAAAAAGCACTACTAAGGAAAGATTTATCATAGTGGTAAAAGTTTCAGTGAATGAGATTCATGTCCTCATAAATGAGGCTCCAGAGAAATCCCTCACCCCTTCAACCATGTGAGGACACAGTGAGAAGTCAGTGACCTAGAAGAGGGCTCTTGTTCAATCCTGCTGGCACCCCAATCTCAAATTTCAACCTCCAGAACTGTGAGCAGTAAATTTCTGCTGCTTTTAAGCCACCCATTCTATGCTATTTTGTTATAGCACCTTGAAGGGACTAAGGCAAATGCACAAAAGAAACATTTCTATACTAATACCAGTCAAGTTAGATTTTAGGGCAAAAAGTACTACTAAAGATCAAGAGATTTATTATAGTGATAAAAGTTTCAACTAACTAGGAAGATTGTGATGGTTAATGTTATGTATCACCTTGACTAGGTACAGTACCCAAATATTCAAGCATTATTATAGATGTTTCTGTGAAAGTATTTTTTAGATGAGAGTAACCATTAAATCAGTAGATTCTGAGTGAAGCAGATTACCCCTCATCATATGAGTGGGTTTTCTCCTGTCAACTGAGGACCTTAATAGAAGACTGACTTCAGAAAATCAGAGGATGCCAGCAGATAGCCTTTGATCTCTTTCTAGGTCTCCAACTGTCAGCCTACCCTGCAGATTTTGGAACTGCCAGCCTCTACAGTCATTATCTATCATATCTATAGATAGATGGATATAATAGATAGATGAGCAAATATAGATATGCATATAAAACTGCTTATTAAGTTTGTACCTTAATTAAGCCACAAGATATCCCTTTACAACCTTGTAAGACTGGCAGTTAGGATATTCCCATTCAGATCAGATCAGATCAGTTGCTCAGTCGTGTCCGACTCTTTGCGACCCCATGAATTGCAGCACACCAGGCCTCCCTGTCCCTCACCAACTCCCGGAGTTCACTGAGACTCATGTCCATCAAGTCAGTGATGCCATCCAGCCATCTCATCCTCTGTAGTCCTCTTCTCCTCTTACCCCCAATCCCTCCCAGCATCACAGTCTTTTCCAATGAGTCAACTCTTTGCATGAGGTGGCCAAAGTATTGGAGTTTCAGCTTTAGCATCATTCCTTCCAAAGAAATCCCAGGGCTGATCTCCTTCAGAATGGACTGGTTGGATCTCCTTGCAGGCCAAGGGACTCTCAAGAGTCTTCTCCAACACCACAGTTCAAAAGCATCAATTCTTCGGTGCTCAGCTTTCTTCACAGTCCAACTCTCACATCCATACATGACCACAGGTAAAACCATAGCCTTGACTAGACGGACCTTTGTTGGCAAAGTAATGTCTCTGCTTTTGAATATGCTCTCTAGGTTGGTCATAACTTTCCTTCCAAGGAGTAAGCGTCTTTTAATTTCATGGCTGCAGTCACCATCTGCAGTGATTTTGGAGCCCCCAAAAATAAAGTCTGACACTGTTTCCACTGTTTCCCCATCTATTTCCTGTGAAGTGATGGGACCGGATGCCATGATCTTTGTTTTCTGAATGTTGAGCTTTAAGCCAACTTTTTCACTCTCCACTTTCACTTTCATCAAGAGGCTTTTGAGTTCCTCTTCACTTTCTGCCATAAGGGTGGTGTCATCTGCATATCTGAGGTTATTGATATTTCTCCCGGAAATCTTGATTCCAGCTTGTGTTTCTTCCAGTCCAGCGTTTCTCATGATGTACTCTGCGTATAAGTTAAATAAACAGGGTGACAATATACAGCCTTGATGTACTCCTTTTCCTATTTGGAACCAGTCTGTTGTTCCATGTCCAGTTCTAACTGTTGCTTCCTGACCTGCATACAAATTTCTCAAGAGGCAGATCAGGTGGTCTGATATTCCCATTCATAGGCCCCCAAACAGGACTAAATGGTTGCATAATTTGCTGAAGGACACACATCTACTCATTATTAGGATCAGATCAGAATCCACATCTTTCTGACACCAAGCTCATTTTCTCTTCTCATTGGTTTGTCCCCTCTTTTCAACAATCTTAGTAATTTAGTCTGGCATGTTCCTTCGTTTTGTAGATGGAGATGATGTACTTAATTTTCCAGCCTGATAGACTCATGCAACAGCATGTGTGGCAGGGCCAGAGCGGGGCTGTCTCTCCACACAGGCTGTCCTGCCAACTCCCTGCCCTTGCTCACAGATCTTTTTGCCAAGTGCACATCTAATGCTTTCAGGGCACTGTTGCTCTTCAAGTGACAGATCTTAATGCTCCTAATCGTCACCCATTATATCATCATTACTTTTTCTGTGGGATTAAAATTTTTTTCATAAAAGGGCAAAAAAGTTCATCTGCCTTACAGCATATCCCAGACTTCTCTGTTGGAATAGTTGGTTCTTTAAAATTTCCAGCTCTGGCTCCGGAGTGACTGTCATTATCTTTCCCTGTGGCAGTTTGTGGGAAGGAGTTACAGTCACACAGTAACCTCTGCTGTCAGTGTCTTCCTTTTAAAATGAAAATTGAGACTTCCCTGGGGATCCATTGGTTGACTCTGTGCTTCCAATGCAGTGGGTGAGGGTTTGATCCCCATTCGGGGAACTAAGATCCCACATACCACTCAGGGGGGTTAAAAAAAATTAGTAAAAATTTTAAAAATAAAATGAAAACTGCTAAACAGTGAGTCATAGAGGGCAGGGGCAATATCTTATTATCCTCTGTGTGCCTGGTACCCTGCCTGACACATCATAGGTGATCATTACATACTTATCAAATAAGTTAGTGGGCCTTCGCCATTCCTTTTTTTGAAGCACATTTGAATTATCTGCCTTCAGATCTATGGGGTGGCCATTAAGCTTAAGAAACTTATAGCACAATAGATTTTAAAAGACGTATGTAGGAATTTTATGTACCATCTTACAGGTGAAGAAATTGAGACATGAGGCCCTGAGATGCTGAAGCCAAGAGCTACACAGCAGAACCACAACAAAGGCAAAACCCATCAGAGGTAATCCAATACCGTTCATTTCTGTCTCCTTCCACCTGGACACCTCCCTGGTTCCATTTCTTTTCTTTTTTTCTGATGTTACAATTGCAGAAGTTCTTCCTCTTAAACCAGTGTAGAAGTTACTGTCAGCCCAAGGTCAGTGACCCCTTCTTCATCAACATCAGAGCAGGGACCCAAGACGAGCCCTGTGAAATTCCTTCCCGTCTAAGCTTCTAAGGCAGCATCTTTGACCCACGGGCCAAAAAGAAGTGACTTGTGTCACATTCTGTGGCTGTTGTTTGCTGGCCTGTGAGTTTCTCCATCAGGTGGCCGGAGGCTCCTGGAGAGGCAGTAAGCAGTCACCAGGGGGACAGTTCAGACTCTGGAGTCACAGCCCAGGGGGCCTTGGCTATGTGCTCAGTTCAGTAAACACGGACAGCCAGGCACCGTGCTGCCATTGGGAGCTGTTACAATGACAAGACAAGCATGGGCCCTGCTTCATGGAACTTTCAGGGTTACATCTAGAAGAAGACAGGCATTCAATGAATGAATAAAAACCTGGCTAGTATTTATGAGTGCTTATTACATGCCAGACACTGTACAGTTTCACACATTATTTGACGGTGAGTCAGTAGGTGGTAGAACTAAAGATTTGAGCCACACCCATTTCTGTCTGACTCTAAAGCCCAGACTGATGAAGAGAGAATATATACCAAGTACAATGTCTAGCACTTAATCAGCATCGTGGAAGAATGGAAGAAATCTGCACTTGAGTCAGGAGGCTCAAGTCCTGGATCTGACCCCTCTGTGACAATGGGCTGCAAAGGTGAGGCCACCGCAAGGGAGAAGGAGCTCCCAGAGGCGGGGCCAGGCAGGTCCACTACCTTGCCTTTAACATCTGGCACCAAGAAGGTGCTGGAATTCAATTACACTGGCCTGATCGAAAACATCCTGGGATGCTGCCACATGCTGACCCTTGAAAACATTCTGCTAACTAAAATAAACGGCAATAAGGGCAGATATCATATGATTCCACTTAGATGAGGTCCTTAGAACAGTCACATTCATCAAGAAAGTATAGGGTGCTGTAAGATGTTACAGAAAGACCACAACCAACTTTTCAGCCAACCCAATAAAATAGTGATTACTTGGGAGTGGGGAGAGGGGAGAATAAGGAATTATTCTTTAATGGTAGTGGAGTTTCTGTTGAGGTGATTGAAAAAGTCTGGACATAGTGGTGATGGTAGCACATTGTGAATGTCATTAATGCCAGTGAGTCATTCCCTTTAAAAATGGTTTAACCTGGTAAGTTTTATGTTCTGTATGTTTGAGCAAGCTCCGGGAGTTGGTGATGGACAGGGAAGCCTGGCGTGATACAGTTCATGGGGTTGCAAAGAGTTGGACACGACTGAGTGACTGAAATGAGTGAAACTGATATTTACCACAATAAAATGCAATATTTTTTAATTAAAAAAGTAGATATCCTTGGAAACCAAGCACTGTCCCAAGACCTTAGAAACTGAAGAGGACAGACCTGAAGGATAAATTTGAGGATATGCTTTGGCTGATTACTTATTGATACTGAATATCAGCACTAACATAATACTTTCCCAAGTACTCTGTGTACTTCACTACCACGAGAATGGAAGCTACTGTCTATCTTTTGCACAGAAGAGGAGAGCTTAGGTGCTGCCCTGTCAGCTCCACATGGGGAGAGTCTGGCCTTGAACTCAGGTCCCACAGGTAAACATCACAGCAGGCTCCTCCTCTCCAGGAAAGCAGCCTCCATCCAAGTAGACTTGATTGGGGTGGACTAATAGCTATCATTTAAAAGGAAAATATGTTTATATATATTTATTGAAATATAACTGCTTTACCATTTTATGTTAGTTTCTGCTGTACGATGAAGTAGAGTGAGTCAGCTGTTCCTGCTAAGTCGCTTCAGTCATGTCTGACTCAGTGCGACCCTGTGGTCTGTAGCCCACCAGGCTCCTCTGTCCATGGGATTCTCCAGGCAAGAATGCTGGAGCGGGTTTCCATGCCCCCCTCCAGGGGGTCTCCCTGACCCAGGGATCGATCACCTATGTATATACACACATACATCCCCTCTCCCTGGACCTCCTGCAGCCCCCTCACCCCAGCCATCTAGATAATCACAGAGCAGCAGGCTGAACGTCCTGTTCTTTTAGCAGGTTCCCGCTGGCTCTCTATTTCTTACATGGTACTGTATATATGTCAGTCCCAATCTCCCATTCGCCCACCCTCCCCTTACCACCCTGTATCCACATGTTTGTTCTCTGCATCTGCATTTCTGCCCTGGAAATATGTCCATCTGTACCATTTTTCTAGATTCCACATGTATATTAATATGTTAACTTATGACTTTTTTTTTTCTCTTTTTGACTTACTTTGCTCTGTGTGACAGACTCTGAGTCCATCCACATCTCTACAAATGACCCAACTTCCTTCCTTTTAGCGGTTGAGAAATATTCCACTGGTTATTTAGGTTCTTTCCATGTCTTGGCTATTGTAAATAGTATTGCAGTGGACATTGGGGCACATGTGTCCCTTTGAATTATGGTTTTCTCAGGGTATATGCTTAGTAATGGGATTGCTAGGTCATACGGCAGTTCTATTTTTAGTTTTTCTGGGAACTTCCATACTGTTCTCCGCAGTGGCTGTACCAATTTACATTTATTCCCACCAATGGTGCAAGAGAGTTCCCTTTTCTCCACACCCTCTCCAGTATTTACTGTTTGTAGATTTTTTGATGATGGTCATTCTGACCAGTGCAAAGTAATGCCTCATTATAGTTTTGATTTTCATTTCTCTAATAATTAGTGATGTCGAGCATCTTTTCCATGTGCCCCTTGGCCATCTGTATGTCTTTTGTGGAGAAATGTCTTTTTATATCTTCTGCCCATTTGAAGATGAACTTTGATGAGATTCTAAGTTCTCCTGGACCCAAAGACTGAAAAGGACAGAAAAGCTCTAACCAAATCCATATGATCTCCGGGCTAATCATATCTTCTACTAACAAAAAACTCTGTACAAATAGTGGTGCACACAAAATGCGATTTCTTTTGTGCTAAGGAGGAAGACTAGCTTTTCTCTGATGTTCTCCAGTGGTCTAGTCCTAAGCTCTTTCTTCTCCATCCTAGGAGAATGGGTGAGTGTGTGAGGCTAGGCCCTGTCTTGGACAGCTGTCAGTCCTTATAATGCCCCTGGAGCTCTGACAAGACTGAACAAGATCATCTGTTCATTGCCCCAAGACAGCACTTCTCTGGATACTGCCATGTACCCCCATGGGGCAAATTTTCCCCTCGTTGGGAACCACCACCCTAAGGAAGGAGCTCTATGGGGAGAAATTAATTCATTCAGGTGCTTAGCCCTCCTTGCTGTGCTGGTCTTTTCTCCTGCCTCTGCCAGCCCAGTGTGCTGCTGACCCTGTAATTCAGAGTTGGTTCATGCTGAATTAAAGAAGGGAACAATGCTGATCCCAGACTCACCCCACCTATCCCTTTACCCCGTGGGATCTGCGAGACTTTTGCAAGTGTGTTATTCAGTGATATAAATGAATGAAGAAATTAAATGTTACAAGTGGTTGGTGAGGGCCCTGATACCAGATCAGCCAATAAAGGGGATCTTGTGGTCCCTGCCCTTAGATAATCTACCAGTGGTGTCCCCCTGAGAAATGTCTCAGGGAAGGGACTTGGCAGCTGTCTCTTGGTGCAGCTGGCCACATGGTGGAATGCCTCAGCTGCTGTAAACAGACTTTGAAAACTCCCACACCGGGGATACTCCAGTCTGTCCTTGGTGGGTAGTGTGTATGAGAGTCACCTAAACTTGTCAAAAAGCCACCCTGCCTCCCTCCTTGAGGCCAAAACAGTGGAACTATTAGCAGGGGGTCACAGCAAAGTCACAAGTGGGAACAAGACCATGCACAGCCCATCGTGAGATTTCAGTAAATGCTGGTTGGGACTTTTCTTCTGGCTGTTTCAAAGGAGGTAGCATGTTCTCTACCAGGTAAGAGAGGATTTACTCCATGTTAGTCACAGTCTCATAAAATAAAGGTCAGCAATTTCTGAACAAATTCAATTTTAGAGTAACCTTTCCTCTCTACTAGTTTTGTTCATGTAAGAACATTTAGACTCTTACTTTTTAAATGAATGATAAATGTAATATTTATTATAGAAAAAGTAACTGCAAAGAAGTGCAATGGCACAGAAAATAATTCACAGTAGTCCTACTGCCAAAGAGAGTGCAGCAAACAATTTTGACATTTTTATCATACATTCTGTCAAGGTTTTTTTTTCCTTTGCATGATTTTTATTTTTAGAAGTAACGTGTTGTATTACAGCCCCATCAAAGAAGAAGTGATACATTTCCACTGAGAAAATTGAAGAGAGAGTTTAGTAAAGTTACTGTTAATAAGAGAGTTGCTGCTGCTAAGTCACTTCAGTCGTGTCCGACTCTGTGCGACCCCACGGACTGCAGCCCACCAGGCTTCTCCATCCCTGGGATTCTCCAGGCAAGAACACTGGAGTGGGTTGCCATTTCCTTCTCCAATGCATGAAAGTGGAAAGTGAAAGTGAAGTCGCTCAGTCGTGTCCGACTCTCAGCGACCCCATGGACTGCAGCCTACCAGGCTCCTCCATCCATGGGATTTTCCAGGCAAGAGTACTGGAGTGGGGTGCCATTGCCTTCTCCCAATAAGAGAGTAGATGGGGTCAAAAAAGGAAAGGAAGGAATAAGGTAAGGAAACCTCAAGAGATGGTACAGCAACTTCCCTGGAGACTAACAACAGGGAAGCACCATTCCCACCCCCAGCCTTTAAAGGGGAGGAGGAGAATCGGTGGTCACTCCAAGACAGAGAGTGAGTTGGAAGGTTGCATGGGGGAGAACCCCTTGAGAAGAAGAGAGATGATGAGGCATCAGAGGAAGGGAGAAAATACCTTGTCCTCTAGCCTCTGAGTCCCTGCCGGTGGCCCCAGAAGCCAGCCAGCATGGCTGCCCACTGGTGCAGTCAGCCTTCCCATGTACAGGGCAGGGTGGGCAAGGGTACTGGGCAGATAGCCATCCAGGCCAAACAGGAGTATGTTCCTAGGACTAATATTCACTCCACCAAGACATGACCGTTGGTTTCAGTGTGGTCAGGATCCTTCAGACATTTTTCTAGGTAGTTACCTATATAACTTGTGTGTTCTCAGTCAGGTCAGTCATGTCGGACTCTTTGCAGCCCCATGGTCTGTAGCCCGCTAGGCTCCTCTGTCCATAGGATTCTTCAGGGAAGAATACTGGAATGGATTGCTGTGCCCTCCCAATGTGGTCCATAAGAAGCCTGTTTCCTAGTATCCAGCTTCTTGTTCTCAACTTCTGGGGCCACGGCAAGACTGTGGGTCCGTTTTCTATTAAACTCAGGTGTGCCAGTACAGTTTCCTTCAGGTAAGGTACACAAACTGAAATCCCATGTGTTACTTTGCAGGGAAAAGCTTTAAGAACCAATGAAACCTTCCCTATTTCCCTCTTATCTTCTGCCACTGGGACTAGGAATGTTTTAGACAAGTGATGTCTAATAAAAATGTAATACAAGCTGCTCTGAAATTTGTTCTAAAATGTTCTAGAAGTCACATTAAAAAATTAATAGATAAAATTAATTTTGATAATATGTTATTTGTCAAATATATTCAAACTATTATCCTATGCAGTTGAGATTAAATATTGTTGAGATACTTTACATTTTTTATACGAAACCTTTGAAACCCAGTGTATATTTTATATTCAGTGTGTAACACTGCTGATCAGGTACATTCCAAAGGCTCAATAGCCACTCTTAATAGCCTTGCTGCTGCTGCTGCTGCTAAGTCACTTCAGTCGTGTCCAATGTTGTGTGACCCCATAGACGGCAGCCCACCAGGCTTCCCCGTCCCTGGGATTCTCCAGGCAAGAACACTGGAGTGGGTTGCCATTTCCTTCTCCAATGCATGAAAGTGAAAAGTGAAAATGAAGTTGCTCAAGTCATGTCCGACTCTCAGCGACCCCATGGAGCCTACCAGGCTTCTCCATCCATGGGATTTTCCAGGCAGGAGTACTGGGGTGGGGTGCCATTGCCTTCTCTCTTAATAGCCTTACTAGATAGCAGCTACCATATGGGATGGGCTCTCTTGGTGGTTCGCCAAGAGATGGGTGGTAGAGCACCTGCCTGCCAATGCAGGAGATAAGGGTTCCATCCCTGGGTCAGGAAGATCCCCTGGAGAAGGGAATGGCTACCCACTCCAGTATTCTTGCTTGGAGAATCCCCATGGGCAGAGGAGCCTGGTGGGCCACAGTCCACGGGCTTGCAAAAGCGTCGGACATGGCTGAGCAACTGAAAACAACAATCATATGGGACAGCACAGTCCTACCTGAATCTCAGGATGTCACATAGCTGAGTCCGTAGCCAAAGTGTGATAAGCATACAGTGTGACTGAGAAGTAAACCTTTTTTGTTTACTTAAAGCATCAGTATTTTTGTGTTGTTTGCCTGTAGAGCATCACCTGGTCTATCCAGACACACACACATATCCTATCAATAACTCAGGTAATCAGTTTCCTATGGATGGGCATACACGTGGTTTCCAGTTTTTCACTCCCAGAAAAATGTGTTGATAAACATCCATATGTGTATTTCTGATGCTCATATGCAGGTTTTTCTCTGGAGTAATTACCTAAGAATAAAATCATATGTATACTTTTTGTTTTAACAAGTGTGTCTAAAAAGTTGTCTGGATGGACCATACAAATTTTCACTTTAATCAGTGGTATCTGAAAGTAACTGCTTTTCTGTATTCTTACTGGTATTTAATATCATCAAATTTTTCATTTAAAAGGTTTTATTGTATTTACATTTTGATATTATACTTGACAAAACAGCCTGTTCTTTTAACATCATAAATATTTTAATCTAATTAAAGTTTATATTAACCTTGATTTTAAATGACTGCATATAAACATGATATGGATATGCCAGATTTATCTAACCATCTCCTGAGTCTTTTTGGCATTTGGATTATTTATAACTCAGATTCTACATATACCATAATGAATATTTTTACACATTCAACTTTTTCCACAGTTCAATTATTTTTCCTTAGGGTAAATTCTAAAAGTGTAAGTATTGGATCAAAGGCCCATAAGTTTTGTTTTTTTCATGTCCCCTTTTTCCTTTTTTACTTACTTTACCATATTGTGTTAGTTTCTGCTGTACAACACAGTGAATCAGCGATGTGTATTCTTTATCCCCTCCTTCCTGAATCTCCTTCCGACCCCCACATCCCAACCCTTCAGAGCGCCTTTCTGAAGCCCCCGTGCTGTGCAGCGGCTTCCCACCAGCTATTTCACATGTAGTATCGGATAACTGTCAGTCCCACTCTCCCAGTTCATCTCACTCTCCCTCTCCCCACCCATGCTCACATGTCCGTTCCCTATGTCTGCATCTCTGTTCTTGCAAATGGGCTCATCTGCACCATTTTTCTAGATTTCATACATATGTGTTAGTATACAATATTTTTCTCTTTCTAATTTCACTCGGTATGACAGACTCTAGGTCCATCCACATTACTATAAATGACCCAATTTCATTCCTTTAATTGTTTTAGCAGATTTTTTCCCCCAGAAGAATTGTATCAGTTACACTCCTTTGGGAAATTTCAGATTTTTATAAACCATATACTGGGTATATATTTATATATGCAGATGCCTTCGAGTGCAGTATTGGACTTGGTGCTCACGAGGGTGAGCAAAGGCGAAATGACTTGTCCCAGGTCATGTGGTAGGTAAGGGACAATGCTGACCCTTGAACCCAGCTTTGGACCACAAGTTTATGCTTTTTTTTTTTTTAAATATAATTTTATTTATTTTGGTTGTGCTGGGTCTTCATTGCTGCACAGGCTTTTCTCTAGTTGCATTGAGCAGGGGCTACTCTCTACTTGCAGAACAAGGGCTTCTCATTGTGGTGGCTTCCCTTGTTTGGGGCTTCCCTGGTGGCTCAGATGGTAAAGAATCTGCCTGCAAAATCTGCCTGCAACAAGGGAGACCCAGGTTCGAGCCTGGGTTGGGAAGATGCCCTGGAAAAGGGAATGGTTACCCACTCTGGTATTCTTGTCTGGAGAGTTCCATGGACAGAGGAGCCTGACGAGCTACAGTCAGTCCTTGGGATCACAAAGAGTTGGACATGACTGAGCAACTTTCACTTTTACTTTCTCTTGTTGCAGACCATGGGCTCCAGGGCGCACGAGCTTCAGTAGTTGGGGCCCATGGGCTCGGTAGTTGGGGCCCGTGGGCTCGGTAGTTGCGGCTTCCAGGCTCAGTAGTTGTAGCGCATGATCTTAGTTGCTCCACAAAATATGGGATCTTCCCAGACCAGGGATGTCTCTTGCATTGGTAGATGAATTCTTAACCATTGAGTCACCAGGGAAGCCCAAGTTTAGGCTTTTTGTTTGTTTTGTTTAATGCTTCATCTGTCTCCTTTATCCTGGTGTTGAAAATAGCCTTTTCTTTGATTACTACAGCCACAACTCTTGACCCCAATTAATTAATTAAGATCTTCAAGTAGAGCTGTGTAGTATTAACAATGGCTTCTTCCTGTAGGAAAAAACCTCTTCCATGTTTAAAAAAAGGCATGTCAAGCTATAACTTCAAGATGCCAGGAGAGGGCACTGCTGGCCCATTATCTGCTTCAGAAACAAACAGACCAGCTCTCCAGAGGAGACTGTTTTTGAGATGGTTTCCCTAGGAGAGAGAGAGACCTTCTGCTGGAGGAATATTAAGCTGTTGTTTGGCATACAGTGCTGTTTTCCAAGGAGACTCATGAGGGTTCTTTATTCAGGTGATTTAGCCACACAAACAAACCCCCTTGTTTCAAAATGAAAGGGGAGTCATGAGAAGGCATTGAACTCTTTTAAAGTGGAAACCATCACAGATATTTCTTAGTATAGTTCTCACCACTGAAGACAACAATGAAATGCACACGGGGATATTATCAGTCACTCAGTCATGTCTGACTCTTTGCAGTCCCATGGACTGTAGCCCACCAGGTTCCTCTGTCCATGGGATGATACAGGAATACTGGAACAGGTTGCCATTTCTTTCTGCAGGGGATCTTCCCGACCCAGGGATTGAACCCTCGTCTTATGTCTCCTACAGTTGGCAGGCAGATTCTTTACCAGCTGAGCCATCCAGGAAGTGCATGCATGTGGGGAAATAGGGCCAAATGCAAGTGTGTCAGAAAAGATCAGAAACCATCTCTGGACATTTTCCCATTTTGTTCCTTGGACAACTGTTGGTGTTCTGTCAATGTTAGCTGAAAGCAAAAGGTTCCTGCTCTCTGAGGATACACAGAGATGTCCCTTCCCTGCTATGATTGGAGCTCCTTTCTTGCCTGGGCCGTGGCCATAGTATTCTTGGTTGGTTTTCTTTCTCCCATTGCCACGTTCCCAGTTCCACTCTGGCCCCACAGTGCAGCCTGAACAGACTCTGTAACAAAGAGTTGGATACCATTACTCCTCTCTTGAAAACCCCCTTGACATTCCCCACCATCTCTCAAATCAGACCCTGCATATCTTACCCTACTTTCAAAATCAAGCCTCTGCCCACTTTCCCAGCCCCGTTTCGTGCCAATCTTCCCGCTCCCCTCCTACTACTGTGTTCCACACACAGAGAATTTCTTGCCTTCTCCCCAGCATGCTTTGCCTTTTAACTCTCCTTTCATTGAAATTACATCTCTGTTGAGAAGTTCATGCTGGTTTTGGTCCAAATTCTAACCTCCATGCTTTGCACCTTCTATTCCCTCTGACCTGGGGATTCTTCACCATTGTTTTTCAGCCTATCAAATTCCTGCTCATTCTTCAAAATCCAGGTAACAAGTCACCTCTTCCTGATGTCTTCTCCAAATCTCCAGGCACAGCCACTTTTCTGTTGGCACTCCCATGGGTCACTGTGGGTCTACCCTGTGTTGTTGTTTCTTATTTTGTCTGTTGGTACCTCTGTACAGAGAGCTCTTATAAGAAAGGGACCATATCTCATTCTTCATTTTATCTAAGCTTAGCTAAGCTTATATAGCCTGGCATGTAATAGACTCTCAATCAACTATTATTATTTTCATTTGCATTTGGATAGATAGGCTTTCCAGAAACTTGGGTCATCTGGCAACATACCGCATGTATCATTCTAAAATTTTTTGGAGGTTCTAAGCTCTTATTATTCATAATTTTGCAGTTCACACTTGAGAATATTTGTTTATGCTTACTTTTAGTTCTTTCTTCTGAATGATTTTATTTGGAAAGAGAATATCTGAGGTTAGAATTTGGACCAAGACCAGCATGAATTTCTTAACAGAGATGTAATTTCAATGAAAGGAGAGTTTCTAGTGGGTAAGAAGGGAAACCTGCTCCAAGTATTTGACAGAAGGAAACAGAAAAATTAAAGTGGAGAGGGAAGCAAGGATCCTGAGAGCTGGTTTGTCATACTGTAGGGAGGGAGAGACAGGTGATAACAAGAGTGAGTGAGGAAGGAGAGAGGGGTGAGTGTGAGCATTTATTTCTCCTCCTACAAGTTCTATTTCTGCTCCCAATGGCAGGAATTAACATTGGTGAAAGACAATTGCCAAATTTCTACCAACTCCCCATATTCTTTCAGATGGTAATGAGTTCTGAATGATCATTACATCTTGAAATGTATAAAGTCACTAAAAGGAACATTATTCACTCAGAAATCTATGGAGCTTGTCACTTCACAATGTAGGTATTTTAATGAGTCTTGAAACTCTTCATACTGGTCCTGTACACACACAGAAAGTTTTAACAGCCTATATAAGCACATGTCTGCACGTGCACGCACCCACGGACATGGAGCTTCAAACACCCACTCTCCCACGTGGGGCATGACTCCGTTTTCCTATTGATGGATAGAACTTTAGGTTGAGATGAACCATCTGTCTACCAAATGGCATTTCTAGTGCTTCAATCACATCTCCAATAATCACTTCTCCTAAACACATTAGTGGGAAATGATGTAAAAAATAATTAAGTGTAACTATCCATTCCATTAGAAATTGATGATATCTATGTTTTATAAATTAGAGACATGTAGGAGAAAATTATTATTCTCACAACTCATTGCGACAGGAAGATCTCTTCATTGTTGCATAAAATTTATCCTAGTAGGAGGAATGAATATTTGAATACTCGGTGGTTCAAAGGAGAGAAGACGCTAAATGAAAGAGCTACTTGAAAAAATGGAGTGATAAGGGCAAGTAGGAAAAAAGGGTTTATGCCAGTAAAACTTGCTTCTCACCTTAGGAAAATTAAATACAGTGTAGAATTGATTAGCATAGTTTCTGTGACCCATAAAAATCAGGTAGATTTTTGGTTGTCAAAATGTAGCTTCTGGCTTAGCCAGACACAACAGTACTCAAGTTTCCATTAACCCACCTATGAAAAGCCCTTCTCATCCTAAAGTAAGTAGATAGAAGCTTTGTTCATCACTGTCCACATGGTTTAAAACACAACAAAGAAAAGGGAGTAATCTCTTTCAGTTGCTTGGATATTTCTTTTTGAGAAGAGAAAATATTGCTCCTTCATTTATTTAGTGCACTATTCATACAAACACACACAGTTTTCAGCAACTTTTATACTATTCATGGACATAAACTCTGAGAAAACAACTAAAGAAAATGTGTGGGATGAGGGGGAGTGTGTATGGTGTGTACAAGCATGTTTTCCTCAAGAGGTTTCTTTTTTTTTTGGCTTTTGTTTTTGTTTTCTTGATCATAAGTAAAATAATTCAGATACACATGAAAGAGAGGTTCTGGTAATAAGGCATATTCAGAGAAGTAGCTTGTCACATTCTCTACTCATTCAGAATGTAAGAATGTTCTGAATTGAGTCAAGCCCATGACTCATAGGAAGGCTAGTAGATGCCTTCTTGGGCTAAATAAGGACACTGACTGAGTCCCTCATGGAAACAAGCAACTGGGCTTGTAGCTCTGCATATCGTTTTGCTCTTTGGCTATAAAATAAAGAAAAATTGACTAGTGTTCAAAGGGACCATAGTTGGATAACACATATAGCAACATTTAGCTCTGGAAGGAAAGTTATGACACACCTAGATAGCATATTAAAAAGCAGAGACATCACTTTGCTGACAAAGGTCCATCTAGTCAAAGCTATGCTTTTTTCAGGAGTCATGTACAGATGTGAGAGTTGGATCATAAAGAAGGCTGAGCACTGAAGAATTGTGGTGCTGGAGAAAACTCTTGAGAGTCCCTTGGACTGCCAGAAGATCAAGCCAGTCAGTCCCAAAGGAAATCAACCCCAATTATTCATTGGAAGGACGATGCTGAAGCTCCAATAGTTTGGCCATCTGATGGGAAGAGCGGACTTGCTGGAAAAGACACTGATTCTGGGAAAGATTGAAGGCAAAAGGAGAAGGGGGCAACTGAGGATGAGATGGTTAGATGCCATCACTGACTCAATGGACATGAGTTCGAGCAAACTCCAGGAGACAGTGAAGGACAGGGAAGCCTGACATGCTACAGTCCATGGTGTGGCAAAGAGTTGGACACAACTTAGTGACTGAACAATAACGAAAGCTCACTATTCAAGCCCATGAAATAAAAAAAAAAAAAATACTATGGGGTTTATGAAAATAGTCTCTAGGATTGGTAAGAGGTATATTATTCTGAAGGGCTTCCCTGATAGCTCAGCTGGTAAAGAATCCATCTGTGATGCAGGAGACCCCAGTTCAATTCTTGGGTCAGGAAGATCCACTGGAGAAGTGATAGGCTACCCATTCCAGTATTCTTGGGCTTCCCTGTTGGTTTAGCTGGTAAAGAATCTGCCTGCAATGTGGGAGACCTGGGTTCAATCTCTTGGTTGGAAAGATCCCCTGGAGAAGGGAAAGGCTACCTACTCCAGTATTCTGGCCTGGAGAAATCCATGGATTATACAGTCCATGGGGTTGCAAAGAGTCAGACACAGCTGAGTTTTTGGGCTTCCTTGGTGGCTCAGCTGGTAAAGAATCTGCCGGCAATAACGGAGACCTAGAGTCAATCCCTGGTCATGAAGATCCTCTGGAGAAGGGAAGGGCTATCCACTCCAGTATTCTGGCCTGGAGAATTCCATGGACTGTATAGTCCAAGGGGTCACAGAGTTGAACATGACTGAACAACTTTCATTAGATATTATTCTGAAGATACAGAATAACAGCAAATCTTTGAAGGTAAGTTACTACAGGAATCAGACAAAAATGTTTAGAAAAAACATATTTGACTACCTAATAAGATGCCAGGAGATATGGCCTCTGTGAAACAGAAGCAGAAATCCTCAAGGATGGGAAAAGCTAAAATGAAAATATAGCATAAACAAAATAAGGATTTCAGGGAAGACAGAGAAAATAAAATAGGCAAAGATTTCAAGTACACTAAAGATGCAGAATTAAATCTACACTGGAGACAATAATAATCAGAAATTGCAAAAAATTAAATTTAGTGATGGAGAGAACAAAGTTTAAAATATATTTGATAATTAGAGGAATGGAAGATGGAAGAGATAATATACAGAGAAAAAAGAAACTAGATACACTACTTAACAATTACAAGAATTTCTGAGGAAAAACCCAGAATAATTGGTATTGAATTGATCAAGAACATAACTGAAGAAAATCAAGAATCAAGAAAATTAAAAAATCAAGAACATAATTGAAGAAAATTCTGCAGAGATTTTTTTTAGGGAGGTATTTTTAATAGCAAGATATTGTTGGGGGTCAGGGGTCATCTCTTACTACATTCCCACATAGAATCAATGAAAATGACATATACCTAAATATTATGTAAATCTGAAATTAAGCACTCATTGTATTTATAAATAAAATGAAAATAATTCCATAAGCATCCTTTCAGATAATCCACATATGAGCTACAAAGAAACATATATCTGGCTGGCCCCAAACTTTTCTTCTGTTTTTCTGATACTAAATAAAAAAGGATAAGAGAACAAAAATTTTGAGAGGAAAACAGTGAGCTCTGGTAATTTATATGTGAAAGCAATAGGAAAATACTCTCAGATACACCAATGCTAAGTGGCAGCAGTGGGTAAAGAATCTGGTTGCTCAGTGGGTAAAGAATCCACCTGTGATGCAGGAGACACAGAACACATGGGTTCAATCCCTGGGTCAGGAAGATCACCTGGAGAAGGAAATGGCAATCCATTCCAGTATCCTTGCCTGAAAAATCCCATGGACAAAGGAGCCTGGCAGGCTACAGTCCAAAGTGTGAGCTATCTTGTTTTAAAAAAAACAAGCTTGAAGACAGAGCTTCAGTTGGTGAAAAAGACTCTCATAAATCAAAAAATTAGAATGATATGTATAAAAGTACTGGAATTTCTGTTGTCATTTGAAGTTTCTTTTCTAAGGAAATATTTTTATATATACATTTTATTGTCCAAAGATATCAATTGAAGCATTATTTCTTTAAGCAAAAGTGGTAAACAGGCTAAATGTTTAACATCACTGAAATACCCAAATGATGGGTCATTATTCATTCATTAAAAGTGATATTTAGGAAGAATTTTAAGGATGTGAGAAAATATTTATGATATAAAGTTTAATGAAGAAAACGTGGTAGAAGTTTGTACAGAACAACCTTTACGATCTAAAAAACACCAAAGAAAATAGATTAGATAAAAATGTAATGAACAGCAGCTGTGGATTCCCCTCAGGAAGGGAATTAGGATTGAATGTTATACTCATGAGTGGTCTCTAAATTTTCTCGGAAAACCTCGAATGTCAGGATGGGAAAGACAGAATAACAAAATTTTAGAACTTGAAATGCCTTTAGTGATTGTCTATTGTTGTAATTCCCAACCATGAAACCAGTTTAGAACTCCTCAAGCAATTTTTAGTGCTTCAAATAATAACAGAATACATTTACTATACATTAGTTGGTGCCAGTCACAATTTCTTTACATAGACTCTCTCCAGGTTTAAAAAGTGTTATATATTTATTTACTCATCAGAAGGTCAAGAAACTTTATCTCAGGTCTTCTAACAGCTGGTCTAATAGCCTTTCTAATTCCCCACACTTTGCATGAACTGGAATGTTCTCATAGGGCTCATAAGTGAGACACCTAGTTTTCCTGGAGTAGATCATAACTGTACCAGGGAGGAGACTATGTAGAATATTTTTGCAGGAGAGTTGTCATGCAAAGCATTTGGAGTCTAACAGCATTGTCTTTTACATATGACTCAACAACTTAAAAGCTGGATGGTTTTAGATAAGTCAATTAACCTTTCTGGATCTCTGTATCCTCATAGACATGTTTTAAGAATTTAATTAGAGGACACATATGGAGCACCAGGCACATTTCCTGGCATATAGACCTCACTTATATCTATTGATTCTCTCCACCCCTTCACAGAATCTTCTCAACATCCATTCTGATGATCCATTTGACACGCTGACCTCTTCCTCTGAAATGGGAAGCACTCTATGCCCCATTTTCGAACATAATGGAACCATTTTCCTTTGCCCTGTAACTTGCTCCTAGTGCCCTCTTTTATTCCACTTTCTAATTGAACCCTGAGTACTGCAAGTTCCTCTCCGCAAGAGCTTAAAGTGGCTTCCTGCCTCCTTGCAAATCTGCCTCTGATTTGACCTGTTTTCTTTGCCTCTCCCAGCGGCAGTGCTAGCCCCCGTGGAGACCTCCAGCAAGGCTGGCTAAACCATGGGGAGCAGGCAGCACGCAGCTACCTTAACTGCAGGACTGGCATCTTTATTCAGACCCCAGGGCACTGGCAAAGGAGGATGGTTGAGTTTGAGTCATACCTGGCCCCAGACTATTCCTTCATCCCGTCCTCCTCTCATCTTCTCTGTGACTGGCATAGACCACCCTGCCCTCCCTCCTGGAACCTTCTTACATTCCTTTGTAGCTCTCCAGATGGTAGCCATCCATTAGCCTTCCATTTCAATCCCACTCCTCCAGGAACTGCATGCTCACTAGTCCAGCCTGCTTCATTCCCTACCTCCTGCCAACATCTGGGGCTCTAGGTTACTCCTCCTACTCAGTTGTGTTTGAGAATGAAGACTCAAACACAGAATGGACCTGAATGGATTTGACAGAATAGATTCGAATCTTGGCTCTTTGTCTTATTAGCTGTGTGATCTTGAGAAAGTGGCCAATCTTTTCTAAGGAAGAGTTTCCTCATCTGTAACATGCATTCGTGTGTGTTAAGTCACTTCAGTCATGTCCAACTCTTTGCAACTCTTTGGACAATAGCTTAGCGGGCTCCTCTGCCCGTGAGATTCTCCAGGTAAGAATACTGGAGTGGCTTGTCATGCCCTCCTCCAGAGGATCTTCCTGACTCAGGGATGGAATCTGTGTCTCTTATGTTGAGTCTCTTACCTCTCCTGCATTAGTAGGCGGGTTCTTTACCACTAGCGCCACCTGGTAAGCCCCATTTGTAACACAGGGATACTAATAATACAAGCCTCATAGAAGTGCTATGTAGACTGCATTAAAAAACACTTAGAAAAGTGCCTTGCACATAAATAAGGATTTAATAAACATTTTTTAAAGTAACATATGTTTTTTGAAGTAAGCTTCTATATGACAAGTGAGCTTCTATATGACAAGATTGATCATCTATCCATCCATTCATCCATCTATCCTATAAACCCAGGGGAAAACCAGGCCCAATCTGTGTCCTCAAGGAGCTGGCAGTCTTACCAGGGAGAAAGAAATGTGAGCACGTGTATTATGATAATGATATCTCTGAAAGCTTAGGACTTGGCAGCTTGGAGCCTGTTGTCTTCCCCATCAATGTGACAGCTGAGACAGAGCATCCTCATTTGGCTGCAGTGTGCTGTCTGCCCGTTGCTCCTGGCTGTTCACTGAAGCCTCTTGGTCCCCGAGAAAAAGCGGGAGGGACCAGCTATTCTGATTGCAGCGCCACAGTGACCTCTTCTTTTGCTGTATGGGAAATGGAGGAACTTTCAAACACAGCCTGCTGGAGCTCCTAGGACCTTGGCCAGGATTTTAATCCTTCCAAACCAATTACTCCAAGCAAAGGGTCAGTGGGCCAACTCTGGATTTGATCCTAGAGTCAGACAGCAAAGGTTGCCAGTCACCTGATACCCTCTCAATACCTTCCACCCAGTAGATCAGTCAAAGACATCCCCAACAAGGAATAAGTCCTATCTTTAGAAGATTTTCAGGGGAGTCATTTCACAGATGCCCCTGCCAATATGAGATTATTCAGAAAACCTCTGAATCATCATACAAAGATGTGAGAGGACACAAATATAGAAATAGTGCCCAATTAGCTCAGAGGATTACAAGAGTCTGTGATCCGGGCCTTAGTCAGGGCTGTGATTTCCACATAAGCCAGCTGGCCTTGTGTCTGAGGCCTGCAGACCTAACGCCAAGCGGACAACATGTGGTCTTCAGGGAGCAGGGGAGAGTGTGGGCTGCTCTGCAGAGTCCCCATGACCCAGAATCAAAGGTTATATCCAGAATTACCTCTGTGCCTTTGCCCAGAATGTTCTTTCCAGTTGGCACCCCACCTGGCAAGATCCCTGCTGTTCTGGAAAAACATAGCTTATGTGTCCTCTCTTCTGTAAGGTTTTCCTTAATTCACCATCCATCACCTGATGCTTCCAGTTCTTGTTCAACAGACATTTATGACATTCTCTTTTTATTACAGTGTGCATGTGTTGCTGCATTTTATGAGGTGTGTACAAGTCTCTGTTAGACTTGAACTTCCCCAAAGCAGTGTCATGTCCTCCCTATCCCAGCGCTCATCAGGGAGTTGGAATTAGATGTAAACAGACAGGACCAGATGAGTAGATAAGAGATTTGATTTCCAACCACACTAACTGGGAAGTCAGAATTACCATCAGCAAAGAGTTCAGAAGAATGGAGCCTCTGATGGTCTCCAGGTGAGAGGAACTGAAATGGGTGATTTCTGATAGGTAGATATTCAGGTAGATAGCAATTGAATCCCTTATTGACTGTTTTCCCACAATGCTTAGCAACTCTTACCTCCTGGCCACCTGGTTTTGCTTTTTTTACTAATTATTTTACTTCTCTCTACCATTAATCTCTCAAGCTTACATACATCTACTGGATCTGTAGGTGAAAATACTATAGTGGTCCACCATAGAGATCCAGTAGATGTAAATAACCCCCAAAGCAAGGGTAACAGTAAAATGTAGCAAACCAACCAGTTTGGACAATTCCTAAAAATGTAACAATCAGCACCTGTGAGCTGGCCTGGGCCGGCTCCAGCCCGGTCGTCAGGACCAATAACCCTGATCCCTGACAGGACCACCCCTCCAGGACTCCGCCCACCAAAGGGAAGGCATGGCAGGAGAATCCTCTTGCCCAGGCCTAGAGACTGCAATCAAAACAGAGAAAAAGCAAAGAAAGCCTGCCTATCCGGAGAACTGCCACTGCCATCCAAGAGGCTGGAGACCACAGAGGCTACAGACAGGTCCATCCTTTTCTTCACTTGCTAGATGTTGCGTTGCTGGGGGTCGGGATGGTTTTGAAACGGAGATTGGTATTTACTGGGGAGCACCGTGGGGAACAACACCCGGGAGGAAGCCGTGGGACCAGCGAAAAGTTGAACTGTGATCTCGATGGAGTGAGGCTTGGGCTGGTCCCCTGGGGAGCCGTCGTCCTGGGAGGGCCCTTCCCGCTGTTCTGCTCAGAGGCACAGAGCCAGGCCTTTGGATGCGCACCGCTCTGGTCTTGGGATGCAGGCTGTCTCAGAGCTTAAGTGTAGTGCCTGACTGGCAGCTCCCTCCACCAGGGGCAGTGCCTGTGGAGGGACTAGGCGCTAAGCGTCCAGCAGACAGCGCTCGTGGCAGCTGGGGTGGGAAGGGAATGCCTTGGTCCCGTAGGGGTCTGGTCTGCACTCCGGCCATCCCTTACCCCAGAGTGGGCCCCACAGCAGTATCCACTGGGAACCTGTTAGAAATGCACGGGTTTTGAGGTCCCACCACAGACCTCCTGAGTCAGAAATTCAGCGGGTGGGGCCTAGCAGTTTGTTTTAACAAGCTCCCCAGGTGATTCTGATGCAACCTGAAATTTGAGAGTTTAACTACCTCACACCAGCAGTTCTCAAACTCTGGTCTCAGAACCCCCTCATCCTCTCAAAATTTACCCAGAGAGCTGTTGTTGACATGGGGAATATCACCATACATTTACCACAGTAGAAGCTAAAACTGGGAGGTATTTTAAACATCTTTTGGCTTGTTAAAACAAAAATAAAAGCCTAGAATTTTATGAAGAAAAAACTGTAGATTTTCAACATTAGAAAAATAATTAGTAAGAAAAGCAGCATTGTTTCATATTTTTGTGAAGTTTTTTGATGACTGGCTTAGTCGAAGGCAGCTGGGTTCTCATATCTACTTTTATGTTCAATCTTTCTTAACATCACATGTCATGTAGCTTCTAGAAAATTATACCATACACCTGTATGCTAGAAAGAGAATGAGAAGTCAAAAAGGCACATAACTGCGTATTATAAAAATAGCTTTGACCCTGTAGGACTTAAAAGGGTTCCAGGGACCCACACTTTGAGAACTACTTCCCCTCACCGTCTCTCCTGCAGCAGGTCAGGCCTCCAGGTCAAATACTGCTAGGTTTTCATGTGTGGAGTAGTTTAGGATTGAGTCTTGGACCTTGTAAATATCACATTGAGGAGACTCTGGGTTACGTTACATCCTAGGAAGAGTGGTCTTTGAATTCACTTGGTTGGGCTCAACAGGCCAGCTCTGTCTCTGGGACAGCAGCATAATGCATTCCTATGGTCTGTTCTCTGTGTGTGTGGATCAGGGCTTAACCAGAGAGTTGGACAGCACTGAAACAGAATTTTGGAGAAGGCAATGGCACCCCACTCCAGTACTCTTGCCTGGAAAATCCCACGGACGGAAGAGCCTGGTAGGCTGCAGTCCATGGGGTCGCTAAGAGTCGGACACGACTGAGTGACTTCACTTTCACTTTTCACTTTCATGCGTTGCAGAAGGAAATGGCAACCCACTCCAGTGTTCTTGCCTGAAGAATCCCAGGGACGGGGGAGCCTGGTGGGCTGCTTTCTATGGGGTCGCACAGAGTCAGACACAACTGAAGCGACTTAGCAGCAGCAGCAGAAACAGTATTTGAGTCTCTCTCCTTTCTGGGTACCCCCTCACTTGTCAGCAGCTGTGTTTGTCTTGTGCTCAGTTCTCTGCTTTCCACTAAAGTTTTCACCACTGCTGTGCCCCCAACCCCTAACATGGAGTGCAGATTCCTGCTGACCCTCAGGCCAAAAATCCCTTTAAAGATCTCAGCCTCACGATGCCGTTCCTTTATTCTGAGTGTCATCTCTCCTCCAGAATCTGTCTGATTTTGTTCACTCACCAGTGCCTTTGGATCATTGTTGTTTGGTATTTCGTTAGGACAAGTGTTTCCCTTGTGGCTCAGCTGGTAAAGAATCTGCCTGCAGTGTGGGAGACCTGGGTTCAATCCCTGGGCTGGGAATATCCCCTGGAGAAGGGAAAGGCTACCCACTCCAGTATTCTGGCCTGGAGAATTCCATGGACTGTATAGTCCATGGGGTCGCAAAGAGTCAGACTCAACTGAGTGACTTTCATTTTCAGTTGTTATTAGCAGGAAGGTAGCGTCATCAGGTGGAGAAGGAAATGGCAACCCACTCCAGTGTTCTTGCCTGGAGAATCCCAGGGACTGCGGAGCCTGGTGGGCTGCTGTCTATGGGGTCGCAAAGAGTCGGACACGACTGAAGCGACTTAGCAGCAGCTAAGTGTGCTTAGCTGATCTGAAGGCAGAGTCCAGAGTCTATAGACATGGGAGACCTTGATCTGGGACAGAAAGCACCCAGGACTTGAAGCTTACCCAATCCACACATCTTTCAGGGCACAGAGCAGGCGGGGGGCATGGCTGTTACAGTGTGTGACATCCTGGGCTGTAGGTGTCTCCTTTCACACTTGTCTCCTCTGCTAGACTAGGAGGCTCTTGGCTTCCAGGAGCTCATCCCTTTTTCCTTTTACCCCTGGCAGCCTTGTGTTACACATTATTCTATTTCTGTTCCCAGACTTAGCATGCTTAGAAGATTCATTCAGAAGTCAGATTCATTCTGTTTCAGATTGCTTCCACAGAATCTTAATGGGGCTGGAAGCAACAGTCAGCATGACCCTTACTCTGGTCCAGATGAGCCTTCCTTAACCCCGGCCCCGCAGCACCTCTCGACACCTTCTCTGCCTACCACGGACCTCACTGCTGCCCTCAGCCCCCTTTCTAGGTAATGCCTACAGGCCTGCTTCCTCTCCTCTGTCTAAAGCTTGCTGTGTTCTCTGCACCAGTCAACGTTCCAACAAGGAAAAAAAAAAATGGCAAATACAAACTGGATTAGTTAGGAAGAATTTGATAAAAGGATGTTTTACAAAGGTACATTCAGGATTTAAATAAAAACCAAGGTCCAGGACGAGGTGAATATTCCTGGTTCCTCGGGAGGAGGTGGGGGAGAGGTTCTATAGTTGAAGATAAGAATGGGCCTGTGATAAAGGAACACAGGCAGGGAAAGATACCCCAGCCTTGCTCTCCTGTTGTCTTCCGATCCCCTGCACTTGGCTTCCACTGTGAAAGATCAGTGCAGTGATCTTCCACGGCTGTTGACTTCAGCTGGAGGTCAGCAGGCAATCTGTTGAAGCCACACACAGTGGTCAAACTCCTGGGGGCAGGGCAGAGTGGTGAAGGGGTTTGGGGGATGGGTCTGAAGGAGGAAAGAGAAGATGATCCCACAATAGAGGGACTATTTTATCCCATGGAAGGTAGCACAGTATAATGGATGGGCATTTTTGTTCTAATCTTACCTGCTGTATGATCTTGAGCAAACCACTTAATCTGTATGTGTTTCAGTTTTCACTTCTGCAAAATGATGATAATACAGGGATTTTATGAGGCTGCTGTGGTGGGTATAAAGCCCATAGACTGAAGCCTACTACATAGGAAACCTCAACAAGTGGCAAATATCCTTACTAAGACAACCTTCCTGTGTGCCCTTAATCATACCAGTATTCCCTCTCGCTTTTGCATCTTCATTCTCTCCAAGGAATTCTTCCCCTTTGCCTGCAAATATGTCTGAGTAGCTGTTTTCCTCATTCAACTTTGGTTTGTGAAGATAAGTGCAGTGATGGGCATTCTCAGAGAGCTGGACACTTCTGGAGGTCCAGAAAGCTGGTCTGGTACACAGCCTTAGATCAGCAGAATGTCCTTCATTTGTGGTCAACCCATGGGCTGTAGCCAGAAAATTATCTTAACTTTCTGATTGAGTCAGCTGAAGTGTGATGCTTGTTAGCAAAGGCAGTACCAAGATTGGTCAGCCAATCTGATCAGGAATGGTTGTGTTGAGAGTTGTATCAACATGAAAGACAAATCTGAAAAAGACTGCCTGTTTTGGGGTGTGATTTGTTATGAAATGTGGCTGTTTATGGTTCATTGGCCTTTTCTAGTTGTGTCCTGAGCATAAACAGTCTTCAGATTCTAAAAGCCAGGAGAAGTCCCTTATTGGTGTTGTGATAAAGTCACAGCTCTTAAGTGGATATCTAATTACCATTGGGGTTAGCAACTAGTAAATGATATAAACTGTCAATAAACTGTCAATACCCAAATGCTCTCTGCATTAGCTTTCTAGGGCTGCCATCAAGGAGCACTATAGATGAGGTAGCTTAAACAACAGAAATGTATTGTCTCACAGTTGTTCTTGAGCTCAAAGTCCAAAATGAGTGTGTTGGCAGAGTTGGTTCCTTCTGAGCCCTGTGAGAGAAGGACCTAGTCCAGGCCTCTCCCCTTGGCATGTAGACGACCATCTTCTCCCTGTATCTCTTTACATCATCTTCCCTCTATGTGTGTCTGTGTCCAAATTTCCCCTTTTTTATGAGGACACTGGTTGTGACTAGAGTTCTCCGTAATGACCTTATGTAACTTGATCACTTCTGTAAAGACCCTTTCTCCAAATAAGGCTGCCTCCTCAGGTCCTAGGGTCTTGGCTTTCAACACAGGAATTTTGAGGGGACACAATTTGCTCCATAACACCCTCTGATTGCTCTTGAGTCAATAAAGGCTCATACAAGTAAATATATTTAGAAGATTCTCAAGTTGGTTACGTCTCCATAGTTAATTTTCTTAACAACTGTTTTCCTGCAAAGGGCAAACTCCTTTCTCATCCTCCTTTGTAATTTTTGGGGGCGTAGTGCCAGTGTATGCCAAATGGATTAAAGAATTCAATGAACACACTTCAGGGATCCGACTACCTTGGCCTCTTCCTTTTGCACAAATCGGGTCAGGTCCCTGGGTATCCTCAGATGAACTAACTGACAGAGAAGTCAGACTTTCAGCCTGAACCTGTCTGTCTACTGAGTCTGCCTCTGTCGCATCCTTGGGTAATACTGTCTGAGAGCCGTTATTTGTCTTGTCAACACAGACCAGGAAAAGAACATTAAAACTGAACTCTATCAACCTTGTCTTTCCCACATCTTGTCCTCTACATGATGTCTAGAATCCCAGGGTGTGCCTGGCACCTAACCCTCAGAGCAAAATGAAGAAAAGGCTTGCTTTCTTTAGGGCTTTAACTGTTCAGGCCGATCCTTCTGGCTCCAGGCTGCTGCAGAAAGCTAATGTTTGTCCAGGGCTCAGAGTCAGTGAAGAGGCAGTGGGCTTTTGGTTCCCACAACCAGTGTCTGCAGAGAATTGTGTGCTGGGAGCTGGGCAAAGCACATGGGATAGGGGAACTCTGCCCTCAAGGGTCTTAGAAAGATTCTGAGAGACTTAGTTGGACAGTGAGGAGATTCAAGCTGAGGGGAGTTGGCTGGAAATGTGCTGACCTGGGTTTAGGGTCCCACCTGGATTGGACTGTTGGTGTCTCACCTGAGGGTTGCATCTCACAGGTCTGTCTTGAGACTGAATGAACCAACTCTGGGGTATATTGATGTTGGTCTCTTGTATGGCTTCCAGCTTAGGTCCTTAGGGTCAGACTGGTGATGGAGCAAATCCCAGAGAGGTGGAAAACATGCACTACTCATCCTCCAGGGTAGGGGGCAATTGGGAAGGCAGGCTGCTGAATGACCGGGGCAGATCTTTCCCTGCCCCCAGGGTCCATCTGACCCAACTCTGAGGCATAGAGGGTTTCTGATAAACAAAGGGAGATGGACTTAACATGCCAAAAGGAAGCTGCTCACTTGAGTAAAAGAGGCTACAGGATGAGAAGCCCCAAGGCTGGAGCTTTCTGCCCTGCAGTTGAATGATCTTCCTCTGTATTAGGGGCTTCCCAGGTGGCTCAGAAAGTAAAGAATCTGCCTACAGTGCAGGAGTGAAAGTGAAAGTATTAGTCACTCAGTCGTGTCAGACTCTTCTGTGACCCCATGGGCTATAGCCCACCAGGCTCCTCTGACCATGAGATTCCCCAGGCAAGAATCCTGGAGTGGGTTGCCATTTCCTTATCCAAAGGATCTTCCTGACCCAGGGATCAAACCCTTGTCTCCTGCAGGAGATCCTGCATTGGTAGGAAGGTTCTTTACCACTGAACCACTTGGGGAGCCCTTCAGTGCAGGAGACCTAGGTTCAATCCCTGGGTCCGGAAGAGCCCATGGAGAAGGGAATGGCAACCCACTCCAGTATTCTTGCCCAGAGAATTCTGTGGACAGAGGAGCTACAGTCCATGGGGTCCTAAACAATTGGATGCAACTGAGCAACTAACACTTTGACTTTCTTTCCTCTGTGTTGAGCCTCTCTGTCATCATTCTGGAAGCTTGGGTAAAATTTCAAAGTCCCACTTGGCCCATGCCCTGTTGTAGGTAGTGAAGTGAAGGGCAGGTAAAGCAAACAAGACTGGGACAGAGAGTTCTCTGAGGTGAAGTGGTGACAGAAGCATGGATAAGCATGGATACGAGGCATAAAAGCTCCATGGGCTCAGAGATGAGTTCCTCTGAGGGTTTCCTGAGGACATCAGCCAGCTGACAGGTGGAAT
This sequence comes from Bubalus bubalis, assembly GCF_019923935.1. NCBI lineage: Eukaryota > Metazoa > Chordata > Mammalia > Artiodactyla > Bovidae > Bubalus > Bubalus bubalis. The sequence continues at coordinate 62,891,416 of NC_059165.1, read as the reverse complement.
GGGGCATTTCCTGATAGAAGAGCTGGTGGAATATATGTCCCTGTGATTCAAGTTATATAAGCAGTCAATTGAAATTCACCCTGATAAATCCTGGGTGACAGGTCAGCACAGATGTGAGGAGAAACCCAAAGCAGTGTGGACAGTGGCTCAGAGCCTAGGAGTTTGACTGCATAGTGAGAGGGCCTCAGAGGGTGGGTTCTCGAATCAGACATGAATGAATGAATGAAATCAAGCTCATAGACACAGAGAACAGATTGGTAGTGGCCAGAGGCAAGACTGGCAGAAATGGATGAACTTTTTAAAGTTTAAATAAATTGAATAATAAGAAAAAATATAAACCAAGACAATAAACTACCAAATAAAATGTCCTTCTACCTTACAAATAAATCTGGGAAGGAAAAAAAAAGTCAATAAATGTCTGTATACCTTCTATTTAAGTGTTAATCATTCATTCGTGTCTGACTCTCTTTCTGACCCCATGGACAGTAGCCTATCAGACTCCTCTGTCTATGGGATTCTCCAGGCAAGATTACTGGAGTGGGTTGCCATTTCCTTCTCTAGGGGATCTTCCCAACCCAGGGATCGAACCCGGTTCTACTGCATTGCAGCCAAATTCTTTACCTCTGAGCCACCAGGGAAGGTATAATTCCAGGGAAGGTATTACTACCTTAAGTTAATAAATAATAACACTGAAATATTGCTATGTTATAATGCTAAAAATTCAGTTCAATATTCAGTGATTTTTTTAAATTCTTATTCATCAATAAACAATACAAAATATAAGATGAAAGTAAATTGGAAAATTAGGAAGGAAATCGAGGGGGGGTGCACTTGTGATTCTGCTTAAATGTCATGAACAGATATAGAGTGATGAAGTGAAATGGTTATAGTATAAGTTATAGAAAATGGGCACTTCTGTGAAAAATAAACAAAAGCAAAAGTCTGTTATCAGGGAAGCTAAGTAGCTATGAATAAAATGGTAAGAGAGAAAGAACTTTTACATCTTGGGCAAGTAATCAAGATTAAAATCTCCAATTTTTGTAGTCCTAGAGAAATAATCCAATTATTCAACAGTCTAAATGTATCACTTGTGATTAAACTACTAAATAGATAAGTATGATTTCCTTACAGTTTTGAATATGTACCAAGGTGGAAAGATGGGGATGTTTTAAGGTGTTTCAATAGTCTCTTCCAGCTGTGAACCATCATTAGACTCTAAAGATGTCAGTTAGAATCAACTTTTCAGAAGGTGATTGTGCAGTTAATCTACTTCCATGTCCTTTTTCTCAATATTTGTCTTTTCTTTTTCATTGTTAGCAAAAAGAGACAAATGGCCTTGGAAGCAAAATTAGTTGATTTTGTGTAAAATGCTAACCTGAATTTTAGGCATGTTCTATGCTATGCTTAGTCTCTCAGTCAGGGTCCGACTCTTCGTGACCTCATGGACTATAGCCCGCCAGGCTCCTCTGTCCACAGGGATTCTGCAGACAGAATACTGGAGTGAGTTTCCATGTCCTCCTCCAGGGGATCATCCCAACCCAGAAATCAAACCAGGGTCTCCTGCATCACAGGTGGATTCTTTACCAGCTGAGCTACCAGGGAAGCCCAAATTTTAGGTATAGTTGGAGATTAAGAAAAACTTTTACTTTAATTTAAGATTGGATATTCCTTTAAAGTTTTACTTATTCATGTATTTTATTCCTGAACAAAGTACTTTAAATCTGTTTGTGTGTTAATACCTTGCAAAAAGATGCTGTCAAATAGCACCAGAAATGCACTGAAAAAATACATTTTCTTTTCAATAAATATGTGAGTATGTAATGATGGAAAAATGTGTTTATGACATTTTACACATTAAATTCTTGATTACTTCTACTGTTAAATGGTGAAGTCTTTCCAATTCAAATCAACAAACTGTTACCTAATAATACACTTTGGGTTTGTTTTTTTCTCTCAGAGATATTTATTTTGTATAATCCACACCATAGCCACTTCATTTTCTTGCTCTTATCTGACTATGGATAGGTTAACACTATTTGAACAGGGATTAAAATGTTCTCCCTGATTTGCTCCCTAATTTTCCAATTTACAGTGTAGGTAAAATTTCCCTGGGCTTCCCAGGTGTCTAGTGGTAAAGAGTCCGCCTGCCAATGAAGGAGATATGGGTTCAATCCCTGGGTCAGAAAGATCCCCTAAATTAGGAATGGCAACACACTCCAGTATTCTTGCCTGGAAAATTACCTGTACAGAAGACCCTGGTGGGACGCAGTCTATGGAGTCACAAAGAATCAGACACGACTGAGTGACTGAGCATGCATCACAAAATTTCATTATATTTTATAGTATTTTTATGTTGATAAGAGTTTGATAGTATTCCCATCAATAAAAGATACCTTTGAAAATAATGGGAAAATTAAAATAATTATTCCTCAGGTAGCATTTGAGAAGGAAATAAAAGGGTGAGTGAGAAAATGGGAAAGCAGAAGGGAGGTAAGGTAAAGACATTCCAGTTGCACCATCAGCACCAGCAAACATGGAGGAGACAGAAGGTTCATAGAAATTGGGATTTCAGTGGCCACTGGCCACTTTACCCCTCTATACTCTTCCCTGTGACCAGCCGTGTCGAGGAAGCCTTCTGAGTTGGAAAGCATTTTACCAGCTTTGTAGCTGAGAAACCCATGTCCGAACCCAGGGATTGTTATAACTCACCTGAGTGCACTTTCAAATGGCCCCCACTACACAGCTTGGCTGAACTGAATTCCACAATGTAAGAATCTTGCCTCACTTTTCAAATTCCCTAACACCATGGCAACCTTCCAATTATTTTACAGGGTCGAATGAAAAGAGCAATTAGAGAATGAGAAAATTATATAGGACTTAAGCCTGAGAGAGCTTAGAAATTAGCAATTCATTATTGGAATGGAAAATGTGACAAAGGAATTTTGAGAGTGATGATAACCTAGCTGAATCAGCCAGTCGGTAGAAGATTCTGGAAACGCTGTAATAAACCATCTCCTAGTTCAACTGAACTAAAGGCTCCCACTGCTTAGAAAATTGTACAGCATTCTTTCCCTCTCCTTGCAGGCCCCCCTGCCATTCTGAGCAAGCAAGTGTGCATGTGATATGTTTGCAGGGCTCATTCGCAGAGAATCTCCATTTGTTTCTGGTTTAATCAGTTTTCCACGTGCCATAATCCAATTACCACCTGTGATCTGTGTGAGCCCTTCACAGTGTGTGCTATACAGGAACGTTTAACAGGATCCTAACTCTTGTCTGGTTCACAGTGCAGCCTCGACAAAAGAGCGAGGCATAGGATGTGAGCATTGGCATCTTTATGTTCTGGGAGCCCAACCTGAGGCTTGTGACCTGTCCAAAAGTGATAATTATGGAAGAAGAATAGCTGTTATTAGTTATAGAATAATAATCACTAACCTGAGTACTTACTATGAATAAGGTAGTACCATTCTAAGCATTCTACATGTATTATGTTAATCTTCACAAAATCTCTAAGTTAGGTATGATTATTTTTAAATTTATTTTATTGAAGTATAGTTGATTTGTAGTATTGTGATAGTTTTTGGTGCACAGCAAAGTGATGCAATTATACATATATATATAAAATAGCTTGCATTTGCTAATCTCAAATTCCCCACCCATCCCACCCTCTGTGCCCCCAACCTTGGCAACCACAAGTCTGCTCTCTGTGATTCTGTTTCTGTTTTATAGATGAGTTCATTTGTGTCACATTTTAGATTCCATATGATGTGGTACCATATGGTATTTATTTTTCTCTGACTTCATTTAGTGTGATACTCTCTCTCTGTCTATCCACGTTGCTGCAGATGGTGTCACTTCATTCTTTGTGTCTGAGTGATATTCCATTCTGAATGTATCTGTATGTATGTATACGTGTGCATATATATATACACACACACACAAACATCACATCTTTCTTATCCATTCCTCTGTTAATGGACATTTAGGTTATTTCCATGTCTTGGCTATTGTAAATAGTGCTGCAGAGAGTATTGGGTTGCATGTATCTTTTTGAATTATGGTTTTGTCTGGATACATGCCCTAGAAGTGGGATTGCTGGATCATATGGTAGCTCTCTATTTTTAGCTTTTAAGGACCCTCCATACTGTTTTTCATAGTGGCTGCACTGGTTTATATTTCCACCAACAGTGTCAGAAGGTTCTCTTTTCTCATGTACCTTGTCCAGCATTTGTTATCTGAAGACTTTTTCATAACAGCCAGTCTGACCAGTGTGAGGTGGCACTTCGTTGGAGTTTTGGATTGCATTTCTCTAATACTTAGCAACATTGAGTATCTTGCTCATGTGCCTTTTGGTCATCTGTATATCTTCTGCCCATGGGTTTTCTGCCCATTTTAAAAAATTTTTGTTTTTGAGTTATATGAACCGTTTTTATATTTTGAAATTTTTTTTTAATTTTATTTTATTTTTAAACTTGACAAAATTGTATTAGTTATGCCAAATATCATAATGAATCTGCCACAGGTATACATGTGTTCCCCATCCTGAACCCTCCTCCCTCCTCCCTCCACACACCATCCCTCTGGGTCGTCCCAGTGCACCAGCCCCAATGGCATTGAAACATGTAAAATATCATGTATGAAACGAGTTGCCAGTCCAGGTTTGATGCACGATACTATATTTTGAAAATTAAGCCCTTGTCAGTTGCATCATTTACAAATCCATTCTCCCAGTTCATAGGTTGTCTTTTTATCTTGTTTATGGTTTCCTTTTCTGTGCAAAAGCTTATGAGTTTGATTAGTTCCCATGGAACTAATAGAAGGACTGATGTTGAAGCTGAAACTCCACTTCTCTGGCTATCTGATGCAAAGAATTGACTCATTGGAAAAGACCCTGATTCTGGGAAAGATTGAAGGCAGGAGGAGAAGGGGGTGACAGAGGATGAGATTGTTGGATGGCATCACCGACTCAATGAACATGAGTTTGAGCAAGCTCCAGGAATTGGTGATGGACAGGGAAGCCTGGCATGCTGCATTCCATGGGGTTGCAAAGAGTCAGACACAACTGAGCGACTGAACTGAACTGAGTTCCCATTTGTTTACTTTTGGTTTTATTTCTATTGCCTTGGGAGAGTGAAAGATAGGTATAATTATTAACTCCATTTTGCAGATGGGGGAACTGAGACCACAGGAGTTTAATTATTAATAACTTGCCCATAGGCACCCAGCTAGTAAAGGGAAGAGCCAGGTTTTGAACTCAGGCAGTCCAGCTCAGGGTCCTTGTTCCTAACTACAGTGAACATCATCTAGATTCTCTTGTAGCTGACAGGTAATGGTTGACTGGTCTGATTACTTGTCCTAGCTTATGTGATTTTATTACCCAATTCTTGAAATACATTTGGGATGGTATGGAGACCACTCAAACTTACTGTTCAACTGTTTAAACTGAATTGACCTTTTATCTGGAATCTTTGCATTGACTCTTACATGAGTCAATCTAATGACCTGGGGAAATCTGAGTGAGAATATTGCTCAATAAATCAGGATCCCTTTCCCTCTGGCTATGGTGATTTAATCTCCTTTATTTTACTTGTAGATAAGTTGTTATGCTTTGTGTTGTTGAAGTTCAGCTAGGCAACACTGCCTTATTATAGAAAAATTGTAAATCTCTGTTCTTGGTTGTTGTATTCTCCATACTCTTCTGAAATTTAGACAGTTAAAAATTATATATGTATAACACACACATTTGTTTTGTTGCAGCATTAGGTTGCTGTAGACAGAGTTAGGGTATTTTATATATATATATATATATATTTTATTGTTGTTTTTTGTATATTTATATTGTTGTTGTTCAGTGGCTAAGTTGGAAGTGGCAATCCATTCCAGTATTCTTGTCTGGAAAATCCCATGGACAGAGGAGCATGGCTACAGTCCATGGGGTCGCAAAGAGTTGGGCACAACTAAGCAATTAAACAGCAACAACAACTATATCAGTTCAGTTCAGTCGCTCAGTCGTGTCTGACTCTTTGCGACCCCATGAATTGCAGCATGCCAGGCCTCCCTGTCCATCACCAACTCCTGAAGTTCACTCAGACTCACGTCCATCAAGTCGGTGATGCCATCCAGCCATCTCATCCTCTGTCGTACCCTTCTCCTTCTGCCCCCAATCCTTCCCAGCATCAGAGTCTTTTCCAATGAGTCGACTCTTCACATGAGGTGGCCAAAGTACTGGAGTTTAAGCTTTAGCATCATTCCTTCCAAAGAACACCCAGGACCGATCTCCTTCAGAATGGACTGGTTGGATCTCCTTGCAGTCCAAGGGACTCTCAAGAGTCTTCTCCAACACCATAGTTCAAAAGTATCAGTTCTTCGGTGCTCAGCTTTCTTCACAGTCCAACTCTCACATCCATTCATGACCACTGGAAAAACCATAGCCTTGACTAGACGGACCTTTGTTGGCAAAGTAATGTCTCTGTTTTTGAATATGCTATCTAGGTTGGTCATAACTTTCCTTCCAAGGAGTAAGCGTCTTTTAATTTCATGGCTGCAATCACCATCTGCAGTGATTTTAGTTGTTGCTATTTAGTCATATGTATGTGTGTGTGTGTATATACACACACACACACATACATGTGTGCATGTATGTGTATATATATGTAGAGGAAAGATATATAAGACCTGAGAAGAGAATAGGATAATGAAAGAAATGATATGAGCACTTCAGAAAGTACCAGAGAACAGATTATGGGAGAGGGCAGATTCTTATAAATTCCTTTATACGCCTTTCTCATAAACAAACACATAACAAAGAAACTAGGCCAAGAGCAAGTTGGCAGGTGGGGAGGGAAGTGGCAAGAATTTTCTTACAAATTGAGCTAAGCATCTCCCTTGTGAATCTGCGAAGCAGAGGTCACCCTTTCAAGTTATTGGGCATGGAGAGGCCAAAGGGCAGTGTCTCCAGCAGCCCCTGTTGGCTTGGACAAGCTCCAGAGACCTGCACAGGGGTTGTCATGGCATCTTGGCTTCAGTCTAATGGGGTAGTGCTTTCCTGTCTCTTCCCTAGGGGGATGGGATGCTTTCTATCAGATTGGGAGATGTTTCCTTTCCTTTAAGCCAGAGAGCAGAAGGCTGCTGGGCCCCTGGGGACAAGGCAGTCATCCAAAATGCAGACCCAGCATGTACCCCTTAGAGAACCAGAGCTGCCTCCTTCTCAAGGATGGACAAAACTAAGATGCACCGTGTCCCTGGAAACAGAGATCCAGTGTTGTTAGGATGTCAGCACTCCTTAAAAAAATGTCAACACTCCTTGACTTCAGCTAAAAAGCTGGTGAATTCCAAATCAAAATCCCAACAGGATATTTCATAGAAACTGCCAAACTGATTATAAAGTTTGTATGAAAGAGAGGCTTTTTTAAAAGAGAACAATTGAAAAAGAATGGTGAAGGATGTACTTGACTTAACATGTATCAAAGTATACAAGAAAGAGTAACTAAGATAGGAGAAATGAATGAGTAGATCATTGGAATAAAACAAAATACAGAAATGGTTCTGCGTATGTACAGGGATTTAGAGTGTGGAGTTTCACATGGGTAAAAAGACAACGAAGTATTTCCCCTGAAATTGAGAGCTGGTTATCCCAATATCATTGCTTCAGTGAAGTTAGACACGCCCCAAGTCACCACCCCCAGTGCCAGAATATAGCTGAGGTGGACTAAAGAGATCTTTATTAAAAACAATATTTAGGTGAAAATGAAGACTATTTTGATAACCTTAGAGTAAGTTAGATCTTTGGTAGGATGCAAGATGCCAGAAGTTAAAAAAAAAAAAAAAACTGTTAACAGACTATGAAATAAATATAAACTCTGTACACAAAAACACCGTAAGGGAAGTTTAAAAAAATTCAGCAACATTGTTTCAATTTGCTAAATATTTGAACATTTTCATAATAAAATTTTGGGGAAAATATAAGCAGATGAGAAAATGTTTGTGACACAAATTACAAGCAGGATTAATATTCAGAATATAAAAAAGTACCAATAAATACCAAAACTGAAAAACTGATGAAGAATAGAGATGGGCAATTAAGAAATGCCAACAGATTATAAACATAGGAAAAGTAATTCAAATTACTAGTAATCAGGGAAATGAAAATTAAATCAGCAGTTAGCTAACATTTCTTATGCATTAGATTGGAAATAATTAAATGTATTGATCATATACTGTGTTGTTAAGGAAATAAGACACTCTCATCCTCTCTTGTTTGGAGTGTTCATGTCAAAGCCTTTGGGCGAGCATCCTGGCAGTATTATTAACACTTTAAATTTGCACACTCCTTAATCCAGAAATTCTGTATCTCAATTTATGCTAAAGAAAGACATATTTTTTTAAGATTCATGTAAAAACATTGGGAAAAGTGCCCATTATTAGAGGGATAAACTGTTGATACACATAAACTATAGTTATTAGAAAGAATATGGTAAATATATATACTATATATACAAAATTTTTTCCAATGCCTTTTTTTTTGTCAGTGACAAAGGCCAGTCAGTAAACAATTCATAGAACATGATTTGCATTATATAAAGGGAAAACAGAAAGACTTGATTTTCACAGAACCATGCCTGGAAGGATGGCCATCACAATGTCCCTTTCTTTCTCTCTCAATTCAGTTCAGTTGCTCAGTCGTATCTGACTCTTTGTGACCCCATGGACTGCAGCATGACAGGCCTCCTGTCTGTTATCAACTCCTGGAGTTTACTCAAACTCATGTCCATCGAGTCAGTGATGCCATCCAACCATCTCATCCTCTGTCATCCCCTTCTCCTCCTGCCTTCAATCTTTCCCAGCAGCAGGGTCTTTTCAGATGAGTCAGTTCTTTGCATCAGGTGGCAAAAGTACTGGAGTTTCAGCTTCAGCATCAGTCTTTCTAGTGAATATTCAGGAATGATTTCCTTTAGGATGGACTGATTGGATCTCCTTGCAGTCCAAGGGACTCTCAAGAGTCTTCTCCAACATCACAGTTCAAAAGCATCAATTCTTCAGCACTCAGCTTTCTTTATAGGCCAACTCTCACATCCATACATGACCACTGGAAAAACCATAGCCTTGACTAGATGGACCTTTGTTGACTGTCTCAAAGCTTGCAATTCCCTCTTCTCTCCCTCAACTCTTCACACAAATGAAAGTGCACCTGTATCCACATACACACACATGTACATGCATGTGCACACACCACCTGCAGCATTACATCCTAAGTAGGTTCTGAGCGCTTTTCCCTATTCTGTGTTCTCATAGCACCCTCAACTTCCACTTCCCTCATCTAGATCATAACTGTTGATTCAAGCTCTTTTTTATTCTAGCTTCCAGAAGAAAGGGACAGTGTGTCATATGCTGTTGTATTATATTTGGAATTAATTATATGCTAGCCCCGAGGCTCAGCACTGTATTTGGCACACGGCAGAAACTCATTTGTTGAGTGATAAATAACTCCTTTGTAATAGTCAGCATTGAAATACATCAGTACATTGCTGGTTAATAAATAAAAGGACCTATAAATTTACATCTCCTCTATCAAATGACTGACTTAGAGGAGAATAAGAAATTTGCAAGCGATGGAGTGGGAGACTGTTCATAAGCACTCCTTCCTCCAAGGATACCTGTAGCACCATTTTCTCTAGGTTGCAATGAGAAGAGGTCAGCTGCTTGCCCTCACTTTGTATGGACATGAGCCTAGACTTCACCTGGCATCCTCTCTATTCATTTGATATGTAAAATCTCAAAGGAGAAGTGACAGAACAGTGGATAAGAGAAGCTTTTTTTTTTTTAAACAGTTAATCAAAGGTAATACTGGCACTTCAATTTTTATTAAAGGAAAAAAAAGCTAAGATAACATGGAATTTGGGTTCCAAAAGATAGATAAAAGATGGAAGAAATGCAGTTCTCCTGTAAACACAGATAATGTTTTAGGACCAGAGAAACCCCGTATCTCAGGGGTGGAATGGATCTGCGAGGTTATCCAGTCCAGTGAAATTATATTTGTTATAACATATAAGTCTTCAGTAGATAAGTTATCACTACGGTTAAGTTTTCAGACAAGGATAAAGCTAAACGTGGGTGTTGGGAGGAAGTGTGCCATGTGGTAAGAACAGATGGAATTTGTAAAGAAAACTGGGTAAGATAAACCCTCTTGTCTTTGTCTTAATCTTCAAGCCTGCCTCACGTTTGAATGTATTTCTAGCAGGCAGTGTATCCACGGGCTTTGTGAAAGCCCTGCGAGAGAAATGAGGCAAATGTATAATATCATGATCACTGCTTGAGCTGGAATTCCCTGTGCACCTATCTGTCTCACCAATCCCTGGGAATCTGTTAATTGTCTGGTTCTGCTGTCCAGGCATTGCCAGCAAGTAGTAGGCAATCAAAAGAAGTTTAATTAATAGTATTAGATGCTTTTTTAATCACATGGAAAGAATGAGGTGGTTCTTTGAAAATGATATATGGCTTCAAAAGATGGGAAAAAAGACAAAATACTTTTTATCTCTGAAATATTCTTTGGGATTTGGTATATGATTTTTTTTCCCTTACTGATAAGATTGGAGACCTAGAGACTCAATAGAAAGTAAGTCTTAGGCTCATGATCGGGCTTCCCTGCTGTCTCAGTGGTAAAGGATCTGCCTACCAATGCAGGAGACACAAGAGAAGTGAGTTTGATCCCTGGGTTAGAAAGATCCCCTGGAGAAGGAAATGGCAACCCACTCCAGGATTCTTGCCTGGGAAATTCCATGGAGAGAGGAGCCTGGTGGGCTACAGTCCATGGGATCACAAACAGTCTAACACGACTGAATGCACACAAGCACACACAGGCTCATGATTACTTAACTCTTAGAGGATTATTGTCTATCAGTAGGTTCTCTTTGACTGAGGATGGGTAGACCAGAAAGCAAGAGAGCAAAAAAAGAGATTCCAAGCTTTTCTGTTGTGCACAATGCATTTCTCTCAATAAACTTTCTTGAATTTTGTGGCTCTACTTGTAGCCCTATTCTCTGGGAAGTCCCTCCATCCGTAGATACCCTGTGGAAAGGACAGGCCTGGACAGGGAGCAGGGGCAGCTAGGTTGGGCAAGAGTCCATGGTGGGTTAGGAAGGAAGGAAAAAAATCCAGATATTCAAACACAGGCTCCAAAGCTATGAATAGTGTCCTGCCGGTGGGCAAGTGGGAGATTGTCTCCTGAGGACGAATGTCCTTAAAGGGGTCCTCATTCAGGTGAATGTCTATCCTTACTATCAGTAATCTCTAAGAAATTTTTGTTTGATGACAGTAAGCTACCTTTTGAATAATACTTGTTGGTGTGGGTGTCTGTGTATATGTGCATGTGTGTGTGTGTGTGTGTGTACACCCTCTTGCCTCCATCTCCTGCCTGTAAGAGTTCTGCCCATAGTCTAACCAGGCTTCTGTGTATTCTCCACCAGAAAAGACACACACCCATTACCAGATGGTAGCAATTTAAAATGAAAGAATTGGTCTCTAGAAACAGCTCCCAAAGTATATTTAATATATTTAGTAGTGTTATTAATATCCAAAGGGCTTCCCAGTTGGTGCTAGTGGTAAAGAACCTACCTGCCAATGCAAGAGACATAAAGAGACGTGGGTTCAATCCCTGGGTTGGAAAGATCCCCTGGAGGTGGGCATGGCAACCCACTCCAGTATTCTTGCCTAGAGAATCCCTTGGACAGAGAAGTCTGGAGGGCTATAGTCCATAGGGTCAGAAAGAGTTGGACACGACTGAAGCGACTTAGCATACATGCATTAATACAGAAAACTTTAGGGATGTTCTATCTAAAACAAAGTCATGTTGAATACAAGTCCCATTCTCACCTGTCTTTGGCCAACAGGATCGTTGACTGCCTTGCAGCATGTTTGTACTGTAAGGGATCTAGACTGGTATGTACAGCCCTCCCCTTTACAGATGAAGAAACTGAGGCCCAAAGAGATCAAGTGACCTACTTACCCAGGGTCACAAAGTGATGCAGGACAAGCTAGACTGGACCCCAGGTGTTGAGGAATGTCAAGCCCCATGACACTTTACTTTCCTCGAGTCATCTCCTTATCTTGCCAGTGCTTACTCCATCCCTGGCTGCAACAGATCCCTCTTGGCTGGCTGGATCTAAACTTAGGCATTTTCTTTGTTTTCCAGTGAAGTTTTCCCATATGGTTCATTATATAATTGGTCCTCAGCTAGAAAAGAAAATGTATGCTGGTGTCAGGAGGTAAACTCTCTAACTGTTCTACAGTTACCTTTCTGCCCGCTACACTTTTCAGCTGCAGAGCCAAGTAAATCTAGGACAAATGCTCTCATGAATCACTGATGGGGTCTATAAAAAAGGATGTTTCCAGGCCCTCAGGGACCCAGCTTAAGAAATGCAAGTAGTTTCAGAAAAAGAGAAAGGCTGCCACTTTTCAAACCACTACTTTGTCCACCCTCTGAGTCTCTGACCTGCCAGCACAATATTAGCTCAAGTAGACATGATCCCCTCGGCTTCCCCGGTCTTGTCATCTCAAATCCCCAACTGCATCTGAGGAGCAGCACTGTTTGGAGGCAGAAGACTGCAAAAGAACCAGAATAATAAGCCCAGGAGAAGCCAGAGAGTCAAGGGGGAGAGATACTTGGCAATGGCCAGAAGTCCTGGAGCTACTGGGCAAGAAGTTCAAGAGCATCAAGAAATCTCATTTCCCTGCCATGTTCCTGCTCAGGGCACAGCATTTGCTGTTGCCAGTGTGTGTAGATGGAACGGGCCAAGAGGAAGGAACTAAAGGCACTGCATGCAGCTTGTAAATCCTTGGGATGAAGGAAGCAAGGCTTCAGAAAGAGAAACTAATCAGCCATGCAGGGAACACAGGACCAGCCTTTAAGCCTGAGCTTTGAGCCTGTGCTCTTCCTTCTAAGGGAAGCAGTTACTTCTAGGGTGGTGGGGGAGGGCATCCAAAACCTTCCTTCTCTGCCACACGCTGCTTGGTACAAATAGTAGCAAACACTTGGCATTTCCCCTAGTGCTATCCTGGGCACTCTTTCCAAGTATTAGGCATTCATTTAACCTTCTCCCAAAGGCTGTTATTATCCCTATTTTCCAAATGAAGAAGTCAGACTCTGCAAAGTGAAAAACAGTCCCCAATTTGCACATTTGTAATGGAGAAAAGCCATGATTGAAACCAAAGTCTCTGTGACCCCCAGAATCCACAGTCTAAATCATTAGGCTCATTATCTCTGGCAGTGCAGTTGCTATACAAGAGCTTGCTGACCCTCTTGGTAACCATGCTGAGATGCTGCCCAGGTCATTTGGAGGGCCCAGGGTTTCTGATCTTCAAAGGCATTTATAATGCTCTGGGATGCCCTGCTTCCTCCCTCTTTTTCTCTTTCTCTTCTCATCCTTTTTTCCTTTCCTTCTACATCGATTGAAGCTCTCCTTGCCTCAAACAGAATAATATTGAAGCCAATATTTGGTTCCATGTATCAAAAGGTTTTTTATTTGGGGCCAAAGGTCACACCTTTTCTTTTCCTTTTGTAATTTCCAGCTCTTTGCTTATCAGAACTTACTTTCAAGGATCTAACATTTACAGTAAAGTATAAGTGATTGATGAGTCTCATAAAGGAGGTACCAATACCTCCTTATAAAGAAATATCATCCAAAGGCCAAGGACCACAGAAGAAATTATATTAAAATGGAGATTGTCATCAAAGGAAGGAATCAGTCACCAGGAAAAACAGAAGGTGTCATCAAGGCCAGGAGGAGGGTGTGGGAAGAAGATGTGGCCAGTAGATTGAGTGTATGAACCTTCTTAGTTGACTTTTGTACCAACTGCTGGCAATGCTCCCCCTTCTCCCAGGGCTACCTCCCTGCAGCCCATCCATTCAGGAAGTGGCCAAGTTGTCTTTTTTCCAACCCACTCTTGCCATCCTTCTTTAGCTAACCCAGAATCCTAATGTAAGTCCTGCCCGCATGCCTCTCAAGGCAGCCCAGTTCTTCCTGTCCCATAGCATGGCTGATTTATCCAGGTCCTAGATAAGAGTTTTCAGGGACACACTCCCTCCCTCCACCTTACTCCCCACAAGAAAGTGCATGCACATGGGGATCACACCTAGAAAAGAACATTCCCAGAGATGTATTCGCAGAATTTGCAACTTCTTACTGCTGGGTGAATGGAGAGGCTAAGGGAACTGCTGTTCCAAGCTAGGGGATTTACAAAAACAGCCATCATCACTGAGGACCAGCTCTCCCCATTCCTGTGTTTCATTAGCTCAGCATCAACTGACTTAACTAGAACAGACAAACGCTCATTAAAATATCATGTTGGATAAGATGTAATTCTCAGAATAATGTTAGCATCAAACAAGCAATTGGGAGGCAGCATCACTCTGGCCCTGCAAGGGAGTGGGTATTCTGCAAGGTAAGCACTCTTCTTGCCAATGGGGTTGGGATGCTGGGTGGAGGGAAAATGATTTTGGATGAAGAGGCTGTTGCTGTGAGGGTAGAATTTCCTCACTGACTAAACCAAGCCCTATTCTCTGAATATTTGGCTTCTCAAAACATAATTCATTGTCAAACCTAAACTCAGTAATTACATCTTCTCCAAATCGACTATTCAGCATTTCCTCTTTACAGATAAACCACCCGTCCACTTGTAAGAGAAGCTGCCAAATTAACTTTCGAGTTTGCCAGAGTCATCTTCCTCATAGAGAGCATCAGTGAGGTGTGAGGCATTGTGGGGAGTATCGCTAAGACAAAGGAATCTTAGAGGTAGCTAGTTTGGTGTAGTGTGAAGAACACTGCCTGAAGTTAGGTCTCACTTTAAGTACTAGCTGTCACTGTAGTGGATTGAAAGTGTGCCTCTCCCAAACTTATGTCTATCCAGAGCCTCTAAATGTGACCTTACTTGGAACCAGGGTCACACTGGACTAGGGTGGGCCACAGTAATAACTCGTACCCTTAGAAGAAGAGGAAAGGCACTCAGAGGGAAGAAGGCCATGTGAAGACTGGGACAGAAATTGGAGTGGTGAAGCTATTAATACAAACCAAGGAATGCCACGGACTGCCAGAGCCACCAAAAGGAAGAAACGAGAAGGATTCAGAGTGAATGTGGCCCTACTAACACCTTGTTTTAGGACTTGCAGTGTCTGGAGCTGTGAGAGAATAAGTTTCTGTTTTAAGCCACCCAGGTTGTGGTAATGTGTTGTACAGTTTTAGGAAGTGAATACAGCCACTGAAAGGCGGAGCAAACTTGATCTAGTTATTTTCTCTGAGCCTCAGTTTCTTTGTCTAGACCAGAGATTAGATCTGTGACTTTGGGTAAGTTTTATAATCAATTTTCTCATCTTAAAATGGGGTACTATAACTTTTTTTGATAAAATTACACTTAACATGTGTTCAGCATTTACTACATCATGAGCATTAATAGACATCTCACTAAATTTTTGTTCAGTTCAGTTCAGTCGCTCAGTCGTGTCTGACTCTCTGTGACCCCATGAATTGCAGCACGCCAGGCCTCCCTGTCCATCACCAACTCCTGGAGTTCACTCAAACTTAAATCCATCGAGTCGGTGATGCCATCCAGCCATCTCATCCTCTGTCGTCCCCTTTTCCTCCTGCCCCCAATCCTTCCCAGCATCAGAGTCTTTTCCAATGAGTCAACTCTTCGCATGAGGTGGCTAAAGTACTGGAGTTTGAGCTTTAGCATCATTCCTTCCAAAGAAAACCCAGAGCTGATCTCCTTTAGAATGGACTGGTTGGATCTCCTTGTAGTTACTTCTTCCTAAATTCCACTTTGATCTGAAAAGAAGCTGAGATACTAGCTTAAATTCTTGTCATAAAGCATGAATCACTGCCACAGAATTTAATGTCAAACTTTGCAAAATTCAGTGTAAAAAAAGGAAAAATGACATTTTAAATAACTCATACAACCACAGAACAATTATTTTTAAGGGTATTATTTCTTTTTAATTTTTTTAATATATTTTAATTGGAGGCTAATTACTTTACAACATTGTGGTGGTTTTTGCCATACATTCACATGAATCAGCCATGGGTGTACATGTGTTCCCCATCCTGACCCTCCCTCCCACCTCCCTCCCCATCCCATCCCTCAGGGTCATCCCAGTGCACCAGCCCTGAGCACCCTGTCTCATGCATCGAACCTGGACTGGCAATCTATTTCACGTATGATAGGATACATGTTTTAATGCTATTCTCTCAAATCATCCCTCACATTCTCCCATAGAGTCCAAAAGTCTGTTCTTTACATCTATATCTCTTTTGCTGTCTCACATATAGGGTCATCATTACCATCTTTCTAAATTCCATATATATGTGTTAATATACTGTATTGGTGTTTTTCTTTCTGGCTTACTTCATTCTGTCTAATAGGCTCCAGTTTCATCCACCTCATTAGAACTGATTCAAATGCATTCTTTTTAATAGCTGAGTCATATCCCATTGTGTATATGTACTGCAGCTTTCTTATGCATTTGTCTGCTGATGGACATCTAGGTTGCTTCCATGTCCTGACTGTTGTAAACAGTCCTGTGATGAACATTGGGGTACACATGTCTCTTTTAATTCTGGTTTCCTGGGTATGTATGCCCAGCAGTGGGATTACTCAGTCATATGGCAGTTCTATTTCCAGTTTTTTAAGGAATCGCCACACTGTTCTCCATAGCGGCTGTACTAGTTTGCATTCCCACCAACAGTTCCCTGTTGAACTGTTCAACAGGGTTGAACAGAACTAAGAGGGTTCCCTTTTCTCCACACCCTCTCCAGCATTTATTGTTTGTAGACTTTTTGATAGGAGCCATTCTGACCGGCATGAGATGGAACCTTGTTGTGGTTTTGATTTGCATTTCTCTGATAATGAGTGATGATGAGCATCTTTTCATGTGTTTGTTAGCCATCTGTATGTCTTCTTTGGATAAATGTCTATTTTTTGATTGGGTCTTTTATTTTTCTGGAATTGAGCTGCAGGAGTTGCTTGTATATTTTGAGATTAATTCTTTGTCAGTTGCTTCATTTGCTATTATTTTCTCCCATTCTGAAGGCTGTCTGGTCCCCTTGCTTATAGTTTCCTTCATTGTGCAAAAGTTTTTAAGTTTAATTAGGTCCCATTTGTTTATTTTTACCTTTATTTCCATTACTCTGGGAGGTGGGGTATAGAGGATCCTGCTATGACTTACGTCAGAGAGTGTTTTGCCTATGTTTTCCTCTAGAAGTTTTATAGTCTCTGGTCTTCCATTTAGATCTGTAATCCATTTTGAGTTTATTTTTGTGTATGGTGTTAGAAAGTGTTCTAGTTTCATTCTTTTACAAGTGGTTGACCAGTTTTCCCAGCACCACTTGTTAAAGAGATTGTCCTTTCTTCATTGTATATTCTTGCCTCCTTTGTCAAAGATAAGGTGTCCATAGGTGCATGGATTTATCTCTGGGCTTTCTATTTTGTTCCATTGATCTATATTTCTGTCTTTGTGCCAGTATCATACTGTCATGATGACTGTAGCTTTGTAGTATAGCCCAAAGTCAGGCAGGTTGATTCCTCCAGTTCCATTCTTTTTTCTCAAGATTGCTTTGGCTACTCGAGGTTTTTTTGTATTTCCACAGAAATTGTAAAATTATTTGTTATAGTTCTCTCAAAAATACCATTGGTAGCTTGATAGGGATTGCATTGAATCTATAGATTGCCTTGTGTAGTATACTTATTTTCACTATATTGATTTCTTCTGAACCATGAACACGATATATTTGTCCTCTTTGATTTCTTTCACCAGTGTTTTACAGTTGTCTATATATAGGTCTTTTGTTTCTTATTCTTTTCATTGCAATGTTGAATAGAATTGTTTCCTTAATTTCTCTTTCTGTTTTCTCATTGTTAGTGTATAGGAATTCAAGGGATTTCTGTGTGTCAATTTTATATTCTGCAACTTTACTATATTCATTGATTAGCTCTAGTAATTTTCTGGTGGAGTCTTTAGGGTTTCTATGTAGAGGATCATGTCATCTGCAAACAGTGAGAGTTTTACTACTTCTTATCCAATCTGGATTCCTTTTATTTCTTTTTCTTCTCTGACTGCTGAACCACAGGGCGATTAAAAAAATTTTTTTTTTATATTGGGATACAGTTGATTTACAATGTTGTGTTAGTTTCAGGTGTACAGCACAGTGGTTCAGTTATCCTTATGCAAATCTCCATTCTTTTTCAGATTCTTTTCCCATGTAGGTTATCAAAGAATATTGAATAGGGTTCCCTGTGCTATTCAGTAGGTCCTTGTTGATCATCTATTCTCTATATAGTTTTGTGTATATGTTAATCCCAAACTCATTTATCCTTCCCCAACCTTTACCCTTGGAGAAGGAAATGGCAACCCACTCCAGTGTTCTTGCCTGGAGAATCCCAGGGACAGGGGAGCCTGGTGGGCTGCCATCTCTGGGGTTGCACAGAGTCGGACACGACTGAAGTGACTTAGCAGCAACCTTTACCCTTTGGTAACCGTAAGTTTGTTTTTGAAGTCTGTGAGTCTCTTTCTGTTCTGTAAATAAGTTCATTTGTATCATGTTTTTAGATTCCATGTGTAAGTGATAACATATGATATTTCTGTGTCTGACTTAATATGATAATCTCTAGGTCCATCCATGTTGCTGAAAATAGCATTATTTCATTGTTTTTATGAATGAGTAATATTCTATTGTGTGTGTGTGTATATATATATATATACACACACACATCTGTGTGTATATGTACACCACATCTTCTTTATCCATTCATCTTTCCATAGATACAGGTTGCTTGCATGTCTTGGCTATTGTAAACAGTACGGCAATTAAAACTGGGGTATATGTATCCTTTTAGGTTGATTTTCTTTGGCTATGTTCCCAGGAGTGGGATTTCTGGATCATATGGTAGCTCTATTTTTAGTTTTTTAAGGAACCTCTGTGCTGTTTTCCATGAGCTTCCCTGGTGGCTCAGACAGTAAAGAATTCACCTGCCATGCAGGAGATATGGCTTTGATCCCTGGGTTGGGAAGATCCCCTGGAGAAAGGAATGGCTAATTCCAGGAT
This sequence comes from Bubalus bubalis, assembly GCF_019923935.1. NCBI lineage: Eukaryota > Metazoa > Chordata > Mammalia > Artiodactyla > Bovidae > Bubalus > Bubalus bubalis. The sequence goes on along the minus strand of NC_059165.1, from coordinate 62,872,331 downwards.
TCTTGCTTGGAGAATTCCATGGACAGGAGAGAGTCCATGGGGTTGCAAAGAGCTAGACACAACTGAGCAACTAACACTTTTATTACTACTTTCATACTGTTCTCCACAGTGGCTCTGCCAACTTACACTGTAGGAAGGTCCTCTTTTCTCCACACGCTCTCTAGCATTTATTGTTTGTAGACTTTTTGATGATGGCCATTCCTTGTGTGGAGTGATACCTTGTTGTAGTTTTGATTTGCATTTCTCTAAAAATTAGTGATGTTGAGCAACTTTCATGTGCTTTTTGGCCATCTGTGTATCACATGATCACAATTTTATCCTGGCTATCTTAGGGGAGATACTGGTGGGCCAAACTATATACTCCTGTGGACCCAGAGTTTTCCTGTAAATGTTTCCAGACTTGATCTGGCCTCATGTGTTACTAAATTTCTTCTGTGTGTAGGACTCACAGTAGCAGAAATAAAGAAAGACCCAACTTCTGTCCATAAAGAACTTCTAGGCCAGTAGTAGGATAGTGATTGGAGGGAAGTTGGATAAGCCTACCAGAAACTGATGTGAGGAGCCATAGGATCCTGTCCTTATTCTTTGAGGGTTGACCAGATAGATAAATCAGTAACATTCTGAAATAGCACAGACCATCTTTTAACTTGCAGCCAGGGAACACGTTTCTTACTAAGCAGTGGTAATATCATTTTACCTTCTGTTCCCAGCCTAGTGCCCACACAGGGCAGTTTAGAGGATAAAAGACTTCATTTTCCTGAAAAAACCTACTTTAAGGATTTCTACTTCCAAGAAAATTAAGTCTAGAAATTGAAGCAAAAAATGTGTGCTGAGTCCTGGGAATATACAAGTGAGAAAAACCAACAGATCCTTGCTCTAATGGAGGTTTTATTCCAACAAGGGAGACAGATGTCAACTAATAATCACAAAATTGAAGGTGAAAATGTTTTGTGAGAGTAGCTAATAGAATTATTCTCATTAGGGAGGTCAGGGAGGTTGTCCTGAAGTGATGTCTGAGCAGAGACCTGAGTTTATCCAGGTGAATGGGGGAGAAAACAGCATCCCAGACAGAAGGGGCAGGACGTGCAAAGGCCCTGAGGTGAGCAGGGCTTGACTAGTAGAAAGGATGGAGTAGAGCCTAATGCTGGTGCTCTTGGGAGGGCAAGGCAAGGCATAGTGGGAAGAGGGCACTGCTGAGTGACACACAGAAAGACCATGCAGGGCCTTGTCAGCCATGATAGCTTTCATCCTTATCCTTAGAGGAGTATGAAGGTATTTGTGAGTTGAGAAGTGTGCAGCACAGTGTGGTTCATGGATCAGCTGCATGGATGTCACTGGGGAGCCTATTAGAAACACAGAACTCAGTCCCAATTCACACCTGCTACTGAAAGAGAATCTCTTCCCCATGTGGTTGGCATGAATATTAATTGAGAAACACTGGATTAGAACATTTTCAGGTAGTATAGGAACTGCACAGTATGGACCATCTACTTGAAACATTTGTCATTTATTATGCATGCATGCGTGTGTGTATGTGTGAATTAAAAGAGGGACCATAATAAATCCCATCATAGACACCTGTTGAATGGTAGGACATGTCCTGTTATTCTGTGAGCACTCTGAGTATTTCCTCCTGTGTTAGAGCTCCTCTGTGACTTGGGACAGGGCTGAGTATGCTTACTATGCTCCTCAATCACTGCATGGCCCAAGGAAGCCTCTCTCTGTGGTAGCACATTAATCAGGTACTTTTGTGGGGCCGGTTCCTGCCCCTGGAAGCCATCTCTAATTGATCAGGCTCCTGAGTTTAGACATGGCCTGAGACTCTCTCCACATAGTTTACCAGGGCATACCAATTGATCTGAATCACAAGGTTAGTTCAATTTCCCACCCTCCGTTTCTTTGGGCAAGGCATGAAAACAAATTTCAGCAACAATCAACATTTCTGAAGCATCATCTGTATCTGCCCAGGATCCTTTAGGCTTGCAAGTCTAATTGCTGAAAGTATATTTCCAGGAGGGTAGCAGAATCACAGCCCCTTGGAGCTTAGCCACAAGGGACAGGGAGGGTTACACAGCAGGCCTCCCAGCCAGAAGAGCAGGAAGAGACAGTAGCTTAGGGAGCCTTCTTCTAACAAAGGCACTGACAGTTCAGGAAGGAATGGCAGAGACTTCTTCAAGAAGGCATTTGTCTTTTTGAACTATCAGAGCTGCCTCTGGGTCTGCAAAGAAGGATGACTAGAAGTTGTTCAGAAAGACAACTTAGCAGCTAGGCAGCTTCAGCTCCCATAAGCTTAGACAGAGATGGATAGTCTGTCAAACACCACAAAAATTCATCCTGTGTCTTGGAACCAACTAAGGTTTCCAGCAGCATAAGTATCCAGCTTCATTTTCCCCTCAAATTATTTATAAAAGAAGAAACTAATCTTTCTCTCTCCCCAACACATGCTTAGAGGTGAATGATAAAACTGGATATGCCACCAACTGTCCCAAATCCAATACTTGGTCAGTTGTTTCAAGACAAACATTTTTCTGCACACTCAGATACATGGCTGTGATCAAATGAGATTATGTGTCTGAATGCATCAACTTTATTATTCTGGAGTTTTGTGGGCTTGACCTAGGTCAGCATTTAGTTGGTATCCACTTGGTAGCTTCAGAAAGACTGCTGGACACTCTATTTGAATCTCCTTTGAGTCCTAGTGGAAAGAGGAACAAGCAAGAGATTCAGGACACAGCTCCAAAGGGCAACAATACTGCTATCTTTAAGTGATATTTTATTTATCCCTATGACATCAGCAGAGGCAAATGTATGGTTGACTAATAAACAGTTGAAACTACCAGCCAAAGAGAAGGATGTGGGTAGGTAAGGAAGAACCAGAAAGACATAGGTATTAACAACAATGCAGTGGCTCAGATGGTAAAGAATCCACCTGCAATGCAGGAGACCCAGGTTCGATCCCTGGGTTGGAAAGACCCTCAGGAGAAGGGAATGGCAGCCCACTCCAGTATTCTTGCCTGGAGAACTCCATGGACAGAGGATCCCGGTGGGCCATAGTCCACGGGGTCGCAAAGAGTCGGATACGACTGAGTGACTAACACTTTCAATTTTCGCATAACACTGCAGTATAGTGGGACATAAGAATAACAGTATCATGGCATTGTTGACCAAGGCTGCAGACTTAGAGGAAGAGGGGGAGATGTAAGCTGAATGCTAGGAGTTGGAAAGGAAAAAAAAAGTCGAGCCATTGAGCAGGTCATTCAGTGGCTTCCTTGAGCGTGTGCAGAGGTTCTAAGTTGACCCTGTACACCATACACCTAGGATAGTCTTCCCAAGAAGACAGTAAAGGATGCTTCAGATTGGCAGATCTTGAAGGAATGATCAAACAGGTAAAGACATCTTTTCAAACACCAGTTATTTCTCTGCAGTGTTCAGAAAGGTTTACTCGGAAACACAAAATGCAAACAACTAATTTCAGCTTTTATATCTGAGTACTATAATTTCTATATTCCCCTGGGAGTTATTCCATTATGTTTTCTTTTATTACTGTGTTCAGTTCTATGCACAGCATGAAAAGCTAACTTTGAGTCACCAGATTCCATAATGCTGATTCAATATTATTTTATACTTCAGCTAACTCTTCCAGGGAAAGTAATATTGAGATGTATTTCTGTTTGAGAGAGCTGTGATTGTGCTCATGTGCCCAAAGCTGAGCCAAAGACATGGGTTCAAGTGTGTTCATGGTGCATCCCTGGCACAAGTGTAAGGCTCTCTATACAATGAGAAAAGTGTCCATTTATTCATTATTTATTAAAATAGCTTCCAATCTACTCTTTCCAGCTTTATTGACACATAATTGACATATAATATTGTCTACGTTTAAGGTACTCCAAAACTGTGTTGATTTGCTACACTTATACATTTCAAAATCGTTATTAAAGTAGGGTTAGTTAAAACCTACATCCCCTCACATAATTGCCACTTCTTTTTTGGATGAAGTGAGAGAGAAACTGGTATCTTTGGCATGTCCTGCATAACTGAGGAGGCTGGGTACTCTCTCACATTATTTTACTTTGCCTTAAGGAGAAGTCATACTCTGAAAAAAATCTCTCTTGGCTCTAAGCTGTAATGCCTTTGGGGAGGGATAATGCATAAAAAGTTTCCAATATGTCCAAATTCCTCTTTTTTTTTTTTTTTTTTCCTTCTGTTGCTCTATTGGTGTGTTAGGACTTCTCTGTTGGAACCTTGACTTCCGCAAATGCTTTCTTGTCTGTGGGTGATTGACTAAGCCAGTGTGTTGCAGGGTCTCCTGGACCATACCTGAAAGGGGCTAGGACTGATTCATGAACCACTGTAGGGTCCACTGCTGGGGCCAGAGGTCTGTATGCCTAACACCTAGTGTATGGGTGGGCGAGACTGCTCTCCGTTTCCTTAGCATATGGTGCCAGATCCCCAAATTCTCACAATGGCACTTTCATTTGAGGATGGATGACAAATGGTTGGAGATGGACATGACAGGGGATGTCTTATTCAGTCATGTTGCTGATGTAAGCTGTCAGTTCATTTAGAAAGTTGGCCAAAGCAGTTGTTGATTTCAAACCGGAGAACGTCTGGATGAGGTATGTAATTTAAAAGAATGGTTTGAGATTCATCAGTGCAGTGGTATTAATGAGAAGTGGGAGAATGTATAAAGGAGCCTTATTTTTATTTAACTCTGTGCTTGAAATGGAGATCTAAAACCAGAGTGACATAGTATATATTTTATGCGATAGATAAAAGCAAATACAATCCAAGAAATAATATTGTGCTCAATTCTGAATGGAATACAATAGAAAAAATGCATTTAGACTGGGCTCCTCTTCCTAACAAACATAAATGTTCATGGAAAAGTGCCCAGTTCAGTTCAGTCGCTCAGTTGTGTCCTACTCTGTGACCCCATTAATCGCAGCACGCCAGGCCTCCCTGTCCATCATCAACTCCCGGAGTTCACTCAAACTCATGTCCATTGAGTTGGTGATGCCATCCAGCCATCTCATCCTCTGTCGTCCCCTTCTCCTCCTGCCCCCAATCCCTCCCAGCATCAGAGTCTTTTCCAAAGAGTCAACTCTTAGCATGAGGTGGCCAAAGTACTGGAGTTTCAGCTTTGGCATCATTCCTTCCAAAGAAATCCCAGGGCTATCTCCTTCAGAATGGACTGGTTGGATCTCCTTGCAGTCCAAGGGACTCTCAAGAGTCTTCTCCAACACCACAGTTCAAAAGCATCAATTCTTTGGCGCCCAGCCTTCTTCACAGTCCACCTCTCACATCCGTACATGACCACTGGAAAAACCATAGCCTTGACTAGACGGACCTTTGTTGGCAAAGTAATATCTCTGCTTTTGAATATGCTATCTAGGTTGGTCATAACTTTCCTTCCAAGGAGTAAGCGTCTTTTAATTTCATGGCTGCAGTCACCATCTGCAGTGATTTTGGAGCCCCCCAAAATAAAGTCTGACACTGTTTCCACTGTTTCCCCATCTATTTCCCATGAAGTGATGGGACCAGATGCCATGATCTTAGTTTTCTGAATGTTGAGCTTTAAGCCAACTTTTTCACTCTCCACTTTCATTTTCATCAAGAGGCTTTTTAGTTCCTGTTCACTTTCTGCCATAAGGGTGGTGTCATCTGCATATCTGTGGTTATTGGTATTTCTCCCGGCAATCTTGATTCCAGCTTGTGCTTCTTCCAGCCCAGCGTTTCTCATGATGTACTTTGCATAGAAGATAAATATGCAGGGTGACAATATATAGCCTTGATGTACTCCTTTTCCTATTTGGAACCAGTCTCTTGTTCCATGTTCAGTTCAAACTGTTGCTTCCTGACCTGCATATAGGTTTCTCAAGAGGCAGGTCAGGTGGTCTGGTATTCCCATCTCTTTCAGAATTGTCCACAGTTTATTGTGATCCACACAGTCAAAGGCTTTGGCATAGTCAATAAAGCAGAAATAAATGTTTTTCTGGAACTCTTTTGCTTTTTCCATGATCCAGTGGATGTTGGCAATTTGATCTCTGGTTCCTCTGCCTTTTCTAAAACCAGCTTGACCATCTGGAAGTTCACAGTTCACGTATTGCTGAAGCCTGGCTTGGAGAATTTTGAGCATTGCTTTGCTAGCGTATGAGATGAGTGCAATTGTGCGGTAGTTTGAGCATTCTTTGGCATTGCCTTTCTTTAGGATTGGAATGAAAACTGACCTTTTCCCGTCCTGTGGCCACTGCTGAGTTTTCCAAATTTGCTGGCATATTGAGTGCAGCACTTTCACAGCATCATCTTTCAGGATTTGGAATAGCTCAACTGGAATTCTATCACCTCCACTAGCTTTGCTCGTAGTGATGCTTTCTAAGGCCCACTTGACTTCACATTCCAGGATGTCTGGCTCTAGGTCAGTGATCACACCATCGTGATTATCTGGGTCGTGAAGATCTTTTTTGTACAGTTTTTCTGTGTATTCTTGCCACCTCTTCTTAATATCTTCTGCTTCTGTTAGGTCAATACCATTTCTGTCCTTTATCGAGCCCATCTTTGCATGAAATGTTCCTTTGGTATTTCTAATTTTCTTGAAGAGATCTCTAGTCTTTCCCATTCTGTTGTTTTCCTCTATTTCTTTGCATTGATGGCTGAGGAAGGCTTTCTTATCTCTTCTTGCTATTCTTTGGTGAGATAAGGTACTGATAAATTCTTTTTCATTGGAGAGTGGGTCTTTGTTATAGAAAATGCTCAGAGTGCATTTCAAAGTGTTTACTTTTACCCTCTTTTTGCCTGAACCATGAGGTGTTTTTTTTTGGGGGGGGGGGGTGGCCCTCCATCATGAAAATCTGATGGGGACCTGAAGTTAAACCCACAAAAGTTTAACCCACTCAAGAATGCAGCCCCCTGGGGTTTCTCACTCTCAAGTTATCCACATTCCACCTTCAGCAATTCATCAAAATTGCCATTTAAACATTTCTACCAGTGTATGACCCCAAGGGCTTCCACAGTAGGTAAGCAGAATCCCCTGGATTCCTGAAGAATTCTCTGGCCGTGATTCTCTGTGTTTTGGGGTGGTGACTTGTCCTGCAACCTCAATTATCTGATAAGTTCTTATCTTATCAGATACATTGATAAGATCAGATAAGATCAGAACTTACCTAATCAGAGAAGATCAGAACTTATCTGAAATGTTGTTGACTTTCAGTTTGTTCAGCTTTTTCTGGTCATTGTTATAAATATTGGAGTGATGATTCCCAAGGTTTTTACATGATGTAAGTGAAACCAAAAAACTTTGGGAGAATGAGGCAAGAAAATGAATTACAAGAGAGATGCAGATTTATGATTTTAATTTTTAGTCTCAAAAAGGATTTTCAGCTGTGTTCTATTTTTCCTTTCATCAAATAAGGAGTCTGTGAACATACAGCATAAGATGTTGATGTTGAGCTATAGAGATGGTGAGACAGGCATTCACCCAATTTGAGGTAACTAAAACTCAGAGAAGGCAGATTTTTCAGGTTTTCCTCTTCTGTGGAATGAAGGGAGGGCATGAGTTGATAATGATATCTATGTCTGGATGCTCCAGCAGATGACTGGAAAACATACTGTTCTCATTTGTTAGTATTTTCCTTTTTTTTTTCTTTTATTAAGACAGAAATTTATTAATTCATTGCTTAATCATCCATACACATACAGGCTGATCCTTTTTTGTCTGAACTGTCTGAGAGTTAATTGCAAACTTCTTGAAGCTTCCATATTTATTGTTGTTCAGTCTCTCAGTCATGTCCAACTCTTTCTGACCCCATGGACTGCAGCACGCCAAACTTCCCTGTCCTTCACCATCTCTCCGAGTTTGCTCAGATTCATATATATTGAGTCAGTGATGCCATCCAACCATCTCATCCTCTGTCACCCATTCTCTTCCTGCCTTCTATCTTTCCCAGCATCAGGATCTTTTCAGATGAGTCAGTTCTTCACATCAGGTGGCCAAAGTATTGGAACTTTGGCTTCAGCATCAGTCCTTCCAATGAATATTCAGGGTTGATTTCCCTTAGGATTGACTGGTTTGCTCTCCTTGCTGTCCAGGGATTCTCAAGAGTCTTCTCTGGCACCACAGATCAAAGGTATCAGTTCTTCGGCCCTCAGCCTTTTTATTGTCCAGTTCTCACGCCTGTACATGACTACTGAAAAAAGCATAGCTTTGACTATATGGACGTTTGTCGGCAAAGTAATGTCTCCTTTTAATACTCCTTTTAGGTTTGTCATTACTTTTCCTCCAAGGAGCAAGTGTCGTAATTTCATGGCTGCAGTCACCCTCCACAGTGATTTTGGACCCCAAGAACATTAAGTATGTTTCCATTGTTTTCCCATCTATTTGCCATGAAGTGATGGGACTGGATGACATTGATCTTTGTTTTCTGAATGTTGAGTTTTAAGCCAGGTTCTTCACACTACTCTTTCACCTTCATCAAGAGGCTTTTTAGTTCCTCTTCACTTTCTGCCATAAAGGTGGTGTCATCTGCATATCTGAGGTCATTGATATTTCTCCCGGCAGTGCTGATTCCAGCTTGTGATTCATCCAGTCCAGCATTTTGCATGATGTGTTCTGCATATAAGTTAAATAAGCAGGGTGACAATATACAGATTTGACATACTTTTTCCCCAATTTTGAATGAATCAATTATTCCATTCCCACCAACAATGCAAGAGTGTTCCCTTTTCTCCATACCCTCTCCAGCATTTATTGTTTGTAGACTTTTTGATGATGGCCATTCTGACTGGTGTGAGGTGATACCTCATTGTGGTTTTGATTTTCATTTCTCTAATAATGAGCGATGTTAAGCATCTTTTCATGTGTTTGTTAGCCATCTGTATGTCTTCTTTGGAGAAATGTCTGTTTAGGTCTTTTTCCCACTTTTTTATTCGGTTGTTTGTCTTTCTGGCATTGTGTTGTATGAGCTGCTTGTTTATTTTGGAAAATAATCCTTTGTCAGTTGTTTCATTTGCTATTATTTTCTCCCATTCTGAGGGCTGTCTTTTCACCTTATAGTTTCCTTTGTTGTGCAAAAGCTTTTAAGTTTAATCAGGTCCCATTTGCTTACTTTTATTTTTATTTCTGTTACTCTGGTCATAGAGGATCTTGCTTTGATTTATCACATTGAGTGTTCTGCCTATGTTTTCCTCTAAGAGTTTTATAGTTTCTGGTCTTACATGTAAAACTTTAATCCATTTTATCTTTGTGTATTGTGGTAGGAAGCTGTCCAGTTTTCCCAGCACCAGTTACTGAAGAGGCTGTCTTTGCCCCATTGTATATTCTTGCCTCCTTTCTCAAAATTAAGGTACCCATAGGTGCATGGTTTATTTCTGGGCTTTCTATCTTCTTCCATTGGTCTATATTTCTGTTTTTATGCCAGTACCATACTGTCTTGATAACTGTAGCTTTGTAGTATAACCTGAACTCAGGAAGGTTGATTCCTCCAGCTGCATTCTTCTTTCTCAAGACTGCTTTGGCTATTTGGGGTCTCTCGTGTTTCCATATGAATTGTGAAATTTTTGTTCTAGTTCTGTGAAAAATGTCATTGGTAATTTGATAGGGATCACATTGAATCTGTAGATTGCATTTGGTAGTATAGTCATTTTTACAATATTGATTCTTCCTACCCAGGAACATGGAATATCTCTCCATCTGTTTATGTTGTCTTTGATTTCTTTCATCTGTGTCTTATAATTTTCTGTGTGCAGTTCTTTTGTCTCCTTAGGTAAGTTTATTGCTAGATATTTAATTATTTTTGTAGAAGTGGTGAATAGGATTGATTCCTTAATTTCGCTCTCTGACTTTTCATTGTTAGCATATAGAAATGCAAATGATTTCTGTGTATTGATTTTGTATCCTGCAACTTTGCTAAATCCACTGATTAGCTCTAGTGATTTTCTGATACTGTCTTTAGGGTTTTCTGTGTACAGTATGTCATCTGCAAACAGTGACAGCTTTACTTCTTCTTTTTTGATCTGGAGTCCTTTTATTTCTTTTTCTTCTCTGATTGCTATATCTAGGACTTCCAGAACTATGTTGAATAATGGTGGTGAAAGTGGACACCCTTGTGTTGTTCCTGATCTTAGGGGGAATGCTTTCAGTTTTTCACTGTTGAGAATAATGTTTGCTATAGATTTATCATATATGGCCTTTAGTATGTTGAGCAGGTTCCTTCTATTCCCATTTTTGAAGAGTTTTAATCATAAATGGGTGCAGAATTTTGTCAAAGGCTTTTTCTGCATCTATTGAGATAATATGGTTGTTATGTTTAAATTTGTTAATATGGTGTATCACATTGATTTGAATATATTGAAGAATCCTTGCATTCCTGGAATCAGTTCAGTTCAGTCTCCCAGTCATGTCTGACTCTTTGTGATCCCATGGACTGCAGCACGCCAGGCCTCCCTGTTTATCACCAACTCCCGAAGTTTTCTCAGACTCGTATCCATTGAGTCAGTGATGCCATCCAACCATCTTAGCCTCTGTTGTCCCCTTCTCCTCCCACGTTCAATCTTTCCCAGAATTAGGGTCTTTTCAAATGAGTCAGTTCTTTGCATCAGGTGGCCAGAGTATTAAACCCAACTTGATCATGGTGTGTGAACTTTTTGATGTGTTCCTGAATTCTGTTTGCTAAAATTTCGTTGAGGACTTTTGCATCTATGTTCATCAGTGATATTGGCCTACAGTTTTCTTTTTTTGTGTTGTCTTTGTCTGGTTTTGGTATCAGGGTGATGGTAGCCTCATAGAATGAAGTGTTCCTTCCTCTGCAATTTTTTGAAAGAGTTTTAGAAGGATAGGCATTAGCTCTTTTCTAAATGTTTGATAGAATTCTCCTGTGAAGCCATCTGGTTCTGGGCTTTTGTTTTTTGGGAGATTTTTGATCACAGCTTCAGTTTCAGTGCTTGTAATTGGGTTGCTCATAATTTCCATTTCTCCCAAGTTCAGTCTTGGAAGACTGATCTTTTCTAAGAATCTGTCCATTTCTTCCAGGTGATCTTAGCTTTCTTAATGCTGACTTTCAAGCCAGCTTTTTCACTCTCCTCTTTTACCTTCATCAAGAGACTCTTTAATTCCTCTTCACTTTCTGCCTTTAGAGTGATATCATCTGCATATCTGAGGTTGTTGATATTTCTCCTGGCAATCTTAATTCTGGCTTGTGCCCAGCACAAGCAAAAAGGATATATTTACTCATTTGCTCAAATCTACAATACATAAAAATAGTCTCAGAGTTGTTAAATCAATACCACTACCAACAACAAACCTCCTAAATAAAATCAAGATTTCTTTGCTGTTCTTTTGTCTTTAGAATAAATCTCAGTGAAGGTATTGGAGTAATGTGTTTAAATTTTACTTGAACAAATCTCATTTATCTTTTGAGTAATTTTGATATTTATTTGATATAAAGAAAGGATAACTTATCTTTTTATATTAAATTTTATCCTTCTTCCCATCCTGGTTAATATATTTTGATTGTTTGAACATGTAAACATAGAATCTAAGAAAAGCTATATAAAAATATATACTCAAAGATGTCCCAATTCTTCTCTCACTCTGGCACCCTATTCCCACACATTCCCTCTGGGTTAATTAGGGAACTAATTTCATTAGATTTTGGCTTATTTATCCTTCTAGTATTTCTTTTTGCAAAAATAGCAGACTTGCATTTTCTTATTTTAATTTTTTTGTTTTACTAAGGAGTAAAATACTATATATAATCCTATGCACATAGCTTCTTTCCACTTAAAGATATATATTCTGAAGATCACTCCATATTAGTTCATAAATAGCCTCCTTGTTTATTTTTGCAGATGCATAGTACTTCATTATGTGAGTGTATAATAGCTTATTTAACCAAAAGTCCAAAAATGAGCATTTAATTCATTTACAAGTGTTTTGGTATAATAGATAATGCCTCACTGATCCCAGGGAATGGCAACCCACTCTAGTATTCTTGCTCAGAGAATCCCATGGACAGAGGAGACTGGAGGGCTACAGTCTATAGAGTTGCAAAAATCAGACACAACTGAAGTGACTTCACTCGCACACACGTAGTATTCATTATTTAAGTTCATGTTAACGGGTTTGTAGAGAGGTTGTATCAGTATCCCCCTTTAATAGATGGGGAATCTGAAATTCTAAGTGGCCCATGTATGTCAGATCAACCTATTTCTGAATTCTGTACAGCTTATTACCAGCTTTGTGATCTTCAGTAAATAAGATAATATGAGACTCAGTCTTCTCATCTATAAAAAGGGAAGAATAACAGGAAAATTGGCAACATAATCTAGAGAAGCCTGGTGCCATCAGCATCTGTATCACCTGGCAACTTTTTGGAAATGCCTGTTCTTGGATTCCATCTCAGATCCGGAATCTCAGAGAGTGGGTTTAGCAGTCTGCCAGAAGAGCTTCAAGAAACTGTGAAGCTCTGTGTTGACCTCCGAGGGAGGAGGACATCAGTATTGGGGAAGTGATGGAGGGAAGAAGTTGATGACCTGCTGGGTGAGAATTGAAAGGGACACATCATTTCAGCTGGAAGCATTCAAAACATCATTATTTCGAAATTGCTGAGCAAATTCAATGACTGGTATTGCTGTGCTAATGTGTTAATAATAATTCTGCAGTTAGAAACAAGACCAGGCTGTTAGCATTCAAGCCCACTTAAATTTTAAAGAGTCATTTTATGGAAAGTTTTAATTAGCTCTGGATTGTAACTAACATTCTCTTTAAAACTGTGGTGGGCGTTTGATTAGGTCTGCTTTCCAGTGGATGGAAATTACAGCTGGATTTTACTCATTCCTCTGCCTTTGGGCCAAAGCAGTTCATCTTCTCTGCCTCAGCTTGAGCTCCATGTAGCCAGGCGTTGTGCCCATCAGAGGATTCAGACCTGCGTGTCCCCTTGTTCTCTGTGCAAAGGAGAAGGGTACCAAAGCCACTCAAGGGTGAAATTTGTTCCAACCTTCATCTACAGCCCCTGCCTGTTTCCTCTCTCAGTTTATATTCTTTCTCCTAAAGCCTACTTGCCCTGCCTGATTTTTAGGACAGTCTTCTGGGTACAGATGCACATTCCAGCTTCATGCTATGCCTTCACCTGCCTTCTAAAACCCTGCTGAGATGTGCGAGCCCAGCTCTGTTCACTCTCTTTTGGCAGCATGGTGAGGTGGGACCAACATGAACAGGGACTGGCTTGCAGACTTATGTTTGTAAACTGACTTTGACACATATATATACTTGAGGTTTTTTCATCTCTCACGCTCAGTTTCCTCATCAGTAAAATGGAGATAAAATATCTTTGCTGTGAGGATTAGAGATGATCCAGAGGTTGGCATATTGTAAATATTAAAAGAGTGATTGTTACTATCATCATCCCATCACTGCCAGTCATTCTGCCATTTAGTTGTGTTCTGCCTGTGTCCTTCTCAAATTACTTTTTGTAATCTTCCCTTCAAACCTGAGGGCAAGGACATGGCTTACTTCTTTGAAGTCCCTTTTACTGCTCCCCTACCCTAAGCTCTCCTCACATGTTTGCATTGATTGGAAGCCTCACAGCAAATGAGCACCCTTGTTACAGGTGGAAATAGGGTTATTGCAAGTAGCTGGGTTCATGATCAAGTGTAAACTGGCTCCTATAGTATAGCACTTAAACAGAAAAATAATCAAGTTTAAGATCTGGAACTTTAAGAACCTCTCTGACTAGCAATACAGGAAGCTCAGCTCTGAGGGCAGATTGGTGCAGTTCTGGAACCTGCCTGTTATTTGAGGGTCTGGGAAGCTCACAGAAGTCCAGAGATCGAAAGGGGTGGAGTGAATCTCACCCACATCTATGACTGGGCAGCAGGGAGCAGAGTCAAGCAGGGGGAGTCAGCCAGCAGGAAATGGTGTGTCTGCAGACTGTGGTCCCAAAGGGGATCTCAGGGCTTTGCCTGGCAGAATAGAAGGGGGAAAACCAGAAAGGAACTGGAGAGTATGCAATGGCCATCCTTCAGTTTCTTCCAGGTGGTGAACCACTTCATACCTTACAACTATCTTTCTATCTCTTTCTGGCCACATGCCTGTTTCAAATGTGGCTATGAGTTCCTTGCGACCCAGAGCTCTGATTTCTTGTATTCTAAAGTTTGGGTCCCTGTCCTGTGCCTCACCACAATAGAGAAGCTAAGCCAAAATATGCAGAAAATGTGGTCTTTGGAATTAACCAGACCCAATTTGAATTCAGGCTGTAGCATCTACCAACCTCGTTATGTTGACAAAGTCTCCTTAAGTCTTGGCCTCAGTTTCTTATACAAAAAGCGGACAAAATAAGGCTTATCCTCCAGCTGTGAGGTTTCTTTACTAAGGCACAGTTAGTGTATTGCCTGCTCAATTAATGGTAGTTATTTGGTTCTCAGTCCCACCGGTGGCTCTGATTAAATCTTGGCCTAGAAGATTCAGTGAATTGTGCAGGAGATGACAAACTAACTTCAAGTGTCTAAGGCTCTTCTTTTTTTTTTTTTTTCCCCAGCTAATTTAGTCCAGCCATCTTCAGCTAATTCAATCATTTCTCATTCACCAGTGGATAAATTGTCCTCATCATAGGCTTAACCATGCAGCTAATATGGTTTGGAGAGAGATTGATTAACAAAGCCATAATTGAAGCTCAATAAGTGAGATAAATCCAAATGTCTGTAAGATCAACCAGAGTCCAGAGCTGACCATTGGCAATATTCAGTTACCCAGTTCATTTAACAGTATTTCAGCAAATACTTATTGTGTGTCTATTTCATGCATGTCAAGCTTAGGACTATCTCCTTTGTCAAAGCTGGGTATTAAGGGAATGCCAACTCAGCCATGCTGGAAAAGACCTTGATGCTGGGAAAGTCTGAGGGAAGGAGGGAGGGGGACAACAAAGGATGAGATGGTTGGATGGCATCACCAGTTCAATGGACATGAGTTTGGGCAAACTTTGGGAAATAGTGAAGGACAGGGAAACCTGGCATGCTAGTTCATTGAGTCACAAAGAGTCAGATGTGACTTAGTGAACAACAGCTCAGCCATGGTCAGTCTGAGTAGACTATAATTAGGAAAAATGACCACTGTGGAGGTCAGAGGTACAGCAGAAAGTTTAAGGCAAGTCAGAAAATGGAGACCAGCTGAAAAAGGGACCAGAAGGTGGGCTCAAGAGGCCATAAAGAGTCAGCCAAAAGGTCCAGAGGTAGTTCTCGTCTACCAGAGGTGAGGAACAGAGCAGAAATTGGACATACAGGGATCTGAGAGTGATCAGGCTGAGACCAATGTCTCTGCATGTGGTGGGTAGGTGAAGGCTGGGATTAGAAGGTGAAAGAGTTGAACCCAGAGACTTCTCGTATACTCTGATGGGAGAAATGTGTGTTGGTGCATGCTGGAATAAGTCCATGTGGCTTACAGGGACGAAACAAACCACAGATTTGTTAGACTCAATGTAAAATGCTACATTCTCAAGTCAAATATGAGCTGTTGGCTTTATAGTTGTAAGCCTATTTGTCCTTCCCACTAAGAGTAGGGAACTGCACAGATAAGCAAGTATGTGTCTGTTTTCTTGGACTTTAATTGTGGTCTTGGCACTAAGTCCATGTCATTTAAATTTACCACACATCATATCTTCTGAGCTGTGCCATTTCACATACTTGCTCAGCTTGCTGAGGTCAGATTCCCAGGCATTGGGAGTATGACTTTTCCAGTAGGCACAAAAGCACTGTGTAGGCTAGTAGAAGTCTTTACTCAGTGTCCACTTAATTGTCTGATTCATATTGGGCTTATCGCTCTTTTCTTAATAAAAATGTTTGCCAGTCTTCATCCTTACCCTGGCACCTCTGTACCCTCTGCCGGCTATGGCTGAAAACAGAGATGGAGTGAGAGACTCTGTATCTTCCCTGGATGCTTTTAGACAGATCCTGTATCGCCTCTCTCCGCTTCCATGAAAACTGCTCAGATAAGGACTATTTGAATTTCCATTCATTTTCTTCCCTCTTCTGTAATAGGTTGATGTTCTCATGTTTCAGCCTTTGAGTGAATTTGCTCCAAATGTTAGCTAACAGAGCCTATATCACCCACCTAGGATCTTTATTTCTTGGGTTCTTTGTCCTTCCTCAGAAGGATGTGTGTTGTGTAAAGAAAATAGTGAATTGTGTGATACCAAATTTCTCTCTATTTGCAGTTCTGGAAACTAAGGTTCCAGAAAACATAACAGTTTAGGGAAGTGTCAACAAATATTCCATGGGCAAATACCCAATTGAATGCAGAATTCCGGAGAAGAGCAAGGAGAGATAAGAAAGCCTTAATTAAGTGAACAATGCAAAGAAATAGAGGAAAACAATAGAATGGGAAAGACTAGAAATCTCTTCAAGAAAATTAGAGATACCAAGGGAATATTTCATGCAAAGATGGGCACAATAAAGGACAGAAACAACAAAAATCTAACAGGAGCAGAAGAGATTAAGAAGAGGTAAGAAGAGTTGGCAAGATATACAGAATAACTATACAAGAAAGGTCTTAATGACCCAGCTAAACATGATGGTGTAGTCAGTTCACCTAGAGCCATACATCCTAGAGTGTGAAATCAAGTGGGCCTTTCATTACTATGAACAAAGTTAGTAGAGGTAATGGAATCCCAGCTGAGCTATTTCAAATCCTAAAAGATGATGCTGTTAAAGTGTTGCACTCAGTATGCCAGCAAATTTGGAAAACTCACCAATGGCCACAGGACTAGAAAGGACCATTTTCATTCCAATTCCAAAGAAGAGCAATACCAAAGAATGTTCTAACTACTGTACAATTGTGCTCATTTCACATGCTGGCAAGGTAATGCTCAAAATTCTTCAAGCTAGGCTTCAACAGTACATGAACCAAGAAGTTGCAGACGTACAAGCTGGATTTAGAAAAGACAGAAGAACTAGAGATCAAATTGCCAACATCCATTGGATCATAGAAAAGCAATGGCAGTCCAAAAATACATTGATTCATTGATTATGTTAAAGCCTTTGTGTGGATCATAGCAAACTGTGGAAAATTCTTAAAGAGATGAGAATATCATACCAACTTACCTGTTTCCTGAGGAACCTGTATGCAGGTCCAGAAGCAACTGTTAGAACTGACATGGGACAATAGACTCGTTCAAAATTGGGAAAGGTGTAAGTATATCGAGACTGTATATTGTCACTCTTCTTATTTTACTTATATGTAGAGTACAGCATGAAAAATGCCAGACTGGATGATTCACAAGCTGGAAACAAGATTGCTGGGAGAAATATCAACAACCTCAGATATGCAGATGATACCATTCTAATGGCATAAAGAGGAACTAAAGAGCCTCTTGATGAAAGACAAAGAAGAGAGTGGTAAAGCTGGCTTACAACTCAAGATTCAAAAAACCAAGATGATGGCATCTGGTCCCATCACTTCTTGGCAAATAGATGGGGAAAATGTGGAAATAGTGACTGATTTTATTTTCTTGGGCTCCAAAATCACTGTGTATGGTGACTGTACACATGAAATCTTGCTGTTTGCCCCTTGGAAGAAAAGCTATGACAAATCTAGACAGTGTACAAAAAAGCAGAGACATCACATTTTTTTTTTTTTTTTTGGTCTAGTGTTTTTCCCTAATTTATTCAATATAAGCCTGAATTTTGCAATAAAGAGCCCATGATCTGAGCCACAGTCAGATTTAGGTCTCGTTTTTGCTGACCGTATAGAGCTTCTCTATCTTCAGCTGAGAAGAACGCAGTCAGTCTGATTTCTGTGTTGGCCATCTGGTGATGTCCATGTATAGAGTCATCTCTTGTGTTGTTGGAAGAGGGTGTTTACTATGACCAGTGTGTTCTTTTGGCAAAACTCTGCTAGCCTTTGTCCTGCTTTGTTTTGTACTCCAAGGCCAATCTTGCCTATTACACCAAGTATCTCTTGACTTCCTACTTTTGCATTCCAGTCCCCTGCGATGAAAAGGACATCTTTTTTTTTTTTTTTTTTTTTGGTGTTAGTTCTAGCAGGTCTTGCCAGTCTTCATAGAACCGTTCAACTTCATCTCCTTTGGCATTAATAGGTGGGGCATAGACTTGGATTACTGTGGTGTTGAGTGGTTTGCCTTGGAAATGAACGGAGATAATTCTGTCATTTTTGAGATCGCCCCCAAGTATTGCATTTTGGACTCTCTTGTTAACTATGAGGGCTACTCCATTTAATCTAAGGGATTCTTGCCTACAGTAGTAGGTATAATGGGCATCTGAATTAAATTCTCCCATTCCTATCCATTTTAGTTCACTAATTCCTAAAATGTTGATATTCACTCCTGCCATCTCCCTCTTCACCATGTCCAGTTTACCTTGATTCATGGACCTAGCATTCCAGATTCCTATGCAATACTGTTCTTTACAGCATCGGACTTTATTTTCACCACCAGACACATCCACAGCTGAGCATCATTTCTACTTTGGTCCAGCCTCTTCATTCTTTCTGAAGGTATTTCTCCAGCATATTGGACACCTACTGTCCTGGGGGAAATTGCTGTCATCTTTATCTCACTCTAACTATGAAGGTTACACAGCTTAGAAGAAGCTTCTCTACAGGAACATTGTGTGCTCCCATCAGATGTGTGATACCAGCCATGGTACCAGTGTCGCCTATCTAATATTTTGAAGTGAGAATGTACTTTCTCTTCCAAGTCATCTGTCATGGAGAGCTTGAGGGGTAGAAAAACAGCAGAATGCTTTCCTTGTGGTTCTAACCAGTGGGTGGGCATATGAACTCCTTTGGTGTGCACCTTAACCCCTTTGCTTTGAGTTGGAGGACCTTTCCTTGCACAGAGAACATGCTGACTCTCTTGTTAGTTAATTATTTAAGTTGGCCCCATGACCCTTCCCTCTCAAGTTCTGAAAGCCACTCCTACATTCTTGTTTCTCGGCTCATGTCCTTCTAAAGTTTTTAGAATGTATTTTTAGAACAAGTATGCTTATAAGTAGGTTTTTGACATTTTCAAATATTAGAATTGGAGCATATTTTTTTCTGTATCAAATGCACAATGGCAGAATGTACCCTTAATTTCAAGGAGACTCATTGAAAACTTCCATCTTGATGCATAATTACCACGAGTCAAAGTGGTCATGATTAGTCAGTCAAGCCTCACAATTAAAATCCTCTGTTTGATGAACTTTTGAAATAAAATGCCATTATCATCTAAAACCTCAATAATCTATGATAATGAGGCTCTCAATTAATTCTTTTGTTCTTCACAAAAAGATTAATAATCATATTTTTTTTAAGTATCAACATCTGCAAGAGGCAAACCATATAAACCATATGTAACTAATCTCTTCCAAAGGGAGCAAGAAACAGATTTAGGCATATGTTTTATGGACAGCTAGTATTGCCCTACAATAATTGTTCATGCTAATTATCTTTCTTGAATTGATTACGTTTGCAATAAATTATTATCTTTATGATTATTGCTAGTTTCAGGAAAATGTTCAAGAAATAAATGGTGGTTAGTATAAATGACCTTGCACTAAGCTAGTATTTCAGATAAATGTCACATTAAGTGGATAATTGCTGTGATCTGATTTTTACCCTTCACAGCTCCTTCTGGTCTAGCTGCTGCTTTAGAAATCCTGAGCACCCAGGTGGAATTCTACAAGTATTAAGAATACATTTGAACAGCTTAGATAAGTCATTAAGTTTATGTGGAATATTGTCCTGGACATTATCATGACTTGAACTTAGGTGGCCACTAGTGACCATAGTGATGACCTTTATTTGTTCCAGGGTAGTGATCCATCATGAAAGCCAAGGGCAGATTATATCTTCATTTACCTATAGGGCCCATGGCTAAAAGTACAATGTGTGTGTTTGTGCTCAGTCGTGTCTTACTCTTTACAACCCCATGGACTATAGCCCACCAGGTTCCTCTGTCTTTGGTATTTTCCAGGCAAGAATACTGGAGTGGGTTGCCATGTCCTTTTCCAGGAGATCTTCCTGACCCAGGGATTGAATACACCTCTGTTGTATTACAGGCAGATTCTTTACCACTGAGCCATGAGGGAAGCCAAAAATGCAATAGACTAGGGCCTTCCTGATGGCTCAGATGGTAAAGAATCCACCTGCAATGCGGGAGACCTGGATTTGATCCTTGGGTTGGGAAGACCCCCTGGAGGAGGGCATGGCAACCCACTCCAGTATTCTTGCCTGGAGAATCCCTCATGGGCAGAGGAGCCTGGTGGGCTACAGTCCATGGGATCACAAAGAGTCAGACAGGACTGAGCAACTAAGCACACTCAGGGCAATGTTTGGTCATCTCCCTATATAAACTCTCCCAATGTTCATCGTCTTCATGATCAATAAGATCTTCTTTTATAGTAATCGAAATTTATTTTTCATCATGTTTCATCCTTGGTTGCAAAAACATCTAGGAACTAGGTGCTCAAACTCTTATCAATCATTGATAGGCTGAAAAAGAGTAACTACTTATAGAGGAACATGATCCACATGAATGCATGCTCAGTCACCTCAATCATGTCTGACTCTTTGCAGCCCCATGGACTGTAGTCCACCAGGCTTCTCTGTCAATGGGATTATTGTGGTAAGAATACTGGAGTTGGTTGCCGTTTCCTCCTCCAGAGGATCTTCCCAACCCAGGGATTGAACCCTTGGCTCCTGTGACTCCTGCTTTGGCAGGCAAATTCTTTACCACTGAGCCTCCTGGGAAGCCCCATGATCCACATAGCTAACAACACATATTGATTCCCTACAGCATGCAGGCCCTTGCATGCTTTTGTTACAGAAACAATTCATGAAGTAATCAAGTACAAATTGGGTATAAGCTAAATATCTGGATTTACTTTCAGCAAAATTAGCCAACGATCCTAATATTTCTTAGTATTACTTGGTATTAATTATATATAGCATAATATATAATATATATATCAGATTTTCCAGGTGGCACTATTGATAAAGAACCTACTTGCCAATGCAGGAGAAAGGAGAGACTTGGGTTTGATCCCTGGGTCAGGAAGATCCCCTGGGGAAGGGTTTGGCAACACACTCCAGTATTATTTCCTAAAGAATCCAATGGACAGAGTGGAGCCCCATGGATGGGTTATAGTCCATGGGGTCATAAAGAGTCAGACATGACTTAAACAACTTAACACACACACATATAATGTATGTTACTTGGTAATATTCTTAGTATTATATCCGTAATATACCATTGCTGCTGCTGTTGCTGCTAAGTCGCTTCAGTCGTGTCGGACTCTGTGCGACCCCATAGATGGCAGCCCAACAGGCTCCCCCATCCCTGGGATTTTCCAGGCAAAAAAACGAGTGGGTTGCCATTTCCTTCTCCAATGCATGCAAGTGAAAAGTGAAAGTGAAGTCGCTCAGTCGTGTCCGGCTCTTAGCGACCCCATGGACTGCAGCCTACCAGGCTTCTCTGCCCATGGGATTTTCCAGGCAAGAGTACTAGCACAGCAGTTTCCAACAAATCAGTCAGCCATTCTTTTGCTGGTTCCTGCAGAGCACAGTTGTAAATAAGACATCCATTTCACCTGAGCAGTCTTCTGAGGGATATGAAGCAGATAATAGCCAAAAAAAAAAAGTCAGTACATTACAGGGTTATTGTGTGGTTAGACTATGGGAGGTCCATGGAACTGGAGGATCATAGAGAGATGCACCTAGCCTAGCAGGAGTGACAGAGGATGTGTGGTAGAAATGACATCACAGTCAAGTTCTGAGTGGTGAACAGGATTCAAGAGAACTCAAGGTGAGCTGGGTGAGGACTGGGAAGGCACATAGAGAGTGGGTTCTGGGTTCTTGACAATGAGAGTATGTATATAAGTTCCGAAGGCCAGCAAGAGTATGGCATACTTTGAGAACAATACTGGATGTTAGTTCAGTGTGGCTGGACCATCAAGTGCAGATAGTAGCTGAGCCTGCAGAGCTAGAAGTTTGGCTTTTGTGCTGAAGGTAAGGAGAGCCATTACAGTGTTGGGAGGGGAGGGATGTGCTCAGACATGAATGTTAGAAAACGTATTGAGATAGCAGCGTGAACTGCCGTTGGGGGAGTTGCTGGAAATATAACCTAGGACAAAGAATGGCCCACTCCAGACACTCTTGCCTTTCCATGTTCCCTGCAAGTAAAAGCCCATCCGGGAACCACGCTAACAGTTGAACAGCATTTTCAATTATTCTGGAGCAATGCTATAATCTACTTCCTATGAGAAGAATGCTGTTTGCCATGGCTGAAAATGCTCAATTGGTAGTTCTCTGGGAGAAACTACTCAATTTGCAAAAATTTAAATACCCACAGAGTAAAAACAAAAGCAGCTAATAAGAAATATGTCACTGAAATTGAACAGAAGCTAGAAAAGTCCAATTTCTTGTTTTATTTTATCTTTTCAAAAGCTTGGTTCCACAGCCATTTACCCATGTTATCATTCATCCTTTGTATCATTAGCACTTGGGAAAATGCCTGAAACTGTCACCATGAGACAGGCAACATGTAGAAACTAGAAATGCAGTTTAGGGAAATTAGAAAATAAAACTCTTAAGGAGAGAGTTGAACGTTTCATTAAACATAAAGATGATGCTAAAAAAAAAGATCCTTCCTCACTTCAAGACTTTCTGGCTACTGAAATGGCATCGCCAATTAGGTCTCTTTTGCATGCTCTGTGGTGCAAAACCAATTATTCTGACAGTGTCTTCAGAACACAGAGATCACTGATTTGGGCAGGCAAAGCAAGGGCCAGTTTTGAACCAGACATATATTAAAGCAGGTACCTGTTTTATAAAAGAAAGGCATTGCTAATTGTTCATTCATGCCAGTACAGATCATACACAATGCAGGGGGCCCAATGGAGGCAGGCAGTTCCAGAACTAGATATGGGCCATGCATGTAGTAAGCTTAGTTATAGTTGATTAGAAGTGTTACATCGTGGCCTTAAATGGCAGAAACAAAGTGGAAAGCAGTCAGTGTCAATAGAGAGAGTGCTTTCATTAAAAGTAGGTGAGAAATATGGCATGGGGCAGGAGTAGTGACTAGAAGGAAAGGAAAAGCATAATTAATACTTTCCTGAACCAGACACTGTATTTAGTGTGTATGTGTCTTGTCTTGGGGCTTTGCTGGTAGCTCAGACGGTAAAGAATCTGCCTGCAATGCAGGAGATCTGGGTTTGATCACTGAGTCGGGAAAATCCCCTGGAGAAGGAAATGGCAACCCACTCCAGTATTCGTGCCTGGAAAATCCCATGGACAGAAGAGCCTGGTGGGCTACAGTCCATGGGGTCGCAAAGAGTCAGACAGGACTGAAGTGACTAGCACAACAAAACGACAATATCCCACCTTAGAAATGGATATCACGTGATAGGGACGCAATTACTTATCTTTTAACATGAAGGAAGTAAGACTTGGAGTCAATGGTTTACTGGTCCTGGGACTTTGGTTTCTGTTAGCACTGGGGATCACCCTGGACTTCATGGTACATCATTTTATTTCTACTTTACTCTGAAACTAGAGGTCTCAGGGTAAAGACGAGATACAATCTTGGTTTCAGAATTTTGTAAATTTCATTAGGTCAAGGAACCATGAGAATTCCATGTATATTCTTCAAAGAGTAAGACAGAGGGCAAGAAGCATGGAGCTAACTCCAAGAAGCATGGAATTATAGGGTCTCTTCTGGTATTGTACCAGCATGGGCAGTTCAAATAATGAGACCTCTCAATATGCCAAGGAAGGCTTCTTAGAAGAGGTGAAGGCCATAGCTGGACTTTTGAAAGTAGGACCTGGACAAAAGAGTACAAGGGAATCCTTGGAAAGGAAGAGAGCTGAGGAAATACAACCAATCCTGGGCCTGCTGGAAGGGCAACATGGATTCCAGTTCAGATAACTGAGAAACGACTTCACTGTACCAGTGTCTGACTTGAGGTGAGGAAACCAGGAAATAACACCATGAAGGTTGTACACTAGAGATGATCTGTGCTTTGGGAGTTGGGAAGACACATGATTTTTGGTTAAGTTTTTTTTTTTTTTTTTTAATGTGGACTACTTTTAAAGTTTTTATTGAATTTGTTACAATATTGTTTCTGGGTTATGTTTTGATTTTGTGGCCATGAAGCATGTGGAATCTTAGCTCCCCAACCAGGGATTAAACCCACATCCCATTCATTGGAAGGCAAAGTCTTAACTATTGGACTGCCATAGAAGCCCCAAGAGACAGGATTTTGAGAGGCGGTTGATGGTAGACAAGGAAAGGCTGAGCTGCTCTCTTGGTCTTCACTTGCCCCTCTCCAGTTTTGGATCTGTACAGCAGACATTTTCCTAATTTTGACAAATGTGGTTTTAAACCTTCCTCTCATCCCACTTGACTTCCAAGTAGACTGTATTTCTGTGCCCCTCTTACAGCCAACACTTGAGAGAAGGATGAGTTAGAAGGAAGAATGTTGGGGATATTAGAGTATACCTCTGATTCTCTAGCTGGCATTGCCTCCTTCTACATTCTAGATTTATTTACCTGGTTTATAGTTTTCCTCCCTCCCTGTTTGAACATACCAATCACTAAATTCAGGTTTGGAGAGTTCCTTTTGTCTGAACATGGCATGCTCCAGTGAGGATTAGGGCAGTGGAATAGAGGGCCAGTTGTTGAAGACAGGGCATAGGATTTCGAGACCTTGAATACAGGCTGGACACTGAACTCAATCATAGCTGAGACAGAGGAACATGTTTGTTTTTATGGGAAACTGGGGTATGTCCTGCACAGATCAGAGAAGCATGGGCTGAAAGGGAGAGGGAAGAGTTGCATTTTCCAAATAATTCTCTGCTCCTTCACCTGAAGTTTGGCTCTGTGATACATGACTTGGATGTCATAGGCAGATGACCGAAAACTGTACTGAATTCTGCAGAGCTCAGCTTTGTCTATATTGGTGGTAACTCCATTGAGTTACTCTTTGAGTTCACAGGTGGAGTGACCACTTTGACCACTGACATAATTTAGAGAAATAGAGTAAGTTCAACAGGAGTATATGTATAGCCTCAAATGTGCTTTTTTAAAGACTTCGGGGCAGCAGGCAATTTTTTTAGTACTTCTTTAGTACTTCAGTTCTGGGATGGTGACGAGACTAATCTGACTTTGGTAGATTTCTGTTGGGCAGATGAGATCCATGCTTTTCTCCTCTTACTACCTTTTGATGTCTTAGATGTCTTATTAGTCAATAAAGTTCTTTTTTTTCAGACACTCTTGGTGTTTCTAACAGCTTTCTTCCAGCCTCGCTGTCATTCAGTCAACCATGGCCAGTTTTAGCCTCCCACCCAAGTCATCTGACTCTGTTTGTGACAAGAGAAGCTATCATCTGGGCCAATCTTCAAGAATTATCTCAGTTGATTGGTAGCCAATACATAGCAAGCATGCCAAACATCCAGAATACGCCTTAGCGGGTAGGGCCAAAATGAAAAAATAAAATTTAATCTTAAACTTTTAGGTGAATTCATTCTTTCCTTATTCAAAAGTTACAAAATATTTACTTATACTGAATACATCTTACAAAATAATTTCAGGGGCACAATTCTGTTCCTAAAGAGCCCATCTTCTGTACAAAGTTGATGTCTGCATTGTCGTTGCTGTTGTTTAGTTGCTCAGTCGTGTCCGAGTCTTTGTGACTCCATGAACTGTAACCCACCAGGCTCCTCTGTCCATTGGACTTCCTATGGACAAGAATACTGGAGTGAGTTGCCATTCCCTTCTCCAGGGGACCTTCCCAACCCAGGGATTGAACCCAAGTCTCTTGTGTCTCCTGTATTGGCAGACAGATTCTTTACCACTGTGCCACCTGGCTATATTTAATGTATTAGGAAAAAATCAACACTATTAGCAAAAGTGGCCATGTGGGCATTGCTATTTTACCTGTTATCCTATTCGTCCAGTCTTCTTGAACAAGTCAGTGAGGCTTAGGACAAAGCTGGAGATGTAGAGATGATTAGGGAAAAAGAGAAAAGAATGATAAAATATGTTTAAGGATTTGCTAGAAATTGCCAACTAGGATGTGGGAAAGATTAATTAATATTGTTTTGTCTAATGTAATCACTCCTTACCATTTTGAACTAAGAAAGCAAATATAGTGTAAATGAATAAAGCATAATCAAATCTATTTCTTTGAAATGTACTTTACACCAGGTTAGTACAGATTCTTGAACCATCTCTTTGTTGAAAAGAATCCATGTATTCAGTAATTGCTTTGGTACAATTGAATAGCTATGAAAATGTTTTAAGTTAATTTTCTTCCTCATATTGTACATTAAAATAATTTCCAGATGAGCTAAAAGTACTTAAAACATAACAAATGTATTATAAACTGGGGATAGAGCTAGTCTTTCCAAATGTGGCTCCAAAGAATGGACCTCTAAGGAAAAGGAAGGGCTTCCCTGGTGGCTCACATGGTAAAGAATCCGCCTGCAATGCAGGAGACCCAGGTTTGATCCTGAAGAAGGGAATGGCTACCCACTCTTGTATTTTTGCCTAGGAAATCTCATGGACAGAAGAGCCTGGCAGGCTACAGTCCATGGACACCCAAACTAATGGAACACAGCTGAGCAACTAACAATTTTACTTTCGCTTTCAAGAGGTAGGGAGGGAGGAGACAGAATTGACTACAGTAAGTTATTAGCAACCCACTCCAGTACTCATGCCTGGAGAATCCCATGGGTGGAGGAGCCTGGTGGGCTACAGTCCATGAGGTCACAAAGAGTCGAACACGACTGAGCGACTTCACTCACTCGCTCACTCACTCACTCACTTCAAAGCGTCTCCATACAAAAGGCAGTATAAATAAAACTATAGGGGAAATTATAAAAACTTGAAAAATACTTGCAGCATATGACAAAGTTTGAGGAAAAAAATTCTTAAAAGAAATTTGAATAGCCAATAAGTGTATACAAAGTGGAGCTTCCAAGGTGGCTCAGCAGTAAAGAATCTGCCTGCCAATACAGGAGATGCAGGAGATATGGGTTCGACCCCTTGGTTGGAAAGATCCCCTGGAAGAGGAAATGGTAACCCACTCCAGTGTTCTTGCCTGGAGAATCCCAGGGACAGAGGAGCCTGGCGGACTACAGTCACAGGATCGCAGAGTCAGACATGACTTAGCAACTGAACATTCAGGCACATATACAAAATAGTCAGCCCCCGTAGTGCTATGATAATGTCAAGACACAGCAAAACAGACAAGATTTTAAAAGTAACAATGCTAAGGAAAATAGTTTCTCACAGTCATTAGTGCCAGGAAACAATCTTCCTAGGTCACAGGTTGGTTAGCACATTTCAAATTTCAGTCCATCTTTTCACCCAGAAATTTTACACTGAAGAATTTATCCTATAGAATAATTTAAAATTTATATTATGATTATGCCTACTGTACATTTACTATGTTCAAGGCCCTCTGCCAAGCAATTTACCTGCTTTATCCCATTTAATTTTCCCTACCATATTATGAGAAGGGGCTGTTATGTCCTATTCTCTGTTTGAGGTAAGAAAAGGTCACCTGACTAGTAGGTAAGTAGAAATAAAATATTTCTTCCTATTAAGTATTGTTTTAATTATGAAAATGACTAAAACAGCTTAAAATTCTAATACAGGGATTTGTTAAATTATGTCACAGGTATTCAATGAAATTCAACCACCTCGACTTTAAAAAAAAATGGGGTAGAATATTTTTTAACATACACAGATGTCTCTGATGTGTTAAGTGTGAGAAATATGTTACCAAAGAATGTACACAAAATGATCTCAGTTTTGTTTAAAAAATAGTATCGGTATTTTCCTATGTATATACAGACATCTTTATAAGTCTTAAAAAATATGTTAGTCACTTCAGTTCAGTTCAGTTCAGTCGCTCAGTTGTGTCCGACTCTTTGCGACCCCATGAATCGCAGCACGCCAGGCCTCCCTGTCCATCACCAACTCCCAGAGTTCACCCAGACTCATGTCCATCGAGTCAGTGATGCCATCCAGCCATCTCATCCTCTGTCGTCCCCTTCTCCTCCTGCCCCCAATCCTTCCCAGCATCAGAGTCTTTTCCAATGAGTCAAGTCTTCGCATGAGGTGGCCAAAGTACTGGAGTTTCAGCTTTAGCATCATTCCTTCCAAAGAAATCCCTTCAGAATGGATTGGTTGGATCTCCTTGCAGTCCAAGGGACTCTCAAGAGTTTTCTCCAGCACCACAGTTCAAAAGCATCAATTCTTCGGCGCTCAGCCTTCTTCACAGTCCAACTCTCACATCCATACATGACCACTGGAAAAACCATAGCCTTGACTAGATGGACCTTTGTTGGCAAAGTAATGTCTCTGTTTTTGTTTGTTTTTTTTTTTAATTTTATTTTATTTTTAAACTTTACATAACTGTATTAGTTTTGCCAAATATCAAAATGAATCCGCCACAGGTATACATGTCTCTGCTTTTGAATATGCTATCTAGGTTGGTCATAACTTTCTTTCCAAGGAGTAAGCGTCTTTTAATTTCATGGCTGCAGTCACCATCTGCAGTGATTTTGGAGCCCCCCAAAATAAAGTCTGACACTGTTTCCACTGTTTCCCCATCTATTTCCCATGAAGTGATGGGACCGGATGCCATGATCTTCGTTTTCTGAATGTTGAGCTTTAAGCCAACTTTTTCACTCTCCTCTTTCACTTTCATCAAGAGGCTTTGTAGTTTCTCTTCACTTTGTGCCATAAGGATGATGTCATCTGCATAATCTGAGGTTATTGATATTTCTCCCAGCAGTCTTGATTCCAGCTTGTGTTTCTTCCAGTCCAGTGTTTCTCATGATGTACTCTGCATATAAGTTAAAAAAGCAGGGTGACAATATACAGCCTTGACGAACTCCTTTTCCTATTTGGAACCAGTCTGTTGTTCCATGTCCAGTTCTAACTGTTGCTTCCTGACCTGCATACAGATTTCTCAAGAGGCAGGTCAGGTGGTCTGGTATTTCCATCTCTTTCAGAATTTTCCACAGTTTATTGTGATCCACACAGTCAAAGGCTTAGGTATGTCCAACTCTTTGTGATCTCATGGACTGTAGCCTGCCAGGTTCCTCCGTCTGTGGGATTTTCCAGGCAAGAATACTGGAGTGGGTAGTCAGTCCCTTCTCCAGGGGATCTTCCTGACCCAGGGATTGAACTGGGGTGTGTTGCATTGCAGGCAGATTCTTGACCATCTGAGCCAAGAGGGAAGCCCTATTAAAATGTATATATCAAACTATTAATAGAATTTATGTCTGGAGGATGGTTTTGGGCCAGGCATTTTCTTATTTTTGCTGCTTGCTTCTTATTTTTTCTACATTAAACACATTTTTGCTTGTTTATTTTAAAAGTTTGCTCTCTACCCTGAAGTCTTTAAGCAACAGAGCAAAGTCAGTTAATAGTTGTTCGCTTCTCTCTCAAGTGGAAAATAGAAGATCCAGTGGCAGTGTGCTCAGTGGACGATAAAACAAAGCAGGCTGAAGAGAGATAGGCTTCAGCTGGACTCTCAAAAGATTTTCTTGACAAGTAGTGAGTAAACATTGAATTACTCAGCAGAGGTAGATGTAGAGCTACATGGCCTTATAAAGAACAAGAAGGGGACTCTCTAAATCTCAGCTACCAAAGTCTCCAACCTAAAACAGAGATTCTAAACCTGGGGCTCAACAGGTCCCTGGATAGAGTCAGGGATACCTATGAACTTGGATAGAAGAAAGCTGCATCTTTATCTTCTTAAGTGTCCAGCTACACATTAGAATTTCCTTCCATTGAAAACACAGGCAACAAACCACTGTTAGTGGCTCCTGTGACTTTGTCACCAGTAGAAAGCCCATGTATTTTCATGTCATATTACAGACGTTTATATTGTTACATTTATTATTTGAAATTATCATAGACAATGCTTCATAGATTGCTCCTTAGTCTTATTTAATACAATTATAAAGAAGCATACATACTGCCATTTTTTTTTTTTTAGTAGTATTTTGCTAACCTTGTTTCAATATCATGGTTTCCTTTTAGAATCCTGTGTATCTTAGTCTTATGTGTTTGAAGACATGCTCCTGAACAGGGGTCAGTAGACTTCGCTGGAGTGCCAAGAAAGTCCATGGCACATGATAGGTTAAATGCCTCTGATGCAAAATCTATAGACCAGACAGGTGTAGGCAGTTGGAAGGTGCCTCTACTCTTCTGCGATCCTCCATGAGGCATCTTGCCTTGAGGTTCAAAGTTGGGTTACAGAGCTTCCAGTTACAGGAGTGTGAGTGCTGTGGCTGGCACACAGTAGGCATTTTAATATAGGTGTGTAACCTCTCTTTCCATTCCTTACCTGCCTCTTTGAGCAGCCAACAGCTATCCCTGTCCACAAGCCAGGTAAAAAGTAAAAAGTTAGTATTTACTATTTTTTTAAAAATGGTCTTCTGTTTAACTGTATTGAACTGGGTTTTAGCCAGCTAACATCTGTATAACCAGATCATCCATTCAGACATCTGCTGAGCAGACACCTGGTACAAAGGCCTATAAGAGTAGTTCTTGGAGACACAAACTGTTGGCCCTTTGTTCTCCAGGAGAGCATCATCTGGCAGGGGAGAAATGAGGTACATGCAAACCATTTTCACAGAAGGTGTACAACTGAAGGAGCAGCTGAGATTGACTTTGGAGCATGGTAGCACACTTATTTCCGGAACTCTGTACTTGCCTACTTTTTTCTTTATGGAAGTTTGGTTTATTTCTGTTGTTCTTATGGGAAAGGGACACCAAAAAAAAAAAAAAAAAGTACTAGCCACCCTTCCTCATCTCCTGGTTGAGTTTATTTTTCTGGCCCTTTCACTGTTACATCCCTACACTTGCCCCTGAGTGGTAGGTATCCAATCACTATTTGCTGATGGATGAAGGTAGCGTGCATCCTGATTTATGAAACACCTTCACACCCATTGACTTAAACCAGTTTCTTAAAGTGTGATCTGAGAAACAGAGAAATTGTTAAAATAGATGCCTGGGCCTGATTCCAACCTTCTAACTCAGACTCTCTGAGCTTAGGCTACAGAAACCTGAATTGTAAACAGGTTTCCCTTTCTGGTCCTCTTCTTTGGTGATTTTTTTCTTCACACAAAAATTTGAGAACCACTATCTTACATGATCCTCAAACAAAAAAAATTCCTATAAATTAGGGAGGGCAAGCACCATCAGCCCATCCAGAAATTAGGAACGTGAATGAGGAGAGGAGAGGTTAAGTGGTTTTGTTGAAGTTGACACATTATAACATAGCAGCTGGTTAGGGTATTACTCAGAGAGAAGGAGCTCAGCAGGTAGACAAAAGAGAATTTTACAGCAGAACCTGTAAATCCAGGCCCAGAGAATGGAAAGTGTAAGGTGGAAAGTCTGAGGTTCAGGTGGAAAGATTGCCCAGGGGGTTTCATCCAGGTGAGGGGTAGTAAAGGTTTCAGTGGGGACAAAATTGCTGGGTATGAGAAGGAGAGAGCATAATCAGGGCTTATCATTCACGCATTCCATGTTTGCAGATTCACCTGCTCTCTGAGATGGATCGATGACCCACAGTCAATACTCAAGGTGTTTTCACTGATATTCGCAGACTTGCACAGAGTAGTGAAAAGTTCTGGGTGCCCAGCGTTCACGTTCCCAGCTGAGGTGGAGCAAGGCGAATGCTGTCTCAGCTCTCAGACTATAAATATGTGTCCTTTTGGTGGCCTACTTAGTAGTGCCATATTTTTTGCATTTCATTGGTGATTTCTATGTTTAAAATAACCCCCAGTGTAGTAAATGCTGTCTAGGTTCCTAAGCACAAGAAGGCTGTAACATGCTTTAGGGGATGAATAGGTGTCAGATAAACTTCAATCAATAGCAACAATGTGGGTGGGCATGAGTTAAATACTAAAGAATCAACAATGTTTAGTAAGTAAGGTGGTTTAAGACAGAAACAAGCTTAAAACAAGGTTATGTATGGATTGGTTGATGAGATTGTTGTGATCAGAGTCTGGTAAGAACCTAACCCTAGATTTCTCTAGGGGCCAAGGCTCAGTGTTCACTAATTCAGCGTTCCCTGTGATTTCACAGAATGCATGTATCAAGAAGAATACACTGTAATTATTTAGCAGTGATACCTGGAAGTGTCTACCCTGTCCCTGTTCTGTGTTTTAGTGTCAGGGCTAGGCACCCTTACAGCAATGCAATTGTTTACCTTGATCTACATGGCAAAGGTGGGGAAACTGAGGCTCAGAATTTTGGAATTAATCTGACATCACTTAGCAAAGACATGCCAAATGCTAGTTTGCCATAGACATTGCGATCAGAACGAACAGGGCTTTATTTACTGTTGGAAGGGTAGGTGGGCAAGAAAGAAGGGCGATTGTAATGGTAATCTCAAAATGTCAAGCCCAGGGGCAGGAAGGTGGTGGAAGGAAGAAGAGCAAGCTAAGATCTTAGTGGCAAAGCAAGACTTTCTGTTAGCTCCATGGGGTTGCAAAGAGTCAGATATGACTGAATGGCTTTCACTTCACTTCACTTCACTTCACTTCACTAGATCTGAAAGTCACCCACAAAGACTCATTTAACGTCATGGGAGAGAATGAGACACTCTCCCCAGTCCCTAAAAGAAAGAGAATTTGAAAAACAGTGTTTTTATTTTATGGAGTAGAGGGAGGAAAGGGAAGCCGAAAGAGAACAGAAATCCCATCCAGAAGGAGGGAACGAATAGAAGACTACAGAGTAATGGAAGCAAAAATGGATTTTCCAGAGAGGTGAAGATGAGATGGCCCACAATGTGAGACACTCAGAAAGGTTGAGCAGGACGAAGACTGAGAAAAGGTCACTGCACTTGCCGATGGGCTGTCACTGGTGACCTTTGGGAGAGTGGCTTCTGTGGTGGTGGGGATGGAAGACAGAGAAGGAAGGAGTGAGGACGTCTAGCAGTGGAGGCTGCAGATGTGGATGGCTCATCTCCAGAGGGCTGAGATGGGAAGCTTTCACAGGAGACAGGAGCAGCCCTGGGACAAGGAAATGAGTCCAGGGAAAATGGAAAGGCCAGAGAAAATGTCATTTTGAAAACCCAGAAGGGACTAAGAGAGAAGGAACACAGACTGGTCTTTGAGAAGAGAAGGAGGCATTTTATGCTCCTTGAGGCAGAGTGTGGCTTGCATCTGCTCGGACCTGGAGAGACAGAGGAATCCGGAGTTTTAAAGCCAAGATCCAAATTCATCCTAAAAGACTGAGATGAATAAACTGAAGGAAGGATGGGGACACTTATGCTCAGATTTTCAGTCTCAGAGGGGTTATGTTGACATTATCAATTTTAATGAAAGAATATCTAATCATTTGGGGAAATAGCATTGTTGGAGAAATAGACTTATTTTAAAGCAGATAGAGTTACTTGGCTACTTTTAAAAAGTTATGACCTAGAAATCTTGCTGAATCTGCCTTTGCTATTAATAACAACTATTTAGGACCTGGCATTTTCAGGCAGGCACCTTGCTTAACTTCTTCACAAACAAAACAAAACAAAATCACTCTAATCTCTCAAGTAGGTTTAACATTTCCTATTCTCACTTGTCTGTTTTCCTTATTCATCAAGAAACCTGGGAAGCTTTTTATCTACAGATGTTGCAGAGGCAAACTTCAGCCAGGGTTATGTGAAATTGTCACAAAACCCCAAATTAATAAGACCTGACTGCCTAACGCTGCACGCCGGCTAGACCTGAGTGCCCCTAATTGCCCTGCCCATGGGAATAGGAAAGTGAGCTTGGCGGTTTTACTGCGTCTTGGTTAAGCCTCTTCAATGATAAAATGCTTCCAGATATAGAATGTTCCCAACAGCCTGTTCCCTGAGAAATGCTGTGTAAAAGCTGATGGGTAATAGCAGCTCACTCAGCCAAGCCCAGCCATGAGAATTGAGATATTAAAGTTTGATATGCGAAGGAAGCAATTCTAACCCTGAGTCCGGCTCATGGCTGTTACTATCGCTGCCCCGCCGCTGGGCTCAGAAGGAAATTGCACCATCTCACCGGAGACCCTTGTTCTGTAGCCTCCAGCTTGACCTTCCCCAGGGCTTCTACAATAAACAGACCTGGATTCAAGTCACCTATGTCCCGAATCAGTGGTGTAATTTTAGGAAACTTACTAAGCATTTCTGAATCTGTAAAATAGAAGCATAGGGTTGCTGTAAGATGCAAACAGGTCATAAAACTCAGCATTGGGCAAGGTCTAGAGCAGGCTGTAAGACAGTGCTTACTGTTATGATTCAGTACTGTTTTTATCCTAGATGCTAAGTGACTTAATATTTCTAGCCTTCTTACCAGTCCTTTAATCTCAGATTCCAATGATGTGTGCTCCTCATGACAAGTCAAGCAGTAAGAAAACCTTATTTTTATTCTCCTTCCCTTCCACCATCTCACACATCCTTCCAGAAGTATCCATGGCTAAGTTCTGTGAGCATCCCTCACACTACTTTCTCTACTCACACTAACACATTTATAAACATCAGTGATTTTCCTGCTAAGTGCATATGTGTGTTTGTTTTTTATTTTTATTTTTATTATTTTTGCAAAAATGGGATCATACTGTTCTCAAACTTACTCTTTCTGCTGGCACAGATGTCTATGTTAATATTCCAAATAAACATATCCTTGGAAGAGTCACATATTACCCTAAACAGTCTATTAATAGTATAATTCGTGGATAATATATGCTCTTATGATTGTCTCAACCAGCTTCCTATTGATGGAGAGTCAGGCTATTTATAGTTTTGTTTATCTAGCATAAATATTATCATATTATTTCATCATGGGCATAAAACTGGACCTCCTGTAATATCATAGTTTAGAATGGAAAACCAAATCCATAATTAAGTCTCGTGTTCTGCAGTATTCTTTCTCCCATTCTACCCTATCTGCCCTCAATTCTCCTGTCTCTTGCTTTTGCCTTCCATCTCTCTCTACCTCTCTCCTCACTTTCTCAAACCCAGTCATCTTTCTTCTTTGCATACAATTGCTTCTCATGGCCCCGATAAACTCAGAAGCAAGAGGAAGTTGAAGCTTTGTTTTATCTCTGCGTTTTATTGAATCTAGCCTTAAGGGAGCCTGTAGTCATTTTTTTATGACACAGCATTACTTGTAAAATGACTTTGCAGTCTCTAAGCAAAGGTCTTATGTAAATGAATTACTAGGCTGTACCTAGCTGCCCAGTGGGCACCCTGATGGGTTCATTTTGTTCCATTAGTCTCCTCAGGGAAATCAGAATTATGAGAGTCTCTTAAGCAGAGGAGAGCTCTTATTTCAATCTGGAGAAGCCATGTTGGACATTTTGGACTCTTTCTGCTGCGTTTTTAGATCTGTAGGCTTAGATGTACAAACTGCTCCTGAAAGTTTAGTGTGTTCATTTCTCCCCAGATCCACAGCCTCTGGCACGTGTACAGACTGAGCTCATCTTGAAGCCGGAGACCCAAAGTCTTGGCCCATCTTGAGACAGTGGTGGTACCCACAGGTGCCACTGGACACACGAGGCTATGCCAGTGCTGGCAGAGAGGGATGGAAGGGTTCCTGGTAAGGGACAAATTCTGGCCTCTAGGGCAGAGAAAGATCAGCACAGGCAAGCCCTCATGCCTCTGCCTGGCAAAGAGAAAATTCCATTTAGCCTAATTTCCTATATTCAGTGCAACCTATAGGGTTTTAGTCACTTGCAGTTTAAAAATCTTGACCAGAATTTACATTCTGTCAGAGAGCTCTCCCTTGAGATTTACACACACACACACACACACACACACACACACACACACGCACACACACACAATTGATTCCAAGCTTCTTGGGGTCTCATGTCATTAGAAAGACCCATAAGGAGGAAGAGGAGAGGTCTGCGTCTACCTATGGGTTCCTCTCTGGGTCCTCCTTCCCCACCCTCCTGAAACTAGAGGCATGGACATTTCCACCAGTCTTTGTTATGCTCTCTAGCTTGGTCTTGCCATGCTGAGTGACCTTTTTGCTGCCTACTATGCTGACCCCTGTCCCTATTATTTTCTTGCCCACTCCAGGCCTACAGGAATATGCTGTGCCAGCTGGGGCTTGCAGGAGGTTGAGGACCAAGCCTAGCCACCTCCTTTCTGCCACCCTGCCATCTCTGCTGCTTTGTTCATTTCCCCACAGGGCTGGTGCTCAGGAAATATCAAGTGAGAAGCAAGTGTCAGACCCTATGTTCATAGTCACCCTTGAGATCTCAAGAACATTCTCTTGAGGTCACCCAGAGAAGGGAAACCAGCTGAGAGATGTGGTTTGTCCTCTTCGTCAATTTTTCCCAAAGCTCCTCTCCTCTGTCCCCAGTCTTTTGGCACTGTTTGGTGGCAGCCACCAAACTGCCACTTTCTGTTTTGGTGGTAAAAGCCTTCAAACCATTGGTGTTTTCTTTTCTATCTGATACAGATTGGGAGAATTTGGCCCCAGGAAGTGTATCTCTTTCATTTACGAGATGAAGGATTTAACCTCTCTGGTCATCAGCTATGAGCTTGCTCCTCTATAATTGGAAATTGGTTGGAGGGAGGGACTAGTGAATGACAAGGTAGAGAAGAGAAGGCAGCTTTGGGTGACACTTCATGTCATCTTGTCCCAGAATTCCACAGTCAACTATGTGACCAGTGCTTTGTGTCAGCTTCCCGTCTGCCAGGGGAGGCAGCATTTCCGTAGTGGCAGAAACTGTACTGTTCATTATTACATCCCCTAGACTCTCCACAAGACCTGCCAGGTCGCAGGACGCAGCTAACATTTGCTGAATGAATGAAGGAGCCATCACACCAGTGCCCAGGGTCAGAACCTGCCTGCTCACAAAGGTGACCTCTGTCAACCCAGGAGGGCTGCCTGGTGCTCCTTTTAGTCTTCATCCAAGGGCCAGAATTGGTAAAAAGAGATCAGGGAAACCTGGATGAGCACCTGGGAGAAGAGGGCTAAGGATGTGGGGAAGGAGGCATGACCTCTGGGAAGTAGGAGACAGAATGCCTACTATCTAGCAGTCTCCTGATCTGAGATGTCAAGGGCTCCTGTCTGAGTGTTAAGGACAAGATGCTTGGTCTGTCAGTGCAAGATTCCAGCTTTCATCAGTGGCCATTTTCTATGCTTTAACTTGGGTTGAATTCATAAAGAAAAGGGAGAAAGAAATCTAAATCCCATCCACTTTGCTCTTTCATTTGAAAGGGCTTTGTCTGTGTCTGGATGCACGTGACTGAAATCCACAAGTGTGGAGCTCTCCCTTCATTCTTATACCAGAATCAGTGATTCCTGATATATGTGGGAGTCTGTGTAATACAGTGTTTCAAAGGATTTGAAATCGAAATTCTGCTACTTGTTAGCTGTGTGACCTGTTAGTAAACTCTCTAAGCCTCAGTTTCTTTATCAGCAAAACAAGGGGACATGCTCCTAATAAATGTACAATAAATGTTAGCGTAGGTAACAGGTAAAGAAAAAAACACCCCTCTCAGACTTAACCTCTGTTGGCCAGTTAGTCTCACAATTATGCAAATTTAAATTAATTCATTTGTTTATAAACGCATTCATCTGACACATCTGTGTCAGTCACTGCAGTGTAGTTGCTGAGACCACAGACTTTGAAGGTCAACTATCTGGGTTTAAATTCTTGCTCAGATATTTGCTGGCTGGGTCACCTTGAGCAAGTTACTTAACCTCTCTACTCCTCAAACTTTCATCTGAAAAGGGTGCGGTAATGATATTTATTTCATTGGTAATTGTGAGGATTTAAATTAATGCATTGAAAGTGAAAGTGAAGTCGCTCAGTCGTGTCCGACTCTTTGTGACTCCATAGACTGTAGCCTACCAGGCTCCTCTGTCCACGGGATTTTCTAGGCAATAGTACTGGAGTGGATTGCCATTTCCTTCTCCAGGGGATCTTCCCGACCTGGGGCTCGAACCCGGGTCTCCCACATTGTAGACAGACGCTTTACCGTCTGAGCCACCAGGGAAGTCCAATTAATGCATTAAGAAGATGGAAAACCTCCCACAAATACTAACCATTGTCCTGATTCTGAGTCAGGTACTGTGCTAGGGGGTGGAATATGGTGCTGAATAAAAATACATCCCTGACCTAACAAAGCTTACAATCCATCAGGCAGTATGGTTTACAAATAATGATACAAATATTCTTATATTTATTATTGCAATAAGTGCTAAGAAGGCAGTGTCAAGGGAGCGATAAGCCCATGGAGCAGAGGCTTGATCTGGAATGGGTAAAGAAAGGCTTGAGGGAAGATCCCCCAGTGCAGTGACAGTCCAACCAGGTTGTGAGGATTAGGGTGATTTGGCCAGAATCTGAGGTAGAGGTGCAAAGGCCCTGGCGTTCACAGGAGCTGAGCAGGTTAGAAAAATGAGATGAGGCTGGTGTTGTGGAAAAGACAAAGGGTGACCAGGCTGGAGATGTGTGCAGACTTCAGAGGCAAGGTCAGGATTTTCAGCTTGATCCAAAGAGCATAGGAAGACACCAAGGGTTTTAAGTCCAGAGGTGGAGGGAGTGGGTGGTGGTATGGCCACTTTCTCACTGCTTTGTTCTATCTTTGGATTTATACGGTGTGGTCAGGAAATGGCCCTCTGGCCACTGAATCATCCTCATGCTTTCCTTCTGCTTATCTTCATTCTGTAATCCATCTCAGTTCAGTTCAGTTCAGTCACTCAGTCCTGTCTGACTTTTTGGAACCCCATGAATTGCAGCATGCCAGGCCTCCCTATCCACACCAACTCCTGGAGTTCACTCAAACTCATGTCCATTGAGTCGGTGATGCCATCCAGCCATCTCATCCTCTGTCGTCCCCTTCTCCTCCTAACCCAATCCCTCCCAGCATCAGAGTCTTTTCCAATGAGTCAACACCTCGCATGAGGTGGCCAAAGTATTGGAGTTTCAGCCCCAGCATCAGTCCTTCCAATGAACACCCAGGACTGTTCTCCTCTAGGATGGACTGGTTGGATCTCCATGTAGTCCAAGAGACTCTCAAGAGTCTTCTCCAGCACCACAGTTCAAAGGCATCAATCTTTGGTGCTCAGCTTTCTTCATGGTCCAACTCTCACATCCAAACATGACCACTGGAAAAACCATAGCCTTGACTAGACGGACCTTTGTTGGCAAAGTAATGTCTCTGCTTTTCAATATGCTATCTAGGTTGGTCATAACTTTCTTTCCAAGGAGTAAGCGTCTTTTAATTTCATGGCTGCAATCACCATCTGCAGTGATTTTGGAGCCCAGCAAAATAAAGGCAGCCACTGTTTCCACTGTTTCCCCATCTATTTGCCATGAAGTGATTGGACCAGATGCCATGATCTTAGTTTTCTGAATGTTGAGCTTTAAGCCAACATTTTCACTCTCCTCTTTCACTTTCATCAAGAGGCTTTTTAGTTCCTCTTCACTTTCTGCCATAAGGGTGGTGTTATCTGCATATCTGAGGTTATTGATATTTCTCCTGACAATCTTGACTCCAGCTTGTGCTTCTTCCAGTCCAGCATTTCTCATGATGTACTCTGCATATAACTTAAATAAGCAGGGTGACAATATACAGCCTTGATGTACTCCTTTTCCTATTTGGAACCAGTCTGTTGGTCCATGTCCAGTTCTAACTGTTGCTTCCTGACCTGCGTATAGGTTTCTCAAGAGGCAAGTCAGGTGGTCTGGTATTCCCATCTCTTTCAGAATTGTCCACAGTTTATTGTGATCCACACAGTCAAAGGCTTTGGCATAGTCAATAAAGCAGAAATAGATGTTTTTCTGGAACTCTCTTGCTTTTTCCACGATCCAGCAGATGTTGGCAATTTGATCTCTGATTCCTCTGCCTTTTCTAAAACCAGCTTGAACATCTGGAAGTTCACGGTTCATGTATTGCTGAAGCCTGGCTTGGAGAATTTTGAGCATCCCTTTACTAGCATGTGAGATGAGTGCCATTGTGCGGTAGAGCATTCTTTGGCATTGCCTTTCTTTGGGATTGGAATGAAAACTGGCCTTTTCCAGTCCTGTGGCCACTGCTGAGTTTTCCAGATTTGCTGGCATATTGAGTGCAGCACTTTCACAGCATCATCTTTCAGGATTTGAAAGAGCTCAACTGGAATTCCATCACCTCCACTAGCTTTGTTTGTAGTGATGCTTTCTAAGGCCCACTTGACTTCACATTCCAGGATGTCTGGCTCTGGTGAGTGATCACACCATCATAATTATCTGGGTCATGAAGATCTTTTTTGTATAGTTCTTCTGTGTATTCTTGCCACCTCTTCTTAATATCTTCTGCTTCTGTTAGGTCCATACCATTTCCGTCCTTTATCAAGCCCATCTTTGCATGAAATGTTCCCTTGTTATCTCTTAATTTTCTTGAAGAGATCTCTAGTCTTTGCCATTCTGTTGTTTTCCTCTATTTCTTTGCATTGATCGCTGATGAAAGCTTTCTTATCTCTCCTTGCTATTCTTTGGCACTCTGCATTCAAATGGGAATATCTTTTCTTTTCTCCTTTGCTTTTTGCTTCTTTTCTTTTCACAGCTATTTGTAAGGCCTCCCCACACAGCCATTTTGCTTTTTTGCATTTCTTTTCCATGGGGATGGTCTTGATCCCTGTCTCCTGTACAATGTCACGAACCTCCGTCCATAGTTCATCAGGTACTCTGTCTATCAGATCTAGTCCCTTAAATCTATATCTCACTTCCACTGTATAATCATAAGGGATCTTATGATCCATCTCAGCAGTCTCAAAGCCAGGAACAAATGTGGGAAATCTCTAGGGGCAAGACATTTAGAGCCTCAACCATTCTGTCTTGAATTCCCCCATATGAGGACACACTCTGGAGGAAAACGATGACACATCCTTGTCCTGCAGTCCCACCCCCAGTGCCTCACACCGTCTAAAGATGTGATATGAAGTTGTCCATCTGTTAAGGGTAAATGGGGAACAGTGACCACACTGATGTTTTCAGAAGTTCATCATGCCGCACCCAGCTCACCTTTCACTCCGGTCTTTGTGGCTTTTGCAGGTGGAACTGGGCAGAGGGCCTGCCCATTGGGTTTTTGCCCTGAAGCCCTGGCATAATCAGTGAGAATCACTCAACTGTGTCCAACTCTTTGCAACCCCAAGGACTATACGCTCCATGGAATTCTCCAGGCCAGAATACTGGAGTGGGTAGCCTTTCCCTTCTCCAGGGGATCTTCCCAACCCAGGAATAGAACCCACGTCTCCCACATTGCAGGTGGATTCTTTACCAGCTGAGCTACAAGGGGAACCCAAGAATACTGGAGTGGGTGGCCTATCCCTTCTCCAGGTGATCTTTCTGACCCAGGAATTGAACTGGGGTCTCCTACATTGCAGAGGGATTCTTTACCAACTGAGCTATCAGGGAGGCCCTGGCACAGCTTGCATCAAAATTACTTCTGATTTCAGGAAACTGTATAGTTCAAAGGGACGAGATGCTGTGACACAGCTTAGTTTTATTTCTGTATTTTGCTTCTAGCAGCCATTTGTTCCCCCTCTTAGACCTCTTTGCAAAGCTTCAGATTCCCTAAGAAGGACTGGAGCCATTTGCATTCCAATACGTTGTGTTCCTAGCCAAGGTGTCTGTGCTGGAGAAAGCCTCCCTTGATCAAAAGTTACAACTACTGTTGAGCTTTGGAACAGCATGGAACTTTCTTTACTACGCCTGAGGAGTATTATTTCAAGAAGGAAACATTGCACTCTCAGCGTAACAAATCATAACTGTCAGATAGGCTGCCCATCTCTGGACGCATTAGGCACAAGACCAAACTCTCTGCTATCTTTCCTGGACCGCAGCTGATTTCTCAAGCACTGATTAAACAGCAAATGCAAAGTCTGTACCGACAAATATAGGTCATCTTCCCCTTTGATGACTGAATTGCTAGTGTGCGGGCCGGATGTCAGATCTCTGACAAGGTTTTGTTTTACATTCCAAACCAAGCAGGCTAGTCGAGTCTTCTGCCACCCACGTAGGCTCTGTCTCTTAAGCTCCTGCTGCACAAACTCAGCCCTCCCCTCCTTCCACAATCCGAGGACTAGAACCAAATGAAATACCGGTACAATTCAATTCAGATTCCGTTTAGGGAATATTTTTATTTTCTGGTTGAATAATTCTAGAAAAGATACAGGTTTAGTCCTGAGTCCAACTGGCTTATTGGATTTATATGTTTAAAAACAACTTTGATTTGCTTCATAGCTCACTTTAAAATAACCTGGGCTTCTTCAGACTCTGGAAATGGGTGTGACCTCTCCTCACTTTCTGCTCAGTGCTCAGTTCAAGACCCTGATGCCCCGTGAATGAAGTGATGTGAAGCTCAGTTCTGAAAAATAAATCTTTTAGGGTCCTTGTCTACAGTGTTTGGGATCCAGGGAGAGCTGAAAAGGCCCAAGAAGCCCATTTTAAGCAGAGAGTTGGCCTACAGCCAGGTTTAATAAAAATAGCTTCACTTTGGGGCAGTGAACTTAAAACCAGCCATGTGTAGTGTGAGAGAAGCTTACCAGGTAGCAACCAGACACTTAGCAACTGATCTAAACTCCTACAGGAAATAGAGAATTGACTGTAGTGGAATTCAAGTCATAAAGGTTAAAATTTAGGGCTAAAGGTTAGCCTCCAGATTAGAACTTCCCTGGTGGTCCAGGAGTTAAGACTTCACCTTCCAATGCACAGGGTTAGAGTTCAATCCCCAGTTGGGGAGCTGAGATCCCACATTCCTCACGGTGAAAACACCAAAACATAAACCAGAAAGAATATTGCAACAAATTTAACAAAAACTTTAAAAATGGTACATATCCAACACACACACACACACACACACACACAACTTAATAAAAATGGGCTAAAGGCTGCTCTGTGACCTCATATTGTGTGTCTCACCTTTTCTTGATCCCCTATAGTCTATAAGTTCATTATTCTTCTTACTGTTTCCAGAACTAAGCACTGGGCCTAAGGTCTACTAGGTATTTGCCATGTGTAAATTGAAACCAAGTCTTATTTCGTAGAAACTAGGATTAGGTTCTCTGATAGCTCAGTTGGTAAAGAATCTGCCTGCAATGTGGGAGACCTGGGTAGGGAAGATCCCCTGGAGAAGGGAAAGGCTACGC
Organism: Bubalus bubalis; assembly: GCF_019923935.1. Taxonomy (NCBI): domain Eukaryota; kingdom Metazoa; phylum Chordata; class Mammalia; order Artiodactyla; family Bovidae; genus Bubalus; species Bubalus bubalis. Next base: position 62,829,205 of record NC_059165.1, on the reverse strand, counting down.
ACTCAGTATTCTGGCCTGGAGAATTCCATGGACTATATAGTCCCTGGGGTCGCAAAGAGTCGGACACAACTGAGCGACTTGCAATTTCACTTTCACTTTCAGGATTAGGTTTGGATGCAAGGAACTGAGATCCCCTAAATGGTGACTTAAGATTGGGGTACTTAAAGTAGCTCTGAGGTAAGCAGTCCAGGGCTGACATGGTGTCTTATGGGGAGCCCCCTTTTCCTTGTGCCATGTGTACAGTGTAGCCCTCCTTCCCCATCAAGGAAGGAAGAAGCCCACCTGCTCACCTCTTTTTTTTTAAATTTTACTTATTCATTATGAAATATACCACACATGCAGAAAAATGAATAAAATATATACAACTTGATACATTATTGTAAAGCACGCAGTATATAATCAATATCTAAGTTAAGAAATAGAACTTTATCGGCACCTCCAAAGTTCCCATTTCAGATTTCTGCCTAATCTCTCTCCTTACCACCCCCCCCAAAAAGAAAATAAACTATGATCGTGACTTTTATAGTTGTCAGTTCATTACTTCTCTTTATAGTTTTATCAGTTTAGTTTATCCTAATTCACTACAGTTTTTTATTGTCTGTTTTAAAGTTTTTTTATAAATGAAATCATCTAGCATGTTTTATTGTACATCTGATCCCTTTTGCTCAACATTATGTTTGTGAGATTCAGCCATATTGCTGTGTGGAGAATATGTTTGTATTTATTGCTGTGTAACATTCTGGTAAGTAAACAGTGGTATCTCCTTGAGTTACTAATTAGCATTTTCTTGATTACTAATGTAGTTAAGTACTTTTTCATGTGGATTTTAGCTATTGGGATAACTTCTTATATGAATCACCTGCTCAGACTTTTCTTTGTTTAAAAAGATTTGCATTATCTTTTATTTATTTGTAAGAACTCTTTGTGTATTCTGGAGATGCTTTGTTAGTTACTGTGTTACACATATCTTCTCTTACTCCAAAGCTTGCCATTGCAAAAGACAAAGTATTTTGTCTTTCATATTTATATCTACAGTCCTGTTGAGATTGCTTTTTATGTATGTGTAAGGTAAGATTACACCAGGGGCTTCCCTGGTGGCTCAGACGGTAAAGCGTCTGCCTGCAATGCAGGAGACCTGGGTTCGATTCCTGGGTCAGGAAGATCCCCTGGAGAAGGAAATGGCAATCCACTCCAGCACTCTTGCCTGGAAAATCCCATGGATGGAAGAGCTTGATAGGCTACAGTCCATGGGGTCGCAAAGAGTCGGACACAACTGAGTGACTTCACTTTCACTTTCAAGGTAAGGTCTAGGGAGCCACCACTGGTTATCCAGTGGTTCTAGTCACCATATATTAAAAAGTCCAGGTTCATCTCACAAGGTCTGGGTGATGAGGTTTCTCCCTGCTACCTACAGCACCAGGTTGGCATTTTTGGGGAGCTATGGATTTGGTACCTGGAACACGAGGCTTCTTGCCACTATGTTGTGTTCTCCGCTGCGCCATTTGCCCCTGGGGCAGAAAGCATTCCTGCTGTTGCCACACTTCCAAGGGCAAGTTCCATGGAAGGAAGGCTGCCAGCTTCCTTGCCTTCATGTCCCCTGCCCTGGAGCACCAGAGCCCAGGCCTCCATGTCCAGCTCGGGCAGAGCACCAGCCACTTCGCCAGGGCCCCAAGGGTGTTTCTTCATCCACCTGGATCACAGAATGAAGATGATGCAGAGAGAGCCACAGCTGACTCTGACAATCATGTTGCAAGAGTGAGAAAACATCCTTTGTGAGATCAAGCCCAGAGCCTTTGGAGTGGGAGCACTGACTCTAAGACCCTAGAATACCAGAGAACTGACTCTAAGGAGTATCAAATAGTGAAGACTCACACAAAGTAAACCTCTTGAATACAAGACTCGGCATCACCCAACCACCAATAGCACCCTGTGCAGGACCCCTCATCTGAACTACAAACAAAACAGAAATACAAACCCAATCACCAGCAGACAGGATTACAACCTCACTCAACCTTCATCAGAGGAAAAACAAACAAACAAACAAAAACTTAGCACAAATCTCACAAATCTTGCACAAACCACTGGATCAACCTTAGAAGGGAAGAAACCAAAGGGAAGAAAGAATTCAACCTTGAAGCCTGGGAAAAGGAACCTTGAAACACAATAAGTTAAAAAAAATAATGAAAAGGCAGAGAAATACTACACAAATGAAGGAACAAACTAGAAACACGGAAGTCCAAATAAATGAAAAAGAAATAGGCTGAAAAAGAATTCAGAATAATGATAGTAAAGATGGTCAAAAACCTTGAAAACAAAATGGAGAAAATACAAGAATCAATTAACAAAGACCTAGAAGAATTAAAGAATAAACATACAGAGACAAACAACACAATTACTGAAATTAAAAATACTCTAGAAGGAATCAATAGCAGAATATCTGAAACAGAAGAAGGAATCAGTGAGCTGGAAGATAAAATGGTGGAAATAATGAAAAGAATTGAGGATAGTCTCAGAGACCTCTGGGACAACAGCAAATGCACCAACATTCAAGTTATAGGGGTCAAAGAAGAAGAGAAAAAGAAAGTGTATGAGAAAATTTTTGAAAAGATTATGGTTGAAAATTTCCCCAACATGGAAAAGGAAATAAGTCAATCAAGTCCAAGAGGACAAAGAGTCACATACAGGATAAACCCAAGGAGAAAAATGCCAAGACACATACTAATCAAACTAACAAAGACTAAACACAAAGAAAGAATATTAAAAGCCACAAGGGAAAAGCAACAAGTAACATACAAGGGAAACCCCATGTGCTTAACAGCTGATCTTTCAGCATAAAATCTGCAGGCTGGAAGGGAATGGCAAGATATATTTAAAGTACTGAAAGGGAAAAAAAATCTATAACCCAAGATTACAGATCCAGTAAGGATCTCATTCAAAATTAATGGGGAAATAAAAAGCTTTTCAGACAAGCAAAAGTTTAGAGAATTCAGTACGACCAAATCAGCTTTACAACAAATATTAAAGGGACTTATATAGTCAAGAAATACAAGAGAAGAAAAGAGGTCTACAAAATCAACCCCAAACAATTAAGAAAATGGCAATAGGAACATATATATCAATAATTACTTTAAATGTAAATGGATTAAATGCTACAACCAAAAGAAACAGACTGGCTGAATGGATACAAAAACACAACCCATATATATGCTTTATACAAAAAACCCACTTCAGACCTAAAGACACATATAGACTGAAAGTGAGAGGATGGAAAAATATATTCCATGCAAATGGGAAGCAAAAGAAAGCTGGAGTAGCAATCCTCATATCAGACAAAATAGATCTTAAAGAATATTATAAGAGATAAGGAAGGACACTACATAATGATTAAGGGATCGATCCAAGAGAAAGACATAACAATTATAAATACCTATGCACCCAACATAGGAGCACCTCAATGCATAAGACAAACACTAACAGACATAAAAGGAGAAATTGACAGTAACACAATAATAGTAGGAGACTTTAATTCCCCACTTACATCAATGGACAGATCATCAAAACAGAAAATTAAAGAAGAAACACAAGTCTTAAATGATGCATTAGATGAGATGGATATCATTGATAACTTCAGGACATTCCATCCAAATGCAGAAGAATACACCTTCTTCTCAAGTGCACACGGAACATTCTCTAAGACAGACCACATCTTGGGTCACAAATCAAACCTCAGTAAATTTAAGAAAATTGAAATTGTTTCAAGCACCTTCTCTGACCACAATGCTATGAAACTAAATGTCAATTACAAGAAAAAACTGTGAGAAACACAAACACGTGGAGATTAAACAATATTACCTTAAGAACTAGAAAGACATTGAATAAGCAACCTCACTTTACCCCTAAAACAACTGGAAAAAGAGCAAAAACAACCCAAAATTAGTTGAAGAAAAGAAATCATAAAGATCCAACCAGAAATAAATGAAAAAGAAGTGAAAGAAGCAATAGTAAAGATTAATAAGACTAAAAGCTGTTTTCTTTGAGAAGATAAACAAAATTGACAAACCTTTTGCCAGACTCATCAAGAAAAAAAGAGAGAGGAATCAAATCAATCAAATTAGAAATGAAAAAGAAGAGGTTACAACAGACAGTGCAGAAATATAAAGGATTATAAGAGACTATTATGGACAACTATATGGCAATAAAATGGATAATCTGGAAGAAATGGACAGATTCTTTAAAAAGTTCAATCTTCCAAGACTGAATCAGGAAGAAATGGAAATTACGAACAACCCAATTACAAGCACTGAAATTGAAGCTGTGTTAAAAAAAAAAAAAAAAAAAAAAAAAATCTCCCAAAAAACAAAAGCCCAGGACCAGATGGCTTCACAGGAGAATTCTTTCAAACATTTCAGTTCAGTTCAGTTCAGTTCAGTCACTCAGTCGTGTCCGACTCTTTGCAACCCCATGAATTGCAGCAAACCAGGCCTCCCTGTCCACCAACTCCCGGAGTTCAGTCAAACTCACGTCTCTCAAGTCAGTGATGCCATCCAGCCATCTCATCCTCTGTCGTCCCTTTCTCCTCCTGCCCCCAATCCTTTCCAGCATCAGAGTCTTTTCCAATGAGTCAACTCTTCACATGAGGTGGCCAAAGTACTGGCGTTTCAGCTTCAGCATCATTCCTGCCAAAGAAATCCCAGGGCTGATCTCCTTCAGAATGGACTGGTTGGATCTCCTTGCAGTCCAAGGGACTCTCAAGAGCCTTATCCAACACCACAGTTCAAAAGCATCAATTCTTTGGTGCTCAGCCTTCTTCACAGTCCAACTCTCACATCCATACATGACCACAGGAAAAACCGTAGCCTTGACTAGACGGACCTTTGTTGGCAAAGTAATGTCTCTGCTTTTATTTATTTATTTTTTTAATTTTATTTTATTTTTAAACTTTACATAACTGTATTAGTTTTGCCAAATATCAAAAAGAATCCAAGAAGAGTTAATGCCTATCCTTCGAAAACTCTTTCAATAAGTTGCAGAGGAAGGAACACTTCCAAACTAATTCTACAAGGCCACCATCACCATGATACCAAAACCAGATGAAGACAACACAAATTAAAAAAACTACAGGCCAATATCACTGATGGACATAGATGCAAAAATCCTCAACAAAATTTTAGCAAACAGAATTCAGAAACACATCAAAAAGCTCACACACCATGATCAAGTTGGATTTATTCCAGGAATGCAAGGATTCTTTAATATACACAAATCAATCAATGTGATATACTATATTAACAAATTGAAAGATAAAAACCATATGATCATATTAATAGATGCAGGAAAAGCCTTTGACAAAATTCAGCACCCATTTATGATTAAAACTCTTCAAAAATGGGAATAGAAGGAATCTACCTCAACATACTAAAGGCCATATATGATAAGCCTACAGCAAACATTATTCTCAATGGTGAAAACCTGAAAGCATTCCCCCTAAGATCCGAAACAACACAAGGGTGTCCACTTTCACCACTGTTATTTAACATAGTTCTGGAAGTCCTAGCAACAGCAATCAGAGAAGAAAAAGAAATAAAAGGAATCCAGATCAAAAAAGAAATAGTAAAGCTCTCACTGTTTGCAGATGCCATGATACTGTCTGTAGAAAACCCTAAAGATAGTATCAGAAAATTACTAGAGCTAATCAGTGAATTTAGCAAAGTTGCAGGACCCAAAATCAATACACAGAAATCACTTGCATTTCTATATACTAACAATGAAAAATCAGAAATTATAATAAATTAAAATAAAATTAAAAAAAAAAAGTCCATCATCTCCCTTACTGATCTGCGACGTCACTGTTTACCTTAATCAAGTGTCTGTATATGCATGGATCTCTTTTTCAGCTCTCTGTTCTACTGCATTGAGTTATTTGTCTCTCCTGGATTCAGTGTTGTTGTTGTTTAGTTGCTAAGTCATGTCTAACTCTTTTGTGACCCCATGGACTGTAGTCCACCAGGTTCTTCTGTCCATGGGGTTTCCCACAAAGAATACTGGGATGTGTTGCATTTCCTTCTCCAGGGGATTTCCCTGACACAGGACTAGAACCTGCAGTTCCTGCCTTGGCATATACATTGTAAAAATTACTATAGTAATTTTATAGTAGTAACTTTACAGTAGATCTTGATCTCAAGTAGACTCTTTCCTTTTGTTTTCTTTTTTTCCCTTTGAGAGTCTTAGCTTTTCTTTTTTTTTTTTTTAATTTCTATATAAATTTCAGTCAGTTTGTCAAGTTATACACACACACACATATACACCTCATACACTTGTTGGGGTTTTGGTTGGAATTTCATTAAACTTATAGATGAAATTTGGAGAGAAGTGATTTCTGACAATACTGAGTTTTCAAATCCAAGAATGTGGCACATCTCTTTTTTTAGTTAGATCTTTAATTTCTCTGAATAATGTTACAGTTTTCTATATGAAGCTCTTACACATAGGTTATTCCTAGATATTTGATAGTTTTAACTTTATTGTATATAAATTCTTTTTAAAATTTCACCTTTTAACTGATATATAGAAATTCAATTAATATTTATATTCTGATCTTATAACCAACAATTTTTCTAAACTCAATTACTATTCTAATTATTTATTTGTGGATTACTTTGGGTCTTTACATATATAATTATATCTATAAATTATCTTAAGTAGTGTAGGTCTGTTGAAGTTTTCTATTTTTTCTTTGGTCTATTGTATTAACTTCTGTTTGAATCTCATTCTTTCTGCTTTCTTTTTGTTTATTTGCTCTTCTTTTTGTGGTTTAAGATAGAAATTGAGATTATTAATTTGAGTCCTTTCTTTACTAATATAGCCTTTTACATTTATTCTTCTAAATATTGCTTGAGCTGCATCCCAACATTTTTGATGTTTGTTTTCTTATTATTAACCAGTTCAAATATTGTCTAAGTTCACATGTGATTTCTTTTTTTTAAACCAAAAAAGAACCAATTATTTATAATTATGTTGCTTACTCCTTGGAAGAAAAGTTATGACCAACCTAGATAGCATATTGAAAAGCAGACACATTACTTTGCCAACAAAGGTTCATCTAGTCAAGGCTATGGTTTTTCCAGTGGTCATGTATGGATGTGAGAGTTGGACTGTGAAGAAAGCTGAGCACCGAAGAATTGATGCTTTTGAACTGTGGTGTTGGAGAAGACTCTTGAGAGTCCCTTGGACTGCAAGGAGATCCAACCAGTCCATTCTGAAGGAGATAGCCCTGGGATTTCTTTGGCAGGAATGATGCTAAAGCTGAAACGCCAGTACTTTGGCCACCTCATGTGAAGAGTTGACTCATTGGGAAAGACTCTGATGCTGGGAGGGATTGGGGGCAGGAGGAGAAGGGGACGACAGAGGATGAGATGGCTGGATGGCATCACCGACTCGATGGATATGAGTCTGAGTGAACTCTGGGAGTTGGTGATGGACAGGGAGGCCTGGCGTGCTGCGATTCATGGGGTCGCAAAGAGTTGGATGCAACTGAACTGACTGACTGACTGATGTTGTTTAGCTTCTAAATACTCAGGATTTTTTAGTTACTTTATCTTTATTGTTTACTTCAAATATGTTTTTTGCACCTTGATACCCTCTTCTCCTGTAGGATTTTAAATATATGTGTGTTTACTCTTTAGCATCATCTGATAGATTCATAAGATTCTGTTAATTTCTTTTTCAATCTTCTTCATCTTGTATAATTTCAATTAATCTATCTTAAATTCACGTATTCTTTCCTCTGTCATATCCATTTGGCTATTAAGTCCATCCCATGATTTTTTTTAATTTCAGAAATTGCATATTTCATTTCTAGAGTTCCATTTCTTTCTTACTTATTATTTCAATTCTCTACTGTGGTGCTCCTTTATTGAAACATGCTTTGTTTTGCTTCATTGAGAATAGTTATTATACTGCTTTAAAATTCTTTTATATTGGTTTCAACATTTAGTTCTTCTTAGATATGAAGTCAGTTGACTCTTTTCTCTTAAGAATATGTTTCATTTTCTTGGCTCTTTGAAAGTTGGATAATTTCAGATTATATCCCGAAAGTTATAAATGTTAAGCTATGAGAATTTTGGAATCTGTTATTTTTACCCCATTTTTGTTGCTTCTTTTGTTTTAGTGAATAATTTTCTTGGATGGGCTTGAATTGCAAATTCTATTTTGAGGGCAGCAGCTTTGGTCTTAATGCAGATTCTTTGTTTTTAGCTTAGCTGCTCTGAATCTGTTCTGTGCCTGAGTCACTCAGGGGTTATACAGAGATAAGGGGAAACATAGTTTATAGATCCCTGATCTGGCCCTTTCCCTTTGAGGATCCTTCCTCTCTTTAGCGCCTATAAGTGCCCAGGCTCACTTTTCTGATTCCCCAGGGTTTTGTTTGTTTGTTTCCTGCAACCCCACCTGTCTCTGGGCACGCAGTTCAGCTCCACACTAATAGCCTTGGAGATGGGGATTTGTGTAACTCTCTGGTTCCTCCTCCAAGCTAGCATTCCCTCCTCACCAGTTAGTCTGCTAACGTTCACTTTCTGGCACCTTCAGGCAGTTGGCTTTTCTATTACGTCCAGTATTAGCAGGTTTTTCTCTTCAGGAGAAAGGGGGCTGTCTTAGTCATATCAGAAGCAGAAGTCTTTTTTTCAGAATTCCATCAGGACCCTGAGGAGTAGAAGGATCCAATATTAGTGTCTCAGGCTCCAAACTGGCATATTCCTCTACTTGATATAAACTCACCAGTAAATTTCCTTGTTTCTTAAACTACTAAGGGCAATAGGATCAGATCACTTCTTTTTCTACAGAATGTCCAGACTCACCGGCCTTCTGAATAAGCAGCCTCAAAGTAACATACCTACACTATATGGAAAGTTTTTGGCTTTCAGATATGTTTAGAAGGATATGAGTTAAGTCTGGCAATTAAACTTTCTTGTTCCATGAGTAAGATACTTCCCTGGCTCTTGTCACCAGTATTCTCCAGGAAGGATAATATATATGGTCTTATAGAACTCAAACACGGAGAAAGCAATGGCAACCCACTCCAGTACTCTTGCTTGGAAAATCCCATGGACGGAGGAGCCTGGTAGGCTGCAGTCCATGGGGTCGCACAGAGTCAGACATGACTAAAGCGACTTAGCAGCAGCAGCAGCAGAACTCAAATACAGGAGAATTAATCAAGAAGGACTGGGAGTTGAAGGAAGACAGGAAGAACCCATTATGAAATTCAAATAGGGAAATAGAAATTCTCCAGGTCAGAATACTGGATTGGGTAGCCTTTCCCTTCTCCAGGGTATTTTCCCAACCGAGAGATTGAACCCAGGTCTCCTGCATTGTAGGCAGATTCTTTACCAGCTTAGCCACTAGGGAGTTTTATTAATATTGACTTAGACATTTGGGAAATAAAGTCAGGAGCAAGTTCTGGGCAGACGAATGCCCAGTAGATCCATTTGGGCCATGTCTGGGGGAGAGGACAGCTAGGTATTGAGTGCTCACAATGTTCTTGGCCTACCACAGCTGCCTCGTGGCCCCTCTTTGGCAGAATGAAATTGAACCTCAGACAGGTTTTATCACCTGCCCAGTATTCATGGCTAGGGAGTGGCAGATTCAGTCTGAATCATTACTTGGCCTCAGAACAGGCAGGGAATCAGGTCAGGGGAGAGAACTTTGACCCATTCTCTGAATCAGAGATTCTCAATCCTAACTGTAGTATAAGCAAGACAGATAGTGGATCTTTATCAGCCATTAAAGCAAATTGAAAGGCAATGAGCAAGACCGCCATTGTTAAAAAATTAACCATGAATCTCAATTTATTTAAGAAAAGGAAAAAAAAAAGTCATTTGCACATTGCACTGTCTTGATCATTATTTATAACAAGTTACTAGAGCTACCACGTCATGACTTCTTCCCATGCATTGCATCAGGGTGAAAGCACTCATGGGCTAGAGAACATTAACCTGGAGAAAGGTCAATAGCCCGTATTTGGACGCAGGGACTCAGCAAGAAAGAAGCTGAATCAGTTTTCTCCAGGCTCTCACAGCAGAGCAGCATGAGGCAACCAACCTGAAGCGTGGTTTCTCCCATCCACTCCCAGCCCCCTCTCCACCTCCTCAGCTCACTCCAGCCTGCAATCAATCTGGTCTCTTAGAGCTATTGACCGGCTGCCTCAAAGTCATTGCCCAAATTCCATCTCCTCTCAAATCCATTTTCCCCGCCTCAGAGAGAGCCAATTGGATTTCTCAATTATCAAATTGTACAGTCATGAGCTTATATACTTCTGAGAGGCAATACGGTGTAAGTTTCTTTGCCGTGGAAATGTCACATTGGCTCCTCTGGGGAGTGAATGGAATATTTAAAATACTCTTTCAGTCTCAATAGCCCATTAAGAGGGATGCAAAGGTGAGATGTGACTTTGCTTAGGCTGGAATAGAAATGTGTATTCTTTGAGAAGCTGTGATAGCTCCACTGCCTAATCTTTTATTATCTGTCTCACTTCCTACTTCTCTACCTGGAGTAAAAAGTACACAAATGGGCAAATGAAACACATGCCTTTGATAAACATAAACTAATTTTTGACATATATTTATATACACATTTACGATTAATTAAGTCAGCATTCCTTATTTTTTTAAATAATAAATGCAATTGCCATTTGTTGGGTGTGTACTTTGTGCCAAGCAATACTTGGGCACTGTACAAATGCTGTATAATTTTATAAACTAATTTTTGGCTACAAATAATATATAATTACATTCTCCTTATAAAAATTCAAATAATTTAAATAACATCGAATTCTAATTTGATTTCAATCCCAAGATTCTGCTGTACTACCAAAAAGTAACAGCTTTTTCAGTTTTTTGTGTCCATCCAGGATATTCTGTGCACTGACATACATATGTTCCTGTAAAATAGATGTAGTAATGTGGTTTTGAGTGTATATTTGTTTTGTAAATAGAATCATCATCACTGTGTTTCATGCTGCAGTTTGCTTTTCACACTCAACAGTATGTCTTGGGTATTTCCTTGGTTACTGAGAGAGTTCTGGGTCCCTTTCTTTTAAACTCCCATTTCATTGTGCATAACAGGGTAGCACCAGATTTTACTTGGTTATTCTCTATTAAAGCAGAATTAGGTTACTTTCTTTTTCTTTTCCTTTTCCTCTTGCTATTACACACAATGGTATATTTTTATCACTTTAGGGTCTTTGACGTTTATTAGCTTTCTTGTTAGTGATAAGAGGATGCCAGTGCTCACCCAGGTATAGTGTGTAGGTCACCCAGATTTCAAAACCTTAGATCTAGTACTAGAATATAGAGAGGATTATCTGCATTTTGTTTTGAGCATGCTAGGGGTTAAGGGGGCTTCCCAGGTGGTGCAGTGGTAAAGAATCCACCTGCCAATGCAGGAGACATGAGTTCAATCCCTGGGTTGAGAAGATCCCCTGGAATAGGAAATGGTTACCCTCTCCAGTATTCTTGTCTGGGAAATTGCATGGACAAAGTGGACAAAGGAGCCTGGCAGGCTACAGGCCATGGCATCACAAAGAGTTGGACAGGGTTGAGCAACTCAGCACACACGCTGGGATGGGAAGGGTAAGAGGAAGGGAGGGGAAAAAAGCTAAAAACCCAAATGATTGCCATTGAGCTATCATATCTATGATCAGTTACGTATTTTTCAGACAACAAAAAGGATAGCTGAACCATAGGAAACACATAGTGTTTTCATTTTGGCTTCTTTGTGTTTTAAATTGGAAATCAGATCTCCTGGAGAGAAAAGGAAAACAAACTCCTAATTAAGAAGCAAGTACTAGGTTTGTGGAGACCCTATTTCTTTCTAGACACTCCATGTACATGTATGCCCCATGAGCTCTTGAAGGGAAGCAGAGTCTGTCATCCCAAAATATGCCACTTTGTCATGCAGATTGTTTTCATCTGAAGACATACTCTGCAGACTCAGGAAAAACTTTTACCTCTTCCTTAACTACCTAAAAGAATTGAGACGGGGGGCCTGTACCAGGAAGAGAGCTGTTGCCTGGGAGAACTCTTCTAATCTGAAAGAACTCTTTGCAAGGCAGAGCAAACTCCTAATTACCAAGCATCTGCTGTTAACATCCTGTGAGGTTACACTCCTGCCTTGGAAACTCTAGGCCAGTTTCACATTCCTTAGCTCAGGATTGCATAGAAATCTCAATTGCCTGACTTGCTCTTGTGTCTCATATCTTTGGGGAGCCTGTACATAGGAAATTAAATTTGGTTTTCTCCTTTTAATCTGTCTTGTATCAATTTAATTATTAAACCAGTGAAAGAACCTGAAAGGGAAGAAGGAAACATTTTTCCAACCCTGCAGTCTGATTATGCTACTATTCTCACGGCTCCCGACCTCAAGTAGCTGAATTTCTATCCTGCAGACTTTGCAAGGACAAAACACAAACAATTGTGTTCATTTATCTTTCCAAAATCAGTAGTATTGTTTAGGATGTTGTATTATAAATCTGACTTATTCTCATATGAGATAGTCAAGCATTATGGGAATGTTTAAAGAAGAAATAAAAAAAAAAAAACTTCAATGTCTTGGTCCTGATATTAATTACCATTTTGGTAAGCATCTTCCAGACAGTGCGTTTTCTCTGTTTTCTGAGAAATCAGATTTTCTTTAAATATGGTTGTAACACTCATGCATTTTTATAGCTAATTTTTTCCCCACTCAACAACATATTCTGTAAATTTTTAACAATGCTACTAGATATGATGGCTCCTTGACTAAATCATAATCATATGGTGGTGTGGCACATTTAACCCTTTGTTCATTTCCTTAGTTTCTCATCCATTTATCCCCCATCTTTGTTTCCTGGCTTGTTATAGGTCCCCCCACCATGCTAAGCACTGGGCATACAATGGTGGGCAATACAGGTACAGTATGAGGGCCTTGGGAATTTAGGTCTAGTAGAGAAAACAAACAAGCCATCGTTTATCGTATGATAAACCCTGTGGGACTTGGTTTAGAAGGTGTGATTAAGCGAGGCTTCTTAGAGGAAGTAATAACCATGCTGCAAAATCACTGAAAACGAGTGAGAGTTTGCACTACCACAGAGGGGCGGGTGTTTAAGCAGGGGGCAGCATTTGCAAAGAGTTGGAAATGAGAGAGATCCTGGCCCTTCTGTAGAAACCAGGATGCTGCTTCTTTATAATGGGTTGTTGACACGGCCTAGCTGAGATCAGTGATCTCTAGGGCTGGTGGTGGTTGATAGTGGTGGGGGCACCCACCCTGATGTTTTTCATGGCTTTGGTATTCAGCTACAAAGAAAAGGTGTTAGGAAGCCAGAGCCCTCCTCTGCCTGAGGACAGGGCTCCTCTCCCATCAAGCTGGTTTCAGTAGGGAGAGGATGAGAAACCACAGGAAAAGGGTTTTCCTCAGGCCCCCAAAGCTCTGCTCAGGCAGATCTCCAATAGGCTCCCAGCAGCCTGGGTCCTCACAGGGTCAGAGTGAACCTGCTCAGGGAATGAATGGTCTGATGAACATGGATCAATGTCAGAATTGCTGGCTTTAAAAGACCAAGGGACAATTAGCAAGATTCTGACCTCAGAGATGAGGATAAAGGGGCTAATACAGACAGTCTTAAATTCAACAATAAGTCATAATTTTGACATTTGAAGGTAATGTCATTTCCTCAAATGTGGTTTTGCATTGGCATTTTATACCCTTCTACCAAGGGAAATTCTGATAAATGTAAATAGAGCCATGGTTCTCTTTGCTTTCCAAATTCTAATTCTCTGAGCTTTCTGCTTAAAGTACCTATTTTTCCTCTGTGTTGAGTAAGAGTGTTGAGTGCCTTACAGGACACTTGGCTAAGTTAGGCTCTGCCCAAGTATCAAAGGAAAAAATACCTTTGATCATTTGGACCCCAGTAGTCATGTTGGAAGCTCATTGTCCCCAGACAGTGGCAAAGGATTTGCAAATGAATTAAATTCTGATGAGTGATACTGCAGGTAAAGCTGCACATCCCAGGGAAATGTTTATTGACTACATATTACACTGAGAAATAGAAAAGATAAATATTTGCACTTCCATTGAGACACATTTAAAATTCCCAGACAGCCGTTGTATAATCTGCTAAGCAATTTGCCCAATTGTTTTCCTTTTTTTTTTTTTTTTACCAAACAGGTGATTATATTTATTCTAGTCTGTGTAGATTTGTTATTGGTGATTATTTGTAGTTGTTATTCATCTGCTGTTGAAGTTTTTTTTCTTTTTGAGGGGGTGGTAGCATCTTAATGGAAATTACATATAAGGTACAACAATAAATCTCTCCTGAGTTTTAAAATCAGAATCAATTTGGTGTCTCCGTTGACAAAAATGTACAAATCCACAATCTTGAAAATTGCTTGTGAAGCAAAATTATTAAATAGGTAGCGTAAACTCTGCTTTAAGAGTTGTAGAACTGGGGTTCCTGGTTCGTCAAATACACTGGTTAATAAAGAGTTACCACACCTACAATCCAATTAGAATACAATAAAATGCCTGTCACTAAATTAGGGTCAAATAGGTATTTTTCTCTGATGTTCTATAGATACCCCAGGATCTTAGAATGCCTTTAGGGTCACCATTCATTATTCCTTACTATATAGAAGGTCTGTGGAAATAAAGTGCAGTAGAGAGCTCTCATTATACACATCCTGAATAGCAAGGGTTCACTATTCATTTTGCTCATTTCCCGTTTTCATTTTCAGAGACTGATTCTTCAGAAGACTAAATGGGATGAAATATTTTAGGAATACTTGCCTGGCTAGTATATATACGACAGACAGAATGAAGAGGAAACGGGAGAGATAAAGACCAGTAATGAGGTCCCAGGATCAACCCAGGCAAGAAGCAAAGAGGGTCTTGATGAACATGGGGGCGGTAGAAGCAAAAGGAGGGAATAAAAGTTGGGCAGGAAAGAAACAAAAGAGTAGAGTATAGGAATCAAATATGATAAAGTTTTTTTTTTTAATTTAATTTAATTTTATTTTTAAACTTTACCAAATATGATAAAGTTTTAAGGCAGCAGGAATATGTGGGTTTAGCAGGAAGTAGACATTTGGTTTATTACTTATGGAGACTGCCGTCATCTAAGACACTCCATGCTCCTTTGGTTCATACTGGCATTCTGTATTTGTGAGAGCTTCTTGGGTAGCAGTTAGTTGATGGGAGAACTTTCCCTTTCCACAAACCTTGATCTAGCTAACCTGTCTAACCTTGATCCTTGTCTATCCCCGTTGTATTCCTTAAGCACCTAGCATCATACAGGGCACATAATAGGTACTTAGTAAATGTTTGAGAAAGTAAGTATGTGGTGAAGAAATCAAATGAAATGAGGGACTAAGTGGGAAAAGAGCAATGGTCATTTGATATTTGTCTTAAAATTTAATATTCAAAAAGAACAAATTCTAGAGCAACATCCTTAGTTTACCAAATAGTAAACGGGGGCCAGGCAAAGAAGGCAAGTTGTCCAACCAAGGTCAAGGTCAAGTTCAAGGTCAAGCAGTTACAGTCAAAGGCAGGGTAAGAAACCAGGTTTGTGTTGCACACTGTTCTGTCCTCACCTGGTGAGTTCTCCTGCCCCTTTCAGACAGAGGGGTGCCTATTTTGTTTTATTTTTTCTTTATTGAAGTATACTTGCTTTACAGCATTGTGTTAATTTTTCCTGTACAGCACAATGATTCAGTTATACACATATGTACATTCTTTTTTATATTCTTTTGTATTATTGTTTATCCTAGGAGTTTGGACATAGATTCATGTGCTATACAGTAGAAATTTGTTGTTTATGCATTCTAAATGTAATAGCTTGCATCTACCTGCCCCAAACTCCCAGTCCTTCCATCTCCCACCCCACCTCTCCCTCGGCAAGCGCTAGTCTGTCCTCTCTGTCTGTTTCTGTTTTGTAGATTTATTTGTGCCATTATATTTTAGATTCCACATATAAGTGGTCTCCATGATATTTGTCTTTCACTTTCTGACTTCTTTCACTTAGTATGATTATCTCTAGGTTCATCCATGCTGCTGCAAATGGCATTATTCTGTTCTTTTTGTGGCTGAGTAGTATTCCATTGTGTATATACCCCATCTTCTTTATCTGTTTCTCCGTCAGTAGACATTTAGGTTGTTTCCGGGTCTTGAAAGTGGAGTGAAAGTGTTAGTCACTCCGTCGTGTCTGACTCTTCGTGACCCCATGGACTATAGGCTGCCTGCCAGACTCTTCTGCAATTCTCCAGGCAAGAATACTAGAGTAGGTTGCTATGCCTTTTTCCAGGGGATCTTCCTGACTCAGGGATTAAACTCAGGTCTCCTTCATTGCAGGCAGATTCTTTACTGTCTGAGCCACCAAGGTCTTGGCTGTGGTAAATAGTGCTGCAATAAACATTGGGGTGCATAGTATCTTTACAATCCAGGAGCAGGATTGGTGGGTCATACGGTGATTCTATTTTTAGTTTTTTGAGGAACCTCTATCCTGTTTTCCATAGTGGCTGTACCAATTTATATTGTAGGAGTGTAGGAGAGGTTTTTTTTCCCTCCACATCCTCTCCAACATTTATTGTTTGTAGACTTTTTGATGATGATGTGAGGTGATACCTCATTGTGATTTTTCTTTGCATTTCTTAATAATTAGTGGTATTGAGCATCTTTTCATGTGTCTAACTGGCCATCTTTGTGTCTTCTTTGGAGAAATATCTATTTAGGTCTTCTGCCCATTTTTAAGTTTGGCTATTTGCTTTTTTCATTACAGAAGCTATTTGTATATTTTTGAAATTAAACCCTGGTTGTTTGTTTTGTTTGCAAACATTTTTCTTTCATTCTGTAGGTTGTCTTTTCAGTTTTTCTTGTGTCTGTGTGATTTCCTTTGCTATGCAAAAGCTTATAAGTTTGATCAGGTTCTATTTGTTAATTTTTGTTTTTCTTTCTATTGCCTTGGGAGACTGGCATAAGAAAACATGGGTGTGATTTATGGGTCAGAGAATATTTTGCCTATGTTCTCTTCTAGGAGTTTTATGGTGTCATGTGTTGTATTCCAGGCTTTAAGAAGTTTTGAGTTTATTTTTGTGTATGGTGTGAGAGTGCGCTCCAGCTTCATTGACTTTTATGCAGCGGTCCAACTTTCCCAACACCACTTGCTGGAGAGACAAGCAGTGCCAGTTTTAGCTCTCTCCAGGTGACCAAGGACACAAAGACGCAACTCCTTGAAAAGATATGTCATTCAATAAGCAGAGATGACCCTGATGACTCTGCCAGGGATGGGTTCAAGCCCAATAAGACTGACTACAAAATACAGATGTATTTTCCAGAAAATGGAATTTTAAAAATCATTCAGTTCAGTTCAGTTGCTCAGTCGTGTCCGATTCTTTGCGACCCCATGAATCGCAGGACACCAGGCCTCCCTGTCCATCACCAACTCCCGGAGTTCACCCAAACTCATGTGCATCAAGTCAGTGATGCCATCCAGCCATCTCATCCTCTGTCGTCCCCTTCTCCTCCTGCCCCCATTACCTGATTAATTTTTGATGGGTAATGCTATCATGTGATCTGAAATCATAAAAGAATAAAGAGGTATAAATAGTGAGAAGTCTCTCTCCCTTGCCTGTCCCCCACCAGGCCAGTTACCACTCATTATGTAGGTATGTATTTTTTAAAGTTTCTTATATATCTTCCAGGGTTTCTGTACAGATATATAAGCCAAATGTGACTAAGTATTCTTAGCTCCTTTTTGGTACATACAGTGTAGCATGTTACAGACACTCCTCTGCACCTTGCTTTTTCTTTAAAATTGAGGTTGGAGAACTGTCATACCAAAACAAAAGAACTACCTTTGCTAAGCTACAAAGTAATCTATGGAAAAGATGTAACATAATTTAATTAAATGTGCCCTGTTGATGTATGTTTAGTATATTTCTAATCTTTTGATGTTAGAAAAATCCTTTAATGGCTAACATTATATATACACCAAGGATTTGTGCCTTTGTAATTTTGGAATGTTGACAGTTACTCTCCTAATGGTTATACCAAGTTACTTTGGAGTTGGCAGTTTGAGAGTACCTGATTCTTCACAGTTTCTACATCAGAGTGTGTTATCACACTTTAGAATGGTAGCCAACCTGATGGGTGAAAAATGCCATTTCAGGGTAGTTTAATTTTCATTTCTCTTAGGAGCGAGGTTGCACATCTTTTAAATGCTAGAAAATGGAGATAGAAAAATTAAAACACACTTACCAAGATCAATAACCAGCAGACACTTGGCTCTAGAGAAGGAGACCTCTGCCATCTCTGGGAGGCATTGGAAGCCAATCACCCTTCTGTGCCAGCACTTTGTGTGGATTTGAGATTCAGATTGACAAGCCCTTGAATAGTAGACACTGCATTCCCATTGTACAGAAAGGGAAAGTAGATTAACAGAGGGTAACCCTCCCAAGACTTGGTAAAGAACAGAGCAGAGGCTTGAAGCCCGGTCTAGAAAACTCCAGGACCTTGGACAGCCACTCCCCTGCACTGTGCAGGATGCTCTTTTTATAGGGAGTTTGCATTAGATCATTTTTATGCAGTTCTACTCCCATTGGATTTATGCTCTGTAGCCTAGCCATCTCCCTTCCCTGTGCCTCATTTGGAAAAATAGATTTCTTCTCTAAGGTAATGATGGTTTATTTCTTTCCCCTATAGGATTTTGAGATGCAGCAAGTTTCCTCTCAGGCAGTCTCTCCCTCTCTGCACTTTACCCTTTTCTGCTAGTATCTTTATAGAAGCCACTGTGTTTGTAGCAAATTATAAATATTGATCTGTTTTCTCTCTCACCTTTTATACAAACATGGGAGTTGGGGCATTGAGCTGCGTAACAATAGTAAAAAAAAAAAAAGAAAAGAAAAGGCAGTTGGGAAAACTTACTATTTTCTTGGTTATATATGAGGGATTGACTCAGCATAATCATGTGAGAGCGAAATAATGAAAGACTAATTGACTTCTAAGCTAAAGACAACTGGACTTTTCCAAAATTACCTGAGAAAGGCTAGTTATCCCCAAGTGGAACTATTACTTTGAAAGTGGTGGAGAATTTACAGTGGCACCCAACCTCTGCAGCTGTCCATCTAGGAAGCTAAGAAATAATCAAAGTGTGCTTGCCACTCTTCTCTCCAGGTCTGTTTGCAAACCTTTCCAGGTCCATTTGATCTAATTATTGCCTGTAGGTGTCCACCCCCTGTCCTCGTAGTGACATTAAGAATCCCTTCTATGGGTACAATGAGCAGCACTTCTAGAAACCACTTCTGCCTTTTCAGTGTGGCCCTCTCAGTTTCTCCTCCTGTCCTGAAGCCTCAGAATGCCTTCTGGAGAAGGTCAACTTTATGGGGGACCGGTGCCATCCCCATGAAACCTGTACCACCAACAACCAAGTATCACAGTCTTGGGTCATAGATGTCCTGGAAACCAAGGACACAATTAAAGTAGTTTCCAATCAAAATCATCTATGCAGTTCAAGCCACTTGAAAATGGCTGTGAAAATGCACCTTTCAAGTGCCTGACAGGCACTTCAGTTGAGCAACAGAGAGATCTAGAGAAATGCCAGGCCATGCATTGCCAGGTGTCTCATTCAGGACTTTCCTAAGGATGTTGTTTTCTGTTCTGGGGAATCAGGAAGAAGGGCTTGGCAGGAAGAGAGGGAAGAGGAAACAAAACACTAATACTACTGTTTTTCTTCTCTCTGCTTCTGCTGTGAACAACCTTCTTTTACTTTAAATGGTGGTTCTCAACCTTGGATGCACATTGGAATTACCTGGATGGTTTTGAAAAAGACCGATGTCTGGATTCTATCCCCAGAGATCCCTAGACTATTTGGATCATCTAGGTGCAGCCTAGACACTGGGTTGTTTTAAAACTCCCTGGAGGTTACACCCAGGTTTGTAACAGCACTATTCACAATAGCCCAAAGGTAGAAGTGCCCTCGAGTGTTCATTGGTGAATGAATGCATAAACCAAACATACTATATCCATGTGATAGAGTATTAGTTAGCCTACATGCTACCACATGGATGAATCTCGAGGGTGTTTTGTTAAGTGAAATAAGTCAGACACAAAAAGACATATACTGTATGATTCCACCTATATGAACTATTAATATGTAGAGCTTCTCTGGTGGCTTAAATGGTAAAGAATCTACTTGCAATGCAAGAGAACCAATTTCCATACCTGGCTCGGGAAGATCCCCTGGAGAAGGAAATGGCATCCCACTCCAGTATTCTTGCCTGGAGTATTCTATGGACAGAGGAGCAAGCATGGACGTTTGTCTCCCATCATGGATATAGGTGGCACTTCCATGACAATATCCAGATTAGCTCTGTGAGAACCTCCAAGGGTTTCCAGTTTCCTTCCTAAGATTATAGAGTCAGAAGTTCAATGGTTGGTGCTTGGATATATGCATTTTTATAATCTCTCCAAGTAATTTCTGATGTGCTGCAAGGATTGGAAATCACTAGATATCATAAGATCAAAAATCCTTGATTTCACTTGAAGGTCCTGGGCAATCGGGCTCTTGCATGCTTTTCCAACCTTACTTCTTATCTTCCCTGTGTCTCTCAGTACTTTTATCCTCACTGTAACACCCTGCACTTACCTGATAATCTGCTTTGGGGTTTTCTTTCTTCCTGAAGTGATTTCTGCTACTTCTTTGCCTCTTACAATCCTCCTCAACCTTTGAGATTTGGGCTGACTCTTACCCCTTCCACAGAACTTTGCTGGATTCCGTTCCCATCTTCATTTTTTCCTCTTCCCTCTCCCCCCACCACTGGTTACCATAGTTTTGAGCTTTAGTGTCCTTTCCATTGTACGTGTGTATTTCACTCTTAGCATTTCAACATATAGTCTTATGCTTGAGTCTGATTTGCTGCTTAGACAAGGTCCTAGAATGATGCTTGCCTCAGAGTAAGTGTTTAGTATTTATCACATAAAACTGAATTTCACTTTCCAGACTTGACCATACTCCTAAGCTCCAGATAAATATATGCAATGGTGCATGTGATGTCTCAAGCTTTTCAGCCAAACACTGTCAAGACGAGGTTTTCATTTAGCTCTGCACATTTTTCCTACCCATAGTGTCCCCATTTTCAACAGTAGCATCTCCAGCAACCTGATGAGTTGCTCCAGTCTTAATGTTGAACATCACCTTTTATACCTCTCTATTTCTCATCTCCTACATCCATTCAGCCATCAGGGACAATTCTATCTCCAAGATAAAACGTAACCCTTCCCTTTTCTCTCCTTCTTTACTGTCACCACCAAAAACCAGATCTCTCTTTACAGTGAAAAACTAATCGGTCTCAAACACTACCCATCACTCCCTACCTCTTTCAGGTGGTTCTCCTGGCTGCAGTCAGACTGGAGTGAGTAACATTTCTGGCTGTGTCCCTCCATCATTTAAGCCCTTTTATTAGCTGTCCACTGCTTCTGATGGTCACAGTATTTAATAGAATCTAGAAGGCTCTTTCTGTGCCTCCTGCCTCTCATCCTGTTCTGACAACATCAGTTCCATATCTGTTTCTTATTTTGATCTTATGTCTTTCCTTCATCAGAAAATTTTTTCAAAGGATTATTTCTGCATCAGATGCTATTACTGTATCCAAAACCCTTTAACCATTCACCTACTACCCTTCCTTCAGACTTGACTCTAAATGTCACTGCCCCAGGAAGACCTAGCCTCAGTCAGCATGCAGTAGCTTCTCAGAATACCCTATTTTTTCCATCTTAGTATGTAATACAGTGTGCTTATAAAAATTTTTGGGTGCTCACTCCATTGGATTTTATCCCTGATTGTATGCCTGGATACAAGCCTCTACAAGTTGTTCAAAATAAATATTTATTGCATGAATCAACTCCATACAATCTGCCTGCCTGTGTAGATTATACTTATTTTCTGTGCCCCACTCCCAAAGGAGTGAAAATCATCATCATTATTATTATTATTTTACCACAGAATTGCTTCTTTCTTGAGCTGACCAAAGCTAATTGTTGAAATGCAAAATGTTGTGGGGGTGGGTAAGGCTGTATCAGAGGGGAAAAAATGCATGAGTGGGTCCGTAATCACCATCATGTCCTCTAGTGGGTCCCTGTCACCACTCAAGTCCTCCAGCCCATCTCCTCTGAGCTCCTGTCACAGCTGGGAGCACAGTTCTGTAGCCCTGGATCCCCTACCTGCCAGACTCCTTACCTAGAGTTGGGGGGGTAGGAGAGAGGAAGGTCCTGCCCCTTTCTCTCTCCCACTCTGGGCACATTATCATGAACAAAGACCAGAGAGGAAGATTATTTTCTTGTGATGAATGGTGCATTTTAAACAACGTTCCTTAGGCATTTCAACAATCACATTTATTCTACATGCAACAATAGTTTCATTATATATAGTGAAAATCCTTCTAAATGTTAATGTAACATTGGCCCAAGAGCCTCACATTTGGAATAAATAAAGCAAGATATGGCCTCATACTAGTGAAAACTTATGAGCCCAATTTTCTCTTGGCTGCAACGCATTTTAGGGAGAAAACTGTTTCTCATAGTTGTAAAGAATGCAGCCTTTGAAGCTGCAGCAATGTGGGTTCAAATCCTAGTTTACTAACCAGGTGACTTGAAGAACATTTTTTACTGTTACCGGGCCTGTTTTAAAAGGTTCTTCAAAAGATCACATGAGAGAACATGGATCAACCGATGAGTACATTTAATACGCTTTTAGTATGTGGTGTACTGTATATAGTTAGCGCCTACAGCGTGGATAGTGTATATAGCCAGCACTCAGTAAATGGTAATTAATAGTAGTTACTACTATTACAGATTATCTGTCTTCTAGCTCAGCCGTAAAGCTTACCTTGGGTCAAGTTGAAACTTGCCTAATACCAATGATTTATCCAGTAAATATTTCTTAAACCCCTCTTATGCTCAGGCACTGTGCTAGGTACTGAATAATATTTGAGTGAATAAAATGGGAATTTAAAAAAATTCAAGTACAGTTGATTCATAATGTGCTAGTTTCAGGTGTACAGCAAAGTGATACAGTTACATATACATACATATCTGATTTTTCAGATTATTTTCCCTTATAGGTTATTACAAAATATTGAGTGTAGTTCCCTGTGTTATACAGTAGGCCCTTGATATTTGTATGTTTTATACATAGTAGCATGTATGTGTTAATCTCAAACTCCTAAATTATCCTCCCTCCACCATTTCCCCAGGGTAACCATAAATTTGTTTTCTATGTCTATGGGTCTATTTATTTCATTTGCTCATTTGTATCTGGCTTTTAGATTCCACATATAAGCAATATTTTGGTATTTGTCTTGACTTACTTCACTTAGTATGATAACTTCTATATCCGTCTATGTTGCTGCAAATAGCATGGTTTCATTCTTTTTCATGGCCGAGTAATATTCCGTTGTATAAATATATCCCATCTTCAAGATCAGTATGAAGGTTCCTTAAAAAACTAAAAATGGAGCTACCATATGATCCTGCAACCCCATTTCTGGGCATATATCTAAAGAAAACCATAATTCAACAAGATACTTGCACCCCAATGTTCATTGCAGCACTGTTTACAACAGCCAAGACACTGAAACGACCTAAATGTCCATCATCAAAAATGGGCATGGTTTTGCCCTCATAGAGCTTAAAGTTCATGAGCGACAGTAAAACAAGTAAGCAAACCATTTAATGTATGGTTGTAAAATGTGCTGAGCTGTACAGAGGGATGAGCTGTATGACCTAAGAGGACAAAGAGAGAAGGGCCACATAGATAGAGGAGTGAGGGAAGTGCCAGGGGAGCAGCTACAGCTGACTGGCTACGTCTATGAGCACTTACCTCTCTCCAGCACAACACAGTATCGAAAGAGACTCAGTCAAACACCTTGTTTATCCATTGTGATAAGCAATGGATAAACAATAGATCATATTCCTGGTGCCTTGTACAAAACTAGCCTAACTGATGCTCTGATCTGATAAAAAATGATGATTGTGGAACATTTCTAACCTACAGATCAGCAGATGAAAAAACAGAATCCTTAAAGAAAATGCTAGCAGGTTAAATCTAGCAGCATTAGAAAAGGAACAAACTCCAAAGGTAGACTGACACAGAGAGATCTGCTAATATCATTTATCCTGTCAGTTGGTCAGAGGAGAAAGACTGTGTCCTTTTCTCCTGTAAGTAGAAAAATCCTTTCATTGTATTCAACATTCAGATTAAGAGTTTACACATGGCTGTGGTTGGTTTGTCTGAAACTCTAATGCTAACAAATATGATTAAAATCAGAAAACCTTAAAACCTAGCAAAAGAAAAAAAAGTGTGTGTATGTAGAGAGGGTGTATACTGGCCAACTCTACCAGGCTAATTCGGGACGCATCAGTATTTATCAAACCAATGTAAGCCCCATTTCTGCCCAATATGAGCAGTCTGTTCAGTCCAACAGCTTTGAAGAAGCAGCAGAAATAAACCCCCAAAGGCTGTGGTTGCTCACTAGCGGCATGGTTTATGCCAGCGTATAACTGAGTGACAGCCTCCATTTCTGAAATTAATTACTTTTCTTCTGGAGTTAAATTTGCTGATGATGCTTCTCACGAAAATATGAGGTCTTTACATAGAAAATGCTCTAATTAAATAAGAATAAAGGCAGAAAACTTCCAGACCTAAATGAGATACATTTATTCTGTGCGTGTGGTTGAATCTTTAATGATTTGAAATGCAACAGTCTCTTCCCTCCTGGGATAGTGATGATATCTTGCTCTTTTCTAAATTTGCATCTGTCTCCTTTCTAATGTTTGTTTATGACTGTGGCAAAGAGGAGAGGTGCATTCACTTCATTCTTTCCCTGCCACCCCCTGCCCAGTCTCCCAACCCCCAGTGCTGCAGACGGAATTGTGTCCTGAAAAAATTTATGTGTCAAAGCCTTCACTCTCCAGTGTGAATGTATTTGGCAATACAGCTTTTAGGAGATATTTAAGGTTAAATGAGGTCATAAGGGTGGGGTCCTAATCCAATATGATTGGTAACCTTATAGGAAGAGGAAGAGCTTTCTCTTTCCCTCTCTCTCATATCCCATATCTTCCTTATTCCATCTACGCATTCTTTCCTGCTTTCAATACTTGGCCCATTCAGGGAAGAGTGCTTGTTTCTTGTGTCCTTTGAACTGGCTTCTAGGGGCTCAAGGGCTTGTACATGTTTCCCCCTATTAATGACCACAGACATTATTGTTGTCTGAGGATCAGTGTCTCTCTTCTGCATTCCTCCTCCTCTCCTTTGCTCTCTCCACATGACCATGCATGGGATAGACAGTGAGCACACCATGTATCAGTTACTGGGCCAGGCACTGCAGCCCAAGATCAGCCCCTTTAATCCTCATGTCTCCTGCATCAGGAGAAACACAACAGTGGGTCCCCCTTCCATACCTCCTATAAATAATAGATTATACATGTGTCTGGCTTTGAAGTCATTGCTCTTGTCACCCATTTTGTGATGCTCTCAAGAGCCAGTGAGCAGAGGAGTCACTGCTGGCCGAGAAGGGGTGGAATGCAGAGAAAAGTTGATTTTCAAATGGCCAGGCTATTATCAACATCTGCTTTCCCACTTGTCCCCACACTCCCTCACATTGGACCTGGCTCCAGACCTGGCCCTGGCTCCCTCACATCGGACCTGACTGTAGAAACTGGACAGAAAGCCCTTCATCTCTTGTTCTCTGCCCTTTGCTGCTTAGCTGCTTTTTCCTCTTCTCTTTCCATATGACCATTGCTTTCTCCAGTCTGCAGAGGAGAATATGGGTGCTCCACAGAATCAAGGTTATATATTCTTATTTCAGCTGTCCAGAAACTTCTGGAATTTCTTGTAGTTTCACTTAACCCTAGGAGACAGGGCCTGATTGACCCAGGTTGGGTGAGGGTTCCACCCTTATTCCATGTTGCTGTGGCCCAGATAGGCAAGCTCACAGGGTGAGCAAGGCAATGGGCATAAAGAGGCCTCCCTTCTCCCCTAAGCATGCTGTGCTGTGCTTAGTCGCTCAGTCATGTTTGACTCTTTGTGACCCCATGGACTGTAGCCCACCAGGCTCACCACAGGAAAAGGAGAGGAAGGAGGACAGATGGGGTTGCCAGCTGGCCAGCTTTGTTGAGTTCCTGCAGGATGTCTTAGTATGTTCTGGATGCCCTGATGAACTCAAGTGAAATAAAGCATGGTCATCTAAGGGCCTAGTTGGGGAGACCAGGCAGACCTAGAAGTGACAGTTCCTGAGCAACATGAAACAGTGTTTACTCAAGAGCTATGTGGCCCAGATGCAGTCCTTAGAAGTTCAGAAGCTGATTAGGGTCTGTGCTGATGAGAAGGAAACTCACATTCACCATGACAAGTATCTGTTAGATGTGTTTCCATGTTTTGCCTGATGCCAGCCTTTCAACTCTGTAAGTTAAAGGCTATCTAAGAAAATTTCCTGGAGGTTGGAAGGAAAGGGCATTCTACTAGACTTCATGGCATGAGCAAAGTTATGGTAGTAGGAAAGACTGTGGTTTGTGCAGGGAAGATGTAGGTGACCAGTCAAACTGAAGCAGAAGATGCTTTGGAAACAGTGGGATTTGTAGAAAAGAAGCTTAATAAGGGCACAGATTAAATAACACACCACCATTCATTTGTTCAGTTTACTTCTTGACCCCTGCGATGGTGTGGCAGGCCTGGGAACTTAGCACTGGGGATAAAGAGATGAATGAGATGCCACTCAAACTGGGAATTCCACAGTCTCATGGATAGAGGAATGAGTGATGGAAGCAACAGGCACACTCTTCACACATTTCAAAGATGGAAGAAACACCTGGGGATTCTGGTTTCTCAGTATACGAGCCGTATTTTGCCATGGCAAATAGGGAAGGCTGAGGACTCAACCCAGATACCACTATTGCAGGTCCTCCATGTCTGTCATCTTAAAGGGCACCAAAGGAAATTTTATAAAAGGAGCTACTAATCAAACAGCTGAAACTTTGGGGATTTTTAGGGTGAACCGGTATCCAAAACAACAGGCTGCTGCGTCAATTCAGTCGTGTCCGACTCTGTGCGACCCCATAGACGGCAGCCCACCAGGCTTCCCGTCCCTGGGATTCTTCATGCAAGAACACTGGAGTGGGTTGCCATTTCCTTCTCCATTGCATCAAAGTGAAAAGTGAAAATGAAGTCGCTCAGTCGTGTCCGACTCTAGCGACCCCATGGACTGCAGCCCACCAGGCTCCTCCATCCATGGGATTTTCTAGGCAAAATTACTGGAGTGGGGTGCCATTGCCTTCTCCCAAACAACAGGCTAAAGACACTAATCTGCAGTACCAACTAGGCATAATTCTCCAAAAAGGCTGCTGCCATACCATTGGGCAGCAACTTTGCAGTGCTGTCCATATAGAATAAATCCCATTTTTAATAAAAATGTATCTTTAAGATATACACAACGATTACCCTAGAAATAGATTGGACTGTCTATTATATTGATATATATACAATCTCAGAAATTTGTCTCTAGTGCCTGGTTCACTATACACCCACAGAATTTAGAGCTCAATAAAAATACTTGATAGCATTCAGGCAGCAGTGCTCCTATTTCTTATGCGGATACATTGGAAACGTGGTCAGAGCTGCCATTCATCCCCGGCGCTTAAATGTTTTCCACAAACAGTTGCTGCCTTAAGAAACCATCACCAAATAAAATGTTTTTATTTAGTTCTTCAATGATGTGTCAATAGACATTGAAATAAAAACTTTCTTGTACTGAGGTGCTGTGGCTCCCTTCAGAATGTTTTCAAGGGGACCTGGAGGGTCTCTAAGGACCCATTAAGGGGATGGGGAGGCAGAGCAGAGAGGTTATTACCTCTCAAAAGGTTGGTTCTGCTGTTGCCCACTTCACCTTTATGGGGAAAGAGGGAGCATGATAGAATTTTATTAAGCTGTGCCCTCATCTGTCCAGAGGGGGATTGCCATATCACTGTGCCTCTGCGGCATGGGAGGGAGGACCTGCAGAGCACACCTGTCTCTCCTTCCCAGATGCCATAGTGTGAAGGTGTCCCTTTCTTCAAGCAAACTCAGTCCACGATGGCATCTTTACCCACTGGAGGTGGTTGAAAAGGAGGAGGATATGTGGACTTAACCAAGTGATTCATTTATAATCTGTTTTGATAGGGAGGTTTGGTAGGACATTGAAAAATAGACTTTTGCATTCAGAAGTTACACTTGCCTGCCCAGTTGTGTTACAACCAGCCCTCTATATCCAAGCGTTCCCCTTCTACAGATTCAACCAAATGCAGATCAAAAAATATTTGGAAAAAAACAGTCCATAAATCTCCAAAAACAAAACTTGAATTTGCTGTATACAGGCAACTAATTAATACCATTTACATTGTATTTACAATTATTTACATAGCATTTACATTGTATTAGGAAACTTAAGTAATCTAGAGATGATTTAAAGTATACAAGAGTATATGTACAGGTTAATATGCACATACTATGCCATTTTATATAAAGAACTTGAGCATCCACAGATTTGGTATCCAAGGTGGTTCTGAAATCAATCCCCTGAGGATACCACAGGATAACTGTACTTGGAGTGGGCTACATATCTATAATAATAATAGTATTACTACAAATAACAGTAGCATTCCCATAAAGCCCCCTTCCTTGCCTTAGCTTTCTCCATGACACTTATCATATTTATCATTTCTTTTCTATTTTATTATTTACATTTCTTCATTAGAATATATTGATATATCCTATACAGGCAAGTGATGTTTCTTTTTTATTCCACTACCCCATCTTCAGTGCATGGAACTGGCTTAAAGTATGTTCTCATTAAATATTTTTTGAACAAGTGACCTTTATTAATCTTTAAGATCGTCATCATGTTTTGACTATATTTTTATCTCATTTAGTATGATATGATAAATAATATAATTGATTATTCTCATTTTAATTGTAAAGGAATAAATGAATGTATTTTTCATGAAAAGGGTTAAAGTACCACTAGAGCCCAGATGATGGTCTTAAAATACCATTTCCTGGGAAAAAGAGCAAGGTTTCCTAGAGAAATGGCTGATTTCAGAACTGGGGAGGGGAGTGCACAGGACGAGGCTGGAACATGTTGCCAAACAGAAAGCAAGGGAGCTGTCAAACACTGCTTGAGTCCTGCCCAAAGATCCAAGAGGGCAACTTGAACGGGCTCACTCTGGTCAGAGGTTGGGAAATTTAAGAGTGAAAAGAATAATTGCAATAGCATGAAAACCTGAATGCAGTAAATAAAAGAATCTGTTCTGCCTCAGAGATTTAGAGAGCTGGCAGCAGCACCGTTCCTCACACTTACAGCAGGAAAAACCTGGATAAACGCAAATGAGTGTCTTTCCTTGAGCTTCTGGAGAGCTGAGGCCACAGGGCAGATAACTAACCTAAAAGGTGGTGTCAGAGACATAAAGCGCCAGACCGTTAAGGAGACTGCTGCAACAGGGCCGTACCCAGATTCAAGGATCAGGGCTCTCAGTGGAGGCTTTGCCTTACACCTCTATAGGGAGCAGAAGACACGTTACAGGTTGAACTGTTTTGCAGTCAGCGACAGTCTCCGCGGAAGTGGAAATGGGTATTTTTGTGTCCAGCCAATTGCAGGGGAACAAACATTTCTAACTTTAACTATTCAAGCAGGAGACAAAGAAGAAATTGGCCTTCTTGTGAAAGGGACTGACTGGGGCTGGTTTTTTCGGCGGGTCCAGGCAGAAGGGGAAAAGTCTGAGTTTGAGACCCTCTCAGGTAAACTTCAAAGTCATCTTGAGTGTTAAGCCAGTCATGAGAAAGAGTAAACAGCCAGTCTTAACCTGAGTCACGGGCTTCCCTGGTGGCTCAGATGGTAAGGAATCTGCCTACAATGCAGGAGACTCAGTTTCGATCCCTGGATCAGGAAGATCCCCTGGAGAAGCAAAGGGCTACCTGCTCCAGCATTCTTTCCTGGAGAATCCCATAGACAGAGGAGCCTGGCGGGCTGTAGTCTATGGGGTTGCAAAGAATAGGACACGACTGATCAACTAAGCACTGCAGCTGAGTCATATGGGGAAAGCTGGTTCTTCATGGTAAGCCATTTTCTGGAACAAAGACTGGTAAGGGGACTTCTTACTGTCATTGATGGGAGCACAAGGTGAGGTAAAGTTCCATTTTGTCACTGGAGAAACAGGTGGCACCAGATGTCTAACTGTCTGCAGTTACTTCCCAAGGGCAGACTACCAGCTACAGAAGTCCATGGGAGATTCAGGCAGAACTTTTAAAAAATTCCTAAAGACCATTGATGGGCTGTGTTGCGGAGTGTGAGTCTCAAACATAGAGGAGGTTTGCAGACTCTTACAGGTACGCTTCTCTCAAGAGCCATGCAGATGTTCAGCTCATTCCTGGCTGGGCAAGGCAGATGGCAGCCCCTCTGAACTCTACTGAGACCTGTCTCCTCTATGAAACAAATGCCTTCATCTTGCTGAGGAAGAAGAGGCTGGAGGCAGTCTTTTGCAGCTGCCAACAAAGGTCCGTCTAGTCAAAGATATTGTTTTTCCGGGAGTCATGTACGGATGTGAGAGTTGTACTACAAAGAAAGCTGAGTGCCAAAGAATTGATTCTTTTGAACTGTGGTGTTGAAGAATACTCTTGAGAGTCCCTTGAACTGCAAGGAGATCCAACAAGTCCCTCCTAAAGGAAATCAGTCCTGAATATTCATTTGAATAACTGATGCTGAAGCTGAAACTCCAATACTTTGGCCACCTGATGTGAAGAACTGACTCATTGGAAAAGACCCTGATGTGGGGAAAGATTGAAGGCAGGAGGAAAAGGGGATGACAGAGTATGAGATAGTTTTATGGCATCACCGACGTGATGGACATGAGTTTGAGTAGGCTTCTGGAGTTGGTGATGGACAGGGAAGCCTGGTGTGCTGCAGTCCATGGGTTCACAAAGAGTCGGACACGACTGAGCAACTGAACTGATGGGGAAAGGAAGAGAAAAAGCTCTAGTCCTGGGGGAAGGGCAGGCAACCTGTAAAGCCCAGCACTAGTTCTGGAGGAGGGGCAAGATCATTCGTGAGGCCATGCCCTCAGCCCCAGTTGTACAGTGATTGCCCATGATTGAGCCTCAGTCCAAGGTCGGGTAACATCTCTGTCTCTCCGCCTCTCACCGCCACACTAATGAGTATCAGGGAGAAATAGCAGTGGAAAGGCTCAGCAGTAAAGAATCCCCCTGCAATGCAGGAGATGTGGGTTCAATCCCCTGGTCAGGAAGATCCACTGGAGAAAGAAATGGCTACCCACTCTAGTATTCTTGCCAGGACAATCACATGGACAGAGGAGCCTGACGGGCTATAGTCTATGGGGTCGCAAAGTCAGACAGGACTGAGCATGTAATGCATACATACATGTATGCATGTAAGAAGCACAAGAAAGAGATTTTCTATGGGAAGCAGGGCAAAGGAAAGACCGAATACTAAGCAGGGAGCAGACTCTGAGAAATACACCCCCACACAAGGTAGGACTGCTTATGACTATAATAGGTTTTTAGTTGGTTTTTCTTTAATTAGTATTAAGTATTTCTATTGCATCACTGTTTTGCCCTCTGTTCTACTTCATCATGTATTAACAACTGACTTTCTTGTTATTAGGTACATTTTTTTTTATTACTTCATTTTCAATCTTCCTGTGTCACTTTGTTTCAGATGTTCTCCTTATAAAACCACATCTCTGCTTTTGTTGATCCTTGTTGGTATCTGTTGCCTTGATATTTTATAGTGGCCTTTTTGATTCCCTCCAGAGATGTATCTTTTGAGGGTTTAGATGGGATCCTAACCTTGGTTAAATAACTTGTTTAGCATAATGATTGTAGAGCATTTGCTTTATCTTTTTTCTCTTTTTACATGGGCTCAGTCTTTATCATAACCACCTCTCTAGAAAGTAGAAAAGTTCCTACACTTACTGTTCAGGTTTGATGGGGATTCCAGCAGAGGTGAGAAGCCCCCTTTGTTTCCAAAGCACCCAAAGCCATGCACTGCTCTGAAGGCATGCCTTCAAGTTGCGCATCTGTTTATATACAAATATGGACACGTCTGAACGACTTTCACTTTCACTTCACTCTCTGATCTTTGGCTAGTTATCAAGTTCTAGTGAGCCCAGTAAGTTCTGTCATCTGGGTTGTTTTTACCTCAGATAGTGGTCTGTACAGTATTTTAAGAAAGCTTGAATTAGTGGAAGCATGTCCTGCTTGATATCCTCCAGTTTCACTTTTGAGGTCTGGTCCAGGGTCTTCTCAGGTGATGCTGTGGTAAAGAATCCACCTGCCAATGCTGTAGACATAAGAGATGCAGGTTCAATCCCTGTGTCAGGAAGATTTCCTGGAAAGGGAAATGGAAACCCACTGCAGTATTCTTACCTGGGAAATCCCATGGACAGCGGTGCCTGGTGGGCTACAACCCATGGGATCACAAAGAGTCGGGACATGGCTGAACACGCACACACGCACATCACCACCACCATCCCCATCAATGAATAGCATTAGGGTGAGATTCTCAGTAGCAGTTTTTACTAAATATAAGCAAGGTGCAGAGAGATTCTTAATTGACAAATGGCAATGAGGAGATGCCCCTTCTTGCAAGAGTCAGGGTGCTGCAGTGGCAAATGGTAAAGTGAGAGGGAGAGAGTCATAGAATTTCCTAAGAGGTTAATCAGTTGGCTGAAAAAGTATTGTGGGCTCTCAGTCAGTAGTAATGTCTGTATCCTGCATGTATACTCATGAGGTCAGGTGGGGAGCCTAGAACTGGTTCAGTAAAAACATCAACAAGTTTTGAAATGGCAGCTATTGCCCTAAGACAACAGGTTAACCTTTGCCGCTTGGTCAAGGATAAAGCTATGCTAAGTGATGGGTTTTTGATGGTTCCCATGGAGCTGAGTTAAAACCCCAAGAGCTTGTTCAGATGGCTCACACACAAATGGATGAAACAGCTTTTTGTGGCTAAGGAAACCTGAGGAAAGAAGTTATTGAAGAGTCTCCTCTGGGTTATATATGGCTGGTTCTTGTTTGAGCTCTCAGAGCAAAGAGCCCCTTACTAGGGACTTGGTCAATTCATAAAGAGGCGTTGCAATTTCAGAAAAATCTGGCACCCCTTGTCTGCAGTATCCATGGAAACTGTTCAATTGCTGTTTGTGAGGAGTCTAAGATATATCTGAACAGCCTTCAGTCCATTAGGAGACAGTGACTTTGCCTCTTAGATAGGTCATGCCCTAACTATTGATAATAAACTGGCAAAATTTAAAGTTGTCATTTGAAACTTTATATCTCTTTTCTGCTAAAACTGAGAACATGTGGCTTCCTTTTCACAGGCTTCTTTGTTCTCTGAATAAAGTAGATCATTTACATATTGTATCAGAAGTGAATCGCAAGGGGAATTTAGATCTTTTAAGTCTTGATTAAGGGCCTTGGAATGTAGCAGCAGGGCTTCAGTGAATCCCTGGGGCATGACTGTTCAGGTGAGGGCAAAGAGAGGAATTGATGGGCCCGGTCTAGAGGCCTCCTGAAAACAGACAGAGCAAAGATCCACTGTGGTGAAGCCAGTGGCTTCAGGAGGAGTTGATGACAGGATTGTGTTGGGGTTAGGTATTATAGGGAAGCAAGGAATAATCATTTTGCTGATTGTCTGAGATCTTGAACAAATGATATTGCCATCCACTTGGTGTCTTTGCAGGACAGAAATGTTAAAGGACTAGAGTAAGGATATGAGAAGACCTTTGGATATAAGGCTTCCAAATAGTTTTGAACCTTCTTCTTTGCTTCTGGCTTCAAGGGATATTGGGGAAGTTTACATAATGGCATGGTTGGATCTATCTGAACTTGTAGAGATTAGATTCCAATCATTTTGCCTATGTATACGGTTTGTCAACAAAGGTTCATCTAGTCAAGGCTATGGTTTTTCCAGTAGTCATGTATGGATGTGAGAGTCGGACTATAAAAAAAGCTGAGTGCTGAAGAATTGATGCTTTTGAACTGTAGTGTTGGAGAAGACTCTTGAGAGTCCCTTGGACTGCAAGGAGATCAAACCAGTCCCTACTAAAGGAGTGCAGTCCTGGGTGTTCATTGGAAGGACTGACGCTGAAGCTGAAACTCCAATACTTTGGCTACCTGATGCTAAGAGCCGACTCATTTGAAAAGACCCTGATGCTAGGAAAGATTGAGGGCAGGAAGAGAAGGGGACGACAGAGAATGAGACGGTTGGATGGCATCACCAACTCAATGGACATGAGTTTGGGTAAACTCCAGGAGTTGGTGATGGACAGGGAGGTCTGGTGTGCTGCGATTCATGGGGTCGCAAAGAGTCGGACACGACTGAGCAACTGAACTGATAGTATTTTTAGCCCAGATAGTGTCAAATGCAACATCAAGATCTTTGTTTGTGTTATGCATTAAATATAATGAAGGAAGCAAAGTATGTTCACAGTAGACACAGCTTAATTATGAATAGACAAGTCCTCTAGAACCTAGTAGGCGTTTGATTTTACAGCCCCCTTTTTGAAGTAAGTGTCTCCTTATTAAATTTGAAGAGCTGATATCATAAAACAGGAGGTAATTTTTATTAGTTAAGGGCTTGGAGATATGGAAAATCTGTGGCTTATTTGAAATATGTCCCCCCGGTGTGACATATTACTCTGAGGAAGAGGTTGAGCAAAAGTGGCAGGGTTTAGTGCAGAAAGAGTGGCACGCATGTCTCCTTGAACATGAGTGGCACCAGGAATTCATGAGGAAGACTTTGTATTTGTAAGCACTTCATCTTGAGCATTTAAGAATATGTGTCCAGTGTACAGCAAATCTACTGCATGATGTTGCCACCTTTACATTCATTTTGTGTGGCCAAGTGGCCTGCAGGGGCCTTGAACTGACAGTAGCCCCTCCCTACAGTGCACGCCACCAATGATAGCCAGAGGGTCACAGGTCAAGATCAGTTCCTAATATGACTCCCCCACCTCCCATGGCCTTCACCTTGTGAACTCCGTGATAAGAAGGGATCAAAGATCACTGAGGGGTCTCAGTGATCCTAAATGAGGGATTTCCCTTTTTCTTGCTTCTTTTATAAGCCAGGGCCATCTTTCCTCCATGTTCTTCTGTAAACCATGTCTACAATCATCACTGTCTGTAGGTTGTTGATTGGTTTGTGGGCCACCTCAGTGTTTGATCTGCAGGCTAAGTTTACTTTGAGTCTTGTTTCATTTTGTCCTAAAGCCCTGTCAAAATATTCTGCTAGGTATTATAGCTTAGCTCAAGTGCCTTTCCCATTCTGATTTCGGTTTTTGAATTAGATCTCCAATTTCATGTGTAAGTCCATCATCAAAATGAGGTGGAAGGGCTGCTGTGCATTAGCATCTTCTTTAACCCACAAGTATTGTCAGGAGTTATTTTCTAGTCAGCCCTGAAAATCTCCTACAGTTTCGTCTTGTTTGTTTGCATACTTGAATTACCATTCAATCAACTTTGGAGTGGGGACTGTTTCAGGCAGGGCTTTTATGATATGAATTTCTTTTACAGCCCCATTTTTTCTTTTTTGACCTCTCAGATTTATTGTGGAAAAGAAGGACCTATAGGTCCCTTTCCAGATCAATCCAATCAACTTTTGCCACCCAGGATTTAGCATCTGAAGTTCCAATCAACATGTGCAGAAGTTGATATAGGTTAGGTAATCCCAGGTCATATGTACCCAAAGAATTTTGAGTTCTTTTGTGAATTCAAAAGTGGTAAAGAGTCTGCCTGCAATGCAGGAGACACGGGTTCAATCCCTGGGTCAGGAAGCTCCTCTAAGATGGAAAATAGCAATCCACTCCAGTATTCTTGTCTGGAAAATTCCATGGACAAAGAAGCCTGGGCACATGTTTGGATTTAGGGAAATTTTAATTATAGCTCTTAATTCAGCTCATATCCAAAGCTTAAATTCTATAATTGCCTATAGAGTTCTATAAGCTAATGGGAGGGATGGAGTCTTACAGGCAATTGGTATTTTGAGGTTTTAGGTGAGTGGTTGGGAAAACGTAGGGTGTCTGGACAAGGGGAGGCGGGAGTAGGTGGACGGAGAGAGAGCCGAAGGACAAGGAGGAAGAGGGAGGGCTGGATAAGGGGAGGAGGCAGAGGACAGAGGGGAGGATTTATTAGGGGGGATTCTCCTTTGTTCTTGCAAGGTTGTCAGTGTTTCCTTAGCTTTGGCCAGAGAATCTTTTAGTGAAGTAATTGCTTATTCAGAATTTCATTTGGAGGCCTCTGCATGCCAATCAAAAGTGCTGCTCATTGGGATTGTGAAATCTTACTCTCTTTCTTTTCTAAGACACCTCTCAAATGAATAATTTTGTTTAAATGTTCCCAAGAGATGCCACTGAAGGTCCAAACCATCCTTTATGAAGTTATGACAGTTAGAAAGTTAGACGTAAGAATTAGGATATTAATCAGAGCACATAAAAAATCAGGACTTTTTGACATAGAGGACCCCAGGAGAATTGGAGATGGTGGGCAGGAATGTAATGTTTATATTCCTGTGTCTTGGGCACCAACCTGGGTGCTAGCCACCTCCTAATGCAGACCCAATAATCTGTGCTGCTGGCAGATGGGAAACCAAAGAGAATACTCTCTTTAGATCAAAGCCAGCATTTTAGGATACAAAATAGAAGGGAAACCTTATCCAGTTCTATTGGTGACCCACAGCAAAGTTTATTCACTGGATGCCGATCTGGTGAGAACTGAAAACTCAAAGGTCTGTGACGCCAGATCAAGTCACAGGCTTATATAGGCCTTTGCCTGCATTCTGCCCTTCAAGTCTCCTTTTTAGGACAAATAACACTTTTAGACACCACAGCACAAACAGCACAAAAGAGTAACATGAAAGAAAGCAAAAAAAGAGATGAAAAGGAATAGTCTGATTCTACCAGCAAGGTCAACAAATGTAAAGCAATAACAAAGCCTGTGTACCATGCAGAGAATAGCCAGGGAACTCAACACAAGAGCAGAGTTCAGACTTGGTGTTGGGTCGTAGACTAGACTGGCAGCAGGGCACAAGGGAGCCGGCCCTGTGGGTACCACATGTGGTTGAAGGTTAGGGTCCATGCAGTTCACAGGGCAGACGGGACTTGTAGGGATGGGGTAGGGGTTGGGGGATAGGGGGTGGGGGATGGAGTCCACCATAGCTATGGAAATACAACCAAATGGAAATATGCAAATGTTATTTATGTAGAGCTTGCTATAGAGGCAGATGGAGGAGTGAGAAAGCTTTTTAGTGGTAAAAAGGATAAAAAGGAAGACGGAGGAGTCAGAAAGCTTTTTAGTGGTAAAAAGTGGTAAAAAGGAAGACTTCTGTGCCCTGATTGGAGGTTGCTGGTGTGAGGAAGTTGTGGACAGGCTAACTGGAAGTGGGACATCTAATGTGGTTGGTTAGGGATACATAATTTGCTTTCTCTGGTTGGTTCTAAATTGGAAACAGGGACAAAATTAGGGAAGCTATCAGTTGTTAATAAAGTCTTGGTCACTTGAGGATGATTGTGACAAGATTTCCCACAAGCCTAACTTACAGAAAGCAGTCTGCCTTCCTGGGGTACATACTGTACATCACGGATTGGCCTCCTGGCTGGTTGTTGCAAATCATGAGAGTTCTAGTTATGTATAGTCTGCCCTTTATTGACTGCATATTCAGTCGCCCATGTCAACCTGTTTATTCTTGTATAGGTACTTATTCTCAGTTTCCTAGCAGATTTTAGAGTTTAACGTGCATCCTTGATACTATCTTGCTTGACACTCAGTGGTTTCTCTCAACCAAAGGATTAATCAGTATCCACCTTCAGTCTTTGACTTTTCTTGCTTTTCTTACAGCAATCTCTCCATTATTAGTTCTCATTTTCTCCAGAATTTCCCTTAGAAACTTTGGTTTCTGGATCTTTCACATTTTTTAACTTACCTGTCCTCATTTTCATCTTATCCTTTTGGCTGCTTTCTGAGAGAATTCTTTATCTCAATGTTCCAGCTCACTAATTCTTTCCCTGTTTATTTGGCTTTTCAATCCATCTATCACTAATTTTCCAGACTGTATCGACTATATTTGTCACTTGAAAAAGTCAATGTACAGTATGTTTTGTTTTAAAGTTTCTCTCTGAGGATAGTAATTATTATTATTATTTTTAGAAAGTCCTCTTCTGAATGCTGAATTAATTCTGTGTCCTTTTCAGATATAAATTCTTCCATGGGTCAGACCAAAGAGGTCTTTTTTTGTGTCTTTCAATATTGAGTGATTTTCCTGAACTTCCTCCAGTGTTGGATGATTTGGGGTTGTGTTTGTGTCAGTGATTGAAATTTCCTGTTTCTCTAAGTTATCTGTTTTCTCTGTGCTGTGGGGCCTTACCAAGTGGTACTATTTTGAATGAACTGTGGATGGTGAGAATGGGCAAGTGTGATTGATGACTGGGTGTAGTATTTGTCATTCTGTGCTTCAGCACTTGGTTTCTCCTGGCTCTAGAAGTTCTTTCTAGCTTCTTTGGTCCTGGCTCCAACCTATACACAGATACGCATTATTGCTATTGCCTCGTCTCTGAGGAAGACAGGAATAATGCACAAGATTTTGTCTGCCTGGAGTGCCACAACTTAACTAGCACCCAATTAATTGTTTCTAGGTCACCTTCAGGTTTTGACTTCATGCATGGACTTTTTTAATGCTTGAATGCTCTCTCAGTGAACCCCCACTGCGTTCCATCTTTTCTTTTTTAATTTTATTGGGGTATAGTTGATTCACAGCATTGTTAGTTTCAGCGGTACAGCAAAGTGAATCTGTTATACATATGCACAATCCACTCTTTTTCAGATTCTTTTCCCATATGGGCCATCATAGAGTCTCGAATAGAATTCCCTGTGCCATACAGTAAGTCCTTATGAGTTATCTATTTTATATATAGTAGGGTATATATGTCCATCCCAATCTGCCAGTTTATTCCTCCCCTCTCCTGCTCCATTCTGTCATGCACACATACCTAGTTGTCTAAGCACAGCCATACACTTTTATTTAATATATTTTCTATAATTCAGTTTTGTATAGTAATCAGATGATCGCTACATGTGTTCAATTTGCAGTCTTGAAACTTGAAGCTTTTTAGTCTAGTGCTTATTAAAGTATGATCCAAAGATACCTGGGTAGTGGTGGGGGGTGGTCCCTGAGACCTTTTCTGGGTTCCACAAAGCCCATCCTTTTTCAACTTTATAGTTGTGTGAAGCTGGATTCCCTTCACATGCTTCAACCAAAACAATATATTGCAATAGATTGAATACTGTTGCAGCTGTGAGAATTCATCAGTAATCAAAGTCAGGCATTAAAGTGATTTGCATAAATGTGGAACAGTGTTACACTTCTCATTAATTATGTTTTGTTTTAGAATATATAGTTTTCATAAAATATATTATTGATATTAACATGCACTAGGTTTCTTATTGTTATTCGATTAAGAAACAAAGTATTGATAGATATAATGACCAACATGAACATTCTATCTTTAAGGTCCTTAATTATAAAGGGGTCTTGAGACCAAAGCCTTTGAGAACTGCTATATTTGTCCCATTTCACATGTGAGACTTCTTGTCTAAGGATCTTACCTAGTGGATTGAGGCAGTAGGAACCACCCATGGAGTCTTCACTGCAGAGCCCATGTACAGAACCACCACAGATCCTGTTTTTCTGTGTTGCAGCCATCTCTCTATTATGTGCAAGCATATATTTTTATTTAACTGATTGTATTACAGAGAATTTAAAAATGATCTCTCGTGAAAGTGAAAGTCACTCAGTAGTGTCTGACTCTTTGCGACCCCATGAGCTATACAGTCCATGGAATTCTCCAGGCCAGAATACTGAAGTGGGTAGCCTTTCCCTTCTCCAAGGGATGTTCCCAACCCAGGGATCAAACCCAGGTCTCTCGCATTGCAGGCAGATTCTTTACCAAAGTAGTTCAAGTATATATGGTGTATATGTTCACAAAGTCTGTCCCCATTGTAAAGCAAATAGAAATTATTTATTACTCTGTTATTTCTTCCTGTAGGGGACTTTGGAGTTGGAACTTAATTGCACTAATATCATGTTTTCATAGATTCCATAGCTTTTCACATGCCTTTTTTCCCCAGAAGCTTTCTATCCCAAAAGCTGTTTATTTTATTTTAATTAGATAGCAAATACATACAAAAGACTGCATTATAAGCATAAATATTAAACATCAAGAAATATCAGTTCCCTAAGTCTATTTTCTGATTGATAACTACCCTGTGGTAATTCTACCACCTTCTACTACCCTGAAGTAACTACTTTCCTGAAAATAGCATCTCATTTTCTTATTTCTGTCCATAATTTTACCACATGTGGACTTATCCTTAACCAAAATGTTTTGTAAAGTTTGACCTACACGAACCATACATAGAATCACAGTATACTAATTTTTCTGCGAATTTTTTCCACAATTAGAATATTTTTGGAGGTTGACCCATGTTAACATAGCCATCTAGTCAAGGCTATGGTTTTTCCAGTGGTCATGTATGGATGTGAGAGTTGGACTATAAAGAAGGCTGAGCCACGAAGAATTGATGCTTTTGAACTGTGGTGTTGGAGAAGACTCTTGAGAGTCCCTTGGACTGCAAGGAGATACAACCAGTTCATCCTAAAGGAGATCAGTCCTGTGTGTTCACTGGGGGGACTGATGTTGAAGCTGAAACCCCAATACTTTGGCCACCTCATATGAAGAGCTGACTCATTTGAAAAGACCCTGATGCTGAGAAAGATTGAGGGCAGGAGGAGAATGCGACAACAGAGGATGAGATGATTGGATGGCATCACTGACTCTATGGACATGGGTTTGGGTGGACTCCAGGAGTTGGTGATGGACAGGGAGGCCTGGCGTGCTGCGGTTCATGGGGTCACAAAGAGTTGGACACAACTGAGTGGCTGAACTGAACTGAACTGAATATGTGAAACTGTAAAATTTTCATTTTCCTGCTGTACAGTTTTCTGGCGCCTAAATATATCATGGTTTATTAATTTTTTATCCTGTCAAAATGACATCTAGATTTTATACAGGATTTTTTTTCACTGTTAAAAATTTTTTTCTAAGACTTCTCTGGTGGTCCGGTGGTTAAGACTCTGTGCTTCCACTGCAAGACACACGGGTTCGATCCCTAGTTAAGGGACTAAGATCCTGCATGCTATGCAGTGTGGCAAAAAAGAAAAAAAAATTTTTTTTCTATGAACAGTTTAAAACCTTTCTGAGATTACATTCACATGCAGTTTGTAACAAATTATATGAAGAGATCTCTATGCCCTTCTTCCAGCTTCTACCAATAGTAACATCTTACATAATGATAGTAAAATATCATAGCCAGAAAACTGACATTAATGCAATCCATTTACCTTATTCAGATTTGTCTAGTTCTCATGAACTCAAATGTGTTTATGTGTGCATGTGTTTAGTTCTGTGAAATTTCATACACAGTCAGGATACAGAAAAGTTCCATTATAATACTCTTCTATGCTCCTCTTTGATGACCACAGCCACCTCCCTTCCTTTCTCCCTTCCTCACCCCTGGCGACCAATTTGTTCTCCATCCCCATAATTCTGTCATTTCAAACCTGCTATATAAATGGAAACTCACAGTATGCAGCCTTTTGAGGTGGCTTTTTTTTTTTTTCCAGGCATCATATTTCCTTGAGATCCATCCAAGTGCTTGCGTGCACCAACACTTTGTTCTTTTTTAAGTGAGCAGTGTCCCATGGCACAGGGGTACTACAGTTTAACTATTCACCTGTGAAGGACACTGGGTTGTTTCTAGGATGAGTCTAGTTTATAAAACTGCTATGGACATTTGTGTGAATGCAGTTTTATTTTTCGGCAATAAATGCCTAAGGGTGTGATTACCTGGGTTATATGGTAAGCACATGCTGTTTTGTAGGAAGCTGCCAAACTGTTTTCCAAGAGTGGCCGTACCATTCTGCATTCCTATCTATTAACATTTTTATATGTCCTTTTTGTGATACACAAATACATCTTAGGTATGCACCCAAGGGTTTACTTGGCATCTATGCATCTCTACCTTTTCCCGGGGCTTCCCTGGTGGCAAGCCAGGGAAGAATATGTGGCAAGACAGTAAAGAATCCACCTGCAGTGTGGGAGACCTAGGTTCGATCCCTGGGTTGGGAAGATCCCCTGGAGAAGGGAACAGCTACCCACTCCAGTATTCTTGCCTGGAGAATTCCATGGACAGAGGAGCCTCGTGGGTTACAGTCCACTCGTAAAGAAATCAGACCTGGCTGGGGCAACTTTCACTTCACTCACCTTTTCCCGACCCAGGGATTGAACCCAGATCCCCCACATTGCAGGCAGATTCTTTGTCATCCAAGCCACCAAGCAAGCCCTACCTTTGCTAGAAACCAAATTGTTTTCAAAAGTGCATGCACTAATGTGTTCTTCAGTATATACAAGTTCTGTTTACTCCTTGTCCTCGATGACACTGAATAATGTCTAACATTTCAATTTCCTCTGTAGGGGGGAAGTATAGAATATCTTGTGGGATTAATTCATAGTTCCCTAAACATTTTTCGTATATTTATTACCATTTAGTTCTCGTTTTCAATGATATCCTGTCCTACTCCCTTA
This sequence comes from Bubalus bubalis, assembly GCF_019923935.1. Lineage (NCBI taxonomy): Eukaryota > Metazoa > Chordata > Mammalia > Artiodactyla > Bovidae > Bubalus > Bubalus bubalis. The sequence goes on along the minus strand of NC_059165.1, from coordinate 62,786,464 downwards.
TTCTTGTTTCTCCTGGGTTGCTTGTCCTATGCCTAGTGATTGTTATACCCAGGATACTAAAATTTTGTCAGATATAAACATTACAAGCATTTCATGTTTATGGTTTGATTTTTCATGGCCTTTCTGAAACCTTTTCAGGAATGAGATTGTTAATTTTCATACAGTCAAATGTATCAATATTTTCTTTCATAGCTAATGCTCTCATGCATGTTTTCCTATATTCTAAAAGTTTTATAGGCTTATCTCCTCTATTTAATCTACATGGAATTTAGTTTAAAGCATAGTGTGAGGTGAGAATCCAAATTCAATTTTGTCCAGAAAGATACCCAGCTGTTCCCATATACTTTCTTGCATGCTGTACTCCACTACCAATCACTTGCAGTAAAGTGTCCGTTTAAGTGTGGCTCTGCTTTAGGGTTCTCTGTTCTGTTATCAACCACCGCGCTGATTTACACAGTGCCTTTGCACGTGGTATTACTGTAGCTATATTCAAAATGTTGATATCTGGGTGAGTAAGTCTAGCCTTCTGCCCCCAGTCTGCTTCTTGATTCCCAGGAGTGTTTGTTCATTTTTCCTTGCTTCACTCTTCTGTGTAAACATTTTGAAATGCCTTGTCAAATTTCATCAAAGTTTGGAATACTCGAAGTTAAATTGAAGCCATAGAACAGTCTAAGGAGAAACGCATCTTTATGATTATGATTTTTCAACCTATATATGTGGAATCACTCCATGCATTAGATTCTCTGTGAATGTCTTTCCATAGAGTCTTCTAATGTACTCCAAACAAGTTTTGCATGTCTTTTATTTACTTCTATATAGGAAGCATATATTTGGTTGCTACTATAAATGATGTATTTCTTTATTGCATCTTTTGAGAATTTGCTGGTGTATAGAAACGCAGCTAAGTTGCTAAATAATTATCATTTCACATTGCCCCCAGTGCTTATCCTTTTGTGAGTTTAATATTTTTTGTGCGTGGAGGCTATTTTTGGTTTGGATGCTTGTTGTCTTTTCTTAGTCTGTGCTGGCTGTTACTCTCTTGAAAGGGGGGCCATGGCCCACATGCTCCCAGGAAGGTGGGGGCAGCAGTTGGCTCCTCGTTGCTGGACTGTCAGCCACAGTGGTTGGGTTGTGCTCACGTGTGAGGAGGTGGGTGCAGCTGCTTGAAATTTGCTGAGCTGTCCTTAATGGCCTGGCCTGTGTATGTGTTTTCTCATGTAGGACTTAGTTCTATCTTGTCCGTTAAGCCAGCTGTTAATTATGGCATACACTTCTTTTATAGCCTTACTCTTTTCCCATATATTTGATTTGTCAGACAGGTGTTTTTTGTTGTTTAAATCTCCTTTTATTACGGTGAATTTGTCAATTTTATCATCTAGGCGTTGATTGATTTATTGCCTTTTTAGGGTTTGAAGTATGTTATTAGGTATACACAAACCTAGAATTGTAAGTCCACTTTCTGTGAGTTAGTTTTGTTCACTGCTGCATCCCTAGTGTCTAAAATAGTGCTTAGCACATGAAAGTGAAAGTGAAGTCGCTCAGTCATGTCCAACTCTTTGCAACCCCATGGGCTGTAGCCTACCAGGCTCCTCTGTCCATGGGTTTTTCCAGGCAATAGTACTGGAGTGGATTGTCATTTCCTTCTCCAGGGGATCTTCCCAACCCAGGGATTGAACCCGGGTCTCCCGCACTGTAGACAGACTCTTTACCATCTGAGCCACCAGGGAAGTGGCACATAGCACATAGTAGACTCTAAAAAAAAAGTTTATTGTGTGGATGAATTTATATTTTTATCTATCTATCTGCTGCTGCTGCTGCTAAGTCGCTTCAGTCGTATCCGACTCTGTGCGACCCCATAGACGGCAGCCCACCAGGCTCCTCTGTCCATGGGATTCTCCAGGCAAGAACACTGGAGTGGGTTGCCCTTTCCTTCTCCAATGCATGAAAGTGAAAATTGAAAGTGAAGTTGCTCAGTCGTGTCCGACTCTTAGCTACCCCATGGACTGCAGCCTACCAGGCTTCTCCGTCCATGGGATTTTCTGGGCAGGAGTACTGGAGTGGGGTGCCATTGCCTTCTCCATCTATCTATCTACCTATCTACAATCCTGTGAATCTCAGTGATTTCTTTTTTGTAAAGTGTACTTGATCTGAAAGTAATGAAGTTATAATAAAATTTTGGTTTGCATTTGCTTGATACAGCTATTTCTGTCATTTTACTTCTAATTTTTCTATATCCTTGTGTTTTATCTGTATCTTACAAGCAGCAGGTGCCTGGATCTTAATTTTATCCATTCAGACAGTCTATAATTTAACTGGAGAGTTAAGTACATACATGCTGACTGATTATTCATACGTTTGCATTCTTTTCTACTAATATTTTCTTTTGTAAATTCCCTTGGAGCATATTTTTTTCTTTTTATTTAATTCCATACTTTCTCTCCTACTGATTCTGTTAGTATATGTTCTGTTTCTGTTCTTATAGTGAATACCCTGGACATTTTAAATTTGTATTTAATTTTATAAAAATGTAATCCTCAAATAAAATAAGGATATTAGAATGTTTTAAATCTGTTCATTCAAATCTTGCTTTGTTTGCTTTCATGTTCTAGGATGCTAATTTTAAATTTTGTAGCCCTACAGATTAGACAGTAATGTTTCTGATTTATACAATTAATATTGGTTTAAATTTGCCAACACGTTTACCGTTTTCTATACTTTCACACTTCCATATCAGTTCTTCCTTCTGAGATAATTTTTCTTCTAAAAGCACATATTTTAGAAGTTATTTCAGCCAAAGTCTACTGATCGTAAACTATCAGCTTTTGTTTGTCTAACAATGTCTTTATTTTGTATTAGCTCTTGAAAGATAATTTTCCAAGACATCAGTTCTAGATTTTCAATGATGTTTCTTTGGTGCTTTACAGATACCATTCTGTTTTCTTTTGTCTGACACCTTTGCTCTTTATAATGCAACTATCAGTCTTATTCAGTGGTTTTCAAAAAGTAGCCCCTAGACCAGCCGCATTTGTATCACCTTGGAGCTTGTTAAAAATTCATTTAAAAAAACTATTCCAGACCTACTGAATCCACACTTTGTGGCTGGAGTGACAGAATGTGTGTTTAAAAAAAAGTTCAGTAGGTGATTTTGATGTATACTGAAGGTTGAGAGCCATTGATGAAATGTTATTTCTTTGAAGGGAGAAGATAATTTTTTATTTCTGCTTGCTTTTAAAATTTTGTCTTTTTCTTTCATGTTCTGTAGATTATGATGAGTATTAGAATCTCTAAAAACTTATCTTGCTTAAGATTTCCTGGGCTTCCTGAATCTAAAGATTTGTGACTTCCATTAATCCCAGAAAACTGTAACAAATTACCTTTTAAAATATTTCTTTTACCCATTTTCCTCTACTGTATTTTTTAGGAACTTCTTTAGACTTACATTGCAATCCCTCACTTTATAGTCCTTATTTTTAACTATTTCCACATACTTTATATATATTTATTATCTTTATTATATCTGAGGTCTTTTCTCCCAAGGTGATTTGTGTTTGCTTCTGCTTGGGGCACACTAAATTTGATTTACATCTTGGGATATTGTACTGGATTAGAAATATGAATCTCATCCTCAAACCCATGTGCATTCATATTGTGTTGGATAGTCTCATGGGAATGTTTTCTTTCTTTGTCATTCTTCTGTAAAGTGGGCTAAGGTTAAGACTTTCATATATAGCTTCCTTCCCTAATTTCTTATTTTTTTAAACAAACTAATCTACTGAGGTCATTGCATTTCAAAGGTTTTGGCTTCCCTGGTATTTCTGAGCTTAACCCTATCCTACTGAGGCTCAGTTTTGGTCTCCTATTTCCTGAATCCATGAAGTATTAAAACACAGCTAGAGACCACCAAAAGATAAGCAAAAGCTATCTCTACTATTAGCTTAGCCTGTGGATTTTTGCTTTTTTGTTTTTCCCCTGCCAATTAGAGAGTTAATATATCGATTAATAAATGATCAAGGATGGGTTGATGATGACTATCAGGGCGGTAAATGAATTTTATTCATTATTTTGGGAAATACTATACCAGGAGTGTTTTCTCTGAGCACCTTGTCAGCCCTATTGCCAAATGCTGAGATCACAAACGTTGAATTGTTTATTCTAACCTCACCTATCTCTATTCATACTCCTCATTGGGCATCCTGGACCTAGTGACCATCCTGGCCCCAGCACTCAGTGGATAGTTTGGAGAATTCACTTGCTCATAGGCTTGCGAGGTGAGATGGTAGGGGTAGGCAGATTCACATGCCTTGTGTAGCCTGTAGGAGTTTTGTCCAAAAGAGCCCAAGCCTCACCCTGGCTTCGCCAAAATGTCATGACCTGAGATAACCTGGAAGCCAACTTGAAGGGAGTGGCCTTTTGAAGTCATACCCCGCCTTGTCCCTTCAATCTTAGCTCAGCAGGGGCAGGCCCAAACGTGTCAGGGAAGCACAAATAAGAAGACTGCAGGTCAGAAGCCGTGATGTGTAGACAACAGTGCATTGTGTCTTAGATCTAGTAACTGCAGTTCCACAGATGTGATGCCAGAGTGTGGACATTCCCTCTGCTCTGAGCGTCACAGATCCTAGGGTGAAAAAAGAGCCCATCAACTAATACAAGATGAAATAGGAGCACAATAAATGTTTGTCAATGGATGAGTTTGCAGAGATTTCTCTGAGCCTTGGAATCTTACCAGATGTTCTAGTCCATGATGGACCCTGATGTATTATCATTTCTTTGTTCTTTCAAGATGAGTGTATATTGAGCAACATGTTCTGTACCTTGTTCTCTGTAAATTACCTAAAAATAGACTTGATATTTTCTGTTAGGGACTTGCAATGCATTCAGTTCAGAAAATGGTACCTGAATTGCAGCAGCCAAAAGGCTCAGGGCTGTTTCTGTGGAGCAATAGAGAAGTGGCCCCTTCTGATGGCTAAGGGGAACCATAACAGGTAGATAGACCATCACCTGAGAGATGTCTGTCTTTCAGGATGAAGCACATGCTTCAATCAAGCACAAAGATGGGAAGAAGTGAGAATATCCCAGAAACAGGGAAAACTACTGTTTTTTGTTATTCAATCTGGGTAGTTATGTCTGACTCTTTGCAACCCCATGAACTGTAGCACACCAGGCTTCCCTGTCCTTCACCATCTCCTGGAGTTTGCTCATACTCATGTCCATTAAGACAGTGATGCCATCCAACCATCTCATCCTCTGTAGTCCCCTTCTCCTCTTGCACTCAATCTGTCCCAGCATCAGAGTCTTTTCCAGTGAGTCAGCTCTTTGCATTAGGTGGCCAGAGTTTTGGAGCTTCAGCTTCAGCATCAGTCCTTCCAATGAATATTCAGGGTTGATTTCCTTTAGGATTGACTGATTTGTTCTCCTTGCTGCCCAAGGGACTCTCAAGAGTCATCTCCAGCACCACAGTTTGAAAGCATCAATTCTTCAGTGCTCAGCCTTCTTTATGGTCCAGCTCTCACATCTGTACATGACTACTAGAAAAACCATGAATATGCTTAGCCATTCAGTTGTGTCCAACTCCTTGCAATCTAGTGGACTATAGCCCACTAGGTTCCTCTGTCCATGGGGATTCTCGAGACAAGAATACTGGAGTAAGTTGCTATGCCCTCCTTCAGGGGATCTTCCCAGCGCAAGGATCAAATCCAAGTCTCCCACATTGCAGGCATATCTTTACCAGCTGAGCCACCAGGGAAGCCCAGAAAACCCATAGCTTTGACTATAGGGACCTTTGTCAGCAAAGTGAGGTCTTTGCTTTTTAATACACTGTCTAGGTTTTTCATAGCCTTTCTTCCAAGGAGCAAATGTAATTTAATTTCCTGGTTGCAGTCACTGTTCACAGTGATCTTGGAACCCAGGAAAATAAAATATTCCAGAAATAGAGAAGCTGAAGCTGATGCTGAAGCTCCAGTAATTTGGCCACCTGATGCAAAGAGCCAGCTTATTGGAAGAGACCCTGATGCTGGGAAAGATTGAGCGCAGGAGGAGAAATGGGTGACAGAGGATGATATGGTTGGATGGCACCACCAACTCAATGGACATACAAGTATAGGATATACTTGCATAGGATACAAGTAAAACGGGTTGAAGAAAAGGATTAAAATGGAAAAAGAAATCAGGGGCCAAGGTGTTAATATACTTGAAGAGACGTGGTGGGATTTGTATATTATTCAGACAGCAAAAGGGTGACCAAAAACAGTCCAGGATATTTTCATCTTAGCAGAGGTATTTGATTGAACCTGTACACAGGCTAGACATTTTACATTGAGGTAGGAGGGTTTCCAGGTGTCTATATAGAGTTCCCCTCCAAATGACCAGTGCAGTTGGTTTCAGGTGGGAGGGACTGTCTGGTGTTAGGAATGGATGACTAGCTGGCTGTCATATTAAGTAGTATCATTATACTCAGTGTGATTCTGAAATGTGGCTTCATAGCTATCAGTTAATTTTAGGCAGTTCCTAAATCCTGGCTTGGTGCTCATCCAAAGTGCTAAGATCTTTTGTTGGCGAACTATTTGTTAAAGTATAAAACGACTCAGAAATTATTCTGCACAAAACGTCAAGCTACAGAATAAATAACCATTCCCCTCATTAATCCCTATGGGCAGCGTCTGTTGGAGAGCCTGGCTTTTCCATAATGAAAATATGTCAGCCCTGAATATATGTTTGCCCTGTTGAGACTGAACAGGAATTGGAATGAATTCTCCACTCAGCCGCAAGTGAAATATGGCCGTTTGTGGTGAACGAGGTGCCCAGTGCGGTGAAGTTGAGATCAGATTTGGATTTGGAGAAACCATGGGGAGGCCGAGATCAAGCGAGAGAGGGGAGGGCAGTGTGTGATGGAAATGAAAAGCAATACCAAGCAAAATTCATCTTAATCTACGCCCACTTATAAGAGAAAGCTGTGCCACATAGTATAGCTGGGTGTTTAAGAAATATGTGAGGCTTTGTTGTTCTGGCAGCTGTGGAAATCAGCAGGAGGTCCACAGTCAGTTTGATGTGCAGAAAATGCTGTTAACACAGGAAGCAAAGACCGCAGGCTACAGTGAGTGCAGAATCATAGGGGCTCAGAGACCAGAGCACCCAGAGCATTCATTCACATGTGAGAAAGCTGATGCCCAGAAAGGGAAGGGGTTTGCCTAAAGAATCACAGGGAGCTAGTGAAATTCTTGATTCACGATGACCTCTATTCAGCTTAGCCTTTTCAGTCAACACTGAGCCCAGGCTGGGCCTATCTGTCCTCTGCTGTAGCACAGACATCTGGAAGTCTTTGAGGACAAGGTCTGATTGCCTCAGCAGACAGTGCAAGGTACATGGTAGGTGAAAAAATGTTGTAAATTGAAGTATTGCCAGACCTTTGCCCAAAGGCCAGGGTATCATTTTTGTGTGTATATGTGTGTGTGGTTATCTTTTATTTCACTTTTTGTTGTTGTTCAGTTGCTAAGTCCTGTCTGACTCCTTGTGATCCCACGGACTGCAACCCACCAGGCTTTCCTGTCCTTCACTATTTCCCGGAGCTTTCGCAAATTCATGTCCATCAAGTTGGTGATGCCAACCAACCATCTCATCCTCTGTTGTCCCCTTCTCCTCCTGCCCTCAATCTTTCCCAGCATCAGGGTCTTTTCCAATAAGTCAGCTTTTTGCATCAGGTGGCCAAAGTATTGGAGCTTCAGCTTCAGCAACAGTCCTTCCAATGAATATTCAGGGTTGATTTCTTTTAGGATTGACTGGTTTGATCTCCTTGCAGTCCAAAGGACTCTCAAGAGTCTTCTGCAGCACCACAATTTGAAAGCATCAGTTGTTTGGTGCTTAGCCTTCTTTATGATTTATTATTTCACTTACTTACCTATATTTTATATTTTTTGAGTCAGAGCAGTCAGCCCCACAGTATAATTTAATAGTGAAGAACATGGCCTTTGGAGACATCCTGTCCTCAGTTCAAGCCCTCTCTCTGCCATTTACTAGTTGACTGGCTTCAGACAAGTTGTTTCACCTTTCTGTAAAATAGAAAGAGTAATCATGCCTACTACAAAACTGTTGTGACACAGTTAGGAAATGATATAGGTAAAAGTAAGCAGCCTACAGTCATCCTTGCCATCCACTGATGGTTATATAATTTCTGCCTCATCTTGACTCACTCCTGTACCATTTCTGCCATGACAAATAAGAGGTGCAGAGGTTGACCTGCATCCATTTGAGACACAACATTCTCTGGCTGCCTGTTATAGCATTGCTGCTCTTCCTAGTTTGCAAAGACAGCTCCAGGCGATGTTCTCCTCAGTGGGGGGATGAGTGGAGCCACTGAGCAGACTCGAAATTTTCATTGGTTTTCGAAGATGAGCACAGATGACCAGGAGGTAATAATGCTTCCTGGAGTCCCAGGTCCACAAGACATAAGAACAGCATCATCTGGTCCCTATTTTAAGAACTGGCCATGATTTCCATAAGAGCTAAGTCTTAGATTTTAATGAGTTTCTTTGTTTCTTTTGCCAGAATGTGATTAGTACTACCGCTTTTAAAAATTAAACTTAGATTTATATGAATAGAGTTCAAATTTGTGAAAAAATAGTGGGAAAAAAATTCTTCTGTATAATCACATAATCTCAGTCCTTAGAAGAAGAAAAGGAAAAGGGTTAATAGTAAAACTAGCAACAGTAGGGCAAACAGTAAAAACATCAGGAATGTCAGGAAAAGAGAATGGCAGACTTTGGAGAACATGTGTTACCAGTTTTGTTAACAACGTGTATTAACACACCCCCTGTTAAAAAGACTTGCAAATCATTATTTGACACCAAGTTGGTCCTCTGAATTTGTAACCTTCCAGTTTGTGAGTGATACCACTCATTGGCATGGTGCATTTGTCATCAATAGCCCTACACAAAGCTCACGTGTTATAGGATTTCCGCTATATGAAAAGTTCAGAAAAGGCAAGTCTGTAGAGGCAGAAAGTAGTTTGGTGATTGCCTAGGGTTCAGCATGGTAAAGAGGTAGAACTCTAGCTGGGTATGAAGTTTCTTTTTAATGTCATAAAATTAGATGTGATGTGGTTGACAACTCTATACATTTAATAAATGTCAGTTAAAATGGATAGATTTTATACTAAGTTATACCTCAATCAGTTCAATTCAGTTCAGTCGCTCATTTGTGTCCAACTCTTTGCAACCCCATGAATCGCAGCACGCCAGGCCTCCCTGTCCATCACCAACTCCCGGAGTTCACTCAAACTCATATCCATCGAGTTGGTGATGCCATCCAGCCATCTCATCCTCTGTCATCACCCTCTCCTCCTGTCCCCAATCCCTCCCAGCATCAGAGTCTTTTCCAATGAGTCAACTCTTCGCATGAGGTGGCCAAAGTACTGGCGTTTCAGCTTTAGCATCATTCCTTCCAAAGAACACACAGGACTGATCTCCTTTAGAATGGACTTCACACAGGTTGAATTTTTCCATCAATTCATTTAGGTCGCTATACCTCAATAAAGCTGTATTAAAAAATCTAACCTAAATGAATTGATGGAAAAATTCAACCTGTGTGAAGATATGGATCAAATGTCATCCTTCCTATGAGGCCTATTTAAAAAAATCTTTCCAGGCAGAATGAACTGGTCATTCTCTTTTTCATTCCCATTACTCTTTGTTTGCAATACTCATCCAGTAGACAGTAAGTGGTAATGATGTTTTGGTCACCGAGGATTGAGAAAGAGCATAATAGAAGGACATCTCTTGCTTCCCTCCCCTTTTCTTTTTACTGTGGTGAACTAGCCATAAGTTATGGTTTTAATGTTAAGCTATGCAGCTCATCGGGACTAAGTACATTCACTTTGTTGTGCAGTTGCCACTACTGTCTGTCTCAGAACTTTTTCATCATCCCACGCTGAAGCTCTGGACCCGTTAAACACAAACGTCCCTTTACCCATCCCCAGCCCCTGGTAACCTGTAGTCTCCTCTGTCTCTATGAATTGGACTATTTGAGGTACCTCATATAAATGGAATCACACAATATTTGTCCCTTTGTATTTGATTTATTTCATTTAGTATAATACTTTCAAGGTCCATCTAAGCCGTAGCATGTATCAGAATTTGCACATTTTCTTTACCCTTTCATTCATGCACTGATGGACATTGAGATTGTTCTCTCTCAGCTATTGTGAATAATGCTGCGATGAACAGCATTTGTTGTACAAGTAGCTGTTCAAATTCTTGTTTTCAGTTCCTTGGGGGTATATACCTAAGAGTGAAATAACTGGGTCACATGGTAATTGTGTGTTTAACTTTCTTATTTATTTATTTATTTATTTATTAATTTAATTTAATTTTATTTTAAACTTTACATAATTGTATTAGTTTTGCCAAATATCAAAATGAATCCGCCACAGGTATACATGTCTTATGGACTCTGTGAGAGAGGGAGAGGGTGGGAAGATTTGGGAGAATGGCATTGAAACATGTAAAATATCATGTATGAAACGAGTTGCCAGTCCAGGTTCGATGCACGATACTGGGGAACACATGTGTTTAACTTTCTAAGAAGTTACCATAGTATCTTCCAAAGTGGTTGCAGCATTTTACATTCCCACCAGCAATGAAGGAGATTTTCCATCTCTCTACATCTTTCCCAACACTTATTATTACTTTTTGATAATAGCCATCCTAAACAGTATAAAATGGTATCTCATTGTGGTTTTGAACTGCATTGCCCTAATTATTACCAGTGTTTGAGCCACTTTTCATGGGCTTAATGGTCATGCGTATATATTCTTTGGAAAATGTCTAATCAATCCTTTTGCTCATTTTTAAACTGGCTTCTTTTGTTGTTGACTTGTAAGCATTCTTTATAAATTCTGGGTATTATTCTCTCATCAGATATATGACTGCATGTATTTTCTCTGATTCATTATCTTGATAGTGTTCTTTGATGCATAAATCTTTAAGCTTTGATGAAGTCCAATTTATCTTTTTCTCTCATGGCCTGTGCTTTTTGGTGTTGTATCTAAGAAATCATTGCCAAATTCAGTGTCATTAAGCTATCTTCCTGTATTCTAAGAGTTTTACAGTTTTAGCTCTTACATTTAGACCTTTGATCTACTTTGAGTCAATTTTTGTATATGGTATAAATAAAGGGTATAGCTTAATAGTTTTGTATGTGGATGGATACCCAGTTTTCCCAGAATCATTTGTTGAAAATACAACAAATGATTGTATGTAAAATGTCCTTTACTCATTCAGTGATATTGGCACCCTCATTGAAAAGCATTTCCCCATATTTGCAAGGGTTTATTTCTGGGCGCTTTACTCCATTTCCATTAGTCTAAATGTCTGTCTTTATGCCAGGACCTCATAATTTTGATAACCATAGCTTTGTAATGAGATTTGAAATCAAGAAAATAGAAATCTTGCAACTTTGTTCTTTTTAAAGACTGTCTTGACTATCTAGCGTCTCTTGAGGTTTCATATAAATTTGTGGATCAATTTTTCTGTTCCTTCAATAAACATCATTGGGATACTGATAGGAACTGTGTTGAATCTGTAGATCAATGGCTAGTAGTGATAACAATATTTTGATATATGGACAATATTTATATTTTATAACTGTAGTTTTTGCTGCCTGCTGCATGCTGCTGCTGCTGTTAAGTCATTTCAGTCATGTCCTACTCTTTGTGACCCCATGGATTATAGCCCAGAGGCTCCTCTGTCCATGGAATTCTCCAGGCAAGAGTACTGGAGTGGGTTGCCATTTCCTTCTCCTTTTGTTGCATCAGTTCAGTTCAGTTCAGTCGCTCAGTTGTGTCCAAATCTTTGTGACCCCATGAATCGCAGCACGCCAGGCCTCCCTGTTTATCACCAACTCCCGGAGTGTACTCAAACTCATGTCCATTGAGTTGGTGATGCCATCCAGCCATCTCATCCTCTGTCATCCCCTTCTCCTCCTGCCCCCAATCCCTCCCAGCATCAGGGTCTTTTCCAATGAGTCAACTCTTCACATGAGGTGGCCAAAGTACTGGAGTTTCAGCTTTAGCATCAGTCCTTCCAATGAACACGCAGGACTGATCTCCTTTAGAATGGACTGGTTGGATCTCCTTGCAGTCCAAGGGACTCTCAAGAGTCTTCTCCAACACCACAGTTCAAAAGCATCAATTCTTCGGTGCTCAGCTTTCTTCACAGTCCAACTCTCACATCCATACATGACCACTGGAAAAACCAAAGCCTTGACTAGATGGACCTTTGTTGGCAAAGTAATGTCTCTGCTCCTTAATATGCTATCTAGGTTGGTCATAACTTGCCTTCCAAGGAGTAAGTGTCTTTTAATTTCATGGCTGCAATCACCATCTGCAGTGATTTTGGAGCCCAGCAAAATAAAGTCAGCCACTGTTTCCACTGTTTCCCCATCTATTTGCCATGAAGTGATGGGACCAGATGCCATGATCTTTGTTTTTTGAATGTTGAGCTTTAAGCCAGCTTTTTCACTCTCCTCTTTCACTTTCCTCAAGAGGCTTTTTGTTGTTCTTCACTTTCTGCCATAAGGGTGGTGTCATCTGCATATCTGAGGTTATGGATATTTCTCCCAGCAATTTTGGTTCCGGCTTGTGCTTCTTCCAGCCCAGCGTTTCTCATGATGTACTCTGCATATAAGTTAAATGAGCAGAGTGACAATATACGGCCTTGACATACTCCTTTTCCTATTTGGAACCAGTCTGTTGTTCCATGTCCAGTTCTAACTGTTGCTTCCTGACCTGCATATAGGTTTCTCAAGAGGCAGGTCAGGTGGTCTGGTATTCCCATCTCTTGAAGAATTTTCCACAGTTTATTGTGATCCACACAGTCAAAGGCTTTGGCATAGTCAATAAAGCAAAAATAGATGTTTTTCTGGAACTCTCTTGCTTTTTCCACGATCCAGCAGATGTTGGCAATTTGATCTCTGGTTCCTCTGCCTTTTCTAAAACCAGCTTGAACATCTGGAAGTTCACGGTTCATGTATTGCTGAAGCCTGGCTTGGAGAATTTTGAGCATCCCTTTACTAGCATGTGAGATGAGTGCCATTGTGCGGTAGTTTGAGCATTCTTTGGCATTGCCTTTCTTTGGGATTGGAATGAAAACTGGCCTTTTCCAGTCCTGTGGCCACTGCTGAGTTTTCCAGATTTGCTGGCATATTGAGTGCAGCACTTTCACAGCATCATCTTTCAGGATTTGAAAGAGCTCAACTGGAATTCCATCACCTCCACTAGCTTTGTTTGTAGTGATGCTTTCTAAGGCCCACTTGACTTCACATTCCAGGATGTCTGGCTCTAGGTGAGTGTTCACACCATCATAATTATCTGGGTCATGAAGATCTTTTTTGTATAGTTCTTCTGTGTATTCTTGCCACCTCTTCTTAATATCTTCTGCTTCTGTTAGGTCCATACCATTTCTGTCCTTTATCAAGCCCATCTTTGCATGAAATGTTCCCTTGTTATCTCTAATTTTCTTGAAGAGATCTCGAGTCTTTCCCATTCTGTTGTTTTCCTCTATTTCTTTGCATTGATCACTGAGGAAAGCTTTCTTATCTCTCCTTGCTATTCTTTGGAACTCTGCATTCAGATGCTTATATCTTTCCTTTCCTCCTTTGGTTTTTGCTTCTCTTCTTTTCACAGCTATTTGTAAGGCCTCCTCAGACAGCCTTTTTGCTTTTTTGCATTTCTTTTCCATGGGATAGTCTTGATCCATCTCCTGTACAATGTCATGAACCTCCGTCCATAGTTCATCAGGCAGTCTATCAGATCTAGGCCCTTAAATCTATTTCTCACTTCCACTGTATAATCATAAGGGATTTGATTTAGGTCATACCTGAATGGTCTAGTGCTTTTCCCTACTTTCTTCAATTTAAGTCTGAATTTGGCAATAAGGAGTTCATGATCTGAGCCACAGTCAGCTCCTTGTCTTGTTTTTGCTGACTGTATAGAGCTTCTCCATCTTTGGTTGCAAAAAATATAATCAATCTTATTTCAGTGTTGACCATCTGGTGATGTCCATGTGTACAGTCTTCTGTTGTGTTGTTGGAAGAGGGTGTTTTCTATGACCAGTGAATTCTCTTGGCAAAACACTATTAGCCTTTTCCCTGCTTCATTCCATACTCCAAGGCCAAATTTGCCTGTTACTCCAGGTGTTTCTTGACTTCCTACTTTTGCATTCCAGTCCCCTATAATGAAAAGGACATCTTTTAGCGGTGTTAGTTCCAAAAGGTCTTGTAGGTCTTCATAGAACCATACAACTTCAGCTTGTTCAGTGTTATTGGTTGGGGCATAGGCTTGGATTACTGTGATACTGAATGGTTTGCCTTGGAAACGAACAGAGATCGTTCTGTCGTTTTTGAGATTGCATCCAAGTACTGCCTTTCGACTCTCTTGTTGACCATGATGGCTACTCCATTTCTTCTAAGGGATTCCTGCCCATAGTAGTAGATATAATGGTCATCTGAGTTAAATTCACCCATTCCAGTCCATTTTAGTTCACTGATTGCTAGAATGTCAATGTTCACTCTTGCCATCTCTTGTTTGACCACTTCCAATTTTCCTGTATTGATGGACCTAACATTCCAGGTTCCTATGCAATATTGCTCTTTACAGCATCAGACCTTGCCTCTATCACCAGTCATATCTACAACTGGGTATTGTTTTTGCTTTGGCTCCATCCCTTCATTCTGTCTGGAGTTATTTCTCCACTGATCTCCAGTAAAATATTGGGCACCTACCGACCTGGGGAGTTCCTCTTTCAGTATCCTATCATTTTGCTTTTTCATACTGTTCATGGGGTTCTCAAGGCAAGAATACTGAAGTGGTTTGCCATTCCCTTCCAGAATGTGGTCCAGTGGACCACATTCTGTCAGACCTCTCCACCATGACCCGTCCATCTTGGGTGCCCCCACACAGCATGGCTTAGTTTCATTGAGTTAGACAAGGCTGTGATCTGTGTGATCAGATTGGCTAGTTTTCTGTGATTATGGTTTGTTGCATATGTGTCTTTAATTGTTATATCTTTTTGGTGAATTGACCCTTTTATCATATATAATACTATTCTTTGTCTCTTGTAAGAGTTTTTGACTTAAAGTCAATTTTGTCTGATATTTGTATAGCCACTCTTTGTCTCTTTTAAATACTGCTTTCATGAAATACCATTTCCCATCCTTTCAATTTCAAACTATTTTTGCCCTTTATCTAAAGTGAGTCTCATAGACAACATACAAATGAATCGTGTTTTTTTTTCTTTAATCCATTCTGCTAGTCTATGCCTTTTGACTGATGAATTTAATCCATTTACACTTAAATTATTGATAGAGAAAGACTTACTTTTGACATTTTGCTGTTTCTTTTCTGCATGTTTTGTAGCTTTTTTGCCCCTTATTTCTTCCACTGTAGTTTTCTTTGGGTGTAGTTCATTGTTATTTCCTTTTTTGAAATTCTATGAATATTTTATTTGTGATTACTATATGCCTTACATATAACATCCTAAAATTATAAAATTATTTTAAATTGATAATAACTGAAATTCACCTGCATACAAAACTTTACCCTTTTATAGCTTCTTCCCTCCCCCTTTTCTCATTCATATTGCAAATTACATCCTTTTATATTGTGTACCCATTTACATAGATTTATAATGATTTTTATATATTTGTCTTTTAAACTGCTAAAAAACCAAAATTACAGCAATACTTTTAAAAACTATTTGACCATGCATTTACCTTTTACCTGAGAGTTTTTGTTTTGAGTTACCATCTAGCTTCCTTTAATTTCCACGTGAAGGACTCCATTTAACTTTTCTTAGAATTGATGCTTTTGAACTGTGGTGTTGGAGAAGACTCTTGAGAGTCCCCTGGACTGCAAGGAGATTCAACCAGTCCATTCTAAAGGAGATCGGTCCTGGGTGTTCTTTGGAAGGAATGATGCTAAAGCTGAAACTCCAGTACTTTGGCCACCTTATGCAAAGAGTTGACTCATTGGAAAAGACCCTGATGCTGGGAGGCATTGGGGGCAGGAGGAGAAGGTGGCGACAGAGGATGAGATGGATTGATGGCATCACCGACTTGATGGACATGAGTTTGAGTAAAGTCCGGGAGTTGGTGATGGACAGGGAGGCCTGGTGTGCTGCAATTCATGGGGTCGCAAAGAGTTGGACACAACTGAGTGACTGAATTGAATTGATAGGACAGGTTTAGTGGTAATAAATTCCTTCAGCTTTGGTTTATCTGGGAGTATCTTAATTTTTTTTGAAAGATATTTTTACTCATAGAGTTCTTTGTTGCTATGTTTTTTTTTTTTTTCTTTCGTCAGTTAAAATAATTTCATTCCACATCTTCTGGCCTCCAAGGTTTCTTGCTGGGAAATTGGATGGTAGTCTTACAGAGGTTAATTATGTATATGATGAGTCACTGTTCTCTTATTGTTTTTAAGATTCTCTTTCCATAGTTTATGATGTGTCTTGGTGTGTCTCTTGGTGTGTGGATTTACCCTACTTCCAGTCCATTTAGCTGCTTGGATATGTAAATTCATGTCTTTCCTTAAATTTAGGGCATTTTCACCTATTATTTTTTCAAATGAGCTCTCCAGTCCTTTTTCTCTTATCCTTTGGGGATTTATATAATGTATATACTGGTCTACTTTATGGGATTTCATAAATCTTTTAGGCTCTGTTCACTTTGTTTTTTTCCTACTCCTCAGGCTTGATGACATCAAATGTCCTGATTTGATATTTTTCACTAATTTTTTTTTCTTATGCCTGCTCAAATCTGCTGTCAAACCTTTCCATTGAAATGTTGTATTCTGTGCTATTTTTCAGCACCAGAAATTCTATTTTTTAATGGAATTTTAATATTTTAAAAAATATTTTTAATAGAATTTTGGTCTTTGTTCATATTCTTATTTTGTTCTCTTATCATTTTCCTGGGTTTCATTAGTTTTTTGTTCATGTTTTCTTTTAGTATTTTGAATATATTTATAACAGTTGTTTTAAAGTCCATTACCTATGCTTCTTCAGGGATAATTTCTGCTACTTTATTTTGTTCCTTTGAATGGGACATGTTTTCCTGGTAGTTTGTGTACCTTATATAAAATAGGGCATTTGAAAAGACATCCACCTTTCTCAGGCTTTGCATACCAGTCCTGTACCAGAGAAGTCTTTCAGTAATTAACTGGTCTGATCTGAAGCTTGAGATCAGTCCAGGGTGAAAATGTAAGCTTTTCTCATGTGTCTTGGCTGAGCATGCATTTTTGCCTGGGTCTATGGGCAGCCTTTTTTGACTCTCCTATGTACACTGTGTGCTCAGTTGCTTCAGTCTTGTCCGACTCTATGCGACCCCATGGACTGTAGCCTGCCAGGCTTCTCTGTTGATGGGATTCTCTAAGCAAGAATACTGGAGTTGGTTGGCACGCACTTTTCCAGGGGATCTTCCCCATCCAAGGATCGAACTCACATCTCTCACTCAGTTACTTTAAAAGTCTTAATTTCCCAGAGTCTACTTCAGCTTCTCTTCAGAGCCTTAGATGGCCTATCGTACTCCTTTACCCATACTCTTCTGTCCCAGGCATCTGCAGGTCTGTAGTACTCTGCAGCTTTCATGAGCAGTGCTAGCTGCCTCTCCCTACCTGAGCTTTGAGGTAGGCATAACAGAGCCCTGTCCTTTAGAAAGCCCCCAGATATTAACTGGTTAGGATATTGCAAAAAAGGTCTTTTTTGTTCCCTCTGGTTCATGGGATAGAATTAGGAACTTTGCTGCCATCTCCTCCAGATTAAGACCATTTGCACTGGGGAAGCAGTGTGTTCAGGGCAAGTAAAACACCATGGAATTTACTACCATTTTGAATGAGTGTTTTTATTGATTAGGTGTTCACTTGGTTTTTGTAGACTTTAATCACTTAATAGAGTTCTATATAAGGTTATCTTAGCCAGTTTTGGGTTGGTTTTGATGTCTCTGTGGAGGAATGATGGCTTAGAGCTTCTTAGTCCACAATTTTGTTTTATCTCTGGCTTTTGAAGGGAGAATTATACATTGCAGTTACCAAGCACTGGTTTGGAGATACACACAAGGTTCTAAAGAAAAGGGGAGGAGTGCTTGGTAATTCTTAGAGTAGTTAGGAAGGGTTGCTAGAGGAGTAATAATTGATCTGAGACTCCTAGGCTGTTCTGGTAAAGAAATTATCAGGAATACAAGCAGAAGCTTGAGAATGGCGGAGGTGCTTGGGGAAAAAATTAGAATTCAAACAGTGAGGAATGCAAGGAGACTGAGAGGTACAAAGGGATCAGTTACAAACGAGTGTATTTGCCAAGCCAAGTAATTTAGATTTGGTCCTGACAGTGATGAGAAACCTTGAGAATTAAGTAGAACAGTGACATGATCAGATTTGCCTTTGAGAATAAATTACTCTGGCGGCAGCAGCATATAGAATGTATTGGATCTGGTAAAGAATAAAGCATGGTCACTGGTTTAAAATTTTCTAAGACATAAAGATGATGGTGGTAAGAACCATGATGGTGGTGAGATAGAGAGGAAGAGATATTTAGAAAGAAGAATTGACAGAATTTGGTGACTTAGTACAGATTGGGAGCTGGGGAGAGAGGTGTAGATGGTGCCATTCTTGAAGTCCAGGAGTATAAGAGGAGACATCTGAAGAGGAAGAAGCTAGTGAATTATTTTAAAATCATACAAGACATAGTATATTGTTTTCATGATAAAAAACAAAAATGAAACATAGATGAGGCTGATCAGACCAAATCCCAGTCTTTTCCTCAGAGGTCACCACTGCTACCAGCTTGGTGTGTGTCCTTTCAGACTCTGTGTATTTTTATATCTACTTGGAAAAAGTGGATAGTGTCACCTTATAGGTATCTAACTTATGTATTTCATACTCTATTTTCACTTGACTTTTTCTTCATACAACAGATGTTTTAGACGTTCTGCTAAGTCAGTGTGTATGAATTGCTTTGTTATTTTTGACTGCTGTATAATATTCCAGAGCATAAAGTTGCCCAATATGTCCACTGATACTTAGTTTTGTATCAAATTTCCTGTCCTTACAGATGATGTAATAATGGATATACATACATTCTATGTATATCTTTGTAAATTAGTGTGATTTTTTTTTTTTCTCTAGGAGTAATTTCTGAGAAGTGGAATTATTCAGTCTTGGGATATTTACTCTTACTTATATGGCTATTTCCAAACTGCTCTCCAGTGGCTGATCTGACTGTACAGTGTCGGAGAGTGTTCCTTATACTACATTCTCAACAACATGTGACATGATCATGATTTTTCTCTGAATGAAACTGAGAGATCATTGCTTTAATTTGTATTTCTCTGATCATGAGTGAGGTTAGGCATGGTTTCTTTGCCATCTGTGTGTCTTCTATGGCTCACTTGCTTTTATCTTGCCCCATTAGTCTGTTGAATTATATTTTTCTTATGGATTCGTAGAAGTTAAAACATTTTATGTCCTAATCCTTCATCTGTTTTATGTCCTCAATATCTTCTTTAGTCTTCTGTTTATCTTTTAAATTTGTTCATGACATGCTATTAATTTTGATGGAGGAAAATTTATCAGTCTGTTCCTTTATGGCTCATGTTTGCTAGGAATTATTTTTTGTTTGTTTTTTTAAAACCTTGCTGATGCCTATTGTCAATGCATATTCACTCTATATTTCACTCTATCATTTTGATGTTTTAAGGTTTGAAATTGAGGGGTTAATGGGAAATTTGAGTAGAATGATCTAAATTCCAGGTGATTTTGTTTTTTCAAAATGGAGCAGAGTCAAAAGCTGCACTTGAAACATAGATTGGGGCTTTTCCAAGTGGAGGAAGTTGGTTTAAAACACTGATGTAGATAAGACTGCTTAGAGAAAGAATGTCGAGTTGAAGAGAAATGGGCTGAGAACACAGATGAGAGGAACACCTGTATGAGCAGAACTGGCTGAACAAAAGGATATACAGGAGACCTAAGAGGAAGAGCCAGAGAGGTAGGATTAAATTCAGGGATTGATGGATATGGGAAACCAAGAAAGGCACGTTTTGACAAGGCTGGAGTAGACCTTGGTGTCAACTGTGATATCCATCCACCCATACTGTAGCAGTTATTTGTCTTTTTCAAGGCGGCAACTGTACGGAGAAGGACCCTCGAGGTCTTATTCACTTCCATATTCCTAGCACTGAATGTGGTGCCTGCCCATAATGGCATTCACCCATCAAACATATTAGTCTATAGATCTATAACTCTCCTAATTAACCCATATACGTCTAGTTGAATGAATAAATTTTGAAATCTTCTCCTTTTCTTATATCAGTTTATCAAAGTAAATCTCACAACCAACCCAGAATTTTGAGAGGTGCTGGGACCTTTTCACTCACACTATATAATTAATATTCCTTTGGTCCTGGCCTTTTTAACAGACGGAGGTGGATTCCATGAAGGCACAACTTGAGACATGTGGGGCTTGACTATAAATCTGCTGTTAAGAGGAATTTCAGGAGTGTCCACCAATGCCAGCTACTCTTTAATGTACCCTGTACCTACCCCAGAGGCTTCATATTGACCATTGTTCTCCTGACATTAGTTATTTTGTGGATTTATGAAGCACCTTTCCGTGAACTGTCAATCTCTAAATTGTCTGTAAAATACGGTCCACTGGGTAAAGGATTAGAATTATTCATAAGATAGTTTCTACCTCAGTTGGTGCTGAAATTACTCACTCAGGGTATAATTAAGTCATAGATACATTGGCCTTCATGTGGATAAGGAGGAAAGGAAGTAATTTCTGTTCTGATTGGGTGTTTTTTGATGTTTGACAAGCATATGGTGTGTTAATCCATGAACTGAGGAAAACTCAGAGTCCCTGTGAACTTTTTTGGTTTTTGTTTCTTTTCTCCCAAGAGAATTGGAGAAGAGCTGACTAGGGAGGGAAGGAATAAGAACTGAAAAAGCTTAAGGTTGTAAACAGGATGACAGCAATGAAATCTGATGGATAAGGATGAAGTAACAAAGTTGTAGCTTGAGAAAGAAGAAAGCAGCAAACAGGGGGACTGAATACTAAGATTCTAGGCTGAGCGGGCACAGGGCTTGGGTGTGCCAGGGTGTTCTGAGAGGGTCAGGACAGGCTGCACGCCCTCGTGGTTGGCCTCCCCCGGTGTACAGAAGCCTTAACAGAGAGCCTTGCATTTAGTTACCCCCTTGACTTGCCCAGCCCTTCCGCAGAGATGATGTACGAACATGGCCTGGTGAGCGCACATGCAAGCTAACAAAGTACAAATGCGCAGACATTGCAGACAAATTAAAATTTATTGAGACAAACAAATGCACCTACTCAGGACTACAGTTAAGCATTTACTATTAACCAAAAGAGTCGTGTTCACATTCCAGATAAGTCTACATGGGAAAGCATTCAGAATTTACTAGGTTTTTCTACTTCACTATTTCATCTACAATAGGGGCAACAAACTTGACACTCAGGAGTTGGTGGGCTCTCATTACATGGCTACACATGGAACAGAGACAGACAACAGTGACTCTGAGAAAAAGGTATAAAAAGACCAAAACCACCCACTGTAGAAAGGGCTCTTGGATGTTACTGTACAGTGTGGTCAAGGTTAAAAACAAACCTGTAGATGGCATCCCGGGAAGAGGAGAGGGGCAGACCTGGACAGACACGTTGTCTTTCAGTGCTGGGTGTGGGAAGATGGGCATAAAGGAGGAAGAACTGGTTCAGTAGGAAGGTATTCCCTTCCTTGCCTACAACATGCCTAGAATGTTGGCGGAAACAAAAAGACACTAATGTGGTAGACAACTAACCATTGTGGAATAAAATTCTGGGGCTTAACTTAGATGCTAAGGAAATGGCATCAAATAAAAGAACCATTTATAGAATAAGAATAAACCCATTCACTAAGGAGGTTCCAAAAATGAGTCATTGAAGTTTCAACTCCATACCTGTCTCCAATAAGGGGATGATTATCACAGTACTATTTTAATCAAAATTTTGATGGATGCTTTGTCACTATCTAAAGGACTCCTGCCAAAAAAAGAAAAGAAAAAATTCTTCTAAGGACTAAGTAACTAAAAAAATCACATCTTTAGTACTTATGCAAAGTATCTTTGAAAAAAACTAATGCTGTCTTACCAAAGTGAGGCATGAAAAGTGGCATTAATGTTGTTCCATTGATTTTGGGTTCCAGTCTTAGGAGGGCTTTTTATTTAATATTTTAATGAATCAAAATATCTTCTTGGAATATCTCTGAAAATGAGCATCTCATTACCTTCCTGGGAATTGACTAGTGAGCACTCTTCTCCATCATTAAGTTAATGCTAAGGATCTTTAAGTGTCATCTTAATTTGACACTTGTCATAAGATAATTAGGCAAATTAAAATCAGTGGTTCACTCTGTTCCTAGAAGTTTCTCTAAGTGAAACCAATTTGTCAATTTTAATTTGTTCTCTTGTGCATTTTTCTAAGCTCAGAGGAGACAATAACAATGGTTTTCTCTGATGGCCTAGACTGAGATTTTTTAATATGTCTCGATTCTTTTATATACGTGATTATAATTTAGCTGCAATTAAGCACCTGTTTTTATAAATTATCATCTCAGAGTTTTGTTTAAGTGAGAAAAAAAACTGAAACAGAAGTGATGGAGTTGAGATCCCAATACAGAGCTTGCCCATGGTCACCTGACACCTAGGGTCCTGGCTGTTCTCATGTCTTTCAGGCTGAACAAGTTCAGTGTATCAAGTAAGTTCATGTCCCATCTGAGCCAACTCCAGGGATAAGGCAAGTGGGCCTGGCCAATGCAGGGATTTGAAAATAATAGTTTGAGGTGGGCTGGTAAAGTAGAAACAAATGGTCAGTTTGGGGTAGGGTTGGTCAGCTGCCACTATAATCCTAGTTTGGCTGAATATATTTTTTGCCTGAGTTTGTGTGGTCTCCTTGTGGACTGGCTGGAGTGCAGGAAGGGAAGAAAAACAACTGTGGGCCACAGAGCCTTGCTGGGTGGCTGGTGAGGAAGGTGACAACCAGGTGGGGCAGGAGCTTAAGGCCCATACTAAACTAAATGGGGCCACTTGGAAGACTACTCTTTGGTACTTGTATCAGGAGAAATCCTAAAGATTGTAGAGATGATGACCCTACCAAATTTGGAGATGGATTCTAATCAGGAGTTGACTTAGGGCAAAGAAATGCAATGGTGAAGGGCTTTCTTCATGGGTCCCTTGACACATGTATGGGGGAGGGGATGAACACAGGATTAACTCTTAAAAAAATCCCACCCTGGCTTCCCATGTGCTGTCATAAAGTTCTTTCTGGGCCTCCATCTGAGATTCTTTACAAATGTTAAATGATCAAAGAAAATCTGTAGAGCTTTTGTAGCCTCATCAAGATGTGTGGATAGAGAGGGGCAAAACTGAAAGATTGAGTTAAGGATGCAAAATTTTCTTCTGCTAAGGAACAGCAAGGAGACTGTCTTCTTAGAGAGCGGGAGATATGTGTACATGCCTTACAAAAAGCCCTTGAGTAGGTAGGGGAGAGAGGGGCCTGCCACAGCCCAAAGCGGGGTTGGAGCTGAAATGAGAGCAATGGCTTGTGAAGCTGCCCACGTGGGAGTCTCATGGCTTCTGCAAGGAAAGTGATTTAGGCAGACAGAGGCTTATCCAAATCAAAGAGGCTTCCAGTAGCTCTGCCACCGCAGATGGAAGCAGCCTCCTCAGCCTGTAGGCTACAAGTGCCAACTGGTAGTGCAAAAAGAAAGGACTTTGATACAGATTTGCTATTCCAGAAATGACGATCCAGGTCTAGACAAGCTGACAAATGTGTAATTGTTTTTCAAATAAGTTTTTTAATAGATACCCAACTCCCCGCCCTTTTTTTTTTTCAGAGTGGTGTGCACAGTGTCTTCTGTATATACTTACCTATTTATGCACGTACAGACAGAAGTATCCAGATACCTTTTTTAATAAAGAAAATCAATTCCCCAAAGGGACTCTTGACTGAATTAAGGCTGTTATTTGTAGGAAGCCAGATCGAGTGAAGTGAAAAACTGATTTGTAATAATAGACACCAGGGGTAGCGGGGGGTGGGTTGGGCAGGGGGAAAAAGGTACAGTGTGGTGCGTTTTCCACAACATCCACAGGACACAAGAAAAGCACTTAGACACGGTAAGGCCGGGAACCATGCTGTAATAACCACCCGTGTGGGTGACTGGAAAGGGTCTTTGACATTTAGAGGGTGGGGGCTCCCTGCACTGTCAGAATCCCACATACATCACATGCTTGTTGTAAAAAAACTCACAGAAGGGAAGGAGGCTCTCATTCGGCCAGCCATTCCCCTAAAAAACAAAGCACAACACCCTTCTTCCCACACGCCGTATGCAAAATCAGCATGATCCGGGAACAAGGAGTTGTCTTCCAAAACCCTAGCTTGGGTGGAGAGGGCGACGATGGAGAAGAGGCCGTGTGCTGTGGAGTCTCAGAGACAAATGCAGGAACGGGAAGTGACTTGCAATTCTGTGCAGACCTCGTGTCCTCCTCCGTGTGGGGACTACCATATGTACCCGACCTCATCCTCTTTGTCGTCGTCCTCATCCTCGTCATCCTCCGTCACTGCCCGGGCATGCACCCGCGGCTTCCCCAGTCTGTCCTTGGGTCCCAGCTCCTGCTCATCCTCCAGGTCATCCAGCAGAACCACAGAGCCACCGCTGCCAAAATCCCCCGAGGTCTCCTGCTCCTCCTCTGAAAGGAGGAAGAAGACATGGGAGGTAAGTTTCTGCTATGCCTCACGACCTCCTTAGCTGTAGGGCAAAACCATGCAGTTTACCTTCTGAACATGGGAGCATCCCCATCTACCTGGTAGGGACTACAAGCTTTAGTCTGTTAAAAGCTCCAGAATTCTAGGGAAGTTTATCTTGAGAGTCACTCTTGGCCTGCAGCCAGTCCCTGACTGTCAAAAACTGCTATCCAGTTCAATGGTCATGGTGAGCTCCTGCCACTCAAAAAACTAGCTATGCATCATCATCTCATGTGATTCCAGGTTTACTGTATCTCCATTGCCAACTTGCTCACTGTAGAGCACAGTGACTTCTTGAGATTCTTCTGCCCAGATCCTCATACAGTGAGTACCTATGAGTCTCTAGAGGTCACTGAGGGGCAGGTGGAGAAGGCCTTACTCACCACAGTTCACAGCGCCCTGTTTCCTGGAGCCAGCTAGCTCATTGCCATATTTATCCACACACCAGCATTGCCCCGTGCTGCCATGGCACTGTGTGGCTTTGTAATAGCCCTCCTCATTACACCGAGGGATGAATGCTCCTGGGGGAACAAAAGGTACAGCTTGAATCAGAAAGTCAAAATTTCTCAGTTGTGTCTGACTCTTTGTGACCCCATGGACTATACAGTCCATGGACTTCTCTAGTCCAGAATACTGGAGTGGATAGCCTTTCCCTTCTCCAGGGGATCTTCCCAACCCAGGGATTGAACCCAGGTCTCCCTCATTGAAGGCGGATTCTTTACCAGCTGAGCCACAAGGGAAGCCCAAGAATACTGGAATGGGTAGCCTATCCCTTCTCCAGTGGATCTTCCTGACCCAGGAATCATACCTGGGTCTCCTGCATTACAGGCAGATTCTTTACAAACTGAGCTTGAATCAGAGAAGTGCACAGATAGAGTCAATGCCTTCTAAGACAGACAGCTTCTGTAGAAAAACATCTACTTCTGCTTTATTGATTATGCCAAAGCCTTTGACTATGTAGATCACAACAAACTGTGGAAAATTCAAGAGATGGGAATACCAGACTACCGGACCTGCCCATTGAGAAATCTGTATGCAGGTCAAGAAGCAACAGTTAGAACTGGACATGGAACAACATACTGGTTCCAAATCAGGAAAGGAGTATGTCAAGGCTGTATATTGTCACCCTGCTTATTTAACTTATATGCAGAGTACATCATGAGAAATGCCAGGCTGGATGAAGCACAAGTTGGAATCAAGATTGTTGGGAGAAACATCAAGAACCTCAGAAACAGAGATGACACCACCCTTCTGGCAGAAAGAGGAGAGGAACTAAACAGCCTCTTGATGAAAGAGGACAGTGAAAAAGCTGGCTTAAAACTCAACATTCAAAAAACAAAGATCATGGCATCGGGTCCCATCACTTCATGGCAAATAGATGGGGAAACAATGGAAACAGTGAGAGATTTTATTTTCTTGGGCTCCAAAACCAGAGCAGATGGTGACTGCAGCCATGAAATTAAAAGATGCTTGCTCCTTGGAAGAAAAGCTATGACCAACCTAGACAGCATATTAAAAAGCAGAGATATTACTTTGCCGACAAAGGTCCATCTAGTCAAAGCTATGGTTTTTCCAGTAGTCATGTAAGTTGAACTAAAAAGAAAGCTGAGCACCAAAGAATTGATGTTTTTGAACTGTGGTGTTGGAGAAGACTCTTGAGGGTCCCTTGGACTGCAAGGAGATCCAACCAGTTGAGCCTAAAGGAAATCAGTCCTGAATATTCACTAGAAGGACTGATGCTGAAGCTGAAACTCCAGTATTTTGGCCACGTGATGTGAGAAACTGACTCATTGGAAAAGACCCTGATGATGGGAAAGATTGAAGGCAGGAGGAGAAGGGGATGACAGAGGATGAGATGTTTGGATGGCATCACCGACTCAATGGACATGAGTTTGAGCAAGCTCCAGGAGTTGGTGATGGACAGGGAAGCCTGGCGTGTTGTAGTCTATGGGGTCTCAAAGAGTCAGACATGACTGAGTGACAACTGAAGACAGACAAGAGGGCTCACACATCGGTCAGTATTTGCTGTTGAGCCAGCAAGAAAGAATGGCATGCTTCATAATAACCTAGTCAAGGTTTCAGGGGCCTAGGACTTACTCAAGTTTAGACAGGATTCCTTCTTTGATCATGAGTTCTACTTTTCCCTGTGATTCTAGTCTTACTTTTATTTCAGAATTTTTCCAAAAATTTCCAAAATTATTGAAATATAATCGACATATAATTGGCATGGTCTTCCCAGGTGGTGCTAATAGTAAAGAATCCGCCTGCCAATACAGAAGACACAAGAGACATGGGTTCGACCCCTGAGTCAGGAAGATCCCCTGGAGGAGGAAATGGCAATCCACTCCAGTATTCTTGCCTGGGAAATTCCATGGACAGAGGAGCCTGGCAGGCTGCAGTCCATGGGGCTGCATGGATTTGGACACAACTGAGCAACTGAGCACACACACACATAATTGACATATAGCACTGTAGAAGATAAAGGTGTACAGCATAATGGTTTGACTTATATACTGTGAAATGATAACCATAATAAATTTTGGTTACATCCAACATCTCATATAGAAAAAAAGATTTTTTCCTTGTGAGCACTCTCAGGATTTACTCTCTCAACACTTTCATATCTACTATACTACAGTGTTAACTATAGATATTGTGTTGTATATCTTCAATATTTATTTATCTCTTAACTGGAAGTTTGTACCTTTTGACCACCTTCATTCAATTCTCCCACTGTCAATACCCTGCCTGTGTTTACCACCAGTTTCATCTATTAATATTTCTTCATGAGTTTGTTTCAAGATTAGACATACAAGTGACCATATGCAGAGTTGGACACGACTGAAGTGACTTAGCAGCAGTAGCAGCAGCAGACCATATGCTATTTTCTTTCTCTGACTTATTTCACTTAGGATAATGCCCTCAACATCTATCCATGTTGTCGCAGTTGGCAGGGTTTCCTTTCTTTCTTATGGATGAATGATATACTGTTATACACATATACTCTCACACACACACACACCCATGCATACACTTCTTTATCCATTCATCCATTGAAGAACACTTAGGTTGTCTTCATATCTTGGCCAATGTGAACATGAGTGTGCAGATTTCTCTTTAGTATATTCATTTCCTTTGGATATATCCCCAGAAGTGAATTTCTGGATCATATGCTGCTGCTGCTGCTGCTAAGTCATTTCAGTCGTGTCCGACTCTGTGCGACCCCATAGACGGCAATCCACCAGGCTCCCCCATCCCTGGGATTCTCCAGGCAAGAACACTGGAGTGGCTTGCCATTTCCTTCTCCAATGCATGAAAGTGAAAAGTGAAAGTGAAGTCACTCAGTTGTGTCCCACTCTTAGCAACCCCATGGACTGCAGCCCACCAGGCTCCTCCATCCATGGGATTTTCCAGGCAAGAGTACTGGAGTGGGGTACCATTGCCTTCTCTGCTGGATCATATAGTAGTTTTTTTTTTTTTTTTTTTAATTTGGGGGGAACCTCCATACTGTTTTATTCCATTGTGGCTGCACCAGTTTATAATCCCAGCAACAGTGCACAACAGTTCTCCTTTTCCCACATCCTTGCCAGCATTTGTTATTCCTGTTATTCGTTTTTCATGATAGCCCTTCTCACAGGCAGAAGCTGATATCTTACTGTGGTTTTGGTTTGCATTTCCCTGATGATTAGAGATGCTGAGAACCTTTTCATGTCCCTGTTGACTATTTCAAATTGTATCATCTGCAAACAAAGAAAATTTTACATATTCCTTTCCACCTTGGATGACTTATTTCTTGCCTGATTGCTCTGTCTAGGACTTCCAGTATTACACTGAATAGGAGTGGTGATACCTTTATCTTTTTTCTTGATCTTAGAGGAAAAGCTTTAAACCTTTCACCATTGAATAGGATGCTAGCTGTGGTTGTCATATGTGGTGTTTATTAAATTGGGGTACATTGCTTTAATACATAATTTATTGAGGTTTTTATCATGAACAGATGTTCAGTTTTGTCAAATGGATTTACTGCATCTATTGAGATGATCATATAATATTTTTCTTTCATTCTATTAATGTGATGCATCACTTGGCTGATTTGTATGTGTAGAACCATCATTACATCCTAGGGATAAATCCTACTTGATCATGGTGAATAATCCTTTTAATGTGATGCTTAATTTGGTTCACTAGTATTTTATTGAGAAATTTGTTTTTGTGCATCTATATTCATCTGGGATATTGGCCTGTAGTTTCCCGGTAGAGTTTTTTTCTGGCTTTAGTAACAAGGTAACTCTGGCTTCATAAAATGAGTTTGGGAGTGTTCCTCCCCTCTGAAATTTTTGGGAAGAGTTTGAGAATGATTGGTATTCTTCTTTAAATATCTGGTAAAATTAAACAGTGAAGCTATCTGCTCTTGGTCCATTCTTTCCTGAGAGACTTTTCATTATTGATTCAATCTACTCACTAGTCTGTTCATATTTTCTGTTTCTTCCTGATTAAAGCTTTTTTTAATACTTGAGAGAATCATAGGATTTTTTTAATCCTTTATATATTTCTAATGAGTGGCACAGTTTAAAAAAATGCCTGTTTTCCTAGAATAAATACTACTTGGTCATGATATATTGGATTTAATTTGCTAATCCTTTTATATCCATGTTACTCAGTGATAGAGGTATATAATTTTGTTCAATTTCTATATCAAAGCAACTCTTTTGTAAACTGATTCAGGTACTTTTCTTTTTCTATACTCCAGATGTTTTGTATAAAATGAGGATGATCTCCATAAAGTATTCAGCTGTAGAAATATGTTGAGCCTAGTGCCTATTTTAGGAGGTGACAGTAGTATTTTTATTTAAATTAATTTTTTCCTTAGTTTAGTTGAGTCTTCTTTTTCTTCATGACCCAAATATGGTAATTCATAGTATCCTTTTCAGTCATGTTTTCATAATTGCTATGAGTCAGTTTATAGCAATGGTTTTCAAAGTGTGGGCCCAGAAGTAGCTGCAGCATCAGTGGGAAATAGCTTAGAAAATTTTTGAGCCTATCCCAAACCTACTGAGTTAAAAACTTTGACAGTAGGGCCCAGAAAGCTGTAGTAAACTCTCCAAGTGTTTCTGATGCACAGTGAAGTTTCAGAACCACAAATTTATAGTATGCATCTTTATCTGTGGTTACAAGGCTTCCCAGGTGGCTCAGTGGTTAAAGAATCTGTCTGCCAATGCAGGAGTTGCAAGAGATGTGGGTTCAATCCCAGAGTCAGGAAGATCCCCTGGAGGAGGAAATGGCAACCTACTCCAGTATTCCTGCCTGGAGAATACCATGGACAGAGGAGCCTGGCAGGCTACGATCCATAGGATTGCAAAGAGTTGGACACAATTGAGCATGCACGTGTGCATATCAGAGGTTACATCCCATTTTTAAATTCATGAGAACATTTGAGACTTTCATGTTGTCAAAGGTTTGTCTATTTGATTTGTTTTTGCTTTAGTCTTAACTTATTGTCCTTACAGCTTTTTTTATTTGAAATTTTAGGTTTCTTTTTCTCCAGAAATGCATTTGAAGCCATGAATGTTCCTCTAAGTTTCATTTTAGTTGCTTTTCTCTCTCTCTGGCACACAGTGCTTTCATTTTCATTCATGTCTAAATGTTTTGTATTTTTACTTTATTCATTTTTGACTACTAAAAAAATCTAGACATGTAAGATTGGATAGTCTCTTTTTTTTTCTTCCAGTTGTAGAGAATGAATATGATCTATGGTACTTTTTAAAGATATTTAGTTTCAGCTTTCTTTTTTTTTTCTGTGACTCTATTTCTGCTTTTTCTTTTCTTTTTAATTGGAGGCTAATTACTTTACAATATTGTGGTGGTTTTGGCCATACATTCACATGAATCAGCCATGGGTGTACATGTGTTCCCCATCCTGACCCTCCCTCCCAGCTCCCTCCCCATCCCATCCCTCAGGGTCAACCCAGTGCACCAACCCTGAGCACCCTGTCTCATGCATCAAACCTGGACTGGTGATCTGTTTCACATATGATAATATACATGTTTCAATGCCATTCTCTCAAATCATCCCACCCTCGACTTCTCCCACAGAGTCCAAAAGTCTGTTCTTTACATTTGTGTCTCTTTTGCTGTCTCACATATAGGGTCATCGTTACCATCTTCCTAAATTCCATATATATGCATTAATATACTCTATTGGTGTTTTTCTTTGACTTACTTCACTCTATATAATAGGCTCCAGTTTCATCCATCACATTAGAACTGATTCAAATGCATTCTTAACAGCTGAGTAATATTCCATTGTGTATATGTACCACAACTTTCTTATCCATTCATCTGCCAATGGACATCTAGGTTGCTTGCATGTCCTGGCTATTGTAAACAGTGCTGTGATGAACATTGGGGTACACGTGTCTCTTTCAATTCTGGTTTCCTCAGTGTGTATGCCCAGCAGTGGGATTGCTGGGTCATATGGCAGTTCTATTTCCAGTTTTTTAAGGAATCTCCACACTGTTCTCCATAGTGGCTATACTAGTTTGAATTCCCACCAACAGTGTAAGAGGGTTCCTTTTTCTCCACACCCTCTTCAGCATTTATTGTTTGTAGACTTTTTGATAGCAGCCATTCTAACTGGCATGAAATGGTACCTCATTGTGGTTTTGATTTGCATTTTTCTGATAATGAGTCATGTATGGATGTGAGAGTTGGACTGTGAAGAAGGCTGAGCACTGAAGAATTGATGCTTTTGAACTGTGGTGTTGGAGAAGACT
Organism: Bubalus bubalis; assembly: GCF_019923935.1. Taxonomy (NCBI): domain Eukaryota; kingdom Metazoa; phylum Chordata; class Mammalia; order Artiodactyla; family Bovidae; genus Bubalus; species Bubalus bubalis. The sequence goes on along the minus strand of NC_059165.1, from coordinate 62,754,861 downwards.
CTTGAGAGTCCATTGGACTGCAAGGAGATCCAACCAGTCCATTCTGAAGCAGATCAGCCCTGGGATTTCTTTGGAAGGAATGATGCTAAAGCTGAAACTCCAGTACTTTGGCCACCTCATGTGAAGAGTTGACTCATTGGAAAAGACTCTGATGCTGGGAGGGATTGGGGGTAGGAGGAGAAGGGGACGACAGAGGATGAGATGGCTGGATGGCATCACTGACTCGATGGACGTGAGTCTCAGTGAATTCTGGGAGTTGGTGGTGGACAGGGAGGCCTGGCGTGCTGCGATTCATGGGGTTGCAAAGAGTCGGACATGACTGAGTGACTTATCTGATCTGATAATGAGTGATGGTGAGCATCTTTTCACATGTTTGTATGTTAGCCATCTGTATGTCTTCTTTGGAGAAATGTCTCCTTAGTTCTTTGGCCCATTTTTTGATTGGGTCACTAATTTTTCTGGAAGTGAGCTGCAGGAGTTGCTTGTATATTTTTGAGATTAACTCTTTGTCAGTTGCTTCATTTGATATTATTTTCTCCCATTCGGAATGTTATCTTTTCACCTTGCTTATAGTTTCCTTCGTTGTGCAAAAGCTTTTAAGTTTAAATTTCTGCTTTTATTTCCATTACTCTGGGAGGTGGGTCATAGAGGATCCTGCTATGATTTATGTCAGAGAGTGTTTTGCCTATGTTTTCCTCTAGGAGTTTTATAGTCTCTGGTCTTCCATTTAGACCTTTAATCCATTTTGAGTTTATTTGTGTGTATGGTGTTAGACAGTGTTCTAGTTTCATTCTTTTACAAGTGGTTGACCAGTTTTCCCAGCACCATTTGTTAAAGAGATTGTCTTTTCTCCATTGTATATTCCTGCCTCCTTTGTCAAAGATAAGGTGTCCATAGGTGTGTGGATTTATCTCTGGGCTTTCTATTTTGTTCCATTGATCTATATTTCTGTCTTTGTGCCAGTACCATACTGTCTTGACTGTTGCTTTGTAGTATAGCCTGAAGTTAGGTTGATTCCTCCAGTTCCATTCTTCTTTCTTAAGATTGCTTTGGCTATATGAGGTTTTTGTATTTCCATACAAATTGTGAAATTATTTGTTCTAGTTCTCTGAAAAATACCATTGGTAGCTTGATAAGGATTGCATTGAATCTATAGATTGCTTTGGGTAGTATACTCATTTTCACTATATTGATTCTTCTGATCCATGAACATGGTATATTTCCCCAACTATTTGTGTCATCTTTGATTTCTTTCATCAGTGTTTTATAGTTTTCATATATCCATGACAAATGTGTGTTTGAAAACACTCTCTATTCTATGCTCGTGTACAAGAATACATATATTAAGATGCTAATGAATTATACTGTTCATTTCTTCTTTTGTCTCCTTGAACTATAAGTTTTCAAGAAGAGGTATATTCAAGTCTCTGAATAGGTTAGGTATGACAGTTCCTCCCTGCAGTTCTGTTATTTTTATGTGTGTTTGTTTCCTTTTAAAAAAATTTTATATTGGACTACAGTGGATTAACAATATTGTGTTAGTTTCAGGTGTATAGTAAGGTGATTCAGTTATACGTATACATATGTCTGGATTCCCTGGTGGCTCAGACGATAATGAGTCTGCCTGCAATGCAGGAGAAATGGGTTCGATCCCCAGGTCAAGAAGATCCCCCCAGGGAAGGAAATGGCAACCCACTCAAGTAGTCTTGCCTGGAAAATCCCATGGATGGGGAATCTGGCAGGCTACAGTGCAGAGGGTCACAAAGAGTCAGACATGACTTGAGTGACTTCACTTTTACTTATTCTTTTTGAAATTATTTTCCTATTTACTTTATTACAGAATATTGAACAGTGTTCCCTGTGCTAACAGCAGATCTTTGTTCACTATTTTAAATGTAGTAGTGTGTCTATGTCAACCCTACAATTTTCTTTCTTTGTGTGATCTTGTCTGGTTTTTGTATTAGGGTGACGGTGGCCTCATGGCTAGAGTTTGGGAGTGTTCCTTCCTTTGCAATTTTTTGGAAGAGTTTCAGAAGATAGGTGTCAGCTCTTTTCAAAATATCTGAAGGATTTCACCTGTGAAGCCATTTGATCCTGGACTTTTGTTTGTCATGAGTTTTAAAATCACAGTTTCAATTTCAGTGCTTATGATCAGTCTGTTCATATTTTCTATTTCTTCCTAGTTCAGTCTTGGAACGTTGCATCTTTCTGAGAATTCACCCATTTCTTCTTGGTTGTCCATTTTATTGGCATATAGTTGCTTGTAGCTGTCTATTATGATATTTTGTATTTCTGTGGTGTCCATTGTAACTTCTCCTTTTATATTTCTAAATTCATTGATTTGCGGCCTCTCCCTTTTTTTTCATGATGAGGCTGGCTAAAAGTTTATCAATTTTGTTTATCTTTTCAAAGAATCAGCTTTTAGTTTCATTGATCTTGTTTTCTCTATTTCATTTATTTCAGCTCTGGTCTTTATGATTTCTTTTCATCTACTAACTTTTAGAGTTTTGTTCATACTTCTTTCTCTAGTTGCTTCAGGCATAAGGTTAGGTTGTTTATTTGGGGTTGTTTTTCTTGTGTTCTGAGGTAAGATTGAATTGCTATAAACTTTCCTCTTAAAACCGTTTTTTTTGCTGTGTCTCATAGGTTTTGGATGGTCATGTTTTCATTGTGATTTGTCTCTAGGTATTTTTTTTATTTCTTCTTTGATTTCTTCAGTTATCCATTGGTTGTTTAGTAGCATATTATTTAGCTGCCACATATTTGTGTTTTTACAGTGTTTTTCTTGTAGTTGATTGATTTCTAATCTCACAGCATTGTGGTCAGAAAAGGTGCTTGGGTGCTTGGTATGATTTCAGTTTTCTTAAAATCACGAAAGCTTGCTTTGTGACCCAACATGTGATGAATCCTGGAGAATGCTCCATGTGCATTTGAAAAGAATGTGTATTCTGCTGCTTTTAGATAGAATGTTCTATAAATAAAGTCCATCTGGTCTAATGTATCATCCAAGGTCTGTGTTTCCTTATTGATTTTGTGTCTGGATCATCTGTTAAAGTCCCTTACTTTTACTGTGTCACTATCAATTTCTCCTTTCATGGCTATTAATATTTTCCTTATATATTGCAGTGCAATGGCACCCCACTCCAGTACTCTTGCCTGGAAAATCCCATGGACGGAGGAGCCTGGTAGGCTGCAGTCCATGGGGTCGCGAAGAGTCGGACATGATTGAGCAACTTCACTTTCAGCTCCTATGTTGGGTACATATATAGTTACAATTGTTATAATGTCACATTTTGTTTTAAAATTATAGGTATACCTGTTGAGACATAGTAATAGTATAGTAAAAGAAACACTTCAGCAAGATAATATTACATCATTCTCTTAAGAACTGAAAACAAAGTAGGCAGCTTTTAATAGTCTCTGTCTCATAATAAATGCATTTGGCCCATTCACATTTATTGTAATTACAGATATGCTTGTTTTTAATATCTACCACTGTACTTTGTGTTTCCTATCTTCCCTCTTTCCTTCTTTTCGTTGAAATGATCAAATTTTCTTTTTTCCATGGTTTTCATACATTTAAAAACTATATATTATTTTCCCAATATTTTTATTGTTACCTTAAAATACACAGAAGTATATTTTCCCTAATAAGCTCTAAAGTTAATCTGTGTTTTATTTCTGAATAAATAATAAGCTTAACATATTTTTTCTCCGACCCCAACAGTCTGAAATGTTGATTCTACCTTGCTATCAAAATATTTTTACTGTTCTTATTTATTTAGATTTAGCAGCATGCCTTTTTGAGATAAAATGTGGAAAAGAAATAATTCCTTCTGGAATTATGTCTTCTGTATATTAAAACCTTTAGTGATATTTTAGTAAGTCTTGGGTTAGTAAGCTTACTGAATCTGTGGTTTGAGAATATCTCTGTCATCACACTTGGATGATCACTGAGATAAATTTAATATTTCCAGTTCAAAGTGATTTTCTCCTCTTAAATTAGTGATACCAATCTGAGTCTTACTCTAGGTAATATTTAGTTACGACAAGTTTTTTTTTTTTTTTTTCATTTTTCTTAGGATGTGTTTGATCATTGTGTGCTCATCTACTATGGGATAATTCTCCTCAGTGTTATCTAAGTAGTAACATTATATGTCAGTCATCTGAGGATGGAGGTCTCTGCTTACCACTCGAGATTTCTACTGCCTAATTTTTTTTTAGAATGATTGTTTTTAAATATACCATTTATTTCTCAGACTAGATCTGGAAAGAAGGGGTAATAAGGCAGGCAGTAACCTCAGATCCAGCTACTACTCAAACTACTCAAACAAACATTGATCACTATTCCAAGATGACTAGGCTCCCAAAGATCAAATGATATCACAGAAAGGACATTTCCCCCAGTGAAAAGTAATTCTGCTGGTGCCACAAAGAAGTAGTGCTCATATTCTAAATTAGATGTTCAGTAGGTGCACAGCACTCCTGGTCAGCAGGGAACAGGAGGAAGGGGGAAAAAGATGATGCTTTCAATAAACAAAAATCAGGGAAGGTTTTGCCAACCAATAGAAAGCTGAGGAAATGCTGATCCTTACCCTTGAGCTGCAGTTGGAAAACAAGAGCACTTAATAGAGCAAAAAAAAAAAAATGCATACCAGGTTGAGCCCCCAGGATGGTTAGAAGCAGGTGCTGTTCTATATCTATAATGTAATAAAATTATCATTTTTCCTAAGTAGGCAGTAATTATACCTGATTATAATTTGTTATTGCTTGTTTTTGCTCAGACTATGAATGCCCCTGAATACACATTTATTATTTTAGATTTCCCCATGCAAAAAAATAATTTGTAGGCAGATAAATGGTATTTTTATGAGTCAGCTAGAATAATATCCCTTATGTGGAGAGGTGTGATGAAGTGTGTTTCAAAACTAGGTGAGATTCACAGTAGGAAAGAGGTAGGCCTTTTATTCCTATAAACTGGAGAAAATAAAAGATGAGACATATTATCTCAGACCACATTACTTTACAAATATATCATTAATGAAGCAGTAAGAAGATATCCATATATCCAAAATAATTTTTTAAAACAGCACTATTAGTTCTCTTAAGCACATCACTAAAACCCAAAATAACCTCCCATGTGGAAGCATCAGATCATTAAACACAAGTCCTTTCACTGGAGGAAAGCCCTATGGAAGAGAGATCCAGAAAGATGCTTTTACATCTTTCAACATCAGGGAAGAACCTACACTCATGTCCAGATCACAAAGCTCTTGAGTTCTTGGTGAGTTGAAAAGGGTGTTATCAGAAATGGAAAGTCTGAGGCAAGCCAGTGAAGTAAGTAATTTTTAAAAGTAGAAGGAAGAAATAAGATCCACTTTGAGGTGACCCAAAAATCAGATGAAGAGAAATGGCCCAAGTTCTTAGACCATCTCCATTTGACAATCTGCAACAACCTTGTCCATTTCCTTCAAGAAAATAAAGAGATAACTGCCTGAAATGGCAGGCTGTTCTTAACGAGAATAATCCTGAATTATTGTGTTGTGGCTGTCAGTTCTCTTTTTAAAAAGCAAGGAAAGCAATGCAGGCTCTTTTTGGGCAAACAAATGAGGTGTCTGTGATTATCTCAGAAGTACTGGTCTAAGTACCACAACTACACTTGAGTGCTGCAGAAAGGAGGGTATGGGGCAAAAGGGAACCTTCAACAGCTATCCACAGATGTGTGTGCCAAGGAAATACACACACACCCCCCACTAGCTTCCAAACACTTCCACTCAGTGTTTGGATAAAAGGTAAGAGGAGAAATATAGAGACAGGGTCCAGGGATCATGCAGATGAAACAGAAATGTGCTGAAGTACACTCAAGTCCTTGGACCCTGTCTGGTAAATTTAGAAGGGAATCAGCTCGTCTTCTTCCTTGAATGGACAACTTGATCTGGGGAATATAGGAAATTCTATAATTTATAGATTTTATCATTTTAACTTGGAACACTTGAGAGGTGCATTTAATGGCCATACTTGAAAGAAAAAAAAAATCCAAGATCAGGGAGGAGTTAGCAGTAAAGACAATGCTCAATTTCAGCTCTGGTGACCTGCCCACTGGTCCTCGGCTTACCTTTTACCTCTCTTCCAACTGATGGAGCATGTAGCATTTCTCAGCCAGCTCTCTGATCCTCAAGAGTATGCCCTGTGGCCTGTAGCATATTACCAGCTCCCTAGATGAACCTTGTCTTGGGTAAAATGAGGCATTTCTTTCACAAAGCACTGGTCCCTAATTGAATAACCATTGCTGTGCTAGATACTACATGAGACACGGATGGTTTAATTAGTTGTTTAAATGAGTAGCAAGAAATGGTACTTACCCAACAGGCTTTTCCCCTTGCTCAACTTCTGGATCCTGTTCATTTCATTCTGGCAAGGGAGACCTAAAAAATAATTTATGAAAGTCAGTTTCCAGATGGTAAGGGATATAATCTCTAATGATTGGCTTCACTCTTGACGTGAAATGTAGACAATGACACACCTGGGAGTGGAATTACTCCATCTGCTCTTACTATGCAGCAAAACAAACTCAGGCCATTAGTGTTACTAATTTTAAACAAACATCGTATACCACTAGGTACTTAAAATAGTATTTGGCGGCTATTTGCATGTATAGGAATCTTTCTTCTCACCACCAGTTTAAGCAGATATCAACTGTCTAGTAGGGTGATTTCATTATTTACTTCCTTATATTTACCACCTCAGGTGGTATGGTGGTAAAGAATCTGTGTGCCAATACAAGACACACAAGAGACTACTCAGGTTCGCTCCCTGGGTCAAGAAGATCCTCTGGAGTAGGAAATGGCAACCCACTCCAGTATTCTTGCCTAGAAAATTCCATGGACAGAGGAGCCTGGCTGGCTACAGTCCATGGGGTTGCAAAGAATTGGACACGACTGAGCGACTGAGCATATAAGAAAAAGTCTCCTGTCAGCCAAGATTATATGAGCTGAGAACCAGGATGAAAGGTTATTAGTGGGTACATGTGCTGAATCCACAGACTGGGACAAAAACTTAATCTACCCCACATCTTGCTGCAGGATAGAAATAGGATTACAATGGCTACTTCTGACTTCATGACTCACTACCCCAGGAAAGTCAAACATAGGTCTCTAAGGACAACTCCGAAGGTACAGAAGAGATGTAGAGAAGCAGTGAGTATAGAAGAATAAGACCTTAACCCTGGATTCTGCCACCTCCTAGCTAAGTATTAATACTTTGGACCAGTCTCTTTATCGTGCTCAGCCTCCAAGTCTTCATTTAAAAAACAAATGCTGTTACAAACAAACTCAAGTGCGGAGCTGATAGAGTGGGAGCCACATGGCTAAGGAGGGCATATGGAAGTGCGTGGTACCCTTTTGACTTCCACTCCAAGCAAAAAGAAGGGGGATCTCACTAATCACAAATTTTACCATGACCTGCCATTGCAGATGCTATGGTCCTGGGAGGCTCTGCTATTTGCTCACAGTCTCCCCACAAAGACCACAACATTCCGATTCTCAGGGCACTTACATACCTCTGGTTAAGGCAGTCACCTCATTCTAGGGGCCTGGCATTACACCCCCAGGTGATCATTAGACCTGAGACGTTGCTTCTCACTCAGCCCCCACCTGGACTCTGGGGCTAAAACCACATGATTTTCTATGAACTCAAGCCCAAGCTATCATTACGGTTAATGATGAACCACTACAAGCATTCCTATTGAAGTAAAAATCATGGCTGTTATTAACATCGATTTGGAAGGGCCAGCTGATGTGATTAGAAAAGAGAAATAAATGAGGTATAAAAATTGAAAAGAGAAAAAAATTATCACTCTTTCCAGATAATATGACTGCACACCTGAAAAATTCGAGGAAGCCAACCAGAATAAGTATCATAAATAAAATGAGAAAAATGGATTTTGTTTACACTGGCAACAATAATAAACACAAGGGAAGTATATCTGTGAGAACAAAACTTATAGCTCCACTGGTTAACAGACAAACAGCGTTCTAGGATAAAAGGAGTCAATATTGTATAGCTCTCAACTCTCTCTAATTTTGTCTGATTCTAAAGAAATACCAGTAATATTTTAAATGGAATAAACTGATTATAAAATTCAAAGAGTTCAAACCTACAGGACATATAACAATAAACATAAAAAGAAGAATATTCAGGAAAATTCTGATAAAAAGATTAATGGTAGGAGGCTGTGGTGGTGGTTGTTGCTCAGTCACTAAGTCCAGCTCTTTGCAATCCCATGGGTGGCAATTCACCAGACTTCCCTGTCCTTCACTATCTTCCTGAGTTTGCTCGTTCATATCCATTGAGTTATTGATGCTATCTAACTATATCATCTGCTGCCCCCTTCTCCTTTTGCCATCAATCTTTCCCAGCATCAGGATCTTTTCCAATGAGTCAGCTCTTTGCATCAGGTGGCCAAAATATTAGAGCTTTAGCTTCAACATCAGTCCTTCTAATGAATATTCAGTGTTGATTTCCTTTAGGATTGACTGGTTTGATCTCCTTGCTTTCCAAGGGACTCTCAAGAGCCTTCTGAAGCACCACAATTTGAAAGCATAAATTCTTCGGTGCTCAGACTTCTTTTCTAATGGCAGAAATCAAAGAGGAACTAAAGAGCTTCTTGATGAGGGTGAAAGAGGAGTGTGAAAAAACTGGCTTGAAACTCAACATTCAAAAAACTAAGATCATGGCATCCACTCCCATAACTTCTTGGAAAATAGATGGGGGAAATGTAGAAACAGTGACAAATTTTATTTTCTTGGGCTCCAAAATCCCTGCAGACGGTGACTCCAGGCATGAAATTAAAAGATGTTTGCTCCTAGGGAAAAAAGCTATGACAAACCTAGACAGCATATTAAGAAGCAGAGATATCACTTTGCCGACCAAGACCTGTAAGTCAAAGTTACAGTTTTTTCAGTAGTCATGTATGGATGTGAGAGTTGAACCATAAAGAAGGCCAAAATATTGATGCTTTAGAATTGTGGTACTGGGAAAGACTCTTGAGAGTCCCTTAAACAACAAGGAGGTCAAACTAGTCAATCCCTAAGGAAATCAACCCTGAATATTCAGTAGAAGGACTGATGCTGAAAATGAAGCTGCAATACTTGGGCCACCTGATGTGAAGGACTGACTCACTGGAAAAGGTGCTGAAGCTGGGAAAGACTGAGGGCAGGAGGAGAAGGGGGCAACAGAGGATGAGATGATTGGATGGCCTCATCAACTCAATGGACATGAGTTTGAGCAAACTCTGGGAGATGGTGAAGGACAAGGAGGCCTAGCATGCTGCAGTTCATGGCGTTGCAAAGAGTTGGACACAACTTAGTGACTGAAAAACAACAGCTTTCTAAATGGTCCAAATCTCACATCTGTATATGACCACTAGAAAAGCTATAGCTTAGACTACATGGACCTTGGTTGGAAAAGTGATGTCTTTGCTTTTTAGTATGCTGTCTAGGTTTGCCATAGCTTTTCTTCCAAGGAGCACGCATCTTTTAATTTCATGACTGTAGTCATTGTCCACAGTAATTTCAGAGCCCAAGAAAAGGAAATCTGTTATTGCTTCTACTTTTCCACTTCTATTTGCCATGAAGTGATGAGAATAGATGCCATGATCCTAGTTTTTTGAATGTTGAGTTTCAAGCCAGCTTTTTCACTGTCTTCTTTCACCCTCATCAATAGTTCGTCTACATTTTCTGCCATTAGAATGGTATCCTCTGCATATCTAAGGTGGTTGATATTTCTCCTGGCAATCTTGATTCCAGCTTGTGATTCATCCACTCTGGCATTTCTCATGATGTATGCTGCATATAAGTTAAATAAGCAAAGTGACAATATATAGCCTTGTTGTACTCCTTTCCCAATTTTAAACCAGTCCATTGTTCCATGTCCGGTTCTAACTATTGCTTCCTGACCAAGATACAGGTTTCTCAGGACACAGGTAAGGTGGTCTGGTACTCCTCTCTCTCTAAGAATTTTCCACAGTTTGTTGTGATCCACACAGTCTAAGGCTTTAGCACAGTCAGTGAAGCAGTGAAGTGAACATTGCTCAGTCATGCCTGACTCTTTGCAACCCCATGGACTATATAGTCCATGGAATTCTCTAGGCCAGAATACTGGAGTGGGTAGCCTTTCTCTTCTCCAGGGGATCTTCCCAACCCAGGGACTGAACCCAGGTCTCCCACATTGCAGGCAGATTCTTTACTAGCTGAGCCACAAGGGAAGCCCAAAGTAGTGAAGCAGAAGTAGATGTTTTTCTGGGACTCCTTTGGTTTCTCCATGATCCAGTGGATGTTGGCAGTTTGATCTCTGATTCCTCTGCCTTTTCAAAACCCAGCTTATACATTTGGAAATTCTCAGTTTACATATTGTTGAAGCCTACCTTAAAGGATTTTGAGCATAACCTTGCTAGCATGTGAAATGAGTGCAATTATATGGTAGATTGATAATTCTTTTGCAATGCCTTTCTTTGGGATTGGAATGAAAACTGACCATTTTTAGTCCTGTGGCCACTGCTGAGTTTTCCAAATTTGCTGACATGCTGGGTGCAGCACTTTAACAGCATCAACTTTTAGATTTTAAATCAGTCAGCTGGAATTCCATCACTGCTACTACTGGCAGCAATGCTTCTTAAGACCGACTTGACTTCACACTCCAGGATATCCAGCATTAGGCGAGTGATCACATCATCATGGTTATCTGGTTCATTAAGACCTTTTTGTCAAGTTCTTCTGTATATTCTTATCATTTCTTCTTAATCTCTTCTGCTTCTGTTGGGTCCTTACCATTTCTGTCCTTTTTGATTCCCATCTTTGCATGAAATGTTCCCTTGATATCTCCAATTTTCTTAAAGAGATCTCTAGTCTTTCTGATGATATTGTTTTCCTCTATTTCTTTGCATTGTTCATTTAAGAAGGCCTTCTTCTCTCTCCTTGCTGTTCTTTGGAATGCTACATTCAGTTGGGTATATCTTTCCCTTTATCCCGTGCCTTTTGCTTCTCTTCTTTCCTCAACTATCTGTAAAGTCTCCTAGACAACCACCTTGCCATCTTGCATTTGTTTTTCTTGGACATGATTTTGGTCACTGCCTCCTGTACAATGGTACAAACCTGTCCATAGTTCTTCGGGCAATCTGTCTACCAGATAAAATCTGTTGAATCCATTCATCACCTCCATTATATAATTATAAGGGATTTGATTTAGATCATACCTAAATGGCCTAGTAGTTTTCCCTACCTTCTTCAATTTAAGCCTGAATTTTTCAGTAAGAAGCTGATGATCTGAGCCACAGTCAGCTCCAAGTCTTGTTTTTGCTGACTGTATAGAGCTTCTCCATCTTCAGCTGCAAAGAACATAATCAATCTGATTTCGCTATTGACCATCTGGTAATGTCCATGTGTAGAGTTGTCTCCTATGTTATTGGGAAAAGGTGTTTGCTATGACCAGTGCATTCTCTTGACAAAACTCTGTTAGCCTTTGCCCTGCTTAATTTTGTACTCCAAGGTCCAACTTGCCTGTTCTTCTGGGTATCTGCTGACTTCCTACTTTGGCATTGCAATCCCCAGTGATGAAAAGGACATCTTTTGTGTTAGTTGTAGAAGATGTTGTAGGTCTTCATAGAACTGGTCAACTTCAGCTTCTTAGGTATCAGTGGGTTGGGGCATCCAGTTCCAGTTCAGTCACTCAGTTATGTCCGACTCTTTGTGACCCCATGAACCACAGCACGCCAGGTCTCCCTGTCCATCACCAACTCCCAGAGTCCACCCAAACCCATGTCCATTGAGTTGGTGATGCCATCCAACCATCTCATCCTCTGTTGTCCCCTTCTCCTCCTGCCCTCAATCTTTCCCAGCTTCAGAGTCTTTTCCAATGAGTCAGCTCTTCACATTAGGTGGCCAAAATATTGGAGTTTCAGCTTCAACATCAGACCTTCTAATGAACACCGAGGACTGACCTCCTTTAGGATGGACTGGTTGGTCTGCTTGCAGTCCAAGGGACTCTCAAGAGTCCTCTCCAACACCACAGTTCAAAAGCATCAATTCTTCGTGGCTCAGCTTTCTTTATAGTCCAACTCTCACATCCATGCATGACCACTGGAAAAACCATACCCTTGACTAGATGGACCTTTGTAGGCAAAGTAATTTCTCTGCTTTTTAATATGCTGTCTGCTTTTTAATATGGTCATAACTTTCCTTCCAAGGAGTAAGCGTCTTTTAATTTCATGGCTGCAATCACCATCTGCAGTGATTTTGGAGCCCAGCAAAATAAAGTCAGCCACTGTTTCCACTGTTTCCCCATCTATTTGCCATGAAGTAATGGGACCGGATGCCATGATCTTAGTTTTCTGAATGTTGAGCTTTAAGCCAACTTTTTCACTCTCCTCTTTCACTTTCATCAAGAGGCTTTTTTAGTTCCTCTTCACTTTCTGCCATAAGGGTGGTGTCATCTGCATATCTGAGGTTAGTGATATTTCTCCTGGCAATCTTGATTCCAGCTTGTGCTTCTTCCAGCCCAGCGTTTCTCATAATATACTCTGCATAGAAGTTAAATAAGCAGGGTGACAATATACAGCCTTGACGTACTCCTATTCCTATTTGGAGCCAGTCTGTTGTTCCATGTCCAGTTCTAACTGTTGCTTCCTGACCTGCATACAAATTTCTCAAGAGGCAGGTCAGATGGTCTGGTATTCCCATCTCTTTCAGAATTTTCCACAGTTTATTGTGATCCACACAGTCAAAGGCTTTGGCATAGTCAATAAAGCAGAAATAGATGGTTTTCTGGAACTCTCTTGCTTTTTCAATGATCCAGTGGATGTTGGCAATTTGATCTCTGGTTCCTCTGCCTTTTCTAAAACCAGCTTGAATATCTGGAAGTTCACGGTTCATGTATTGCTGAAGCCTGGCTTGGAGAATTTTGAGCATTACTTTACTAGCGTGTGAGATGAGTGCAATTGTGAGGTAGTTTGAGCATTCTTTGGCATTGCCTTTCTTTGGGATTGGAATGACTACTGAACTTTTCCAGTCCTGGGGCCACTGCTGAGTTTTCCAAATGTGCTGGCATATTGAGTGCAGCACTTTCACAGCACCATCTTTCAGGATTTGAAATAGCTCCACTGGAATTCCATCACCTCCACTAGCTTTGTTCATAGTGATACTTTCTAAGGCCCACTTGGCTTCACATTCCAGGATGTCTGGCTCTAGGTGAGTGATCATACCACCATGATTATCTGGGTCGTGAAGATCTTTTTTCTACAGTTCTTCTGTGTATTCCTGCCACCTCTTCTTAATATTTTCTGCTTCTGTTAGGTCCATACCATTTCTGTCCTTTATCAAGCCCATATTTGCATGAAATGTTCCCTTGGTATCTCTAATTTTCTTGAAGAGATCTCTAGTCTTTCTCATTCTGTTGTTTTCCTCTATTTCTTTGCATTGATCACTGAGGATGCTTTCTTATCTCTTCTTGCTATTCTTTGGAACTCTGCATTCAGATGGGTATATCTTTCCTTTTCTCCTTTGCTTTTCGCTTCTCTTCATTTTAATTTACTGATTCCTAAAATGTCAGTGTTCAGTCTCTCATGCTTGGCTACCTCCAATTTACCTTGATTCATGGACCTCACATTCCAGTTTCTTATGCAGTATTATTTTTTACAGCATCAGACTTTACTTTTACCACCAGACACATCCACACTCAGCATTTGTTTCTGCTTTGGCCCAGCTGCTTCATTCTTTCTGGAGCTGTTAGTAATTTCCCTCCTCAGGAAACCTTCTGACCTGGGGGGCTCATATCTTTTTGCCTTTTCATACTGTCCATGGGGTTCCCTAGGCAAGAACACTGGAATGGATTTCCATTTCCTCCTGCAATGGACCGTGTTTTGTCAAAACTCTTCACTATGAACCATCCGTCTTGGGTGGCCCTACATGGCATGGCTCATGGCTTCATTGAGTGATCAAGTGCCTTTGCCATGATAAGGCTGTGATCCATGAAGGGGAGAAAAGAATGGACCACTAAATAATAAAACATGTAAATTAATAGGGCAGAGCACCCAGAAATAGACATATATATAACATATAGGAGTTGCATAAATGATAGAGGAAGCATTTCAAATTAGAATGGGAAAGATGGGCTAGTCAATAAATGACAAGTGGGCAAGTAGTGAGCCATCTCCAAGGATAGGGACCCTGCTTGACTATACACACAAAAAACTAAAATGATAAGAGATTTCAATTAAAAAAAAAACCCACAAAGGGACTAAAGAAAACAAAAGGAAATTGTTTTACTATCTCACAGTGGGAAATGCCTATGTAAGCTTAACATAAGCTGTATAGGTTCTCAGAATCCCTAAAATATAGACAGAGAAATTTGACTATCTTAAAACTTAAAATTTCTTCTTAGGAAAAACACACAAAGTCATAATTGAGGGAAAAATAAACTATTTGCAATACATATGACTAGAACAATTCTAATATCTTTGTATAGAGAGAGTCCCTACTAAAAACAAACACAAAAGAACGTAATCTGAAGAAAATGTATAAAAAATAAAGACATTAAGAATCTTACACTGACCTTGGAAATTATGTAACAGGTTTCTACACACACTTTACAGATGGAAAAGCTAAGGCACAGGTTAAAAGAATTTCCTAAAAAGAGGACCGGAATAACACATTCCTTGATTATGTTCTTGGGTTTTCTCTACCATGCTGAAAGTGGAGATCAGTTAAGAGAAATGAGCCTTTTAGCATGCCATCAGATGGAGGAATGTGTTATTCCCTAGCTGTGTTTTTCTGCCTGCTGCTCCTGTCTGTCTCCCCAGTGCATGATAGATGGCCCTTCCCTACCCAGCATGGCAGCCCTGGCCACTGGGCCCCACTTCCCTCCTGCCTTACCTCCAGGCTTCTGGAAGCAGTAGCACCACTCATTGTTAGAGAGCTTGCCATCCTTGAAGGAGTCACAGGAATTGAAGAGAGGCTTGATACAGGGCTCGTACTTATCCAGGTAGATGGCGTTGATCTCTGAGTGGTCAAGCAGGAGGTCATAGTTCATATCCAACTTGTTGAACATCCAGCCCAGGGAGTCCTTGCAGATGGGCAGGATACTGGTGTCAAACCCTGCAATGGAAAGGACATGTCTCAGCCTGCTCTCTCTTGCCCTGCGGTCCTCCCAGCTTTCTATCCCAAAGGGTGCCCCAGGGCCCACCCCCTCCCCAGGTATATTCTCAGCAGCCTTCTACCAGAGTATGTGGTGGTGGTTAGTTTTTAAATGAAACAATTTGAAATGCACTAAAATGGAAGTCAGCATTTGAGGAAAATGTGTTCTAACGGGAACAAATCCCCAGTGCTAATTTATCTGTTATATAAATAGGAGTTTTTGTGTATATAGAGAGTATAGATTCTGTCTATACAAAGATATTCGAAATTCATAAATAGGAATTTATCAGACTTGCTTAAAACAAGGGATACCTGAAAGGAAGAGTACAAACATGGTGAGTAAGAGGACTAGTGGATAATACTGCAAACTATGCTTTTATATTGAGGAAAAATTATTTGAAAAACCAAAAGAACCTATTGTAAAAAGGATGGCAGTGAAATGAAACTAGGTGGCACAATCCAGAAGCAGTGATTATATCTCAAAGGACTGTTCAATCCAAAAGTCTGAACATTAATGGGAAAACAAGCCAGATACCTGCCTCTGTTCTCCATTTTTTCTTTTCTGCAATCCCCTCAAGAGATACATGATATGGAATCCAAATTGACACAGACAATCATTTCTTTCTTATTTCCCAGGGGTGGGGAGGAGGGCTAGTATTCTTAAAGAATTGTTTCTACAATGGAAACTATATGTACTCAAATAATGACACTTGGCTTAACACTGGGGATATTAAGTCTACTGCAGACAAGCCCCAGAGAAGATATGCCCCCACATCTAAAACTCATCTTTCTCTCAGAATCAAAACCACCAGGCCATTTCAAATTATTCCATAATCTGGATTTCTAAGACTGGTTTTATTTTCCTGAGAAAATGATGAAAATAGTTCACTTTTGTGTTACTTAAGGCACTCTTCTAAGCATTTTATAGTTGATTATCTCACTGAGTCCTTCTAACAGCTTATGAAATGATGCTTTATCCTCTCTAAAGATTTTTTTTTTAAGCTCAAGGTTTAAGTTACTTATTCAAGGTCATACAGCTGTGGGGCTGAGATTCAAGCCCAGGTGGCCCAACCTTGAGTCGACATTCTCAGTCCCTCCTCTTCTAGGGCTGCCTCTGCCTTGAATGACATGGAATCCTCCTACCCTGAGGACATCCAGTAGGTTTGGGTGCTAAGCTGAGGGATGAGCAATGCAAGGGGTGATACAGTAACTGTCAGGGAGGCTCCTGATGGGGTTGATTGTCCCTCTGGGGTTCTTACCTATAGCCTGTCATTGGATTCTATGTGTCTCATCAGGAACCCCTGCTTAGCCAGCATGATACAGGACAGAACAAAGCACACCCACCCTTTAAAGCAGTGTCTTTACAAAAGAGTCTTCACTGTCCAGAGGTCAGTAAACTGTTGCACCTCCTCCTCTGAACTCTCATGGAAGCCTATGCTTCCCTCCCATTTTCCGTACCTGTAAATTAGACTCTTAGCTACTTGACAGCAAAGACTGTCTTGTTTCCTTCATAGACTCAGCCTGTAGAGGCACACAGGAAGTGCCCAATGGAATTTGGTGAGAGAGGTTGTCTAGCTATTGCAAAGTTTAGCCCCTTCCAATATAAAAATCCTTCCATTTTTAAATTTATTCTTTTTGATATCTTAAAACACATCTTAGAAAAATCCCCTTCTCAAGAAGAGATACTGTGGAACATAATCAGGCCTCTTCTTTAACTGAAGGTCATGACTGGACAATCTCTATGTTGATGATGTCCTCAGGGGCAACTGAATAAAGGAATAATTTATGCTGACACTAAATGGCTCCACACTTTTGTACAGAATAATTTATGTGATATTCATCCATGTTAGAGGATATTACCATTTTAATACATGGCAAAGGGAAACTTAATTTTTTAATGTTTCCAGAACTCTGAGAACTTTTTTACAAATGTTTATCACCAAATTTTCTTCTTGGAAAACATGAATCATGGGTAAAAAAAAAAAATGTACATCTATGCTAAGTTCAGTTGTGGGGGTTTTGTTTTTTGTTTTTGAGCTATACATTAATAATTTAGAATCAATCACTCTTTGGTTGTAATAAAATGTAAGCAAGTTGATCTTTAAACTTTTTTGGCACCTTGAAATTGAAAGCAGACTAATGTTATCTAGACCTCAAGGATAAATCAGAAGAAACTAAATCCTGACATCATTAGAGCTGGCCATTTTGCATATATATGTTCAAAGGATGTGTGCCCATGATATATCAGAAACATCACGCTGGTACTTGTTTAAGTTTCTTCACAGTCCAGTGTATAGTAGTGCACAGTCCGGTGTACGTCCAAGGTATGTCCAGGGCACATACAGTATGTACAACCCAGTGTACCGTATACAGTGGTGTGCCGTCCAGTGGACAGTAGTGGACAGTCCAGTGCACATCTAGGGCACATCTGGTGCATAGCTGGAACACAGCTGGCCACATCTGGACACAATTGGCATACTGCCCCAATGCACATCTGGAACACAGCTAGCCACAGCTGGAATACAGCTGGACACATCTGGCACACAGCTGGCTACATCTGGACTACAGCTGGACATATCTGGCACATAGCCCAAATGCACATCTGGAACACAGCTGGCCACATCTGGGACACAGCTGGAATACAGCTGGCCACATCTGGCACACAGCTGGAACACATGTGGAATACAGCTGGAACACAGCTGGCACACAGCTGGATACATGTGGACTATAGTTGGACACATCTGAAATACAGCTGGACACATCTGGCACACAGCTGGATACATCTGGCACACAGCTGGACACATCTGGAACACAGCTGGACTACAGCTGTAACACATCTGGCACACAGCTGGATACATCTGGACTACAGCTGGAACACAGCTGGACATATCTGGCACATAGCCCAAATGCACATCTGGAACACAGCTGGACACATCTGGTGCACAGTTCAAATGCACATCTGGTGTAGAGTCCAGTGTACACCTGGTGTACAGTCCAAGGGCACATCCCACTGTGCAATGTACAGTCCAGTGTATGTCCAGTGTACACCTGTATGCCTACTGTATTGTCCAGTGTATGTCCAGTGTACACCAGTGTGTCTAGTGTACAATTCAATGTACAGTGTATACCTAGTGTACAGCCCAGTGTCTGTCCAGTGTATAGTGTATATTAAGTGTATAGTCCAGTGCACATCCAGTGTACAATCTATACACTGTAGTGTATGTCCAATGTCTTTGTGCTTGTCTTCTCCATATTCACAAAATTCTATGATTGGTTCTTATAGTCATTCTTAAAAGAAATGGCAATGAACAAGTAGTCAGTAGGTTCAAAGAAGAAAGAATAAAAGGAACAAAATTTAAGTGAATTGAAAATTGTATTGCTTGACACTGAATTCAGATCAGTGATGTGCAAGGGCAAGTTACTGAACTTCTCTGTATATGTTTCTCATTTTCTTCAGCTGTATTGTAAAAATGTTAGCCACCCCTCTTTAGACTTACAGTTTTTAGTAATAATTTCTTGATCTCTCAAGAATGTGAGTCAAGAAGAGCCGAAGGAAACATGACAGTCCAATGTAATGCGGTATCCTTCATTTCTCTGTTGTCATCTGATTGGTTGGTGAGATCTGAGTTGTTCTTAATTTGCTGAGTCATTTTTTCCACTGTTCTAACTAGCTACCATGTCAATCTTTCCATTTCAATTGCTGCTTTAAGGTCTAAAGCTGTGGGAAAGGAAGGACTAGTAAACCCATTTATGAACATGATTCCTGACTGCCATCGGTCCTTCCTCTTCATAGCTTTTTGGGCCAGAGCCAATGTCCCCATTTTAGGGATAAGTCTGGAACAGCAACTGCTGGCACCCCAGGATCGTGTCTCCATCCCAGAATTCTGGGAAATTTTAATATTGCTTACTGACCACCAAAAAGAAGTGCCAAACTGGTTGGGCAATAGGCTAAAGTCAAGCCCACCCACACCTATTTGTAAGGCTCTAGAAGAGAGGTATCTGCATCTGCTATCCAGGGATGCAGGGGGAACAGACTAGCCCTTCTGGTTGGTTGGCCCCAAACTCATGGGACTTCTAGGGTTGCATGGTTTTCCCTTCAGAACTCCTGTGCTGACAATGTCTCTCCCTCCTGTGCCTCATGGACGAATTCAGTGTCATTCCTTTATATCTCCAACTGTTTTAGGACATCACACCTAAAAACCTCTTCAGGGACTCAATTTGCTTGTGGCCAAGGGCAGGCATTTTACAGGCTCGCTGGCTGTCAGCAGAAGGAGTCTCCTGGGATTGGAGGCTATGAGGAGCAGCTCTTTCATATCAATCTGCTCTTCATTGAAAGGTTATACAGAAAGCCCAGTGGTTCAGCCACTCCTGGAAGCTCCCTGGGAAAAGCTTCCCACTGTCCACAACTTCCAAGGAACCTTTGACATGAATGGGAAGAATCTTACATCCCTCTTCACACTCACACAACCACCAGGACCCTCTCTTTGGATATATAGCATATGCTTCCCAGAATCGACCTTTCCCTTAATTGGTAAAAATTCCAACCTGGTGCATGAATTGTCCTCTAGATCAACATTCTCTAGGTGACTGTGAACAGCAAAGAATAACCCTGAAATTATGAAGAATATTCTGATTTGGGCCGAAGACCAGATGCTGGTTAGACTCTGGGCCCCAGCAGTTACCAGGGTCACTTCTTACTCACTTAGCTCAATCCAGGAGCATTACATTCAGAAATCCTGTCAACACAAGTGTGACATCAGGGATGGGGTGAAATACTCTCTGCTTTAAATAACATGTATTTTTATATTTTGATAAATCAATAAAAATCACTACATAGAAAAGGCTGTGCCAAAGCTCCATGTATCTCCACAACTGTGTTATTGAGTCAGCCCTTCTGTACCAACTGGCCACAGCGTAGAGAAGTGCGCCCCTAGTGGCCTGCGGGTTAGAGGCAGTGAGAGGCTCCACCAAAGTGCAGACACACAGGCCTAACCCCCAGTTTGCTCTCTGGCTTATGGAGAGGCTTGGAGTACGGTCTTGAGCCACTTTGGTGAAGGTGGAGGGAACGCTTGTCAGGTAGTCTATCTCTGGAAAACAAAATGCAGTCTCACTAATGTCCAAAAGCCCGAGATATCAAAGATGTTTGCTACCATGTTGCTTATAATAGCTGAACATTAGGAGCAACTTCAAAGCTCCCAAATAAAGGTCTAATTACATGAATTATGTTATATCAATATATTGAGATTCTATGTCATGTCTACAAAGCAGAATACTACTCAACAGTATAGAAAGATAGTCATAGTGTATTGCTGAATGATAAAGGAAGGCCATAAAACAGTCTGTAAAGTGTGCATGTGTATACATACACACAGAAACATAGTTTTTTCTATGTGATAAGGAAAAAAAAATTGAAGAATATGCCATGCCAGGAGAGCTTAAAGCTATGAAAATGGTGTGGTTCTATATATTTCTTAATTGAAGTATCAGTATCAGTCAGTTCAGTCACTCAGTCGTGTCCAACTCATGGACTGCAGCACGCCAGGCCTCGCTGTCCATCACCAAATCCCGGAGTTTGCTTAAACTCATGTCCATTGTGTCAGTGATGCCATCCAACCATTTCATCCTCTGTCATCCCCTTCTCTTCCTGCCTTCAATCTTTCCCATCATCAGAGTCTTATCCAAAGAGTCAGTTTTCTGCATCAGGCGGCCAAAATATTGGAGTTTCAGCTTCAGCATCAGTCCTTCCAATGAATATTCAGGACTGATTTCCTTTAGGATTGACTGGTTGGATCTCCTTGCAGTCCAAGAGACTCTCAAGAGTCATCTCCAACACCAAAGTTCAAAAGCATCAGTTTTTAATGGCTCAGCTTTCTTTTTATAGTCCAACTCTCACATCCATACATGACTACTGGAAAAAACATAGCTTTGACTAGATGGACCTTTGTTAGGCAATGTAATGTCTCTGCTTTTTAATATGCTGTCTAGGTTCCTCATAGCTTTTCTTCCAAGGAGCAAATATCTTTGAATTTCATGGCTGCAGTCACCATCTGCAGTGATTTTAGATCCCCCCAAAATAAAGTCTCTCACTGTTTCCATTGTTTCCTTATCTTTTTGCCAAGAAGTGATGGAGCTGGATGCCAAGATGTTAGTTTTCTGAAGGTTGAGTTTTAACCCAACTTTTTCACTCTCCTCTTTCACTTTCATCAAGAGGCTCTTTAGTTCTTCTTCACTTTCTGCCATAAGGGTGGTGTCATCTGTGTATCTGAGGTTATTGATTTTTTTTTCTGGCAATCTTTATTCCAGCTTGTGCTTCATCCAGCCTGGCATTTTGCATGATATACTCTACATATAAGTTAAATAAGCAGGGTGACAACATACAGCCTTGAGATACTCCCTTCCCAATTTGGAGCCAGTCTGTTGTTCCATGTCCAGTTCTAACTGTTGCTTCCTGACCTGCATACAGATTTCTCAAGAGGCAGGTCAGGTGGTCTGGTATTCCCATCTCTTGAAGAATTTTCCACAGTTTGTTGTGATCCACACAGTCAAAGGATTTGGCGTAGTCAATAAAGCAAAAGTAGATGTTTTTCTGGAAATTTCTTGCTTTTTCAGTGATCCGACGGATGTTGGCAATTTGATCTCTGGTTCTTCTGCCTTTTCTAAGTCCAGCTTGAACATCTGGAAGTTCATGGTTCACATACTTTTGAAGCCTGGCTTGGAGAATTTTGAACATTACTTTGCTAGAGTGTGAGATGAGTGCAATTGTGTGGTAGTTTGAGCATTCTTTGGCATTGCCTTTGTTTGGGATTGGAATGAAAACTGACCTTTTCCAGTCCTGCAGCCACTGCTGAGTTTCCAAATTTGCTGGCATATTGAGTGTAGCACTTTCACAGCATCATCTTTTAAGATTTGAAATAGCTCCACTGGAATTCCACCACCTCCACTACCTTTGTTCATAGTGATGCTTCCTAAGGCCCACTTAACTTTGCATTCCAGGTTGTCTGGCTCTAGGTGAGTGATCACACCATCGTGGTTATCTGGGTCATAAAGATCTTTTTTGTATAGTTCTTCTATGTATTCTTGCCACCTCTTCTTAATACCTTCTGCTTCTGTTAGGTCCATGCCATTTCTGTCCTTTATTGTGCCCATCTTTGCATAAAATATTCCCTTGATACCTCTAATTTTCTTGAAGAGATCTCTAGTCTTTCTCATTCTATTGTTTTCCTCTATTTCTTTGCACTGGTCACTAGAAAGGCTTTCTTATCTCTCCTTGCTATTCTTTGGAACTCTGCATTCAGATGGGTATATCTTTCCTTGTCTCCTTTGCTTTTTGCTTCTCTTCTTAGCTATTTGTAAGGCCTCCTCAGACAACCATTTTGTCTTTTGCATTTCTTTTTTGGGGGATGGTATTTTAATTGAAGACTTAAACTTCTTTTAATTGAAGTATAGGTGATTTACAATATTGTGTTAGTTTCATGTGTACAGCATAGTGTTTTTGCAGATTATACTCCACTCTAGATTATTATAAGAAAATGGCTATAAATCCCTGTGTTGTATATTATTGCCTATTTTATACATGATAGTTTGTTATTTTTGTATATTAACATATACTTAAATGTATTTCCTAAAAATCAGCATTAAATACTAGATAACTTTGCAACCCAATTTTAAAAAATTAAACAAGATCCCTATATATGTTGTCCACCTTGAAACAAGGGACACATACAGACTGAAAGTGAAGGCCTGGAAAAAGATATTCCATACAAATAGAGACCAAAAGAAAGCAGGAGTAGCAATACTCATATCAGATAAAATAGACTTTAAAACAAAGGCTATAAAAAGAGACAAAGATGGACACTACATAATGATCAACAGATCAATCCAAGAAGAAGATATAACAATCATAAGTATATATGCACTCAACATAGGAGCACCACAATATGTAAGACAAGTGCTAACAAGTATGAAAGGGGAAATCAACAATAACACAATAATAGTGAGAGACTTCAATGTCCCACTCACACCTATGGATAGATCAACTAAATAGAAAATTAACAAGGAAACACAAACTTTAAATGATACAATGGACCAGTTAGACCTAATTGATATCTATAGGATGTTTCACCCCAAAACAATGAATTTCACCTTTTTCTCAAGTGCACATGGAATCTTCTCCAGGATAGATCATATCCTGGGCCATAAATCTAGCCTTGGTAAATTCAAAAAAACTTAAATCATTCCAAGCATCCTTTCTGACCACAATGCAGTCAGATTAGATGTCAATTACAGGAGAAAAACTATTAAAACCCCAAACATATGGAGGCTGAACAACACGCTGCTGAATAACCAACAAATCACAGAAGAAATCAAAAATGAAATCAATATATGTACAGAAATGAATGAAAATGAAAATACAACAGCCGAAAACCTATGGGACACTGTAAAAGCAGTACTAAGGGGAAGGTTCATAGCAATACAGGCTTACCTCAAGAAACAAGAGAAAAGTCAAATAAATAACCTAACTCTACACCTAAAGCAACTTGAAAAGGAAGAAATTGTGAGCCCCAGGGTTAGCAGAAGGAAAGAAGTCTTAAAAATTAGGGCAGAAATCAAGGCAAAAGAAACAAAAGAGACCATAGCAAAAATCAACAAAACCAAAAAAAGCTGGTTCTTTGAGAAGATAAATAAAATTGACAAACCATTAGCCAGACTCATCAAGAAACAAAGGGAGAAAATCAAATCAACAAAATTAGAAATGAAAATGGAGAGATCAAAACAGATAACACAGAAATAGAAAGGATCATAAGAGACTATTATCAGCAACTATATGCAAATAAAATGGACAACTTGGAAGAAATGGACAAATTCTTAGAAAAGTACAACTTTCTAAAACTGAACCAGGAAGAAACAGAAAATCTTAACAGACCCATCACAAGCACGGAAATTGAAACATAATCAGAAATCTTCCAACAAACAAAAGCCCAGGACCAGATGGCTTCACAGCTGAATTCTACCAAAAATTTAGAGAAGAACTAACACCTATCCTACTCAAACTCTTCCAGAAAATTGCAGAGCAAGGTAAATTTCCAAACTCATTCTATGAGGCCACCATCACCCTAATATCAAAACCTGACAAAGATGCCACACAAAAAAAGAAAACTACAGATCAATATCACTGATAAACATAGATGCAAAAATCCTTAACAAAATTTTAGCAAACAAAATCCAACAACATTTAAAAAGATCATACACCATGACCAAGTGGGCTTTATCCCAGGGATGCAAGGATTCTTCAATATCTGCAAATCAATAAATGTAATACACCATATTAACAAATTGAAAAATAAAAACCATATGATTATCTCAATAGGTGCATAGAAAGCCTTTGACAAAACTCAACATCCATTTATGATAAAAACCCTCCAGAAAGCAGGCATAGAAGGAACATACCTCAACATAATAAAAGCTATATATGACAAACCCACAGCAAACATTATCCTCAAAGGTGAAAAATTGAAAGCATTTCCCCTAAGTCAGGAACAAGACAAGGGTGCCCACTTTCACCATTACTATTCAACATAGTTTTGGAAGTTTTGGCCACAGCAATCAGAGCAGAAAAAGAAATAAAAGGAATCCAGATTGGAAAAGTAGAAGTAAAACTCTTGCTGTTTGCATATGACATGATCCTCTACATAGAAAACCCTAAAGACTCCACCAGAAAATTACTAGAGCTAATCAATGGATATAGTAATGTTGCAGGACATAAAATCAACACACAGAAATCCCTTGCATTCCTATACACTAATAATGAGAAAACAGAAAGAGAAATTAAGGAAACAATTCCATTCACCATTGCAATGAAAAGAATAAAATACTTAGGAATATATCTACCTAAAGAAACTAAAGACCTATATATAGAGAACTATAAAACACTGGTGACAGAAATCAAAAAGGACACTAATAGATGGAGAAATATACCATGTTCATGGATTGGAAGAATCAATATAGTGAAAATGAGTATACTACCCAAACCAATCTAGGGATAGGATCAAGCTACCAACAGTATTTTTCAGAGGACTAGAACAAATAATTTCACAATTTGTATGGAAATACAAAAAAACCTCGAATAGCCAAAGCAATCCTGAGAAAGAAGAATGGAACTGGAGGAATCAAACTACCTGACTTCAGTCTCTACTACAAAGCCACAGTCATCAAGACAGTATGGTACTGGCACAAAGACAGAAATATAGATCAATGGAACAAAATAGAAAGCCCAGAGATAAATCCAAACACCTATGGACACCTTATCTTTGACAAAGGAGGCAAGAATATGCAATGGAGAAAAGACAATCAATCTCTTTAACAAGTGGTGCTGGGAAAACTGGTCAACTACTTGTAAAAGAATGAAACTAGAACACTTTCTAACACCATACACAAAAATAAACTCAAAATGGATTAAAGATCTAAATGTAAGACCAGAAACTATTAAACTCCTAGAGGAAAACATAGGCAAAACACTCTCTGACATAAATCACAGCAGGATCCTCTATGACCCACCTCCCAGAGTAATGGAAATAAAAGCAAAAATAAACAAATGGGACCTAATTAAAATTAAAAGCTTCTGCACAACAAAGGAAACTATAAGCAAGGTGAAAAGACAGCCTTGAGAATGGGAGAAAATAATAGCAAACAAAGCAACAGACAAAGAATTAATCTCAAAAATATACAAGCAACTCCTTTAGTTCAATTCCAGAAAAATAAAAGACCCAATCAAAAAGTGGGCCAAAGAATTAAACAGACATTTCTCCAAAGAAGACATACAGATGGCTAACCAACACATGAAAAGATGCTCAACATCACTCATTATCAGAGAAATGCAAATCAAAACCACAATGAGGTACCATTTCACACCAGTCAGAATGGCTCCAGAAATGTTGGAGAGGATGTGGAGAAAAGGGAACCCTCTTACACTGTTGGTGGGAATGCAAACTAATACAGCCACTATGGAGAACAGTGTGGAGATTCCTTAAAAAACTGGAAATAGAACTGCCTTATTACCCAGCAATCCCACTGCTGGGCATACACACCGAGGAAACCAGAATGGAAAGAGACACGTGTACCCCAATGTTCATCGCAGCACTGTTTATAATAGCCAGGACATGGAAGCAACCTAGATGTCCATCAGCAGATGAATGGACAAGAAAGTTGTGGTACATATACACAGTGGAATATTACTCAGCCATTAAAAAGAATACATTTGAATCAGTTCTAATGCAGTGGATGAAACTGGAGCCTATTATACAGTGAAGTAAGCCAGAAAGAAAAACACCAATACAGTATACTAATGCATATATATGGAATTTAGAAAGATGATAACGATAACCCTATATGCGAGATAGCAAAAGAGACACAGATGTATTGAACAGTCTTTTGGACTCTGTGGGAGAGTGTGAGGGTGGGATGATATGGGAGAATGGCATTGAAACATGTAAAATATCATATGTGAAATGAATCACCAGTCCAGGTTTGATGCATGAAACAGGATGCTCAGGGCTGGTGCACTGGGATGACCCAGAGGGAGGAGATGGGGAGGGACGTGGGAGGGGGGTTCAGGATGGGGAACACATGTACACTCATGGCAGATTCAAGTCAATGTATGGCAAAACCAATACAATATTGTAAAGTAAAATAAATAATTTAAAAAATAAATGGTTGTATTTTCTTGATTCTAAGGCATTTCCTTGTCCTCCAGTATTTTAATATTTCTGAAATTGCAGTGTGTTTCAAGTCACTGTGTACATTTAAGTTGGTGTTTCTTTTAACAACAGCATCTCAGGGTGGTCAATCAATATCAGTAACTGAAGAAATGTGGTGTTTAAAATGAAATAAACTAGCAAGAGTAAAGTGTCTTACTGCCTTGAGCTGTTTCAGAGCTGGTGGGCTTGATGACCCTGTTTGCATCCTCATGAAGGGCTCCAAACCAGTCCTTGAGTCGGGAAGCAAGGTTTCTCAACTCCTTGTCTGTGCAGGCTGGAGAAAAAGCAGATGGAACAAACATTAAGTCTGTGGGCTCTCTTCCCTTAACAAGCAATGCTCCAAACAGAACTCTCTCTCCAACTAGGATGTAACTCCCTACCCCACTGTGAAAATGCCCCAAAGATGTTGCCTTCACAGGTAAAGAGTGTGACAAAGTAAGAGCCGAGACTCCCAGGCAAGCAGCGCTATGCAAACCTTAACGTGGACTGCCTCTGCACTCTGAAAGCAAGCTGGGGTGGTCTTAGCATCACATACCAGCCTCCAAAAGCTGTTATGGGTCCTTTTGCTAACCTGATCAAACTTACTGTTGCAGTTTGCCAGAGAAGATCACATTTTCCACTGAACTCATGCCAAGAGATAAACACTTAGGGATAGCTAATGCTCTTAGGGAAAGGCAGCCTGGGATATCAAAAGACCCCAGTATGAGCAACTCTCAATTTTGCATCAGCTCACATGTGGGTTTCTGAGTGTGGCATATTTTGCCGGCCTTTGGACAGACTGATTTGAATTTCGCTTATGGACAGATGGATGCCTCGTCCCTGAAAGAGTCCTTTTCTGCAGCCCATCTTTAACTAACCAGCTCATCTTTTAGGGTATGACAGAGAAGATTTAATGAACACTCCTTCTGAGAACAAGAAACTCCAGATGCTGGATGGATAGGTGCAGGCTATCTGACAGTCTCAGCAAGAACTAAGACTGGAGGAGAGGAATCCCCAAAGGAGGGACAGTGGCACAGAGAAGGGAGCTGACTTTCCCTTGCTACCTGATTTTACCCTAATTCTAGGTCCTGAGAATCCTGACAAAGGGTCCAGGCAGTGGGCCTCTAGCAAGAGGCAGAACACCCAGCACTGCATTTAGCAGTTTGCATCGAGAGGGACAGGAATTAGAGACCCAAGGAGATAAAGTCTCAATAAAGAAAAAGTGAAGCCCACCACTGTCACTTTTCCCAAATTCTAAAAGCCATGCAAATCACCATTATGACACAGAGCTGCGTTCTGAATGTCTCACGGTGCTGGCAAGATGCAGATGAAGGCTAGAATCTGTCAATGCAGAGGGACCCCAGCGAACACCCAGGCTCTCCACCGGAAGACACACGGGCAGTGATAAAGGACCCATGGGTCTCACTCAGACACCCATCCAGCCTTCACTCGGCTGTGCCCATCAGCCCCCATCTGCCCTGCCAAGGGGTGAATCCTCTCCAGAAGACAACAATACTAGGCAGAGCCTCTCCTCCTGTTTACCTTGCATTTAGGAGAGCCCCTCTTTCCTGAGCCTGGGGTTTGGTACTTGATGGAGAACACAGCCCAACTTCCTAAACCTCAGGGAGGAAAGGACTCTCTTGCCCTCCACTGGAGGTGAGGTGGTGAGCAGACCCAGGTGAAGTCTATGCAACCTGAGTGTGCTCATGTCTAGCTGCTGCCTTCCTTCCAGTCAGGAGCCACAGCTGAACTCTGTAAAGCATGGAACGTGTGACCATTGCTTATACCCAGGTCGCTAATGACCTCAAGACAATACCTGGCTTCCAACAACCAGAACATGATTGTATCTGAAAACACCAGCCAGGAAACGGCACTGAGGACCGTCTGGAGAGGCAGCAGAGTATTTGAGCTCTGGGATGTCGCTGCCTGGTGTGAACCCCAGCTCGACCACTGACTTGCTGGGTGACTCAAACCAGCCACTTAACCCCTCAGCGCCTCCGTTTCATCATATCTGTAAACTCAAGGTATCATTATGTGACTATGAAATTGACAAGGTATGTAGCATGCTGAGGAAAACACCTGGTATACAGCAATTACTCAGCATGTGCCAGCTATGATTTTTATTACCTCTACTATTATTTTTATTTTAAAACTGATGATATATAGGTAAGTGTAGAGCAACTGCCACAGCATTCAGAAAACTAGCAAGACAAATACACTAGCTAAGTTGCTTCAGTCATGTTCAACTCTGCAAAACTATGGACTGTAGACTGCCAGGCTCCTCTGTCTATGGGTTCCCAGGCAAGAATACTGGAGTGGGTTGCCATGCCCTTCTCCAGGGGATCTTCCCGACCCAGGGATTGAACCTGTGTGTTTATGTCTCCTGTACTGGCAGCCAGGTTCTTTACCACTAGCACCACCTGGGAAGCCCCAAAGACAAATACAGCTAAACACAATTGGCTTTGGACACACAACTGGCTTCGGCATACCTCTGTGCTAAACTGGTTTTGCGCACACAGATACCTCTGCTATCCAGTAGAATTACCGTAAGCCACATGTGACTATTTTCCTTTAAATTGATGAAAATGAAATAAAAGTTAAAATTTAGTTCTTCATTTGCACCCATCCATTTCCAAGTTGCTCAGTAGTCATATGTGGCTAGTGAATGACTCCATCTGGGACAACACAGATACACAGTATTTCCAGTGTGGCAGAACATTGTATAACGAGCACTGGATGAAGCTAGCCACCTTTGGGATTTCCAGCTTTCGCAGGTCCATCGTGATATCCTGACATGTAAGTCTGTGCCTCCAGCGTTTCCCTTCATTCCTTAGCAATGAGCTGAGGAAGGAGATCACATGCTCACTCAAGCTGGGGACCAGCATCCCATGTTGAACCACATGCACAGAGAGGAGGAGGAGGAGGAGGAGCTTGTGCCGACAGTGGTGATGCTTGTCTCTGCCAGGTACCAGTGCCAACCCTTGGGAGAAGCCTCCACAACAACAGCCCCAGTTCAGAGCCTCTGGGGAATAGAAGGCTCTCTTTTCTAAATTTTCGGACTTTGCACAGCTCTAAACAGGAGAGGCTGTGGTCTGTTTTTCCAAGGAGAATGGGATATAGGCTCTATAGTCAATCTCAAGTTTGCAAATGGAAAATTAATAGCATCTATTTCTTCCTGATTGCCATGCACACTGTCTGTTCTAAATGTTCTTTGAGCAGAGAAAATTGCCAAGTCAACTTGCAAAGGAAATGAATCCCCATCTCATGCTGCAGGATGAATTAGTCATGTATAACTAAACCCTGACAGATGTGCAGGTAATCTATATCTTGAGAAGACTGAATTTCCCACCAGCTTCTCAAAGTATGCAGGCTTTGGGTGGCTGATCAAGTCAGGGACTGGAGTCTTGAAGGAGCAAACCTGTCGCTTGGGGAGAAGTCCTCAAGCAGGATGGCACTGGCCTGCGTAGAGAGAGATCAGAAGCCGAATGGAGATAGGAGGCATTCAATTACTGGGCCCTATTCATGCATAGTGTCCTCAACCAAACAGTCCTTATAAGGAGCAAATCAGGCACAGTCTGCCTGGGGCCAGATATGTCCCAGAGGAAAAAATATTCAGAGACGATGGCACACAGAGAACTATTTGCTCAGATTCGGTATTCTAGCCACAATGCAGCCCATCTCCTATGGGAGAAAAGTGCTTGCCTTTTAAGGTGCCTCTTATAGCCCCCGAAAAAGGCAGGAGAGGAGGATTAATGCTCCAGAAATAGGGGCCCTGACGGGTGCCTCCCGTACACTCGGTTCCTTCCTTGGGAAAAGACACTTCTGTGTGGAGAAAACCATAAAACCACATTCAAATCACACTCTGCCCAGAGGTGGGCCAATCCTTATGATTTCTAGAGGGCTGTCTGGTAGTCTCTCCTGGTGAGAGAAGCAAGGTTCTCAGGCCACCAGCATCCGATCATCAGAGGGGAAGATGCTGCTGTCTTGGGAGAGGATCTGGCCAAGCTGTGAAGACCAGGACCGTGTCCCCATCCACTGCCATATTTCCTGAATGGTGGGCGCAGCCAGCGCTCTGCCCTCCATGCTCCATTCTCTTCCTTTCACTCCCAACCCTGGCTTTAGCTAACTTTTAATTGTTTTCATTCTCCTACTCATCTCTGCCCAACATCCTCTTCTGCAATCTTTCCATATCTACCTTCTTATTTCTACAGGTTACTCTCTTTCTTCCATGATCTCAATCTGTCCAGCATGGCTAGTGTTGGCGGCATCTCTGAGATCGACTGACCCCCAATCTCTGCCTCCTCCTAGAATCAGAGTGCGGCCCTGCCCAGCACTCATAACCACAGGGCAGACACCCAGGACTGCCTGTCCTGACTCCCACCAAAGTCCCCTGCTTCTTGCTATCTCTGCTGCCAGCCCAGGCACCACTGGGACCTCCCACCAAGTCAAGGCTCCCAGTCTTGCTCCCCACTTTCCCTTTGCCATCCAGCAGCCAAAGTGATCTTTCCAAAAGGGAAATTTGATTAAGTCACTTTCCCACTTAGCTACTCCAGAGGGCCTCAATTGCTCTGCACAAGCCCACCCAGACTCCTTAATGTGATCCCAGTGGCCTCTGCCTCCAACTCTTTTTGCTCCTCCTGGGCCTTGAGGCTCTGCGCTGTCTTTTGCACACACCGTTCTGATGGAGCACGTTTCTTCTCTTTGTCTTGCTAATGCTTATCTTCTGTCAGATCTCTGCTTTAAAGCACACCTGTAACTTCCAGCTCAGTGTCCATCTTCCCTTCTAAATCATAGCAACATAAAACACGCCCCGAGGCTGGCTTGCCCCAAGGCTCAGCTCTTGGAGCCCAGCACCTAATGCAGTCAGTTCCTGGCATAAAGAATGCTCCCAATGCATACTTATTAACTGGGCATAACAGTGCTCTTGCTGCCTTCTGTAAACTTCCATCCATCCATCTGCAAGATGGTCTAATAAAGCTTAGCTCCTAGCATCACCACATGGAGTGAGATGAGATAGTATCAGTAAAACCTAGCTCACAGCTACTGGCTTACAATGGGGACTTGATAAATTTATGTTCCCCTTCCCATCTCCCAGTTGTCTGCATAATATGTTAGAATATTATTGTTATGCTTTTCATAAAAGCCCGAGGAGATGCCTGGAATATAAAGAATGACATCTCTCCTTCACTTATTTTGTATGTGGGTCAGTACAAGTCCAGAGATTTGGGTTGTAATAGTTGCCTGATTCTTCCAGGTGGCAAAGCTACGTGAGGGGAGGGGGGCATCTGATTTCCCTCAACACACACCTCCATTCTCGGCACTTACCATAAGGATAATCGTTATTCGGAATATATGTACTGAAAGAAACTGTGTGGCACGGGTTACAAACTCCCCAAGTCAAATCGCCATCAGGTGGCAGGGACAGGATTTGGATCTCAGCTGTCTCCTTGCTGGGCTGCCCCTGGGTCCTGGACCAGCTTTCTGGATTGACTGGGCTTGTGAATAGCCAGTACTAACTGAGGCAATTAATATACCTGCTCCATGTTGTACATGGAAAAAAATTGAAACCTCAGGCCCTCATAGGTAAAGGAAGCTCTGCCAGCGGGGCAGGGAGGCAGCTAGCCGAGCAGCAGAGGATGGAAGGAGCACCATCAGGCTTTACTGTGAGAACAGTTGTCTTTTGGAAGGGCTGACTCCAGCCTGCTGCCTTCCTGTTATGCTCCCAGGAGCATCCATCATCTGTGCAGCCACTGGGGCTTCATTAGAGAAAAGGAGAGGGCTGCTACGTTATTGCAAATGTGCAGGCAGACAGGTCTCCCTCCCCTAGGAAAGTGCAGCACTCAGGCAGAGAAGGCCCAGGTAATCTCTTGTTCTCCCAGCAGACCTGCCCTGTCTGTTTGGAAAATATGAACGAAATGCAATAAGCAAATGTAAATAAGGTGCATGCAGCCTCTGTGGATGGTATACAACCCTGGGAAGAAAATGTGATGGCTTTTTCTACCTGGGCTCTTTCCCCCTCCACAAGGCCTGGAGCTTTTAAGCGGGTATGAAGCCTGTGGGCTTTGAATGCAGACCGTGTTGAAATAAAGCTGGGAGTAAGTACATCATGATGGCTCAGTGGATGGGAGGGAGAAGGGGCACTGTGGCCAACAGCATCGGGTAGAAAGTGGTGATGAGGTCATATAGCCCTGGCAGGGTCAGGAGAGAGGAAGGGGTGCCCTGATCTATGAGTATGTGCCTGTGGAGGGGTCAGTCGAGCTGAGCACTGCTTCTTCACTTAATGAGTGTCAGTAGCCTGGCCCTGCCCACCCCCATCACCCATTCACTCCTCCTTCCCTGGCTCCTCTATCTTCCTTCAGACAAAGCCAAAAGCTAGTGAGGAAGTTTCAAGATAGGTAATGTCCAGGGAAGAGACAGGAGCTGGGAGACTGTGCTCCTTTGAAAAATGCTCCCAAGGTTGATGACTAGTATTCCAAGCTGATCTCAGCTGATTGTTGACTTTGGGGACTGAATGACATGCTACTTATACCAAGCCCTCTTAGAGGATTAGAAAAGAGAAAGGTACGGAAACAATCTGAGGTATAAACATATATAAGAGATGATGTGAAAAATAAAGGTGGGGACAGACTGTGGACATTCTGTATTTAGAGCTACAGTGCTAAAACCTAAAAGATAAAGTGTCTATGCCTGTGTGTTACAAATCCTAACTGAAGGCCACATTGGAACACCCAACTGGGGACGTTTGAAAATGGCAAATCTGACACACAACAATTTTAGGGTATCTGTGAACCTCTGCTAGGGAACCAATTACTGGTATGCTCTCAGAACTCAGAAAATCTTGCAACTAAAGAACCAAATGAGAAAACCACCGCTCCTGCTCAAGGACCCTCCCTCTCCGACCCTAGCCTTACCAATGCTTAGTTCAGGGTGCTGGAAGAAGCTAATATGAAAACAGAATGTAATTTAAACTTTGGTGCTTCTGAAGGTAATTAAAGAGTTGGGCTGGACTGGAGTTGTCTCTGGAGCAGGCCAGCAGGCCTCTCAGAAATGGAGACCCAGTGCCGGCCCTTTCAGACTAATCTCCTTCAGCCCTCCTAGGTGCTGTTTGTGCATAATTACTTAATCAGAGCAGCAGTGGATCGATGCACTCCGAGTGTTTGCAATTAGCGTCTTCTCTAAAAGGCCTTCTTCAGGGCAGAATTAGATGCTGAGCTGGATCAACACAAGGACGCCTTCCTGAACCGTGCTGCCTAGGGTCCAGCCTCCTCTTTCTACCCTGACGTCCTCATGCTGCTGGGAGCCTTCAGTTACACGTAGTCTTCTCCCCAATAGGGACTGGGTCCCTCATGCTGTTGAATATCCAGCAAGCAGCAAGTGCACCAGGGCTGGCAGGGGGAGTGTGCAAGGAGCACTGAAGAGGGGGTGCTGCACTCCACGGGAGCTCGATAAGACAGGAAGGAAGAGCTACAATTGCTCCTTGGGCTACAGTTTTGGGGTGCTGATCAACTAGGACTGAAATAGGTGAGGGTTGATTCTGCTTAGTATGGTTTTAGGAACAATAACCAGCCATTCTGCTTTAAAAGAATCCTGGGGAGGCAGGAGAGAGTATCAGCTCTGGAGGATGACAGCACTGGGCTCAGATGCCGTCCTAGCTGAGACTGGACAGGGGCTTTCCCAATGGCCAGTTTCCTCATGTGCAGAATGGAGGTGACGACAGGACAAGTTTGCAGCTTTATGGGAGGATTAGGCTAGAACAGACTTAAGTGTTCAGCACTTTGAAACCACTGGCTCTGAGATTATTTGTGTCTGTGGATCCACCAAATGTAAAAGGATGGGACTCCAGATCATGAGCATGG
The DNA here is from genome assembly GCF_019923935.1 of Bubalus bubalis. Classification (NCBI taxonomy): domain Eukaryota; kingdom Metazoa; phylum Chordata; class Mammalia; order Artiodactyla; family Bovidae; genus Bubalus; species Bubalus bubalis. Next base: position 62,720,088 of record NC_059165.1, on the reverse strand, counting down.
TATTTTCACATGAAACGATCCCTGAAGCCAGCTAGTAAGACAAGATTCTTCTCTGCTGTTTCTCAGAGGTTAGGCAACATCTCCAAGGTCCTACAAACCCAAGTCTCCTGATTCGACATTCACTTGGTCTACTCACACACCACCACCCCAGATGCCTGCACCTGGGGCACTCTGGGCCCATATGCAAGAGAGACACTCTTCCCCAAGTTAAAGACCACATACCTGCAACAGAGGTCAGAACCACACTCCCTACCCTGAATACAAACAGGAGTATAGCACCGCATTAAGAGTTCAAGATTCTAATACGGATGATCAACAGGCACATGAAAAGATTCTCAGCATCACTAATTATTAGCGAAATGCAAATCAAAACTACAGTGTGGAGGTACCAGTCAGAATGGCCACCATTAAAAAGTCAACAAATAACAAATGCCGTAGAGAGTGGGCAGAAAAGGGAACCTCCTACACTACTGATGGGAATGTGAATTGGTGCAGCACTCTGGAGAACAGTATGGAGGTTCTTTGTTGTTGCTGCTGTTGTTGCGTTACTGTCGTATCGTGACTCTTTTTGTGACCCCATGGACTGTAGCCCACCAGGCTCCTCTATCCATGGGACTTCCCAGGCAAGAATTCTGGAGTGGGTTGCCATTTCCCTGCCCAGAGAATCTTCCCAACCCAGTAATCAAATCTGTGCCTCCTGCATTGGCAGGTGGATTCTTCACCACTGAGCCACCATATGGAGGTTCCTTAAAAAACTAAAAACAGAACATCATATGATCTAGCAATGCCAGTTCTGGGCATATATCCAGACAAAACTATAATTTGAAAAGATACATGTACCCCTATGTTCATAGTAGCATTGTTTACAATAGTCAAGACAAGAAAACAACCTAAATGTCTATCAATAGATGAATGCATAAAGATGTGATATACATAGACACATATATATGTTCATCTATATGTGTGTGTGTATGTATACATATATATATAGAAAGAGAGACAGAGAGAGACATGAATTTGAACAAACTCTAGGAGATAGTGTAGGACATGGAATCCTGGTGTGCTGCAGTCCATGGGGTTACAAAGAATCAGATATGACTTAGTGACTGAACAACATATAAATATATAAAGGAATATTATTCAGCCATCAAAAGAATGTAATGCCATTTGCAGCAACATGGATGGACCTAGAGAGTATCATACTAGGTCAAGTCAGAAAGAGAAAGACAAGGAAATATGTGAGAAAATATGACACAAATCAACATATCTACAAAACAAAAACAGATGCACAGATATATAGAACAGACTTGCAGTTGCCAAGGAGAGAGAGGGTACAGGTGGGAAGGATTGGGAGTTTAGCAGATGCAAGTAATTATTATATATAGGATGGATAAACAACAAGGTCCTATTGTATAACACAGAGAACTATATTCAATATACTGTTACAATATACTATGACAATATAATGGAAAAGAATATGAAAAACAATATACTATATTAATATAATTAATATATTAAGTATAATATATATAAAAGAATATGAATATATATTTATATGATTGAGTTACTCTGCTATATAGAAGAAATTAACACAACCCCTGTAAATCAAATGTACTTCAATGAATTAAAAAAAATTTTTTTTAAGTTCAAACTTCTGGCTCTATCAGCCCTGAGTTTGAACACCAGCTCTCAGTTTACCAGTGGTTGCTTTTCACGTATCACTGCTCTTCTCCAAGCCTCAGGTCTTTCATCTGTAAAATGGTGATATTAACAGTCTCAACCTCTTGGGGTTATGGTAGGGATTTACTGTGAAGATGAAGCTTTCAGAAACCAGCAGGCAACCACAAGTATCCTCTCTTCTGAGGAACGTCAGGGGCTGGTTGCACTTACCCTTGAGATCTAAGAGAGATGCTGCCAGCCATAGCAGTTTTAATGACAGAAAATAAAACTAGGTAGATAGCAAAGTGAATCAGTTATACCTCATTGTAAACCAACTATATTCCAATAAAAATTTTTAAAAAGAAAAAAAAATTGGGGCTTCTTGCAGGGATTTTATTTTTTTTAATTAATTTAATTGGAGGCTAATTACTGTACAATATTGTAGTGGTTTCCGCCATACACTGACATGAATTAGCCATGGGTGTACATGTGTTCCCCATCCTGAACTCCTCTCCCGGCTCCCTCCGCATCCTATCCCTCAGGGTCATCCCAGTGCACCAGCCCTGAGCACCCTGTCTCATGCATCAAACCTGGACTGGCAATCTATTTCACATATGGTAATATACATGTTTCAATGCTACTCTCTCAAATCATCCCACCCTTGCCTTCTCCCACAGAGTCCAAAAATCTGTTCTTTACATCTGTCTCTTTTGCTGTCTCACATATAAGGCCATTGTTACCATCTTTCTAAATTCCACACATATGTGTTAATATACTGTATTGGTGTTTTTCTTTCTGACTTACTTCACTCTGTATAATAGGCTCCAGTTTCATCCACCTCATTAGAACTAATTCAAATGCATTCTTTTTAATAGCTGAGTAATATTCCTTTGTGTATATGTACCACAGCTTTCTTATCCATTCATCTGCTGATGGACATCTAGGTTGCTTCCATGTCCTGGCTATTGTAAACAGTGCTGCGATGAACATTGGGGTACATGTGTCTCTTTAAATTCTGGTTTCTTCGGTGTGTATGCCAAGCAGTGGGATTACTGGGTCATATGGCAGTTCTATTTCCAGTTTTTTAAGCAATCTCCACACTGTTCTCCATAGTAGCTGTACTAGTTTGCATTTCCACCAACAGTGTAAGAGTTTTCCCTTTTCTCCACACCCTCTCCAGCATTTATTGTTTGTAGACTTTTTGATAGCAGCCATTCTGACCGGCATGAGATGATACCTCATTGAGGTTTTGATCTGCACTTCTCTGATAATGAGTGATGTTGAGCATCTTTTCATGTGTTTGTTAGCCATCTGTATGTCTTCTTTGGAGAAATGTCTGTTTAGTTCTTTGGCCCATTTTTTGGTTGGGTCATTTATTTTTCTGTAATTGAGCTGCAGGAGTTGCTTGTATATTTTTGAGATTAATTCTTTGTCAGTTGCTTTGTTTGCTATTATTTTCTCCCATTCTGAGGGGATTTTAAAAGCATACACAAGGTGAATTCCCATTTCTAATTGGAGATCATCTCAAAGAATTGAGCGAGGTTGTGCCTGCTCAAATTAAATTGCATTATTACATGTAATTCCAGTTTTTACTTTTCAGTGCCTAAAACATCGATATATATGCATGTTTCTCTTATCCTTAGAGGATGCATCATTTTGTGTAAAAACAAGCATGAGCAAAGGAATTAGGACTCCATTATTCAGGAGCTTGCTAATAAAGTCCTTCTTAAAAAGCAATCTTTGAAAGAACTTAAAATACATTAAACTGGGAGGAAGATGAGTTAAACCAATTAGTGGTACAACCTACAAGAAAAGACAGATAGATTTCCCTATTAAACCCATTACTGTTCTCAGTAACCAGATTTGAGGAGACTTTAATGTTTCTCTTGATTCTAATGATAATCCTTCATCTGGAAAAAGAAATACATTCAGAACTTGTACAACATTTGTAAATGTGCATTAGTGGAGTAGCATTTATAACAATAATCTGGAGCAGAGAGGTTAGCTTGATGAAATAAGCTTTTAAAACTTCTGATAAAAATCCACAGATTTTCCATACTCCAGGGCAAAACAAAATGTTATATATGCAAAATATTGGTCAAAAATTGCTAGCTCTGGCTTTACTTGTCTTTGTCAGGCAGTAGGTAAGCATTTCCCTACATGGGAAACCTAGAATAGATGAGCAGTAGTGCAGAAAATAGCAGTTTTAAAGAAGGATTTCATAGCCAACCACATTTCCCAGGTCCTCAACTAATAAAGACTAAATTGGAAAAAAATCATGTTCTCACTTAAAATGAGATATGGCAGAGCCCTGGGAACAGGGCAGGGATGTGGAGGGTCAGTTCCTGCATGGCTCATTCCACTGCAGAGATGCAGACTCAGTGCCTGCAAATCACTTTTGTGTTTTATTAATGTCTGAGCTCAAATGGCTGGTGGCAGTCAGGGAAGGCTTCCAGGAAGAAGCAAGACTAGAGCCAAGGCTCGTGTGCAGGGTTGACTGGGAAAAGGAGAAGACATTCCAGGCAAGTCTTAGAAATAATGAGGAAGCCAACTGGAATGAAGTGACTATTTAATTTTTACAGCTGATTTATATTTAAATTAGCTCTACTCAAGCACACCAACTTGAGCATAATTTGCTCTAATTCTGAATCATAAACATATACAAAAATCAAACATATAAATGTGTGTATATATAAAATCTCCTGTAGATCTATGTAGAGACAGTTCATTATTTTACACATTATGTACATGTTTACATGCATTTCAAGGACCCTTTTCTGACCAGGTGAAACACTGACTATTCAAGGACTGATACACAAGCCTATATCTGCAAGAGGTTTTAGTAACGGAAAACATATTTTTTAGGGTACATATAAGAAGAATCTCCATTCCTAACTGGAGATTTGTGTCCAGTATAATCTGTTCAAATTCAAGGTCCAAATTGGGGCATTTTTAAACAAGGTTCTGTGTTTTTCAATCCCTAAAGACCAATACATGCATGTATGTTTTGACCTTAAATATGACAAAAAGTTTGTTGTTTAACAGAATAGGAAGCGACAGAGGATTGGCAGAAGACCATGACTGCCAAGCTTGGGATGGAGAGGTGATGCCGATGGCCTAGGATGTATATGGAACCTACCACCCTCTTCTCATGACAAAGGTCCAGAAGAACCTCCAGGGGTGCTGGAGTCTACAGTGAGAGGGTAGAGGTTGGAGCAGGAACTGAAAACTCCCAGTGGTAACTGAGGTCAGGACAGAATGGTCGTGGATGTGCCTGGAGCAGATGCAGCCTGGCATCTTCACATTCATGCTTCTTGTGGACAAGCTGATAGAAGATGAGGATAAATAAAGCAAGGTCTGGAGAAGAACTGCCTTCTGGAACCATATAGGGTGTCTTAAGCTATTCCAAGTTCTGCCAGGTTCAGTGAAAAACTCACTGTTCTCTTCACCCTTGAGGTTATACAGCTCACTCTAAATTTGTCTCCACTGTACCCCTGTAGCCTTAGGGCAGAAATGACTATAGCTGCTTAACGTGATAAGATGGTATCCAGCCTCAAGGGACTTTCTTTGGACTCACAGAGGGCCTCTGACTGGCAAAAAGATGAAATAGTAGCTATTATTATTTCTGTTTCTATAAATATTTCTATATTTGGTCACAATAGATTGTTTAGAGATTTGGTACCTAACAAGGCATAGCTAGCAACTTCCTATTTCCCCTCCTAAATATCATAATAAACAAAGTAAACAGAAAAAAAAGTTATAAATTCCATTTTCAGTAAAACTAGAAAAGAGATATCATCCATAGCTTTAAACAATATAGCAGAAACCACCCAGATGGAAGTAAAATGTCCAGGTAGGGCAATAAAAAATATCAAAAATATGTTTCTGATATGTGAAGGACTCCTCCTGAGGTGATAGATCCACATTTCCTGCTCAGCAAGAACTAAGGGACCTGAAGAAAGGATGGGGCACAGATCAAACAGATGCTACACAGGTAGAAAAATGAGTAAGAAAGCAGGAAAAGAGTGTAGTGGCCTAAGGGCAGCAGGTCTCAGAAAATGCTCATAGCATTGTTCTTTCTATCAGTAAGAAGCACTCCAAAGTGTAACTTTGGTACAGCAAGAACTGTGGAGATAGGTGATGAGAGAAACCCTCTAAAGGCTCATCTGTTTCAGAGAAACAGAAAAGAAACACAGAGCAGCCATCTTAGCAGGGAGCCATCTATCACCGGTAACACTGAAGTGAGTGCTTTTTATTGTGGGGGCTATATAAGAAACAGGTTTCACCCCCTCCATCCCTAGGACTCCCTTTCGAACAGGTAAGCCATTAAACTCTTAACTTATTGTAATATATTTTTAAAGATGCTGACATGTAGATATTGTTCTTGTTCAGTCACTCATTGGCATCTGACTCTTTGCTACCCCATGGACTGCAGCACACCAGGATTCCCTGTCCTTCACCATCTCCTGGAGCTTGCTCAAACTCATGTCCATTGAGTCGATGATGCCATCCAACCATCGCATCCTCTTCTCCTCCTGCCTTCTATCTTTCCAAGCATCAGGGTCTTTCCCAATAAGTCAGATATTTGCATCATGTGGCTAAAATATTGGAGCTTCAGCTTCAGCATCAGTCTTTCCAATGAATATTCAGGATTGATTTCCTTTAGGATTGACTGGTTTGATCTCCATGGAGTCCACTCCATCTCTTCTCCAACACCATGTTTTGAAAGCATTTAATCTTCAGCTCTCACATTCATATATGACTACTGGAAAAAAATGTAGCTTTTACTATACTCACCTTTGTCAGCAAAGTAATGTCTCTGCTTTTTAATACACTGTCTAGGTTTGTCATAGCTTTTCGTTCAAGGAGCAAGAGTCTTTTAATTACATGGCTGCAGCCACCATCTGCAGTGACTTTGGAGCCCAATAAAATAGTCTTTCACTGTTTCTCCATCTATATGCCAGGAAGTGATGGGACTGGATGCCATGATCTTCGTTCTTTGAATGTTGAGTTTTAAACTAGCTTTTTCACTCTCCTCTTTCACCTTCATCAAGAGGCTCTTTCATTCATCTGTGCTTTCTGCCACAAGGGTGGTGTCACCTGTGTATCTGAGGTTATTGATATTTCTCCCAGCATCTTGATTTCAGCTTGTGCTTATTCCAGACCAACATTTCTCATGATGTACTCTTCATATAAGCTAAATAAGCAGAGTGACAGTATACAGCCTTGACGTACTCTTTTCCTAGTTTTGAACCAGTCCATTGTTTTCTGTCTGGTTCTAACTGTTGCTTTTTGACCTGCGTACAGGTTTCTCAGGAGGGAGGTAAGGTGGTCTGGCATTCCCATCTCTTGAAGAATTTTCCATAGTTTGTTGTGATTCACACAGTCAAATGTTTTAGTGTAGTTAATGAAGCAGAAGTAGATGTTTTCTAGAATTCTGTTGCTTTTTCTATGATCCAGAGGATGTTGGCAATTTGACCTCTGGTTCCTCTGTCTTTTCTAAATCCAGCTTGTACATCTGGAATTTCTTAATTCATGTACTATTGAAACCTAGCTTGGAGGATTTTGAGCATGACCTTGCTATCATGTGAAATGAGCACAACTGTATGGAAGTTTGAACATTCTTTGGCATTGCCCTTCTTTGGGACTGGAATGAAAACTGACCTTTTCCAGTTCTATGGCCACTGCTGAGTTTCCCAAATTTGCTGGCATATTGAGTACAGCACTTTCACAGCATCATCTTTTAGGATTTGAAATAGCTCAGCTGGAATTCCATCACCTCCACTAGCTTTGTTTGTAGTAATGCTTCCAAGGCCCACTTGACTTCACTCTCTAGAATGTCTGGCTCTAGGTGAGTGATCACACCATTATGGTTATCCAGGTCATGAAGATCTTTTTTGTGGAGTTCTATGTATTCTTGCCACCTCTTCTTAATATCTTCTGCTTCTGTTAGGTCCGTACTATTTCTGTCCTTTATTGAAATGGACATGAAATGAACATGAAATGTTCCCTTGGTATCTCTAATTTTCTTCAAGCAATCTCTAGTCTTTCCCATTCTATTGTTTTCTTATATTTCTTTGCATTGTTCACTCAAAAAGGCTTTCTTATCTCCTCTTGCTATTCTTTGGAACTCTGCATTCAGATGGGTATATCTTCCCTTTTCTCATTTGCCTTTCACTTCTCTTCTTTTCTCTGCTATTTGTAAAGCCTCCTCAGACAACCATTTTGCCTTTTTGCCTTTCTTTTTCTTGGGATGGTTTTGATTACTGGCTCCTGTACAGTGTTATGAACCTCCATCCATAGTTCTTCAGGAACTCTAATAGATTTGTTCCCTTGAATCTACTTGTCAACTTCCACTGTATAATTGTAAGGGATTTGATTTAGGTCATAGCTGAATGGCCTAGTGGTTTTCCCTATTTTCTTCAATTTAAGTCTGAATTTTGCAATAAGGAGATCATTATCTGAGCCACAGTCAGCTCCCAGTCTTGTTTTTGCTGACTGTATAGAGCTTCTCCACCTTCAGCTGCAAGGAGTATAATCAATCTGACTTTGGCATTGACCATCTGGTGATGTCCATGTGTAGAGTCTTCTCTTGTGTTGTTGGAAGAGGGTATTTGCTATGACCGGTGCATTCTCTTGGCAAAACTGTTAGCCTTTGCCCTGCTTCATTTTGTACTCCAAGGCCAAACTTGCCTATTACTCCAGGTATCTCTTGACTTCCTACTTTTGCATTCCAGTCCCCTATAATGAAAAGGACAGCTCTGATGGGTGTTAGTTCTAGAAGAACTTGTAGGTCTTCATAGAACCATTCAACTTCAGCTTCTTCAGCATTAGTGGTTGGGATATCGACTTGCATTACTGTTGTCTTTGAGGTTGCCCCAGTACTCTATTTTGGACTCTCTTGTTGACTGTGAGGGCTATTCTATTTCTTCTAAGGAATTCTTGCCCACAGTAGTAGATATAAAAGTCATCTGAATTAAATTCACCCATTCCAGTCCATTTTAGCTCATGGATTCCTAAAATGTTGATGTTCACTCTTGCCATCTCCTGTTTGACCACTTCCAATTTACCTTGATTTATGGACCTAACATTCCAGGTTCCTATGCAGTATTGTTCTCTACAGCATTGGACTTTACTTTCACCACCAGACACAACCACAACTAGGCATTGTTTCTGCTTTGGCTTAGCCTTTTCATTCCTTCTGGAGCTATTTCTCTGCTCTTCTTCAGTAGTATATCAGACACTTCCCAACCTGGAGAGTTCATCTTTCAGTGTCATATCTTTTTGCCTTTTTTTACTATTCATGGAGCTCTTAAGGCAAGAATGCTGCAGTAGTTTGCCATTCCCTTCTCCAGTGGACCACGTTTTGTCAGAACTCTCCACCATGTCCCGTCCATCTTAGGTGGCTCTACATGGCATGGCTCATAGTTTCATTGAGTTAGACAAGGCTGTGATCCATGTGATCAGTTTGGTTAATTTTCTGTGATTGTGGTTTTCATTCTGTCTCCCCTCTGATGGATGAGGATAAGAGGTTTGTGGAAGCTTCCTGATGGGAGGGACTGGCTATGAGGAGAACTGGGTCTTGCTGTTGTGGGCAAGGCAATGCTCAGTAAATCTTTAATCCAATTTTCTGCTGATGGGTGGGGCTGTGTTCCCTTACTGTAGTTTAGCATGAGGCCAGACTATGGTAGGGGTAATGGCAACCTCTTCCAAGGAATTATGCCAGCATTTTGATATTATATATATATGTATAATATGTGCTTTCCATATATATATTATTTCATAAAAATTATGGAAAAGAGAAACAAAACAAAGCTTACCACAGAACACTCAGCATAAAAGTGGTAACAGTGAAAATATGTATACACCATGAATTAAGATAAAACAATTACTTTTATGAAGAAAGACAATAAAACAATATTCAAGGACTCAGAGAAGAGATGAAGCGACAACAGATGAGACAGGCTGTGAACATTCAGGTCCCAGGAAAGAAGTAGAAAGAACATCCAGAATCATCATAAAAATGAAGCTGGATTGGAAGAAGCACAAGGGAGGACACTGAGGGAAACTCACTGAAAGAGAAGGATGCTAAAATAAAGAGAGTGAACAACATGAAAAGGAAATAAGAAATTACAAAGGATTAGAGAGCAAATTACAGCTGTAGAAAGGAGGCAAGGGAAATCCTACATGTGCATAATTGGAGCCTCTGAAGACACAAAAGAAAACATTGGAAGAGGATATATGTTTAAAATGTAATTCATTAACCCATTCCTAAAATAAAAGAAGAATTGAAGCTACATATTGAAAAGGCACAGCATGAGCCAGGGAAAATCAGCCTAGAATAGTCAACTCAGACATTTAAATCTATCCTAACAAAGTTGTGGTTTAGTCACTAAGTCATGTCTGACCCTTTTGCAACTGCATGGACTAGCCCACCAGGCTCCTCTATCCATGGGATTTTCTGGGCAAGAATACTGGAGTAGGCCATTTCCTTCTCCACGGGGTCTTCCCAACCCAGGGATAGAACCTGTGTCCCCTGCATTGCAAGCAGAATCTTTGCCTCTGAGTCACTGGGGAAGCTCATCCTAATGAAGTTACTAGATTGTGAAAAGCAAATAAATGGTAACTTAGTGGCAGAAAAGATGACTAAGAAACTTAAAAAGAATACATTTGAATCAGTTCTAATGAGGTGGATGAAACTGGAGCCTATTATACAGAGTGAAGTAAGCCAGAAAAAAAAACACCAATACAGTATACTAACGCATATATATGGAATTTAGAAAGATGGTAACGACAACCCTGTATGCGAGACAGCAAAAGAGACACAGATGTATAGAACAGTCTTATGGACTCTGTGGGAGAGGGAGAGGGTGGGAAGATTTGGGAGAATGGCATTGAAACATGTAGAATATCATGTATGAAATGAGTCACCAGTCCAGGTTCGATGCACAATACTGGATGCTTGGGGCTGGTGCACTGGGATGACCCAGAAGGATGGTATGGGAGGGAGGAGGGAGGAGGGTTCGGGATGGGGAATACATGTATACCTGTGGTGGATTCATTTCCATATTTGGCAAAACCAGTACAATATTGTAAAGTTTAAAAAAAAAAAAAGAAACTTATGAAAGATAAAAGAAAAAGGCTGCCTGCAGATTTCAGAACAGCAATATTCAAAGTCAGAATCCAGTGAAGCAATATGTATAAGACAGTCAAGAAAAGAAAATTGAAACAGGCTTTATATCCACCTGAGTTACCATCCAGGAATAAATACTACAGAAAACCAGTTTTGAACCTTCAGTGACTTAGGGGATATGGTTTGCATGAGCCCTTCAGAGGAGCTATGAGAGCATGCACTGTGGCCAACCATAGAGATGACTTGGGAAATCCATTTACTTGTGAAGGAACAAAGATGGAGATGAGCATGAAAGGTAAGAATGCAGGTGCTACATGCCCTGATAATGCAGAAATGATACAACTACAAAAAAAAAAAAAAAAAAGAAAGAAAAAGAAAAGCAGAGGTGGGAGGAAGGAAAAAGATACAGGTAGATCAAATTTCCTGATTTCCTCTTTAGGTCATAAAAGCATCAAAAGATGACAAATCAAGTATTAGAAGAGTGAATATTTTTACAGAACAAAGACAAGCTCTAAGAGAATAATTATATTAACAATCATCAAGTAATAGAAGGGGAGGAGATGTGAAAAGAAGGGAAGGAACAAAGGGAAAGAATATTAATTTCCCTAACTTTTAAAGGGATAACATCCTTGAGTATCAGAAGAATTATACATGCACCTGCCCTCCCACAAACAAATAAAATAGAGCATACAGTGGAAGGAAAACAAAAAAATAACAGAGTTGATAGGACCAAACAATTTTTATATCAATAAATCTAAATGGGACTCAGAGGGATGGTATGGGGAGGGAGGAGGGTTCTGGATGGGGAACACATGTACACCTGTGGCAGATTCATGTTGATATATGGCAAAACCAATACAATATTGTAAAGTTAAAAAATAAAATAAAATAAATTCATCTCATAAAAGAATAATATTTTAATTTCAAACTAGGTTACAGAGAAAAACCTAACTCCATATGGACTGCAAGAATCATAAGAACTGCCAAGCAATTCAGAAAGGTTGCTAGATACTTTGACTCCAGAATTCCTCTTTGGTACTAGAATCTCCAATTATGAACATTCCATGCATTTGAAGTAACGTGTATAAGGCTATCTGCTACAGGATTATTTGAAATAGCAAAAGGCCGAAAATAATTCAGATGTGCATGGTTAAATCCACTATAGCACATCTGCCTGATGGAAAACTATACAGCTATTTGTATGATATGCCAGAATCTCTGACATACATTAAGTAAAAAAGCAAAGTACAGAATACAATATTGTAAAGTAATTAACCTCCAATTAAAATAAATAATTAAATTAAAAACAAAAAAGCAATGCCAGAATAGAGTGTATTATGTCTACTACCATGTCTCTGTTAAAGGAGGGGATAAGAGTCTGTATTTGTGTTTACTTCTGTATGCATCAAGAACTCCTCAAAGATATGTGGAAAACTAATTATAATGGCCTCCCTTTGGGGGGAAGATGGGGGAATGGGAGGAAGGACCCCTGTCCTCCTTTTCATGCTTTCTGGCTGTGATGTGAATGCACACCTCTTCAAAAAATGAAGCTCTGTTTTCCCAGTCTGTCTGTCTCCCTGTTCCCCACTCATTCAGTTGGGTCCTCAGTGCTGGGCTCAAGGTGAACACTGCACAGTGCTGGTTGATATTTGCTGAATGAACGAACAAATGCAGTGCAGGGCAGTAGCCCCTAGGTGGAATAAAGCTCCAGGGATAGGACCTCGAGAGGCCCATGAGCTATGTAACTCAGGACAGTGTATGCCCCTCCTTCCATTCTAATGCCACCTGCTAATGTTTGTTTTTTTAACCCAAAGGGGAAAAATAATCCCTAAACACATATTTTTTAATCAACTTGATCTGTGTGCTGTTCACCATCCTGCCTTGTGACCTTGGGCAGGTCTAAATTCAATTTCAGCACTCCCTGAGCCAGACATGTGGGGGGATGTGAGATGATTAAGACATGGTCCTTGCCTGGTGTTCAGGCTCCCCTCCTTATTTGTAAAAGGACAACGTTTTCCCTTCACTGAGTCAGAGGAATTTTAACAACAAAAACCTTTCTCCCAGAATGTTCTCTGCTAGAGAACCAAGGCTCAGCACAAATGTGTTCCTGTGTGGGATCCTCTCTCCCACCCACCCAGGAAGGTGCAACCATCCCTTCATGGGTTGTCCCCAGAGCCCTCTACTTAGAATTCTGCTTTTCTGTGCTTTGTCACACCCTATTGTCCCTTCTGGACTCTGAGCCAACACAGCAAGAATTCTGCAACAGTCACATCTATACTTACTCCCAGTTTCCAGCAGAGTGTCTGGTCAAAGGTGGGCATTTACATATTTGCAGAAGGCACAACGGAAGTAATCTGAATACTCTGAGCTAAGTGATGGTATTTCCATCACCACGGAAGTATCAAGAATAAACATGGTAAAGAAATCAAATAAAAGAGTGCCTTTGAGGATAAGGGGGAGAATTATAACCACCACCAAAATGAATAACTTCTAGCCAAAAGATGCCTAGACTTGGAGCAGGGAAGGGATGGGAGAGATACGATACATGGCTGCCTGACTCTATGATGCTGACTAAATATAAAGACACGCTATCTTAGTGACGCCTCAGGAAGCCTGGGAGGGTGATCCTATACCCGCCTCCCCCGACACTTGGAATTTGAGAATGCCAAGGTCTAGAAGTAGGAAATGGCAACCCGCTCCAGTATTCTTGCCTGGAAAATTCCATGGACAGAATAGCCTGGTGGCCTATAGTCCATGAGGTCACAAAGAGTTGAACATGACTTAGTGACTGAGCACACAAACACACTAAAGACAGGCTGAGGCCTTGCCCATTCTTGCCTGCTTTCTGTGCAACACACATGTAAAGCCCAAAGCTGGCATTTGAACCCATGACCAAATGATTCTAGTTCCTGCTGTTTACTCCACCCATGCTGATTCACTTACGGGAAGGCTGGGCTGATTCTTCCACTGCAGATATCATTTTGACTTCCCCTGCCCAAGGCAAGAAATTACCAGAAAACCTGGTAACTCTGAGTTCAGGGTTCCACAGGCTGACGTCTGGCTCACGGGCTTACAGATTGGCACTAACCCATTCTGTAAACACCTCAGCCAGCCTGGCAGAAGCTGGGTGTCCCTGGGATCTCACTGTCCTATTTCTTTGCATATTGTGATGGAAGGATGCAGGAAGGACACCACACATCTGGCTTGTTTCAGCACTGGCTTCTCATTTCTGTCTGGATAGTTACCACTAAGTAATTTAGTTTATCTGTGTCTCCGTGAGCTTATTTGGAAACCATGGAACACTGCTTACAGAAAATTAAGCTTCATTTTCTTTAAGCATTCAGCCAATAGTACAGGCAGGAGACGGTGATCTGGAGGTAACTGGCTTATGCATATGTAAACACGATACATTTAGCAAATTATGTAGACTTCACACTTCAGAGCATTGACGAAAACAAAGGTACCTTCCAAGGAAGCTTTAGTGCAATAGAGCCATTCTGAAAGGAATAGAGTTATTGGTTTTTAAGAATAGCTCAACTCAGATACAAATGGAAAATAATGATTTACACTGTGGAGCAGGGGGTGGGCATAAGCAGAATTTGAACAGGTCTAATTTGAAGTGGTGTTAAGGTGTCTCTAAGGACTTGGAAAGAATTATGGCCCATAACGTGCTTTGAGATTGAATTCATGGTGTGATGAGGTTGTACATTTCAAACTCAATTCCACTGTGACTCCTCACGTTTCACACAATTTCCCAGCATATGTTTTTCTCCTTGAGCCTAGAGAAAGAATTCTAGATGTACCTTTAGCTCAAAAACAATTGCAATAGTTAAAGCATGCCTTAAATCCATTATCTTTTCTATTCTCCACTAAGACCTGTTGCCTAAGTCCCTTCTAGTATCTCATCAGTAATTAATTGCACTGAAAATTTAATTGTAAATATCACTCCACGAAGGGCAATCTTACAAGTCAACACTGGATTTCAGAACTCTTGGACAGGGCAGGTCAGTGTGCCTGAACGTGAGAGTTTCCAACCTGCAGACCAAAGTGGAGGTGCTGTGTGTGTCCACAGGCACTTCATCCAAGGGACCCAGTAACTTGCAGGGCCCAAATGGCCCATCATTGACTGTAAGAGAGGGGGCATCAGGGCAGCTCAGCTGCATTACTGTCATCAATACTAACCCCACTAGTAATAATATGTTCTAAGAACTGCCATATATTAAATATCTACTATTGCCAAGAACCATGCTAGCACTTTGCCTTCAGTTAATCCTGGTAATAACTCATCAAAATCATTACTGTTACTCCTCTTTTACTGATAGAAATAGGTTAGGGAGGGTAAGTGACTTCTTTTCTGGCTGCCACTGAGTGCTTATGATATGACAGGTGCTATACATGCAAATAGTATCTCACTGAATCATCATCCCAACTCAACAAGGTAGGGAGTTTCATTAATATCCATTTGCAAGGCTGTGAACCAGAAGGAAGTTACATTGCATTGTAGGTCAAGCTAAAAGAGGGCAGAACCAGCAGTCGCTTTCAGGTCACAGCCACAGCCATGTGTGTCCCGCTGTGTGCTGCATTTGTACCACTTGAAAAGAGGTCCCCATTGCTGGAAAAGGAGGAGGAGTGGAGGCAGGAGCATCCTGGGTAAGCAGAAGTCAAGGTGGGTCTCTGGTACCCAGTTCTCCTCCTCCCACCCTGCCTTCCACCACAGCATCCTCCCAAACACACACACACTCCACCCCTATTCCAAATGACAGACTTGTAAGTGCTCACAAGAATTCTTTGAGGAAGTTACTATTATCATTATAATTTTATAGCTGTGGAGACTAAGGCTTGGAGAAATTACATCAGCCGCTCAAATTCAGAGACCTATTAAGCAGCAGGGGCAGGGACTGCATCAAGGCTGTCTGACTCTGGTCCTGTACTCCCAGCCAGGCTGCAAAAGAGTTAGTCTAATCATTAGAGACATGGTACTGATGACCCGAGAGTTGGTCCTAATTAGAATTCTGTCTCAGGATAAAGAATGTACACTGAAAATTATGACCCTTTAACATCACTTCATGGGAAATAGATGGGGAAACAGTGGAAACAGTGTCAGACTTTATTTTTCTGGGCTCCAAAATCACTGCAGATGGTGACTGCAGCCATGAAATTAAAAGACACTTACTCCTTGGAAGGAAAGGTATGACCAACCTAGATAGCATATTCAAAAGCAGAGACATTACTTTGCCAACAAAGGTTCGTCTAGTCAAGGCTATGGTTTTTCCTGTGGTCATGTATGGATGTGAGAGTTGGACTGTGAAGAAGGCTGAGCACTGAAGAATTGATGCTTTTGAACTGTGGTGTTGGAGAAGACTCTTGAGAGACCCTTGGACTGCGAGGAGATCCAACCAGTCCATTCTGAAGGAGATCAGCCCTGGGATTTCTTGGGAAGGAATGATGCTAAAGCTGAAACTCCAGTACTTTGGCCACCTCATGCGAAGAGTTGACTCATTGGAAAAGACTCTGATGCTGGGAGGGATTGGGGGCAGGAGGAGAAGGGGATGACAGAGGATGATGGCTGGATGGCATCACTGACTCGATGGACGTGAGTCTGGGTGAACTCCGGGAGTTGGTGATGGACAGGGAGGCCTGGCGTGCTGCAATTCATGGGGTCACAAAGAGTCAGACACGACTGAGCAACTGAACTGAACTGAACAAATTTTATAAGAGACTCAAGTAAAGCAAGCACAGATGGCTACAAAGATTTAGTTTTATTCTTACAAATAACTATAATGGTCTACACACACACACACACACACAACCTAGAAACAAATGTCCAATAATAAGGATTAAATTATGGTTCACAAATATGCTAGAAAACCTAGAAGCTATTAAAAAGTATGACAAGAAGGATATTATGACATATAAAATGTTTATATTAAACAAAAGGATTGATCCCACTTTTGTAACACAAAATACATAGTGTGGACATGTAGTAAATGAGAGAGACAGATGGAGACACAGGCAGAGTCAGAGATGGGAAAATATAAAATAAAAGGCTACAAATAAGTCTATTATATGGGAGGATTCTCTATTGTGTTTCCATCTTTTGCCTGTTGATGTTGTCTAATTGTTAACAATTAACAAATACCCATTATTTTGTGATGTTTAAAATGTTTCATAGGCCTAAGATAAAAACAGTCCACTAAGGCTTAGAAAAGATTGCTGGAAACCAGAATGGCCTTTACCAGAGTTTGGAGTGCACAGATACTTCAAGAATATTTCAAGAGTTTCACAGATAAATTCATTTGGTAAACATTCTACTTATCTTTCATGACTTGCAGTGCAGAGTCTCATGTTACAATGCAGGAAGAATCAGCGTTCCTGACTGCATACTATGCTACAAAGCTACAGTCATCAAAGCAGTATGGTACTGGCACAAAAACAGAACTATAGATCAATGGAACAGGAAAGTCCAGAGATGAGCCCATGCACTTATGGGGAACCAATCTATGCCTAAGGCAAGAATATACTATGGAGAAAAGATAGTCTCTTCAATAAGTGGTGCTGGGAAAACTAGACAACTATATGTGAAAGAATGAATAGTATGTAAAAGAATGAAAAGTAGAAAACTTCCTAACACCACACATTAAAAAAAAAAAAAAAAAAAACTTAAGATGGATTAAAGACCTAAATATAAGGCTGGAAAGTATAAAAAGAAGAAACATAGGTAGACCACTCCTTGATATAAATCCCAGCAAGATCTTTTATAATCCACCTCTCAAAGTAATGAAAATAAAACCAAAAATAAACAAATGGGACCGAGTTAAACCTAAAAGCTTTTGCACAGCAAAGGAAGGGGCTTCCCAGGTGGCACAGTGGTAAAGAATCTTCCTATCAATGCAGGAGACGAGGAGATACAGGTTTAATCCCTGGATTGATCCTACTCCAAAATCCCATGGAGAAGGAAATGGTAACCCTCTCCAGTATTCTTGCCTGGGAAATCCCAGGGACAGAGGAATCTGGTGGACTACATACAGTCCATGGAGTCACAAAGAGTCAGACATGACTGAGCAACTCACACCCAACAAATGAAGCCATAAACAAAATGAAAAGACAACCATGGAATGGGAAAAAATATTTCAAAAAGATCAACCAATGAGAGATTAATCTCCAAAATATACAAATAGCTCATGCAATTCAATATCAAAAAAACAACCCAATCAAAAAATGGGCAGAATATCTAAATAGACATTTCTCCAAAGAAGACATAAAGGTTGCTAAAAAGCACATGAAAAGATGTTCAGTGGCACTAATTACTGTTATTGTTGTTGTTCAGTCATAAAATCATGTTTGACTCTTTGCAACCCCATGGACTGTAGCCCACCAGGCTCCCCTGCCCATGGGATTTCCTAGGTAAGAATACTGGAGTGAGGTGCCATTTCCTTCTCCAGGGGATCTACCCAACCCAGGGAATGAACCCATGTCTCCTACATTGACAGGCATATTCTTTACCATCAAGCCACCAGGAAAACCTGATTATTAGAGAAATGCAAATCAAAACAACAATGAAGTGTTACCTCACACCTGTCAAAATGGCCCTCATCAAAAAATCTACAAACAATAAATGCTGGAGAGGGTGTGGAGAAAAGGAAACTGTTCTACACTGTTAGTGGGACTGTAAATTGAAATAGCAACTATGGAGAACAGTCTAGAGATTTCTTAAAAACATAAAGTTACCATATGATTCAGCAATCCCACTCCTGGGCATATATCCTAAGAAAACCATGGTTCAAAGGGATACATGCACCCCAATGTTCATTGCAGCACTGTTTATAGGATCCAGGACATGGAAGCAACCTAAATGTCCATTCCAGAGGAATGGATAAAGAAGTTGTGGTACACATATACAATAGAATATTCAGTTCAGTTCAGTTAAGTTGCTCAGTCGTGTCCAACTCTTTGCGACCCCATGAATCGCAACACGCTAGGCCTCCCTGTCCATCACAATCTCCAGGAGTTCATTCAAACTCATGCCCATCGAGTCGGTGATGCCATCCAGCCATCTCATCCTCTGTTGTCCCCTTTTCCTCCTGTCCCCAATCCCTCCCAGCATCAGAGTCTTTTCCAATGAGTCAACTCTTCGCATTACTCAGCCATTAATAAAACTGAAATAATGCCATTTGCGCAACATGGATGGACCTAGAGATTGTCATACTGAGTGAAGTGAGACAGAGAAAAACAAATATCATATGATATTGCTTACATGCAGAATCTAAAAAAAAAGGGGGGGGTACAAATGAACTTATCTACAAAACAGACAGAGATAGAAAGCAAACTTATAGTTCCCAGGGGAAAGAGGGGGGATGGATAAATTGGGAGATTGGGATTGATATAAACACTATTACATTTAAAATAGATAACCAACAAGGACCTACTCTATAGCATATGGAGCTCTACTCAGTACTCTCCTATGGCCTATGTGGGAAAAGAATCTAAAAAGGATTGGATACATCTATATGTACATGTATTACTGATTCACTTTGTTGTACACCTGAAACTAACAGAACATTGTAAATCAACCATATACTCCAATAAAACTTTTTTAAAATTAAGAGAGTTTATTTAAATTTTGCCTGGAGGTTCTTCAATTTTTATGGCCACAGAACACTTATATTTTGCATATAGGACATAATTAATATCTACGGGCTCTGAGAAACACAGTCTGGAAAATGTCTGCCTACAATTGCAATTTACTCGTCTCTATAATCTACTTATAGTTCAAATACAACCTCCCTCTCTCAGGAATTTCCTTCGTCTAATAACTGTGACACTGGTGAACTTTTTCTTCTACACGTTCCCCATACTTTCAGAATCTAAGTGAAAAAGGAAGAAATATTCTTATTTCTTTTAGACATGGGACACCTGCACCTGACACATCATCTCAAGTCAAAATATTTTCTCATGCGAGAAATTTTTTTCTTTTTCAGTGTTGCTGCCGTTACCACCAGTGTTATCACCGTGTGTATACTTTTTTTTGGAGAATTTGTTTTGAGCCACATCGCAAGCCTGCTTACCCCTCAGAGATCAGCAGGCTGAGACAACGGTGGCTGGATCCAGTGCCATAGAATGCAGTGGGGTGGGAATGATGGCTCTGATTATATGGCTTCCTTATTGCACCCAGTTTTCCTTGGCCAGATGGTTCCCGATTGTGGTCTGCCCTAAAGACATTCCTTGCAGTAGTCCATGGGTGTGGGTCTCAGGACATCAGTGTTTGGGGTCTTATTGGAAATGTGGCCTCTGACAGAATTTACCAGCTATGGAAGCCTACAGTCTTCAGATTATAAGTGCCCAAGCTAGAGAGAGAGGTAAGAGAGACTCTTAGGTCCCTGAGCTCTACTGGAAAGGGGACTTTCTGTGTCAATATGCTTGAGCTTACTGCCCATAATGAAATATGTACATAGCTAAGACTCATTAATTCAATTTTCTATCTCAAAGGATATAAAAATCCTGACAGGAAGAAATTCCCAAAGGGCTCAGGATACATCATCTTTTATTTAGTTTGTTTTCCCTTTTAAGTCCTGTTTATATGAAAAACCCCAAGGACTCTGTTGGAAACCATCCATTTCTCTGACAGGAGTTATTCTAGAGGCAGCAAGGATCTCCCCAAGATAGCTTGGCAGGGGGAACAGGCAAAGGCCAAATCGTTTGGAGGTGTCTTCCCCAAGACAGATGATTCTGATCCTGGGAAATTAGCCTGGGGCTGATGCAAAAAGTCTTCGGGGGTAAAAGTCAATTCTGAAAGACTCATTGTTCCACTTCCACCAAGAGGTTGCTTGAGCAGCTGTGGAGAAGGGTTTGTAATGTGGTTATCACATTCACCTTGGGAAAGAGACATCACTGTGCTTTATGGGGAGCAGGGCAAGGAATTTGACGCTGGTGTCAGTAATGCTCAGATTCACATCGGAGCCCCTCTCCCTCCTGAGAGTCCGCTCTCCTAACAGAAGTCTCAAGGAGCCCAAAGACCTGCAGGAAGGACCAGTCGGAGCCCTGAGAGATCATTATGCTTCTGATACTGTCTCCTCCCTGCTGAGTCTTAATGGGGAAGGCTAACGGGGTCTGCTTAGCTGTGTGCACACATGTGAATGTCACAGGCCAGAGAGGGGCAGGGTCCCATCCCACCTTCCTGCAGTCACACACCCACGAGTGGCCAGATCAATTCTGGGCCATAAGTGTGGTCCATACCTCTGGACACAGGGGGTGGGGAGAAAGAAACATATGGTGGGACTGCTCTTTCATGCCACCAGATCAGGACAGCATTTCAGAAGGCCCCAGTCACCGGAGGACAAGATGCTGAACCTGACAACACAAGCTTTGAAGGGAATCCCACTGGGTCAGGGTGGTGTGGACAGGAGTCACAGCATCCACACCCTGGACCCAAGATCTGGAGTCTGAAGGATGCCTTGGGTGAAATGGCTATGGTCCAGGCAGACCTTACTGCTGCTGAAATGGAGGGAAGCTGAGGCGGGGGAGGGTGTGGACTCAGGACACAGATGACTCTGTCACAAGGCCACACTGCTTTGCACAAGCAGACCACTGACCAACACCTGTGCATCTGTCCCTGCTCCTACACAGACACGAGCATCGCTAAGAAGCTGTTGTGCTCTTCCATGACCTCTGAGACAGCACCATGTGGACACCAGCAGAACAGGGTTTCCACCTCACAGTCTGCCATGAAGAGTACATGAAGGTTCCACGGGCTTCAAGCAGGAGTATCGCACATGGTGGGGCTTGGCATCACTAGACGGCTCACTCTTGGGCTTGTTTACTTAGGACTCTTCACAAGGGAGGAGTCAAAGAACTAATAAGCAGTCTTAAGTTCAAATTCAAGTGTATGTCCAAAATAACCAGACTTAGTAATCAGTGGAAAACAGACTCATATCAAAAGGCAGACCTCTGATTATAAAACCTTGGAAAAATCAGGTAGGTCAACTCAATACCCACTAGTGTCTACCTACTGTAACAGGAAGGAGGTGCCTAGTTCTCACATCGTTCTGACCAAAGGGTCTGGTATGTTTTTCTAGAATTCTGGAAGGAAACCAAACATAGGGTTAAAAGTTAGGTCAAGGAAAGCTTGTTCAAGAACCCAATGAGGCAGCCTGGGACCCAAGCCATTTGAGGTATTTTAAGAGAACAGAAGACTCAGAAGTACCAGCACAACGTGGCCCCATGTAGACAGTACCGTGAGGCTGTCTCCCAAGAATAAGGGGGCTCGGTTCTGGGTCCAAGGAGTGTAGGACAGCTGGGCCTCCTCTTGCTGATCCAGCAAGTACATCAGGCCAGAAATCATACTATGGCAGACACAGTGTCCCTGCCCTGTTCTCCTAGTCAGCATTACCAACTGGAGGAACCAAGGAGTGAGAAAAGACTGTCTTTTTCACAGTGGAAGCTTGACATAGGAAAAAGCTTGATACACAGCTGCTACTGTGACTCATGGAAGGAGGTTCAGGCTGCCATTCTTGTTGCTTTTCTGAGTCAAATTCCAAGGGATTTTAAAAATCACAAGAGAAAACTAGGATCAAGTTTTTACATTATGTTACTCCCAACACCTACATGTATGTGTGTATAAACAAATACTGTGTAAGGAGCTTCTTCACTCTAATAGCTTTAAAAAAAATGAGAATCTTTAGACAGAACCAAGAAACAGAATATACAACTTTGTGAAAACAGAATCTATTAACTCCTTCTCTTAAGGAACACCATAATGAAATTGCTCAACCCACGGCATCATCACATTTGTAGAAAAATAAAGAAAAAAGTTAAAGCCTCACCCTCTGATACACATCAATGTAAGTTTCATGTGGATTAAAAGCTTAAGGTAAAAACAATTAACAGTACCAATTATTGCACAATTAATAAAGAAGGACTGTGCATATATCAAAGCAAAAGAAGAAATTACAAAAGTGTTAATAGAATTGACTACTAAAAAAAGGTTTATGTTCATTAAAAGGCTTGCTATAGGCAATAGCAAGTACCCTATATGGAGTGGGTAGCCATTCCCTTCTCCAGGGGATCTTCCCGACCCAAGGATCCTGTGACTCCTGCATTGGCGGGTGAATGCTTTATCTCTGGGCCACCTGGGAAGCCCTAGGGTACCATATAGGGATCGTGAATAACCCTTAGAAGGGTATAGTGATAGTCTGTTAAATATATAGCCATAATGTGTGGATCTCTACATCCACAGAGAGGCAAATGACGAGACAAATCACCACCATCTTCCTATCAGTTAAAAACTCTAAGAGAATACTCTTCCTTCTCTCCCCACTGGTAGCCACTAGTTTTTTCTCTACACTTGCAAGTCTGCTTCTTTTTAGTTACATTCGCTAGTCTATTATAGTTTTTAGGTTTCGCATGTAAGTGATATCCAACAGCATTTGTCTTGTCTGACTTATTTCACTGAGCACAGTGTCCCCAAGATCATCCATGTTATTGCAGATGGCAAACCCATTCTTTCATGGCTGCATAGTGTTCCACTGCACATCTTTATCCATCCATCCACTGATGGATGGCCCTTAGACTGCTTTTGTATCTTGGCAACTGTATTTAAATGATGCTGCTATGATCATTGGGGTGCATATATCTTTTCAAACTTGTGTTTTTGGTTTCTGGGGATTTATACCAAGGAGTGGGATTGCTAGATCATATGGCAATTCTAATTTTAGTGTTTGGAGAAATCTCAACAACGTTTTCCACAGTGGCAGCATCAATTTATATTCCCACTATCCATGTATGAGGTTTCTCTATTATTAGAATCTTTTTTGAATGCATATTTCACCTTATTTATAATTATTCCTAGTTTTTCAAAATGTATATCTGAATCATTTAAAAAATGGAATATTAAAAACAACCAAGTGATATTTAAAAGACAAGTTGGAAAATATTCTGAAAAAAAGGCAGGGTCAATATTCTTAATATATAAAGAGTTCTTTCAAATCAATAAGAAAACCATTAAGAATGTAATTGAAAAATCGACAAAGGGTTATGAACAAATGCTCTAGTGAAATAAGAAATTGAAATGGCCAATAAATACACAGACACAAAAGCATTCTACTTCAATACTAATAAAATAATGTAAATGGAAATAACAATGAAACACTAGAGTATACTTATAAAATTGGCAAACATTAAAAATATAATTGCTACTCATACACTTCTGGGGTGGAATGTGAGTGTAAATGATCCAATCTTCTTGCAAATCATTTTGATTATGGGTAATTTTTAAACTAAATAACTGGTTCCTAATTATAAATGCTATGGAGATGGTCCCCACCTTATAATGGTTTGACTTAATGATTTTCCAACTTTATGAGGGTAATGAAAGCAGTGCATATTCAGTAGAAACCATACTTCAGCTTTTGAGTTTTGACCTTCTCCAGGGCAAGTGATCTGCAGCATGAGACCTTCTCGTGATGCTGGGAGTGGCTGGAAAGCTCCCACTCAGTCATGTGACCACGTGGCAGTGGCTGGAGGGCACAGCTCCCACACAGCCACGTGATCATGGGGGTGAACAACCCACATGCTTACAACCATTCTGCACCCTTACAACCACTGTGTTTTTCACTTTAAGTCAGTATCCAATAAATTACATGAAATGTTCAACACTTTATTATAAAACACGCTTTGTGTTAGATGACTCTGCTCCACTGTAAGCTACTGTAAGTATTCTGAGCATGTTTAGGTAAGCTTGGCTAAGTTGTGATGTTTGATAGGTTAGGTGTATTGAATGCGTTTTCAACACCTGATGGGTTTATGAGGACATAGCCCCATTGTAAGTCAAGGAAGATCTGTACTTGCTTTTGCAGGAAGTTTATACACTATTGAAAAGCATAGCAATGATGGTCAGAGCCACTAGCACTTCAATACCTGAGAAACAAAGAATTTTAACTGTTTGCCATATTTTCTTCATCTTGTCTGAGGGTATTTATGTGAGCATGTGTACTAATTTATGTGAGCATTTGGTATGTTGTGTTTCTTTTCACTTAATATTGTTTGTGAGTGTGATCTTATGCCATTGCATTATCTCTAAAAACATGATAATTTATGATTGTATAATTTATCATATGGATGAATTTGTACCATAAACCACTCCCCTTCTGTTGGACCTGTAGGTTTTTCACTATGTGAAAACGTCACTCTGACTTCATGTTTTCTGTATCTTCAATAATTGCTATTTGTCTAGGTTATTCTTATAATAACACGGAAACAAAGACATTGTGAGACAAACAAAAACTAGATTCTTCACCACCCACAGACTCTCAACACAAGAATTTCCAAAGGATACGCTGTACACAGGAGGACACTGACCCCAGATAGAACTTCCAAAGTTCAGAGTGATAATGGGCAAAGAAAAAGGCAAATATCTGGGTAAAAGCAAATAAATATTAACTGTATACAACAATGATAACATCTTAGAAGCTCAAAGAATATAGAATTCAAGCACATACCAACAACAGCATGTAAGTTAGAGCAGAAGTACCTTAAGGTTCTTCCCAGTACCTCCCGGGAGTGAGAAAAAGATACTAATCAACTTCAGACTTTGATAAATAAAGTATGATGTCAAAATTTCTGGATTAATCACTAAAAGAATAGAAATGGCATGACTAGCTTCAAAAGTAATGGATAAAATTAAAAAATAGAATTAGAAAAAAAATAATTCAAAATAAGACAAAGGGGAAAGAAAAAGAATCCTGGAAAAGGCAAAATAAAAAGCATAAAATATTAATGAAATGGAATTATCATAAATACACGTGTGCATAATGATTTAGTTAAGATAAAGATTGCAACACAACATGAAAAATAAAACCTAGCTGTTGGTTGTTAACAGACAACTAAGACTAAAAGACAAAGAAAGTATGAAAAAAGGAACCCTAGGCTCATGCTCATTCAGAAAGTTGATGTAGCTATAGCATCAGAATTATTGAAATTTTTGACATCAGAGTCCTTAAATTATCAAAGTTTAAAGCAGAAGGACTATGGAAAATAAAGATTCAAAATACAGTGACATAAGCTTCACATCCCCAGGAAAGCAGTCTTCCTAAATATGTATGCACTTGATAATCAAAAAGGCAATCCAAGTGTATTGAACACGTACATATCAAAGAAAACAGGATAAAGCATACAGAAGAAACTGTAAAAGAATGTATTTCCAACCTTAAGGCAGGGAAGGATTATTAAGGTGAAGACACAAAAATGCCTATATCAGGAAAATATTTTTAAATTCTAAGTATTAAATGAACAGTTTCTCTGTATTAAAAGACACCACCAAGAAAGTTGAAAGAAGCAGCCTACAAATTGGAAAGTGAATATTTGGAGCACATAGCTGAAAAAAGATTAGTGTCCAGAAGAGAATAATAATACTCCTCTAAAGAAGAAAAAGACACTTCACAATACAAAAAACAACAAAAGACTTGAACAGGAACTTAATGAATAAGAAAAAAAGAATGAGAGATAAATGTAAGAAAAGATATTCATATACACCAAAGAAAACCACAATAAGACAACACTTCATACACATCAGGTTGACAAATGCTTAAAAAAGACCACAAATAGAACAAGAACTTTCATATAGTGATGGAACAGATGTAAAGAGAACAATCACTGGACAATTTGACATTTCTAATAATTTAGAAAGTGAGCATTGTTCAGTCAGTTCAGTTCAGTTCAGTTGCTCAGTTGTGTCCGACTCTTTGCAACCCCTTGGACTGCAGCATGCCAGGCTTCCCTGTCCATCACCAACTCCCAAAGCTTGCTCAAACTCAGGCCCATTGAATCAGTGATGCCATCCAACCATCTCATCCTTTGTCATCCCCTTCTCCTCCCACCTTCATCTTTCCCAGCATCAGGGTCTTTTCCAATGAGTCGGTTCTTCACATCAGGTGGCCAAAGTTTTGGAGTTTCAGCTTCAGCGTCAGTCTTTCCAATAAATATTCAGGACTTATTTCCTTTAAGATTGACTGGTTGGATCTCCTTGCAGTACAAGGGGCTCTCAAGAGTTTTCTCCAACACCACAGTTCAAAAGCATCAATTCTTCAGTGCTCAGCTTTCTTTATAGTCCAGTTCTCACATCCATACATGACCACTGGAAAAACCACTAGTTTTTTTTTTCATTTTCATAAAACTTTTAATTTTGAAACATATTTAAATTTACAGAAGAGTTGTAAAGAGTACAGAGAGTTTTTAAAACCAGTAGTTTTTTGTCAGTAGTTTTTAATCAAAGCTTTCACTAGATGGACCTTTGTTGGCAAAGTAATGTCTCTGCTTTTTAATACACTGTCTAGGATCATCATAGCTTTTCTTCCAAGGAGCAAATATCTTTGAATTTCATGGCTGCGGTCACCATCTGCAGTGATTTTGGAACCCCCCAAAATAAAGTCTCTCACCTTTTCAATTGTTTCTCCATCTATTTGCCATGAAGTGATGGGACCGGATGCCGTGATCTTAGTTTTCTGAAGGTTGAGTTTTAAGCCTACTGTTTAACTCTTGTCTATCACTTTCATCAAGAGGCTCTTTAGTTCCTCTTTGTTTTCTGCCATAAGGGTGGTGTCATCTGCATATCTGAGGTTATTGCTATTTCTCCCAGCAATCTTGATTCTGACATGTGTTTCATCCAGCCTGGCATTTTGCATGATGTACTCTGAATATAAGTTAAATAAGCAGGGTGACAATATACAGTCTTGACATACTCCCTTCCCAATTTGGAACCAGTCTGCTGTTTCATGTCCAGTTCTAACTGTTACTTCTTGACCAGCATACAGATTTCTCAGGAGGCAGGTAAGGTGGTCAGGTATTTTCCACGGTTTGTTGTGATCCACACAGTCAAAGGCTTTGGTGTAGTCAAATGTTTTTCTGGAACTCTCTTGCTTTTTTGATGATCCAATGGATGTTGGCAAATTGATCTCTGGTTCCTCTGCCTTTTCTAAATCCAGCTTGTATATCTGAAATTTCTTGGTTCACGTACTATTGAAGCCTGGCTTGGAGAATGTTGAGCATTACTTTGCTAGCGTGTGAGATGACTGCAATTGTGTGGTAATTTAAATATTCTTTGGCATTGCCCTTCTTTGGGATTGGAATGAAAACAGACCTTTTCCAGTCCTGTGGCCACTGCTGAGTTTTCCAAATTTGCTGGCATCTTGAGTGCAGCACTTTCACAGCATCATCTTTCAGGATTTGAAATCG
This sequence comes from Bubalus bubalis, assembly GCF_019923935.1. Taxonomy (NCBI): domain Eukaryota; kingdom Metazoa; phylum Chordata; class Mammalia; order Artiodactyla; family Bovidae; genus Bubalus; species Bubalus bubalis. Next base: position 62,692,073 of record NC_059165.1, on the reverse strand, counting down.
CTCAACTGGAATTCCATCACCTCCACTAGCTTTGTTCATAGTGATGTTTCCTAAGACCCACTTAACTTCGCATTCCAGGATGTCTGGTTCTAGGTGAGTGATCACACCATCATGGTTATCTGGGTCATGAAGGTCTTTTTTGTATAGTTCTTCAGTGTATTTTTGCCATCTCTTCTTAATATCTTCTGCTTCTGTTAGGTCCATGCCATTTCTGTCCTTTATTGTACCCATCTTTGTATGAAATGTTCCCTTGGTATCTCTAATTTTCTTGAAGAGATCTCTAGTCTTTCCCATTCTATTGTTTTCCTCTATTTCTTTGCACTGATCACTGAGGAGGGCTTTCTTATCTTCCCTTGCTATTCTTTGGAACTCTGCATTCAGATGGGTATATCTTTCCTTATCTCCTTTGCCTTTCTCTTCTCTTCTTTTCTCAGCTATTTGTAAGGCCTCCTCAGACAGCCATTTTGCTTTTTTGCATTTCTTTTTCTCAGGGATGGTCTTGATCACTGCCTCTTGTACAATGTCACAAACTTCCGTCCATAGTTCTTCAGGCACTCTGTCTATCAGATCTAATCCCTTGAAGCTATTTGTCACTTCCACTGTATAATCATAAGGGATTTGATTTAGGTCATACCTGAATGGCTTAGTGGTTTTCCCTACTTTCTTCAGTTTAAGTCTGAATTTTGCAATGAGGAGTTCATGACCTGAGCCACAGTCAGCTCCTAGTCTTGTTTTTGCTGACTGTATAGAGCTTCTCCATCTTTGGCTGCAAAGAATATAATCAATCTGATTTCAATATTGACCATCTGGTGATGTCTACATGTAGTCTTCTCTTGTGTTGTTGGAAGAAGGGGTTTGCTATGACCAGTGCGTTCTCTTGCAAAACACTGTTAGCCTTTACCCTCTTCATTTGGTACTCCCAAGGCCAAATTTGCCTGTTACTCCAGGTATCTCTTGACTTCCTACTTTTGTATTCCAGTCCACCATAATGAAAAGGGCATCTTTTGGGGGGTGTTAGTTCTAGAAGTTCTTATAGATCTTCATAGAACCATTCAACTTCAGCTTCTTCAGCATTACTTGTTGGGGCATAGACTTGTATTACTGTGATATTGAATGGTTTGCCTTGGAAACAAACAGAGATCCTTCCGTCATTTTTGAGCTTGCATCCAAGTACTGCGTTTGAGACTCTTTCGTTGACTATGAGGGCTACCCCATTTCTTCTAAGGGACTGTTGTGCAGAGTAGTAGATTTAAGGGTCATCTGAGAATTTGCTACACACCAACAATTTCATTCCTAGGTAAATACCCTGGGAAACGTTTGCACATGTATACCTGGAGACGTCTAAGGATGTTAATATTAATATCAGCATTGTTTGTGATAGAAAAAATGGAAAATGACATGTCTATTAAACATCTAAATTACTGTTTATAACACTGAATACTACATAACAATGAGTGTGATTAAAATCCAGCTACACGCAACAGCATAGATAAATCTTGAGAACATAGTATTTTGTGAAGGAATATTTCTAAACTATGAAAATGTTTGGAAGCAAGCAAAACTAAACTAAATATATTTAAAGGATACAAACATGTGCCAAACTGTAAAGAAAATTAATGTGGCAGTAAGCACAGAAGTCAGGGGTTACTTTGAAGTGGGGAGGGGAAGGGATGATAGGAGGTGACTTCAAAGTAAATGGCAATGATCTATTTCTTACTGTTGCTGGTAGACACACTAGTGGTTTTGTATTGTTACTGTTTCTTTAATATGTTTCATAGATTAAAAAATAGCCTATTTTATAATCAATAAAAATAATTCTAAAAATTAAAAATAGTAAGTATGGTAGTCAAAAATGTTTATTTATTAAGGTAGGTCTGGCCTAACCTTACAACAATATGGTAACCATGAGGGAACATCCCTCTGTGAATTAGAAAATACAAAGATGGAACACAGTTATACTACAAATTCTTTGGTTATATTCACCATTCCTTGAATTAATCTGAATTAGTTATGCTTTGCTTGAGATGAAAATGTTTTCAGTTGGTTCATATTGCTTGAGATGCATACTTGATTTTTTTATTACCCAAAATGTCTCACTGAGGAAACAGCTGATATCAATGATGAGTTTAAAGAGAAATATCTATGCTGATAGAAATGCTTGCTTAGTGTAGAAGTTTCAGCTCTAGAAGGCAATACATATATACCCCCAAACAACAACAACAAACTTGGAAAAAGCCATGTGGCAGATTCTATTTTCCAAACACGGCCAAAATATGTTCTTCCTTATTATATGATCTTGATACAACTCATACAGGGAGGTCCTCTCCTTGCACTTGGAGCTTTGTGTCAACCTATGGGAGGTGTGATGATCTGCAACTTCTAAGTCAGAGAATGTGGTAGAGCTTCTCATTCTCTCTTCCTCCCACTCTCCCTCCCTTCCCCTTTCCCTTCTTCATTCCCTTTCTCTCTTCCTCCCTCCTTTTCTTTCTTCCTTCCTCCCTCTCTCTCTCTCTCTCTCTTTGCCTACATGGGTCTTGGAATCCAGCCGCCAAGTTCTGAGGGAGCCCAAGAAATGCACAAGAGAAGTTCAAGAAAGCATACATGTGGATATTCTAGCTGAAGCTGACAGCCAGCATCGATGCCAAACACACAAGAATGCTGTCAGCAGGACTCCAGTCCCAGTCACCATCTGATGGCAACCACACAAGGGACTCCACACAAACCACCCAGCTGAGCCCAGCCAAGCCCTGGAACCTCAGTACTAAAATCAATAAGAGATTTGTCATTATTTTATGCCACCAAAATTGGAGCGGTCTGTTACATAGCAATAGATAAGTGGTACAAACTATATTATTAAGTTCCCTTAAAGCAAGGGAAGGAAAGACAATATAGAGTATTAAGTGGATGTCAGAAACCCAGAACATAAAATCCAGCTTTGCCACTAACTAGATGTATACTTGGTTAACAACTGTGAGTCTCAATTACCCTAAAATGAAAAATTGGGGATTATTATCAACTTGTATATCTCAAAGTTTTTTAAGGTAGGGATATGATATCCATTATACTGTACACTGTACAGAAGAGACATCAGAGGCTAATGATACTCATACATCATTAGGCCAGCATTGGCTCCCATTCTCCTCCAGACCTCTTCCATCCCTCTATGAGCCATGGATACAATTTTCCACAGCCAACAGTCTGAGGATGCACCTACTGTGTCTGCAACTCTCACATGAGGGATCAATTGGTTATAATTTTATCTCTGAATTTTCTTTTTTTCCTCCCATTCTAGAAAATTGGTCATGGTTCCAGAACAGCAAAACCTAGCAAGTAAGAAAGGCAGCGTAACAGAGTGCTAAGAGCAGAGTCTCTGGAGTCCAGCTGTCTGAGTTCAAGTCCTAACTCTGCCTCTTACGGGTTTTGTGATCTTGGACAGTTCATATGCTCTCTATGCCTCTATTTCTTTATCTAAAGAATGGAATTAATAACATTATCTACTGCATTCTCCAGGCCAGAATTCTGGAGTTGGTAGCCATTCCCTTCTCCAGGAGATCTTCCTGACCCAGGGATCAAACCCAGGTCTCCCACATTGCAGGCGGATTCTTTACCAGCTGAGCCACAATGCAGGAGACCTGGGTTTGAGTCCTGGGCCAGGAAGATCCCCCAGAGAAGGGAATGGCTACCCACTCCAGTATTCTAGCCTGGAGAATTCCATGGACAGAGGAGCATAGCAGGCTACAGTCCATGGGGTCGCAAAGAGCTGGACACGACTAAGCAACTAAAACACACACACACACAGACACACACACACACACACACACACACACACACTGCATAGGTGGATGATGAGGATTAAGTTAAATAAATTAACACACAGAGTGCTTTGAACCTTGCCTGACACACAGCAAGTTCCTCACAAGCATTGAGAGTGCTTGGTCACTAAACTGGAGGGGGTGACTTATTTTGGTCGTGCCAAGAGAAGAACTCAATAAAAACAGAAGAGCTGGCTTCATTCCCAAACAGCCACCACCAGAGAGCAGAAGGGCTCTGGTCAGGGGATACAGGCCCCTGTAGTGCCATCCTAAAGAGAAACCTCAGTAGCCATTGTTCCAAAGGCACTAGGGACAGACCTGGCGGGAGGATGTGGCCAACAGCTGCTGTACTTCTAATGTCTGCAACAGACAACACGTGCTCAGAAATAGTCAACACAAAAAAATGTGACTCACATACCAGACAGCGCCTAGAATAGTCAAGAAAATGAGAATCAAGAGTGCTCCCAGTGGGGAGCAAGCACAACGAGAAAGGCATCCTTTCTTCTGCAATACAATGCCCAGACACGTTCAATACCCTAATTATAATAGAGGAGGAAAAAATGCCAATTGTTTGTCATCCTAAGTGATGTTCATCCCCTGTCCCTCGCTGTCTGCCCTCACAGAAATGAAGGAGAACATGACTGATGTGGCTCTTTTAAAAGATGGCTCCTCCCCCACAAATATACTGAGTATCATTAGCAGGAAATACTTCTGTAGCACAATGCAAATACAGGTAGTAAAATTCACATAACCATAGCAGGCTGCATGGCATTATTGGATCTAATTAGCAAATGTCAATATACTATTCCTTGCTAACTTTAACACTTGCATCCTTGGCTATTTCAGAAAGTCTATGAAAGATTCCATTAGACAAGTAACCTAACAGATTGTATTTCCTATTAAGTCTCTATATTAATACAGTGGGCTTCCCTGGTGTCTCAGTCATAAAGAATCTGCCTTCCACTGCAGGAGACTTGGCTTCAATGCCTGAGTCAGGAAGATCCCCTGGAGAAGGAAATGGTTACCCATTTCAGTATTCTTGCCTGGGAAATCCCATGGACAAAGGAGCCTGGTATGCTACAATCCTTGGGGTCACAAAAGAGTCAGATACTACAGCAACTAAACAATAACAACAAATATTAATAAGGGAGCTTCTCTCTGAAATTCAAGGGTCAGGAAGCTCCCTAAATGACAGGAAAGCTAACTCTGGCTTTTGAGAAGCAAGATCCAGCAGCAAAGCTAGCACCACTCTGATAAGACTAGCACAGAATGAAGGAAGGCGGCCGAGGGTGACAGGTGTAATTAAAATTATGTTCAGTTGCTGATCTGCCAGACAGATAAATTCCATAAGCACTAAATTGCATCAGTTTACTGAAAAAAGTTACAATTGACTGCTCATTTTTGTTGAATTCAACATTGATTCAAAGCTGGGATCCTGGAACTCTTCACTGTGAATAATGAAATCTCATCAGGTCTTTGGAATAAAAACAGCACCAACCTTTGACCCAAAGAAATGCTTAAGGTATTAATGCAGATGATGTGAGAAAAATTTCCCTGTTATGGTTATCCACTCCACTTAGTTAGTTAGTTAAGTTGCTCAGTCGTGTCCGACTCTTTGCGACCCCGTGGACTGTAGCCCACCAGGCTCCTCCTTCCATGGGATTCTCCAGGCAAGAATACTGGAGTGGGTTGCCATTTCCTTCTCCAGGGGATAGTCCCAACCCAGGGATCAAACCCAGGTCTTCTGCATTGCAGGCAGACGCTTTAACCTCTGAGCCACCAGGGAAGTCCACTCCACTATTACTCTGCAATTTGGATAACTTAGTCATGAAAACTAACTTCCGTTTAGTATAGAACAATTCCTAGGAAGGGGGCTACCTGCCATGTAAGAAAAATGGGAGAACCAAAGAGTGAGGCAGGGAAAAGAAAATGACTGATTAGCTAATGATGTCATGTCAATCATCTCTACTGTGCAGGTGACATAAGGCTAGAGGTAGCACAGGTGAGATAGGCCTGGGAGCAGGACCTAATGACAGTAGTGGGAAAGACACTTGCACTTCCAGTATTTGCCACATACTAACCATGTGTGCAGGTCAGGAAGCACCAGTGAGAACTGGACATGGAACCACAGACTGGTTCCAAAGAGGAAAAGGAGTACGTCAAGGCTGTATACTGTCACCCTGCTTATTTAACTTCTATGCAGAATACATCATGAGAAACGCTGGGCTGGAAGAAGCACAAGCTGGAATCAAGATTGCAGGGAGAAATATCAATAACCTCAGATATGCAGATGACACCACCCTTATGGCAGAAAGTGAAGAGGAACTAAAAAGCCTCTTGATGAAAGTGAAAGAGGACAGTGAAAAAGTTGGCTTAAAGCTCAACATTCAGAAAACGAAGATCATGGCATCTGGTCCCATCACTTCATGGGAAATAGATGGGGAAACAGTGGAAACAGTGTCAGACTTTATTTTTTGGAGCTCCAAAATCACTGCAGATGATGAAATTAAAAGACGCTTACTCCTTGGTAGGAAAGTTATGACCAAAATAGATAGCATATTCAAAAGCAAAGACATTACTTTGCCAACAAAGGTCCGTTTAGTCAAGGCTATGGTTTTTCCAGTAGTCATGTATGGATGTGAGAGTTGGACTATGAAGAAAGCTGAGCACCGAAGAATTGATGCTTTTGAACTGTGGTGTTGGAGAAGACTCTTGAGAGTCCCTTGGACTGCAAGGAGATCCAACCAGTCCATTCTAGAGATCAGCCCTGGGTGTTCTTTGGAAGGAATGGTGCTAAAGCTGAAACTCCAGTACTTTGGCCACCTCATGCGAAGAGTTGACTCATTGGAAAAGACTCTGATGCTGGGAGGGATTGGGGGCAGGAAGAGAAGGGGATGACAGAGGATGAGATGGCTGGATGGCATCAATGACTCGATGGATGTGAGTTTGAGTGAACCCTGGGAGTTGGTGATGGACAGGGAGGCCTGGCGTGCTGCAATTCATGGGGTCGCAAAGAGTCGGACACAACTGAGTGACTAAACTGAACTGAACTGAAGTCTTCTAGACTTCATGCTAGACATCAAAAAGAGTAGGACTGGCCTGAGCACAGAACCACAGAAGAAAGAACATTCATGTACAGTGTGGTAGGGAACAGGATAGGACTAGGATAAGAACTGTATCCCAAGTCCACCAAATGGAAAGAAGACAAGGAAGGAATAGGATGGTCGATTTTATGTGTCAGCTTGGCTAGTCCATGGCACCCAAATACTTGGCCAAATATTATACTAGATGTTTCTCTGAAAGTATTTTTAAGATGGATTAACATTTAAATCCGTATACTTTGAATAAAACATATTATATTTCATAATGTGGGTGGGCCTCATCCAATCAGTTGAAAGCCTGACAAGAACAAAAACGGACTTTCTTCAAAAAAGAAGAGGAATTCTGCCAGCAAAGTATCTTTGGACTTGAACCACAGTATCAACTCTTCCTGAGTCTCCAGCCTACCCATCTACCTTGCAGATTTTGTGCTTTCCAGCCTCCACAACTGCATGAGTCAATCCTTTAAAACCCATCCATCCATCATTCTCTCTACATATATGCACATGTATACACACACATATACACACATACAAATACACACTACACACACACACACACACACACACACACACACATATCCTATTGGTTCTGTTTCTCTGAAGAACCCTGACTAATACAACCACATTAAAACATGGAACTAGGAAATCAGCTTCAAAGCCCTGAGAATACCACCTATCTAGAACAGGATGACTCTGTCTCCCAGGTGCTGTTCTGGGTAGCTGGGCCTATTACCCCCACTATATACCCCAAGATATATGGGATGCAAAAAGGAATACCAGACCAAATGGCTCACTGGACATTTTCAGGGTGAATAGTTCATTCATTTGATACATATTTATTGAATGCCTACTATGTGCCATGCCCTGTGTTAGGTGCTAGAGAATCTGGGCTCTTCTTGATACAGAGTAGGCATTCAACAAATATCTACTGAATAAGTAAGATCTTCAACTCTAAAAAGTTAAACTTACTCATTTTTATGATTGTTATATTTTGTAAAGAATTCTGAGCCCAGGTGACTAAATCTGGAACTCAAGTCAAGATACCAGGAGGGCAAGGATCTCATACAGGCTAGGGTGACAGTGACAAGAATTCCTAATGAGAGAAGGGTTCTGGGACCTTCCTTCACAATCTGGAGATTTTCTCCTCAAACTATTTTTATTTTTTGAACTTAATTCTTACTAGTGGAAACAATGTGTGTCAGAAAGACAAAGCCTTCAGAGACAAACAGGCCCCACTTTACACAAATAATGTAGTCATCAAAAGCTCTAAGGCCAGTTTTATGTAAATCCAATGTTTAGTGTCCTATTACTAAAAGACCTCCAAGGTGAATTCTTTTGTATAGCCAATGATCACTCCCTAAAGTGGTGTCAATAGAACTTTCTGAGGCAACAGAAATGTTCTATATCATGGTATCCACTAGCCAAGTGGTCCATCTCTCACATTCATATATGGCTACTGGAAAAAACCATATCTTTGACTATACAGACTTTTGTTAGCAAACTGATGTCTCTGCTTTTTAATATTCTGTCTAGGTTTGTCATAGTTTTCCTCCCAAGGAGCAAGCATCTTTTAATTTCATGGCTGCAGTCACCATCTGCAGTGATTTTGAAGCCCAGGAAAATAAAATCTGTTACTGCTTCCACTATTACCTCATCCATTTGCCATGAAGTGATAGGACTGGATGTCATGATCTCAGTTTTTCTAATGTTGAGTTTCAAGTTGGAACATAAAGAAAGCTGAGTTCTAAAGAATTGATGCTTTTGAATTGTGGTGCTAGAGAAGACTCTTCAGAGTCCCTTGGACAGCATATTAAACCTAGACGACATATTAAGCCTAGACAGCATACTAAAAAGCAGAGACATTACTTTACCAACAAATGTCTGTCTAGTCAAAGCTATGGTTTTTCCAGTAGTCATGTATGGATGTGAGAGTTGGACCATAAAGAAGGTTGAGTGCTGAAGAATTGATGCTCTCAAACTGTGGTGCCGGAGAAGACTCTTGAGAGTTCCTTGGACAGCAAGGAGATCAAACCAGTTAATCCTAAAGGAAATCAACCCAGAATATTCAGTAGAAGGACTTACTGAAACTGAAGCTCTAATACTTTGGCTACCTGATGTGAAGAGTTGACTCATTGGAAAAGACCCTGATGCTGGGAAAGATTGAAGGCAAAAGAAGAAGGGAATGGTAGAGGATGAGATGGTAAGATAGAATCACTAACTCAATGGGCATGAATGTGAGCAAACTCGAGGAGATAATGGAGGCAGAGGATACTGGTGTGCTACAGTCCATGGAGTTGCAAAGAGCTGGATACGACTTAGTGACTGAACCACAGCAAGCCAAGTGGATCACTGGAATGTAGCTAATGTGACTAAGCAATCAAACCTCTGGTTTTATTCCTTTTTAATCCATCTTAATAACCATATGGGGCTAGAAGCTAGCATACTGGACAGCACAGTCCCAGAATGGAGGAAGTTGTTAAAGTGTATTTTAACAAAGTAGGGCTGTCCAGGCATGGAGTCACTTCTTCTATCAATTACTGATAGACTGGCTCATCAGCAATCTGACTGTGATCTTCCCTCCTCACTCCCAGCACCCACCACCCTTTGGTGGCCTTCATTCTCCTTTGTATGACAGTAGGCAACCTCAAGGAAATCTCGAGCCTGTCCTCCTGTGAAAAGTCTGCTGGGCAAGGAACTACTGAGGGTGACAGAAGGGACGCCAGGATGGGTGATGGAAGAGTGGTGTCTATGATGCTCTATGGTGGCGATACTGTTCATACTGTTCAAAATCACTGCAGATGGTGACCACAGCCATGAAATTAATTTTATTGCTCCTTGGAAGAAAAGCTATGACAAACCTAGACAGCATATTATAAAGCAGAGACATTACTTTGCCAACAAAGGTCCGTCTAGTCAAAGCTATGATTTTTCCAGTAGTCACGTACAGATGTGAGAGTTGGACCATAAAGAAGGTTGAGTGCCGAAGAACTGATGCTTTCAAACTGTGGTGCTGGAAAAGACTCTTGAGAGTTCCTTGGACAGCAAGGAGATCAAACCAGTCAATCCTAAAGGAAATCAACCCTGAATATTCATTGGAAGGACTGAGGTTGAAGGTAAAGCTACAATACTTTGGCCATCTGATCTGAAAAGCTGATTCATTGGAAAAGACACTGATGCTGGGAAAGACTGAGCATAGGAGGCTACAGAGTATGAGCTGGTTGGATGGTATCATTGACTCAATGGATAAGATTCTGAGCAAACTCTGGGAGATAGCGAAGGACAGGGAAGCCTGGTGTGCTGTAGTCCATGGAGTCACAAAGAATTGGACACCACTGATGGACTGAACAATAACAATGTGGTGAGGATAAACTTATCACCATAAATGCCTGTCTCCTTTAGATTGTAAGGAACCAACTTTCCAGTTTTCTCCATTATGTGATGGCGGGGTTTGGGGGATTTCTGCCTGGATGCACACACACCTCCTTTGCTTCTCTTTTGAAGTTGGGATGACTCTGACACATCAGATGGGCCAGTTGTCAAAAGAGACTTGTCCCCACATTCTGAGCTGTGAGTCTCCTCTGGGAGAGGCAAACTGCCTTCCTGGGAATGGAGGTGAAGGGCTGAGTGAGTGGCAATTACAGGGAGAGGACGCATGGTTTTTGCCCATGGGAAATGGAGTATAAAAATCATTTCAGCCAGACTCTCTCACTGGGCAAAATGCTATGTCACAGAGAAAATGTAATTCATACCACTACCACTTGCTGACTCTAAAGGACGAAAAATGGGACCCAGCAGAGATTGTCTGCACAGCCAGTATGGCAGCACAGGGCTTGTGGCTTGTAGTGTGTTCCCAAACATAGTCACCAGCACATTGAGCAGCAGGAGACCACTGAGGTTTCCCCCAGCTTTCTGGGGACAAGAGATAACATATGTGTTGGTGGTGAGGTCATTCCTGGAGGTGGCTTTTGTATCCCTACCACTGCTTAAGGCAGCAAGTTTGCTGGGAAAGGTCGTGGGATAGGGGGGCTTCCCCAGTGGCTTAGCAGTAAACAATCCGCCTGAAACGCAGGAGACCCTGGTTTGACCCCTCCAGTGTTTCTTGCCTGGAAAATCCCATGGACAGAGGAGCCTGGTGGGTTACAGCCCACAGGATCACAAAGAGTCAGACATGAATTAAGTGACTGAGCATGCATGGGGTAGGGAGGACAGTAAGGTATGTGCCTCTCACCTACCCACCCACTCAAGGGCTCTCTAGAAATGAAACTGACCTCAGAGAAGTGAATGACAGAATTGATGCTCAAGGGGACACATGCAAAATCCCCTACAGAGACTCAACCCTAGAATGAAAGGTTTATTGGTAACTAACACTGGTCTAAAGACAACGTGGAAAAGGTAATGGTAACCCACTCCAGTATTCCTGCCTGGAGAATTGCACAAACAGAGGAGCCTGACGGGCTATAGTCCATGGGGTCTCACAGAGTCTGACATGACTGAGTGGCTAACACTTAAAAACAATGACACAGCCAGACAGGTAATGTGTCAATCAGAAAAAGATAATGGTCAATGGAGAACCAAGAAGAAAATGAGAATTTGAAAGGCAATTATGGGCAGTGCCCATCAAAACTCTCCCTAGAGGATTCACAGTACATAGATGGTCAGGGAAGACTAATCCTATAAGGAGAACAGATCATCAATGTATCTTAGCTGGAATGTGGGTGGGGAAGTTGGCTTCTTACTATCAACTAAATCTCCTTGCTCGCATTCTCTACTCACCTAAGGAGCACTAACTGTAATCTGGCTCTCACAGAGCTCTCCTAGAGGGAGAGGAAGGCTGACCTGTGCTGTGCACATCCCAGTCCCCACCTATCTGACAACGGGATGGGTTATCTTGTTTGCCATTTAAACAATGGTCTCCTGTTGTTGTTCAGTCCCTCAGTCTTGTCCAGTTGTGACCACATGGACTGCAGCATGGCAGGGTTCCTTCACATCTCTGGAAGCTTGCTCAAACACGTGTCTACTGAGTCGGTAATGCCATCCAACCATCTCATCCTCTGTGGTTGCCTTCTCCTGCCTACAATCTTTCCAAGAATCAGGGTCTTTTCCAATGAATCAGCTCTTCACATCAGGTAGCCAAATTGTAATAGGAGGGAAAGAGGCAAGGTACAACTTTTGAAAGAATGACACAGCCAAGGACACAACTATTTCAAATCCTAAAAGATGATGCTGTGAAAGTGCTTCACTCAATATGCCAGCACATTTGGAAAACGCAGCAGTGGCCAAAGTACTGGAAAAGGTCTGTTTTCATTCCAATCGCAAAGAAAGGCAATGCCAAACAATGCTCAAACTACTGCACAATTGCTCTCATCTCACATGTTAGTAAAGTAATGCTCAAAATTCTCCACACCAGGCTTCAACATTATGTGAACTGTGAATTTCCAGATGTTCAAGCTGGATTTAGAAAGGCAGAGGAACCAGAGATCAAGTTGCCAACATCCATTGGATCATCAAAAAAGCAAGAGAGTTTCAGAAAAACATCTACTTCTGCTTTATTGACTATGCCAAAGCCTTTGACTGAGTGAATTCAACAAACTGTGGAAAACTCTTAAAGACATGGAATACCAGACCACCTGACCTGCCTCGTGAGAAACCTGTATGCAGGTCAAGAAGCAACAAGAAGTTAGAAGTGGGCATAGAACAACAGACTGGTTCCAAATCGGGAAAGGAGTACGTCAAGGCTGTATATTGTCACCCTGCTTATTTAACTTATATGTAGAGTACATCATGAGAAACACTGGGCTGGAAGAAGCACAAGCTGGAATCAAGATTGTGGGAAGGCTGTCTTTTCACCTTGCTTATAGTTTCCTTTGTTGTGCAGAAGCTTTTAATTTTAATTAGGTCCCATTTGTTTATTTTTGCTTTTATTTCCAATATTCTGAATCAGTTCTAATGAGGTGGATGAAACTGGAGCCTATTATACAGAGTGAAATAAGCCAGAAAGAAAAACACCAATACAGTATACTAACGCATATCTATGGAATTCAGAAAGATGGTAATGATAACCCTGTATGCGAGACAGCAAAAGAGACACAGATGTATAGAACAGTCTTTTGGACTCTGTGGGAGAGGGAGAGGGTGGGATGATTTGGGAGAATGCCATTGAAACATGTATAATATCATATATGAAACGGATCACCAGTCCAGGTTCGATGCATGATACAGGATGTTTGGGGCTGGTGCACTGGGATGACCCAGAGGGATGGTATGGGGAAGGAGGTGGGAGGAGGGTTCAGGATGGGGAACACGTGTACACCCATGGTGGATTCATGTTGATGTATGGCAAAACCAATACAATATTGTAATTAGCCTACAATTAAAATAAATAAATTTATATTAAAAAAGAAGTGAGACAGGAAGGAATACATACAATGTAATTCCATTTTTATAAAGGTTGAAAACAGGCAACACAAAACTATATTGTTTAAGGATCCATAAGGTAATAAAATTGTAAATGTAAGAAATTTAATTTGTTGAAATTTTCTCATATATAAATGGAGATACAAATAAAGCCAGATTCAAAAGATTTCCAAGATAATTGAAGAAGTTAATCCATGTAACAGACTCATCCCCCACTTAAAAAGAAGTAGAGATCATTTAATAGCACAGTTATTCATAATTTTCTCCTTGGCCTGGCTATTAATGTTCGTGGTGTTAGTATTGCCATTGATTTTTTATCTTTTGAAATCTCTGAGAACACAAACATTTATCCAAAATAAAGTTTCTCACAACAACAACAACAAAAAAAGATTGCCAGAAGAAGTATCAATAACCTCAGATATGCAGATGACACCACCCTTATGGCAGAAAGTGAAGAAGAACTAAAAAGCCTCTTGATGAAAGTGAAAGAGGAGAGTGAAAGAGTTGGCTTAAAACTCAACATTCAGAAAACTAAGATCATGGCATCTGGTCCCATCACTACATGGCAAATAGATGAGGAAACAATGGAAACAGTGACAGACTTTTTTTGCAGGGGGAGGTTCCAAAATCACTGCAGATGGTGACTGTAGCCATGAAATTAAAAGATGCTTGCTCTTTGGAAGAAAAGTTATGACCAACCTAGACAGCTTATTAAAAAGCAGAGACATAACTTTGCCAACAAAGGTCCGTCTAGTCAAAGCTATGGTTTTTCCAGTAGACATGTATGTATGTGAGAGTTGGACTATAAAGAAAGCTGAGCGCCCAAGAATTGAAGCTTTTGATCTGTGGTGTTGGAGAAGACTCTTGAGAATCCCTTGGACAGCAAAGAGATCCAACCAGTAAATCCTAAAGGAAATTAGTCCTGAATATTCATTTGAAGGACTGATGCTGAATCTGAAACTCTAATACTTTGGCCACCTGATGCGAAGAACTGACTCATTTTAAAAGACCCTGATGCTGGGCAAGATGGAAGGCAGGAGGAAAAGGGGACAACAGAGGATGAGATGGTTGGATGGCATCACTGACTCGATGGACATGAGTTTGAGTAAACTCCAGGAGTTGGTGATGGACAGGGAAGCCTGGAATGCTTCAGTCCTTGGGGTCCCAAAGAGTTGGACACGATTGAGGGACTGAACTGAATTGAACTGAAGGACACAAGAGAAACTGATTAGAATCAAATGGGACCAAGATGGCAGACAAGACTAGACCTTGATCCTGAATCAGCAAGTGAAATGGCACACCCAGAGGTGCCATGACAGTTCCAAGGCACTGTTAAAAGGCCAAGGAGTGGGCAGTGGCGTAAATCCAGGAAATCTCCGCCCCTTCCCCAAAATAGTTGGAAGAGTCCTCCCACTCATTAGCATATGAAATTACCCAGCCTATAAAAACTAACCATGCCACATTTCACAGCCACATTCGTCCTCTGTGATGGCCCACACTCTGTCTGTGGAGTGTGCTTCTCTCTGTATCTGAATAAATCCACTTCTTACCTATCACTTTGTCTCTCACTGAATTCTTTCTGCGATGAGACATCAAGAACCTGAGCTTCATTAGGTCCTGAAACCAGGTACTGTGGGTTTTGGCTGGGTTCAAGTCCCAGCCATGTGGTTTCAAGTCCAAAGCAGGGTTTTGACTGGGTTTGAGTCCCAGCCATGTGGGTTCGAGTCCCAATCTGTGGTAAATGGTTTCAAAACTATTGGAGGTTCAACCTCAGCATCAGTTCCTCCAATGAATATTCAGGATTGATTTCCTTTAGGACTGACTGGTTTGATTCCTTGAAGTCCAAGGGACTCTCAAGAGTATTCTATAACACTACAGCTCAAAAGCATCAGTTCTTCAGGGTTCAGATTTCTTTATGGTCCAACGCTCACATCCATACATGACCACTGGACAAATCACAGTTTTGATTATACAGACCTTTGTCAGCAAAGTATGTCTCTGCTTTTTAGTACACTGTCCAGGTTTGTCATAGTTTGCCTTCCAAGGAGCAAGCATCTTTTAATTTCACGGCTGCAGCTGCCATTTGCAGTGATTTTGGAGCCCAAGAAAACAAAATCTGTCATGTTTCCATTGTTTCTCTATCAATTTGCCTTGAAACGATGGGACTGGATGTCATGATCTTAGTTTTATAATGTTGAATTTTAAGCCAGATTTTTCACTCTCCTCTTTCACTTTAATAAGAGACTCTTTAGTTCATCTTTGATTTCTGCCATAAGGGTGGTGTCATCTGCATATCTGAGGTTATTGATATTTCTCCTAACAAGCTTGATGCCAGCTTGTGCTTCATCCAGCCCAGCATTTCGCATGATGTAATCTGCATGTAGTTAAATAAGCAGGGTGACAATATACAGCCTTGACCTATTCTTTTCCCAATTTGGAACCAGTCCGTTGTTCCATGTCTGGATCTAACTGTTGCTTCTTGACCTACATACAGGTTTCACAGGAGGCCAGTAAGGTGGTCTGGTATTCCCATCTCTTTAAGAATTTTTCACAGTTTGTTGTGATCCACACAGTCAAACGCTTTAGTGTAGTCAATGAATCAGAGTACATTTTTTTCTGAAATTCTCATTTTTTTCTATGATCCAATGTATGTCCGCAATTTGATCTCTGGTTCCTCTGCCTTTTCTGAATCCAGCTTGTATATCTGAAGTTTCTTGGTTCACATAATATTAAACCTAGCTTGAAGGATTTTGAGCATTTACTTTGCTAGCATGTAAAATGAGTGCAATTGTGTGGTAGTTCAAACATTCTTTGGCATTGCCTTTCTTTGAGATTGGAATGAAAACTGACCTTTTCCAATCCTGTGGCCACTGCTGCATTTTCCAAACTAGCTGGAATACTGAGTATGGCACTTTAACAGCATCATCTTTGAGGATTTGAAATACCTCAACTGGAATTCCGTCACCTCCACTAGCTTTGTTTGTAGTGATGTTTCCTAAGGCCCACTTGACTTTACACACCAAGATGTCTGAATCTAGGTGAGTGATCATACCATCATGGTTATCTAGATCATTAAGATCTTTTCTGCGCAGTTCTTCTCTGTATTCTTACCACCTCTTCTTAGTATCTTTTGCTTCTTTTGGGTCCATACTATTTCTGTCCTTTATTGTGCCCATCTTTGCATGAGATGTTCCCTTGGTATCTCTAATTTTATTGAAGAGATCTCTAGTTTTTCCCATCCTATTGTTTTTCTCTATTTCTTTGCATTATTCACTTAGGAAGGCTTTCTTATCTCTCTTTGCTCTTCTTCAGAACTCTGCATTCAGATAGGTATATCTTTCCTTTTCTCCTTTGCCTTTTGTTTCTCTTCTTTTCTCAGCTATTTGTAAGGCCTCCTCGGACAACCATTTTGCATTTCTTTTTCTTGGGGATGGTTTGTTCACTGCCTCCTGTACAATGATTTGAAACCTGCATCCATAGTTCTTTAGGCACTCTGTCTATCAGATCTAATCCCTTGAATCTATTTGTCACTTCCACTGTATAAGCATAAGGGACTGGATTTAGGTCATAGCTGAATGGCCTAGTGGTTTTCCCTACATTGTTCAATTTAAGTCTGAATTTTGCAATGAGGAGTTCATGATCTGAGCCACAGTCAACTCTCCATCTTAGGGATTATTGCCCACAGTGGTACATATAAGGGTCATCTGAATTAAATTCACCCATTCCAGTTCATTTTAGTTCACTGATTCCTAAAATGTCAATGTTTACTCTTGCCATCTCCTGTTTGACCACTTCCAATTTACCTTGATTCATGGACATAACATTCCAGGTCCTTATGCCATATTGTTCTTTACAGCATTGGACTTTACTTTCACCACCAGATACACCCACAGCTGGGCACTGTTTCTGCTCTGGCTCAGCCTCTTCATTCCTTCTGGAGCTATTTCTCCACTCTTCTCCAGTAGCATATTGCATACCTACTGACCTGGAGAGTTCATCTTTCAGTGTCATATCATTTTGCCTTTTCATATTGTTTATGATATTCTCAAGGCAAGAATGCTGAAGTGGTTTACCATTCCCTTCTCCAGGGCATCACAATTTGTCAGAACTCTCCACCATGACCCGTCTGTTTTGGGTGGACCTACATGGCATGGCTCAAAGTTTCATTCAGTTAGACAAGGCTGTGATCCATGTGATCAGTTTGGTTAGTTTTCTGTGATTGTGGTTTTCATTCTATCTTTCCTTAGTGGATGAGGATAAAAGGTCTGTGGACACTCCTGGGACTTTGGTTAATGTGCTCTCATACCTGAGAGACTGAGCCACTCTCAATAAGAAAATAAAATCCAGTTTCAGATCTGTGAAACCAATGTCCAAACAGAGCCAGAATTTGGCCAGTGAGTTGAAGTAAAAGCCAACTTACAAGATCTTTTTCATAGCCAACCATAGGTTTCCTTAATGGTAAACTTATATGACTTTACCCCTGTAATGATAAGAGCTATTATTTAGTATCTGTTTTGCACTAAACACTTTAAATCATCATCTTGCCTAATCCTTAAAACTGCACCGATGAGATAAGCTTTATTTCCTTGTTTTATATGCTAGGAAATGGCAACTCAGAGAAGATGAATCATGAGCCCAAGAACTAGGAATAGGCTCTGAGTCTACCTGCATCCAAAGCCCTTACACACCTTACTCCAGCAATGATTTTCAAGCTCAGATTGGCCCAGAGGTCAGAGATCAAACGAACAGGCAAGGTTGAGGCCAAGAAGAAACCACACTTTTTAGCTAGTACAAAAACGTGCTGGAGGAAGTTTGGCTTTGTTTTCTACAAGTTGAATTTGACCTGTTTGATGCTGATTTGCCTCTCAGAGAAAGCACTTAAGAAGAGGAGGGGAACATACGCTCCAAAATAAGGTGAGCTAAGAAGTTTCTGCCTGTTGATGAAAGCATGTACATTTTCTAGGGTCAAATGCATCCTCTTAAGAAGAACGTGTCTTCTGAAGGGTTTCCTTTAGTGAATTAGCACACTGTATTGTAAACGCCTCTCCTTTAGACTAAAGTTCTTGAGAGTAGGAACTAAAAACCTAAAACAGCCCAGCACACTTAAGAATATATAAGGAGCAGAATGATGGGTGAACGAGGAAGAGAAGGAATAACATCCAGCCACTCGTTGGGGGAGCAGCCAGGGGCTCTTGGCCCTGTGGCCATCCACCTAATACATTATGATTCCACAAACAGAGATTGTTGGACAAATGACCGGTTTAAAGATCTGATCCAAGATGTTTCAACACGGCTTAATGGACCATTAGTGACTATGCCTCAGAAATTCAGTGCAAGAACAAAAATGTTTAACACGGCCTCTAAATACAAAGGGCACAAACAGCAGTTCACACAAGAAGAGCTATAGATCACCAAATGAAAAAGGGCAACCTCTCTCGTGATCAAAGGAACACAAACTAAACTAAGAATCGATTTTAGGGGATCTAGCAAATAGGCCACATTTTAAAAAATGTTTGTGTCTTTTAAAGGAATACTCAGGATTAGAAAGGATGTCAGCAAATGGCCAATATGACAGATTGAAAGTTGGGCCAGCATTTTGGGGTAGATAAGTTGGTAGTATGGATCAAAAGACCTAAGAGTATCTGTATCTTTGAATCTGTGTTTTTACTATAACCATTTATCCTATCAAAGATGGGTACAAAAACTTATGTATAAAAATGCTTATTTAGAATAACAAAAAAAAAAAATTTGGAGCCAACAGCTTAAACCAAGGAACTGATTAAATATATCTTATAACAGAATGCTATGCAGTCATCAAAAACCAATTTCTCAAAAGGTTGATTTGGGAAATGTTTGCAACATCTCAAAGTGAAAAAAGCAGGTTTCAAAGCAATGCTTAAAAAACCATTTGAGTTTTATTAGCAAAAATCTACATTTTCTATATTTTTCCTCTGTATTTTCTCTTCTCTATGCTCAAGTATATACTTAAAAAATAAAATTTATTGTTTTATTTTGAAAATAGTAGGTCTCACAAATCCAATCAACAGTAACCTTTGACACTCAGGAGGGACTTCATCCTATCTCCTCACTCTTTGTTTATTCCTGACAGTAGCCCTGATTGGGAAAGAGATGAAATGACTTGTCCATACTAACTACTAACTAAACACCAGAGCTGGCTTCACACTCATCTCACTCACATCAAGAGTTTAATTCTTTTCATTACACTAGAGATAAATTTACCCTTGTGAGTGCTCAGTTCTGTCCAACTCTTGGCAATCATATGGACTGCAGCCTGCTAGGCTCCTCTGTCCATGGGATTATGCTGGCAAGAACACTGGAGTAGTTTGCCATTTCCTCCTCCAGGGGACCTTCCCAACCCAAGGATGGAACCTGCATCTCCTGCACTCCTTCACTGGCAGGCAGATTCTTTTCCACTTGAGCCACCTGGGGAGCCCAATAGGTACACATTTCCAAAATTCATCAGATCTCATGGTGAACTTCTCAGAGTTCACATAACCCAACTGCTTTTGAAAATGGCAAATGTAATTATGCCATGTGCTGAGATGTAAATATTCCCCAATGAGAGACCCCAGTAGCTAGCATATGTTTTAAATTCAAATTCTTCCAAAAGAAATTCTTTAAGTTATAATATGTACAGTAATGAAGAGTTTTGTTTTGTAAGCATTTCCCCAGAATCATGAAAGTACATTCTTCTTTGTAAATTATACATGGCATAATTACAACAAGACGGGCCATGCTTTGGGTCTCATTTCAAAGTGATTCCATTTTAAAGCATTCCCTTTAATAAACACAAAACACCAGCCTCCACTATGAAACTATTTGGAATTATCGAACTATATTTTTAAAGGGTAGATACTAACTGTAGGATTAATAACCAGTTTTCAAAGCCTTACTTTATTCTATAAAAACTCTTTTTATCATAATCATAAGATCAGGAATTAAGAGAGTTGTGAAAACGGCAGTGGCAAGAACAGTTAACAACTAGAGAGTACGCAGTCCTAGCTTGTGGGTGAACCATCAAAGAGGAGTTTAGAATATATCAATATTCACCATCATTTCTCCAGAGAAGAAATGATTTCTCTAGCTTTTTCTACAACTGTCCATCTCCTCACATACATGAAACATTTCAGGATGGCCTGATACATAATAAGAGCTCCATAAATGTTTGCTGGCTAGCTGTGAATGCCAGTGAGAAAGACCCCCTCCCCTCACCCCTACTCTTATCACAGATTAGATATCCCTGTAGGCTAGGGAGGCTTTTTGGATTGGGAAGGGAAGAGGGTATTTCAAGACTTGGGAACAAGAGAGTGAAACCAAGCAGAGGAAAATGAGTAAATGAGCTTGATTATACCAAAAGGGAGGGACAGATGTTCCTCCAAGCAGTAATTTTAAAAGACTGGTCTGGAGGTGGGGTACAGCAGGGTGAAAAGGAAAAGAGAAGATGAAGGACCCCCTGTGAGCAGATGCCGCAGTGCAGGAGGTAGATGAGGACCAAGGTGAGGTCACTGGGAAGAGGTGCAAGAGATATCAAATAAATAGAAAACATGAACCAGCCAATGTGAAGATAGTACAGGTGAGAAAACCAAGGAAGCAGAGATGGGCACAATTTGTGGAGAACCCTGGCAATCCACTAAGGAGAGGAAGGAGAGTTTTCAGAAGGAAGAAGGTGGTCACCATCCCCAGAGGAGCCATGGAGGAGGAGCACAGGAAGCCAGGATTCAGCATCAGGACTGCTGCTGTGGACCCGAGGACCAAAAGACAGGGTTCAGAAGGGGTGAGTGGTGAGACAAGGGATGCAGTAAGTATACTCTACAGAATGAACTAAGAAGCTGGAGAGTTTTCAAGACTGGGGAGACCCTGTTGGGGACATAAGATGGAAGAACAAGCAGAGAGGGAGGGGTATCAGGGATGAAGGAAGAATGGATGGGCACCCGAGGGCTGAGAACCAAAGAGCTCAGCTCTCACAACCTCAGGAGGAAGTCCACCTGGTAAAGGGACAGGACAGGCAGAGAGGCAGCCTGGGCTGGTGGAAAAGGAAAGGAAGTGCCTTCCCCTCACTGCTTCTCCTGCAGATCGAATCTGCTCTTCCTTCATTCTAGGAACTGCAAGAGCCCCTCTGATGCAGGAAGGTGCCTCCCCACTAGCAGCTCAGTTGACACTTCTCCCTGGGCCTTGTGGCTGAGTACTAATCCCTCCAGCCTCAGGCCGAATGCCCTTTCCTTCCTTCCTTTCTGCCTCCCTCCCTTCCTTCTTGATGGAGGCTTCCTCCTCTGAGCACACCCAGCAGAGCTGGCTCTGCCCTCCTCTTCATCAGGCACCTGCACCTGTCCCTTGGCGCTTCCCTTACAGGCTCACCACCTCCTAACCAGTGATGCATTCTCTGGTCAAATCACAACTGTCTTCCCTCATGTTAGATTGAAACATTAGACTGTAAGCTCCATGAGGGCAGGGACCTGTTCTTTTAATTCACTGTTATACCCTAGACCCCAGCACAGTAGCTTTCCCTGAGTAGACACTCAGGAAGCCCCTTCAGGTAAACAAGTGAGTGAGTTAGACTCTGCCTCGTACTCTCACACACATGGGGTGGACCATCTCGGGCACCAGTGGTTCCCAGGACCTGGCCCCCAGGAGGTCTTCCCTAAGAGCCTGCCTGCTGATGAGCTGCCTGCCTGGCTGGAGATGGTGGTAACCTCCCCCCCATACCCCCACAGGGCCTCAGTTCCCTGTTGGGTATCAGGACAGCTGGAGACCCCAAGCTCTCAGACCCTGTGATGATAAGAGACCTGTGAGAACAGTTCTTCTGCAGGCTCAGTACCTTCTCCTAAGGGCCAGGTCCCATCATGGGCACAGGGAGATGGAGGAGAGTGAGAGAGCTCCTGTCCTTAGGGGCCTCTGGGCCTCTGAAGGGAGACAGAAACAGGCTGAAGAATAAAGCGAGGGTATGTACAGCACCAACTCCGAGGGGGGACTGCTCCCACTATGGAGAACTTAGCAGGTGCCAACTTCACTGGAAATGCTTCACAACAACAGCTTCGTGTAACTCCTCACAGTGCCCCTAAGTGAGTCCAGAGGTGGGAGTCTCCAAGTGGGCTCTAACCCCCACCCGAAGCTGTTATAAATGGCAGATGGCATGGTTGAGCATTTATTAGGGTCCAGGCCCATATAAAGCCTTTTATAGGCAGCACCTCATGGCTGTCACATTCTCATGAGCTACGTATGAGAGTAGATGAGCTCTCCTCACATACGTTTCACAGTTGAGACACCTGAAGCTGTTTCAGAGAGGTTACAAGATTTGTCCAGGCTCAAAGCTTGGACGTAACAGAACTGGGATGAAACTAGGTGTGTGGGACTCCAGAGTTAACTCTGAGGCTGCAGGTAAGGAAGCACGTAGCCACTGGTAGAACCATGAGGTAGTGATGGATCATCACTAGTTGAGAAAGGGCACGGCAGAGCTGGCATAGGCGATGGGCATGGGTGATGGGCAGCTTTCTCTTTCAACTTGAGGAAAGTCAGGCAGCACAAAAGGGTAAGTGCAAGTGGTCCAGAGGGGTCCAGGTGCAGGTCCACCCAGCCTTCTCGGTGAAAGGATGCAGCTGCAGTCAGCTGGCCACCACCAGTGGCCAGGACTTCTTTTTCTATGAGTCAGACCACAGGCAGCTCCGCAGACCCTGGGCCTGGAGTGGAGAGGACTGCACATGTAATCCAAGCCAGATTCACACTATTCCTGCATGTATCTGTGTCACAGCTTCTTTTTTTTTCTCTCCCTGTGCCCAGGGAAGGAGAGGGAGATGGTGAGGAGACCAACAGCACCACTGCATGAGGACTGGAGCCAGCTACCTGCAGGCCAGCTCCCCCAGACAGGGTGCTGTGAGCTGGAATCAGAGAAGACCTGGGGAAGACACGAGATCTTCACACCATCCAGAAAGCCACTTCCAAGTAGAGACTCCTGTATACAAGGCACAGTGGCAGATACTTCTCTGCAAGGTGGTTGCTTTTCCAGAAGAAATGGGCAGATGGAGAGAAGGATGGCCAACCTGGAACAGGGCAAGTGTAGGTAGGAAGGGACGAATGAATAGCCATGACCAGAGAGAATGCTCTCCTGGGCCTCTGCTCTCCCAAGCCTCTGGCCACAGTCCAACGTGGCTGGCCTGGCCTGTTCACCACAGCCTAGCAGTGGGGCATCCAGCACCTATGACTGGTTGGGAGGAAAGCCCAGTCCTCAGGTCACTGTGTACCCTTGCCCTCCCTTGTCACATGAATGAATCTCCCCCAAGCCTTGCCGGTGAAAGCAGCTCTTTTGCCCATTTCCTGTTTGCCCATTTATTTTTAATCCTCTCTAACACTGAAAGAAGCTATTAATAAATATAGGAATGAGATTACCAGGCAATTTAACCTGACTTCTGACTTATGCTCTCCTGAACGCACATCATGCCTGCCTTGCCTAGCCTGTTGATTCTTTTCCTAGATTAAAAGAAGTAAATATGAAGAAATAAAGAATGACTAGCTCTCTACTTCCATCAGCCCCCTTAGCAATTCTGTGGGCAGATCACATGGGCAAGACCACACTGAAGAGTCAGCCAGTTTGCACGCAAGTGGAAGATGAGGCAGAGTCCAACCTCCTGCTTCAATGAGTCACTGTTATGCTCAGTTACTCAGTCATGTCTGACTCTTTGCAACTTCACGAACTGTAGACCGCCAGGCTCCTCTGTCCATGGGATTCTCCAGGCAAGAATACTGGAGTGGGTTGCCATGCCTTCCTCCAGGGGATCTTCCAGACCCATGGATTGAACCCATGTGTCTTGTATCTCCTGCATTGGCAGGCGAATTCTTTGCTGCTACCACAACCTGGGAAGGCCCATGACTCACTGACTTTCCCTTTTCCCTTTATGAACTATCATGGCTGGGACATGAGTCTATCAGAAGATTGCCAGCTTTTCTGATTAAAGTAACTTTCCATTCTATTGACACTTGCCTTTTGATTATTGACTTTTGAGTGGCAAGCAGCTGAACCTGAGTTTGGTAACACTGAGACCATGCCTAACTCAAGCTGGAACATTAGGGTGGGTCATGGGTCTGAAGCACCTCACCTACAGTGCCTGGTTGACCACCCAATTCACTTTCTCTCTTTGGCTAAGCTCTACAAGGGTGGTAAGGAACGCTTAGAAAGGAAAGACCAACTGCTAAGGTGGGAGCAGGGCTGCATTTTCTCTCTGTTTTGATGCCCTCTGTGCGTCATGAGAAATAGAATATTTCCTGCCATACCTGTAAACAAAGGAGATCACAGTCTTTAGCAACTGCAGCCACCACAGATGGTGAGCTGGGGAGCCCTGAGGGAACTCAAGAAGGAAAGAATACCTGCCATCTAGCAGCCATCAGACTGCAGATACCCCCTATGATGAGCCCTGAAGCAACTCAGCATGAGAAAATACAAAGCACTGGCCCCAACAGCTGAGTGCACATCAAAGGAATGATTTTAGTGAGCTCAGACTCTAGCATCTTCCTATACATATAAAAGCACTAAATTCCTAAACTTGAGGTATCTGGTTTTCTTTAATTAACAATAATCTTTGATGTTCAGACTATCTGCCCTTTGTTGCAAAACTTATATGTTACCTGGCCCCTCTCCCAGCCTTCTTGGAGCAGTTCTCTCAGAGTCACTTGAGATGCTGTCTCCCAGGCCTTGAAGTCCTAAAAACTCCCACCAGATAAAACAGAACTCTCAACTTTTCTATTGTGAATATTTTTAAAATCCACAGTTAGATGCTGTTCTGTACTGGGAATTAACTAGGGAACAAGACGGATGTGGAGTTTGCTCCATAAAGCCCTCCACTAAGGAACAGAACCCAGAGCCAGGCAAAAAGGAGGGCACCATGAGAATGAACCTGATGGTGGTGAGAGAGAAAGCTGGGCCAACATAAGTCCTGTGCCCTGGCAGCAGCAAAAGGCCGAGCAATACTCGGGAGCAGAGGCTGAGGAATAGTCTATCCATTTTTCTGAAGGGAAGGGACCTGCCTAGACCTGCTGGGCCCTACATTTTTTGCTGTTGTTGTTCAATCAGTCGTATCCAACTCTTTGTGACCCCACAGACTGCAACAGAGCAGGCTTCCCTATCCTTCACTATCTCCCAGAGATTGCTCAAACTCATGACCATTGAGTCAGTGTTGCCATCTAACTGTTAGGTAGTTAGAATAGGAGTCCAAATAGGAGTCCAAATAGGACTCCAAAGGAGTCCAAAATAGTGGTGGCTAAAAGACAAAGAGAGGAAAAAGCCCGCAAATATAGAATAAAGGAAGGTCTGAGGACCAGAGTGAGAATCTCAGATAAAAGAAACAGCCCTCCTGGCTAGCCCAATTTACACAGGGCAGGCTCAGGGGGAGGGGAAAAAAAAACATAAAAAGAGGAGCCAAAATTGAGCTTATCTCTTCTCCTCTCTTCTTTTGGGTCGGCTTGCCCTCACGCCTCGAGGATGTACTTTCCTTTGCTTGCCAAATAAAACTGAGCTAAAACCAAGCTGTAACACTAGTCTACAGTTTAAACTGAGCTTTGATCGAGCTGTAACAATGATCCATCAATCACTCCAAATTTTTGCTGCAGTGAGACAGAAACGAGGAAATTACACACTCCCCTGATACAACCATCTCAAATCTGTCTCTCCCTTCTCCTCCTGCCCTCAATCTTTCCTACCATCAGGGTCTTTTCCAATGAATCAGCTCTTCACATCAGGTGGCCAAAGTATCAGAGCTTCAGCTTCAGCATCAGTCCTTCCAATGAATATTCAGGGTTGATTTCCTTTAGGATTGACTGGCTTGATCTCCTTACAGTCCTAGGGACTCTCAAAGAGTCTTCTCCAGCACCATAGTTTCAAGGCATCAATTCTTTGTCTCAGCTTTCTTTATAGTCCAACTCTCATATCTGTACATAACTACCAGAAAAACCATAGCTTTGACTATATGGACCTTTATTTTCTATCAATTCTTATCTGCCAAGTAGCCTAAGTAGGGGCTGATCACACAATTGCAGGTTTCTGCTTTCCATGTCCTGACCAATGTCTTTTGCCCAACTTAGGAGTTCTGGAGAAATGGAGAGAAGAGTAGTCAACAAAGACTTCCTCCTTTCCCATCCAGGAAGCCCCTTCAGACTCTCCCCTGCCCCTCCTTCCCCCAGGCTCCTTCTCTGTGCTCCCCCAGCCTCTCTTCCACCAGGACACATATGACACAACTATCATGACTGATCTGTCTGTCTCCTTCCAACAGGGAGCTCTCTGAGGGTAGTGTGCCCAGCTACCAGCACAGAGCTCAGAAGAGGTACTGCAGTGAATGAATGAATACCGCCATTCCTTCTCATCTCCCAAGCAGGTGGATGTGCTTTGCAGCTCAAAGAGCCCAGGCCACTCAGAGCAAGGAAAGAATAGGGTAGGAGTGAAGCCCTTCAGCCTCAGCAGCTTTTCCTGCTCCAGGCATTCCGGCTGCCCTGAGCACTGCCCCAGGCTAAGTCTCAGGGGAATCTGCTTCATAAACACTTACTTAGCAAGACATTTAAAACGCTATTGATTTCTCTCCTCCAAAGCAGAGGTGAGACAGTGATAGACACGGTGAGCAGTTAGCAACAATGAGTCCCCTCCACCCCCTAAGCAGAAGTTATTTCCCTTTCAGATTACCAGCCTGGCAGCCCTGGGAGAGATGCAACGCACTAATGGAAGCAGCCGCTAGAACCAGCAGGTGCTCTGGCTCCGATAGCGGCAATTAGAGGCTTAAGCTCCCTTTTCTATGAGACAATGAAAAATAAAGCTGATTTCAGACAGTATACTTGCTTGCAAGGCATCTTTCCCTCCTATTAAGGAAAAAAGACAGGAGGCCACACCTTTCTGGGATCCAGGATCAATGTCAGGCCACCATAGGCAACACTTTTAAACCCATCCTAGGTGTTGGACAGGTAACTCCATGGGACCCAGTAGCAGGGACATGAAGGTGCATAAAAACAGAGCCCTTGCCCTGCTGTGGCCAACCTACATTGAACAGAGCACCTGTACATCATATTGGTCAGACGATGCCACACTAGAATTACAGCCCCATGGCAGCAAAGCTTCCTCCCTATTCCTTAGTGTTGGGGTCTGCTACAGACTGAATGCATGTGTCCCCCCAAATTCATTAAAGCTCTGACCCTAAATATGATGATGACATTAGAAGATGGGGCTTTCGAAAGGTCATGAAGTTTAGAAAATGTCACAAGTGTGGCACCTCCCCAGTGGAATTAGTTCCCCTATAAGAAGAGGAAGGAGAAGGCAATGGCAGCCCACTCCAGTACTCTTGCCTGGAAAATCCCATGGACGGAGGAGCCTGGTAGGCTGCAGTCCATGGGGTAGCTAGGAGTCGGACATGACTTAGCGACTTCACTTTCATTTTCATGCACTGGAGAAGGAAATGGCAACCCACTCCAGTGTTCTTGCCTGGAGAATCCCGGGGACGGGGAGCCTGGTGGGCTGCCATTTATGGGGTCGCACAGAGTTGGACACAACTGAAGTGACTTCGCATAAGAAGAGGAAAAGGCCACAACCCCAACTCTCTCCACCATGATGTGAATAGATACAGAGAAGGTGGCAGTCTGTAAGCCAGGAAGAAGGCCCTCACCAGTAATAGAATCCACTGTTCCCTGGGTCACAGACTCCCAGCCTCCAGAACTATGAGAAATACATGCTGTTTAAGCCACCCTATTGGCGGTATTTTGTCACAGCAGACCTGAACTAAGACAGGGTCCCAGAACTTTGCACAACGCCTGTCTCATAGAAGGTGCACCATCAACATGCTTTGAATTAATTTCTACATGAGTTAGGGTAATGGTAGCTACTGCCACAGATAATCTGCAACATCTAAGTGGTTTAAGGTAAAAAGTATATAAACATTCACTGTTCCCTCCAATGAAGACAAGGGAGTTGCAAGACCATCAAAAATATAATCTTGGCCTCATGCACAGATATCTCTAAGGTGGGCTCTGCCCCTTAAACTCATAGTCTCCTGATATATAAATATGCATTGGCAATAATAAACACAGAATGCAGCTTCAGAAAGCTCAGTCAACTTACACCCAGTATTTGAGGGCCAAGGCACAGTGGAGAAGGGAGAGGTAAACCAGAGGTTCCAGCCTCAGTCATGGATGGAGTACTACCAGGGGCTGCATTTACATATTTTAATGAGCACGTGGATGGGAGTTCGTGGAAGAAGCAACATCAGATTTGTCACAGAATAGAAAGATGCTGCTGGGAACGAGGCACTAGGGACCAGCTGAGATGTGTGCTCTCGCCTGAGGGGGGAGCCATCTCTCTGGTGGGCCTGTCATTTGGGGAACGCTATGCAGAAGCCCTCAGGAGTGGTTTGAAGGGGAAAAAAAGCACTGAGTTAATTCCTTTCTGCTTCTGACGTGGAGAGGGCAAGACAGTTGAAGCAGCTATTCTAAATCCATGCGTCTGGTCACAAACTCTGGGACTCGTGAATGACCTCACTGGATCCCAAACTGCTCTGTCTTGGGGGAAATCTGTACCTCCATGTCCCCAGGAACCTCCCAGGATACAAGATGCTCGTATCAGGCAGGGAAGGAGCAGGTGAGTGACAACACCCAGAAGTGGGGCCGGGAAGAGGGAACGATCACAACACACAGGATCTACATCTTTCCTTTTCCTCCCAAAGAAATATTTTCAATGCCAAGGCTTCAACTGCCTGTGTAGTTTGGAAGTGAAGAAAGAGGGGGTGGAATTGGGATGATTCAGGAGGAAGATAAGGAAGAAAGCAGGAAAGAAGAAAGGGAGTATCTACTTAGTGCCAAAACAAAAGAATGCTGAGAAGCTTTGCAGTGGCTTTGGTTTGCTTCTCTGTCCTCTCTGGGTCTCCTGAACTTTTCAGGGCAACGGTAATTTTCCAACAAAGATTGACAGTGATATAAACCAAGGTAAGACCTTGTGGGCCAGGACTGTCTGTAAACAAATGAGCACCATTTCTTTGGTATTCTGAGCAATTAATAACCACACGTGCATGTGTGCTAAGTCGCTTCAGCCATGTTTGACTCTTTGCAACTCTGTGGACTGTGGCCTACCAGGCTCCTCTGTCCATGGGATTCTCCAGGCAAGGATACTGGAGTGGGTTGCCATCCCCTCCTCCAGGGGATCTTCCTGACCCAGGGATCAAACCCACATCTCCTACATCTCCTGCATTGGCAGGCAGGTTCTTTACCACTAGCGCCACCTGGGAAGCCCTAATAAGCACATAACGCAATGCTTATTTTTATACTTGTCATTGAAATTTAATAAATGTATGAACTTTCACCACTGTAAGGTATAAGTGCTCTGAGAGCAGAAACTGATGCTGTCTACATTTGTCTGTATTCCTGCATACAGCAGGGATCAAGAAGGGCTTTACAATTTTGATTTAACACAATGGCACCCCACTCCAGTACTCTTGCCTAGAAAATCCCATGGACAGAGGAGCCTGGAAGGCTGCAGTCCATGGGGTCGCTGAGGGTCGGACACGACTGAGCGACTTCACTTTCACTTTTCACTTTCACGCATTGGAGAAGGAAATGGCAACCCACTCCAGTGTTCTTACCTGGAGAATCCCAGGGACGGGGGAGCCTGGTGGGCTGCCATCTATGGGGTAGCACAGAGTCGGACACGACTGAAGCGACTTAGCAGCTTAGCAGCAGCTGACGACACAAACTAGAAAGGTTGCTGTTCAATGAACCCTCCTATTACCAGTTGTAATGTAGCTGATGATGGTGACGATAACAGTGATGCTAATAATGGTGTTTACTGTGTGGTGATCTTACCAGGCCTCTTTCCAAGCACTTTACATTGATGATTCCATTTACACCTCAAAACAACTCCATGAGGCCATAGCATTATCCGTATCAACATTCTTCCAATGAAAACATGAATTCAAATGGGTTAAAGTATTTGCTGAAAAGTCATCCAAAGAGTAGATTTCTAGACTAACATAGATCTGTCTGAATCCAGAAGCAAACTTTCTCCCAACTCTGCTTTTCTGCCTGTCACGCCATGGTTTTTACAACAGGGACATTCCGCTCACATCAGGAGCCCTGGGCATAAAAAAAGGACACTCAAGGCATGTGCAGACAAAGCAAACTTGAATTTCAAGATTCAAACATGAATCTTGATCCTGGGGGGACTTCAGTGTCCAGGTCCATGATGGCCTGATGGATGCTTGAATTTCAGTTAGTACTTTTCTGCAATGTCACCCCAGCCTGCATGCTATCCTGCAGAAGACCTGAGTTGGAAGATGCAGTTCAGATCATAAATTCTCATCCACTGTCCTGATACCCCCACAAAAGCAGGGCATCCTTGCACGAGGGCCCTTCAGCCCATGAGCAGGACCCATAGATTCAGCAAGCATGTCTTTTTTAACTATGGCCCCGAGGAAGGCACAGCTCAGGCATCAGAGCCTGAGAAGGATTTAGGCCATCCACCCGCTGCTGCTAGAAGCTACTACTGAGCAATGGCACAGGGCAGGCCCTGCAGGAGAAGAACAGAGCACTCAAAGGGAACTCTGGCTCCTGCCCGCTCCCCCTCAAAGGGAACCCACGCACCCAGGACAAGGCTGCACAGTCACAGGTGTTCAGGTGACTGGCTGGTCACCTGAACAACAGCCTCCTTCCCGTGCCAGGTTACGGTTGGACCAAATGCCCCCAACAAGGAACCCATTCATTGCAAAAAGGTTTGAAAAGTAATAACCCAAGCTGCTGGCTTGGGTCAGCCAAGACTGCCTTCCAGGAGAGCTTCTCTAAAGGTTAATGTGGAGCTGTCATGCACAGCTAGACTTCCACTCAAGGCTTCTGTTGTTCCCTGTGTGCTTGTCTCCCTGCTGTGGCTCTGTCCAGCAGCTGTCCAGTGCCTGCTGGCCACTGGTACCAGCAGAGACTGGGCTCAGAGCCTGGAGCAAAAGGCTGATTGGCTTCCTGCTGAAGTGGGCCCGCCCCACAATCCAAAGAGGCGGGAAGGAGGGTGTTAACAGCAGGCTAGCACTTCATGAAGGCTTGGATAACTGTTATAATGCATCCTGATGAGCTCCATCTGCTGCCAATCTACACTGGGCATATGTCTCCTCGCCCCAGCACTGCATTTTGGCTGGAAAATTCATCACCAAGTATGTATCTGCCTTACAGAGAGGAGACAAGCACTGGAGACAGTCTTTAAGCATATCTGGGAGCAAAGGAAGGTAGGTGGGACAAAACATTCTGCAGAGATAGATCCAAAAAATGCATAAAGGATTCACCTTCCTGAAACATTCGCCAACACCCAAGCTTCCAGACAACACCAGAGCAGAAAAGTGACCCACACGAGTCTTTACACTGCCCGCAGTCTTAGCTGAAACTGTTTCATGAACTGCTTTTCTCGTTTCTGTCCGGTGTGGTCCCTGCTCTCATTCTCATTCAGTTCTGAATGTTTATCTCAAATCTCTGTTTTCTGGTTAAGAATAATCATTTCACAAACCACTTCATGTTAATGATCTTCGCTAGGAATCAGTTTTCTTTGGGGAACTATGAGTGTTTATCACCTCATGAGAGATGCTGAGACATAAGAGCCCACTGAGATGGCCATGCTTGGCCATCTACTGAACTCATGCACTGGCCAGTGGAGCTGTCCCCACACTGTGCTACCAGGCAATCAGCAACTGGTGAATGAGCACCTACTATGTGCTTGGCCAGCACTGGATTACCCAAAGTACATGTGTCAGGCAAGAAGGCTGAGAACCAAATATACTTCCTTTTCAAAAAATATTTTGTATTACAAAATATAAAAAGAATTTTGTAATACTGAAGAAGGAAAACAAAGCAAGAGTGCTTATACCATGGGATTTCAAGACTTACTACAATACTGTACCCTTATAACTAGACAGTATGGTAATGGTAAAAAAAAAAAAAAGAAGAAGAAAAATTGATCAGTGGTACAGAATAGAGGGCTGAGATGTAGATCCACACAAATAGAGTCAACTGATTTTTGGAAAAGGGGCAAAATCAATGAATTCCATTCAATGGAGAAAGAATAGTCTTTTCAATAAACAGTACTTGAGCAATTAGATGTCCAGATGCAAAACAATGAACCTAGACAGAGATCTTACACTTTACACAAAAATTAACTCAAAATGAATGATAAGCTTAAATGTAAATTGGAAAACTATAAAACTGCTAGAAGAAAACACAGGAGAAAATCTATGTGACCTTGGGTTTGGTGATAGTTTTAGATATGACACCAAAAGCCCAATTCATGAAAAAAAAAAAAAGATTAAGTTGAATTTTTCAAAATAAAAAACTTCTGCCCTGTGAATGACACTATTAAGAGAAATAATACACATGACAGAGCCCAGGAGAAAAGATTTGTAAATGCGTATGTGACAAAGGACTTGCATCCAAAATGAAATCCTCTTACAACTGAACAACAACCCAATTAAAAATATACAAAAGATCAGAATAGACAACTCATCAAATAAGATGGAAAATAATCGTATGAAAAGATTCTCAACATGAGTTGTCATTAGGGAAATGCATATTAAAACAACAATGGCATACCACCATCACACCTATTAGAATGTCAGGGGGAAAAAATCATAAATACCAATTGCTGGCAAGGATGTGAATCAATAAAAACTCTCACTATGGCCGTAGGAATAAAATGGTATAGCTGCTTCACTTTGGAAGACAGTTTGGCAATTTTTTAAAAACTAAACATCTTACCACATAATCTAGCATTAGCATTCCTGGGTATTTACCCAACTGATTTGAAAACTTGTGGCAACACACACACGCAAAAAAAAAAAAAAAAAAACAAAAAAACAAAACTGCAGTCAAACATTTTTATCAGCTTCATTCATAATTGCACCAACTGGAAGCAATCAAGATGTCCTTTAATAGGTAAATGTATGAACAAATTATGAAACACCCATACAATGGAATGCTATTCAATATTAAAAAATAAATGAAATATCAAAAACACGGATGAATCTTAAATGAATTGCTAAGTGAAAAAAGTACAAAAAGGTATCTACTGTCCAGTTCCACTTATAGGACATTTGAGAAAAGGCAAAACTGTAGAGCTCATAAATGGATGAGTGGTTCCCAGGGATTCTAGGTGGGAGAGTAGCAGCGGTTGAAACAGAGAAGCGAAGCAAGTTTTAAACTATTCTTTATGATACTACAACAAAAGAGTGGCTATATGACTGTGTGAATTTGTCAAAAGAACATTATAGCACAAAGACTGAACCTTAATGTATGTAAATTAAAATAATCATTTAGGAGGTTAGGAGCTCCCCGGATGAAAAGTAGAATGTGACAAAACAATCTAAGTGTACTACAGAGGTGCTGACCTGAGTAGCTTTGGCAACAAGCAGAGCCTTTAAGACTAAAAGCCAAAGGACTATACATAAACACTGTGCTCTTGCTGATAAAGTCATTATCCGGGAGGTAGGGATCAGTAATTTGATACCATT
The DNA here is from genome assembly GCF_019923935.1 of Bubalus bubalis. Lineage (NCBI taxonomy): Eukaryota > Metazoa > Chordata > Mammalia > Artiodactyla > Bovidae > Bubalus > Bubalus bubalis. The sequence continues at coordinate 62,658,239 of NC_059165.1, read as the reverse complement.
ATCTGTATACACATGCCATAATTGCAGAATTAAGTAAATGGATGGTGAATGCTGGGAGTTTCTCACTGCTGGAGTGGGAGATTATAGACAAGCAAGGGAGAAAGCTATAATGATCTGTGTGGTGATGGATTGGAGCTAGAGACATCAGTATGAACTCATATTTAGCTTAATAGAGATGCAGATGAATACACACAGAAGGATTTACAAATGTGTATGTATACACAGACTTCCTTATTCTGTCAGCTGAGAGGGCAGAGAAGCGACATCACAATAGTAATGCTCAGATATCCAGATCTTGGTTTCGTGTGTGTGTGTGTGTGGCTCTGTCATGTCTGACTCTTTGCGATCCCATGGATCATAACCGCCAGGAAGGAGGAAGAGGACCACAGAGATAAGTCCATGTTCATCTCATCATACCAAGGCTAAACTCATAAACTCACTCCTCTGTCCGTGGAATTCTCCAGGCAAGAATACTGGCGTGGGTAGCCGGCTGTTTCCTTCTCCAGGTGATCTGCCTGACCTAGGGATCAAACCCAGGTCTCCTGCACTGTAGGCAGATTCTCTACTGTCTGAGCCACCAGGGAAGCCAATGCTGTTCTCTAATAAAACTAAGCAGGGTTGCCTGGAGAAACACTTGATTTTATGGCTGGGATAAGGAATCTACAAGTTGAGTCTAGAGCACTGTGTAGTGCCAGAAAGTAAAGAAGTACTCAAAAGAAAGCAAATAAAGTAAACCACAGTGGGAGTATATCAAAGGGACACAGGAGCCTCCAAAAAGAGCTCCCAGTGTCCAAAGCTGGAACAACGTCCTGATAGTTAGTATTCGATGATAACCTCAGGTATAAAATAAATGTCTGCTGCTGCCGCTAAGTTGCTTCAGTCGTGTCCGACTCTGTGCGACCCCATAGATGGCAGCCCACCAGGCTCTGCTGTCCCTGGGATTCTCCAGGCAAGAACACTGGAGTGGGTTGCCATTTCCTTCTCCAATGCATGAAATAAATGTCTGTGAACCCATAAACTCACATTTGATTGATCAAATGAATGAATACATTAAATAAATAATTAAATCAGGAAGAAGAAACAAATCTGTTGGTGCAGAAGAATTCTAAATAATTTATGTAGACACTGTCCTCGAGGAAATAGAGCATTAATTCCCCACTTCTTAAGTGTAGATTGTGCATGGTGACCTCCACTCAAAGACCACATTATGAAAAGAGGAAAAAAGAGTAACATTACTGTGGAGAAACCTGGCAAACACCACCACAGCCAGATCAAGGTTCACATTCACAGTGATAAGTCAAGTTGATAGTATGTACTTTTGATAGGATGAGATGAACATGGACTTATCTCTGTGGTCCTTCTCCTAAAAACCCATCTCCCCAGGCTAATCATTAGAAAAGCATCTAACAAATCCCAACGGAGGGACATTCTAGAAAATAAGTGACCTGTACATCTCAAAACTGTCAAGGTCATCAAAAACAAGAAGAAAATAAGAAACTGTCACAGCCAAGAGGAGCCTTAGCAGATATAGCAACTAAATGCAATATAGTGTCCGGGGTGGATTCCTGGAACAGAAACTGGAAATTCAGTTAAAACTAAGGAAATTTGAATAAAATGCAGATTTTAATTGAAAATAATGTATCAATATTGGTTCACTAATTTTGACAAATTCAATGTAAGATGTAAGGGGAAAATGGCTGTGGGGCGTCTGGGAACTCTCTGTACCATTTCTGCAATATTTCTGTACATCTAAAAGTTTCCTAAAATTGGAAGTTTATGTGGGGACTTCCCTGGCAGTCCAGTGGTTAAGACCGCCTTTCAATGCAGGGGGTGTGGGTTTGATCCCTGATCAAGGAGCTAAGACCCCACATGCCTTGAGGCCAAAAAACCAAAATATAAAACAGAAGCACTATTGTAACAAATTCAATAAAAACTTTAAAAAATGGTCCACGTCAAAAAAAATAAAAATTTTAGGTAAAAAACATTAACACTGAATTAACGATTTGCAGAAATGGAATTTTGTTGGATACCAATTGCTGAAAAGAAGCGGTACGTGGTGCTATAAACATGAAAAATGACCAAGGATTGATGAAGCCAAGGAAACAGAGAGGGCCGTCTTCCATAGATGCCTGAGGAGACCAGCCACAGAGTCCAGGCCTTCACAAGCCCTGGTTCACACTGGTGCCTCAGTAGAACTTAAAAATGCCATACCATGGACATCTTAGTAAACAAATATCTTATGTACTCCATTCTGGAATGTTTATCCAGGTCATGCTACGTGTGTGCTAAGTCACTTCAGTTGTGTCCGACTCTTTGCAACCCTATGGACTGTAGCCCACAAAGCTCTTCTGTCCATGGGATTTCCCAGGCAAGAATACTGGAGTGGGTCGCCATGCCCTTCTCCAGGGGATCTTCCTGACCCTGGGATCAAATCCAGGTCTCTTGCTTTTCCTGCGTTGGCAGGCAGGTTCTTTACAACTAGCACCACCTGGGAAGCCCACTGAGTCCCAAAAGAGAAGTGTAACATACATACAGGCCATAGAGTGAAGTACTTAAAAGCTCAGGCCTAGAAGTCAGACTCATCTGGGTTCAAATCCTGGCTCTCCCATTTGCTAGATGTGTGACCTTGAGCATTTGAAATGAATAAGGTCTATTTTCTCAGCTTTAAATGGAGATAACAGTACCTCCCATCACTAGGCTTTCGGGATGACTATATGAAAACATATGCATGACACAGTGTTTAGCAATAGTGAGAAATCCCCAAATGGCAGCAATTTCTTAAAATTTACACTGGAGAGGAAGACAAAATGCCCATTATCTGTAGATGACATAGTCTTCTCTAGAAGATTCAAAATGATAAAATAAAAAGCTGTGAGAATCAAGATTTCCTGTTTGAAAGAATCATTTTAACAGAAATAAAAAAACAAATCTCATTCACAAAAAGCAATGACAATCATCAGCTCTCTAGCCATAGGTGTAATGAGGGATGCATGAGCCCATCTGAAAGGAAACTGTAGACACTTCCTGAGAAACTGGGAAGAGCTGTGCCACATTTCCAGATGGAGCAACTTAAGTGTAAAGTTATCACTCGTCTCAAATTACTTTGTAAATCCAATCTAAATCTCATCTTCTCCAAGTTTTCAAAATGATTTTTAATGTCATCTGGGAGAACAGGCAAGAACAACCATAAAAAATGCGAAAAAGAGGATAGGTTCTTGTTAGATGAAAAGATGAATTAAGAGTAAAAATCATTAAGAAAACTGGCTATTTAAAAAAGGAAAAAAAAATACCCCTATGGTTCCATTTCTCACAGTATACCTCAGAATAAGTATTAGATTGATTAAAACAGTATTTTTCCCAACTACTGGTCACAATGCATGTATGGGTGATGAATATAAATTTCTAAAATATGAAGTATAATGGCAGAGAACAGAAAATGGCACATTTTATACAGAATACGAGTGGATATTGCTTGATGGAAGCTTTAAGTACTGGATCACAATAAAAACTGTTTTCCTTGTTTGAATGCCACTGGCCTAATGGATCAGATATGAAAAATTCAACCCATAAAAGAACAAAATGGAAACACAGGCAAAATTTTTATCTGGCCCGAGTTGGGAGATTTCTAAATGTACATCAAAGGCAGAAACTCCAACAGCAAAAAAGAAAAATGATGGACCTATCTAGATAAAGACATCAAAATCTTAGTCTATGAGAAAACACCATTAAAGGCAAGCAACAAATTTTTTTAAATGTAATTTATACCCTTTATATGTAAAAGAACTGCTTTATAATTTATTGGAAGAAGTACTGTGAAAGGGAAAGAATAGCATATATGAGACAATTCATAAAAAGAATTACAAATATTTTCATATATATATATATGAAAAATATATCAGTTCAGTCACTAAAAGAGTCATGTCTGACTCTTTGCGACCCCCCTAGACTGCAGTACGCCAGGCTTCCCTGTCCATCACCAACTCCCAGAGCTTGCTCATACTCATGTCCATTGAGTTGGTGATGCCATCCAACTATCTCATCCTCTGTCGTCCCCTTCTCCTTCTGCCTTCAATGCTTCCTGGCATCAGGGTCTTTTCTAATGAGTCAGTACTTCATGAAGTACACAGAAGCTCTGGTACTCTGTTCATATATATAGATGAAAAAAATTCTAAACCTACAGTGTAGTCAAAGAAGTAAAAAAAATCAGACTTGGACAGAGCCAGATAATGGTCTCCCAGGATCCATTTTTCTGCTTTTCTTTAGTAATAAGAACTCTGATCTGTAGTTTTCAATCTTAAAACTCCATATTTCTTAGCATCTAGGTAGACCATGACACTTCATTCAAACTAAATTCAGACCAAGTCAGCCACTGAGATGTAAGGTGAATTATATCCAAATTCACAGGGGTCTGCTTGAAGGAAAGTCCTGTGCCCTCCTTTGCTCCTTCCTTTTTCCTGTTGACTGGACTATAGATGGCAATGGCTGGAGCTCTAGCAAGATCAGAGCTGGACCATAAAGAGCTCTAGCTGGACCATGAAGTTGTCCCAAGGTCATCAGAGCAATAAAATGAAAAGGTACTTGATATCTAAGATGTTCCATACCAGCCCTGGACTTCCTACCACTTGACTTACTTTATATGAAAAATAACGCTTTTTTGCTTAAACCACTGTTATTTGAGCACTGGAGTGTTGATTATGCACTGCTAAGCCAAGTCCTAACTAATAAAAGTACCTTTTAAAAAACTCACAACATAGGAAAATTCTTTAAAAATTACAGTATCCAAAGTTGATAAGTGTCTTCTAAATAGGCATTTTCATACACTGTTTATGGTATACGTTTTCTGGAAGAAATTCTGCTGGTATGTGACAAAAGACTTACAGTATGCATATCATTTTACCCAGAAATTCTACTGCCAGGGATCTATCTTATGAAAATAATTAATAGATGCACAAAATTAATACCTAATGATGTTCATAAAGGCAGTATTTATAATAATGAAAAATCAGAGAAAATCTAAGTGCTCAATAGAGGATTAGCAATTACAGAGAATTTATAAAATTAGATACCAGCCAGCAACTAAAAATCAAGTTTTAAAAGAATATTATTAAGTAGCATTAAGCTAATAATAATGATTTAAAAGTAGTATGTGATTATACTCAGATTGGGAGACTACAGGTAATTTTAAACTTTCTACCTGGATTTTTTATAATTCTTCTAATGTTCTGTAACAAACATGTGAAACTTCTATAGTTTTTTTTAAAAAATGCTTCTTAAAAATGTACATGTGTCTACTGCCTTTTACCACACACCTATCTTTTCCAGTTTGACAGTTTCTTCTGCTCACCCTCATGTACACTGTGTTCTAGACCAATACTCCTCGCTCATTGGTATCATGAAATATCCTTTCTGCTCCCTCCTCATAAATCTATGCAAGAGATTCAGAACACCCATACACCCATACTCACAGGTCAGATGCTCCCACACCAGACCAATTCAAGCTCCTGTGTCTGGTTCTGGGAACTCGATGCTCTCCTGACACACTGAGTGATGCTCCTGAGATCAACTCAGACCTCCCCTTCCCTAGATACCAAGATACCACTGGACCTGACTTCTTGGGAGCGCCTGACTTCACACAGCAGCATGATCCATCTCTAAGCAAATGATCTTGAAAGGGAAGGCGCTCTGTGTTGACTAGGAAAATGTGTTTAGCTGCAAATAATAGAAAGCTTGATGAACAGTGACATAAACCCTCTGGGGTTTACCTTGTAACATCAGTTAGGAGAGAGGCAGTCATGACTTTTACTCAGGGGGATGAAGTTTCTTTCAATGCCCCTGCCCAGTCATCCTTAGTGGGAACCCTAACAGTTACAAAATGGTTGCTACAGCTCCGCTCCAACCTGTGATTTTCATGAAAGCCATAGCTTTCTCAGAAATCTCCAGAAAGCTTGACTTGCATCTCACTGATCAGGACTGACTCACTGGGCCACACCCCCAGCTGGAAGAGAAACAGCTGGAAGGAAAGGTGTCGTCGTGCACATTCTTCCTCAAAGAAAAGCGGAACTGAACGGGGATGAGGCCAGCAACCAACAGTGCCTGCTAGTGTTGTCAAGACTGACTTTAGGATGCAGAGGCCTTTCAGAAGGCAGTGTACCAGCAAACCACACAAAGAGCAGGCCAGGTTACTCATGTGTGCCACCAAAAGAAAGAAGGGAGATATATATTCATCAAGCATCCTTCAGAACCAGCAGCTTTCATAATTATCTTATCAAGTTCATTTCATTCTTATAATAATCTTTCGAGACAGATGTGTATTCTCTTTTTGCTTTTTTTCAGATGTGGAACCTGACACTTAGAGAAACACCTTGCCCAAAGCCACACAACTAAGGAGTTTGGGGGCTGAATTTCAATCGCACAATTAGGTCTGATTCCCCAGCCAATGTGTCTGCTAGAATATAATGCTGGCCTCTTGGCAAGCCCCATAATATGTATCTGGAAGGTGAATAAGAGGAGTTATAGATGTATTTGCATCAAAACTGGAAGATACACACAGTTAGAGACCCATAGGAGGTAAGATGGAGAGAACCCTTCAACGCACAATAGGTATACTAGTGACCTTGACTGTGATCTCTCCTTTAACTGCTGCTCGTGGACAAGGAGGCAACAAACCATGGACACAGGACCCCGAAAGAGCCAAGCCTTCAGGACGGTCATCAAAGAAAAAGACTGGGGAAAACAATTCAGACACTTTAGACCCAGTCAGAAATCTGAGAGTAAATGGAGAAAGAGGTGTGTCTCTACTATACATAAAAAGAATAACAACTCATAACAGAAGGAAGGAGGAAGGCACCAAACTGAACCTGGATATTTATGTATTTAAATACTGCTGTAATTATAACTAGGTAAAAGATATGCTATACATTCATATTTATACTTAGTCATGTCCACTCATGCAATAGACCCTATGCTAGGGATATAAAGACAAGTAAAATAGATAAAACTCTTGCTTTCAAGGTGATGATGATCTAGTGGATAGATGATACTTAAGTTAGGTTAGTTTCCTTGTCTCAACCACATGAGGTAAAGTCTAGCTTTTCTGACCACTGGGACTATAACACAGGTCAAAATTCTAACTAAGCACTCAGAAAAGAATAGAAGAGCCTTTGGAGTCCCAGACACATAAACCCAACTTCATAAAGAAATGGAAAACAGCCCAGCTGGAGACAATTGATACCTTGGGACAGAAGTGAGCCCTCTATATAGGCACTCAAATAACAAGTTATTGATATGTTGGGTGTTGATTTCTTGTCATCCTGCTTAGGGGAGTTGCAGCAAAGAACCTGGGGACAAAATCAGCATTTAATTAATGCTGGATGGATGGACAGATGGACAGACTCTGGGTGAATGAAGACATACTGCTCACTACCTACAAACTCAAGCACTGCCCTCAGTTTTAAGGGAAAAAAAAAAGAGCTGTCAGAGTATTGCCTTAAGCTTTAAAATTTTAATTTTCATCAGGGCTTAGAAGACTTCAGAAGCAAGGTTCATGAAGTCTCAGATGAGTGTTATTCTAGTGCACTACATTTTTCCCGAATAGGCCAGTTTCCTATTGGGTGCAGAGATGATCAGTATTTAATCCAGCTGTCTCACAATGGAAGTATGCACACATTTTGTACCAGAAGCTCTCAATCCAAATGAGAACAAACTCTACTGTCTCCTTTGCCTAGAAGTGTTCTCTGTGTCCTCATGAGAGCCCATTCCTGAACCTAATGTAATGTTCTATTCCAGAAAATACTGTACTTCTGTCATCAGGGCAAAAATCATTCTCTTCCTGAGACAATTTGAGACCTCAGGAAGCTAAATTGAGATGGCAGGATATAAGCAGAGAGGAGAACTGGGTGAACTCAGGCTGGGTGATGCCATCTGAACCAATCCAGAGAAACCAGAAACACACATGGTGTCACATTCCAGCCTGAGCTCATGCCCCAGAATGACTAATGCAAGGAAGGCCAGAGATGGGTGTCTCAGAATCACTGCGCCCATATCTCCAACTTAGGGACCTAATTCACCTACAATCCTCAACATTTTTAAGGGCTGCAACAGCTGCAAGCTCAAGGATATCAACATACTCTGAAAACCTTAGGAGCCTATACCTTTCCTCCATGAACTGGTTCTACAGTGATTGAAGGCAGCCCGATATATGCTGCACACTGGCCCATGCATTGCTGGGCATGGTGCTCACAGCAGGGAGCTGCAGGGAAGGCTGGGGCAGAAGATCCAGGTGGCAAGGACAGGCTGGCAGGTGCAGAATCACATGCAGGAGCCTGGCAAGTGACAAGACTCTACAGCAACCATGCTTATGAGGCATTGGTGGTAGAGTGGCTAGCACAGCTGCCTTCCCCCAGCAGCTACCTCTCAACTCCTGGGGAGAAGTCAGGGAGGGGTTCTGGGAGACATGCAGGTGCCAGGTCCTGGAGCCTGGGGAGGGCCTGAAGGAACTGAGCCCAAGACTGGGGTCCAAGTGCAGATCAGGCCATAGGAATAAGGGGACATGACCCCCCTCTCTCCATGCTACTGTGTGAAGCTCTGAACACCCCCTGGGACTGGCCTGGCTTGGGAGAGTCACCTAAGTGCTAAGATTTAGAGGGATGTAGTCAGGGGTCCAGACCTCTTCAGCCTCAGCAACAACCTCTCAGGGTAGTAGTTCCATAGAATTAGAAGTCCCCATAAAAGGGGCTTTCTTTTTAAACTTGGCTTCACATAATGTTTTGAAAGTCATTCTCTTTGGAATATTACTTGGCCCTGTGCATTGGTACATGATCACAATTCTAATCAAACTACCTGTCAGCACTAATCTTTTGGTCTTTGACATTCACCTTCTAAATGCGGTTGCACAGCATGAGTGCCCCTTTGCCTGAGTGATTTTAGAAGCTGGAGCTAAGCTTAGCATCCCTCACTAGGGCAGAACACAGAGGACTCACTGGGGTGTTACCCTCACCCTACCCCCAACACATGACATGCTAGAAAGAGCCATTCAGGAGATTCAAGCTTGGACAAAGCATAGTCAGGCCAAGGATGCCAAAATAAATGGATACTCCGTAGGATGAAGTTGGGGGCTGGGGGAAACAGGCCCATGCAATTGCCTTCTTGAGATTCTCAGGCAGACATGGAATAGAACAGGTCAGCTGCACTGGTTCCTTACACAGAGACTTCTTCATGGTGAAGTCAAATATCAAGGACATGTACTACATGACCCGCGAGTGCATGCATCACTGGGAACTCTGAAAACAGCAATGTTTATATCCTACGGAACCATGATCAACCTCATCATCACCTCGGCCCCAATGAGCCGGTGCCTCCACCTCCCAGAACTGCCCCTAAGGCATGCTGAAACTATTTCCTTCATTAGCTCCCTCTAGGTCTTCAATGATGAGAAGCACAGGCAGAAACTCTACTGTGTAAGGAGATCTATCATCTCTCACTGTAAAGTTGCTTCTTTTCAAGTTGGGGAGAGGGACCCTGGGACGAGGAGAGAAACACAAGGTTTCACCCTCATGACATCACTGTGATTGGAACACATCTCACACATCTCTCATCTCTCATGATCTCCACAGACTGAGGAGAGCTGGCTTGTTGTTCTTGTTGTGGCTACTCTCCTAAGCGATCTGAATATCTATTACCATATATTCAAACAACTCTTATTCTGAGCTTTATCTGGCATCCTTATATGTTCCTCAAGTTAAATAATCAAAGTGACATCCTGCCTCCTTTATGTCTAAGTGCTATTTGAGCTTTTAAACAGAGAACCAGTATCTAAATGATGATGATAACAGCTGTATTTTTAATTCTATTTATTTATGTATTTATTTTTGGCTGCATTGGGTCTTCATTGCTGCCTGCAAGCTTTCTCTAGTTGCAGTGAGTGGGGGCCACGTTCCAGTTGCAGTGTGCAGGCATCTCACTGTGGGGGCTTCTCTTGTTGCAGATCATAGGCTCTAGGGTGCACGGGCTTCGGTAGTTGTGGCACATGGGCTCAGCTGCTCCGTGGAATATGGGATCTTCCCAGACCAGGAATCGAACCTATGTCTGCTGCACTGGCAGTTGGATTCCAAACCACTGGACCACCAGGGAAGTCCAAAGCTATATTTTTTTAATTCCATATCTATGGTTGAAATTGAGCTCATTGAGTTCTCACGATACCTGTTAGGAAGGTACTGCCCTTCCTTTGCTCACTCCTCTCTGAAGGCCCAGGCGCCACTACAACCCTTGGCTCTAGCAAGGACAAGGACTACCGAGATTTTGTGAAGCAGCTGGCTTGGTAGCAGGGCAGCCACTTGCTCTCTTTCGATTATAATTTCAATTTACTTTTGTATTGTAATGCTGTCTTTTCTTCTCACAGCAATAGATAGCAGGGCAATGGAAGAACAGTCGACTTGAGGACAGATTACAAACGAATTTTTATCTTTAAGAAGCTAGGTCAGAAACTTGTGGCTATCAGAAAGTGTAGTGCTGTGGTGAGGAATGAGCCCATGCCAGGGTTTTGATAAACTTCAGAAAGTGAAGTGTGCTTGCAGAAAGAAAGAAGAGAAAATGAGAGAGGACATTGATTCTCTCACCTTGCAGAAATCTCATCAGAGAGGGCTGTGGTATCAGTGACAGACTGCGTTTACTGAGCACTGAAAGCATGGGGAAATTTAGTTTAAAATGCGTGAATGTACTTTTTTTTTCTTTTTCCATAGGAAGTCTGCCCTTTCAACGGACATTCAATTTATGTTAAGACCACAGTATAACGTGAGGGGAGCACATGTACTAGAAAAGACTTCAAGTCCCAGTTCTTTCATTTATTAGCTGGGTGGCCCTAGGCAAGGTACCAAAAAGCTCCAAATTTTCTCTCCAGCAACGAAGAGGGCTTTGTTTGGTAGCTGGAAAAATTAAACATACACACCAAGGGTTTAATATACATATTAAGCACCTTCTACAGATGATTTCTTACCACAGTAAATCTCTCTCTCTTTTTTGCCATTTCATACATTATAATCTATGTATAATCTATACATCTATATAATAGACAACACTTTCAGAGGAATGGAATGGCAACATACTCCAGTATTCTTGCCTGGAGAATTCCATGGACAGAGCCTGGCAGGCCACAGTCCATGGAATCGCAAAGAGTCAGACATGACTGAGCGACTAGCACTTTCACTGTATCAGAAGACTGAGATGAAGTCAACATTTGACAAATAATTGTTGAGAATCTAGAGAAAAAGCCCTCATGTAAATTCCATTCTAGTTGGGCAAATCAGACAATAAACAGAATAAACATATTATCTAATATATTGGATGGTGATAATTGTTTTGTAGAAAAATAAAGGAGGGGGGACTTCCCTGGTCATCCAGTGGCTAAGACTCCATACTCCCAATTCAGGGGGCCCAGGTTCAATCCCTGGTCAGGGAACTAGATCCCACTTGCCTCAGCTAAGAGTTTGAATGCTGCAACTAAAGATCCTGCAGGCCGCAATGAAGACTGAAGATCCTACATGCCACGACTGACCCAGTGCAGCCAAATAAGAAACAAATGCATCAAAATAAATATTCAAAAAAGAAGAAGAAAAATAAAGGAGGAAAGAGAGATGGAAGTGCTGAGAAGGCAGTGTTTGTGCAGAGACTGAAGGGTGGCTGGTGAAGGGAGGTGTGTAGATGTCTGGGAAGAATGTCCAGGCTGAGGCAGGAGTGAAATGGCACATCTGAGGGACCCACTGGGACCTGATCAGGGACTCGATCATGCTGGGCCTTGCAGGTCACCGAAGTATTTTCTCTTTTCCTCTTAACAAGGTGGGAAGTCAGTGGCGTGTCCTGAACAGGAAATTATACAATATGACTTCCATTTTACAGAATGCTTCACTCCTAGTTCAAAAGAGAATGTAGGGGCCAGGAAATCCACTCGGAAGCTACTGAAATAAAACATGAGGATGTTTGGGACCACTAGGGCAGTAACCATGGAGGTGGTAAGAGGTACTTATATTCGAAAATCTATTTGAAAGTGGACTCAAATGATGATTATATGTGGCATGTGGGAGAAAGAAGTTTTGGTTTTTGGTTTTACTTCAGCAGATTGAACTATGGAGATGACAGTAATTAAGGTGGCAAATACAATATAGGAGGAAGGGACAGATATAGGGGAGATCGGGAGTTTCATTTTGGACATGTTAAGTCCGGCATGCTTAGGAGCATCCAAACAGAAATGCAGAGCAGTCGTCACATAGTTAAGTCTGGAGTTCAAGGGAGCAGAGTTGGCAGACTGGCTGGAGAGAGACGAGTGGTGGGGAGGGCCTTGGGCAGGGGGAGAGAGACAGAGAGATGTGACCTTCCATGAAAACATATCTATGATACACACAAAAAAAGGCAAGGCACAAAACACTGTGTAGAATATGATCCTGGTTTTTGGATGAGTACTATTTTAAAGGGGCTTCCCTCGTGGCTCAGTGGTAAAAGACTCGCCTGCCAATGCAGGAGACCTGGGTTTGATCCCTGGGTCCGCAAGATCCCCTGTAGAAGGAACTGGCAGCCCACTCCAGTATTCTTGCCTGGGAAATCCCACGGTCAGAGGAGCCTGGTGGGCTACAATCCAAGGGATTGCAAAAGAGTTGGACATGACGCAGTGACTTAATAACAACAACAACAAACAACAAACAGTCTTAAAAGTATATTAGATGTTTACAAAACAAACATCTTTATGTTTCCAAAAAAAAATAATTCGAAGCCTATGAAGAGAAAGCTAATAGAACTGGGAATATGGGCCACTTTTGCCATAGTATTTGGATTTTATATAAGAATGGGTATTAATTTATAAATAAAAAATAATGGCAGGAGAGAGCTGTCTGAGTGAACTATCAAAGACAGTAATTTCTAGCACAAGCCTCTATCTCCTTCTCTGGACTCTGGCTATGACTTCGGCCACCCTGCCCCAGTCTACCCTCTTGTATCTTTTCGCCTGCAGCCTTCCCCCAGTCAGTTGCGACCAAGAAAGCTTCAGAATAGCCAGGAGAACCTGTGGTATACTTTCCCAGAGCCGAACTCACAGAAGAAGAATCTGAGTTCAAAGCCAAAGTCGGAATTTACCTCCAGAGTCCTGACAAGTGAGTTTTTCTTCTTGGATGCAGTTGCCAATTTCATTCTCAAGCTTCTTTTCGTTTTTTGTTTTTTTTTTTTTAAAAAAAGGTCATGGCATTTATAATAATAAGGCTCTGAAAATTAAATGTACCTTTACATGTTTAATTTCTGACCATAATAGAGTACTGAATAATAAGTGAGCGGACTTGAAGGGCTATGGAAAAGGTTAACAGAAACTGCTTTTAAACTGCAAGTTTGCAAGCCTGGGGCCTTCACCCTGTTACACAATAGGCATTAAAGAAAAATGTTCTTCCCTGGATGCAAAGATAAATCTTCATTTTGCTGGGAGCCTCAGCAGCAGGATGCTTTTAGGATTTTTCCATTGAGACATCACAGCGAGGAAGAACTCTTCATCCCGTCTCTTTGGCACCACCTCCTGTTCCCGTTTAAACAGATTTCCCCAACTTGACTTGTGATAAGTAATGGAATTAGACAGCCGCCTGTCAACCCAGGACTTTTTTTTTCCCCAGAATCCGGCCCTTGGGTTGAAATCACCATTTAAGAAGAGAAAATCATTGTAGACTATTTTTCTACTGTTTCAAATAGCTCAGCTGGAGGGAAGTTGTTATTTCCTCTTTAGCATGCCATGTGGGAAGGATCTGTGGAAGCAAACATGGCCCCACGCCGCCCCCAACCCCCCAGCAAGGTCAGGCCAGGAACGCTGACAGCCTCACAGCCTTCTCCAGAACTTCTGAGGCCAACTGGCTGGACCCACATGCCCGTTCCAAAAGCTAACCTAGTTTGGTGACACCAAATTCTCTTAACTTTAGCGTGTCTGTAAAGCTTTTGCAATCTAGAAAAATGGTACTGATGAACCTATTTGCAGGGCAGGAACAGTGATGCATAAACCGAGAATGGACTTGTGGACACAGATGAGGAAAGAGAGGGTGGGATGAACTGAGAGAGTAACACTAACATGTACACACTACCATGTGCAAAAAATAGACAGCTAATGGGAAGCTGCTGTACAGCACAGGGAGCTCAGCTCAGTGTCCGTGGCAACCTAGAGGGTGGGATGAGATGGGGTGGGGGTGGGAGGGAGGTTCAAGAGGAAGGGGACAAATATATACTTATAGCTGATTCACACTGTTGTATAGCAAAAACTAACACAACATTTTTAAGCAATTATACTCCAATTAGAAAGCAACATAGAGAAAAATTAAAAACAGAAATAGCTAACCTGTGACAACAGAAGCAAGAAGGAGTTGGCTTTAGAGACGGTGCTATTTTCTCAACTTCCTCCTCCAAAGGTTGGGGGTGGGGTGGGAGAGAGTCTACAGAATGTCTTCCAAACCTGGCTGCTTGTGGGAACGCAGTGACATTCTTTGCTTGATGGTTCACACTTCAAGATTCAGGCAAGTGACATCAGACCCCGGAGAAATAACTAACTCCTGCCAAACACAGCTATAGACCCTCAACCATCTTCAGGCTGAGGACTTGGCTGGCTGTTACCCAAGGGAGTACACATGGAGTGAGGGTAGGGGAGGACAAAGGCACAGCCCACGAGGGAAGAGGCCCAGACTCTGACCCCACCCACACCTACCCACCATCTGAGCTGAGGAGAGATGCTTTTTCTCTGGAGAACCCCAGTTTCCTCATGGAGTGAATAGAAACTGAACGATGGCTTGCCAGTGCCAAAACTCTCTTCCTGCAAATGTGATCTAAGGTGGTAAAGCAGAAAAAATGGAGTCATTCTAGGGGAGATCGGAAGTCCCCATCCACTCAGCTTTCCACAGTCCGTGTGTGGAAACCTGAGGCACCTTCGAGGAACACCAGGGTCCACTCAACATGGTGTGAAGGAAGTTAGGGGAGATCTTTCCTGACCGGAAACCTACAACTATGAAATGTTCATCTCAGCCAGGAGGGAGCTCAGAGCCCCTCCTCCAGAGAGAACAAGGCTGTGGAGCCCAGGCCAGGGGAAAGGGCTGTCTCGGTGACGAGGGGAGGGATGGAGTCAGGGTGGCAACAAGAGCAGATGTGGAAGGGGGCTAGTAAGAGGCAACTTCCTAGCTGGCCTGGCTGTTGGGTGCCAGAAAATACTGATAGCATGTAGGGCCCTGTGGGGCTCCTGGGCACAGGTCTTCCTGTGTCTCCTATTTCTTTGATTATAGGAAGCAGCCTTCATTCAGCCTCCGTAAGCTTCCCTGAGTTCCAATGGGCGGATTCAAGCAGTAAAGTTAATTAGACAGGAAGTGATGCAAGACCAGGGAGAAACAGTCAAGAGCAACCTTAGGGCAAGGTCCTGTTCCCTCATCAATGGATAGACAAAATCCATCGAGCTGCTGTGCAGATGCTGAAACCCCCTCCAAGTGGGAGAAGCTGACAATTAACGATGGTATGCTGCCCACAACCATGTAGACCCCAGACCAGCTGGACCTGAAGGCTGATGATACTGACTTCTACTTACCCTACCACTAACCCATCGAAGAATGTCCATGAGCTGATCACGCCCTTTTTGAACAATTAATATAAAACTTCTCACTATCTTCTGCAAGTTGGGACACACCATTTTGAGGGTATTAGCCAGCTGTGACCCCCTTTGCCTGGCAAAGCAATAAAGCTATTATTTTCTAGTTCACCCAAAACTCTGTCTCCAAGATTCGATTTGGCACCCATGTACAGAGAAGCTGAGCTTTCAGCATTAATACCTGAAAAGATAGGGGAAGGATCTTTCCTGAGAAACTCTTAGAGATGGTACAGAAACCCAGGCTTGTGTGGATTTCAATCTCATATCCCTCTTTTTAATTTTTCCCTTCCTATGGACAATCATTACTCCATAGTCCTGAGGTTGGTTTGGCATCATAGAGATGATAAAGCAATTAAGTAACTTGTCCAAGGTCATAAGGCAACTGAGAGATGTGAGAGGAAATATTTAGAGGTAGTAAAGGATGACTCCACCTTCTACCATCCCCTCAGGGGCCACATCAAAGAAAAGATGCCAGAAAAAAACAAAGAGAGAACACAAAACTCAACAATTTGTCTTTGATTTCCTAAAAATATTCTTGAAACCAAATCTGATCAGACAAGACACTTTTGACTTGCAAGAACTGGGTTTGCTGTAATTCAAACAGCCAAAGGCTGGAAGAAGCACAGCAAGATCAGAAAGAGAGTAAGTTAGATCCTGGCCTCGCAAACCTTGGATGTTCACACCCAGTGCTGGTCACAAGTACTGGGGCTGCAAGAGGTCATATATAGGGAAGGAGAAGCACAGGCAGACACTGCTGCGTCCCCAGGAAAGTTCTTCCCACCACAGAGCTTTCCTGCCTCCAAAGTCACCTCTGGGTCCTAGGCAGGAAGAGGTGATCCTGAAACCCTCGGCAGCTGGAGCTCCACACAAAGAGCACCTGTGTCTCGCTACTAATGAGGCTCATTCTGAAACCAGTCTTGTAAAGATGTCCTCTGCGTGGAAGAGAAATGGTTGCCAGGCAGATTCGAGGAGAGATGGCTTCAGAGGACAAACCCATCACAGGCTTTCTTGACATCATAAGGTCATAGAAGGACATCCTCAAGCTTTGTGTGGCCCTGAAAGGGGCCAAGGAGGGGTGGTGAGAGGATGAGTAAGAGGACTCAGTGTGAGCTGAATGAACATGTGTAGCAGAGGTCACAGAGAAGGTCTCAGAACCTCTCTCCTTGGCTGCACTGAGGGTGAGCATTGCTGGGCAACTAATTAAAAATAGCAAAACTCCAGAGAGGTAGATGCCAAAGAAAGAGACACACCAGGAACCACCTCACACCAATATGGTCGCTCATAAGCCCCCATCCCAATCCTACTTTCTAGAGTTTAGATACAATCCCAAATAAATAGAATTTACCTGGAAAGGACTACACTAATTTTTATATTACCAGAAGAAACCAAGGTTCAAAACAGAGAGGAGGTTGAAAATAAAATATCATTAACAATAATGTCACATTTTTGATACACCTGTATTTGTGAGACGATGAAACGTCATTTCTGTAACAGGCACAGACACAGGAGTGCTCCCAACACCGTTCAGAGCCAAAAGTGTCCAATGGACAGAGAGGGGCGGCCACCAGGTTAAGGAAGGTGGATAGATGGGCATGCCCCTCCCCCCTCCACCTTGACAGCCAAGTGGCCAAATGAAAGCTGCCCTTCATTTCATCTCTGATCCCTCTTGAGCACCCATTCCCTCTTCTTTATCCCAGTTGCCACAACCTCAGTTCAGTGCTCACTGCCTGCCACAAACTATTGTGAGAGCTACGTGGAAAGAATCATCAACTCAAAGGAAAAAGTCAGCCTTCCCTTGGCTGATTCTGCTCCAGGTAGAATATTCTTCATGTAAATGTTTCATTTCACATAATGATCCTGGAGCTCTATCAGTGCCCTCACTGCCCGTAATATGCCCTTGTCCTCCAGGGAAACACAGATCAAATCTGTATTAAATAGTTAAGCACCCTATCCTAATAGAGGATTATACTCTCCTTCATTAAACTATTGTTGGATATGTACTAAATTAACTACAGATGTTCTGTCTTATCACCAGTAGGTAGTTCCTACTTTCCTGCATGCTTATATAAAATATTTGCTTTAAGTCACAGCATAAATTGGGTCTCTGACCAAGAAGGGCAATCTCAGAGCCTCATGGTAAGAACTGTGCCCAGTTAGTATAAGTAACAGATGCCTTTCTTGCTACAGGCTTCAAAGGTGATATTTCTTAGACAATAGCTAGATGATACTAGAGAGGGCAGTTCCCAGACTCTGACGACTTCATAAAAGCAAACTGTTGACCCAAGGGTCAGTGGAACAAAAATAACTATACAAGACTACAGGAACTAATGAAGGATATATAATTTTGATCATTGGTTTTAGAATATTGCTGGTATTATTTTTTATGGTTCTCTTTTCTGATAATCATTTAATAAAATTCTTATGTTTTCTTCCTGGCCTATTCTCACTATTAACCTAATGGTTACTTTTACAAACATTTGGAAATGAAATACTTTCAAGTGGTAATCTTGTTCTCGCCAGCCTCTCAGAATTCTACTTTTAATGCCAATGCAGTTACTTGCATAGGTTTGATTAGACTTTGTTCCAGTT
Organism: Bubalus bubalis; assembly: GCF_019923935.1. NCBI lineage: Eukaryota > Metazoa > Chordata > Mammalia > Artiodactyla > Bovidae > Bubalus > Bubalus bubalis. The sequence goes on along the minus strand of NC_059165.1, from coordinate 62,640,016 downwards.
TTCACTAGTAAGTGACTGAACAAATAAATGGCACACCCAAGGCCATACCTGGCGAGTCACACTTGAGAACAAGTCTCATTTAATCAGATATGACAAGCCCACCATGAAGTAACAAGGGTTGTACTTTGTTTAAAGAATTACAAAGCCTTCTCACAGAAAACTACAGGCAAATCACAGAAATGACTTCCCTACATTGGTTTCCTTATCTCAGAACAGAAGAGTAAATAAAAGCAATAAAGAATATATTTGAAATAAGAGGTTATGGAGACTTCCTAAGAAGGGTCTTAAGACATCTCCAAACAGAAGTTAATTTTGTGGATTTTGCTGCTTACCACACAGGGCTTTGGGTTTTTGCACCCAAGTTCAAGGAGGCTTGTATAGATTAGTTAACATTTCTTCCTGGAGTTCTATAAATGATCAGGTCAAAACACAATGAGATCAGCTTTTTGGTAACTAAGAGTAATCTATGGAGATGATTTGTGACCCCCGTGTTTCACGGTTTACAATGTCCTTCCACATCCTGGGTTAAACTTCCCCCAAAAACTTGTAACACAATATTCCCTTGGTTACCATGAACAAATTTACACTTGACCATCTTCATCTCTGTGCCTTGAAAAAGATAAGACAGCTTAGGAAGAGGCAAGTGGATAAACACTCACATCCTATTCATCTTCCTCCATCACAAATAGCGTCAGGCTTTAGAACACACGTGTGTGCAGGCATGCGCTCACTCACACACAGATGTCCAACGTTGTTCATGGTACAGCCAGCTACAGCTGAGAAAGCCCAGCTCCACGGAAGGCAAGCTTCTATCTAGGTTTCATTACAGAAGGCTTTTAAGGGACTGAGCCCAGTGGGAAAACATTACTTTCTCCATCATGAAAACATCCAGATAGGCCTGACCTTTGCCGCCCCTCTCAGCCATGGAAAGGAAACCACAGCCCCTGGGAAGTTATTCTCCTTCCATCCATTCCTTGGCTCTGTGCCACATGCCCGGTAGAATATATTCATAGAGAAATGCTTTTGCCAGTAGTGGGGGGCCTACTGTTCACTGTCATGACATCTCTGCAGTCTATGTTTTGAAATCTGGCTTTCAGAAGTTCAAACGATTTAGAGATTAGAGTTCAAGGAAGACCAAGGCGCACCCAGGGCAGGCCTGGTCTTAACGCTGAAACCCAGCCCTTCCTACACCATAGCCAATTTGACCTCTAGAAAGAATCTAATGCATATCTTGGTCTAACAGAATTATTTTCAAAGACTTCCAGTTCTTTTTCTATCAAATGGAGGTTGAAGGCAGTTCAATTTGGAGCTCCTAAATGAAACTGGAGTACTCTTGCCAAGCACACCCATCTCCCCAGCCCAAACTAGATCATCTCTGTTAAAGGCCGGGTTCCTGGCGTCTGGGGCAGACCTTCCTTGGCCACATCAGGCCACCCAGTGCCCCTTCAGTGTGATGCCCACTCACCGTTCTTTTCTGCCTTGTGTTTTGGAGGCTCGGGCTCTGGGAGACATGGACATGGCCCATCACAGAGGGTGGTGAGACTTCTGCCAGTAGAACAAGCATGGAACTCCAACTTGCACTGCAAAAGACAGACAGAACAAAGCTGTAAGAACAGTGCCAAGCAGACCCCTCCTCAGCCTCCTTGGGAAACAGCCAGTGCCCTTCCAACCATGATTAGGCTCACAGAAGCAGAGACAAAGCAAAGGGAAGTTCATCTCTGTTAAAGGTCTCAATTATAGAATGTTAATTAAGAAATGGCTTTTTATGTTTTCCCAAATGCATAAGATAAATGTCTAAAAACACTGCATGGGGAGGCTTACTTTTAATAAGTGGTAAACTCAACCATAACTGTCTATGCGAGTATCAGTATGAAATTTAACATCTGCGGTCCACAAACATGGAGGGCTGAAGGCTGCTCCACCATGTCCCCTTACCCCCACCACGGAGGCTCTGCCTGTGTAGCAAGCCTAGACCCCCTCAGCTGCTCAGGGAGCAGGGAGGAAGAGTAATGGTCTACTTAGTAAATCTGGATGCTGTGTGTGAGGCCTAGCCCTTTCCCCTGGGAGCAACTGAGGAGCGACACTTTTGCTTCAAACATCCAAAACCTACGTTTGACACAGTCTTTTCCCCAGAGGATGCCTGTGGCTGTCTAGCCTAGGAAACATCCACCGTATTCCAGGATTCAAAATTGGAAGCCCCAAACACATACATTTTCTTGGCAATCCCTTCATCTGTAGCAATGGGAGTATTTTGGCCACTCTCTGCCAGCTGTTTATTCTTAAGTCTCAACTGATTCAGAACAGGAGGATAGAAGGATATCATTTACGGATGTAGAAGATCACAAGTAACAGCATTTTATTATCTCTACATTACGGTTTAAGAAAAGGAGACTCGGATGCTAAATAATCTGTGAAAGATCATGACATTCACAAGCCTGGATTTCAAGCGCTGTCTGACTGACTCCAGGGCCAAGCACTTTCACAGTCCCCATCACAGTATCTGTCACCTGAAGGGCCTGAGAGAACAGACAGTCTGCGCTGCACTCCGTGTGTGGTTAATTATGCAGCTGCGCTAGGGGCCTGGGTCTCAATTGTCTAAGGGTTTCCTCCCTTTTTCACCTGCAAAATTCTCTAGATGAAGGCAGTATATAATCAGTCTTTGCAAAGGCCCACAGGCCCAGAACCACGTTGGTATCTGCTGCCAGTTCAAAGGAAGGGGAGGTAGGCAGAGGGGACAGAGCACCCACTGTGCGTGTAGCGCTTATCAGGTGCCACGGGCAATCTTTTAAAGGGAGGAAAAGAGGAGATACGGTCCTTGCCCTTGGAAAACACAAATGCATACCTTTGAAAAGGCCACCAGTGTTTGCAAAGCAATACATGAGTGCAGATGAACCCTGGCTCCTTGTGAGCGGATGGGCTGTTCAGTCCCCACACCGATCACACACCAAGGGAAGGAGAGAGGGTTTCAATCTGCACATACTGGAGTCACTCTCGTGTAACCCCTACTGACACCCGCACAGTCACCTGAGACCCTGCAGAGAAAGCACAAGGACAAGCCAGCAGGGGGCTGGCTTCCTCTCAACGCAAGGCTTCCTTTTGTGCACATTGCTGGGTGTTTGGTACATGCCTGGTGTGGTGGCAGGCATGTTGGGGGCCATGTGAAAGGAAGCCATGACCCAGGCCACAAATGTCAACTGACAGTGAGGATCCAAAACACAAGCACAGGGAAGGAGCAAAAAATGAGTGACCTCATACAGCCAGGTAGATGTGACTATAACGGAAGGAGGGATATATGTGTGTGTGTAGGGATGCGGCACTAAAGAGCCTCCAGGTATGGGACGTGCCTACAGGTGGTCCAAATGGACAGAAGGGGCACCAGGAGGAACATTGGAAGTTAGCAGGTGGGTACCCCGGAGAAGGCAATGGCACCCCACTCCAGTACTCTTGCTTGGAAAATCCCATGGATGGAGGAGCCTCGTAGGCTGCAGTCCATGGGGTCGCTAAGAGTTGGATACGACTGAGTGACTTCACTTTCACTTTTCACTTCCATGCATTGGAGAAGGAAATGGCAACCCACTCCAGTGTTCTTGCCTGGAGAATCCCAGGGACGGGGGAGCCTGGTGGGCTGCCATCTATGGGGTCGCACAGAGTTGGACACGACTGAAGTGACTTAGCAGCAGTAGCAGGTGGGTACCCAGGGTGAGAAGCTTCTTTGTAACTAGCACAGCCTGTGTGCATATGCCCAGGGCTAGAGGTGAAGACCAGGCTTCCCCGGTGGCTCAGCGATAAAGAATCCACCTGCAATGCAGAAGCCATAGGAGACACAGGTTCCATTCCTGGGTCAGGAAGATGCCCCAGAGGAAGGCATGGCAACCCACTCCACTATTCTTACTTGGAGAATCTCATGGATGGAGAAGCCTAGTGGGCTACCATCCATAGGGGTGCAAAGAGTCGGACACGACTGAAGCAACTTAGCACAGCACAGCACAGAGGTGAAGACCACTATGGCCAGCTCTACTTTCTCCTCCTCCCCTGGGCGGGCTCCCTATAACAAGCCTCAGGTTCAGGCTAGGGATTCTCATACTATTTCTCAACAGAATCCTTAAAGCTAATTTAGAGGAACAAATACATTTTTTACATGTAAATTTATAAAGTTAGAAGTAGTACAGTGACTCGCTCTAAAGCCTTATCGTACTGTGACTGTAATCGGCTGCTTGTGCCTATGATGGATGGCAATCCTCTTCCTGAACATTCTCTGGCATTCCCCAAAGACAAACCTATACTTTGCTCAGTGCCTTGTGTCATGAAAGCTGATGGGGATAGCATCGACTGTCCATAAAAGCTCCATGGTGACAGCACCCCTAGCCATAGGACTGTCTTTGGCCAGTGGGCTGTGAGTAAGGAATGAGGTTTTCCAGCTGGCACTTGTGATAAAGAACCCCCGCCAACGTAAGAGACACAAGAGACTCAGGTTCAATCCCTTGGTTGGGAAGATCCCCTGGAGAAGCCATGGTAACCCATTCCAGTATTCTTGCCTGGAGAATCCCATGAACAGAGAAACCTGGAGGGTTGCAGTCCACAGAGTTGCAGAGTTGGACACGACCAAAGCAATTTAGCACAGATACACAAGCCAGGTTTGAGCAACATTCAAAGAACCACTGCTTGGTTTCACCTCCTGCTATTTCCATCTATTATGGAAATAGCATGTGCCTCATAAGGGCTGCTCCTTCATTCTGGGACCCAGACGGCAGAGGACACAGAACAGAGCTGAAGCTAATCCACAGCTCGTACACAACACGAACAAGGAACTAATGCTTGCTGTCAGAAGCCACTAGTATTTGGGAATCACTCATATAATTTATCAACAGGTGACTTTCCACTAGACCCTAAAGTATATAATAACAGGGGAAAGTCTTAGTCACAGTCTTATCCCTGACTTGATATGATGAAACACATACAGCCCTGGCACCTAGTAGGTGTGCAGTAAATAGCTGCTGAATGACAGTTGGAAAGGGGGTCTGGTTCACTCCGTAGCTCTAAAGCTCTGTTCCAGCCTCCAGGAGCCACCAATCTGCCTGCACAAGGAGTGGAGGTGCCGGAGCTCAGCATCTAAGGTGCTTGTTGTGAACCATCACTGACCCTCCATGCTTCTGGTCCTCTTTCTGAGCTGCACACTTAACACTCTGCCTTTCAGCCTCCCTGCTCATGCTAATCCATCACTGGAGTCGGAAATCCATCTGCTTCCCAGATACCCAGAACAACTGCCCCTGGATATAGCCTTGCTGGCCTAGGGACTCCAGCACACCGCGATTCTAGCACCACGGCTTCCATGGCAGGCCCCGGTGCCCTCACCTCCACAGCCACGCAGTGTCTCAGCGTGTGCAGGCAGCCAGGTCTCTTCCCTGACTCCAGGAAGGGGCCACCAGAGAAAACAATATTTATCTGCAGTGGTGAAAATGCATGCTTCAAGGACACAGATCTGCCTTTTATCTTCCAGAACAATATGTGGCATTTAAATGAAGCTCAAAAGGCTATAATTTCATTTTTTTATAAAGCTCGAAATGTGCTATTTAGAGATATGCAATGTATGTGGTAAAAGCTACTTTACAGAAGCGGGGGTGTTGACAGATACCATCAGGACAGGGGTTCCCTCCAGGGAGGAAGCTGAGAACGGCATCAGACAGGAGCCCACAGCAGCCCTCCTGAACATTGGGAATGGTTTATTTCATTAGCTGGGTGTTGGATTTTGATGCTTTTTTAGTAGGCATGGCAACATATAAATAATACACACATGTCTATATGTCAAGTACATTATGATAAAATATAAAACACAGTTTACAGACTTCTATCAAGGTAATGACCAACTATAACCATGTCTCTGGAGGAAGCTGGTTAGGAGGAGCAGGTGAGTGCACGTGTGTGGGGATGCCCCCCAGGGATTATCTCTAGGCAGGGACATCCTGTGGCCTGTAACACAGGCACCTCACTCATGCCCCCTCCCTGCAGCTCCTCACCAAGTCACACCCCTGCAGTTACCCACCAGTCACTTACCTTGTCCCCTCTCCCCTAGGTCCTTATTATGGAAGACAAGATACAGAAGCCCAAAGGTGATCATTGTGCCAGCTTTACCCAGGGGGGATACAGAACCCTCACAGTACAGGGCTTCCCATTAGACTGCGCTGTGCACCACACCTGGGGCCTTCACTCCTCCACTCCCTCTCCCAGCCAAGAGACCTAGGAAAGTTCTGGTCTACAAACCACCAATCATAGGCAGAGACAAAACGTAGACGGGGGTGAACCTGGCAGAGCATCCTGGGTCCGTGCACACAGAGATCCTGGAGACATAAGGCAGGCATATACTACCCCTGAGTACAGACCTGCCAAGAGAATGGGGGTCAGGAGGAACAAAGGCACGTTACTTGGCGATGCAGGGATTCTGCTCCTGGCTGTAAAGACGAACCTGATCCAAGAGATGCCAGGCTCCAACACCAGGAAATGTGCAGTGTTCCTGGGAAAGGGGCAGTGGGAACAGAAAGCAAGGGAATGGAAGGATCTTCCTGCGGGGGTGTGGGGAGGGAGAAATAAATGTCCTCCAACAACACAGGGACCTCAGGACCACACAGCAAGTCTCAGCACTCCCACACCTTCCCCTCACAGTGTTCTCCCAAGCAGGAGTTGAAAACTGGCAAAATTATGGACGATGGATGGTGCTTTCTCAGCAGTATGGACTTTTTCAGGAAGCTTGGGCCCACGTCTTCCATATGTGCCTTGCAGGTCCAGAGGATCCAGGCAGCCCACCACGTTCTGCCCCATCCCACCTCAGATGGGCTGTTGTCCTGCTTCAAAACAGGATCTGCAGAGCTCCAAGTTAAACAGGGTGGGCTGTGAGTCTACCGCTTAGAGTCTGCAGCCTGGAGGTGGCTTCTATTAATAAAAACAAACTGAAAAATGACATTCTTGGAAAGTGACACCCGTAATTCCTCATTTTAGGGAAAATAATTTTGGAGTTGGAGGAGAGAAGAGGAACAGACAGGTATAAATAAAGTATATGGAGTGGAGAGCAACTTAGTCAATCCAAGCTCACAAACAGCTGAAGACAGAGGGGCTCCCTGGAGCTTGTCCATCACATGGGGAAACAACACAGCTTAGTAAATGTAGAGTGACCACCAGAAAGTCACCAGGGCCCAGCAGGGAGAACCCTTCCAGTCCTGGCCAATACTGGGAGCTGGTCTGAGCAGAGAGGACTCACAACTCTCCCTCTGGGGGGTAAAGCTTCATACCTAGTACTGTGGGTTGAATTACATCCCTCATGTTGGTCCCTCATGTTGCACTCCTAACCCCCAGTATCTTACAGTGTGGCTTACTTAGAAATATATGACAGAGACAATCATGTTCAAATGCAGTCATTAGAGTGGACTCTAATCCAATATGACTGGCATGCTTAGAAGAAGGGGAAAATTGGACACACACAGAAGAAAGATGATGTGAGGAGTCATGCAGGGGAAGGGGGCTATCCACAAGAAATGAACGAGGCTGCCAGAAGCTAGAACAAGCAAGAGACAGCTTCCCTCTAGCAGCCACAGAAGGAACCAACCTTGCTCACACCTTCATTCCAGACCTACACCTCTGGGACTGTGAGATGATAAACTTCTGTTGTGTGAGCCACCCGACTTGTGGCACTTCATTACAGCAGCTCTCACAAACTAATACACCTTCCATCCAGAATTTTAAAAAGAGTCCCTACAGGATGGATAACTTTGTCTTAGGTTCATAAAGTGCAGAGCTTGTGCCAAGATGGCTCAATTCTCCTAAAAAGAAGGAAAGAAAAACATTGACCAGGAGCCTCAGGATATGGGGCAGTTGGACATAAAGAACTTGGCCAACGTATCAGCTGAGACTTGGGCCTAGAAAAGAGGAAATATGAAAAATTCATGGCTTTATATTGATTTCATGATAAAGCAGCTAAATAAGTAATCAGCCTTAATTATTGAAAGAAGCAGAGTCAAAGAAGTGGGAAATAAGGACTTTAATCAGAGTAGCAGAACCCATATTTCTACAAACACAAATAAAAAAATAAATAAAAAACCCCAGAAGCTTCGAGACCCCTTGACTTGGTAAAACACAAATGTCTTTCTCAATCATCACAGTAAGAGAGAAGACGGAAGAAGAGCCAGAGATTTTCACAAATGGTCAAAAATATTCAAACTGTTGACCTACTTAAAAATAAATGTGCTAGCAGATTTCCCAACCAATCTTCCTTTCCATTTTACATAACACGCCAACACATCAGAATGAGTGAATGTTTTCCCGCAAATGGCCAGTAAATCTCTCTCCTCTGTGATGTGTAAAGCAAAACTAATAACCTCTCTCTCGTTCACTGCTCACGCAGGCCTCCGCCGGGCACATTCTCCACTGCACCACACTCTTCCTGTTGCCTAGCCCACTTTGGGTATTATTTTTAACATTTTATTTAAATTGCTTTCTCCACTGTATTTCATCAACCTCTCATCTATTTTTAAACCAGACTGTTGACAGTTCACAGTTGACAATTTTGTTCACAGTTGATGAATTCTGATTTGTTTTTATTCCCCAAAATCATGTCAAGGAAGTGGGGGCAGATAATCTTCCAACTTTTGTAACTGGGCGCCAAGAAAGAGGTGGCTGACGGCACACATTATCCCAGGGACGAGAAACAGCCATCCTCTCTGCCCAGGATGGGAATGTCTCTGGTCACCTGGATGGAACAGCAAGAAATGAGGGGGGGGGGGGGGGGGGGGGCTCTGATCTCATTCAGAACTTTACCAATCATGCGTGCACATGTGTGTTCCTTCTTGCATGCCACAAATTCCCTTCATTGCCTATGGGGAGTCAGGGTCCACTCTAGGCTCTGAACCAATGGGACAAAGGGCCTGTTATCATGATGTTTATGGGGCAGGTATGACGAGGGCTATGGTGGATGCACAACAGAGAGTAAGAGATAGACAGCAATGGGAGGGGACAGTACATTATATGGGTGACTGGGAAATCTGGCCAGATGATACCTGGGCAGGGAACAGAAGAAAGTGAGCCATGTGGCTATTGGGGAAAAGGGGTTCCAGGCAAAGGGAAGTGCAAAGGTCCTGAGGAGGAAGAGGCTGACAGCTCTTGAGAAACAGCCAGGAAGACAGTGAAACTGGAGCGGGGTGAACAGGCCAAAATAGCAGGAACCAGCTCCACTGGGCTGATGGTGGGTCTCCGCGAGAGCACCTCTGTGTGCAGGACTCAGCCTTCAGGTCTCATTCTCTGTCCCTGTCTCTCTCTCTCACAGACACACCCACCCGCACACATATAGACTCACTATAACACACTCTCTCATATACACTTTTCTCTTCTGAACTAAGAGTTCCAAAGAAGGCAGAACCCGAAACTTTCAAACCAAGTTGCTAAAAATATGAAAGAAAAGCTCTTCTTTACAGAAGAATGCCAGCTAAATAAATTTAGAAGGAATGCTGGAATTAGCAAATTATCATTTTGCAATCCTCCCCGCCCCCCACCCCCCAGTGTAATAATTGAGTCAGGAAGGAATCATTTGATGTTTGCTAAAAACATTGGGTGAAAGTCTCTGGGGACATAACACTCACACAGTCTCCAAGTGTCACCCCACAGAATATCCAATTACAAGTGTACATTTTTCAATAAACATTTGGCAGCCATCTCCTAACAAAGGGACCAAGGGGCCAATTTAGTGCCACTAGGACTGGGCCCACCTGGCATACATCTCCTGAAGCGCCTCAAAAGGAAACAATAACAGCGCCGTTGAAGTTTCAGTGCCAACAAATGCTTAACTGGAATCTATTCATTAGAAACCAAGTCTAAAATTGAGGACATTTTATAAGACAACTGCCTAAATGCTCAAAAAAATTAAACAAACAAAAAACCCCTGAAGTGAGTAGGTCCTTGTTCTAGAAGAAATTAAACAGATGAAACAAAGGCAGTGAGCGAGACGTGATTGGTTCTTGAATAATAATAATTATACAACGCTATAAAAGGCATCCTGGGAAAATGTTGTGATTGTAATGTAGATTATATGTTAGGTGATGCTGAACTATTGCTCTCGTAGGTGTAATAATACCTACCAACGTGCTCATATAGGAGAATGCCTGTTTATTTTCTTATGGGTGAGATGTCACAGTCTCTACATGGTACTTCTAAATGGTCCCGAGGAAAACTGTGCATGTGTGAAAAGGAAGAGAGGAAACGGGGCTAAATGTTAATAACTGTCCAACATTGGCAATGGGTACATGGTATTTATTGCAATATTCTTTAAACTCTTCCATACATTTCATAACTACTAAACGAATAGCTGCTGCTGCTAAGTCGCTTCAGTCGTGTCCAACTCTGTGCGACCCCACAGACGGCAGCCCACCAGGCTCCCCCGTCCCTGGGATTCTCCAGGCAAGAACACTTAAGTGGGTTGCCATTTCCTTCTCCAACGCATGAAAGTGAAAAGTGAAAGTGAAGTCGCTCAGTCTTGTCCAACTCTTCACGACCCCACGGACTGCAGCCTACCAGGCTCCTCCGTCCGTGGGATTTTCCAGGCAAGAGTACTGGAGTGGGGTGCCATCGCCTTCTCCAAAACGAACAGCTAGGGGAAAGTAAATATAACTTGCTTTCCCCAGCAGTGTTTGAATCCTTTGAAGAAACCCCTCTTATCTACTCCCCTTAGCTGCTCCCTCAGTACTGCACTTTTTCTCTTCGCCTGCCCACTAGGGGGCGAGCTCTGGCAGCAAAGAGGAATCTGCACTGCCGCCTACAGGACCTGCCCGGGATTGCAAAGAGTCGACCTTTAACAAGGCTAGGTGAGACCCCTGACTCAGATTTTCCTGAAGCACACACTCTCCTCTTCACTGACCTACGCAGGCACCAGTGCAGTGAGCAGGCTCAACACAGGCACCGTGGGTTGCAGCACTCTAGGTCTTCCTCTTTCTTGTTGCATAGGGGGGAACTGAGGCTGGAAGAAGTCATGCATCTCGTGGGAGGTCATTCTCTTAAATAGTTTCCCTATCTGCTCCTGACCTTGCTGATTTTGTCAACAACTTAGCAAAGCCTTTTGAGCAAATGAGGATTCCACGTCTGTTTTCAGGGGCCAAGCTGAATAAAGGTCCTCTAATTTGCATAACAAAGCCAGTGGAAGGTCCTGGGCAGGAAACCCCAAAGGAAAGGGGCCAAGTTTCCTGAAGGGGCCTGAGAAAAAGATGGCCCTCTTCCCAGTAACTCCTTCGATCTGGAATCAAACCAGCAATCTAAAGATAAGCTCATGCTTTGGCCACCTGATGCAAAGAGGCGACTCATTGGAAAACTCTTGACACTGGGAAAGATGGAGGGCAGAAGGGGATGACAGAGGATGAGACACTTGGTTGGCATCACCAACTCAATGGACGTGAGTTTGAACAAACTCCAGGAGATAGTGAAGGACAAGGGAAGCCTGGTGTGTTGCAGTCCATGGGGTCACAGAGTTGGACACAACTTAGAGGCTGAACAACAACAACCCCAAAGGCAGAAGTTGTGACAAATTACAACTCTGAGCCAACTCCTACAGCCTTTGCTTTGCTTGGGGTGGAGGTGGAGGTGGCGGGTATCAGTCTCCAGGGGTTGCATCCCCCCTTCCTGACCCAAGCCTGGTGAGGAGAGTCAGGTGTCACCTCACCTTACATGCCCTCAGGCTCTCTCCACTCCCCACCCCTGCCCCCAGTAGTCCAGCTTTATTCTCCCTGATAATCACACCCCTGTGGCTTCCTGGCCTCTCATCAGCAGCTTCTCACCTCTGGGTCTTTCTCCTGCTGTCTGCCCTGCATGGGATCCTCTTAAGGCTAAACACTACTTAAAAATGTCAGATTTCTGTGGGATGTTTCCTCTTTCCGGGATTTGGAGGAGACATCACAGATGAGGAAGGCCTTTCGGAGCCCCAGGCTCTGCTTCCTGTCAGCCTCGTGGGGAGAAGGCAAACCCATGGGAGGAAGGACCACCAGAGGATGCACAGAAGAGGTGGGACCACGCACAGCCTGGCCAATCATAGTCTGGGAGCAGCAGGGACCCCAGCCCAACAGGGACCCCAGGCCTCTCCCTGCATCACCTCATCTTCCCCAGGCCTTTGCTCACATGTCACCCTCTCACTGAAGCCTCCTCTCAGTACCCTTTTAAAACCAGAACCTGGCATTCTGGTTCCCTTACATTGTTCCATGTGGCCCTTTTAAAATATGAAATCTGTGTGTGGGGGTGGGGGTGGGGGTGTTAGTCTCTCAGTCATGCCTGACTCTCTGCGACCCCATAGACTGTAGACCCCCAGGCTCCTCTGTCCAAGGGATTCTCCAGGCCATCATCTTGTAATATACTGCTCAAATTCCTTTTTTTTTTTTTTTTTTTTGCGGCATTCGGTTTTTCTTGCTAGAATGTGGGTTCCGTGAAGACAGGGATCTTTGCTTTATTCACTGTCATATCCAAACTTCTGAGACCGGTACCTGGCACATAGTAGGTGCTCAAAGAAAATAAACTGAGTACAGGGAAATGAGGGAACAAAAGCAAGGGCCTTTGCGTGGAGGTGACCGGCAGAGCAGCACCTCCTCCCCAGCCCAGGGTCTTGACTCTGAGTAAGAGTTCAGATAGTCGACAGGACCCATGAAGGAGGCAAAACTCATAAAATGACTGAGGTCAGGTTTCCAGACAGCCCTGTAGGAAATGGGCTCCAAGTAGAAATGAAACCAAATGGTTTAATAAAAATGAAGAGGCATGCTACTTCCCACACCTAAGCATGAGAAGAGAGACTCAGACCTGCCCTCCTGCTTGCTGGCTTAATGCCCCCTCCAAGCAGGCCTCCCTGGGCTCCCGCCTCTGTGCCCTGTGCCCTTTCCTCACTGCCCTGACCACAGGCACCACAGCTACCTCCTGAAGGACATGTGCCCCTGTGTCTCAGCCCCAGCACACAGCAAACACTTACTATCTGCCTGTTTATTTATGCCATGCACCTCAGATAACACTAGGTGAAAACTGGCATTGGTTTTACAGACAAAAATACCTGCAAGCTGGAGAAAGCAAATGATGGCCTCAAGGTCACCAGGCTGTCAATGGCAGCTTCACTCAATCCAGGTCGTTCCATCTCCCCCAGCCCACTGCTGTGCGTGTGCTTCACAGACCCCCACAGCCAGGAGTCTGGCCAAGGCTTGCTGGGCATCCAGGAGGGCTGGATGCAGAGGGGGAGGACAGCAGGTGGGGGAAGATCCACAGTGGGGGAGATGGAGGAACAGGGCTGCCACGACTCTGAGCTCTGTGAATCACCGGCCACTTCTCCCTAAATTATGCCAAACGAAACCCTAGCTCATCAACTGCACTACTGATAGGGATGTTATTCAAAGTCACTTTAAATTATTGCAACTAGCTAAGATAACGCACAGAAACAAGCTAGTTAGCCAACAGACCTGGACAAGATGATGTGGGCACTTTTCCTTTCCATTCCAGAAGCTGAAGGCACCCAGGCTTACCTCCCCTGGAGGAATTAGGGCATGAAGCTATTCCAGGTTAACTGAGTAACCATCGAGGAACATAAGGGCCTCTCTCCAGCAAAACACTTTCAGAGGCTGGCAGTCCAGACTGGCCCAGCCAAGGCCTCGAACAAGAGATCAGGCCTTGGAACCTGACTCCCGCCTGGCTGAGAAGCTCCTGGAGAGCAAGAACTGGATGCTGCTTATACTCACATCCCCTGGGGCTAGACAGAAGCCCCATACCTGGAAAGTAGGAAGAGAGGGGTGCTAAAATAATGAACTAATCTTCCTCCTAGGAACTCTAGGTCAGGATCAACCACTCCCACCTTACAGATGAGGAGAAACACAGGTCAGGAGGGTGAGAACACAAGGAAGAATGAAATGGGAGAGGAAGAAGAGACAGCAGTAAAGGAGACTTGGCAGAAGCAGAGGCTGGAAGCAAGTGAGGAGAAATAGGAGGAAGAGGATGGGGCAATGTTGCAAGCCTGGGAAGAAGCAGAAACCTTCAGGGAGGAGCACTTGGGTGGGTGGGAGCAGGGCCTCCTTCAAGCATCTCTCGTCCAGCCTGGCCGGCCTGGCTCAGACAGCTCCAGGAGCCAGGATGGGAGGGCCAGCACCTGCTTAAAATAACATGCTCCTACTGCTAGGAATGCTCTTGGTGTGCCTGTCTCCCTAGCTGGCCTGGCTTCCTGGGAGGCCCTGCTTGTGCTAAGCCACTGCTCCCACTCAAGGTCCCCCTATACCTCTGGGGCAGGGTCTTCCACATGGGACTCACGGGAGGGGCTGGGCAAGTCAAGTCGGGGTGTCATCTGATTTCTCTGATGACTCTCACCTCTCCTGCTGTGATGACAGAGCAGCTTCTGCTCCCGGCCCTGCCTCCCTCTCCCAGTGTAAACCTAGAAGAGACTCTGTCACTCAGAACTCTGGCTGCTTCCTGGAGATGAGAGCTGGAGCAATCTGCATAACCTGCCCAAGCCTCCCCTCCTTATCACTAAACAGAAAGAATCCCCCTCCCGCAAGTGTCAGGAGAGTAGAAAGGACCCCTCCAGGATCCCGGGCGCTGGCAGCACTCCTGGCACCTGGCAGGACAATAAATCTTCTCTCCTGCCTCCAAGCGCTTCTCCACGCCTGAGTGAGTTCTGTCAAATGCAAATGTATTTGTGATGCTCCACCCAGCTTACACCCCCTTCCTTGTTCCCTGTCATCCTTGGATGAAAATAAAGACTTGAGCACAGCAGAAAAGGCCTCCGGTGATCTACACAGCAACCCCACCACCCCCTGCTCCGCCCCACCCTGCTACCTCCCTCTACCCTCAGCCCTTGGCTTTTCTCTCCAGCCTGCCTACTCTGCTCCAGAGTACAGACCCTAGAGTCTACAACCCACATTCCTCCTTCCCCTCCTTCCTCCTTTGCTCTGTCTGCAGCCCCGCTACAGCCTGTGGCAGGTGTCCCCAGAGGCTGCCGACACCTGTGCCACCCCAGCCCCGGTCCTGCAAACCGTGACGGCCTCTCTCATGAGCTCCACACCCTGGGTGCTTTCATTCACTGGTTTAGCTCCAGCGCCTAGCAGAGCATCTAAGAAGCAGTAGGTATTAAATAAACAGTGGATGGATGAATAGATGCTTGGACAGATGAATGGGTGGATGGTGGTCCCCCTCCCCCTCCCACTGCCTGCTGAGCAGTTCCACAGAGCCCTGGGGTCATCATGTCTAGTTAAGCTGCCACCTCTCACCACACAGCTCCAGGCCTCGATGGTTCCTAGCCCCATGAACAGCATCAGGCTGTCTGGGCCTACCCGATGCAAAGCTTGGTCCTTTCTCCTAGCCAGTGTGCTCTCCCGGCTTACTGGGGAGTCAGACCGAAGAGCCCCAAATGCTCCACATGCTCCCCATTTTCTCCACATGCTGGTATTAAAGTCAAGCCCTTACTTCTGAGGCCCATCACCTCTGGTCCTGCCTTTCTTTTTTGCAGATATATTTATTTATTTATTTTTAATTGGAGGATAATTACTTTACAATGTGCTGGTTTCTGCCATATATCAACATGAATCAACCGTAGGTACATACGTGTTCTCTCTCTCTTGAACTATCCTCCCGCCTCCCACCTCATTCTATCCCTTTAGGTCATTACAAAGCACCAGGCTGAGCTCTCTGTGCTATACAGCAAGTTCTCATTAGCTATCAACTTTGCACATGTATTTATTTCAATGCTATTCTGCCGATGCATCTCACCCTCTCCTTCCCCCATTGTGCCCATAAGTCTGTTCTCTATGTCTGCATCTCTATTCCTGCCCTGAAAATAGGTTCATCAGGATCTGGTCCTGATGTTGCTTCTCCCGTGACAATGCCCCAATCCTTCAACCTCCGTCCTCCCCTGCTCCCCTGGTCTTGCATCACTCGGATGTTCCTCTCATCCAAATGTTCTCCTCTTTTACTATCCCAACCTCCCTGCTCAGGCCCAAGCTCCTTGAACATGCTTACTCTTGCTCCAGCAGAACTCCTGATCCAGGCACATTTCTAGCCTCTACACCCAACCTCCAGGTCCCAGGCCAGCTCCTCATATTGCTCTGTCCCCCTAATGTGTTCTTCCCACTAATAATTTAGCTTCTGGACTTCAGGGCTGGACTTCAGGGCTCTTGTTTAATATACTGAGCATCCTTCAGAGAAGAGCTACAAACACTAAGTTCATTTATTTCCTCCACAATGCTGGCAGAAATGGATTATAAAGACTTAATCATATATATAAATCATTTATATAACGTTCACTATAGTTAGTCGTGGAACCCCAGGCATTGTGCTAAGAGCTTTACCTAACTCCCTTCTTTAATTTTCACCCTGGCGGCTACGAGGTAAGAACTACTGTAACAGCCATCTTACATAGGCTCAGAAACGTTGTTTGCCCAGGGAAAGTCAGCTTTAAGTTGTGGAGCCAGAATTCAAACCCAGGGCTTCTGACACTAAAGCCTGTGTTCTCACGAGTTTAATTATATGGTCTCATGTCTAGATGTTTACCAAGAACTGTGCTGATTATGGTCCACCTGATCAGCCCACCATGGTGCCTGTAGGAACCACTCTTACAAAGACAGCCGAGTCACACACCTGGGAGGCACTGTCTGTGACTTGCACCAAGGGGGTAGGTACACCCTTAGGGTAACAGTGTTCCGCAACCAGACAGGCGAAGAGGCGGTGTCCCTCCCAAGTATCTCTGTGGGGCTCTAATCATGATCCCACTAGACCCTGGCCTCCAGCATGGCAGGAATCTTAGACTTTTCCTTTTCTGCTGCTTCTCAGGCACCTAAAGTCATGCCCAATACTAGAAACTATTTGTTCATTGGAAGAATACATGAATGGCAGAGAAAATAAGCAGCTCCTCTGTCTTCCACAAGCCCTGTCAGATTTATCACCAAAGAAAGAATGAGTTTCTTGGAGAAATGAGGGGAGAAAACCACAGACCTTAGAAGCGGCTACAGCAGAGAGAGCAACTCACAGCCACCAAAAGGCTGGGAGGACCACATCCCCCGTGGGAAGGAAGGTCGGAGCAAGAAGTGTGTATCAGACCCACAACCTCTGCAAAGCAGCCCAGTGAAGCCTATCCTGTGTGACTGCAAACTAATTTTCTCCTGTTCTGCACTCCAGAGAATGCAGGCTTCACAGGGAACTTAATCATTTGGGGCCCAGAAAACAGTGAAAGCACTGTTTTGTTCTGGTTCCCTCAGCAGGAGGATGTGCCATCTCTTGTCCCTGGGCATCTCTGAGGGGTGGTCCCTGGGCACCTGTCTCGTGTTGACTGCATTTCTTTGTCATCACAAACAGACTGTAAAGACAGGCTCCTGAGGCTTGGTTTCTGAAGGAATGACCTCTCGTAGAGCCTCTTCATAAAAATCCCTCTCTTCATGTAGATACAGAGAATCCACAGATGAGAGAGAAGAAATACAGACAAAGAGAAGCAGCAGATTTCCAGAGTGATAACACGTCCAGGTCACACCCCCAGCAGTCCCTGACATTCCGAAGAATGAGAAAACAGATGCCAGCTAAGCATATCCACCAGCTCCTTTCCCAAAGCTAACACTTGCCAAGGTCAAAAAAAAGCCATTAACATCTCATCATGGCCTCACGTAAGATAACCATCACCAGCCATTCAGCCTCACTTTACATCTGCTCTTCAGCCCAATTTCTTCCTCCCTCCTCCTCTGCTTGCTTTAGAAAATAAATCCCAAATGCCTTTCTGAATAAAGCCTGCATATGTTCCTAAGAGCCAACAAAATAAAGCTATAGATAATGATGACCAAAAATGTCAAAGTGGACTTTGACCAAGTGCAACAAGATTAAGGTGATATTTTTAAATGAAACAGTAACTTAAACTTTGAATTACTGCCTGATTTTACTGCTTAGAGATGAAAGATCCTGTAGGGCTGAACGAAAAAGCCATATAACTCAGAGAGGATTTTCTTTGCTTGGCATCACCTCTGTGAGAAATACATTGAAGTAATAAAATGCCCTTGCAAGAGTTCATTCTCTGAAACTGGTGAGGGCCAGACAAAAGTCTGTCATGTTCCCTTTCTTCTGAGTACACGGGTTTCCCCCAACAAGTCTCATCTCATTTCTTCAAAACCTGAGGATGGGGAACCAGCTAGACCAGGTGCCCCACAAAGCTGATCTTGGCCCCAGTCCAGCCCTGTGATACAAGCATGAGCTGATGCTTCCCATGGCTCATCCCATGGCCAGAAATGTCTAAGTCCCATCAGTCACGGGGACCCTCCCATCTTTTGTTTATCATGAGGCCAAAATTATATCCCCAGTGATCTTGAGATGGTCATGATGACACAGGCATACTTACAAGGGTAGGTGAGGTGTAGGTATCTGATACTGAAGAGTAGGTACCTGCCTAACTCCTTGCGATGAAGAGAGAGAGATGGATCTGAAACTAGAAAGTCAGCCTCAGGGACAAAGGGAGCAGACACTCCCGGCACCTGCAAAAAGCACAGGCTCATGATGAGACATCACGAGCCAACCAGGCGGGTGGGATGGTCATGTAGGTAGATCCAAGGGGTAAGCAACTGACATGGCTCAGTTGTGTCCAATTCTTTTTGACCCCATGGACTGTAGCCCACTGGGCTTCTCTGTTCATGGAATTCTCCAGGCAAGAATACTGGAGTGGGTAGCCATTCCCTTCTCTGGGGGATCTTTCAGACCCAAGGATCAAATCCAAGTTTCCAGCACTGCAGGTGGAAACTTTACCATCTGAGCCACCAGGGAGGCAGGGGAGGAATAGGGACACAGCTATAAGAAGGCATGCTTGGAGGCAAAAAGCCATTGAAAGTCCTGGTGAAGACTGCAGGGGATGATGGGTTTAGATGAGGATGCATGACAATTATCCAGGAACTGTGGGAATGGGCCACAAGAGAAGCAGGTGGTACCCCTTTTGAGGGTCCTTCAGCCTTAGATCCCCCGCTGGCCATGTGTCCTTGAGAATGGAATGGGGCCAAGAGGGCCCTAGAGTCTGGGGTGCCTTAGTCTACAGAGGTCTGAGCAAAGCAGTGCAGCTTCAAAGATCTAGGAACTCATTACACATTCAGTCCTCAGCTCCAGGTTTCACACAAGCCTTTCCTTCCCCCGATTTCAAAGTTAGAGAGTTTAAACTAGTCTCCTCCCACCCCGGCCAAGTTTCTCCTTGCATATTTTGATGTCAATCCAGAACCTGTGTTAATCAGGCCAAAATTCATTAACGAAGGCCAACTGTGATCTCCAGGAAGCTAGCTGCTCTCCATCTAGTATAATTTGTGTTTCATACAGCTGAGCGTTTTTTCCAACACTGTAACACCGAGCTCTGGGGGAGACCTCCGTGAACCAAATGGGACAGCTCCCATCTCGTGGCAGCCCATTGCAATGGGCTCCCTCCCATTTCAAGGAATTCTGTGCTGCCTAGTAATAAGAAGCACTCCCGTGGTGGCACCCTCATCATGTCATTGCCACAGATAATTAAGCTCATCAATTATCTCCCTCCCTCTGCTGCCTTAGGATGGTGCCCCTTGTGAGGCTCACAGGAAGCCCATCTATCAGCCACTCAAACCCTTGGGAACCACACCCAGCTGATGCCCCACTAAGAGGTGAGTGGTTAAAACAGAAACACTAGAATAAACCACCCTGGGTACCCATTCTCCCTGGCTCCAGACTTCTGAGCCATGGGAAAACCAATTATGCCTCCTGTGCCTTACTCTCCTGATATGTAAAATGGGGGCAATAATTCTTCACTGTCTCGGTGGCTGCTGTAATCCATTTGTTCAACTAAAGTTTGTTGAGCACCGACTGTGTGCTTGCATGTGTGCTAAGTCGCTTCAGTCGTGTTCAACTCTTTGCGACCCTATGGACTGTAGCCCACCAGGCTCCTCTGTCCATGGGATTCTCCAGGCAAGAACATTGGAGTGGGTGGCCATGTCCTCCTCCAGGAGATCTTCCTGACGCAGGGATCAAACCTGTGTCTGTTTAGTCTCCTTCATTGGCAGGTGGGTTCTTTGCTTCTAGTGCCACCCGGGAAGCCCTACTGTGTGCTTAGCAGTGTTCAAGGAGCCACAGATACAGCAGGGAACAAAACAGGCAGAGCTGCTGTCCTCTCAAAGCTTATATTCTAGAGAAGGAAGCCAGATACTAGGAAAAAATTAACATGAAATGAAATGATGGGTATAAAGTAGAAAGTGCTCAGCATAACACCAAACACAGAGCATGGGCCCGTGAGCGCTGGGCAACACTGGTTACACTCAGGCACACATCCCCACCCATGCCGCCCATGGAAGCTCACCGGGCTTCCATTCCTCTGGTGTGACAGGAGCGAACGACGACACAGGAGAACCTTACTGGGGACAGGAATGAGGCAGGGCCAGGGAGGGGAAAGGGTTCAGAGGCAGACAAACTTGGACTCAAATCCCAGCTCTCATCTGCTCAGTCTACGACCCTGAGTGTGTCACTTAACCCTCAGTGTCTGCCTCCGGAAAGTGGGGTTGATCGTGGCATCTGTCTCCGGTGTCATGAGCATCAGTCAGGGCTCAGCCCAGTGCCTGGCGCCAGGTCAGAGCTCACCCTCTCTGCCACCCTCCCCCTGCAACTCACGCTGACACGAACAGCTGTGGCTGTCGTGCTGCCTCCATTCCACTTCTGAGACTGTGCCCAGAGTGACTGAGTCACTTCACTTGTCATCCTTAAAAAGGCCATAAATTCCATCCCCACCAGATGGCTTTGCCCCCTTGCACTTGTAACAACAGTGCTGAGCGCACAGGTGTGCCTTGAAGCCACAGAGGGACCCGGGGACCATAAAGCAGGGGCATCGCACAGCCTATAACTCCCTGTTCAACCCAGAGTCACAGCAGAGGAGCACCCTCCTCTCCCCGTGAGGCTGTGAGCAGCCTGAGCATCCTTCTGGGGGCTCAGATGTTGCGGGAACGCAGAAAATACCCAGGGTGGGGCAGAACCAGTCGAAGCAAGAGCAGTCCAGGGACATTGAGAAGCCACTTCTAGGGAGGGACTTGTCACTCTAGTTGCCTACAATAAGTCTTCTAAGAAGCATTCGCGCAAACGAATGTTCTGCTGAAGACACTGTAGGGCCACAGAGAAGAAAGTGGTACCACTGGCCCCTGAACCTAAAGCAACAGAACATCTCTATTAGGTTCTTCAGTCTCCCCCAGAAGTTCCCCTTCAGCTACCACGGACCCGATCTCTGCCTCAGCCCTCCACGGCAGGCCCCACTTCACTGACTCCAATGTTTCTCCTCTGATTCCTCATATTCATATCCCACTAAGGAAGCTAAGAACCTTTTTAGAGACCTACCATCTGCAAAAGACAGGGGATTTAGACAAAACATATAATTGTCCACAGCACACAAATATTCTGCATTTATTATAATTATAATCAGAACAAAGCAATAAAGCTAGTATTAAGTAAAGTAAAATTTCCTGATATCTAGAAGACAGACAAATGTGTGATTCTAACAGGAGGGACCTTTGGCATCCAGAGCAATGAACCATGAGCGGAGGTCACCCATCGGAGGGTTCCCTAAGCAGCACCATTAAGAACTACCTCCACCTGACCCTCACCCCTTCCCCTAAAGACATGCAGGGCAGGTGACAGAGGACAGTGCTGGTAAAGTGGACCTAAGTAGCTGTCAGAAAGGGCTCATAAGTTACTAAAAAGGAAAAAAAAAAATCAAGATTTAAATTTAGGGCCACAACAATCCACCGCTCTCAGGCATTTGGGAGGCAAGAGCAGGAAAGTGACATTTCCCCAAGCAGAAGTTCAGCTCCTGGGAGATGATCCCACTTGCCATCTGCAGCAGGTGTAAGCCACTCCCCTCCTGACTCTCCCACAGCAGAAGGAGGGAGGTGTGATCAGAGAGAGAGAGGTCCATGTTCACCAGGACACTTATAAACACTGAGTTACTTTGTTGGTGAGCATTAAGAGCACCTTTGCTCTCTACACCAGGGAGGAAGAACCTTGCCTTTCACACGGGAACAACGAAGGATAAAGCCAGGTGTGCACCTGTACAGAGAATGGCCCCACCACCCCTGCTCAGCCATTATGGAAGTGGACACCCAGTAATGATGCCAGTAGCAGAGACACGTGGACAACACCGGCTGAAAGGAGAGCCTTGCACTCATGGGCTCATTTGAACCTCACAATCAACATCCAAGGTAAGCATGCTTGGTTCTTAGAATACCTGCCAATCTGATAAGCAGAAAATTACATCTGACCATTGTTTCATCAACACAAGCCCATCCCTTTCTGTCACTGCCAGGTAGGGCCATTCAGGGCTGGGGGTGAGGGCCTCACAGTCTGGCAGACCTCACCCTAATCCCAGTTCATCTGCCTTCTGTTAGGTCTGCTTCTCCTGTCTGTAGACTCGAGGCAAAGAGACACCTACATCAAGGGCTGTTCAATTAAAGGCAAATGAAGTACAAATGTTCACAGAAAGGTGATCACAGGGACTCCTCATCTGGTCTTCTTCCCTTTTCCTCACCAAGAAGGCCCCTGCATCTTACCGTCCCTCTCCCTAAGTTAACCTGTTTCCGGCCAGCTGATGATACCTGAACCCCGTGAAGGACCCAGAGAACTTCTTCTTGAACCCCTTTTCCCTCTGATCCTTTCTGCCATCTCTCCCCACAAGCCATACCCCATCCAACCACAAGGTTTCTCGTAAGTGACAAAAGAAGCCAAAGATTCTAACATGTCAAGGGCTCACTGGCCCCCAATTGGCCCTCATTTAAGTGCAGAAACTTAACGAAGATGTTCGCAGCACCCTTGGCATCATTAGCTTTCCTTGACAGATGAAGAAATCGAGACTCAGAGAAATCACGTGATCTGTCAGAGGGTATCAGAAAAATACAAAGTAAAGCTGAGACTTGACTAATGTTTCCTGAGTCCTAATCAGATACTCCTATTATGTAACAAGCTATCATTTCCCCAGTTGCTGAGGAAATCCTTGAAGATATTTATTGAAATGAATTAAATCAATACAATAAGGATATATCAGGAAAAGCTTCCTAATGAAGAGAGCAGTTCACAGCCTCTTTTTCTTTCCCTTTCAGCTGGTTAACTGCAGCAGGATCCAAGGGCAGTAGGGTCACTGTGTGACCTTCCTTCTTATGGTGATAGCCACATCCTCAGGCTGCATCTTAAAGGGCCTCCACCTTGCAGACCTCTGCTCTGCCCAAGAGGCCCTGAGTAGGTTGGATGTGTCCTGGACACATGAATTCAAACAAGTCACCTCCACTTGAGCTTTCACATCTTACTCCAGAAAATAGGGTAAGTACCACTGACCTTTTGAAGGCTATGTACTAAGGAGAGTGAAAAAGTTGGCTTAAAACTCAATATTCAAAAAACTAAGATCATTGCACTTGGTCCCATCACTTCATGGCATATAGATGGGGAAACAATGGAAACAGTGACAGACTTTATTTTCTTGGGCTTCAAAATCACTGAAGATGGTGACTGTAGCTTTAAAATTAAATGACACTTGCTCCTTGGAAGAAAAACTATGACAAACTTAGATAGCATATTAAAAAGCAGAGACATCACTTTGTCAACAAAGGTCTGTATAGTCAAAGCTATGGTTTCTCCAGGAGTCATGTATGGATGTGAGACCCGGACAGTAAAAAAGGCTGAGTGCTCAAGAACTGACGGTTTCTAACTGTGGTGCTGGAGAAGACTCTTGAGAGTCCCTTGGACAGCAAGGAGATCAAACCAGTCAGTCATAAAGGAAATCAACCCTGAATATTCATTAAAAGGACTGATGCTGAAGCTCCAATACTTTGGCCACCTGATGCAAAGAGCTGATTCATTAGAAAAGACCCTGATGCTGGGAAAGATTGAGGACAGGAACAGAAGGGGACAACAGAGGATGAGATGGTTGGATGGCATCACCGACTCGATGGACATGAGTTTGAGCAAACTCTGGGAGATGGGAAGGACAGGGAAGCTTGGTGTGCTGCAGTCGGTGGGGTCGCAAATAGTCAGATATGACTTAGTGACTGAGGAACAACACCACTAAGTGAGAAAGTAGAGATAAAGTTCTTGGCATGGTGCAGCATTCAGTAAACAGCAGCTATTTTATCTCCATCATCATCATCATCACTACTGATACTGCTATCCATGTCATCAAGTTCCTCTGAAAGAGCTATCTCCTCAAGACCATTCGCCCTCAAAACCCTGCATCCTCAGGCCCCAGCATGGTGGTGAGGGCTGGATGTTTTGCTTCTCTGTGAAGCAGCCTCTCTCCCACTGAATGTGTCAGGGCAGGAAACCCGGGGAGCAGTGCGACTGTGACATGCAGCAGAAGCTGGCAACAGAAGCGCAGCATCTGCCGGATCTGTCGGGGGCCCGCAGAGCGTTCCTCACACCATGCAAGGGGGAGAACACCAAGGAGTCTCCCAGGAAGTCAGGAAACAGTCAGAAAAAGAATATGAACTGGGGGAAATGCATGTGATGCTCTACTTACTGGAGCCTCCCACCCAGGATTTCTGCTGGGCTGGTGACACGACCAGCTTCTCTAAGCCAACTGGCATCTGGAAGCATTCATCACCCTCCCATGAAAAGCTCTCATGTGGAAGTCAGATGACTCAGGTTCTAGTCTCTACTTGGACAATAACCTGACTTCTTGGGTCTCAGCTGCTGCATCTGTAAACATTCTTGGGGGGCGGGAGTAGGCATAAGGAGGGGCTTAACTAGTTGGGTTCTAGGCTTCCATCCAACTCAAGTGCACTGTGCCTTCATGAGCCGACAGAACACCCTACCTCAAGACTGATGTGGATTCCTTTCCAGGGAGGGGCTCCATCTGCGCTCCTAAAGCCTCCCAAGGGCTGTGACTGGAGTCTCTGAGCAGTGTTAGGAATCTGAAGTCATACCCCTGCCTCCTGCATATTCCTTAGGAAAATTTAACTTCCTAACCCCACTGGTTTTATCAGTGTGAGTGGGTTGTACATTTTCCATTTTCTCAGCATATCTCTCAGGGATTTGCAAGACAAAGAATATCTGTCTCTCCAATGGGATTGTTCCTACTTGTGGATACAAATCACCTGATCAACTTGCTCCAAAGCATTTACAAATAAAGATAAAAATAACTGTACCAGAATGAAAACCTATCAATGTCTTAGAGAAAGTTTAGTAATCCCCCTGCCTCACCTCTTGCCCATCACCCCGACCCTTCTGGATATCCTCAGCTGGTCAGGCCAATCACTTGTTTTGGTGGAGGTGACATGTTGAGGGATACACACAGAAGTGGCAAGGTCAAAGTCACTGCCCTCAAAGAGTTTCCAAGTAGCTTAACAAACACTTCTACCAGCATGTCATACCAGACTGGCCACCTATACATGGTAGACCATGGCCAGTGACCTTGAGCACTGTGGAGTTTGACAGATGGAAAACCTCAATGGGGAGAAGTCTTCAGGGTGACATTGCATCTTGGTAGAAAACTCTGTGGATTTGAAAAGAATGAGGCACATGGGAGATCAGGAGAAAAGACAGAGATTAGGAAAGGGACTTCAAATTCAATTGGAGTTGGAGGAACTGTTGTGAGAAGCAAGAAGCAGCTACTGCACTTGCTCAAGGTAAGGAGATGCATGGCCCATGTGCCAGGAGAAGAGGCCAGGAGGAGCACTCTGGCTGCAGCAAAGAGAGGCACTGGAGAACTGGGGAGGGACAGAAACAGGGAGGGAGCACAACCATGCCAGTGCAGGGAGAGGAAGCGAGAGTCTGTTCCCAACAGAGCCAAGGCACTGCCACCCTCCCTGGCTTCCCACCCCTCCCCATCCCATCACAGTTCCTGCCACTCCCTTTGAATCCAACTGGAAGAACACAAAACCAATAACCTCCACAGCCGCCCTGCCTCAACAGCATCTTCTAATTCTCTGACTAGCTGGGGAAAGCAAGTAGCAATGCCTCGTGGCTTCCAGACTCAAAACTAGAGTGATGGCTCCTATCTCATGCTGGCTGCAGGAACCCTAGACGCCAACATGGTAATTCCTCAGATGTGGTCACCCTTCTCATCCTCCTGCACCTGCCACAGTGTGACTACTGAGGGCCTCGGTGCCAGTGACCAGAGGGCAGTGGGATGCCAGCAAGGTCTCCTTCACACCCAAAGCATGGAGGGCTGTGCTGTGTCTCTCAGTGCCTCCCCAGGGACCTCGCCCAGCCAGACTTCCCTGAGTCACCAGGAAGAGCAGGGGCTGAACTCAGGAAGCCACGCAAAATGGACAAGGCTTTACTAAGGAATTACTGTCTGCGGAGTCTGGATGTCTGCTTAACCTCAATGCTTCATCAGATGTATCACCTTAGGCAAGATGAAAACAGCCAAATGACACTAACTTTTAATAATGAGACAAGCAGGAGATCATTTTCTCAATAAGAAATTGAGAGGAAGCTTTCAAAACCTTAAGTTTCTAAACATGCTTTCTGAAGCCCTGGGTTAGAGGGCTTTGTAACTACAAAAGAGAGCTCCATGGTGTGAGTACAAAGGAAGAAAAGGACAAATACACCCTGGAGATGAGCCAGGAATGTGACTGAGGCCACCGGCTGGAGCTTTTCCTCCCCCAAATAATCAGCTGGGGTAGAAGCACAGGCTCTAATGGATGGATACTAGTCATTTTTTGCTTGCTGACTTAGTTGGGAATCCATGGAGAAATGGCATCACAGAATCAATGTGGAGATGGTCTATCCTTCAGAAAAACAGAAATGGAAGCAACCCTTTCCTAACAAAACGTGCAACTCCCATGTAAGATAAGATGATAGTTTGAAGGTTCTGTTTCAATGAGAAAGGGTTGAGCTTGCCACAAGAACAAAACCACTTTCTGCAAAACAGCAGTTTGAAGTTCATCCCTTTGTCAACAAAATTGCTGTGTAATTTCCAAACTTCTCACAGAGAAGCAATTAGCGGGCAAACACCTCCACAAGTCATGACAGAAGGGAAGAAAGAGAAGAAGCCCTATTCTGTTACCCACCCCATGATGCCTCACTCATCCTGGTCTGGAAGAGAGCATTTCATTCCCTAGCTCTGCCTCTGGCCATATTCAGGCTGCCCTGCTCTACGCCTGGCAGGCATCTGACAGACAGATATAGATGGCTTGGGAACCCTTGAACTTCCACCTCAGTGCTGCTCACAGTACAGATGGCCGAAGTATCAATAAGTGGCAGCTAAAATGGACAATTCTTCAAAGGCAGGTGCCATGTCCAACCCATCTTCATCGTCCCTACAGCATCCCAGGCTCGGGGACCAGAACTCAGCAAGCTCTTCTGCCAAGTGAAGTTAATGAAAGAGCCGAGTCAGTCCCATTCAGCTGCCATGCGGTTTCATCTTGAAAGCATGAAGCACCTCTCAAATGCTCCACAGTCCTCACGCTGGGAGAGAAGAAGAGTCATAGCATAAACAGAATAGGGAGATTTTGTGAAAGGCAAACCCCTTTGTTCCCCTGGGCTTTTAAGCGAGGAGCCTCGACAAGATGCGTGAATCTCCGGAGACTCAGGCACCTGTCATCATCAGGAAGCGCTTTTCTTTCTTCTGGTCCTCGCTAGCTCAGTTTCAGATTCCAGCCACCTTCCATCCCTCCCTCACCTCCTTAAGTGCTTATACAGCCATGGAACTGAGCCAAGATCCAGAAGAAAAAAGGCAATGCAAGAACAATGAAAATCAGGTTGCAAGTTCCCTTCTCACCTCTCTATGTTCAGGGCCTGAGTATGACAGGGGAGCACATAGGGAGGGCAGGGTGAAGATGGCCAGTGGATTTGAAGACAGATCTCGCCAATCTGCTTCTTTATGAGCATGGGGACCTTGCTTCTAAATTTGACAGCCTGAAAGTCATCTGCTCCATCTTCCCATGGACTCTCTCTTCTCTACTCCATCCTTTCTTTCCACCAGCATTTACTGAGCATACTAGCTGCTAGGCACTGGAAGAGATTGCCAGGGATATAAAGTAAGAGCTCTCGCAAAACAGGGCCCAGCCAGGATGAGAAGAGCCTCCCAAGGGTGACACTAAACTGAGAAGATAAAACCCTTGCCGCAGCTGAAGCGAAGAAACAACCCCCTTCATAAAAAAGCATCAATACCAAGCAGCTGAATGCCCTGGGCTGTACTTGGAAAAGGCCTGTGCACATTCCACTGAGAGACGTGCCCGTCGGCAGCCTCTATGTCTGGTATCTGGGTAAAGACAAATAAAAATAACAGTTTTGTGGACAGCCACATTTAATTTAACTGCTGGCTCTTGGGCTCTCTGAGCTTCCCTCCGCCTCAGCGGTCCAAGTTTGCTCACTGCTGGAGGATCAGCAGTCAGCCCTGTTCTCCCAGTGGAGAGGCAGGAGCCTTGATTGTTCATGTCCGTCATCCTTGGGGATGGGCACAATGGTACATGTACTTGGATGGTGAATTAAAGTTCATTAACTCCTTTCTCTATAACTGAAAGCTCTTTGCCTAGGAGGAATTTATTTGTCCTTGGTGGTTTAGTCACTAAGTTGTGTCCGACTCTTGCAACCCCATGGACTGTAGCCTGTCAGGCTGCTCCATCCATGGGATTTTCCAGGCAAGAATATGGGAGTAGTTCACCATTCCCTCTCCAAGGGATGGTCCTTAGATACTCTTTATTCTACTTGTTCACAAAGCTTTTCCTTACACTGAGACAAAAAAGACTCCCCATACCATGTCAGCCTGTATAGACATGATAAAATTATATTTCCATTGTTTTCCTGAAAAGTGGCATAGCAGGCCACACAGAGACCTTCACGACCTGCCTTGACCACCTCCCTGGCCTCGTCTGTCCCAAACCCCCACCCACCTTCCTTCTGATACTTAAGCGCCTACTGAGTCATGTGTCGGTGCCAGGCATCATGCAAGCAGCCAGCCAAAAGTACATTTGGTGACTACTCCAAGCTGTTCATAGTTTACTGGGAGAGGGAGACTAATCAAATACTTTTACAAATACAAAATAAGATGACACTTCTGGTAAATGCCAAGGATACAAGGTATGTGGTGCTTCTGAGACATTTAATGGCCCTGGCCAGCTCCAGGGCATCAGGGAAGGCATCCCTAAGGGAGTGACCTAGGGACTGTGCCTGTGGGAGGTGTGGAGTTTGCTCCAAGTTTGTGAAGGGTGTTGGCACAACCAGGGTTTGCTCCTGCACCCATGCTTTTGCCCACATTGCTCTCCACACCAGGCACCCTTCCTGGATGCAGCTCAGCTGCCACCTCCCCAGGAGGCCCTCTCTGATTGCCCAGGTGAGGTCAGATGATGTCCCGTGTGCCCACATGGTGCTCTGTACATGCCTACCTTTATCAGGCCACTTAATGTGACTGGTCGATCCCCACTTCGGATTCTAAGAGGGCAGGGAGATCACCTAATACATTTTTCCTTCTCCAGGACCTAGAAAGGAACAAGCACCAAGTTCTTTCCTGATGAATGAAGAAGAGATGGATAGATGGATGGAGTGTTGGTCACTCCCATCGTCCTCTCCTGACTCTTTCAGGCAGAGGGTTGGCACACACCAGTTTCTGATCAGTGTCAACAGCATCTTTGTATTCAGTATCAGGCTTCTGTTTTCTCCCTGGTCTCCCAGAAGGATAATCAGAAGAGGCTACTATCTTCCTCATTAGGCAGAAGAACAGGATTCTTCCTCAGCAACTCCATGCACCCCGCCCCCCACAACCTCCAACCTTCTGGACTAAAAGAAGCCCAAAGCTCTAGCCAGTAGCTACTCTGGCACATTTTGAAAATTCTTTACTCCATTTGATTACTCTTCAGTTCACAAATATTCAGTGAGCATCCATCACATGTTAGACACTATTTTAGAAACTCAGCAGGAAACATAGCAGACACAATCCCAGCCTTCAGGGAGCACAGAACCTTGAGCAGCAATAAAAACATATTCTTAAATAAATCCAGGTAATCAGTATGAAGAACACAGAGCAATGGACTAAAAGTAACTGAGGGTGAGGCTGGCTCTGTTGTGTGGTATCAGAGGGAACTTTTCAACTGAGACTGGAAGGATGAAGAACTAGTTATGTGAAGGAGGAAATGGCCATGTGAACTTCTGGGAGAAGAACATTCAGCAGAGGAAAGGACATACACACCAACTCCCTGATGTGGGACCAGCTTGGAATGTTGGAGAGAGAAAAGTGCATCGAGGTGTCCAAACAGAACAGGGAGAGAGACACATAGTAAGATGCGGCCAGATCATAGAGATCTGGGGGAGATGGCTAAGGATTTCAGACGTCATTCTTCAAGTGATGGGAAGCAAATAGGGTGTTTCAACTGCTCCCTGAGTGACCCTGTGAGCAGTGTGGATGGAAACAGAGGGAGCAGTGAAGAGGCCAGGACAGTGGTGGTCCACACCAGTGTTGGGGGAGACGCAGCGGTGGTGAGAGGTCATATCAGGATACAGTTTGGAGGGAAAAAAGACAAGGCTTTTTAATGGCTCATCTGCTGATGGGTATTTGGATGGTTTCTGTATCTTGGCCATTGTGAACCGTGCTGCCACAAAGGTGAGGGTGCATCTCTCCTACCAAATGCCTGTTATCATTTCCTTTGGGTACATTCCCAGAAGCGGCATTGCCAAGTGGCATGAGGTGCCTACGAGAAGGGAGGATATCCTGCTGTGCGTGACAATGTGGATGGACCTTGAGTGCACAATGGTAAGTGACATAAGCCAGAGAAAGGCAAGTGTGGTATTATATCAGTTATATGTGGAATTTAAAGAAATCAAATGTGAAAAAAACAGAGTAAAATAGTGGTTACTAGGGGATGGAAGGTGAGGGCAAGACTGATGCATGTGAAAAAAACAGAGTAAAATAGTGGTTACTAGGGGATGGAAGGTGAGGGCAAGACTGATGCCATTTAAGGGTGCAAATTATAACGAGTAGTAAAATAGCCAAAAAGATTTAATGTACAGACTACTGGACATTTTTTTGCCTTTTTGTAGTGTTCATGGGGTTCTCAAGGCAAGAATGCTGAAGTGGTTTGCCATTCCCTTCTCCAGTGGACCATGTTTTGTGAGAACTCTCCACTATGACCCGTCCATCCTGGGAGGTCCTACATGGCATGGCTCACAGTTTCACTGAGTTAGACAAGGTTGTGGTCCATGTGATCACTTTGGTTAGTTTTCTGTGATTGTGGTTTTCATTCTGTCTCCCCTCTGATGGATGATGATAAGAGGTTTGTAGAAGCTTCCTGATGGGAGGGACTGGCTGTAACATAGACAATAATATTGTACTATATGGATATAATGTGATAAATATCATTAAGACAACAACCATTTTATAATATATAAATATACTAAAATAATGCAACATAATGTCACATGTCAAGTTTGTTCAGTTAAAAAAAGAGAGAGACAAGGTTTGCTAATGAACTGGCTGGAGGGGATGATAGAAAATGAGGAGTCACAGACAATGTCATGGTTTGGTTTGGGGCGGAGACAGGGGGTAGAGGTTAGAGTGATGGCCGAAGGGGAAAGCCCTGGAGGATGAGGACAATCAGGAGTTCAACATCCTAGGTCAGTCAAAGAATAGTTCTAGCCAATCACTCAAAGACATCCTACAAATGCACCATGTTTCTGTAATCCACTACTGTTAACCAGGAAGGTTCAGTAGTTCATATACTTCAAGTACTGATCAAAGACCAAAACCATGTTCATGAGTGTGTAAGCTCAGTCGCTTCAGTTGTGTCCAACTCTTTGTAACCCCTTGGTAATCCACCAGGCTCCTCTGTCCATGGGATTTCCCAGGCAAGAATACTGGAGGGAGTTGCCATTTCCTCTTCCAAGAGATCTTTCAGATCCAAAAATCGAACCTATGTCTCCTGCTTTGCAGGTGGACTCTCTACCACTGACCCACCAGGGAAGCCCCCATACTGTGTGGGTTTGGCTAAATCTCCTTCAGATCCACCTGTCACTTGGGGCTGTGCCATCTTAGGTAAGGAAAAATCTTTTCGTGAGCTTCAGTCTTCATCTGTAAAAGAGAGGACAACACCATTTCACCCCAGGGCAGGGAGGGCAGCCTCCACAGTGAGTGGCAAACAGCAGGCAGGGAGTGTGGTCACTGCCTGCAGGCTTATCACCAGGTCCTAAGGGCCAGGCCTTGCCCACTGGGGAGAGGCTGGGTGGAGTTGTTTGTGGTTTTCCAAATTTCTCATTATTTATGATTCTTCCTAGGTTGATGGAAACTTTATGAAGGAAAAAAAAAAAAAACAACTGAGCAATTCCAAAGCAATATAGTAATATTGTTTTGAGTGACTGAAAAAGCAGGTCAAGAAAAATGACAGCTACAGGGATAAAAATGTGGATCTACAAAACATGCAGTCAAGAAAACCTGTGAGCTGTGAAAACCAAGTAACCTCAGGAACCCTCCCAGGCTCCCCACAGGACCAGCTCCCAACAGTACAGAGAAGTCAGGGTTGGGGGGTGGGCCCCAGTGAGGGGGAGGGGAGTCGCCAAGGAGATGAGGCTCGGGGAGCTGTCAGTGCTGCATGTGACAGAAGCACTTTGTGCGACACAATGATGGGCTGGTGTGGACAGGTTCCTCCCGGGGAGCCCTGGGGCTGCCCCATTCTCAGCCTCCAGCTGTCTGCTGTGGCCCTGAAGTGGCCCAGTCACACGCCTGTGGCTCATCCTCCACGAGTGGGCTCGCCACTCTTCCCATGTGGCTGTAATAAAATAATGATGGCTGCCCAAGACGAAAACAAACAAGAAAGCGGGTTTCCATGACAACCACTTCTGAGTGAGGGACTTGGGATGACACCACACAGAGGCAGCCAGCGCCTGAGGGCAGCTTGTGGCCCATGGGGATCCAGCCTCCACCACTCCCCATTAACATCCAGCGTCTGTGCAGGGCTCTGTGAGATGTCATCCTGGGCTGGGCCCAGGATGGGAAAGAAAGGGTCCCCTGAAGGGGAGGAATTAATACAGAGACAACCACAAAAGGGACATCTCAAATACTCAGGAAAGGAGGCTGCTCATGATACTTGAAAACAAACCACCATCAACCGAGGAATGGTTAAGGTCCATATATACAATGGAATATTACTCAGCCATGAAAGGAACAAAATTGTGTCACTTGCAGAGACATGGATGGACCAAGAGACTGTCACAGAGTGAAGTAAGTCAGAAAGAGAAAAATAAGTATGGTATATCAATGCCTATATATGGAATCTAGAAGAAATGACACAGAAGAATCTATTTGCAAAGCAAAAACAGAGACATAGACATAGAGAAAAAACATGGATACCAGAGGGGGGAATAGGGGGTGGGATGACCTGGGAGATTGGGATTGACATATATACACTACTATTTATAAAATAGATAACTAATGAGAACCTACTGTATATATAGTACAGGGAACTCTACTTAATGCTCTGTGGTGACCTAAATGGGAAGTGTGTGTGGTAGTCATTCAGTCGTATCCTACTCTTTGTGACCCCATGGACTGTAGCCCACAAGGCTTTTCTGTCCGTGGAATTCTCCAGACCATTCCCTTCTCCAGGTGATCTTCCTGACCCAGGGATTGAACCTGGGTCTTCTGCACTACAGGCAGATTCTTCACTGTCTGAGTCACGGAATCAAAATTTAAAAAGAGGGAATATATGTAAACATATAGCCAATTCATTTTGCTGTACAGCAGAAACTAACACAACATTGTAAAGCAACTATACTCCAATAAAAGTTAATTTTAAAAAAAGAAAGAAAGAAAATAAACCATCAGAACAGCACAGCTGTAGCTAAAAAATTGACAAGCCAGCCTAAGCCATTATCTGTGTGTATTTGCCAAGCCAGGATTAATAGCCCTTCAGGCTGCAGCCACAGTACTTCTTAAGAGCTAAAGAAAAAAATTCTTTAAAAATATGTATGATTAAAATCCAATTTTATTGCCAATTCTAACTGAATTTAGTCCCTCTGAGATGAGTCTGAATTGGGCAGTTCTGTTGTACTGACTTTGGCAGTGTGGGAATTATGTCTGTCTGGACATGGCGAGTTGTCAGGGTGATGTTGCAGGGAAGCCTGACTCCTCCTTTAGTTGCTGAAGGATCACAGAAGAATTAATACTTGAGTCCAACCTACTTCATTATCTCAACAAGAGGTTAAACATAAGGGCCTGTCTCACAGGATGAGTGTGATAGTTCAGTAGGATCCCATCATGTCACAGCGGGTGACACAGAGCAGACACCCAATGTGGTATGGACACCAGCGATCATATGATCAGCTGTGCACATGGGGGGCTGGGGTGTGATGTCCAGGCCAGGAAACATGAGCTGATTCCTGGAGGGGGTGCAGGAGCACACCCTGGCCTCTGGCCTTGTGAATAAAGGGACTGTTTTTGCTTAATTCCTTAAAGTAGAGGGCTTTCCAGGCCAGGGCAGGCTTGAGCCCATTTATCTACTCTCCTTGCATGGCTGGCAGACTTGGCCAGGGTCACATTTCTGCCCATCCCTTCCAGCACAGAAAGTCAGGCCAGCAACCAAAGCTGCTGGTGACTTAGACTTCCAATAGGGCCCTGTATCAGAGATACATAAACCCCAACTCAGAAATCCCACCAAATCCCAGCAAAGCTACTCCAGCCCCAGAAAGCACAGCCAGCTCAGTCTACCCACATCAACAATCTGTACAGAGAAGAGGGACTCAGCAAGCACTGGATGGTTGGATGGATAAATTAGTGGGGTGAGGATGGGGTGACATCAGGGAGAGTCAGGTAGAGGAGTGAGCCTGCAAAAAAAGCATTCCCACACTTGTATAATCAAAGCTATGGTTTTTCCAGTAGTTATGGGATGTGAGAGCTTGACCATAAAGAAAGCTGAGTGCTGAAGAATTGATGCTTTCAAACTATGGTGCTGGAGAAGACTCTTGAGAATCCCTTGGACAGCAAGGAGATCAAACCAGTCAATTCTAAAGGTAATCAACCCTGAATATTCATCGGAAGGACTGACGCTGAAGCTGAAGCTCCAATACTTTGGCCACCTGATGGGAAAAGCCAACTCAATGGAAAAGACCCTGATTCTGGGAAAGATTGAGGGCAAGAGGAGAAGGGAACGACAGATGGTTCCAAGTTGGATCTGTTGACAGATCCAGCAGATGGTCAGATGGCATTGCTGACTCAATGGACATGAGTGTGAGCAAACTCTGGGAGACAGTGAAGGACAGGGAAGCCTGGTGTGCTGCAGTTCATGGGGTTGAAAAGAGTGAGACATGACTTAGCAACTGAACAGCAACCTACAATGCTGTGCAGGTATTCACCCACTTTTACTGCCTCACCATCCCTTAAGATCACTCTGAACTCAGGGCAACCCTGATTTCACCAAGACACTCAGCCACACCTGAACCTATTCCGCCACATGCTACAAGTGGCAGAATGAATGGAAACAGACCTTGGCACCATTTCACACCAACACCTGAAGCATCTGCCATGGTGAATGTTTTCATGGGACCAATAATGAGAGACTCATGCCAGCCACAGCCTGCTACAGAACAGGCCTTCAGCAAGGGGTGCCTTCTACCTTCATCCCCATCACCGCCTTCACAGTTCAGAATATGAAGCAACCTGCCTACCTGGGAGAAAGAGGCAGAAAAGACCTCAGGAAGAACATGCAAAGTATGATATAAAAGCTGGATCACTGGGTCAACTCTCTGAGAACTGCCAATGCTATCTTCTGATGTTGCTCATCCTGGAAGAGGCTGCACAGTGGGATCTTTCTGTATGATGAAGGCTACCAGTGTCAAAAAAGAGAAACATGGAAACAAATGTGGGTACTTGGGAAAACTTGCTAATCTTGAGACACACTCCACAGGTCTGATCATCTTTTTAAAAACTGTTTAAACAGTTGTACTTAGGTATAATTGGCATACCATAAACTATACATAATTAAAGTGTACAACTTGATCAATAAAAATTTATGCACACTCAAGAAACCATGATCAAGGTAATTACCATATCTATTGACATCACTGCCCAGAGTTCCTTCATGCCCCTCCTATTCCCCACCACTACCACAGGAAACCAGTGATCTGCTCTCTTCACTATAGATTAGCATGCATTTTCTGAAGTTTTATATCAATGTCATCAAGTAGTATGCACTATTATCTATCTGCCCTTCATGCAGCATAATTATTTTAATATTCCATCATGATGTTACACACATTAGCAGGTCATTCCTTTTTATTTCTGGGGAGTATTCAATTGTACGGATATACCACAGTTGTTCATTCATTCACTTGTGAGTGGACATGTGAGTTGTCTGCACTTTTCAGTTATTAAAAATAAAGTCACTATGAACATTTATGAACCAGTATTCCTGTGAACACATTCCTTCCTTTCTCTTGGGTAAAGATCTGGAGTTAGAATGGCTAGATCATATGACAGTACTTCTTTTTTAAAGAAACTTCCAAACTGCTGTTTTCCAAAGCAGGTGGACCATTTTAAATTCACCAGCAGCGTGTGAGAGTTCCAGTTCCTTCACATGACAGCCATCACTTTACATGACCATTAAAAAAAAAAGACATTCTCATGCAGTGATGTCTCATTGTGGTTGTAATTTGCACTTCTTCAATAATAAATGTTGATCTTTTTTATGTGCTTATTTATCACCCCCATAACCTCTTTGATGGAGTGCCTGCCCAAATATTTGCCTACTTTTATTGGGTTGTTTCTCCATTATTTAATTTTGAGAGTTTTATATATATATATATATATATATATATATGTATTCTGGACACAAGTTCTGTATCCGATACATGGTTTTCAGATATGTTGTCCTTAGGCCGTGGCTTCATTTTTCATTCTCTTCACAGTGACCTTCAAAGGCAGAGTTTTTCTAAAAGTATCAATTTTTTATTTTATGCATCATGCTTTTAGTTTTTTATCTAAGAAATATTTGCCTAATCCAAGGTCACAAAGATGTTTCCCTTTTTCCCTAGAAGTACACAGCATTAGGTTTTATATTTAAATACATGAGATATGTATTTTTATACTTTTACAAGTTTACCACTTTTGCTTTTCCTAAAACCATCCTGCAAATATAGCTCCCTTTCTTCCACCCATGTTCATTTTCAGCATTCAACACTGGAGATAATAAGATTAGCAGGAAATATTTTCTCCCCTCAAAGACTGTACATTTTTTTATTTAGGAAAAACTGAATATATGCCAAAGTGGAGAAATTAGTATACTGAATCTCCACAATGCCAACTAAAATTGTTGCTCCCCATCTGGTTCTCTAAGGATGAAGTCACTAGTCACTATAGTCGCTGACCTTCAACACACCCTAAAAGGGGTTCAGGGTGAAGATCAGGAATAAGGACCTCTAGGCTCTGGGAAAAACTGTCAGAATAAGACTTCAGATAGTTCAGAAGATTTCATGAGCCCAAAAAGCACTAAAATCATTAACAGAGACATCTACTCCTTGTGACTAGCAGCAACCTTCTTTCAAAATATGTGCTTAATCACATGTATCCCCCTTCACCAAACTCACCCATATAATACTGACTTTCACTGCTACCTCTCTGGAGCAACTCCTCAGAACTATCTGAGACACTGTTTCCCAGGCTATAGTCCTCATTTGGCCCAAAATAAAGCTTAACTCGCAACTCTTATGTTGTGCTTTTTTTTTTTTCATTTGGCTATAACATCAGTTCAACAATTTCCAAGATTTTGCCACATTTGCTTGATCTTACTTAAATTATCTTAAAAGCAAATCCTCTATGTTCTTTACAATGTATCTCTTTAAAAAAAATGTGTTTTCCTTACTCAACTACAA
Source organism: Bubalus bubalis (assembly GCF_019923935.1). Classification (NCBI taxonomy): domain Eukaryota; kingdom Metazoa; phylum Chordata; class Mammalia; order Artiodactyla; family Bovidae; genus Bubalus; species Bubalus bubalis. The sequence goes on along the minus strand of NC_059165.1, from coordinate 62,602,246 downwards.
TTCTATTAACACATCTAATTCCCAGTCCATCATCAATTTCCCTCAAAGTCCCCTTGGGCTTATCCTAGTAGGAAGGGCTCAAGGATGCTTCACTGAGGAGATGGTGCTTAGGCAGAGTCCTGGAGTTGAAAATCGCAGGACTTTGTTTATGCCACTTTGGGCAGAGGAAGATATGGGTGAGGGAGGTTCAATCCATTCTATCCCATTACATGTGCTAAAATGCACACACACAAAAGGATGAATCCTTTCTACTCCACCTGTATTTTGCTCTGTTTGGTGCCAGGGAATTGGGTCCTGTGGTGGTATGCTACAAATAAATGCTTAATAGAACAGAGGACAGGTGACTGCTCTTGAGAGCTCCCAGCAAGAAAACAGTGGAAGAGATGAGAAATGTAGCAGATCTTTCTCAGGACCACTTTTGGGGAGTCCCACCCAACTTAAGCCTACTATCATCTTTTGGTCTCTCTATAAGGAGAGGAAAAAGCAAATAAAACCTTATAAGGAACTTCATCTGGTCACCCCAGTCAGGGTCCCTGGGTTCCCATGGTACCTAGTCACCACTTCAGAGCCCGCCTTTGGGGAGGTTTGCATCTCAAAGCAATCACTAGTGCCTTTGGATAAGAACTTGGGGAAATTGCTTTTTTGGACACAGGATCTTCCCTGGTGCAGAAAATCTTCCATTCTGGGCACCTTGATGGACAGAATCCAACATCACAGGAAGGTGCCACCCTTGGCCAAAGGATAGAGCGCTTCTATCCTATGCATGGTATATAAAGATGCAAAAACATTCCACTTGTTTTATAAAGGGAGAAAACCACCAAAGTACTATGGTAAAAGGGAGAGCATCATTTAAGTCATATCTCTCAACCAGCAGTTATGGCATCAGTTCACAGTAAATTCTAACTCAGCTAAAGATCCCCTCTGCAGCCATGAAATTAAAAGATGCTTGCTCCTTGGAAGTAAAGTTATGACCAACCTAGACAGCATATTAAAAAGCAGAGACATTACTTTACCAACAAAGGTCTGTCTAGTCAAAGCTACGGTTTTTCCTGTAGTCATGTATGGATGTGAGAGTTGGACTATAAAGAAAGCTGAGTGCTGAAGAACTGATGCTTTTGAACTGTGGTGTTGGAGAAGACTCTTGAGAGTCCCTTGGACTGCAAAGAGATCCAGTCAGTCCATCCTAAAGGAAATCAGTCCTGAAGATTCATTGGAAGGACTGATGCTGAAGCTGAAACTCAACCTTTGGCCACGGATGCGAAGAACTGACTCATTTAAAAAGATCTTGACGTGGGAAAGATTAAAGGCAGGAGGAGAAGGGGACAACAGAGGATGAGATGGGTGGATGGCATCACAACTCAATGGACATGAGTTTGAGTAAACTCCAGGAGTTGGTGATGGCTAAGGAGGCGTGGCATGCTACAGTCCATGGGGTCGCAAAGAGTTGGACACGACTGAGCTACTAAACTGAACTGAACTGAAATATCTCCTCATTCCCTGACATAACATACAGGTCCTAGCCCAGGGCATAGAAAGTGCCTTAGGAGCATTATCCATATCTAGCACTGAAATATTCTCTTGGAAAATGTCATGAATAAGTATGACTGTACTCATTTGAGCAATAAGCCAACAGGGAATATTTTGTTTGCTTGTTTTTAAAGACAAAAGCAACATGAACATGAACTTAATTAAAGTTGTTTGTAATTATTTAATTAGATTTATAACACTTAACATATTCATTCTGGCCAGGGACCCTTCTCTCTTCTAAAGGATTGGTTGGCAGAGATTTCATGTGCTTTGCGATTTTTCCTAATCCTTAATTTCATCTCCTGTTGAGGTGAGGATGCTCATAATCGTGTTCAGGTAATTGCTTTATCAAATGGTTTAATTGTGCATTCAACAGAACTGACAACAAGAAGGTTATTCTTCCTAATGTGTTTTTAACAAAAGCACTGACTAATTACATGGCATTCTATTCAGGGCATTTGAGAAGAAGAAATGAAAACCAATTCTTCAAATCTTGGTTAAACACATGTTTGCATATACAGCATAGAAATAAGTGGTAAAATAATTAGTTGCATTGCTTCCTTCTGCTATAACTTCATAGCTAATCTGCATGTTGAAGCAGACCATGTAAATTCTGAGGATGCATTTTCACCATGGATGGTGTCTGAACATCTGTGCTTTCTGAAAATGTCACGATAACCATTTTGCCTGAAAGTTTATCCTTAGGAGCCAAAAAGACTTATTTTGGCATGTTCCAAAAAGAAATAAAAGCTTAATACAACTGAGGATAGGTGTACCTCATGATTAGAAGGAAATATTACAACGCTAGGCCAAATGGTTTAAAAGATTTCTGAATCAAAATGGTGCTGAATCTATTTTATTTTAGATGAAATTCCTCTTCAACTAGATAACTAACATGTCTGGTATGGACCTGTATTATATGTTCCTTTTTGTCTACCATTTCTAGAAACACGTGTGGGCCAAGTCATTTCAGTCGTGTCCGATTCTTTGCGACCCCATGGACTGTAGATCACCAGGCTTCTCTGTCCATGGCATTCTCCAAGCAAGAATACTTGCATGGGCTGCCACGCCCTCCTCCAGGAGATCTTTCCAACCCAGGGATTGAATTGTGTCTCCAGTGGCTCCTGCATTGCAGGCAGATTCTTTACCAGTGAGCCACCAGAGAAGCCCCTCCTAGAAACACAGTACACCTTAACACATTCTGATATGCTCAAGCTAGTGTCATTTAGCTAAGGCCTGTAATGACACAAATATTTAATAATATTCAATATTTTAAAAGGTGATTATACAATAACTACTTTAAAATTTTTATTCAGTCCAGTAAATACTCTTTCCCTCTTTTTTTCTGGTTAAAAAACACACACACACACACTACACTTGATCAAAGTGAAGGGTAGAGTTAAGAGGGTCACGTGACCATAGTATTTAATTAAAGGATGGATACACAGTTCAAAAACAGCTGATTGGAATCCTTTCCTGGGATTGAGACACAGATATTGGCAAATTTCTTTGCATTTTCTAGGCTAGAAGCAAATAAATCTGGGGCTGTCAAAATCTATATTTCTTGCCAAGGGGAGAAAGCTTCTCGGCAGAATGAAGCCAAGCAGAGACGGACAAAGATGAGAAAGAAGGAAAGGCAGTGTTGTCAACACTGAATTTCCGCTTCTTTCTCTGAGGTCTGCCTACCCCCGTATACTTTCTAGCCTTGAATGCCAGTAAATCTTCATTTTTTGATGAAGCTAAGTTTGAGTTATGTTTCTGTCACTTGAAATCAAAAGCGTCCTGATGATACAGCTGGTATTTTATATTACTTTTCAGATGGCGTTTAACTCGTAGAAGTAAAGACTGTCACTCAAGAATCAGACAGACCATGGTTCAAATATCTACTCTGCTGCCAAGAGCTGTGCTGACCTTGGACAAAGTTTTAAAGTTCAGTTTTCTCCTCTTTGAGACTGCTAGTGGTCTCGACCACAAAAGTTTATTGTGAGAATTAGATGGAATAATGGAGAAAATAGAATACTACAGCACTTAGTACAATATCAGAGTATCTAATATATGTTCAATAATTAAGTACTGTTGTTTTGCTGTTATTGCCACTGTTGTTACTATTTAAAATAATACTAGGGTAGAGGCTTCTAGATTACTCCAGTATACACTCCATTCTTCTTTTTAATAATACCACTCTCAAATTTTAGCTGGGTTTAGAGCTGCCCTGGAGAAGGCAATGGCAACCCACTCCAGTGTTCTTGCCTGGAGAATCCCAGGGACAGCGGAGCCTGGTGGGCTGCTGTCTATGGGGTCGCACAGAGTTGGACATGACTGAAGCGACTTAGCAGCAGCAGCATAGAGCTGCCCAGAAAAAAACCCTCGTTTCCCAGCCTCCCCTGCAGCTTGGCATAGTCTTATGATTAAGTTATGGCCAGCAGGATGTGAGCAGAAGGGACCTTAGTGACTTACAGACCTTGCTTCCTCTCTTTCCTCCTAACTGGCTGGACACAGCAGCCATTTGAATCCAGAAGCTCAACAGTTCCAACTGCTGAGGATGACAAAACAATAAAGTAAAGGATGCTGGTCATTGATTGACAGTCTAGAGGCAGCATGTTGGCCCCAGGCTGCTTATCTTCAGAATGTTTCCAAGAGAGAAAAGTAAAACTGTATCCCTTTTAAGATTCTGTTCCATTTGGACGTTTGCTATAGCAGCCAGAACATATATCCTAATATACAATAAATATCTTATATATTATTTATTCCTGTTCCTTCCCAAAACCTCATGAAAGAGAAGAGGGAATGATAGCCAAACAAGGGCAAGAACTAATAGTTGAGGGTTTTCATACTACAAACACTAACTTCTCATTGTTCAGTGAGGTTCAGCACCCTCAGACTGAAGAAAGGATGATGAAAATCAACAAGACCTCAGGGTGTGGTGGGGGTAAAAGCAAAGTTGGGGTATCTGCCATGGAGGACTTGTCCCCAAACTTCAAGCTGGTTAATGTATACAACAAACTTGCTTAGAGTTGGTTAGCTGCCACTAAGTATGTCTCCAAAGACATAACACTTCTCATGTTAGCTTTTTTCTAAGCTACATAAAAGTAAAATATTAATAGTGAAACCTGACCCGACTCCCTCATCAGACCTTTGATGTCCACGTGGTCTAGAGGCACATGATCCAACCCTCTCCTCCCATGACCACCTGAGAGCAGGTAGGGATGGGGTCGGGTAGTTCTTAGTTCTTAGTTCCCCTACAGGGCTGGATACATGGCTGCATGCAATGTCCTGCCTAATTGCTGCTATACCGCTTGTTCCTGGGACCATGACCACCACCATGGTGCTCCAGTTTCCTCCTGCACAAAATGTGCAAAGGCAGGTCTTCCACCTCATTGTCCAATCATCTTCTCTTCTGCAAAGTCAGTCAGAGAAAAATATTGTATATTAACGTGCATATGTGGAATCTAGAAAAATGGCATAGATGATCTTATTTGCAAAGCAGAAATAGAGACACAGATATAGGAAACAAATGTATGGATACCAAGGAGGAGGGAGGTGGGATGAACTGAGAGACTGGGATTGACATATATATACACTATCAACAGTACGTATAAAACAGATAACTAATGAGAACCTACTCTATAGTACAAGGAACTTCACTCAGTGCTCTGTGGTGACCTAATGGGAAGGAAATGCAAAAAAAGAGATATATGTATACATCTAGCTGATTGGCTTTGCTGTACAGCAGAAACTAGCAAAACACTGTAAAGCAACTCTATACGCCAATAACAATTAATTTTTTAAAAAGTGAGGCCCTCACCAAGGAGCCATTTGCAAGTGAAGACAATTCTCACCCAGCAAGTTCTACAGAGACAGGGCTATCTAAAAATATCCCTGAGAACATTGACAGCATCAACGCAGCCAAAAAGCAGCGGAACTGCATATAAAAACCACCCATGCCTGTCGTGGACGCAGGGCCACAGAAGTCTGCAGGAGACTAAGAAGACACACTGAGCCTGATGCTATCTTGAGAAGGCTCATAGATTCAGGCCTGGATTCATGCTAACCCTCAGAACAGACTGTTCATGAGAAATGCCGGCCAACAGAGACTCCATTTGCCAAGAACTTCAAACATGACCTTTACTTGGTAGCAATCATTGGAAACTATTAAGATGACTCTGAAAATAATATAATCCTCAGCGACAATATGTTGAAAGAAATGCCAAGCCTGTAAGGCAAGTTCTCTTTCCCCCTCCTTCACGTGCCCATTCTCAGAACAGAGGAGAACCGTCCTCCTCCACAGTGCTTCCTAACTGGGCATCTCTCTCCTGCATCCAGATAGAAAGGAGCCATTTGCTAATTGTTTCACAGCAGTTAATGAATAAATGTTGTTGGGAGGGGAGGGGCAGAGCAGAGGACTGTTTGCCTGCTTGTTTCCCCAATCCCAACAGCCAGGCTGATGCCAGGGAACAAGGTTCCCAGGGGCAAGCCAAGAACCCTCTCCTTCCTCCATACGGCTTCTGCCTCAATATAAGCAGGCCCAGCCCTGACAGCTGAGCTCTGGTCACGTAGGTATAAAAATAGAGAGGCATCAAGGAAATCCTATTAAAAGAGGTCTGACCAGGGAGGGGACTTCCCTAGCAGTTCAGTGGTTAAGAATGCACGTTTTCATTGCAGGGGGCACGGGTTTGATCCCTGGTCCAGAAACTAAGATCCTGTATCCCACATGATGTGGTCGAAAATAAATCAATAAAAACAAATTGTAAAAAAGGCGCAGCCAGGAGAGAGTCAGCAGGGCTAGAACATGGAGCCATGGGGAACTCCACCCCAGCTCCCTTCTGAGTTCCCAGGACCCCAGCATTGTTCCACATCTGCTCACACTTTTCCCAAAGACCTCTCCCCTCCAGAAGGAGGAAGAGCTGAGACTGTCCACCTGAAGCCGGGGCTAGCTAGACTTGCTCAGCCGCAGTGACGCTTCCCCTCTTACAGGTAAAATTACAAGTTAGCAGCCAGGAACCCAGGAGTTTTCATCTTTCTGTGCATTTAACAGCAGAGAAAGGCAAGGCACTCACAGATGCCAGGCTCCCTCTGGTTTAGGCTGAGGCCACGGAGCCATTGGTAAGAGCAACTGCAAGTCCCACCGGGACCCAGATGGTGAAGACGTCCTTCTGTTGAGCTCAAAGCTAAAATGACTTTCTATATTTGAAACTGAGACAGTCACCAAGTCCAGCTATGACTTCCTAAATGCCTCTTCTGACTGCATTCTATCCCGCTCTGCAACCACCATACAAGTCCAGTCCTGCCCTGACCACTCCTGGTGTACAGCCAGGGTAAGTGTAGGCAAAATATAGATCCTTAGTAAGACCACCAGGGTTCTTAGGGTGAAATCCCACCCCTCTCATTTGGCCTTCAATGCCCTGGAAAAGTGGTCCCTGATAGTTTTCTAGCCTCATTTCTGTAGGTAGTTAACCCACTATCTCCGTGCAAGCGTGACACACCACAGCAGTGCTTCAAGGGGGTTCTTGCTGTGTTTCATCTCTTCATTTCCCTTTTTACTCTGATGAAATGAGCTCTCTATATCTCCCACCTCCATCTGTACTCTGGGTGACTCCTTCCAGGTTTAAGATCTCAGTGAACCATTGCTTCCCTCTAAGAAGACTACTCACACCTCCAAACTGGTTGAGGTGGCTCTGTTCCGTGTCCCGCAGCACCCCAAACATCCCTTATCTGAACACCTAGTTTAATGAAAGGAGACTGCTCCGTAACCTACCTTCCTTGTGAATTCTGTGAAAACAGGGCTTTGTCTTTTGCATCATCCCCAGCATTTAGCATAATGTACGACAGTAAGAAAGAATTCACCAAACACTTACCAAATTTCTGGACTGCTTCAGTTTTCCTCACCAGGACCTCAGGGCAAGTTAAATGATGAGGGTCATCCTTACTGCCTAGAAGCCACATCGAGGGGCAGGGTCTCCACTGTGCTCTACCATGCCAGACCTCCGCTTGCCTGTTCCCATCGGTTTCTGTCACTTATCTGTTGTGGGTTGTGCTTTATAGAGTCTGAATACAGAGTCATTTATTGTCATGTAATATCTTATATCCCTTCATCTCCAGACTCTCTGCCTTCTTGCAGATTTTATCTTTGATCCTGGGGGAATCACAGAGCTCTGAGTAGCATCCCTGGTGCCAGGTCACTGAAAGAGCCCTGCTACAGACAGAGGTTCTAAATCTATCTCCCTCTGTCCTAGGAGCTCCTGATCGTTCAGAGTCCAGAGCAGAAAGAAAGTTTGTTCGATGGAACCTGAAGACAAACACCAAGAGGACAGAGCTGACACCCTCTGTCCTCCCCCTGCTCCTGCAGTCTCTGTCCATCCCCTGCTCCTGACGGCACGCCCCAGACTTCTGATCCATCTGTGAAAGGGTTAGCACTTCCCCTGGAGGACTGTGACGGTTTCTTACAGATTTCCTTGATGGTGGTGGGACTGGGTTGTAATACATTTTTGCCAAATTTTTCGTGAATTTGATTTATGACATAAAATCACTTCTAGTTATACATGCATCCTGGACTCCTCTGTCCTTTGTTTCTTGACCCCAATGACCTCAAAAAGGTCATAACTCCAGGGGATGGGAAGTCATTTGTTCACTAATAGTCAACACATTCACTCTATTAAGTGCCCGTCTATTGGCGGTCCTGTGACAGCTTTGTCTGGGAGACTAAAATGTGACTACTTGAACCTCAGTAGAGAAGTAGTTGTGGATATAGGAGCAATAACTAAAGCACTCCAATAAGTGAACCTGACCAGTCTGAAATATCTCCCCTGAAAGGAAGTTTAATTGTACACCACAAGGGTTTAGAATTGGTCTTGGCTTCAGAGGTCTTGGGCAGTCAATGCACACCTTCAGCATTTTATTCATTTCTTTTGGAAAAAGACAATTTCAACTTTCTAGAAGTTAAGATAGAAAACTAGGAAACTAATGTCAAAACCAATGTCCACACCATTTTCCTGGGCTTCCCAGGTGGTGCTAGTGGTAAAGAACCTGCCTGCCAATGCAGGAGACGTAAGAGACTCGGGTTTGAACCCTGGGTTAGGAAGGTCCCCTGGAGGAGGGCATGGCAACACACTCCAGTATTCTTGCTTGGAGAATCCAATGGACAGAGGAGTCTGGCAGGCTACAGCCCATAGAGTCATAGGGAGTCAGACACGACTGAAGCGACTTAGCATGCACACACACCATTTTTTCATTGCAATGATGGCCCTCCACGAGTCCCTCCCCTCTGTTTTAACTTGATTAGAATTGTGTGATTACATATAACAGGCAGGAAGCTTGAGAATCAAACTCTGCCACTGCGTTTGACTCTTTGGGCCTCAGGCTACCCTACACCGAGGATGGGGAGAAGGATACTACAACTTCTGATAAGAAGGCTTTTGCTCCAAGAAAAGACAGCTGACCAGGTCTGGGAAGCAGGACTGAGGCAGGTGCAGGAATTCAGGGGCACTAGAGGAATAACAGGCTGGGGCTGGAGCTGGGGCAGGCTTTGGGGCTCTGCCCAGCAGACTCTGGAAGCCATTTCTCTTTTGAGGAATCATTCTTGATTCAAAGGAGCCTTCCAAATTCTGATCCTGCCTCTCAAACAAGCTATTTATCACTACCTGTAAGCAAGCAACCTTCTCTAACACAAAAAGCCAACTTTCCTGCCCAAACTGCAGGGGGGCCCTGACCAGCAAACATTTGCAGAGATATTCCCTGGGCAACTGACAGCATTTCAAGCCACATCTGACAGGTTACGACTGCTCCTTGTAGCTCAAGGGTCACAGGGAGCTAAAAGCACTTGAAGCTCCTCCTGCGAATAAGAGACAGAGGCGAGCAGGCAGGGTGTTGCTGGAGTCTGATGTGCAATGTACCACCTGCCCAAACAACCCCTGATCACTCACTGACACTTCATGGCTCGTCTCCAATCGCAGACGCCAGGATCAGACAGTTCACTCCGGAGCTGGAGGGAATAACTGAACAGCACAAACTGGAGCTTCACAAAGACAGACTCGTTGCAAGGAGCCCCTCTCTGCCAGGGCCCCTGGGTGGATGTTTAGCTAAGCAACTTGGCCCAGCATGGGGATGGCTGATTTCTCTCAGTTACCGAGCTCTCTGGAACCCAATCACTAAAATTTGGGAAGGGCTGCACAAACTGGAATCTCGCCATTCCTTCTCAGTGGGAATCTGCAAGGGCTCCTCTCTCTCGTCCATGATACTGAGCACCCACTGTGTGTCCTGTGCCTAGTGAAGGCAGATGGGCATTGTTTCTGCCTCTAGGACTACACACTCTTAAGAAAGACATGGGCAAGAAGGTACTTACAGTAACAAGTGTCCCATAAGCTTGGCACAGCCCAGCCACCTGCTCACCTTCCTAGCTTTGACTGAAGGTCTCCTCCTGGACCATTCTCACATCCTGTTTCCTCCTCCCCTGTGCCTCTCCCCTTATGGTCAGAGCCACCATCAGGGCATACTCTCAGTTCTTCGAATTCATCATCCTGCCTTAGGGCCTTGGCCCATGCTATCTTTTCTATCTAGAACATTTTTCTGGTTCCTTCAGGGTCAGGGGAGTAGGGTATAGGGGAAGGTGGGCATACTTAGCCAGGTTGGGCTGGGCTATCTGGCCAGGAAGTTCTCGGCCATGATCCTGGGCAGAGAAGCTGTAATTCACACAGCATGTCTCAGGTTGGAGGGTGGGGGGTAAGGATTACAGACTTAGGTCGGGAGGAAGAACCAACATGCTTCTTTCCACTCCATCATACGTTCCCAAGCACCCAGCACAGAGCCTGGTGCATAGGAAGGGCTCCAGCGAAACCTCCTGAAAGAACAAAGGAATGACTACCAAGCAGTAATGACGGCTCTGAGCTCCTAAAGCAGATTACACAGGTCTGGGTCCAAGCAAGACAAACGTTCCAGCTTCCCGCTTTGTTACATATATTCCCTTTGGTGAGAAAAATGTGAAAAATGGAGAGGATAAAAGTCTACTTTCAGTGAATAAAAAGACATGACTCACATCAAGAAGAGTCAGTAGAAAAGCCTGGCACAGCCTCACCGTAATCCAAATAAGCTTCCAAGGACAGCAGAGGGGACCCCCAGCCTGTGACATCTCCATGGTGTAAAGATCAGATGGTGAGGGGACCACAGAGAATGGAAGCCACGCACCATGCAGTGGGGAATGGACAGAGGTGGGACCAGCATAACAGCCCAAGCCCAGGGACCACACGGCAACGTGGCCACCAACATCCAAGGAGTCACCATCTGTGACTCTTGTCAGCCCCGACTCTATTCTGCAAATGAACCTTCCACAGGAAACAAGGAGATAAAAGTGGGACAGCTGTGGCTAGAGGGGATGGGAGGGTCAGAGCCTCACTCCTTGCCCCCCATCCACGTCTCATAGAAAGTTCCTGAGACTCCTGCACACAACTCTTCACACGTAGCATTAAGGAGGGTATTGAATTATATTTGTTGAAAAAGAGAACAGATAGGTAAACCCTTATCAATTTTGTGGTTTATTTTTCTTCCATTCATTAACCCAGTGAAATGTCCATTCCCAAACACAGATGGACAACCTTCACCCAAGGAGACTATTTGGAATTGCAAGAACAAAATCTCCCTCCTTCACCCTGGTGATCCCTGCCCCTCTGCCTCGAATTCCTTTTATTAGAGCCCAGATGAAAAGCTCCTATTCTTTTCCTCATTACTCCAATAAGAATAAACAGACCCACTTTATCCCTAGTTTCTTTTTCTATAAAATCATTTTCTCTTCATCGGTTTGAGTTAAAATGACCGGTCTCCATACTAGCAAGCCCCCTCCCATTAGACTGCAAGGCCTGAAGTCCCCAGCGAAAGGAACAGCAGACCCTCTAGCCCCGGGTCTGGTGTCACACTAGACACATTCTAGATACACAATAAATGCTGCTTAAACATGTGCTGACATCACTCGCCTTCCTTTCACCTTGCCGTCCCTAAGACGTGGTGTCCCCCTCTTGGGTCTCCCTCATATCTTGGCTACCCATCAGCTAGGTTGAATGACTCACATCTTTTGAACAGTTTACTCCCTCATCTCCTCCAGGAAGCTGGTCTAGATTCACTTCAGGATCACAGGCCACTCTTGGAATCACCCTTCTTCCCCTTAGCCCTTGAACACTCCAGTTACATAGATCATAATGATTTTATCTCATCTCTTCAGTCAAAGAGTCTATTCCTGTGGAACCTTATCAAAGGCAAGACCTCACATCCACCAAGATTCACAGGGTCCCATTTCCACCCAGAGAGCCTTGTCAGAACAAGCAGACACAGAGTACTTCTTGATGACAAGAAAAAAAAAGACAATGAAGAAAACTGACCTTGGATGTATAGGTGTGGCCATCGGAGCCACAGACCATGGCTGACTGTGCCACAGGGCAGGGCTTGCACTTGACCAGATTCGAAGGTCCGACCCAGTGCTTGTGGACCACTGTCCCCTTCTTTTGCCTGAGGATGAAAAAAAGAGGGCATAAGTAACTGTCGCTCCAGTTTCCAGGGATCTTTCTCCTCCAGGTTACCTGGATAAAGGCCAAGTAAAAGAGGGCTGGTCAAACAGTCCCGCGCATCCCCAGGTCCCCTGGCTAGCACCCTCATTGAGTCCAGCTCACTGACAGCAGGCAGGAGACAGTTCCAAAAACCTAGGGTCACCCACCAGATGGACAGGAGAAAGCAACGTGGCCACTAAAAATGTAGTAAACACATGACTTATTTTTTTTTAATTGGAATATAATTGCTTTACAAGGTTGTGCCAGTTTCTGCCGTATAGTGCAGTGAATCAACTATAGGTCTACATATATCTCCTCCCTCTTGAACCTCCCTCCCACCTTCTCATCCCCCATCCCACCCACCCAAGCCAACATGGAGCACTGAGCTCCCTGTGCTGAAGAGATATTGACCACACACTAGAAAGACAATGAGAAACTGACTCTGTCAGTTCCTCCAGCCCCCTGAGGAGGGTGGCAGATCACAGGTGTCCCCACTCAGCACCCAGAGCCTCAGATGCCTCCGGGGCTGATGAGCATCCTCCAAGGAGGAGGACGAACAGACGACTCAGAGAGTAGTCTAGATAGAAGCAAACACAACCAAACGGCTTCATCACAGCTGTGGAAAAGCATCTCTGGATATGTTTTAAAGCAATTTCAGTCCAGCTTTCAATTTGCCATGCGACAGCGGCTCTGAGGTGATGTCACTTTCAGCTGCTAAAATCATCAGAATTCTACTCTTTCATTCCAGCTCCGGCATCTCCCTAGCCTAACCTTTGTCATAATGATAAATGGCGCTATTAGGATGGCTTATGTCCATGGAAAGAGCCCTGTCTTCATATCATAAACCACCAAAATCAAGGCCTGCAGTTACGGCTGCCCTTCCTCTCTTAGAGGAGCTGCTTTCCCAGCAAACCGTTGGGAGCCACATCCCCGGCCGAGGGGCCAGGGCTGGGTGGTGGACAGGCAAGCCAGGTGGGTACTGTGCCCTTGACACACTTTGCTTGGGCCATCCTGCGAGGGGCTTAGTTGGGCTCCAGAGTCAGAAAATACAAGTCCAAACCTCAGCTCTGCCACTCACTGTGCCGTCGCAGCAGGGTATTTCACCCTGTAAGTCTCAGTTTCCTTATCTGTAATGTGTTGGGGGTGGGAGGGCAAGGAATAGTATCTCCTTCAAGCGGACAGTATGAGGATTAAAATGGCTCATGTATGTCAATGACTCAGTACAACGCCTGGAAAAAAGGGAGCAATCAAAATGCCATTCCCATTATTATTGTTTCGTCACTGTATCGTGTCTTACTCTTTGTGACCCTGTGGGCTGTAGCCAGCCAGGCTCCTCTGTCCACGGGATTTCCCAGGCAAGAATACTGCAGTGGGTTCCCATTTCCTTCTCAAGGAGATCGTCTTGATCCAAGGATTGAACCCACATCCCTTGCATTGGCAAAGTGAATTCTTTACCACTGAGTTACCAGGGAAGCCCATTATCATTATTAAATGCCCTATCAGATGGAGCTGTAGGGAATGAAAGCACCATTGCCATAGAAATGTGACTTAAGCCTAAGGCCCTAGGTTTGGAGTTGGTGCTGAACTCCCCAGAACTCACCGGCCACAAGGAGTAAATCTTTTCTGCCAAGTGTAGAAGGGATCTTCAGCACCTCGGGAATTCAGGTTTGGCATCTGATGTGACCAACTCTCTTCCAAATGAACGACAGTGAGACACAAATGGCATCCACCAACTTGGTTCTTATCCTACCTCAATCCTGTCCCAGTGATTTATGGGAGGCAGTAAGAGGAAGGAGGTCTGTTTGGGGAATTATTGGGGTTGGCCCAAAAGTTCGCTCACTTATGGGAAACCCAAATGAACTTTCTGGCCAACCCAATACCTTGGCGGTTGACATCAGGAGGGTGACCACACACCCTGTGCACAACACCTTAGAGAAACTGGGGACCCCAGGCCAGATAGGGTCATAGACTGAGCCCATCTGAACAATGAACTGGGAAAGGAAGTCCTATGAGGGCACTTGGGATGGCTGGTCCAGATGACTCATTTTACTCACAGGGACAACTAAAGCCAAGCTGGGGAAGGGTTTGCCCACCGGAAAGGATCAGTAGCTAGGTAATGGTGACAATCACACAGCCACAGAGTGTCGGGATGGCTTTCCTTCAACCCTCCTCAGACACACTTAGATAACTCACCTGAATGATTCACTGGGTGCACCTACATGTTCACCACTAGGGCTCCTCTCTCCAACGCCTCCCTGCTTCCTCAGCAGTTACTCACCTTGTCCCTGCCTCTGTCTGGAATAAAAACATCTACTGTTCACACTTCTAAATCACATGGTTATGGGTCTCCTATTATCTTTAACCAAACACACTTTCTTCTTTCAAGATGTGTTCTGGACTACGGGAAAAGGGATGGGAGGGGATGGGACTCCAGGCAGCAGACAAGCAGGCTGCCGGCACAGGCTTTAATCTCGGAGTGGGTGATTCCTTCAGAAGAACACCACACATTTATCATCATTCTCACAGCAGATTGTCTGAGGCTGATAATGAATCAGCAAATACAGGCAGCAGTTCTGTGTCTGGCAGCCTCTCTCCTGGGTCAGTCCCCAGCGTGTGCGCCCATGGCCAAAGTAATTCTTGTTTTGAGTTCCCAGAGAGTGGTAATAAAGTCTAGAGAGTGGGCAGCTTTGCTGGAGCAGACTACCATGTGCGATGATGCCCCAGAGGAAGGCAGATGGCAGGAGCTTAGCCAAAGGCAGGCCAGGGAGAAGTGAATGCTGAGTCACTGGCATTAAGGAAAAGATAGAACTACCAATTAATCACCAGCCAGTAAAGATGGGTCATCCCTGTCTCTGGACCTGAACTTCACCATTAAATACATTAAGGGGAGACAAACAGATGAGGCTTTCTAGGGCTTCCTAGCGGTCTGGTGCATCAAGGATGCTCAATATAGCCTTGTTGGGTGAGTGGGTGGATCCCTGAGTGCTGACCACTGCAGTGGTTACTAGCAGTTAATCACAAAATCACAGACTGAGCCTGAAAACCCCTTAAAATGAATCTAGTCTAAGGACTTTAGTTTATAAATGAGGAATTGGACACACAAGTGAATAGCAGAAGCGAAGTGTCCACTGTCACAAAGAAATACAGCCAAGTTACTTCATATACATTTGTCAGGTTGGAGTTACCCTGAAATTGACTGCATTTCTCTGGGAACATTTTAATTCCCTACTTTGGCATCTATATTTTCACTATCAAGGCTCAGTCTTATCAATAAAGCCCTTCTGAAACACTCTCCCTGACCCTACACCTGAGGAGGAGGAAGCTCTCGCTCATACCTCATGCCAGGTGGTCATGGATCATGCCCAGGAGGAACCACCTCTGACCCTGGGATGCCCTGGGGACTAAAGGTACAAAGGCCAAAGCATGCTGAGTTTTCCCAATTCTAATGAGACAAGCATACCTGTTACATTCAGACAAACTCAAGTATTTCTTATTCCATGAGGACTCATGAGAAAATGGCACCCAAATCAGTACTTTCTGTCCAGAGGCCAAATTACACAAAGTAATGTACAAGTAGATGTGAGCCCAAGGAAGCATAACTTCCCTGGTTATTGTGTATATATTTCAATCCCTGCAATTCAGTGCAAACCATAAAAAATAACCAACCCAGGTGAGGCAAGGGACTAAGCTTTCAGGCTCTCAGATATTTCACTTCTTGAGTCAATGAAGAGTGAAATCCGATGAAGGTGTCTTGATGGCACTGCTATTCCCGGTGTCACAGACATTAATCAACTGGGGCGACACAAGCAATTTAGTCTGGGAGGCAGGTCCTGCCAGCCCTCCCTTTGGCCTCAAAACCCTACCTCCACCCCAGTCTGGCTGGTGCCGAGGGCAGCCACGCCTCCCACCCTATTCTCGGCTTCACACAGAAAATCTCAGCTGAAAAGGGCAGACAATCAGGAGATCACCAGCACTGCTTCCTGTCTTTCGGTCAATTGTTTATCCTTATCTCTTCAAGAAAATTAGAGATACCAAGGGAACATTTCATGCAAAGATGGGCTCGATAAAGGACAGAAATGGTATGGACCTAACAGAAACAGAAGATATCAAGAAGAGGTGGCAAGAATACACAGAAGAACTGTACAAAAAAGATATTCATGACCCAGATAATCACGATGGTGTGATCACTCACCTAGAGCCAGACATCCTAGAATGTGAAGTCAAGTGGGCCTTAGAAAGCATCACTATGAACAAAGCTAGTGGAGGTGATGGAATTCCAGTGGAGCTATTTCAAATCCTGAAAGATGATGCTGTGAAAGTGCTACATTCAATATGCCAGCAAATTTGGAAAACTCAGCAGTGGCCACAGGACTGGACAAGGTCAGTTTTCATTCCAAACCCAAAGAAAGGCAATGCCAAAGAATGCTCAAACTACCGCACAATTGCACTCATCTGACACGCTAGTAAAGTAATGTTCAAAATTCTCTAAGCCAGACTTCAGCAATACATGAACCATGAACTTCAGATGTTCAAGCCGGTTTTAGAAAAGGCAGAGGAACCAGAGATCAAATTGCCAACATCCGCTGGATCATGGAAAAAGCAAGAGAGTTCCAGAAAAACATCTATTTCTGCTTTATTGACTATACCAAAGCCTTTGACTGTGTGGATCACAATAAACTGTGGAAAATTTTTCCAGAGATGGGAATACCAGACCACCTGATCTGCCTCTTGAGAAACCTATATGCAGGTCAGGAAGCAACAGTTAGAACTGGACTTGGAACCACAGACTGGCTCCAAAGAGGAAAAGGAGTACGTCAAGGCTATATATTGTCACCCTGCTTATTTAACTTTTATGCAGAGTACATCATGAGAAATGCTGGGCTGGAAGAAGCACAAGCTGGAGTCAAGATTTCCAGGAGAAATATCAGTAACTTCAGATATGCAGATGACACCACCCTTATGGCAGAAAGTGAAGAGGAACTAAGAAGCCTCTTGATGAAAGTGAAAGAGGAGAGTGAAAAAGTTGGCTTAAAGCTCAACATTCAGAAAACAAAGATCATGGCATCTGGTCCCATCACTTCATGGGAAATAGACGGTGAAACAGTGGAAACAGTGTCAGACTTTATTTTTGGGGGCTCCAGAATCACTGCAGATGGTGACTGCAGCCATGAAATTAAAAGACACTTACTCCTTGGTAGGAAAGTTATGACCAAACTAGATAGCATATTGAAAAGCAGAGACATTACTTTGCCAACAATGGTCTGTCTAGTCAAGGCTATGGTTTTTCCAGTAGTCATGTATGGATGTGAGAGTTGGACTGTGAAGAAGGTTGAGCGCCAAAGAATTGATGCTTTTGAACTGTGGTGTTGGAGAAGACTCTTGAGAGTCCCTTGGACTTCAAGGAGATCCAACCAGTACATTGTGAAGGAGATCAGCCCTGGGTGTTTTTTGGAAGGAATGATGCTAAGGCTGAAACTCCAGTTCTTTGGCCACCTCATGTGAAGAGTTAATTCATTGGAAAAGACTCCGATGCTGGGAGGGATTGGGGGCAGAAGGAGAAGGGGACGACAGAGGATGAGATGGCTGGATGGCATCACTGACTCGATGGACATGAGTCTGAGTGAACTCCAGAAGTTGGTGATGGACAGGGAGGCCTGGCATGCTGCAATTCATGGGGTTGCAAAGAGTCAGACACGACTGAGCTACTGAACTGAACTGAACTGAATCTTTTTTTTTTAAGTTTACCAAATTCCCAGCATGTATGTATGCTTTTGAAGCAGTAAGATGATTCTTAAGGACAAATCTGATGATGCGATTCCATGCTTAATCCCTCCATCTTCTTACCCCCTAGGGCCTGTCTGAACATCTAGTTTTGGTGTTAAACTGACCGAGCCAATCTTCACCAGGCCACTATCTGTCCACTTTCCTCCCCAACCCTCCACCACACACATCCATGCATATACACACATACCTATGCATGTACATACACACATACACCATGCAGACACCCCCCATACATGCATACACACACACACCCCATGCACACACAGTCTTGCATGTAGGCATGGACACACACACACCCATGTATGCATGCACACATGTGTACATACACGCTGACCGCCAACACCAAATATTTTTGCTCCAGCCACTCTTTGCTCCTTCCCAGAGCCCACCAAAGAACTCTGCACCATCGTGTGGATTTTTCCCAGATCTGAAACACGTTCATCCCCACCCACATTTCTCCCCTTCACTCCTGCCTGCCTCATGAGGCTTTCTTCAAGGCCTAGTTCAAAACTCCCCTCCCCCAGGAAGCCACTCAGGGCCCTTCCCATAGGCAGGCAGGCTGCACTCCCAGTCCAGCATGGTCCTGTGATCACTTGTGGTCCCCAACTTGTCTGTAAGCAAGCATCTTTATTAGGCTGGATCAATGTTAAGATGCCATTATGATTCAGACAGGACCTGGGGTACACCCAAGCTAAAAGCCTTGGAGCCCATCTTGGACATTCCCCTCCCCGTGCTCAACACTTCTCCCCATCACTCAAGTCCTACTGATTCTATCCCCAGCCAGCCACATCAGCCCCTTACATATGTCATGCTAACTTGAATCTGTATGACTTGGTAAATAAATGCTTTCTACCTATATAGCAAATGTCTGCCCCTTGTCCAAGCTTCAAATTGACTGCTTCCCATGCAGTTTCTTTGCCCCCTGGGAGCCCTACCCCAAGAAGAATTAATCATGTGTGTGCATCTGAGCATGCTCAGTAGCTTCAGTTGTGTCTGACTCCTTGCAACCCTATGGACTGTGGTCCGCCAAGCAACTCTATCCACGAGATTCTCCAGGCAAGAACACTCAAGTGGGTAGCCGTGCCCTTCTCCAGGGGGTCTTCCCGACCCAGGGATTGAACCCATGTCTCCTGCATTGCAGGCAGATTCTTCACCACTGAGCCACCAGGGAAGCCCAGCGTTAATCACATTCATATCCAACTGTGACAGTCACCACAGCACAAAGCAGTTCATTGTGAGTCTATCTTCCACAATAAATTGCACGTTCCTCAAGGAGAGTGACTGGGCCTTAATCATATTTGTGATCCTGGGGCTTGGAAACATGGTTGACCCTTGGGACATGGGTGTGCTCAGTGAAATACATGAATTTATTAATTTGGACCTTCAGAATTTTCTCCTTTTATATTTCTGGAAATTATTAGCACTAACTGGAAGACAAAAATAGCATGTGGTTTAAGCAGCAAGAATTCAATAGACTGAGAAATTCTAATTCAGATTTGAAAAACAATTAGTAAAAATGTCTAAAGACAGCAGGGAAGTGGGTAGAGGGCTCTCCTGTATATATGAGGGCTAAGGGACTCCCCATCTTTTGGAAGTAGGTTGCCTCCAAAGCTAGGAGAGGACCTCCAAGGCACAGGTTCCAAATTTCCAACTGATAATAATTTTCCAATTTGGGAATGAAAAATGAGAATTCTCAAGAAATCTTAAGTGTTGCTGAAATAATTTTTTCTATATTCTTCTCAATACTATATTTAAGTGTTTTTTTAAAGCAAATAGGATATAGTAAGTTTAGTAGTATTTATAAAGAAATGTAGCTTAAAGTGAAAATCCAAATACTAGAAATTGCCAGCAAACACTGGTGGGTGGTGTTCAAATACTGTGATACTTGGACCTCCTAGCAAGTTAACAGCACAGCACAGAATCGCGTGTTGACATTTGTTCTAAAACTACTTTTTGGAACACCACTCAGAGGATTTCCATAAGGTATACTATGCAAATACATTTATTAATATTCGTTTTATTTACAAGAGCAACTCACCACTGGCAGCAGAGTGGATGACGACTGCATTCTTATAAGATGACAATAACTACAAGTAAGATAGACCAGATCATGACAGCTCTTCCCTGTCCTAGTTCCTGATAACTGGTTGACCAGTTGACCTGGTTGACCTTAACCTTCAAGTCCACTTTTCAGCATTTCCCATTCTTGCCTCCCATTGGACCTGGCCACTCCTTACTCCGAGATCCCAACTCTAGCCACTTGAGGCAGGTCCCAAACCCTGCCACTTCCCCATGTGACAAGCAAGGGAATCTTTGATGACATGAGTTGCAACTCAGTATTTCATTTGACCATGGGAAGAATAGGGTCATAATCAGGGCCCACAGTAAAGCAGTATCAGAACAAAGACTTCCACAGTAATTTTTCCAGCAATAAATATATATGCCAGTATAAACTTCCTGATATCAATCCCAGAGGATGAAATTCAACATTGTGTATCAAAAATACTTGCACGATGCAGCAGGGCTGGGGGCCGCTAAGACTGTTTGTAGAATTGCTGACTTTTTTCAGTTATTGAAGAAGACAAGACCATTACATTTTATTCAATACACTGTGCATTCTAAACATGTTTGCATAACTTTTGATAGAAATGTTTTACTCTGCATATGAACAGCTGGTAAAAGAGGAAAGCAAATTCTAGATCACAAATAGTAGCAGCAACACTCCAGCTGTTTTACATGACTGCTAGACATCCCTCTAAATGCTGAACACACTTCCCTGACTCCTCACCCACAATGACCCCCTGGTGGTAGATGCTATCATTAACCCATTTTATAGAAGCAAAAAAGCAGAGGTCTGCTTAACCAGTCCCAGTCCCTTCTTCTCTGACCTGTCTTTGTTCTCTCATCAAATCTCTATGGCAGACCTGTCAGCTCAGAGGCCTAGAGAACCCACCCAGGAGCCAACCCTTTCCAGTAATCACAGTGTCTGTTTGCTGGCAGCCAGGATCACTGCATCTTATTATCATGTTAATATCAAACTGCCCATTGAAAACCAAGATTGAATTTGTTTGCAAAATCAGAACTAATTGCTTCTGAAACAAGGATGGAAGATATACTCAGATAGTTGATACGGTGACTATGTTGAATCGGAGACAAAATAATGAATGCTAATTAAAAGGGAAAATATGTTAACCATTGAAATAATCTGTCCTGTAAAATGAAGCTATAATTCCTCCGTTGTTAGGGTTATTTGAGTCATTATACTAAGTCATAAAATGACACAGGAGGAGTATAATGGCTTGTGTCATTTCAAAAGCTGCTTTGTGAGAGAGACAGACTCCCACGTGAGACACGCTACATCCTGGTATCTGTGGGCTCAGGAGTCTCTTTCCCAAATGAAGAAGGTCCCAGATATAAGATCCTGTCCAGAGGGAGTTCAGGTTTCCTAATAAACAGATGCCTATTAGAGAACTGTGGAAAAAAATGCCCAGTCTCTGTGGAGTAACTGTTGAGCACCTTGGAGTATTGTAAGCACCACCAGGCACTCACATGGTGCAAACACAAGCTGTTTACAGAAGCTTAAAATTTTAAAGGGCAAATATATAATAATGAGCATAGCAGCTAAACATTTATTGAGGCCTTATTATTCTGCTGGTACTATTATTACTACCAGCAAGAGTAAGTAACATGTTCTGAGCTCTCACAATGTTCCAGGCCCTTTACATGAACTGTCACATTCACACCTGCCAGCAGCTCCAAGGAGGAGAAAAGTGATGGTAGAAATGGGAAGAAGTGTGAGGAGTGAGCCAGGGAGAGTTTGTGAGCAAAGAAGACCTACTGGATGGGAAGGACCAAGACCACAAGGTGGACCCTGGTCATCAGGGAGAAGCACCTACTAATTCACTGATTCAGGCCTGCACATCACTCACAGTAAGCCAGCACGCTGTGTGGCTTCATTCCATCTGGCTTGGCCCAAGTAAGGAGGCTGAGTGTGTGATATCTCCCAGGTCAAGGCTCAAATGCATCAGAAGAGACAAGCAGGTGCCAGAATCAACAGAAAGCCCTCAATGCCCCAGCATACTCCCAAGCCACCACCACATCAGCTTACTACTTCAAACCCATAGGAAAAGTATGTATTTTTAGTTTTTAGAGCAGAATCAGGGCCACCAAAAAGACATGTGGCTGGTATGGATGCAATTCCCAAAGCAGGAACATCTGTGTGTGTGTGTGTGTGTGTGAATGTCAACCTCTGGCCTGCAATTCATTTCAACTTGAGCCTCCGTGACCTGCCTTTCACCTGAGCTGTGTAATGGCCCAGGCAGCTGGAAAAGCATCTAACCTTCAAAGATGACAAGATTCAATAGCCAGAGGAGAATTTCCAAAAACATTGTATGTGCATGTAGAAAAGAGCTGGAAATGCATTAAGAGGGTACATACCAGGGAACACACCCTCTGCCAGGTAGGAGTGAGGGTGTGAGAAAGGGAACTTCAGCTTTGTTTCTCCATGTATCTAGTATTTGGCTCTAGACCAGGTATTGCTGGTTTAATCTGTTCAAAATCTAAACATGGAAGGTATTTTCAGAAATTTAAAAGAAATGCATGTTGTCAAGCCTACCCCTCACTGCCAGCCCTGCCTCTCCAGTAATGTTTGAAAAAGCCAAGGTGATTGAAATAGAAGATCTTTCAGGTGCAGGAAGGAGGGCTGAATAAAGGAAGTTCATCTGCATAAAAGCATCGGGGAATACTCAAAGATTCTAGTGAAGACCAACAGGTCAGATCTATTGAACTAAGTTTCTTCATTACTGTATTTTCAGGGCCTATTTAAGCAAAGCTATCAAAGCTGAAGGTATAATTATTCCAAATGTGGTTAGGATCCTGGAGACAGTCTATTTACTAAACATTCATAACAAACGTACTGCACTGCGCTGTGCTTAGTCACTCAGTTGTGTCCAAATCTTTGTGATCCCATGGACTATAGCCCGCCCGGCTGCTCTATCCATAGCGATTCTTCAGGCAAGAATACTGGAGTGGGTTGCCATGCCCTCCTCCAGGGGATCTTCCCAACCCAGGGATCAAACCCAGGTCTCCTGCATTGCAGGCGGATTCTTTACCGACCAACCTACCAGGGAAATCCAATATACCTACTATGTGCCAGTAATTGGGTAAAGAATTCAAAGATAATACTAGCATTGTATTAAATGTACTTCCTAAAACACCTATTACCTGTAACAATTCTTTGTAAACGTAATGATATTTAATTATTCTGAATGAATTTATTTGGGATAGGTGTTACCTTAACTGTTTTTAATCTTACTCACATCTTGAGACAGTAAAGAGTCTCTGCCCATGGACTTCTCCAGGAAAGAATACTGGAGTGGATTGCCATTCCCTTCTCCAGGGACTGAAACCGCATCTTCTGCTTGGCAGGTGGATTCTTTACCACTGAGCCACCAGGGAAGCCCAAAGAGTCTCACAGACTGCTGACTTGCTCAAGAAAATTTCTAACGGCAAGACATTCACTATTTATTTCAGGACCCCCATCACCACCCTCAGGCCATTCTGCCTTTAAGAGTGTCAGAAGCAGTTTGTGGGCCAATGGCTAAAGGCCAAAAGGAAGGAAGTTGCCAGACTATAAACCCAGATCTCTGGTGTCCTCCCATTCTGCACATTACTTGCATCAAGGTTTCCTTATACTTGAAACCAAACAGATATGTCCAGGGATCCTCATCAAACCTAAACTCACAATGCCCTCAAGTGTCTCCTGACCAGATCAGGAGGATTAGCGGGCGGATGTGATTATGTAAATTCCACTAAGTGCTCAGAGACTGTCTGCAGTCACCTTCCATTAAGGCAATGACACAGCATGGCCAATGGCACCAGGGGCTGGGAGGCAGAAACAGTGGGGTTTTAATTCAGAGTTCAGCTTGCGGAAGAGCTCGGCTGCTGGGGCCTGCATGCAAAACCAGTCTGTGTGGGTGGGTGCACGTGTGTGTGCGTGCATGCGTACACACACACACACACACACACACACACAGACATTTACAAGCCACAACTAAAATTCTGCTTTGTTAATGAAAAGTGCTAAGCCAGCAGTGTAATAGCAGCTATTAGGGAAATATAAGTGAACAGTTAAGCTTCCTTTATTCCCTTGGGATAATGGATAGCAGTGTACTGCCTTAAAAATTCATTTCTCCCTAAAAAGGAGCAGAAGAGAAACTGTCACTATTACCCAAAGACCTTTGGCATCCCCATTTGATTTCTTGTTTGCTGATCGTGTTTGTTTGCTGGTCCAAGAAAGCAAGGTCCCTTTCTAGCCCTGAGACCTTAGAGGAAATCTTTTAGCAATGGACACACTAATTGGGGAAAAAAAAATCAAATGTTAAGCAAGAAGCCTAGGGCTGAGAATCTCCACTGCCTCTCTCCCTGAGCATTCCTGATCCTCCCTCTCTGCAGGAGGGAACAGAAGTACTGAGGGTTTTGCTACAGCTTCCAGCTAAGTTTATGTGAGCTCAGGTGTGTACACGAGGCTGAGTGCAGGTACATGCAATTCTGTCACTGGCTCTGTGATGTCATCTTCGAAAATATATTCTTACATTCCTGGGAGGCGATTCACTATTATGGGACATGTGCATGAGGGAAGAAATAGCCACATTTGTTTTCTAGTCACCAGCAACAAAGCCCATTCTGGGAGGGCTACATATGACCTAATAGGAAGAATAAGTCAGCAAAATTAAACAGAGGAGGGTAGATGGCATTAGGGACATTGCCTCTTTAGGTCAGGCCCAGAGCTGAAGCTGAAGTTCCAATACTTTGGCCACCTGATGCGAAGAGCTGACTCACTGGGGAAGACCCTGATGCTGGGAAAGATTGAGGGCAGGAGGAGAAGGGGATGACAGAGGATGAGATGGTTGGATGGCATCACCAACTCAATGGACATGAATCTGAGCAAACTCCGGGAGACAGTGAAGGACAGGGAAGCCTAATGTGCTACAGTTCATGGGGTTGCAAAGAGTCAGACATGACTGAGAGTCTGAACAACAGGAGACAGGCTGGAAGCTGATAGAGACATGGATCCAAGGAGATTAGCTGAACACCAATATCTGCAAACTATCAACACGACACCACTCACCACCAGTACTGCAGAATGCAAGCACAGTCACATCTACATTGTAACTTTCACTTGATCTGAAAGCTTTCTCCAAGCCAAGGTTGGAGCCACTGACAAACTCCTCACCTCTGCAGCAGCCCTCATTGGTAGGGGATTTTCTGGGTGGGGAGGCCAAGGATGAAGCCTTGTTTTCTTGGTCTTGTGCTTTCTCAACACCTTCTTCTCCCAGGTTCCTCTCACCTTTTCCCAAGTACCAGCTCCATGGCCACCCCTCCTGGAAGAAGTCTCAAACAGCCCCTTCCCTTCCCCCAAGCACATCTGTCCCATGGCCATTGTTCCCAGTCCGTTGTTCATGCCCCACAGGCCTTCAGCACTGGCCACTTTGGACTATGCTCACTGAGGTCCCCAGCTCCTCCCACATACAGAAAAGATGCTCAAGGATGTATCGGCACAGAGAGCAGTAACCCTGTGTCCAAATACTATTCCAGAGTAGAACCTGGACCAACATATAAAGGTTACTAACAGAAAACCTCTGACTCAATACAAGGAAGACATCTCACACAGTGAGAACTGTCCAAGGACAGAGGTTCCATCTCAGAAGGTTGGGAATGAAGGCTCCCAGTACCACAAGAGTTCAAGCAGAGGTCATTTGGAGGAAGGGGTTCTACAAAAGGCACGCTCTGATTTCTGTAAGCATTCTTATATATGATGGATAATAAAGAGGCTGTTTCTATTTCTTTAATATTGTAGTCAAGTACACTGAACATCCTTGAATATATACATGTATCTGTATTTGCTTCCATGAGATAGGGTATCCAAAATGGAACCAAGGGGCCAATGAGGTCAAAATACCCACTGGAAATGTTGTACCAATTTGCACCCTGAAGGAAGCATTGGTCCATTATCCCAACCCTGTGTTCTGAAGACAGCTACCAAGATTTGCAGAGTAGAGTGCTTAGATTCACCACCAAAGGTCCACAGGTAATCAGCAGAGCCATTAAGAGCAGCAAGCCAATTTCACCCCATAACATGAAGTTAAAAAAAAAAATAAAAAAAAAAAAGGCACATGGAAAAATTGCTGAAGTTAGAGAGCAAGTAGATGAGCAGGAAATCAAGGGTCTCCCCAGTATGTGCCAGTCAGTTTGCAAGTACTCTGTGAGCTCACACAGGGGGCAGACAGCAGCAGCTGCGGTCCAAGCCCCCTCCCTGGCACCAGGTGGACCAAGCCTCCTGGCACCAGGCTTCTCCCCAGGACAGAGGATGGACCCTCAAGACTGCTACCTGCTGTTTTCCCAAGTTTCTTACTGGCTGAGCGGGCACCTTGGGCTGGAGTAGTTCTCCCCTAGCTTACTCTCAAGGACAGGAAGGACCAGTCTCAAGGGCCAAGGAGCAGAGGCAGACCTCAGAGAGAGGAGATTCTGGAGCCTGCAAGCCTCCTGGATGAAGCAAGACAGTGAATTTAGGCCAGTCACCAAGAACCACAATGGAGTCACGGAAAGCTCTTCAGGCTTGGCCTGTGATGGCTGGCAGAGTGCATCCCCAGTGGTGCCCTTCTCCTGTTTTCTTCCTGAAGGTAGATCCAAAGGCTATTCTGTAGTCCTCAGCAAACACACCTCCAGCTCTGAGGGAACCAAGGGGTGGATGAGATGGATGATACCTGACCATCAACAAGGCCAAGTCTCTGGCCCCAAAGGATGGTTGACCTTCAGATATACAGAGCACAGAGAGGGGTGGGGGGCGGGGCTGTAAGGAAGCTGCCAGCCACCAAGTCAGGGCAGGGAAAACAGTCAGGGTATGATGCCCCCCCCCAAGAATAGGGCCACTTCCACACCACGGTGACATACAGGTTACCTCCAGGTTCCCCATGGGGTTTCATAGGCACTTCTTAGTATTTTCTGGGTGTCTAGGAATGTGGTAGGTGCTATGCAGAAAACAGAGGGAATACAATACGCTGTTGACTTCATGATAAGAGCCCTAACCCTCACCTGCAGCATCACTGTGCAAGTTGGCTGACCCATCAGAGCTTCTAAGTAAGTCCATCAGCTTGGCCCTGCACCTCCAGCTCCTTTCATGACTCAACTGATTCATTCATCCATGAAGTATGTTGTGAATACCTGCAGGGTGTGAAGACCTGGAGTCACACTCCAGAGGGAACTAGATATTATGAGTAAGTGGGATAAGCATGATCAGGGTGGAGTGGGGGTAGGGGACATACTCTGCTGGTAGGGTACTCACTAACCATGACAACTGACACAACCCCCACATGACAAACAGAAAGGCCTTGGCAGATGTGAACTCACATGAGCCTGGCAAGGATCATCACCCCACCTGCTGGTTCCTTGAGCATCTGGAGTCTCAGATGAGAAACTTTCATTGAACACCTACTATGTTCCAGCATCATTTTAAAGTCATCCTCTGATGAGAAAATGCAGATTGCATGTAGGGAAGTATCTGGAAGTCTAAGAGGCCCTTATACAGAAGATGAGCTTTGAGCAGCCTTGCCCTGGTCCCCCATCTCTGCCACATAAAGGCTGTATAGGATTGAGCAAGTCACAAAGTGTCTGAGCCAGAGTCCCCACTCACTCTTAAACTCCTAGGAAAATGGTAAATACCACTGGTGCATGCTGCCCCTTCCCTGCCTTCTACCCCTGGCCCAGTCCCAACTGCAGCTGTGCATGGCTGCTCCCTTCTTGAAATTTTAACTTTAGTTTATAGGATTCTGACCTGCTAGCCTAGACTATATGCATCTGTGTTCCTACTCCTCTAGGCTACAAGCTCCAATGAGGGAAGCAAACACACACACACACTCTCTCACACCTAGTCTTCCAGCTCTTCTCACATAGCACACCATCTGGCTTTAAGAATAAGAATTCAAGAAAATTCAGTCCACATTTTCTTGTCAATTATAAAAAAAACTCTACCAGATCTTTAACAATGGCTCTTTTAAATCTACTTCAATTCATAAACAATTGTTGTTTTATTCTGATGCTTTCTTGAAAGCTTTTGCAATAAACTATAATTAAAAAGTAATTTAAAAACTCAGTCCATCCTAAGCTACAACACTATGTCCCTCTCTGGTGCAAAGCCACATAAAAGTTCTTTTCACACCTGGCCTGAGAGCCGACCCTGTCTGTGGCCTTCAAAGCTCTGTACACTCTGGCCCTGCCTCCCTCCCCAGGTGCTCGTAGCCAGGCCCCTCTCTGTCACCGCCTTTCTGCAGCCCAGGCCTCTCTCCTCCTATTTCCTCTAGGACACCAAGGCCCTTCCCTTTCTCTGAGCCAAGGCCTTTGCAAAGGCTGTTCCCCTCTCCAAGACCTCTTATTCCTGCTCTGTACCTTCTCCCCAGCTGGCACCTTACACCTTTCATCCCTTCAACCAACCTAAAGTGACTCTCTCTTATGGTACCCTGCTGTTATCCTACTTAATACATAGCACAATTTACATGATACTCCTTTATACCTGTCTTCCAGTAGACTTTAATCTCCACAAGAGTAGACTGTGTCTATTCATCACAGAATTCCAAACAGAGTCTGGCAAGTGAAAAGCACCATAAATACTTGTTAAAGAAATGATCACAGACTCCAATTAATGACCTCTAACCCACCATCACCAGGTCTTCACAGGCAGCTCAGTGGTAAAGAACCCGCCAGCCAAGCTGGAGATGTGGGTTCAATCCCTGGGTTGGGAAGATCCCCTGGGGAATAAAATGGCAACCCACTCCAGTATTCTTGCTTGGGAAATCCCATGGACAGAGGAGCCTGGCAGGCTACAGTCCTTGGGGTCACAAGGAGTCGAACACAACTGAGGGACTGAACAGCAGCAGCAACACACCATTACCAGTGTGCAGAAGCCCCTTTCCAAGAGACAGTTCTGCCAACAGGTGGGACTCAAGCCCGAAAGCCCTTCATCCCTATCACCTTCGCAGATACCTCCCTGGACACTAGTTCCAGGCCAGAGGGGAGCCCTGTCACTTGGCCCTCCACTTGGGATCCTCAGAGCCATGAGGTTTGAGCCAGAGCCTCCTGCCTTGCCCTCCAGTCAGCTAAGTGGGAAGCAGGGCACCCCAGCACCCCAGCTGCAGCAAGACCATGGACAAGACAGGCTGGAAGAGGGGCCTTCCACCTCTCAGTAAGACAACCACATTCATTTCAATGTGTACCCGTGAAAAACATCACTTAAGTGTGTGCCTTGGAAAGGTACCAAGGTCCCCAAACCAATTAACTTTCATCTCTCCTGTCCTTCTGTGCGTGGAAGGCCTTGCTGACTGCCCATCCCCTCTGTGAGGAACATTAAAGACAGGACATTAGCTTGAGAACATTCTATTTAAAACAAAAGTACATCCAAAGTTAGCCTCAGACACCCATCTAAATCACCCCGAGTCCATTTTCTGGCCCCAGAACCCTCATGGTCAGTGCCCCAGATGGGTCCTAGCCTGGTGCCTGACATCCATAAAGAATGTCTTTCATGGTTCATTGGTTGAATTAATCTGATATAAAATGTCTAAACTAGAAACCTGTGAGTTGAGATCTTGATGAGTTTCGGCAGAGCAGCGAGCAGGCCACAGCAGATTTATTAATAACAAAGGCGAAGGAAAGAAGTTTAAAAAACTTAAAACAGAAGTAAGTTACAGTGGGAAAAACAACGTGATCAATTCTGAAAAAGAAGACGATGTTGTGTCCTGAGGCCACACTGACCTTGCTCCCCTGGACACAGGGCACAGCTCTCTCCAGACCCTGGAAAGTGGCCAAGAACAGGCAGGCGACACACACATGCCATGAGTCTCAGGTGGCTTAAGCTTGTCTGCTGCCTCTTGTTTAAGGGTGGACGGGCTAAAATGACAACTCACACCCATGTGCCACTCAGCACACCCTGAGCCCTGATGGAAATCACGCCTCACCATGACCTCTCCAAATTAGGCACACCCACCTCAACCTCCTGTTTTCTAATCCATCTCAAATGATGCACAAAATGTGTTACTCTATGTGACTTCGTGACTAAACCACCACCATGCATTCCTTAATATGTAACAGCACCAAGAAGCACAGCAACAGAAGCACAGCAACTGCAGCCCAGTGATCTGGGGCAGAACCACAGAGCAGGGAGGTATGCTTAATGCTTTCTAACAAAGCTACGACAAACCTAGACAGCATATTAAAAAGCAGAGACATTATTTCGCTAAAAAGGTCTGTATAGTCAAAGCTATGATTTTTCTAATAGTCATGTATGGATGTGAGAGTTGGATCATAAAGAAGGCTGAGCACTGAACAACTGATGCTTTCGAACTGTGGTGATGGAGAAGAGCCTTGAGAGTCCCCTGGACAGCAAGGAGATCAAACCAGTCAATCCCAAAGGAAATCAACCCTGAATATTCATTGGAAGGACTGATGCTGAAACTGAGGCTCCAATACTTTGGCCACCTGATGAAAAGAGCCAACTCACTAGAAAAAACTCTGATGCTGGGAAAGACTGAGGACAAGAGGAGGAGGGAACGACACAGAATGAGACAATTGGATGGCATCACTGACTCAATGGACATGAGTTTGAGCAAACTCCAGGAGATGGTGAAGGACAGGGAAGCCTAGCCTGCCACAATCCATGGGGTCGCAAAGAGTCGGACACGACTTTTTGACTGCAAAACAACAGAGACAGGGAGGGGGATGAGAGAGTCATGCTCCATCAGTCCCTGTCGACAGCCACTCCCATCTCCACACACGCTTGGCTCACTAGCTCTCCAGCAACCTTGCATCTGGGCATGTGTGTCTTCAGAGAATTCCACCATAACACATTCTCCATCTCCTCCAGATAGAATCAGGCTCAAAAAAAGAGAGCCAGAGAGAAGAGACAAGGCTCCTTTGCTTTGGATCCACTAGAAACTGAACTGCCCTCTCGAGCAGGAGGCCCTTCTCTAGCAGTGCAGCCAGGAGGTGGGGATGGCAGGCTGGCAGAGGGCGCTGGAGAGTATTCGCGCAGGGCAGAGGATCCAGTCCCTGAGAGTTACACCCAGAAACTGCCCAGTCAGGCAGGAGATCATGAGACTGAGAGGCCTCACCAAGTAGCCCTGCCCTCATCCAACCTGCCTTCAGACGTAACTCTGCTTTGGCACCGGCAGTATGGTTTGGGAAAAAAAAAAAAAAATGCAAGGAAACAGGGCAAGATATGGGTCTGGGACATTTTCCTGACAGATGTGATTTTTATGTATTTTTAATGTATTTATGAAACTTGCCTAGTGAATCTGCCTTCCAATGTAAAGGTCTGCCTCTCACTCCTCTCCTGGCTCCAAGGGACTACAGATTCCACATGATGATTCTCATCTCCATTATGAATTGTTTTTGACTCTCTGCTGCTTTGGTCCTCAAGCTCATCTAATCAATACCCCTGCTTCAGAGAGGAAAACAAAGGTGGGGAGAAGCTAACTGGCTTTGCATGAGTTGTTCAGTCTTGCTTAGTGAAGGCCTCAGAAGCAGCTCAGGGGTGGAGGCATATGGTACTTCTTTCCTTTGAAAAAATAGCCTTGGTTTAAAGAAATTAAATATCTATGTATTTAAGTGACATGGAGTTTGAATGACTGCTTTTGGAAAAACCACAGAGAGGAAAAACAAATCCAGAATGACTGTTTTTGGCATAGAAAGAAGGAAAAGGGGTTAATAGCCGAGCTCCCCGCTAACCCCTCTATAAGGGGAAAGAGTCAGGAGAGAAGTTCCCAGGAGTGTGTGTGGAGGGGATCTAGGATTAGGAACAGATTGACTCCTGGGCCACAGCACTGTAGGCAAAAGCGAACTAGACAGTGAAAGCTCACACCCATGGCTCCGCAGCAGAGGGGGCTGCATCCCTCCATCCTGGTTCCAAATCTGCCCCTTACAGCCCTGTGCAACCAAGGGAGTTACTGATGGAAACTCAATAATCCCATCTGTAAAATGGGAATCAGAATACAGACCGAGAGACCCCTTTGGGAAATCCATAAGGGCACTTCTGCTCAGTGAGCTGAACACAGTAGTGAGACGGGCTAGGACCTGGGACCCTTGCTGCAATGCTTGCACCTGGACACATCTCTCCCCCAGCAATGAAATACAAAGAAACTGTAGGGACTAAAAACAACCCAGGGCATGTGCAGTTGGGGCAAATTCTGGACGCAAAAGATACCAAGAGACCAAAAAACCCAACTGCCACTTTTGAAGTGCCTGGAGCAAAAACAGGGTGTTGGCAGTAAAAGCAGGGTACTGCACATGTGCCCTGCACACAACACTACCCAAGGGGTGGGCACACCACCTCAGCCACCCCTCTGGCCTGGGCCCTGGACACACCCCCACCCTCACCCCATATGAGGAACAAGCAAGGGAAACTGCTTTTATTCTCACTCCCTCCTGCTACAGTAGGGGCCCGAGGAAAGCCTTGCCTGAGTTTCTTGTCTGGCCTCTAGTCAATTTCTATTGATTGGGGGAAGGCCAAGAACCCTGGTCGGTTAACAGTAGGTGGCCAGCAAGTGGCAGCTCTGGAACCAACCACTCTCTCTCTGTTTTCTTCAGTACCCTCGGGAAGGTGTTTGCAAAACAACAGACCACAGCGGTGGGTTTTCTGTTTAGAAAGCTGACTGATTCAGAAGTGGGCCCACACTCCAAACTCCACTGCACGTATTCCACAAATAGCCTAGAAACAGCATCAAGCCCTCATTAGCACCCTACCTAGACAACATGGCAAACAAAGATCCCTCGAGGCTAGCATAGAACACAAGGCAATTCATAGGCCCCTTGAAGAAAGGGTATGCGTGGCATTCATACAAAATTATAGTAAGGAATGCGGGCATGATTCCACTTTGGTAACTGGAAACAATGCCTGGAATTGTGAAGCACCAGAAAGCCATCCAGGTACCCAGGAATCACCCACCTTCCACGTGGCTGTGTGTCTCCCAAACTGAGACAGACACATGTGTGTATAATCAACCCGTTCAAAGTCCCTGTAGCAGGAGGCAGTGCTTTGCTGTAAAACAAAACTGAGATGAAATAACCGTCATCCTTTCAAATATCCTCTGAGAGTTTGGTATTTGAGGCGCATCCTGTGATGTACTTCTCTCTGACCTCAGACACTTTGATTCTGTTTTTCAAGTTCACATAAAAGACAGAGAGCTCTCAGATTGGTCCACTGCACTGCCAGCCTCGACTGGATCTGAATTCTTCACTGGTGCCGAGAATTCGTTGTTATTCCAGATAATTAGGAAGTAGAGATAAAGGACCATTACGTTAGAGAGGCCTGGCCCACTGGGAAGACCAGCTGTCGGCTCCTTATTTAAAAACAGATTAGTTCCCACTGCTCCCAGAAGGCTTCCAAGGGTACACTCAGACATCGAGAGTCCCACCCCTGACATCCTTCCCTGTCATTCACGATGCACGTGCAGAATTTGAGAATGCAGCTTGTCTGGAAGACTTAAAACAAATGCTTCAATTTTCCATTCTCCAAATGAAAATCAATGGCAACAGAGAGGCAAAATCAATGTTCAGCGCTCTGTAGGGAGAAGCCCTCCCCATCTCTCGCCCACCCAGAACAATAAATCAGAATGAGCTATCCCACTGACAGTGAATTCCTGAGAGCAGATCCCTCTGCAGGTAGTATGACTTTCTGTCCATTTTTTCATCAATCACACCCTAAGAGGGTATTCTCTTTAAGAAGAGCTGAGAGAATATTTTTAAAACTTAAGTTAGAAAGAGTAACACACTGCTGTACTAAAAACTCTTCTTCCCTAAACTGATTTGCCACTAGGATCTTTGGCACCTAAGACCAGAATTTGACTTAACTGTTTCCCCAAGGTCCACTGTGCATTATCAAACATTAAAGAATGCTCAGGCACCCCAGTGACCCACTTCCCAAAACAAACCATGATCTGCTGTCACCAATGGTTAGCTTACATCCACCACAATGCCATATAAACCTAAATCATACAATTCATATTTTTTGTCCTCTGTCACTCAGCAGAATTATTATGAGATTCATCCATGCTGTAGCACGTATCAATAGCTTATTCTTTTTTTCATTGTTGAGTATTACTCCATTGCAATGAATATACCACAGCTTGTTATCTGTTCACCTGTTGATGAATGTTTGGGCTGTTTCCAGCTTTTAGCTGTTACAAGTAAAGCTGCTATGAACATTTGTGAGTCAGCCTTTACATGGACATATGCTTTCATTACATATTCTAGAAGCAAATCTTTTGTTGGACATATGTTTTGCAAATATTTTCTCCCAGTGTGGCTTGTCCTTTTATTAGTCTAACAGTGTCTTTGAAGATCAAAGTTTTTACTTTTGATGAAATCCAATTTGGTTATTTTCTTTCTTTTTTTTTTTTTCTGGCATTTATAGTTCATGGTTTCTTTGTGCTCTGTTTAAGAAATGTTTATCAATCCCAAGGTTACTACTCTTGCTTCCTTCTAAAAGCTTTATCATCTCAGCTCTTATATTTAGGTCTATGATCCACTTCAAGTTATTTTTAATATTGTACATTATATAATCACTAAGATTTATATCGATAAAGTGCTGTGGTATCATAAAATACTTATTTGTAAATATCAATTGAAGAGAACCCAATACAAAGTGTTATATACATGATAAACACCACTCAATAAGCAAGTTTTGACAAAAACAAATCAATGGACAAAAGTACAGGAAAGAATGGAAGGTGATGTAGTGGAATATTTTAATTACTATTTTTAGATTCTATGACCATGGCTTGTTTCCTGTTTCTTTGTATTTGTCTATACTTTTCAGTGTTTTCCATAATGAGCCTCAATTACCACAATATCAAAAATAAATTAGAATGTTAAGAAAAAGTCACCTAAGAGAAGCTTTTGTGACCCCAGGTTTCCTTCACACTGCTCTTAAGTGCATCAGTGGCCCTATTAGAGCACCTAAAAGATGAACATGCTACCAAGAATTAACCCTCTCCCCACCCTATTCAATACAGCTCAACAGCAGGAAGAGATAAAACGCAGCATTTCCAAAGAGAATCTGAGTTTAGCTGAAGTCTCTCAATGAAACCAACCACAAGCCCAATACCATCCTAATACTGGGGGAGTGTTTGCACTGAAATTGCTAGTCTAGCCACCCTGACACCAGGTGGTCACAAATGTGTGTGTCAAACCACTTCTCCACTCACTTAGTCTCCAAGGACAAAGAAAGCTAATGAATTTCTCTTGTGGATGCGCTTATAGTCCTCCCGTCTCAACTTGCTTGCAAAGACAGCCCAAGTCCACAGCCTCACAAGCAGCCCCAGGCCAACCAGCCATCTCTCCATGTGTGTGCATCCTGACTGTCTGGCAGGCGGGATTTACCCCTTGAGCTGCTGCAGAGGCCAGACTGCCTGATGGGATTGCCTACAGATGTTTCAGAGAGAGAAAGATGACTTCCCTGATTAATGAATAAATAAGAGTTGTCAACACGGCCTCCCTGGTCAGAGGGGATCCCTGAAGTATAATGCGGAAGGACAGATGTTTCATCTGGGAAGATGTCCAAGACCCAAGAAGAAGTGTGTACTGGGCTGATAAGGGCTGAGTAATACAGCCTCCAAAGGGGAGGGGAGGCAGGCACAACCACAGAGACCACCACCACAGAGCTCCCCCTGGACACAGGCCACCTCCCCAATCCTGAGGAGGACACGGGCATGCCCCTCAGTCAGAGCCTCCTCTTTGGGCTGTTTTTCCAGTCATTGAATGATACCCATCATCAGAAATGCAGTTTTTGTCCAACTCCTCACCTGTCGTGAATCACAAAGCAGGCAGCAAGCTTCCGTGGGCAGGAAATCCAAAGGCCAGAACAGTGGGCAGGGCCCCTGGGGTGAGCTACTTATTCTCAGGAGCATGCAAATGAGGGGTTTTCTGGCTGGACTTCCAGAATGAATCAGAAAATAGTAATATCTATTACCATAACTGCTGTAGTCATTGTAAAACTAGTTGTCCTTACATGACACTAAACTATGTACCTCTGTCTTTCTGACCTCTCACAAAAAAATACACACAAAATGTTCTACGCAAGGATTAGTAAAGCTTACCACCCATAAACCCTCTCTGCAAGAATCACTAAAGGATGTATCCCAGCAAATGGGCAAGAGGAAGGGGGTAAACAACTTTCTTTAAACCCATGTTAGAGTGGAGGGAACCCAGAATCAGAAAGGTCGAGTAACTTGCCAAGGTCACACAGCTAGAAAGTAGCCAACCTGGGAATGGAGCCTAGAATGGTCTCATTCTCAAATCTATGCTCTGAGCCACTGAACTCTGTAGCCACCAGGAGATGCCAGAGATGAGGATAACACTTTCAACACAAGCAAAAAAGTGGTGGTGTTTCCAAACAGAAACACGGCATGCCCAGAAAAGCACCATTTACACCTAGATATTCCTGAATACCAGCAAGGTTGCTGCCTCTGCCTCAAACAGATTAAAGCTTATAACTAAAACTCTCTTGTCTGGGACTTGCAGACAGGGCTATATTCCAGGAGGAAACAGGCAATGGACTGTCCATGTTACACACACACACACACACACACACACACACATAAAACCAGATGGTCGATCAACACAACACTATTCCAAGGAGTATTTGGTATTTGCCGCAAAAGAGACCACACTGTTTGTCCTTCAGAGAATGAAGAAGTCTTGTGTGGCAGGAGAATCTAGGAGAGCTTTCTCAGCGTATATATGCCTTAGAAGGACTTTTGAAGAATAACAGAAAATCATTGTTTTTCACATCCCACCCTGCATGCAGTGATCTAGATTTTCCTTGAGAGGAGAAATAGGGTCTCTTGTTTACCTCTGCAGCCTCAAGACCTGACACAGGCCCGGCACATAGTAGGTACCTAATACCTTTTCGTTAAATGACAAGGAATGAGTGGATAGACAAAACAGATCAAATGATGTGGTCTATGCATGGTACTGACGAAAGACATAAGCTTTGGAGCTCAACAGTCCTCGACACAGCTGCCACTTACTAACGACACAAGCAAATGACCAACTCCTCTCTCTGCCTCAGTTCTCTCATTTTTAGAATGAAGACAAAAATAAGCACCAACTTGAAAAAATCACTGGAGGAATTCATGGCTACAGGTCCTGAGCATAATGCCTGGCATATGCTAGATAGGGTTCAGGGGTGAAATCTGGCTTTAATTCCACCGAGAACACCAGGGAAGAGCAAAGTACATTATAACACCTTGAATCCCAGTCTTATGGAGACAAAACTTGACTGTTGTTAGGTGATCACAGAGGCCAGGTCCGCGGCTGCAGGTACTGGGTTTGCAGGGCCCTGTGCTATCAGGCTACTCCCAAGCACCGCTTCACTGCTGGACTGCCTGCCAGAGCATGGGAACTCCCCACACATGTTCTTAGGAACTGAGGGAACTGAAAGCATGCCCCCAAAAGAGCGGCCACAGGGGCAAGCATTGCTCAGACTTCAAGAACTAAGAGATGGGATAGGACTCATTCTGCATGGTCCCAGGGTCAAATTGGAACCAACCAAAGGGCAAATGTTATAACAAGTCAGATTTATCAGAAAGGCTACTCTTCTTTGCCTAAGTTTATGGTGCAGTGTAGGTAAATGGCTGAGAAAGTTGCCAAATTCAAGCGTGTGTAACTCCACTGCCTCTTGCTGCACCTCTCCACTCTCGAGTCAGTACAGGGACAAGGGTGGGAATGGCACTGAAATCACCTTTCTCCTACCTGCATTCCATCCAACCCCATTCTTTTTTTTTTTAATTTTATTTTATTTTTAAATTTTACATAATTGTATTAGTTTTGCCAAACCAACCCCATTCTTGAAGAAAGTTTGTTGGGTGTGTGCGTGCATGCGTGTGTGTGTGTGTGTGCGCTCTTACTTCAAGTATTTCTGCAGGACTGAAGGCAGAAGTAGCCTGAATTCAAAGGCTCATTTGTAAAAATCTAAACTCCAGTGTTTTGGTCATCTGATGCAAACAGACAATTCATTGGAAAAGTCCTTGATGCTGGGAAAGACTGAGTGCAGAAGGAGAAGAGGGCGTCAGAGGATGAGATGGCTGGATGGCATCACCGATGCAATGAATATGAACTCGGGTAAACTCCGGGAGATGGTGAGGGAGAGGGAGGCCTGGTGTGCTGCAATCCAAGGTGTTGCAAAGAGTCAGACACAACTGTGTGACTAAATACCAACAAAGCCCAGCAGATGCTCAGAATGGGTGGAGGGTACAGGACAAAGGCTTTAACAACCCTGAAGATGAAGGGAGAGACTTCCCCCTGTGCTGAGGAAGTGAGTATCAAGTGCTTTGCCCTGAGGAAACAGGAAGACACGTTCTCAGAGAGAATTCTGCTCTGGCTGTCTTGAGGAGCAGGACCCCAAACCAGGACTCTCAGCCTGGCAAAGATTCACACATCCCATGGAGTGCTGAAGCAGATAAACCCCCAACTCTGACTTCAAGGGACCTTCAAGGATTATCATGGGGAGGATGTCTGTGGCAACCAGAAGACTAAAGAGAAACTTCCTGGATCCTGACGTCATCCAAGGAGGAGGAACGGCCCCCCACAATGACCAGGAAGGGGTTTTCTGTTCATCTGCTTGGATGAGGGCTCAGAGTCAGATAAAGTTGATTCAAAGGAAATTAAAAGGTTAACTTTCTTAGCAAATGTGTTTGAGAACTGAGATGCATACCACAGCAAGACGGCATGTACCATGCACCACATAAGACACAGATCAAACACCTGTCCCCTCCTCCCCACTGTCCCCCAGCCAGAGGTCAGGTACCCCAGATCTGGT
This sequence comes from Bubalus bubalis, assembly GCF_019923935.1. Classification (NCBI taxonomy): domain Eukaryota; kingdom Metazoa; phylum Chordata; class Mammalia; order Artiodactyla; family Bovidae; genus Bubalus; species Bubalus bubalis. The sequence continues at coordinate 62,563,546 of NC_059165.1, read as the reverse complement.
GGCTGGAGAATACCTTGGAGCCCTTGGTTACCTGGGGAGCAGGTGCTTGCGGCTGACACACAGGGCAGTCTGGTAGTCCTGGGTCACACACACCTTGTGAGGGCTGCATTTCACCTTCAGGCAGGGATCTTTGGATGGGTCCAGGGCTGAGGCAAGAAAAGCAAGAAGAGAAGAGTTAGGACCTCCAGGTAAATTTAATTTATACTTATACTCAAATAAACAAGTGGGAAACAAACAGACCACGTGTTTGCACTCTGCACTGTTTACTTAGGCTGGAGGGAATTAGACTAAAAACCCAAACCAGGGGGAATTCTGTGTCTATGCCACGTGTTTTTCTTCAGCATCAGGACAGTGATTCTTTTGTGCTTTGGGAGTTTCAGTATCTTCATCTTGGCCAGGAATTTATTTAGAACCCTGTGTATTGCAAGGACCAAAAGCTACACAGCACTCTTGGGTTCTTTGTCTGTCACTCCTTTATATGACTTTGCACCCAATTTTACTTATTTCCTATAATATGCAATGTCCCAGAGGAGGAGAGTTTTGCCTTCAGTTCCATCAACACGCACTGTGAGCATCCATCAACCTGTTTTAAGTTTTGTGAAGAACTTCGGGATGTACAAGATAGTTATGAGCCATACAAACTCGTGATATAATTGGGTGGGGGAAAAAAAAGCTGACACATAAATATTTATTGTGCAGGGGAGAATTAAACAAGGGCCATGACAGGCATATAAAATGATAACAGAGCTTGAAAGAATAAGAGAGATCAATTTCTGGGACAAGGATTAATGAAGCATTAACATGTGAGTTGGATCTTGAGGAATGGGCGGGATGGTAAAAAGCAAAATGAGAAAAGGCAAGCTAGGCAGAGCAGTCAGGCCTACTCCAGGGTGGGGAGGCACGTCTGGGGAGCCTTCAGATATTCCATCTGACTAGAAAGCATGGGCTTTGGGGGTGGGAATAACACAGGTGGTGTGGATTCAGCCAAGTCACTGGAGAAGGGTCTTCAGAGCCAGCACATCGTAACGGCAGCACTTTCTAGAACAGGCAGAGTAGCTGGCCCCTGGCTAGGCAGCACCCCACAGGTTGAGGTGCACATGCTCCTCAGAGCAGAGAGGCCTCGGGGAGCTCTCTGCCAAACAAAAGCAACAGCGCCATCTCCCAGCTCCCGGGCCAGAAAGCCCATCAGGTGGTCAGTCTGTCATGGCTGCCCTCCACAGCCAGGCGAGCTCATGCTCCCACGTCCTCCCCCAACACACGCTCCATTAAACAAATCTGCAGCCCAAGCAGGGAAAGCAAAACGACTCTAAGAAATATTAATACCGTGCCCCCTCAACCCTGGGGCCCCTCAGCAATCATGAATGCTCTGCCCTTACAGGAAGTAAGGATTCCTGTCAGGCTACCCAGGCCTAGAATCTCAATCGTTTTCTTCCAATGGCCCCAGGGAACTCCACAAGGGACCTGAACACACGACACCTGAAGGTATTTCTTCCTGGGGCTTGAACTGCTCAGGGAGGCTCCCTCCACTGCAGCAGCTTCAGCTTCTGCAAACAGAAATCGGGTGCATCTGTAGGCCAGTCAGGTGAGCAACAAGACCCAGGCCTTGGTCCCAGGGGAGTCACCTGGTGGAGCCTACTCCCCAGTGGGTGTGGCCGGCTGCCTGGCGTTTAGCAGCAGGAAATGGACTGCAAGAGAGAGAGACGCTACAGGGACAGAGTGCTCACTCTGAGCTCTTAAGCTAAGGGCGTCCCCTCTGGGAAGTGAGTGGCAGGGGCCTGTGTCTGGCCTCAGAGCCTTCCCAGGCTGCCCTTCCAGAAACTTGCAGCAGGAACTTCCTGGCTCCAGGTGAAATTCTCTGGCTTCCTGGGATGTCCTCATGAGGAGCCAGGAGGCCAGTGCATTTCAAGACAGCGGCCATCACCCTGTGCACTGCCCTCCAACCCCCACCTAGGGCTCCAGTCTAGCCAGCTGTGACTTGTTCTCCAAGACACACACAGCACAGAGCTAACAGTGCATGACAATTAGATGACCGCTGAGAATGACCATGCCAGTCCTTTACTCCCCTTCTCACAGTCCCAGTCACCATAGATGAAGACAGACCCTTAGGGACCTGAAGAAATATGGGGATCAGACCCCTGAAGAAATGTGGGGACCAGGCCCCTGGCAGCCCTGGCCACAGGAACCAAGTGAAGTATTTCCCTGACAGGTGCCAAGCATCGTAGACCCTTTGGGATTGCCACTGGAGTGGATATCAGAGATGGAGAACACCAGGCTGGCCAAGGCAATGGATGTCAAAATATGCAGGACTATATGACAAGCCTTATCGCCCAACATAAGCTTCTTTTAGCTTTTGCAGCCAGTTTCACAGACATGCACCATCCACTGGGGTCCAGAGGACCCCAGTGAATAGTGAGATCTCAAGGAAAGTGAGTCCGCTGAGCAGAGCAGGAAGGAGCACAGCCTCTAGACACAGTGATCCAAGTGAATGCTGCCTCCACTGCTTCCTAACCTCCTACACCTCAGGTTCCTCTTCTGTGAAATGGGATAACAGCAGTCCCTACTATTGCTTTAGGTTGTCATCAGGATGAAATAAGTCCATCTTTATAAGTGCTGCCAACAAACCTGGGAACATGTTAAGTGCCTCATAGGTGTCTGTCATTTTGTGTGTCTGGATTTCATTCCCAGAGTGAATAATAAGCCTTCATAATAACCAGAATGATAGCTCACACGTATCCAGTGCTTTTGACATGCAGGCAGTGAACTAAGCCCTCTAATTGGATTACTGTACTTAATTCTCAAACACCCACGGCGGTGTCTGCTATTCCTGTGCCCATTGTACAAAGCAGACGAGAGGGATGCTCAGTATATGACACCTAGTCAGCTGACTCCAGAACCCAAACTTCTCAACACAATACGCCAGTGGCATGAAAAGCACCCAGAGTCTCCTAAAAAAGATTGATGTGGGGCTTCCCTGGTGGCTCAGTGGTAAAGAATCTGCTTGCCAATGCAGGAGACACAGGTTCGATCCCTGATCCAGGAAGATCCCATATCCCAGGGAGCAACTAAGCCCGTGTACCACAACTACTGAGCCTGCACACCTACAGCCCCTGCTCTGCAACAAGAGAAGCCACCAAAATGAGAAGCCCGCACAACAACAGAAGAGGAGCCCCGCTCTCTGCAACTAGAGAAAAGCCTTCACGGCAATGAAGACCCAGCATATAAAGTAATAAATATAAAAATTATATTATAAAAAAAGGCTGATGTGGGGCCCTATCTCACACCAAGTATTGAGCCCAGATGCACTTGCTCTTGAGAGGCCTCCAGGGCAGACTGAGCCTTCAGGAAGAAAAGCAAGGGGTATCCAGGGGGGCTGGTGCTGTCAAGGCTGGGTCACATGGCCTCGACATCCCCCCAAGAATAGGAGGCTGCCCATCATAGGCAATTGTACCCTCTGCCTACCCTCTCTGAAGGCAGCAACCCCTCAAAGGAGTTACGTGGTCAGTGGCCGTCAATTTTCTTTCTGCAACCTTGCCATCTGTTGCTGCTGCTGCTAAGTCGCTTCAGTCATGTCCGACTCTGTGCGACCCCATAGACGGCAGCCCACCAGGCTCCTCTGTCCATGGGATTCTCCAGGCAAGAACACTGGAGTGGGTTGCCATTTCCTTCTCCAATGCAGGAAAGTGAAAAGTGAAAGTGAAATCGCTCAGTCGTGTCCGACTCTTAGCGACCCCATGGACTGCAGCCTACCAGGCTCCTCTATCCATGGGATTTTCCAGGCAAGAGTACTGGAGTGGGGTGCCATTGCCTTCTCCGTGCCATCTGTTACTCTGCCTAAATTAAGCTAATACTAAGATCGAGGGCAGGAGGAGAGGGGGACGACAGAGGATGAGATGGTTGGATGGCATCACCAACTCGATGGACATGGGTTTGGGTGGACTCTGGGAGTTGGTGATGGACAGGCAGGCCTGGCGTGCTGCAGTTCATGGGGTCGCAAAGAGTTGGACATGACTGAGCGACTGAACTGAACTGACAGATCACCCTACTCCACTTCTTTTTTGTCTTTTTTGTAATTTTTTACAATAGCTTTTTATTTCTTTTGGCCACATGGTGCAGCATAGTGCACACAGTCCCTAGTTCCCAGACCAGGGACTGAAACTGCACCCCCCTTCTTTGGAAGCATGGAGTCTTAACCTGTGGACTATCAGGGAAATCCCTGCTCCTCCAATTCTTGAAGCTAACATTTCTTAAAAAGAAAAAAAATGAAAATTAAAAAAAACTCCAACCAGAAATACTACTAAATAAAAATCATCAGCTATTTAACTCTATATGCATACTTACTTAACAATTTGCATATAGAAATCAAGACTGCTAAAAATTAATTACCAGGTTCTGAATACTTCAAACATGTATGGGAATTATTTAGAGTAAATGAACTTCACAGAACAACAAAACAGTAACAAATCAAGCTGTCGGCATTTATTTAATCACCAGGACGCATCTTGTTTTTGAAAAACAGCAGACTTGGGATTGAAAGGGGATAAAGATGGTGATGGAGCGTGCCACTTCCAAGTAAATGCTGCCTCTCCAATGTGCTCTTTCCAGCACCCCTGAGGCTGTGAAGATTGACAGGCACCCACACCTGTACTGGGCAGGGTGGTGCGGCTCCACTTTCTAGAGGAAATAATAGGAGACCAGAATAATAAGTAGTATTCGAGAGGCCCTTTAATAAGGTGCAGGGAAGCCACGCAGGGGAGGGGGTAGTGGCAGAGGGCTGAGAGGGAGCGACAACCCTGACCAGGGGCAGAAGCCTCCTTGTCAAGGTGCTAATGGTTTCTACAGACTGTGCTCCAAGTTTCTCTCTCCCCCAGAGCATGCCTGGTGATAAGACTCTGCAATCCCCACAAGATGCCAAAGCCCTGCCGCCTCCGTTTCTATCAAATACCTGCACGACTCATGTGGATTCAAGCAAGACAGTATACCCAACAAGTAACCACGGAAGGTTAATTGCATCTTTCCTGCCCATTCATGAAAACCAATCAAGTGTCAACTGGCATAGGATACGTGTCCAGTTAATTTTCTCAGTAATTTTTACAAAACATTTTTCAAAGGAAAAAAAGAATGAATTAATTGAAACAAATTCGTCAAGCTGGAAAACATCAAATTCAAAAGTCAGTTAATTACAGACTTCATGTAAGGTTTTCTTTTTTTTAATTAATTTTATTTTTTAACCTCACTGCTTGGTCTCAATTAAGGGAGTGATATTTTAATTATTGTAATTGTTTCAGAACTTATTTTTCAGTATGAGTTAATTTTTAATTAGCTATGTTGATTTTAAAACTCTAAATCAAGTCTTTTTGCTGTTCTTGGGCACATCCTATAAGCTCACTGGCAAATGGTTATAACATCTGGAAGAGCAGAGCAGGGTACCACCTCAAAGATGCTGGGATGAGAGGATGTTCCATTCTGTGGGCTGAACAATGGGTTCCTGAGAGTTACCTGGAGATGTGACATATACTAGAGTTTATTTACTCTGTTAACATTTGCAGAGCAAATTTTAGGCTGGCACTTCTAGAGTGAACAGGATGTCATTCCTGCCCTCCGGAAGCTCACAGCTCAACAGAGGAGACAGGTAAAACAAGAGTTAAGTTGTGTACACTATGGGAGATAAGGAAGGTACTGCATCCAGCCTTTCAGTGGGTTAGGTGAGACTTCCCGGACAGACTGTTATCTATGGAAAAGTGGGTTTAACCCAGGTAGTAGCATGAGGAAGAACACTCCAGGGAAAAAGAAACTCCCTTTTCAGATGTAAGAGAAATGGTGGCAAGTCTGGGGAATGGCAGCATTTCATCAGGCTGGAAGCAGGCTAGAGCAGGCATGGGATGAGCTGGCAGTGTCATCATGGGGGGCCTTGAAACCACAATGAGGACTCTGGGGGGCCATGGCTACCGAGTTGCATAGTGATGAGAAACATGCACGCCCTCCTGTGCTGAAGCTGGTGGAGAGGGGGTAGGAAGAGAAAACCTTTTATATACATTTTACACGGAGAGTGGACATTGATAAGAACAGACACACTACACACTCTCACCCTGCAAATGAGAGGCAGTGTCAGAGTGGAGGGCCCAGTGGGCAACTCTTGGTGCCCCCTTTCCTCCTCTGAGGAACCTCCATGACCCCCTTCCCTGGGCCATGAAGCTGCACAGGATTCTGGAAGGCAACCAGGCTACCTGGTGAAACCAAGAAGTCAAGATTTCATCCAAAACCGCCATGTGAAATCATGGTCCTCTCCGGTGACTTGTGGAAACTTCCTCTGACAAAAGGCCACTCAATGCTCAACGAGCTGACAAATTAATGACTGTTTGCTGTCTCCCTGCTCCTTTTAAGCTTGCTCTCTGCCCAAACCATGCTCGTGTGAGGTTCATTCTGAAGAACAAAGACACTCCCAGTGATTCATTAGGAGTGACTTCATGGATGATTGACAATGAAATTACTCCAAACTGCTAAAACCTTGTCAAGCTAAGGTCCCGAACATTTATTACGGCTTGTCTGTCCCCATGGTAACCCGTGCATGCATCTTGCTTCCCCTACCTCTCCAGAGGGGCTTGTTTACTAGCTGATGACATAGCCTCACTGAATACAAAACAGAAGATTCCACCCATAGGATTTTGCTGGAGCCACGGAAGAATGGCAGACTGGAAAGACTCTGTCTCTGTTCTCAGCTTTCATATCAAGGGTTTGGCCATGCTCTTTGAGATGGAACAAAGGGGCTATTGGCCGTGTGTCTAAACAGGACAGGTGAGTAATACAGAAGGCTGGATGTGCGTGCCTAAAAACTGGAGGATGGAAGTGAGCAGGGCCATAGGACAGATAAGGACAAAGAGGAAGAGAATAAAAAGGTGCTTCCAACCAGAAATACTCTCCTGGGAAGAGATTTTTTCTTTCCCTTTCAAACCAAGGATTTGAAGACATTGTAACTAAAAGTATCCTCTCTCTTACAGTAGTCTGTGTGTGTTTGCAGGAAATGGTATAAACTATGAAAAGCCTTTTTAGAGGGCAATTTTTCAACCATGTATTTAATTGCTAACAACCATAAAACATAGGTAAGATAGGTGTTTATCATTCCCTCAACTTTTGATACATATGAAAATTTTAATAATAAATGGAAAGAAGGGCAAAAAGAAATATCCAATGACCTAGTAGATGAAAGTGTTAGGCAAAAACATATCTTTATGGTCTACAATAAGGGGAAAATGTAAACAACTTGAATGTTCATCTATGTCCATCCACTCAGGTTGCTACAAAATACCAGAGATTGGGTGGCCTTGAATACCAGAAGTTTATTTTCTCACAGTTCTGGAGGCTGACAGGCTGAGATAAGAGCCCCAATCTGGTCAGTTTCTGGTGAGGGCTCTCTTCCTGGCTTGCAGACAACCACCTTTTCACTGTGTCCTCACATGGGTTTCTCTAGGTGGACTCACAGAGCAACAAGCTCCCTGATGCCTCCTTTGATAATGACCCTTGTTCTATTGTATCAGGGTGCCAGCCTTAGGACCTCATTTCACCTTAATTACTTCCTTAAAGACTCCCTCTCCTAATACAGCCACAACGAGGATTATGACATAAGCATTTAGTCCACAACACCATCTACAGGGAAATGGTTATCCTAATCACAAGACATCCATTTATGAAATATTGTCCAGCTAGTATAAAGGAATAAGTAGCTTTATATGTTTTAACCTAGGTAGATGTTTATGGTATATTAAGTGAAAGTGAAAGTGAAGTCACTCAGTCGTGTCTGACTCTTTGTGACCCATGGACTGTAGCCCACCAAGCTCCGTCCATGGGATTCTCCAGGCAAGAATACTGGAGTGGGTTGCCATTTCCTTCTCCAGGGGATCTTCCCAACCCAGGGATTGAACCCAGGTCTCCTACATTGCAGGCAGACGCTTTAACCTCTGTGCCGCCAGGGAAGTCATATTAAGTGAAAGAGGAAGGTAAAGATGAGAAAATGGATTTGAAATGGATAAGTAGCTTTCTGACAATACATGGCTAATAAATGGCAAAGCCAGTGCTCAAAATCAGGGCTGTCTACATCCAAAGGAGATGGGCTTTCCATTTCCTATCCTGCTTCCTTTGAAAAGAAGCACCAGCCCCAGCCTCTACCACTCACACGCCAGGGCCCTCAGCTTCTCCTGAGCGTCCTTTGTCTTCTGGGGCTGTCCCTGAGATAAGCTGTGAATCAAGGCAGACTGCCTGTGCCTGCAGGCTACCACCACTGCAGCCTGCCACTCAGCAGTCTACAAAAGGCACCGTCTCCTGCTTCCTGGAGAATCTCTACATCAGGGAGACAATGAGTCATGACCATCGCCGGAGGCAAGAGCAAGTTTCCAGCCCTGGGAGATGACAGCACTCCTGCCTCTGAGATGTAAGAGTTAAGGATGTACTGTTCGGGCCTGGAACAGCAGTGGCGGGAAGAGCTTTAACACCCCCTCCTCCCTCCCCCTCCTCCACCACCGTTCATGCACAAAATGAGACACTATGAGCAAACCGATAAGTCCAACATAGCTAATTTACACATCCTGATCATTTGACATGAATGCATTAAGATGCGTCCACTAGAGCAGCTGTGAAAATAGTCGTCATAAAATCACAGGCCACAAAATGTTATCAGTCAGTGTCCCTTTCTTACAACTTTTATTCAGTGCCTTCCCCCATTCCCCAGCTGCTCTGGGATGCTGAAGGCAAGGACCCTCACTCGGCATTTTCACCAAGAAATTGATTTCCCTTCAAAAGAGGGATGGAGGAGAGGAAGAAAATAGAGAAGGGGAGAGAAGAACTGAAGGGGGAAAAGGGAAGAAAAGAGTATTTTATTACATAAAGCATCATCCCATCAGGGGGCTGACAACCGAGACAGTGACATCACCCAACCTGCAGAATAAGATACTATTATTCTAATTCACCACTGAGGTAACTGATACAGAGATCAGTTTGATATGAATTAATTCACGAGGAAATTGATGATGTTGAGTAACCTGTCCGTGGTCACACAGCTGGTAAGTCTGGATTTCAATCTAGGTGAGTCTCACAACAAAGGAGATACTTGGAGCCACCACACCACTCATGAGAAGAGCTTATGATGGGGGATAAAAGTAATGATTACCATGCCAAGCAGCAGCACACAGAACCCCTCTGTCCACCCGCCCTGAGAATCATGTCACCCATAGGACCCCCATGAGGACCACCTTCTGTGAAGAAAACATGGTGCCAACAGAAGTCAAAGCCAAATGCTTGGATATGTGTATAAACTTATATGATTTTTATAATGAATACAAAAGTCAAAGTTTCCTTCCAAGTCAATGCTGATGTCCAGTGAACTTAACTTTCTCTCTTTCTCTCTCTGACATAAGAAACAACGCGGAACAAGTGAGCCTTGTGATTCCTTCTGTGAGTGGGTTTTGTGACGCATGTATATGGTCCATGTCACTGGGGATGTTCAGGATACCTGGTGGTGACATGGGACAAGCAAGGCAGCACGATCAACAGACCTGAGAATAGTCATAGCTTTCAACAGAGGGACAAGACACCATGCACAGAGAAGTCTTAACCTTCTCATCCATTAAAATGGCCAGAATTTACTAAAATGTTGTAATAGTGAAAGCTCTTGGGTTCTATTTCACTGTAATTGACAGAAATTATTCATCAGACATTTATGAACGAAGAAGACAGAATCACTTGAGACCAGTTCCATAACCTTGGAAAATAAGAGGATATAAAAAGCACAATAAAAATCAAATATTTCCAGGAAAAAGGTATACTTAAAAGAGTTCTAAGAATTCTACAGCTCATAAAGTCTAGCTTTTGTACCTGGGCCTCACTTCAATGCAATTAAAGCTCTTATAAAACACATAGCTTTTCTCAGAGAACTAACTCCTTTGATGCTAATGAGCATGATTCTACATTATTCTGCAGCCATAGTAGCTGACCATAGTAGAATGGGGAAATTTAAAAACTCTACTACTAAAAAAAAAAAAAAAAAAAAAAAAACACGAAAATTATTGTACCTAGAATATTGTCCAAGGGTTTGGATCAGAGAGGCATGAGTTTGAGAGGACAGGCACAGCTGGCTGCTTCCTACCAGTGTATCTTGATGGGTCACTCACCTCATTAGGATTCAGTGGCAGACGGACAGACCTGCCTCACTGGAGTGTTGTGAGGACCTGATGAGATGATGCATGAAGGATGCTGAGCACAGGGCTTGGCATACGGTCCATGTTATCATCCTCTTACCAGCTCTTCAGGTAAAGGGAACGTACATCTAGGGCAGGGACACCGGGCACTTCAGAGACTCAAGATTCTGGAGCTGCGATGCTGTTTAGCCTTTCCAGTCTCAAATGTGAGATTCATCTCCACAGGAAAAGCATGAAAACTTCTTTTTGAACATCAAGCTCAGGGTCTAATCGACTCAGAACCCCTTTGCTGATTAGCCAGATCTGCAGCACTCCCGAGGCCAATGTGTGACCACTAAGGCATCCTGTATCTCCAGTGGAGCTGTGCTCTGCTTGTCTCATGTCAGAGACTGTAAGGTCTGGAAATGAAGAATAAAAATCTTTTCTTCCCCTAAATTATGTTCACTAAGAGCACAACCTTCATGGTCATACTTTTTTTTTTTTCTTTTTTGAGAGAAAGAATTTGGGCCTTGAACAATTCTACTGGAGAATCAAGGGGTTTGAGTGATAAGGTATCCTAAGAGCCTACATTCAAGCACCACTGGTAAAAAGCTAGGGGGGAAAAAAGAGAATAATGAAGGAGAGAGAATCTGGCAAACAGTGTTGATCCCAGCGGCCAAGGGCTTGGGGATGAATGAACAGCAAGGTTCAGCTGGTAGGTTTGGTGGACAAAGCTGGTGCATTTGGATCATCAGCCCGTGGGCCTCCATCAGGCTGCTTCCCACCCTGACCTACAGAAGCCAGCAGGTGCAGGTGTTAACTGAAACCAGAAGAGTAAAGACTGTGGGGAAAACCTACCCCAGACTGGAGACCGAGATGCTCAAATGACCTCTCAGAGCCTTGTGCCATGCTGCATTCTCAGGAGCAGAAGCTCTGCGCCAAGCCTGAGTTAAGCAACATGCTGTTCATTCACTGGACACTCCCAACAAGCCTAAAAATCAGTGAAAAATAGGCAGTCCCACACCATATGTATCTATCAGACTCGTCTCCTCTTCCTGTTCTTCAAAACCTAATCTAGTCCTTGCTTCTCAGACTGTGGTGGGCCAAGGAGGATACAAATTCATAGTGACTATCCCTGTAACCTCTATTTTACTAGATGGTGGGTAATTTTAGATAATTTTAAACTTTTTTTTTATTAAGACAATCACTGGTCTACCGTGGACTAGAATGCAAAATTCACATAAGCTCATATCAAAGAGGCTTCCAAAATGTATGGGCTCACAGTGAATTGTGCCTCCTGAGGCTGAAAGTAGATATTTGCTCTTACTTGCCCTTAGGGGCATTTTGGTAGAAAAGTTTGAGAAGTGTTTAAAGGATTTACTGAGTTTAAAGAGTCCTAAAAGGAAGCAGAGAGCTCTCCAGGGTACTGATATGTATGGTGGAAAATCAATAGCCAATTGTTCATTCTTGCAAAGACCAGAAAGCAGCTCCAGTTAAAAACTGGTGAATCTGGCGAATCAAAACAGTATCCTGTGCCCCTGTGGAGGAGACCCCTACCCCACGCCATCTGTCCCAGGACTATCACTGTCCCCCTAGTGAAAGATCCCGAGGTTTTCTAGAGAACTGACCTTGCAGAACCCAAAGGTTTTTTTGAGTCTTCAGTGTGCCAAGCATGGGGTGATGTTTATAAATGAGCTATGAAGCATTTGTGACTCTCCAGGTACAACTATCGAAATTAAAGCTGTTATCACTTTCATCCCTCCCACTGTTTTCAGAAACTCTTGGCTCTGAATTTCTAAATGGGTAATCGGAGACTATTCATTTCCAAGTCCTTTCTTTCTCCAATTAGGACAGATTCATTTCTGCTTTCTTGGGATGGTTCCCAAGGTTATTAAATTCCACTCGTTAACTGTTAACATTGAGGCAATCATGACAAAGTTAGTGCTGACTGGAGCTGAGGTTTCTTGGGGCATCTTCTAAGCTATTAGAAATCACCTCAAGCTGAGAGAGGAATGCTTGCATCCCCCACTGTAGGTTTTAGTAAGTGCCGGATCATTTAAATCTTGTGTATTCTTGATGTTCCTCTGGTTTTTGTGTCCCACACTGTTCAATCATTTCGAAATACAATTTTCCACATGCATCCAAATAAGCTGAGCAATTTACAATTCCAACCTTGCTCACAACCAGCCTTCTTTCCTGCCTGTCTCTTCACCAATGCACTGCTCAAGGGCCAATTCCCTCCCTTCCATTATTCTAAGCTAAGGCTGATAGTGCTAAAGTAAAATATAAATCAGGTGTAAACTGCACATGGAAGACAGATGCAATGAAAAATTATGGGCAAGTACCTATGAGGTTTCCTAAGACAAATGTGGAATAAACACAAGGAGCAAAATCTTTTATTTTCATTCTTTAGCAATAAATACTGGGTACCCAGCAGGTAAGACAGAGTAGGGAGATAATCATCTTTGGATACTATAAGGGCTGCAAAGTTTTTTTTGTTTTTTTGTTTTTTTTTTCCCCCACTAAAGGAGGAGAATTGATGTTCTTGTTTTTGTTAAAGTTATGGATTCAAAATTAAAAAAAAAAAAAGAAAGAAAGAACTTCATGTACCATCTTCCACAATCTGGCCTCAAACTTCTCTTCCAAAATTTAGTTCCTATTCTCTGCCCAATTTCTCCTCTTCCTCCAATATTTACTTTGCTCTCAGTTACAGCAGACAACTCATATCCCTCAAAAACTTGTTATGCTTTCATGCCTCTCGAGTCCAGACTGCAATGTCTGATACAAAGTCCCATTCCCTTCTTACAGTTACTTTATGAGGCTAATTTTATCTCCAGTTGATAGATGAGAATAAATATCAGAACTTGCCTAAGGTCAGGCAACTAATCAGTGACAGAACTGGGATATGATTCTACGTCTGCTGAACGTAGTAGAAACCTCAGGAGACTACAGACAGTATCTTTCTTCCTCATTCCTGGTTGCCCCTCACCTCCACACAGTCTGGAATATCCCGGGGATAATGACAATTGTTGAATCAGTGAATGAATGGCCCCTAGCCCATGGACTTAATCACTTCTTTGTCTTGCTCTGTGAGGCTAAGAAACAAGTCTGGCTCATTACTTCTGAACCCCAAATCCCCTGACATGTGTCGACTCCAAGGGATATGCTCAGTTAATGCTGAATAAACTGTCTGTACCAGGAGTATCTTTGGAGAAATCTTTCATTTCTAGGTCACAAAGGTTCAGAGCTGGAGGAGTCCCTGGAGCATCTGCCTCTAGACAAGCGCGTTTGTATTTAACACAGGAAAGACTTTGGCCCATCAATTCTGCAAACATTTATGAAACTCATTTCACATGCCAAGTACCATTAAAGCACTGGGCATTCAGAGATGGGCAAGACAGAAAAAGTCCTTGCTCTTAAGGAACTGACATTCTCACAGAAGAATAACAAGAAAGGGAAGGAAGGAAGGAAAGGAGGGAGGGAGGGAAGGCAGGAGGAAAGAAGGAAGGAGACATTAGGAGTAAAAGCTAAACAGCTCATTTTAAAACAGTGAGGCAAACGGGAGCTGCTAAGTAGTCCCAGTGGACTAAGTAGTCAGGGAAAGCCACCTCTGGCCAGCCTGGTCTTGCTGTCTGCAGCACCGCCTACCAGTGACTGTCTCCCCAGCCCATCTCCCTGATCCCCACTTCACCCTCACCACTTCCCATGTCAGAAACCTGCCTGCTCCACTCAGCATCCATCATCACCCAGGCAGCCAATGCGGGTTGGTGACTGGAAGGTTCTCCCCTTCCACTCAGTGAGTTCAAGCTGAAAATGCATACCTGGCAGTCCATAAAGACACCGAACAGAATGAAAAGAGAAGACAAAGGACGAAATGAAAGAGATTCCCTCTGTCCTGAACACTGCTTCCCTATGCAAATGTGTCACAGAGTTTTGTTGGCATCAGATCCCACTGGCTGGGGCTGCATCAGCCATCGGGCCTTTTGTGATCCTGAAAAAGCTAATGAGAAGATGTGTTTTTCTGTAATCCAAACAGTATCCATTTCATGCCAATCATTTTTTAAATGGGCAACAAATCTCCCTGGTGTGTTCCTTCCTCTGACAAACAAAAACATCGACTGCCCTTTCTGTGAGCCCTGTCCAATCAAAGGGTCATGGGGCCCGATGCCAATTCAAAGCCGCTGTCACAAAGGCAGCCCCACTCGGCCATCTCACTCCCTCCTAACAAGTCACCCTCATTGGAAGCCAACCCAGGATTTTTAACTCAGGCTGATGAAGCAGCCCAGTGATTTTTAACTCATTTCAAAATTGCAAGCTGACAGTATTTCAGACTGAATTCACCGCTGTGTCAGGCAATGACATTAATGAGATGGAGTATGACAAAGCTTCATCAGGTATAGAAGAAGCTCCCAGAATCACAGAATCAGGGATCTCGGGAATACCTTCTTCATGGGGAAGCAGGAGAAGTGCCTTTGCACCCTGAGACGTGGGAAGGGGCTGTGGCAGGACAACCCCCAAATCTTGCGGCAGAAATGAAGCAACACGCTGGACACGTTCTGTGTGCCCCACTGGCATCTGCCTCCGTGCACTTCCTGGGTCAGGAGTACCATCTCGACCCACCCCTTCCCCCACCAAGAGCTTCCATAGTCACTGCTTAGGAGATTACTCCTTTGGGAACACATTCCTTAGCAACTCCTTCCCTAGGACTTCAATAAAGAAATCAGTAGAACACAGTTTACTTGAAAGGGGTCTGACATCTAATAATTCCTCTACTGATTAAGTGCAGACCTTCATTGAGCCCTCCCATGTGCCGGGTATCATTCTGGGTGCTGAACACGCGAGAGCCTCGCCCCATGCCTATGGCACTGACCAGCCCCTGAATGCTCCCAGGTACCTGCCATATGTGCTTGCACAGAATCCCCACAGCAACTCCATGATATGGGTGGTACCATCATGCTAGTGCTACAACTAAGGTAACAGAGGACCTTGTAAAGAAAGGCCACAGAATACGCTTAAGCATCTAGAGCCACAAGAGACAAGACAAGCATTCAGACAGAAGTGGATCCAGAGCCACCCTGTTCCAGAGGCTCCAGAGAGCAGGTGGGATTGGAGTATCCCACAGGTGTGCTTTGACCAGCCTGGACAGTGCTTTTAAAATCTGACTACAATGTTAGCAGTAATGAGTTAGAGGGAAATGTACAGGAATCCAGATGCATTCCTGAGTTATTTTCTGTTGGAAGTGCTGACACTCCTGGGCTTGCATTCCCATGTGGCTGCCTCCTCCATTGCATCGACTCCTTCTGTACCCCCTTTACACTCATTTTCACCTCAGTCCCTTCCTCTCTCCTCTCCTGAAAGAATCACCTGCCTGGTGCCAAAGACACTGCTGTCTACACTACCCATAGCTTCAGAAGAACATGTTATTTCTTTACAACATAAACAACAGCACCATGCAAATTCCTTCCTTCTCTTAGCAAAGACTCCCAAGATAATTGGGATGAAATGTTCCTGAAGGCTTAGTCTTCTTTAGTCTAAAAGCACTTCAGTATTTAGCAAAACAACATAATTTTTTTAAGCTTTAACAGACTAATTTTTCTTCCTTTGAATTTTTGCATCTGTGTAATTAATTTAGCAATCCTGTGCCCTAGAGACTTCTCCCCTCCTAACAGACTTTACTCTGGCTTTTTTTTTTTTTTTTTCCCTTCAAGTCTTGACTATGCTGAACATCAGTCTTAGGATGGTCAGACCCCAGAGGTGACTCTATGGAAGCGGAGCAACCGAGGAGCCTCATTCCCCGCCCCCCAGTATTTTCCTTGAGGCGGGGCTTTCACCATCAGTCTATCCCAGAGAGGCAGATAAGGACATCTTCTATGTGGTTTCTCTCTCTGCATAGGTTTCTGCTATTTGCATGGCCTGCAATTAACAAACCTCTCCACATCACAGCCTGCAGAAACCCCATTCCCTGGGCACTCACGTCCGCAATGATATGAATAAACAGACATTTCTTTAGGTGAATGGTTGTTAACCAGGGGTCTATGGACAGGCTTCAGGGGGCCTAAAACCTGCCCCCCCCAACTTTGTAGACATTTTCATGATGAAAGGGACCCAGAGTGGATGTTCACCTGAGTCTTTCAATCCCCTCTTCCTAGCAGCAGCCTGTTTTTCGTACACAGAATCAGCTCTCCCCTCTGTGCATGGGCTAGGTGGGACAGTGGTTCAAATTGCTTTCTTATCACTAAAACAGACAGGAGTGACAGGTAACAACTGATCCTTCCTCCCCACCCTGGTTCATTCGATCCCAGTGACCTTCCTGTAACTCAGCAAGGTGAAGGGAGGCCCCAGGGCAGAACAGACACTGGGCATCATTAGCCTGTGGTCCCTTCTGCCCAGCCCTCTGGCGCTGCCTTAGTCCTTTCCCATTTCCAAGCCAGGGTTTTCCACCCCAGCCTCTTGCAGCCTCCGTGAGTCCTGAATATCCTTCCTGCAAGTGATCTTTGAGCCAGACTATGTTGCTACCATCCAGAGAACTTTTAAGTAGTAGAGATTCATGGTCTCTGGAGAACGTCACAGGGTCGGTAGTTAGAAACCACAGTCTCAGGGTGCTGGATGCTCCCTGTGAGTAGAAATGCACACCTGGTAAGTTAATGCACTGAACCATCCCTGCTGTGAAGGCACAGAGTGATGGGGTGAGCAGACCCTTCTCAGCATCACAGGTCTCAGAAGCTACTCTTTGGAGATGAAAATCACTGTGCATATCACAGGAACGTGGGCCATGAGATTTCTGCAGGACACTCCCATGAAGGTCAGCATGGGAGGAGGCACTAGCTGGGCCTCCAAAGGACAGGAGTCCTGGGGACACTGTGACAAGGAGGGCCCTTGGGCAGAGGACAGGCTGGGCTGTTGAGAAGACTCCTAGGCAAACCCTGCCCTCCACAGGGTAGCCCTGGGATGATCTGGTCCTCAGGGTATCCGTGACCGGTACATCCAGGATCTTTTTCAGTTCTCAGTTCAAACCACCAGCTTCTCAGGCATCACAGGGGAGAGGCTACAGTGATGCCCAGATTCCCAGGCACAGTTCCAGTTCCATGCCTCTCAGTCCTAAGTACAAAATCTCAGCCTAGAGTCAGATGGAATCAGGGGCCCACTGTGATCCAGTTGGCTATTGCCTTAGATGGTGAATCGAGTCCCAGAAAGCAAGCTACCAGGAGCCCACCCACACCCCTAAGGGACATTTTCCTTTTTGATGGAGATATAATATTCCTAGAGGGTGGGTGATTTTCCACTGAGAAGATACCTCAAAGGGTATCAACCTCAAGAAGCATGAAGCAAGAAAAGACATGCCTTTTAAAATGGGATCACCTCTGTTTTGAATACTCTAAGCCAACGGAATATATGAGAGTTGACACGATGTCAAGTGTATGTTGTCTCACAGGTCTCCAAATAGGAATAATGAGGATCAAACCCAACCCCCCGACGCTCGAGTCTAAGTCCTTCAGCATATCCTGTGTTCCTTGGGAATCTCTCAGCTCTATCCCCAGGTAAGGCCAACTTCCCCTATCAACTTGAGTTCACACAGGTATCTCCTTGGGCTTCAATGGCAATGATTGCTTATGCTATAAAACCGTTATTGCTTTCATATACACATTCAGTTATGGTTTCAATTTCCACCAACTTTTGTCCTGCATCATCGACAAAACTGTGAGCTCCCACCTTATAGACAGTTTTGACTTCCCTCAGAGCTGCCAGTTGGAGAAGGCAATGGCACCCCACTCCAGTATTCTTGCCTGGGAAATCCCATGGACGGAGGAGCCTGGTGGGCTGCAGTCCATGGGGTCGCGAAGAGTCGGACACGACTGAGCGACTTCACTTTCACTTTTCACTTTCATGCACTGGAGAAGGAAATGGCGACCCACTCCAGTGTTCTTGCCTGGAGAATCCTGGTGGGCTGCCGCCTATGGGGTCGCACAGAGTCAGACACGACTGAAACGACTCAGCAGCAGCAGCAGCAGAGCTGCCAGTATTATACTTCCATTGATGAAAGATGACCACTGAGTTTACAATAAACACCTACACATTGTTTATAATATCTTGGCACCACTGAAAATGTTTTGTCCAAATTTTGTCGGTATTCAAGAATCTCTAGGATTCTCCTACATCTAAGATATGAGCAAGACGGAATATTTTAAAAACCTATCTTTTTCATCAAGTATTCAGTGCCACCACTATCCAATTTCCATGATGTAAGAATAAGATCCAATAGCTGTCACAGTCTGGGTAACATCTAAGAATTGTCATTCCCTATCCTCATCTCTGGTGATTTATTATACACCGAATTATCTCAGCGTGAATCCAGGGCCCCAGCACAATATTTAAGCTAGCTTTATATTTCTACTTTTAAGTGGATAAGAAAGTTGTTTTCTTTTTCTTTTCTTTTCCCCTGTCTCTAGGGGGAAAAGAAACCTCTGATCGATGCACTCTTCCCATTTGCTCTAGTCTTCTGAGAAAATAGCCTGTCTTCTTAGAATGCCATGTGAAATAAGACTATGAGAGAATTTGTGCTTACATCAGGGATTATTTACAGACCATCCACCCCACCCCCCAAACAGAGACACTGGGCAAGGTCTGTGTCACAACTGGTGGGGGCGGGGTGGGAGGAGGCTACTGGCATTTAGTGGGTAGAGGTCAGGGATGGCGTTGAACATCCTACAACCTTCAGGACAGACCCTCACAACAAAGAATTATCTGGTTCTGAATGCCAATAGTTCTGTGATTGAGACAACCTAGCTTAGACATTCCAGGTGTATTGGCAGGAGCTTTGGGTCTGAATTCATGTCTGTGTGGGGGATGAGAAGTAATGGAGCCTGGCAAGAAATGGAGGCATGAAAAAGAGGGAGCAGCAAAGTGGGGGTTACCCTCAAAGAACCTTCAGAGAACATCTCTGTCCCATGGCCTTTCTGAAATTAATAAATCAATTTCCAGATGACACTATTGAAGAACTGCAGTCCAGAGGGAAGAAGCTAACACGGCCAAGGTCCCTAAGCCAGTTGGCTGAAGAGCTGAAATGAGAACCTGGTCTCATACTCCCAGCCCACTCACTGTTCCATCTACTCTGCATGCTAAGCCCCAGGAAGAGAGAAAAGGAAATATATCTCTGAAACTACTGCTGGCCTTTAAATTCATTAAGACAGATGGGAAGTAAGAAGAGACCTTTCTGATACAGGAAGGAACCAGACAAAGATTGAAAGGCAATGGATCTATTCAACATAAAATATGTATTTAGCACCTACTATATGCCAGGCTTTGGTTTAGGTGCTGGAAACATACCAGTGAACGGAAGAGACAGAGTACCTGCTGTCATGTGACAGACTTTCTGGTGATAGATGCAAGAGTGGCAGGCATGGTCACCGGGGAAAGGCAGGAAAGCTAAGGCCAAAGATAAATAAAAGTTGAAGGTAAGGCTGGTATCCTAATATCCCCTCCTGGGTTCAAAACCCTATCAAAAGGCAGACTCCCTAAATACCTTTTAAAAGGATGTTACAGGCTGATGCAACATTTTGTTTCAAGCTCTAAAGCTGCCACAGGTCACTAACTATCCCATTACTTGCTAATGACCTAAGTAACGCACTACTAGGTAATGCAATAGTAGCAGTAGCAATAATGGCCAACATTTCCTGGACATGGGTGTATGTTCAGAGGACTGTGCTCTGCATTTTACATACACCATCCGTCTCATTAAATCCTCCTAGCAACCCTGAGGAGGAGGTATCGGTACCCCAACTGTTAGGTGCAGAAACTGGGGTCATTGATGTCAGATAACTAGGCCAGGTCACACAGCTAGAGGAACTCATATCCTGGTCTGTCTGCCTCCAAGAGTAAAGATGAGACTGGAAGACACAGCTTGTCAGCCTACACTCAACCTGTTGGCCACTCCATACCAGTGTGGGTCTCTCGATTTTCCTGTCCCTCCTACAAACCACACACCTGCAGTTTATCCATAAGGTCTTATGCCAAGCAAACAACTATTTTCATTAATATACATTGTATTTCTGTCTATTCAATGTGGTTTCTCAGAAAATGTAAGTTGTCGGCAGACCATCTATGTCAAAGTCGTGTATTTCACACAGATAATAAAAGCACACAGTGGCATGAGGACCACCTTGTTTGAAATGTAAATGTTCGCACACTGTTAAACTCTGAAAAGCAGGGAGGTTAGATGAAGTATTCATTTGCACTTTTGAGCACCATCAGGCAAGACAGATTGCTTGCTGCCCCATAAATTTTCACCACTAGATTAAATTTTGTTAATGGGACCAAGAACATTCAAAATAACCCATTTTTCTATGTGAATATTGGATCTAAATCATTACTCCTCTACCAAATTAAGTTTTGTTGTTTTTTTTTTAATCCTTCTCAAGAATCTCATCAAAGGGCTATCTGCCCAGGCTCACCCCTCTGCTGACTAACTCTGCCAGCTCTAGGAATCCCTCATGGATAAGTGTGTGAGAATCTCATTCTATCAACATTTAGACAATACCCACAATGTATCAGAAAATACAGGTGCATTCACACAGGTTGTGTCATTTAAGTCTCCCCAGAAGTCTGGGAAATAAGAGTTTTCTCATCTCACATGGGGGCCGGGGCGGGGGGTGGGGGGGCTTGGGGAACAAGGCTCAGAGAGGTTCCATCACTGCCCTGGAGACACACAGCTAGGACAGGGCCAGGCCAAGGTCAAATCTATTGTTCCAAATCCAAGTGCTTGGTCTCCTTTCACAGGTGTTTCCTTTATACCAATCACTTAAGAGATTAGAATTTAGCTGGTGGTGGAGGCTCTGTAAATGTCAGCTGAGTGAGGAAAACGCACCCATGGGCTGTAAGTAACTGAGAGCTATCTATATTTATGGGCTTCCCTAGTGGCTCAGATGGTAAAGAATCCGCCTGCAATATGGGAGACCTGGGTTTGATCCCTGGGTTGGGAAGATCCCCTGGAGGAGGGCATGGCAACCCACTCCAGTATTCTTGCCTGGAGAATCCCCATGGACAGAGGAGCCTGGCGGGCTACAGTCCATGGGGTTGCAAAGAGTCGGATATGCCTGAGCGACTAAGCACAGCACAGCACAACTGTATTTACATCAAGACAACTCGCACTTCTTCCTGGATCAAAACAACTGTCATAAAACACTACAAATGACCAAAACAAGGAGGGGGGCAAGAGAAGAAAGCCTATGCTGGCACACAGTGGGCATCCAACAGCATCTCTTGGCCTGCTGAGCTCATCAGCTAATAATCCCTACAAAGAGAAACTCACCCTGGAGCGTGAACTGCCATTTCTGTCTGAGAGGGCAACATGACAGGGACTGTACCCTTCTAATAAACTTATGTTACCCATGCACATCCTATGATAAGATTACCGAGACTTAAAATTCCAGTCGGATTACCAGAGCAGCTGCTCAGGTGCACCGTGCATGTTTCATATATAACCTCACCGGGGACAGCCTGCTTCCCTGGCCACTGAATGGCCTGAGCATCTGGCCTTTGAACTGTACATTTTCATACTTTACCTCCCTAGAACAGCATTCTGGAGGAGTTCCACGACGCCTGAGCCCTGAAACACTCAGCACCACAGAATGCAGCCCTGGCCTGTGCTCCACCAACATTTCTCAGTTTTCCAGAAAGAATTGAAAAATGTAATAATTCTCCACCAATCTGTAAAAAAAAAGGTGGTCAGAATGGGCCCTCAGACTGAACCCACAGGAAGTGGCTGATCCTGCATGCTGATTTCTATGGAAACGTCGATACTTTGCCATGACCTTCCATTCATTTTGCTGTCTCGGTTACACCAGGATAATGAGGATTTGGAGAACAAGACTCACCAAGTCCATTTCTCCATTAATAGATAGGGTTTGATCCATTAAGGGGAATCATAAGAGTATTTCCAAGCTATCTTAGTTGCCACATAGAAAAACCAATTATCCAGCGGCCCCTCTACCTGGCAGGAGGATGAGCTCTCCATGCATCAATATTTCATGCCCTGTCATCTGTGCATTATTTAATAAAGCAATTGAGGGGATGAGTTTATTTTATTTTTCAACCTCCCCACCAGAGACCCAGGCCTACAGTACATGATGCTGGAACGCAGCTGGTAATCATAGAGATGTATCTGCAGGTGTTCTGAAGCCAAGGGGCTGTTTCTAGCCTGAACTGCACACTCCCAATATCTGATATATACTCCTGACACCAGGGACACCCAATCACCATCTGTTCTCGCCGCCTGAGGTGAACTCACTTCAGAATCCGATTAACAGCAATGCAATCGATCACCAAATGACCAGACACTTACTGAGTGCCACATTGAGGGACACAAAGCTCATCACCTGGGGTCCCTGCCCTCCTGGAACCTAGAGGCTCCCTGTGGAGACAGGATGAAAACACACAGGCAGGCAAATGGTGGAGATGGCAAACCAGCTGAGCACGTGACTGGCTATCACGCTGGTGGTGCACAGGGCCTAGCACGTGAATAATGTGTCTGGATACCTGCCATCTTCTTTCCATCCAATATTTCACTCCTTTTCTTCCAGCACCCAGGCTCCCATTTCCACATAGCGCTGATGGGAATGTGGTCTCCATTGATATCTGCCTTTCTTCCCATGGTGAAGGGACCAGATCTCTCTTTTTCCTGAGGCCTGGGGTAGCAGATAGCATGCGGTCCAAGCCCAAGCCCCAGACCTCTTTCAGAATCTTCAGAAAATCCAAGGATCACATTCACCACAGCCAAGCACTTGGACTTGATGTACGTGTATGTATGTGCCAGGGTATGACCTTCAGCAGGACCCTCAGTTCTTGTCCAGTGTTCAAGCCCAACCCCAATCCCAGCTGTACCTTGAACTCCTGTCACCCTTCTCTCAAATAACCTGTTTCTGAAATTTTCTTAAGCCAAGGGAGTTGGCTTCTATTTCTTGCACCCAAGATGCTGCCTGATCAAGAACTGTTTGTTGAGCGGGAGATGGAAGCTGTAATCCAATTGCTTCTCCATCTCATCACCAGCCTGGATTAGTCAGCCAACATACAGAGCATGTGCTTAGTGTACCAAAAGTATTTTTATGAGACTGATATTTCAAAGACAACTCAGCACCATCAAGCTGTGGACTAGAATCAGGGTAAACATCAGAATCGTGTCAGCTTTCCTGCATCTATTTTGTAGCTCAGCGTGGATTTCATTTTGATTTGCCTATGGGGTCAGAGCTTAAGGATCTGAAAAATCTTAGTCTGGCTCTGCCCACTGAACAACTATCTCTGCATTTATCACATCAACAAAATCAGGGTAAAGACTGGATGTTCCTTGTTGTAAATATTTAGCTACTGTATATTTAGAACTCTTACTGTGTTATGTAGTTACTACATTCTTTGTCTACCTGTTACCATTTAATCCTCGCAACAGTGCCACAAAGTGTATTATTATTTCTATTTTGTAGTAAAGGGAAGAGATACTCAGAGAAGGTAAGTAACTTGTCCAAATTTACACAGCCAGGAGAAGGCAGAGCTAGGCGCTTTGGGTGTAACCTCACCACCAAATGATGCCACTTGAAGATTAGCCCCAGGCACCTATTACAGTGTCTTTCACAGTAAAACCCAATAACCATGTCCTGGAAGCCAAAAGAAGGTTGAGCTATATCCAAGTCAGTCCCCAGTTTCTGCCTAAGGTTTTCCTTAAGAAAGAGGGATGCCTTTTCCAACTTTGATGTGAGCAGTTTTGCACCAGCAGCGAACAATCCCACATTTAGCGGAAGCCCTTCCTCTTCAAGTTTAAACATACTTCTCTCCTCTCCAAGGGGAAGAGGCAGGCTGACCTGACTCAGTGGTATAATTGGCTTTCGTATGCTTGAAGACAATTACTAGGTCTCCCTGCAGGCTTCTTTTCCTGAGGCTACAATTCCTAATTATTTTTCATACATGCCCTAATTTCTGACTCCACGATCACATTTGTTGGTCTCCTTTGAACCATGTCCTAGCTGTCCTTTGCAGTTAGCAGTCCTGATATGTGGCATCACCCCTTGGTACCCGGTCTTGTCCATCATCTTACACCTGACTCAGGTATCTGTGTTAGATGGGCAGAGGCAAAAAGATTCATGCCCAAGACAGGTGATAGCCTCCCCTCTACAAGGGAGTATCTGCCTTGATCAGTGATCCTGTTCCAAAGCAGGTTCATTGGCAGGCCCAAGCATCTAGCAGTTGGTATTAGGGAAGGAACACCATCCAGGCTTAGCATCAGGGAATTCCTTGCCCTTCACCAGCCCTGGTGTTCTCTGATGAGTAATGGACACAGCCAGCAAGAAGAGTCCAGCACATGTCCATGGAAAGGAATAAAAGGAGAAGCAGTACCGTGCACCCCATGCAGAGGGCATCACCCAGGAATGACACTTTGTCATGGACAGAGCCACCTCTGTCTTCTTACACATGCTGTGTCTCACACACTTCTCCCCCATACCTCAACACACACACACACACACACACACACACACCCCATGCAGATCTAATTCCTACTCATTTTTTAAGTGTCTATAATTCAGCTGGTCCCTGCCTTTGAGGAATTTACAAAATTACATAAAGGTGCCAAGCGTCCAAGAGAAAAAAAATGACAGACTACCATGGAATGAGAGTCAAGAAGAGAGAGAGATTGTGACCTATACCAGGCATGAAGAAGGCTTATAGAAAGGGGGAAAATAGAGGTAGGGGACTTGGAGGTGGGCTCTAAAAAATGGGTAATCTGAGACATGAGGAAGTGGTGGGCAGGTAAAACAAGTGATCACAGGTGACAATAAAGCACAGGTAGATTGGTTAGGCAGAGGGAAACTGAGGCCTTTGAGCAAAATCATGATATAACTGTACGTGATTTACAATTAAATGCAACATCTTTACAAAGCGCAAATGCTGGATTGCTATAGTTCCCAAGTAAGTTGCTTAGGGCAGAGTACAGCTGCACCAGGAACAAAGTAAAGTATGAGATTGATAGCTGTGTTATGGTCTGGCCTCTCCACTATCAGGAATTGCTGAATTGTTCTCTTAAGTGTTACTGTCAGACAATATAACGTAGTGATTAAGAACTTAGGCTCCAGGTTCTAATCCCAGCTTTAGCTTTTCCTTGACCTTGGACAAGCTACTTAACTTTTCTTGACCTCAATTTCTTTATCTTTGAAATGGAAAAATAATTATAGCTATCTTATAGAGTTGTCAAGTAATAAGTCAGACAATCCATATAAGGTGCTTCACAGAGAACCAGGCATACAGAAAGTTCCTAAACCGGCCCTTTCAGCCCCATCAACCCCAGTCCACCCTCCCAACAACCATCCATTTAGATCAACATGGTTTAGCTCTGTGTATGCAGATAGACCCGGAGAAGGCAGTGGCAACCCACTCCAGTACTCTTGCCTGGAAAATCCCATGGACGGAGGAGCCTGGTAGGCTGCAGTTCATGGGGTCGCTACGAGTCAGACATGACTGAGCGACTTCAATTTCACTTTTCACTTTCCTACACTGGAGAAGGAAATAGCAACCCACACAGTGGCACCCCACTCCAGTACTCTTGCCTGGAAAATCCCATGGATGGAGGAGCCTGGAAGGCTGCAGTCCATGGGGTCGCTGAGGGTCAGACACAACTGAGCAACTTCCCTTTCACTTTTCACTTTCATGCATTGGAGAAGGAAATGGCAACCCACTTCAGTGTTCTTGCCTGGAGAATCCCAGGGACGGGGGAGCCTGGTGGGCTGCCGTCTATGGGGTCGCACAGAGTCAGACACGACTGAAGCAACTTAGCAGCCAGTGTTCTTGCCTGGAGGATCCTAGGGAAGGGGGAGCCTGGTGGGCTGCTGTCTGTGGGATAGCACAGAGTCAGACATGATTGAAGCGACTTAGCAGCAGCAGCATGCAGATAGACCTCAACACAAACACATATCTGTTTATGACAAGCAATAAGCAGTGACTCCTTTGGAAAAGACACTTATTTGTTCAGAACTCACAACAAAATTAAAATGTATTTGCAATAGTAGTAGGGGCTTTTCTGGTGGCTCAGATGATAAAGAATCCACTTGCAATGCAGGAGACACAGGTTCAATCCCTGCATCAGAAAGATCCCCTGGAGATTCCATAGACAGAGGAGGCTGGTAGACTACAGTCCATGGAGTTGCAAAGAGTTGGACACAACTGAGTGACTAACACTTTCATAATAAAATTAAAAACGTATTTGTAATAATAGTGAAGGCAGAAGGCTTGCACATCTATTTTTGACAACACTGATGCTAATTCTAATGCTATAAAAAGAGGTTTCTGGAGCTGGGTCACAACCCCCGGGGACTGCCAACACCATTAAATTTTTACCCAATCTTCCTAATGATTGAATTAATCTAAGGCAACTACCATTAAAATCAGGAATCCATCTTGCTTTAGAAGCTCCTACAATGAAAAGCGCATAGCAAATCTCACAATGTGCTTTATTTGTCTTCAAGGGAGAAAGAGCCCATCCCTTAACCACACAAATGGTCAGCTTGTCCTCGATTCTTTTAGGCATCTGCCATCAAGGTCATCTTGAACAGGCTCAGGCTGAGGGCTTCCTTCAGGCCTCCCAAAACTCTTGGAAGAAGCAGCACTGCTCCATCCTTGGCCACGGATAAAAGAACAAGCAGGTCAATGACACGACTTAGCACACACCCTAGAAGCCGGAAAGATCCGTGCCTGTGTCCAGGGACATTGGGACTTTGGTATAATGAACCTGAAATGTTGTAACTGAAAGGCTCAGAATCTTGACAGGCTTCCCATGGTTACAAAAATCCCCCTCACCACAATCCATTGTGTGTGTTTCTATGTGTATATATACACATACAGACACTTTTTTCCATCAATAATTAAAATTGATGACAAGGACTCATCACCTGTTAGGTCCAGAGAAAGATTTTTCTTCATCAGAAAAGGCAATAATCCAGAATGATATTCTCATCAATACAGATCAGCCAGAGGATCAGAACGGGCTAAAGACTGATGTGGATAAAAGAAAAATCATGCTTAATATAACTGCATGCTTTGTGTGTGTTAGTCACTCAGTCGTGTCTGACTCTTTGCGACCCCATGGACTGAAGTTCACCAGGCTCCTCTGACCATGGAATTGTCTAGGCAAAAATACTGGAGTGGGTTGCAATTCCCTTCTCCAGGGATCGAACCCAGGTCTCCCTCATTGCAGGCAGATTCTTTACCATCTGAGCCACCAGGGAAGCCCCGATAAACTGCATATGGCTAACCAAATGCAACAACAGCTGATGCAATACCAACAAAATCCTAAGGATCCCTTGTCCTCTTCTTACGACCTTCTCCTAAAGTGCCTTCTTGGTGGTGGAGTGAGTGGTGGTCGGGGGTGGGCAGAAAGCTGGTGATCAGGTCTGACCATATACGAGCATAACCACAAGACCCTCTGATTTCCTTTTTTGCAAGTTCTGATCATGTCCCCTTCTGCCAGAAATTTTTCAGCAGCACCCAATGCCTGGAACTGCAACCTACAGAAAGGAGTCAATCACCAGAGACTAGAGGAATTCATTCATTAACATAAGGCTGGACATGGCGTGGTCAGGGAACAGAGGAGAATTGACAGCCTGTACAGCCATGTCTGCCCCCTTGATAATGGCATGTGGGGTGTGCATTTCTCTTAGTATTTGCAGCAATTCCTTCCAGAGAAAATCCACCATGCAGACTCAAAGACAACATTTTCTTTCTTTGAAATCAGGCAACCTCAGCCAGTGGGCAAAGCAGGTGTCTCATGGCACAGGTGTGCCAGGGGCATCCCACATTATCAAAGGCATTTTCAAAGAGATCCAGGGTAGAAGGGAGTCCAGATGCCCCTTCTCTGAGAAAAACAGCCCTTGGCGGCAGCTGGGTGAAGGAGCTTGGGGCGCTTGGCTTGGACGAGACAAAAGATAAGAGAGAACCATGGTGCAATGTATGAGTGAGGGAGGCTGGAATCAAGAGGGAGTGACAAAGAGAGAAGAGAGTAACAGATAAGAAAAGAAGATGCAAAAATACTTCAGGAAAACAGGTTTAAACAGGCTGGGGAGGGGGAAATGTAGGGTTTGGGAAGGAGGGGCACAAAATGGAGAGCTTGTAAGATAACAAAGTTTAAAACTCTCTTTCACAGGAATGCACGCTAAAAAATTCTTCCACCAAAATGCTGTCAGACTCAAAGATAAGAGGAAGGGGAGCCCCGAGCATTTACTTTGAAGAGTCTTTTAAAGAAACGTCTTTGGTGTCATCCAGTGAGAGGAAAGTAGAGAAGGAAATTGCAACCCACTCCAGTGTTCTTGCCTGGAGAATCCCAGGGACAGGGGAGCCTGGTAGGCTGCCGTCTATGGGGTCGCACAGAGTTGGACATGACTGAAGCAACTTAGCAGCAGCAGCAGTGATAGGAAGGAGGAGTTGGAGGGACCAAGATCTCTGATGGAGTGTTGGGGGTGTGGGGGTGGGGCAGGGAGAGGAGTATCATTCGCCAAGCCTCCCAGAGGGGAGATTAGAGAAAAATCCCGTGACCTCTGGTCCTAAGCAGAGCCAGTCCAGTAAAAGGTGTGGCCATCAGGCCAGGGAAACGGAAGGACCTTCAGGGAGGGGAGGGGAACATACCTGCTCTGTGGCCACCTTCCAGATATCACCTCCATGCCTATGGAGGATGAATCCCTGGGGCCATTTCACCCCCCAGCCCTTGGAACAGTCATCCCATCCCACGGCTCAGTTCACAAACATGTCCACCTTTTCCAGAGGCCTCCCAACCATCCAGCGGCTTCGCACCAAACCGCCCAGAAATGGGCTCATCTATCTATCTGCCAACATCTGCTGGATCATAGAAAATGCAAGAGAGTTCCAGAAAAACATGTACTTCTGTTTCAGTGACTACGCCAAAGACTTTGACTGTGTGGAAAACAACAAAGTGTGGGAAATTCTTAAAGAGATGGGAATACCAGACTACCTTTCCTGCCTCCTGAGAAATTTGTATGCAGGTCAAGAAGCAACAGTTAGAACCAGACATGGAACGATGGCCTGGTTCCAAATTTGGAAAGAAGTACATCAAGGTTGTATATTGTCACCCTGCTTATTTAACTTATATGCAAAGGACATCATGAGAAATGCCAGGCTGGATGAAGCACAAGCTGGAATCAAGACTGCCAGGAGAAATATCAATAACCTCAGATATACAGATGATAACCACCCTTGTGGCAGAAAGTGATGAGGAAGTAAAGAGCCTCTTGATGAAAGTGAAAGAGGAGAGTGAAAAACCTGGCTTAAAACTCAACATTCAAAAAACTAAGATCATGGCATCAGGTCCCATCACTTCATGGCAAATATATGGGGAAACAATGAAAACAGTGACAGACTTTATATTTTGGGGCTCCAAAATCACTGCTGGTAACTGCAGCCATGAAATTAAAAGATACTTGCTCCTTGGAAGAAAAGCTATGACCAACCTAGACAGCATATTAAAAAGCAGAGACATTACTTTGCTGACAAAGGTCTGTCTAGTCAAAGCTATGGTTTTTCCAGTAGTCATATATGGATGAGAGAGTAGGACCATAAAGAAAGCTGAGTGCTGAAGAATTGATGCTTTTTAACTGTGAAGTTGGAGAAGACTCTTGAGAGTCCCTTGGACTGCAAGGAGATCAAACCAGTCAATCCTAAAGGAAATCAGTGGAAGGAATTCATTGGAAGGACTGAGGCTGAAGCTGAAGCGCCAATACTTTAGCCACCTGATGCGAAGAACTGACTCACTGGAAAAGATCCTGTTGCTGGAAAAGACTGAAGGCAGTAGGAAAAGGGGATGACCGAGGATGAGATGGTTGGATGGCATCACTGACTCAATGGACATGAGTTTGAGCAAGTTCTAGGAGTTGGTGAAGGACAGGGAAGCCTGGCATGCTGCAGTCCATGGGGTCGCAAAGTTGGACATGACTGAGCAACTGAATTGAACTGATCTGTTTGATTATTGACCATCGATTCTCTCGTTAGAACACAAGTTCCACAAGAACAGAAATCTGTTTGTTTAAGCTCTCAAACCCCTATGCTTAACACATGGTAAACACACACTTTGTAGAACCAGGAAAAGAAATTTCTCAACAGTCACTGTACACCTTACCAGGGGCTACAGAGGGGACCGTCATGCTAATCCTGTTCTGATGTCGGTTATGCACCAAGCATCCATCTGCAAGCCATCCTGACAATTTGCCAAAGGAAAACACGCTGGGCATATCTCACAATAAAGAGTCTGAAGCTCAGGGAGGCCAAGAAACTTGACCTTGGGAGTAACTGGATGGCAAAGCAACAATCAAATTCAGAAACCCAAGGTCCTTTTCTACCAAGTTTGGGGGACGACAGAGTCTACGCCAGGCCAGCTGGCTCACTTTGCCCTGAGAGATCACAGCTGGAGCCCCTCATCCCAGTCCTGCACCTTCAGGGTGGGAAGGGGCAGAAATAAGCAGTGTAATTTGTTCAGACCCAGCCTACCACTGACTCACCTCTGCACTGGCCCAACACTGATAATATCTCTGCCTCCAGATTCCCAGCCCCGCCCTGGATGCAGGGATCAAATCTGGAATCACAGCAAGTGTCAGAGGAGAAGCTTGTGGGGACTCGAGAAGCACTTAGTACTTGTTGGCTCGGGAGGGAAAGACGGTGCCCTGGGCTTCTGTGAGGACACTGGGCCTCAGCTCTATGGCTCCAGGCCTGACCTCTCCCGAGGGCCCAACTGCTCTTCTGACACCTACACAGGTCTGAAGAGCCCACACTTCATGTCCAAAAACAACATTCTTGATTCTGCAAGACATGTTCACCTGGTCTTCTCCATCTCAGCCAACATGAGCACCACCCACTTGGCCCTTTAGGAAGTTATCTCGATTCCTCCAGCCACACCATCCATCAAGTCTCACTGGTCCTCCTCTTAACTGTACCCTGCATGTGGCCTCTTCTCTCCATCCTCATGGTCTCTCTAGACACCTGCAGCAGGAGTGGACCACCTCTCCTCCCTTCGGGTCCTGTAGTCTTCCTTTCAGGCAGCATCCAGAGTCATCATTCAGAAATATGAATTCCATTAAAGCTTGAATCCTGTTTGAAATCTGCTCCCATGTCTCAGAAAGCCTCCCCCATGGCCTGTAAGATCCTATATGATGTGGATCCTGCCCACTTCTCTGCCCTCATCCCTGGCCGCCTCACCCTCAGGTCCAGCCACAATGGGTCACCTTCATTCTGACCCTTTGCCAGGAAGTTGGTTCTAGCCTCAGAGTCTTCACTATGCCTGGAATGGTCCTCCCCAGGTCATCGCTTCCTGGCTCCTCCTGGTTACTTATATGCTATGTGTCGCCAAAGAACCCTTCTCGAACTCACTTTGTAAAGAAGTAAACTCCGTCATATCCTGACTTTTCTTGGCAGCATTTAGCAGTCTTTGCTATTTCCTTGTTTATCTCTCTCAATAAAATGCAGGCCCACAAGAGGAGTGATCTTTCCTGTTGTGTATCCCAGAGCCTAGAAAAGTACCTAGAGCATGGCAGAAGTTTGGCATAACCTTAACAAAGGGCTAAAAGTTCCTCTGCATCCCCAGGGACTGCACAGTGCCTGGCACAACACCAGGCCAGAAGAAGAGGTACCCAGAAACATGAAGACATGTTCGGTTGAGGATAGTGAGTTTCTTTTCCACAGTGATTAATAAGTGACTGGTTATGGAGCATTTCTAAAGCCATTCAGCTTATTCAAACTCTGGCATTATTTTCCTCTGATATGAAAAATAGATTTTGATTACAAAAATGGGACTGTGCAGGAAAGGCCAACTCCATCCCAAATCTGCTAAGAGCCACACGTGTAATGGGTTAAAAAAAAAATTAAAGAGAGCGGTTTTCTACTTATACCTAGTGAAAAAGCAAGATATCTGGCCCCTTTTCCCCATTTGATCTAAAAATAAAGGCCCTGGCTTTGAGTCCCTGGGTGACAGCCTGATCTAAGTTCCGATGGTGTCTGAGAAAATGTTCAGCCATGTGTTCAACCCTTAGCAGGGCATAATGTCACCAATTAGTTAACTCACACATCTAAGTCCTCACACACAGTGAATTATAGGCTCCCAGCGCTGGAAGAACTGCAGGGGTCCTCCCGTCCCTCCTCCGCTTTGTTGGGGTATCTTATAGCCCCCAAGAACTATTTCTGTCTTTAAGGGAGGGATACTTTCCCATGACACCTATTTTTCCAACCACTCTCACAGCCTGAAATTCCTCTAAGTAACAGCCTAAGTCCTGCAGAGCACTAATCAATGTTCTGCCCTGCTCTTTGCCCAGCAGAGATGAACTAAAGTTCATGCCCAGGTTGGGCAGCAAGACAGGGAGGGAGCAGAGCTGCTCCAAGCCCCAGGGGAATGCTTGCTAGCAGTGACATGTGTGTCAGGGCCCTGACTTTATTGAGAAGGACGGATTCAGAGCACTGACTCTCTTTCTAATGCTTAGGGCTTTTGTGAGGATTCAGCCCAAGTGAAGTCACCCCCTTCTTGGACCAGGCACTCCTTGAGGCCATGCCTTGCTCTCTCCGGGCCCCTCATTTATGTGGACTCTGCCCTCTCCAGATGCTAGACAACACAGCTTGACAGGAATCATCTCCTTTCCTCTGTAGAATAAGCCCACAAAGGGACCATCAGCATCACAATTTTACAGCGAAGAAACAGACTCCAAAAGGTTACATCACCCACCAAAGGTCACACCATCAACAAGTGGCTGAGCTGGGGCCACTGGAATCCTGCAGCAGTGAGAACCCCAACTTTACTCCACCCCTCACCCCCACACAGCTGGCCCAGAAAACCAGGCACGCAGGACACTCCAGCACTTATCGAGCTGAGTTTAACATATGTTGCAAAGCAAGCAAGAAAGATGCATGTGTAAGATGATGCTGTTCATTTATATCACTTTTTGTAACAATAATGTTTGTAAGTCTCTGTCCAGCCTAAATATTTGACTCTCTAAAGCACCAGGCTCCTTTCCTGAATTATCGCATCTTATTCCTCAGTGACTCTGGGTTACACATTGTGATCCTCATTTTGTAGGAGAGAACATCAAACTCAAAGAAATCTCCAGCTTCCTAAGCCCAAAGCCAGTGGGTTTTATTTCCCAAAGACCCTGCTAGTAAGCTTCTTGGGGATTCCAGTCATTGCTCCAGGGACTGTTGGATTCCCTGGCACTATGCCTTTGGCCACCCCACGACCACCTCCGCTATGACACCGAGACCCCTCCTTCCTCCAGCGCTTGGCTGGAAGAAAACCAGGAGAGCCAGTGGCTCCAGAACATCTGGGGCAGAGCCGAGAGGAGACCTCATTTCCCCTCCTTAGCGTCCCTCCTTCCCACACTCTGATGACCACAGTCTCAAAATAGATACCCCAGAGTTCAGGCAACCAGGATGATGGGAAAAACACAAAAAGCCCATCAACGAGCCATGTACTATCCTCATTCTCAAAACAGAAAACCAAAGTAATGTGTGATCCAGTAGATGGCTTGCTTAGGTTTGACTTGGAACAGAATGCAACCTTGTCAAACGTGAGGTCTTGGCCTGGGCAATGAGGGAGGGCATGGGGATAAAGTTGACCTCAGACTCATAATCGCAAGCATCTTCAATCTTAGAGCACCACCCTCAAAAACAACCCTGTGTGTGTGATTAGTAGCTTCGGTAGTGTCCAACTCTTTGTGACCCTATAGACTGTAGCCCATCATGCTCCTCTGCCCATGGGGATTCTCCAGGCAAGAATACTGGAGTGGGATGCCATGCCTTCCTCCAGGGGATCATCCTGACCCAGGGGTTGAATCTGTGTCTCTTGTTTCTCCTACATTGGCAGGCAGGGTCTTTTCTACTAGCAGCACATGGGAAGCCCCACAAACAACCCTAACTTGGAGCAAAAACACACAGGGGAAACACAGGTGCTCCCAGCAAAAAGGGAAAGGCTCAATAGAGAAATGAGATTTGGCTGGGCACTGAGAAGCAAAGATGTTTCCAGCA
Organism: Bubalus bubalis; assembly: GCF_019923935.1. Classification (NCBI taxonomy): domain Eukaryota; kingdom Metazoa; phylum Chordata; class Mammalia; order Artiodactyla; family Bovidae; genus Bubalus; species Bubalus bubalis. Next base: position 62,529,350 of record NC_059165.1, on the reverse strand, counting down.
GGACTAAAGCATCCTGAGGAGAAGCAGCAGCATGCATGAACATGGAAAGAGAGGAAAATGAAGATACAGAGAGGACTGTTCCAATCTGCATGCATGTGGGGCTGGTCCAGGCCCGAACGAGAACAGAAGAACCGTAAGCCCTGTGCTAGGCAGTTTAGACTTTATTCAATAGTCAGTGCATGCCCCATTGTCAGTTTCTAGGAAGGAGAGTGATACCAAAGGAGGTGCTTTAGGGTCCTTCACATCATCAGTCATGGGGGATCAAGATAAACCAGAAAAACCCACTGACAGGGGGCTGTGGGGACCATGGTTCTGCTAAAAACATGGGGCTCTCTCAAAAGCCAGCCTTAGAAATGAAACTTCTGAGCTGGATGGAGAGATTGAGAGAAACAGTCACAGGGCAAGATGGAGAGGAGCCCCAAGCTAGCTTTCCAACTCCCGAAGCTTCTAACTCACCATCAGCTTTGCATCTCTCTTTTGCTGGATTTGAATAAAGCATTAAACAGAGCTTGGAAGTGTGGTCCCCACGGAGGTTAGAAACTTAGGAGCATTAGCTGACAAACAGGCTCGCTGCTGTGTAAACTCCCAGGGCAAATGCAAAGTGTGAGCTAATCTTGCCATCATCACAAGTTCTCTGAGCTGAGGATAATGTATGATAATCTAAATCTGGCCAGGCAGAAGCCTGCCTGGGAAATCTGATAAGGATTTGCTTGCTGATTCCCTTCCATCCTCTGGGAGACTGGTGGACATGGCAGATCAGACCTGGTCATGGAGCTGACACATCCCCAGCGCTCCAGCCCCTCAGGCGTTCATCTGCCAAATCTCCATTACTGGCTAAAAGGGGCCTGAGGACAACAATCTGAAAATAATTCTGCAGTGGGGGGTTCACTGGAAGAAACCCACAGCTTGATCAGCACACGGTCAAAGAGTTCAGAGTCCGCCTCTCTACACAGACCATATGTAAAGCTCAACTATGCCCCTTCTTTGCTTAATGTCTTCCAGAAGATTCCATCAACTCTGAAACAAAATTTAAAATGCTCAGTCAGGGACCTCCCTGGTGGTCCAGTGGTTAAGGCTCCAAGCTTCCACCACAAGGGGCACAGGTTCAATCCCAAGTCGAGGAACTAAGATTCCACATGCCACATGGTAGCACCCCTCCCCCCAAAAAATGAAAAAATCATATGCTCTGTTGGGCACACCTCTCAGCTCCCCACCCCCTAAAACTCCACACCTCTTGATAAGTAAGCAGCCTACAGCTCCCCTTATGGAACACACAGCCCCCCACACCGTGGTTCTGATGGTTCCCTCCATTTGCACTGCCCTGCTCTGCTCCTGGCTAGATTTCATTTGTTCTTCAAAACACAACTCCGATGCCTCCTTCTTTGGGAAGTTACCTCAACAACAGCTCTTCAGCTCCCAGTTACTCTGCTGATACTTGTCAGTGTTTACTATATGTACAGGCAGTGCTATTACAATCCCTGCTTTACAACAGGAAGACCAGAGAGGTTAACTTGCTGGAAGTCACGGAGACAGATCCTGAACTCGCGCCACACTCCAGCCTGGATTTTGGAGCCCTCATCTGAATGACCAACCTGTTTACACTTAACGACTGCACCAGCATTTCTCTGTCTTGGTCTCTTTCCCACCAGATGGCCAAGTCCCTGAGGGCAGAGATAGCCCAATTCCTCCCGCTGGCCAGTGCAGGGATACTGGCCTGCACTGCAGGGCTCAGTCAAGAGTCTCAGAGCCGATGGTCCCACAGGAGCATCAGGCTAACACCTCCACTCCAGATGCCCTCCTCCCTAGAAACACACTCCCTGGACCCTGGCCAACCACCTTCTAGGCCTGTGTCATCAATTTTCAGAGAGACTTGATGAAGTGTGAACAGTTTAGTAGAGAGACACTCCATTTCAGAGCAACTCTTAGTGTATTCGTTAGGGACAAGGTACCAGCACTTCGTACAAAGAACATAAGAAGGCACCAGACTGACCAGGAAAGAACAGGTGACTCTCTGTGTAAATACATAACATTTCATTATGTGTAAATATACCCGTTTTCAGTGGAGAAGGAAATGGCAACCCCCTGAAGTATTCTTGCCTGGGAAATCTCAGGGACAGAGGAGCCTGGCAGGATAAAGTCCATGGGGTCGAAGAGTTCAACACTATTGAGCACACAGGCTCACATATCCCTTTCAAACACCCCTTAAGCTCACGAATCCTCACACAGTGCTCACCATGTGGCAGAGACATGCATAAAAAGAGGAGTCGGACCCCATACCTGCCCACAGCATACCTGGCAAGACAGTGACCTACCTGGAGAGGAAAATGAAGGACTGGCCAATGCTGGGAAGTTGAGTAAAGGTCAGGAAAAGCGACATGGAAACATCCTGACCTGAAAACCATTATTCACGCTGTTAGTATCTGGGTCCATGTTCTAAAGCCAACTGGGCAACCAAAATATGGATTCCTAGATCTAATTTCCTGAAATCAGAACCTGAGTGGGAGGGCCCACAATTCCACACTTTCAAGTTCTCCAGGTGACACCCATGCAGACTGTCTGGCATGGGTCTAAGGATGGGGTCCTGGAGCCACTGTTCAGGGATATAGGGGCCCTGAGAACACAGAGGGGGCTGCAGGAAGTCTGAAAAGCCTCAGACTCTAACCTAGATGCAAGGCAGGGATAGAGATGCAGAGGTAGAGACATGTGGATGCAACAGGGGTAGGAGAGGGTGGGATGAACTGAGAGAGCAGCATTGACATATATATACTGCTGCTGCTGCTGCTAAGTCGCTTCAGTCGTGTCCGACTCCATGAGACCCCATAGACAGCAGCCCACCGTTTAAAACACAGAGCTAATGGGAAGCTGCTGTAGAGCACAGGGAGCTCAGCTCGATATTCTGTGATGACCGGGAGGGCTGGGATGGGAGGGCAGAAAGAAGGACCAAGAGGGAGGAGACATATGTACACATATAGCTAATTCAGTTGTTGTACAGCAGAAACTAACATAACACTGGAAAGCAATTACCCTCCAATTAAAAAAATAAAAAAGACTGGCATTTATACCCAGCCTTCAGTTCTTGCTGGCTGTGTAGACAGGGGTAAACCACTCTGCCTCTCAGAACCCCGGTCCTCCCCAGCAGGCTGGAAGGCACAAAGGTTCAGAGTCAGAAACCCCAGCTTCACTATTTCACTGCAGGGTGACTTGGGGCAGGTCACTCATGCCTGCTCTGGGCTAGAGCTTTCCTTACTTATAACATGGAGTGATGACTATTATCCCCTCAGAGAAGATGATCCACATAGTGCACTTTGCACAGCAGCTGACACCTGGCCTTCAGGAACTGCTTCCCTGCCATTATCATCATCATCCCCACCACGGCGTGGCCTTGTGGCTTTAGCATTAGCCCCGTGACCACCAACGAAGTAGGGTTCCCAGGGCAGGAACAAACTTTATCAGAATCTTAAAACAGAGCATTGTCTTCTTTGATTACCATGCAAGAGAGACATTCTCTAGCGAGCATTTGCAGACGCGTTTTCTCCCGAGGGTCCACAGGTGTGCTGAAGAAGCCAGAAGAATCAGCTTCTGAGAGCATGCAACACACACCCAGAGTCAAAGGAGGCTGCTGAAGCAGGCACCAGCCTGGCATTAGAGTTTAGACATGGACCCCAGCACCCAGCCAGGCACAGCCCTTCTCCTTCCCAGCCCCACACGAGTTACTCCTGACCCAGACATCTGTCCCTCTCCTTGCCCCAGGATGTCCATCATCTCCTGGTATCTGCCACCCATACTCCTGTCATCTGGGGAGACGGTAAAGAACTCCCCAGGCTGGAGCTGCATGAGGTTTCCAATAAAATCAACACCCATGTGCACATGCACACACCCGTGAAATCAAACGAGAGGTCACTTGCCCTTCACAGTCCAGGGCAGCGAACATTAAGGAGGCCACTCATCGCCCAGCCTGGAACAGGAGCAGGAAGGCCAACAGCACTACGACAGAGGCTTCTCCAGGAGAATGGGGAGGTACGCGGCTGGCGCCAGCCTCTTCCCAAGCTCCTCGGCTGCCCCTCCAGCCTCCCTCCTGTCTCACCCTCAGCGCTCCTCTCAGTTTCCAGAGGATTCCAAGAGCTGCCCTGCTTGGAGACCTTGGGCTTGCTGCTTCCTCTCAGAGCCCTGTCAGGAGCGTCTCATGCCTGCACCCACCCATGCCCTGGGGCCTCATCTTCTATGGTTCCATCTCAGAGAGGCCGCCCCTGACGACACTGTCCCTTTAACTCTCTCTCAACAGAATCTGCATGATCCCTCCAGAGAACTCCTGGTGATTCTGTCTTGTGTTTATCTTCCTGACCACAGCTCTAGCACCCAGCAGAGAGGACAGCACAGAGTGGATGAATGAAAGGACCAACAGGGACTCCCCTGGTGGCCCAGGGGTTAAGACGGTGTGCTTTTCCACCGCAGGGGCCGCAGGTTCAATCCCTGGCCAGGGAACTAAGATCCTTCATGCCGTGCAATGTGGCCAAAAACGTAATAGAAATATTTTGTTTAAAAAAAGGAAGGATCAACAAAGGGAGGGGGTGGGGCAAAATAAAGGCAGCAGGAGGACAAAATGAAAAGGCTCAACTGGAAAGGGAGGGAAGGGAAGAAATAGGATGAGACAGAAGACAAACTGCTTTTCTCGGGTCCTCCCTGACCAGAGGTATTCCTATTTCTTGTTCTTTGCCTTGGAAGCACTACACAGATTCCACTCCATCTACTTCAAATTGACTTGCTCCGGCACTAAGGCCACCCTCTCTGAAGCCCCCTACCACCAGATGCCAACCCTGGCTGCCCCCCGCACCCCTGGCCCAGCTATTTCTTCCACAAGGAAGAAACCTGTGGGTTGTAACTCTGGGAAGGATCCTGAAATTTCCTGAGCAGCTGGTGCAGGCTTCAGCGCTGAAGGAATCCTAGCAATTATTTTAATTTGTTGAGTTTCTCTTTTGAATTCAGGAAACAGAAGCAGACAAATTAGCTACACTTGTATGACTCCAATACCTGACAGTTTTGTAGCAATCGCCTTTTCAACCCAGGGCCCTCTGAGGCTCCTAAGTCTTCATAAAATAAAGGAATAAGTAAAATCTTCAGAGAGGAAAGAGATGGATACAGTGGGGACTGATGTGTGATTAGGTGATGGAGACCGAGGTGCCAGGATACCCAGAGGAGGCCATCTTACTGCGGAGACAGAAAAGATGTGTGAGCCGGGCTGGCATCCAAGGAGGCCCCTGCAGGACCACAGAGCCATACCGCGGGGGCGGTGGCGGGGGGTGAAACTGCAAGTGGTGCCTGCGCTAGATAAGGCCTTTCAAGGTACAGCCCGGTAATTGAAAACAAAATGAATGTGGGATTGCTACAAGACAGGCAGTAACAAAATACAGTGCTCCATCCCGATAAGTCATGAGAAATGAAGTCGTCTTCAGGGCCTGAAGTGGGGATGGCAGCATGCGGAAGCCGATTTCCCTTGAGACCAAATTTATCTGCACTAGAGAACAAAGGTGATTACTCGTCTCCATCAAGTGTCCATCCTCGCAGCCACGACGCCTCCCCATGTCAGGACGTGCATGCGCAGCAGCTGAATGGGTGAGTCACCTCTCCCCGCCACCTGTAACAACACAGCTCTGGCTCCATACCCCCTTCAGCTGCTTTCCTCTCACTTACCTTTCACAACCAACCTTCTCAAAGGAGTCTGTGGAGCAGTAACACTGATGACCATACAGAGACTGGTAAGCCAGGCCAAAGGCTTCCATTGCCCACACCCCCGCCCCACCTCCCTAGGCCGCTCCTGGTGGAAACAGCTACATAATAGCTATGGCTCTTGCTCCAATTATCTGCTTGGATTACCTCTGTTGCCACCAACATTGTCCTGAAAGGACTCAATTTCACTCCATGAAAACACCTTAAAGCCCTGGACCAAACTGGACAAGCTAGCATCAGTAACTTTCCTCTACCCCGCAAGACAACAGCCAGAAGGCATGGGCGTTGGGAGGGTGTGACCGTTACTGTAAACTAAACGAAGGCTCGTTAGCTAGGTCAGGCTTAACCAAGGACACAACTGATACACGAGGGGCCACTGAGATCCCATCTGTGAGCCAAGTGTTCCCCACATTCCTCTCGTTATCTCAGAATCCTAGAGTGTCCAGCTCGAGGAGGGATGAGGCAGTGAGTGGGGCCCTCATCTGCATCTGGTCTAGTCCTTCTGTTTCCAGTGCCCTGGACTCCAGCTGGCCTTCCTTCTGTATCATTCCACTCTTGTTGTACACAACACTGTTCTTCCCCGGGGACCGATGACCTCTAGGCCCCTAACTCCACACATGTGCATCCTTACCTGGCTTGGCTCTCAGCTCCCATAGGTCCCCTGACCACACCTTCTTTCCTGAGTGTGACTCCCTGTGGTTTCCATGATGCTCTGCCTCTGTCCATCCCAGTCAACTTCCCTCCTTTCTGGTACCTCCTCAGTCTCCTGTGAGCACTCCTCCTGCTTTTTATCCCTTCTTATGTCGCCATTCCCTGGGACTCTCTCCTGATTCTCTCTTTCACCAGTCTGCTTTCTGTATAACATGACTCAAGTTCATCCCATCCCACACCTGGCCCCAACTTGCTCCTGGTTCCAGCCATACCGGAACACCATTTTCTAACCATACTCTGCTCCCAAGACTTGAGGACCTTTCTTACATTGTAATCTTCTGCCTGAAATGCTGTTTCCACCCTATCTACCATCCTTCAGGTCAGGGGTGACAGCCCAGAAAAGAATGACCAACTGCGTCCCTCCCTCAGGGCCTCTGTGGTCTTCTTCCCCCATCCTCCATGAGATCCAGGTCACGGCAGGGCAGGGCTGCGGTCTGATCCTGCCCTGTCTACTCAGGACTTACTTCAACCTCTGGCAGGGACTACAGCCCTATATGTATTTCTGAGCAAACCAAGCAGGACTCCTTGTGGGGTCCACCTGCTGCACAGCCAGGAGAAGCAAGCTTGCCCAGGACAAGAAGGGAGCTTTGAAAGGGCTTCCTGTCTGTGTTCCCACTTTTCAACTAAAGGATAGGATATTCTAGGATGTTTTTGAAACCTCTTATCTCTTAGTTCCTGTTTTATCTTCCCACTTAGAAGCTGCAGAGGGCCAGGACCTGGCAGATGCAGAAGAAAGACTCCAATCCTCCCTAGATATATCACCTTGAGCAACTTATTTAACCCCTCTGAGCACTTCCATTTCTGTAAATGGGAAACATTCAGCATCCCACAAATGGGTTGGAAAAAGAAGTTACCATGTGCCTTATAAAGGGCATAGTAAGCCCTCAGTTAATGTGGCATGCCTTTACCTCCATCCCTCTGTTCTGTAATCCTGAATAAGCAACGCACAGCACCCCATATCCACCTGTGTCCAAAAAAGGTGTGCTCTGTGATGGAAACTCTGTGACAGTGAACTCCATGACACAGCATGTACTTGGGGGCGAGACTGAGAAGTTCAAGGTACTTGGATTTTGGACATACAAGCCTTTGTTCAAAATAAGCTAGGTTTCATCTCGTGGTTCAAAACCTTTGCATGAATCATAAATTTCCTTTTCAAGGACTGCAGAAGCTGACCTGTAGTATCAGTAGGTCAGTCACACCCTTTCAGTCTCCACACAGTATCAATAGCCTCTAAGCTGGAATGGGCTTGGATCTGCTGTTCCATGATGTAAAATTGGCTTGTGACGAGCCACTCACACCACTGACTGTGTCTCACTGCTTTCAGACAAGGTCTTATAGGCAATGAGGGGTGGAGGAATTTGAGGGGATCAGTCCCTAAAATCCATAAGTCTTAAAGCTCAGACACTTGGCTCCTAAAATTCCTAGTGTCTGTCAGGCAATAAACTCATCTGTCTTTATGGAAGGCAAAGAAGAAATGAGTGATTAAAAAGAGAGTCATATTAAAAAATAAGCGATGCATCCTGAATGGAGGGACTCAGTAGGAAATGATATTGTAGGAGGGCAAGGCATATATGAAAGCTCATAATAGAGTATAAACAGAGCACCCCAGACCTGAACACCAGGGCAGCAGAGTCCAGTGAGATCTGCTATTCGCCCACTAAGAGCAGCCACAGCCAGCTAAGAATAAAGAGAAGCCTAGAGTTAGCCTTTGGCCACCTGATGCAAAGAACTGACCCACTGGAAAAGACCCTGGTTCTGGGAAAGATTGAAGGCAGAAGGAGAAGGGGACAACAGAGGATGAGATGGTTGGAGGGCATCACCGAGTCAATGGACATGAGTTTGAGCAAGCTCTGGGAGTTGGTGATGGACAGGGAAGCCTGGTGTACTGCACTTCATGGGGTCACAAAGAGTCGGTCACGACTGAGTGGCTGAACTGAGAGTTAGCCTGAGTTAGAGGATTTCTCCCACTCCCAAGGCTGCCTCCCCTGGGGGTACCTGTCTGTGTTGGGCTATTCAGTCCCTAGCATGGGTACAGCCAAATAAGTGGCCTGGGATAGCCACCTCTCAGGACACTGAAGAGTTTAAGCAAGGAAGAAATACAATCTGATTTATACTTTTAAAATATGCCTCAGTATCCATCAACAGAAGGATGGCCAAATAAATTGTGTACATAACAGATTACTGCCCAGAAGCTAAAGTGAATGAGCTAAAACAATATGGATCAACATGGATAAACCTAAAAGAAATTGTTAGATGAGAAAGCACAGTATGATACTGTAACATGAGGTTTAGAACATGCAAAAACAATGGTATGCATGCTTACTTGTGGACACATATGTAGTAAAAACATACGCTTACAGTGCAGAACATACAATGAGAAATTAAGGTTTGTAGTTACCTCTTGGGAAAAAAGAGGGAAGTAAAAGCTGGGAAGGGCATCCTGGAGTCTTTAGTAACAAATCAATGATTTTTTTCTTTAAATAAATGATCTGAAGCTGACACAGCTGTGTTAAAGCTGGTAGGCAGACAGAGACATACATTTTTAAAGTTGTAGTTGTATAGAAGAACGTGTCACTCTGACAGCTATGGGGCAAAGGGACTGGAAGGGGTAAGACAGGAAGCAGATAAACCAACCGGGAGGTAAGAGTCATAGTCCAGACGAGATGGTGGGAGTGAAGGGGGTTAGTGGAGAAAAAGTGAAGAGTCACAGCATACATCTTAGAGGTGACAGAACAGGCTTTGGGTATTGATGGGATGTTTAGGGTAGGTGGAGGTTGATGGATGGAGAGGAGGCATTATGATGTATGATTTCTTGGTAAGAGTAAGTGGGTGGTGGTAGAAAGCAGTGGAGGAAAAACATCTGGTCAACCCAGGGACAGATTCAGAGCCAGCCACCCCCAACACCATTCCCTAGCAAATGAAGTGAGACACAGACATCTCCCCAGACCCATAATGGGCTGTCACCATAGAATATCATGAGAATTCTTTTATAAACCATGCCTGGTGCCTGCCTTTGATGAAATAACCCAATTAAGAAAGGGATGGGAAGGACAGAACTGAAGCCCTCAGTGGTAAAGCAGCCAGTACTTAAATCTGTCTTCAAACCTTTGGGTACGGCCAGCAGAGAAAAATGGGAGGTCTGGATGGTGTCCATGAATACTTGATAGCTCAATATAGCTTTGGGGGTGCCAAGGACTATGAAATATGGACAGCGCTTGGCTGCCCCTGAGAAGTTACATTAGCGGTAATAACATGGTAGGCTATAGGTAGGGTGCTGATAATTTATTTTTCCTTTAAGGATATGTTAGAAAAGGCACATTTAATAGTGTGGAAATGAGAATGGGTGAGAGATGATGTTGTAATTGCATAGATAACCCATCAGGCTCCTCCAGCTCTGAGATAGCCCTGGGTTGGCTCTCCTTTCCCATAGACACTTGTGAGGCTCCCTGCCAAGTTTCTTCCCTCCACTGCCCCCTCCAAATGCACAACCCACTCTGTTAGGCCAAGTGGGAAAGGGTTTAATTGCTCATTTCATTCACAAGCTGCCTGAGGTCTTGGTTTGCATGTATCCAGTATACCAACGTGCCTGTTTCAGACTGAATATTCCTAGAAGCAGGGCTAGAGCTGGAACCAGCCACTCTGCACAGTATCACCCACAGATGGAAAAAGAGCTGGCAACTTCTCTTCCCACATGTTTTAGAATCAATAACCCTTCTCTCATCACCAAAGGGAGAGAAGCGGCATGGAAGACTTAGTCATTCACATTCATTAATAAGGCATTAAGTATTTATTATACCGGGCACTGTGCCTTGCTCTCAGGGGGCTCTCAGTGCAGGGGATGGACAGACAAGTGAGGAGGCAATAAAGAACTGTGTGAGAAGGACAAAAGCACAGGGAGACACAGGGTGTCTAGGGGAGCCCACGTCACAGCTGAGAAGGCTGTCCAAGCGAAGCTGTGACATGCAGGACTAGAGAGCATTACAGACGAAGGAAGTGGAACAGTCTTTCAGGCAGAGGGAACAGCATGTGCAAGGGGCCAGAAGTAAGAGCACACGTGGCCTGTTGGTAGAAAGGCAGCGATCCCGTCTTGTCAGAGCGGACAGCGGTGGGTGGCAGGTGCAGCAATGGGGGTGGTGGGTGAGCAAGGGCGCTGGTCTTTGCTCTCCCCACACTCAGCCCCGGCTGCCTCGCCCTGGGCAGAGAGAGACATGTGGCCACCCACCCTCCAGGATTTCACAGAGCAGAGCCAAGTCCCCCTCCCCAGCCCCTCCTGGCTTCAGTCTTTCCTCTCACAGCCTTCCCATCCCCTAGACCCCAGCTCCCTATACCGGCCCCCACGTGATTTTCCCCTAGGAAGGCAGTTCTCACCACGCTATCACAGAATCTCTGCTGACCACTATCCACCCAGACCAGAGGGAAACCAGGCTCAGCAGAAAGCTTCCATCCAACCCCTCCACAAATACCACCTCTTGAGCCAGCAGCTACATTCCCATTCGGCTCAGAGCCTTCTGTGAAGGATGCTGACGCTGTATACAGCAGCACAAGGGGCCCCGGTCCTGTCTGGTCAGGGTCGACAGGTTTAACCATAATGAAAACAAAATGCTAAGAGCAGACTCCCCCAACACGATCCAGACTCCCTCTACGTCCAACACGTGAATTAGGAAGACAGAAGAGCCTGGGAGCAGTCCGTGATTAAATGCACCATGCAGCAAAGGGGTCATCCATCACTTCTTTTGTTTTCTTCTCACTCTAACAATGTAAAATGACCCTCTTAAAAAACTGAAGTGAGTAAGCTGATCTGGCCTCGCCTTCTAATCCCCCTTCACTGAAAGCATACCCGCTGCCTGTGCACAGATTTCCAATCCCCATCCTCTGAGTTTTGAACATACATCTTTCTGACTATAATAATTGTCTGCCTACTCAGTGGTGTGACTTCTAGGGAAGGTGCTCTCACAGGTACCACCCTGCCAACCTGCCTTGATGTAGGCAATTAGCAATTCACCTGAATTTCACAGATATTTTAAAAGGCAACTGTGCAGAGCTCTGGTTTTGTCTAACATCAATTTTTTTAAAAAAGATAACAAAGCATATGGGTGGCTGTGAAATTAGCTAAGATCTAGCCCCAATATCACTATTACCCCCACAAGGCAGGAGGCCGAGAAGATGTGGGAGCTGGGGCAATGAATGAAGGAAGGGCCCAGGCATGGTGGCAGCCCTATTTGGCCACAGGCTACAGCATGTCAGCCTTCAGACTAGACAGCTGCCAGTGGGCATGGCATGACATGAGGGTGGCCCACTTTTCCAGATATGTGAATTTTACCTGGGTCACCACCCAAATTGTCCACTCCAAGGAAGGTAGCTCAGCCCAGCCAGGTTCACCACCCCCTATAGTTGTAAATAAGAAGAGAGTGCCACTTACAAATTGGCACTTGCTATCTATGTCTACAAGGATTAAATCACCAGCTGTTGCAGCTGCTGACCTTCAACACCCCCTGAAAGGAGCTCAGGGTGGAGATTAGAAATAAGACACTCTGTGTTCTCGAAAAAACTGGCAGAACAGATCTTCAGATAGTTAGATAGATATTTTCAGGAGACGATTTTATGAGCCCAATTCTTGCATCTCTTCATATCTGGGAAAGAACTAAAATCATTCATGGTGATGTCTGCTCCTTATGATTAGCAATAACCTTCACAAGACCAGTACAAACCTTCTACGAAAAATATGTGCTTGATTGCATGTATGCCCCCTTCCCCAAAATTACATATAGACTGACCTTCCTCTCTGCCTCTTTGCAGCAGTTCCTCAGACCTGAGATGCTGTCTCCTGGGCTACAGTCCTCATTTTGCCTCAAATAAAACTTAGCTCACAGCTCTCACACTGTGTATTTTTTTTCAGTTGACAAGAGTTATGAGCATATGCTGGTTGGAAGCAGCAGAGGTAACATCCCTCCAGAGAAGACTGGTATAGGCTGCTCCAAGCTGGGGGTGCAGATGTCAGCACTCTGGGTGGCAGTGAATATGCACGATCATGTATACCCTCTGTGATATTGTGATTTATAGTAAGAAATGTGGTCTTCAACCCCATTCCTGGCACAGAGCTCCTAAACCCTACAAATTTCCCAAGGTGTCTATTGTTACACTAATGAGATGACTTTTGGAAAACACTCTAGCCATCCAACCTAGACAGCATATTATGACCAGCCTAGACAGCATATTAAAAAGCAGAGACATTACTTTGCCAACAAAGGTCCATCTAGTCAAGGCTATGGTTTTTCCAGTGGTCATGTATGGATGTGAGAGTTGGACTATAAAGAAAGCTGAGCGCCGAAGAATTGATGCTTTTGAACTGTGGTGTTGGAGAAGATTCTTGAGAGTCCCTTGGACTGCAAAGAGATTCAACCAGTCCATCCTAAAAGAAATCAGTCCTGAATATTCATTGGGAGGACTGATGCTGAAGCTGAAACTCTAATACTTTAGCCACCTGATGTGAAGAACTGACTCATTTGAAAAGACCCTGATGCTGGGAAAGATTGAAGGCTGGAGGAGAAGGGGACAGCAGAGGATGATATGGTTGGATGGCGTCGTGGACTCAATGGACATGAGTTTGAGTAAACTCCGGGAGTTGGTGATGAACAGGGAGGCCTGGCGTGCTGCAGTCCATGGGGTCACAAAGAGTTGGACACAACTGAGTAACTGAACTGGCCATCCAGGGAATTAACTACAAGATTTCAGTCCCTGTCTCCCCTCCCCTCACCCACCTCCCACCTACTGCCCAGGCCTCCCAAGAGGGGAGAGGATGGGGGCTATTGAGTTTAATCACCCACTGTCAACATCAATGATTTAATCATTCACGCCTAGGTAAGAAGCCCCTATAAAAACCCAAAAGGACAGGGATTTGGAGCATCCTCAGGTTGGTGAATAGGGCTTCCTCGGTGGCACTATTGGTAAAGAACCTGCCTGCCAATGCAAGAGATGTAAGAGACATGGTTTTGATCCCTGGGTTGGGAAGATCCCTCAGAGGAGGGCATGGTAACCCACACCTGGTGGGCTGCAGTCCATGGGGTCACAAAGAGTTGGACATGACTGAAGTGACTTAGCACACAAACAGGTTGGTGAACACAGGGAGATGTGGGGCAAGTGGGGCTCTTGGAGAAAGCATGGAAGCTCCAGCCCCTCCCCCAAAACTTGCCCCATGCATCTGTTCTATCTGGCTATTCCTGAGTTATAGCCTTTTATAATAAACTGGTAATTCAGTAAGCACAGTGCTTCTTTGAGTTCTGTGAGTTGCTCTGGCAAAGTAATTGAACCCAAATTGTGGGCCATTGGAACCTCAAATCTATAGCTGGTTGATTAGAAGCACAGGTGACAACACAGTCCTGAGACTGGCATCTGAAGTGGGGGTTGGAAGTTAAGATGACTAAGATGCCCCAACCTGGGAAAATGGGAAAGTTTCCTGAAGCAAGAGACTCACTCTGTCAGGCTATCCAAGCATCCCTGAGTCAACCAAATTAACAAAGTTGACATTACTGTGTGTCTAGCAATATACTAAGTGCTGTGAAGGAGACCAAGAAATAGGAGTCTCAGAAACTCTTTCTTACCCATTATCTCAACAATCACCACCTCAGTCCCTCCCACCCCTTCCCCATACTGAGTCTATCTCCCTGTAGGCATTCCCTCCCAGCCCAACCTAAGGCTGGACCACTGAAACAATCTCCTGACTGCAGACCCCAAACTCCAGCCCTCCCTAACCAAGCCGTCCTCCACAGGGCAGCCAGTGGGCACTTTTCAAAATGCAAATCTGCCATCCAACCTCTCACTCCCACCTGAAAACCTTAGAGTGGGCTCTCCCTGCTGCCAGTGTTAATGGCAACTCTCCTTAAGGTACCCGCATGGCCCTGTGTTGTCCAGACCCAGTCAGTTCCTCTTCCTCATCTCCTGCCCATCCCCTTGCTCTCTGCATTCTGGCCTTATTTCAAACTCTTTTGAAACAGGAGGGGAGAGGGCAGGGCACAACCTTTACAAGAATGACATGGCCATAGGACATGACAAAAACTGATTAGAAGCAACTCAGTCCAAGATCGGTAGTTCCCTGGCAGTCCAGTGGCTAAGACTTCACCTTCCAATGCTGGGGGCACAGGTTTGATCCTTGGTCAGGGAACTAAGATCCCACATGCCTCTTGGCCAAAAAAACCAAAACATAAAACAGAGACAATATTGTAACAAATTCAATAAAGGCTTTAAAAAATAATAATAACTAGGTTCAAGGTAGCAGAAGATTTGGCTTCCAGCAGACTTTGAGCCTCACTATGCACTCATTGTAATATGCTAGCATGTTAAATCAGAGAAGGCGATGGCACCCCACTCCAGTACTCTTGCCTGGAAAATCCCATGGATGGAGGAGCCTGGCGGGCTGCAGTCCATGGGGTCGCGAAGAGTCAGACACGACTGAGCGACTTCACTTTGACTTTTCACTTTCATGCATTGGAGAAGGAAATGGCAACCCACTCCAGTGTTCTTGCCTGGAGAATCCCAGGGACAGGGGAGCCTGATGGGCTGCCGTCTATGGGGTCACACAGAGTCGGACACAACTGAAGCAACAGCATGTTAAATGATACACCCACCAGTGCTGAGACAGTTCTGAGGCTAACCATAAAAGGCCAAAAAGTGGGCAGTGGCCCAATTGTTGGAAATAGCCACCCCTTCCCCAAAATAATTGGAATAATTCTCCCATTCATTAGCCTATGAATATCCAGTCCATAAAAACTAACCATGCCTATTTCAAAGCTCTCACTCACCTTCTGAGATGGTCCACACTCTGTCCATGGAGTATGTTTCTCTCAAAATAAATCCACTTCTTACTATCACTTCATCTCTGAATTCTTTATCAACAAAGCAAGAACCTAAAATTCACTGAAAACACTCTTACTTACCCCACTACTGTCATGAGATGACAGTTAAACATTCTGTTCCCTCTGGCTGCAATGTTTTTCCTCTCTGCTTTACTTAATCAGCTCTTTCAAGTCGCAGCTCCAATGCAACATCCACAGGGAAACCTTCCCAGATTATTTCTAACTGCGTCAAATCTTCCTTTCATAATCTCCTGGAGTTCCATGTACCTAACTGGCACTTATCACTGTTTAAAGGATACACTGACTAATGTGATCATCTCGTTACTGGACTCTAAGCTCCAGGAGAGCAAGAGCCATGCTTGATTTTGTCATCATTGTGTGGCCAATACTCAATAGGGTATCCCATATACACTATGAGTTTGATGTATATTCAGAGTCAAAGAATCTTGTCTTCCAAGGACCTGCAAAAGCTGTCTAGTTCATAAGATGATCTGTAACTAGCTTCATGAAAACTGACATCCAGCAATGAAAATAACACAGCCACCAAGAAAAACTGGAGAACCTGGGTAATGAGCATGACTCAAGCTGCCCTGTGACTTAAACAGAATGTTTTAAGTCACTGTGCCACTGTGTTTTTAAAAAAAAAAAAACATGATTCATATTTCCTTCAACCATACATTCATTGCAAGCGTTAAATTAGACCACTGATAATAACAACTTAAAACTATGTTCTTTAAAGAAAATTCAGTTTAATACAAAGAAATTCAAGAGGAAAATTTCAGGACCCTTGATCAGAAGTTTTCAATACCTCTCATACTACTCTGGTATACACAAAGCTTCAAGTAAGGCTGAGGAAAAAGATCTGTTTCCTTTTCCCATTGAAGACATGATCCAAGAAACAGGTGAACCACATACACACTCTGTAGAAACTAGCCATCCATCCACACCTTGCCTTGGACTCATTATATTAGTAACTGAAAACATTTTAAAAGCCTTGGCCAACATTACAAAAACAAAACATTTATAGTAGTACTCTTTATGAATATAAGCATCATTGGGTTTGGTTTTTTTTGCCTGCTATAAATACTAATCTTTGAAAACCTACAAGTGAGTTCCCACTGTGGCTCTTTTCTGGTGTGGGAAGCTGCAGGTGTGCACGGGACAGTCTACTGATTTACCTTCTCAAAATATTCTCTGGAAGCAGTTGGATGGGGCTTGATTGTAGGAGACTCGGGTGTCCAGTTGGCTGGGCAGACTTCTCCATGGGCTTCCACAAACTGGAACGCCTTCTCCAAGCGGAGGGTCTCTTCCACGCTTCAGCCCACTGGGAGATCATTAACACTCAGATGCTTGATGACTCCGTTGGGGTCAATTATGAAGAGACCGCGTAGTGCGAGGCCAGGACCTTCTAACAGCACACCTTAGTCTCGGGAAATCTGTTTGGTCAAATCTGACAAGAGTGCGATGTTCATATGGCCCAAACCACCATTCTTCCTCGGTGTGTTTATCCAGGCCAGGTGGCTGAAGTGGGAGTCCACCGACACTGCAACAACTTCACAGTTCACATCGTGAAATTCATTGGCTTTGTCAATGTCGGATGAGCGAACTGATCATGCATGTTCCCCACTCCTGAGATTTATAGTTTATATAGTTATTTTACTTACTTTGTTAGCTGACTTATGTCTACATACATTTCTAATATTGATTGGGTATAATTAGAAAGGATATTTATTGAATCCAGGGATTGCAGTATGAATTTGAATCATTCATGCATTTGAATTATTGTAATGATTTTCTTTCTTGAAGTGTTCCATGTAAAAAATATAATAAAAAATAAACATATTTAAAAAATAAATAAATAAATAAACAGAATGTTTTGGGCAAGATAGCAATGAGAGGACCATCACCTTCATCCTGACGACACAGTCAGGATCTTGGGCCCTTTGAACCACTGTAGGAAGCTCACTAATTCTGCAAAGCCCCCAGGACCCACTTAGGCATGAATGTCTCCAGTCACACAAACAAAACTGACTCTGGCCCCTGTTTATGCTGGAGTTTCAGGATCCACGGGCATCAACAGGAGACACTGTCCTGAGAAAGATGCTGATGGCTGCTTGACGTAGGTCCACCAAAAAAAGTGTCTCAACAAACACTTAGAGAAAGACCACAACACCCTGTAGGATGAAGTAATGAGGATTCCTGTTTAGAAATGAAGCAGAATCACTTTGAACCCCAGCTGTGCTATGCACAACCAGCCACAGACAAGTCGTGGCGCAACTTCAGGTCAGTTTTCTTGTGCACAGAGTCAGCATAAGAAGCAGACTATCTTTTTTTTTTTTTTAAACTTTACATAATTGTATTAGTTTTGCCAAATATCAAAATGAATCCACCACAGGTATACATGTGTTCCCCACCCTGAACCCTCCTCCCTCCTCCCTCCCCATACCAGCCCTCTGGGTCGTCCCAGTGCACCAGCCCCAAGCATCCAGTATCGTGCATCGAACCTGGACTGGCAACTCATTTCATACATGATATTTTACATGTTTAAATAATATAGTGTATGTGTGGCACGCCTGGCACAAAGCAGATACTCAAATTTCAGTTTCCACTATAAGAGAAAAATCCTGATACTACTTCTCAACAGAAATAGACAAGCTTAAAAATAACATTTGGGAACACACTGTATTCCTTAAAAAAAGTTTTTTTAAGATTCTTTTCTGATTATCATAGCAATGCATTTTCATTGTGAGAAAATACACAGGAGACAAGGACCCATTAAGTGGATTCAAGTCTAGCACTAGCTCCTAACAGCTGTTTGGCCTTGGGCAAGCTCCTTAACTTCCTGGAATTCAGTCTCCACATCCACAAAAATGGAGACAACAGCATCCCCCAGTTTACAGCCTAGTTGCGCATGAGATAATCTATGTGAAGTTCCTGACAGGATGCCTGACACACAGTGAGGACTCAGTAAACGTTATCTCAATCATCATCATCACTACTGAGACTTATTTTTAAGTCAGAAAGATACAAAATATGGGCAAGATTATTTGAAATTTACCATCCATAAATAAATATTTTAACATTTCAGTTTTTTTCTAATAATCACATTAGTATTTTAATTTTACAAAATTTGGCTCATGCAATGTAAACTTTGTTGTTACTATATTCTGATGTTTTCACTTTCCTTATGTCCTAATTATTAAAAACATGATGTTAAAGGTTCCATAATATTTCATCATATGGTATGATCAAAGTTAATCCATCATAACATTCAACCGAAGGACAGTCTTATAAATAATGCTGCAATAAATGTCATTTCTATATATTCCTTTGTCCTTATTTCAAATTATTCCTTTAGGACAGACTCTTAAAGGATGAATCAGTGTTTAACAAATTTTTTATTATCAGTATATGATGAATTGTTTTCCAGAATATATATGGTGCCTTAAATAGTACTTAATCCACTTTTGACAAAAAGCTGTCAAAAGGAGAGAAAAGAATAAACATTGTCTTTTTAAAAAATACAGGCTAACAATAGAAGAAAAATTGTATATTTTCATTTTATATTTCTTTGAAGGCCAGTGAGTCGAATATTTTTTCCTGTTATTTATTTGCGCATATATTTCTTCTATTAAATCTTATGTTTATGCATTTGTCCATCTTGTACAGTTTTAATATTTTTAATTAACTTGTAAGTGCTTTTTATATATTAAGGCTACCATCTCTTTGACTCACTTGTGATAATATTTTTCTCAATTTGCACTGAGTTTTGTTCTTGACACAGATAATATTTTAATCTTAGGGTGGTCCAAACTGCTGGTTTTACTTTAAGATCAAGGGTTCTTGGGTTAGATGTAAATTCAACTATAGCTTAGTCTTTTATGTGTTCTCATTTTTTATATATAACGCTTTTGAATAAAATTCTTAACAACCTGACTAAATGCGGTTTAGTGATTTATAGGCAAGAATTACCTGTCTTACAGTGTTTTGCAAAATCTCCCAACACCTCTGGTAAAATAATCCTTTTTATGCTGCTATTGCAAGCATATGCCAAAGACCTTCCAATGACTGTGAGAGTTTATTTTTGACTTGTGAATTCTAGTCCACCGTCCTGTCCACTGATTTTTAAATCATTCACACTAAACTCTTAAGCAGGGGAAGAACTCATTTTCCTCAGAGCCGGACTCAGTGGATCCTATGACAGGATGACCTGGAGGACCTGAGCTGCCACTGCCTTCTTTCAGATGGCAAGCCCCTGTCACAGAACCAGCCTGGGCGCTAGTATGAAGATCTGGGGCTGCAGAAGCGTGTCAGTCTGACACATGTCTCTGACACTGTTAACATCATCTAGGCCTAGCACTTCACCTCATGGATTCTCCTCGAAGCCATGGTTTATTTTGTTCTGTGCATATTATCTAGTCCAGATTGGTCACAAAAGAACCTGCTGGTCTGCCTGAATCAATGGAGAGCTGATCTGTTGAGAAAAAAGCTGACCATATCAAAGAAGGTTCTCAGCCGGCTGTGGCCGCTACCATCAATCCTAAGTCCTTTGATCACTTGCTTTGCCAGATATTTTACCCAGTTTCTCTCTCCCTCTCCCTTGAATACTTTTCCATGTGGCTCCTAGGACGTCACACTCTCCTGATTTTCCTCCCTCTCTTGAGGAGTTTCCTCTCAGTCTTTTCCGGTGCTTACTCCTCATTTTCCTAACTTTCTGAACTGAGTCATTAGCCTTAGTCATCAGACCTCTTTGCTTTTCCACCTACACTCAACTCCCACAGTGATTTCATCCAACAACATGGTTCTAAATGCCAAATACAGGCTGACAACACCCCAAACCTTTACGAGTCCAACTTAGGTCCCTTCCTGATATTCAGACCAATATATCCATCAATCCACAGCTGGACATGTAACATGTCCCAAAGTGAACTCCTGACCTTCCCAAGGCAAACCACCTCACCCCATTGTTTTCTCCGATCACAGTCAAATCCACCAAAATACAGTCAGAATCCAACTGCATTTTACTGTCCTTATTAAGACCACCCTGGTCCAAGCCACTATCATGCCAGCCTAAATAAGAACAAGTCTCTTAAGTGCTCTCCCCCTTCTGCTCTGTGACTCTTCTCAGGGTAGTCCGAGTCTTACAATATTGATATGGTCCATCGCCTCTCTGTTCTCCCTTCCTGCTGTCCTCCCCTCTGTCCACCCATCCCTGATGCTCCTGTGACTCCTCAGACCAGCCAGGTTCACTCTCTCCTTTGGGCCTTTGTGCCTGCTGCTCCCCCTCCCCAGTGTTCCTTTCATCTGACTCTACTTCCTTTGGTCTTTGCTCACAATCACCTGCTCAGTGAGGCTTCTGCAGCCCCATCTAAGATGTTGCTGCTGCTAAGTTGCTTCAGTCGTGTCCGACTCTGTGCAACCCCATAGATGGCAGCCCATCAGGCTCCACCATCCCTGGGATTCTCCAGGCAAGAACACTGGAGTGGGTTGCCATTTCCTTCTCCAATCTAAGATGTTAACCCTCTCAAAAAAAGTATCAACTCTCCATGTTATATCTCCTTTCCCCATCTTATTTATTTTCCTTGGTACTTGTACTAACAGATTCTAGATTTTGCCTATTTAGCTTGACTGTCAACTGTCTCTCTCATCAGAATCTAAGCTTAAGAAGGCAGGCATTTTTGTCTGTTTACAGCCATTCATGCAGTAGGACAGTATCAGAACAGTGCTTGGCACATAAGAGGTACCTAATTACTCAGCGAGTGAATGGATGCATAGCTGGATGGATTTATGAATCCCTTTTTCACAAACCAGGAAGCAGAGGCTTCGAGTAGTTAGAAAGCCTTTCCAGGTTGGAACTTGAGCCCAGAACTGATTCTACAAGAAGGCTTCTGCTCGTAACATGGTGAATATGAACTGACGGGTTGAGATGGTGACACTAAGAATAGAAATGAGATCTATTTAGCAAGCCTGCTCTGTTTCACAAGTCAGTAGGCAAGTTCTCCACTGACAGCCTAAGAATGTAGTTTTCTTGGGGGAAAAATATTCAAAGAACAATACAGACACAGGGCAACTGTCCTCTTGAGTTGGTCCAGGAATTAAAAAAAAAAAAGGCAACAATAAGACAGTGCCCCACACTGAGTGAGAGAGCAGAAAAGGATCTGACTGACAGAAAATGAGAGGAATTAATTCATCAGAACAAAAGAGACCAGAAAGCCTGGACCAAAGGAGAAGCACATGTAGGGGCTCCATGAATGGAATGGTGATTACCAAACAAAACAGTCCTAATAAGATTACAGCTGTGAATCTGCTACAAAACTCTGGAACGATGTTAGGATTTTAATAAGCATCCCCCAAAGAGCATTCAGTCAATTTTACAAATGCCCATTCTCATCACTTAATTCTAAGGGGGAAGGAAGACCACGCTACCTATGGCTGCTTCTAAATTAATAATGTGCCTCATTCTTATTATGCCTCAGAAGTAAGGCCACTGTAACATTTCAAGCTGTTTGGGGGAGAGTTTTAATATTCTCACTGCTAATATAAACAGAACCTTAGAGTTCCAAAGATGCCACATTTGGGATGTAATCCAGGCCACGGTGCCAATTCCAATGTTAACTTTTCAAAATGCTTCATGTACACACTTCATTTGAACAATTAAGGCAATATAAGCTGTCTCCCAGAAAAATGAAAAGGAAAAGAAAAGGTAATTCAGTGTACCCCCCATGATAAAGGCTGCTTAATTTCAATTTCAACAAAGACCACAGTGAGTGCTACATTCTGTCTCTTTTTCGGCATCGTTTTCATAACATCAGCTATCCCTCAGCGTAAAGAATCTGTATTATAAATATAGCCAGTTCCATTCCATGGAGGGGAAAATAGAAAGAGGAAACCCACGTGACTTCTATATACATTGAAACAGAATCAGAGCAGGCCACACAACTCCCAACCCAGTCAAGACCCAAATGTGGTAGCTGCGGCTGCGCCTCAGCCCCCAGCCCAGAAGCTTCCCAGGGGACTGAAGGTGAGCATGCCACCATGCAGGGGTGCTCAAGGCCTCAGGGCACAACGTGCTGCCAAGCCTGTGAGCGGCACACAGCCTCGCATCATTGGATGCAATCATTTCCAAATAATCCTGGTACCAGTCTCACGACTCAGTCTCTAATGACAGCCCAGCCTCCTGCAGCCGCGGCAAATCCCCAGGACTCCCAATACCAACACAGGAAAAATGACAAGTAATAGGACAGCGAATGGGAGGAAGTGAAATGATAAACAAAAGCAGCAGGAGGAGGTACAGTTGTCTGCTTGTTCACGATCTGAATGTAATACTTGTCATGCGAGTATACTGTTGTCCTCCTTATACTGGACATAAAAGGGGAAACCAGAGGCATCATGCACTAGAACAAACCAGAGGAGCCAGACTAAAACCCAGGACAAGGCAGTGTGCACCTCCCCTTGACACCTGATTTTACGTACCCCGATAGAGATGTACACATGAACAGACACATACAACTGCACGTGACGTATCAATTTCCTGGTGTTTCCAGCACCTATAAGTGCCTCCAGGAGCAGCAATGAGTAAAAATGGTATTGAACAGCACGGAGAGGCTCAATTTGAGCTACAAAATCATTTCCTCTATTTGTTAATGAGTTAGATGCTCATAGGCTGAGATGGCTCCTTCATTCCGAGGAGCTCGGATTCGGAAAAGAAAAATAACTGCAAAGCATTCTTTTCCTGGAATTAAAAATCAGGTCACAGTAAACTCAAAAATAACTTTGCCAAGGCTAAGGATGGGAATAGAAGAGTTATTCTATAAATAATCACTGACATCCATATTCATTGTGAGCCTTTGAAAGTCGCCGGACAAGTAGTTTCAGAAAAGCAGCGGCTGATCTGAACACGCTACTTGAAGAGCATCATCCATATTCACGTCCTAGAGGTGCTCTAATCAACAAATCAAAGTACTCAACTAATTAAATGCTGATTGCTTATTGCACAGGGGTGAAAGTCAACCATCTTAGCCAAGGTTGGAGTTATTCTAAGAAATGATGATAGTTGGGTTCTTTCAAGCCATTTTGTGCCTAATGAGTACATTACCCCTTAATGAAACTTCATTTAGGCTAATGATTACCTTGGTTTAACAAATAACTAACTGATGACTTCCTGTCTTTCAACGCCCTGAATTTGGTAACTGGCACTGTGAACATGGCTGATAAACGCTGCACACTTTTCTGGGCTCGGCCACACTGACAGTCGAAGGATGATGATCCCGTCCTCCTGCCCCTCAGTGACTGCACAGCTCACACTGGCGGAAAGGTGGTACCTTCAACAATGAGGCTCGTGGGAGCATCAGTATCACTATCCACTTGGGATGAGGCCATTTCCCAAAAATCAAAGCTAAAGGCATGAGATGACTCATGCTGAAGGGCAATACAGGGCTTCCAGCATCTTATTGTTACCTCCCTAGGGAAATCCCAAGAGCTGCTTCTAATTGCTAATGTTCAGTGTATGATTTCCTTATCATTACTGCTATTTACCCTTTTTTCCTTAGGATGGCATTACCATGTTTACCTGAAGGGTAATGTGCACTTTAGCTAAATGAGAAAATCATTCTGTCTCTCTAATCCTTAGGAATTTTGCATACGATGCTGCTTAAATCAATTTAAAGTATCTCACCAAGTCATCAACAAAAATTATTTACTCTACCTGGCTTACAACTTTTTGATTTGTGGCTTGCTTTCTAACGGTGCATGTGTAAACAAGAAACTATTTCGATCAGGAGCGATGCCACTCTTACCTAATTGTCTCTCCTTCATAAATTAATCAGGCAGATGAGAGGTACATCAGAGAAAATCCCTCTTAAGTAATGTGAGTTAATGATGTGCTGCCACTTTCAAAAGGAGGAGCAAAGTAGAATTCTTCCCAAAGCTGGGATATTGTCGACATGAGGAACACCTCTGGCTAGTGGGTAAGAGTTTAGGCTCTGGATCCCAACAAATCTGGATTTCAACCATGCTATATATTTGTTTGGGTTGGTTCATTCAATCAGCTCAAGCCTTAGTGTGCTCCTCTGTAAAATGGAAATCATTACCCCTAACTCTTGCTCTGTTATAAGGCATTGCCTACTATCATACCTACAAAGTTTTAAGCACTGGCTTAATAAACATAGATGCTAATGTCATTTTTAACTTTATTCTTAATATTATTAGTCATGTCCTGCCAGCAGCATAACAGTTTTCAAAAGAGCAGAGGTTTTTGTAAACTTGATCAAACAAAACCTAGAGAGTTGGTTGCATCCCACCGCTGCCACTGTGTGTTCAGGAGAACACACCACCCTGCCAAGGCTGGCTCAGCTCTGATGTGGAAGCAAACCAGCAGGCTGACAAAAGGGAAACAAATTGATCGGTTTTTAAGACTCATCAACAAATAGCATCACCCCCACCTCATGGTCAAGGTAGAAATCTAACAGTCAGCCTTCATTTCACCTGCCCTCTCCAATTTCTTTTGTTCAACACATCATGTTATTCCATAGGATCTGCCTTTAAATCTCATGCCCAATTCTCCACTCCTCTCCACTCACTTTAAGCCCTAGACCCCAGGCATCATCTATCTGCTCAGCTGCAATACTGCAACTAACCTTGCTCCTGTCCCCACTTCTCATCTCACATCAACGCCAGCCAGACCAAATTCAGTCTCCATCCAACTGTCAGACTCATCAGCTTAAAGCCCCTTCCTGACTGCCCATCACCTCTGAGATCAAGTCCAACTCTGACACAGGCCTCCTCTGACCCTGCCATCACACATCCCATAATAGTCACCCTCCCTATGCACTCCAGGGGCACTGCACCGCTCCTCAAACCTGTCAGCCCACCCCCAACCCTGGGTTATACACATGTGTCTTCCTCTGCATAACAGGGACTCCCTGGCCCTTAGGTCAGCAGGCTCCCTCCTTGTCATCAGGATGCAACTAAGACATTTTCTCCTAAGAAGTGAGAATCCCAATGTCTCCCAAGATGATTTATGACCTGTCATAGTGCCCCATCCATTTCTTTACAACAGTCTTCTCCACCTGAATGCCACTCTGGCTTGTTTACCTGTATCTCTCCACTAGACTGCAGGCTTTGCAAGAGCAACTGGGACCCACCTTTCATTTACTGTCCTGCTGTCTGCACTTCAGCAGAGTATTTGGCAAATAGTAACTTAGCAGGGCCTCCCAGGTGGCACTAGTGGTAAAGAAGCCTCTTGCCAATGTGGAGACCCAGGAGATGTGGGTTCGATCCCTGGGTCAAGAAGATCCCCTGGAGGGGGACATGGCAACCTACTCCAATATCTTTGCCTGGAGAACCCCATGGACAGAGGATCCTGGTGGGCTACAGTCCATGGGGTTGCAAGAGTCAGACATGACTGAAGCAACTTCATGCACACACAGTAACTTAATAAAAAATGAACATGTCTGGTGTTGTCATGGAGTCAAGCAAGATTTAGACTTTATTCTGCATGGTTTCAGGGTAAAGAGAAAACTCATAAGAGCAAGAGTTAAGAGGCAGCGGGCACATTTAAGTGAAAGGAAGGCATCCTTGTCTCAAAAAATCTGCTTGAACTCTGAGTAGTGAGGTTCGTGTCCCTTCGAGCATTCAAGTAGGGACTAGTTGACATTTCATAGGAAAAGACTGACTGGACCACACAGCGTGGCAGGTGGTGTTCATCTCTAAGACTCTGGAGATGAGAAAGTTCAGGCCTTGGCAGCGCTGGGTCCTCCCAGCAGGGCAGCAGGAAAGGAGATGCCAGGACCATGCACGGAGGCCCAGCAGCTGTACCAGCTGCGGCCGTGACTACAAGCGTCCCAGTGTCGTAGGCAACTAGCTTTGCTCCTGTCCCCACTTCTCATCTCACATCACCCACAGCCCCACCAAATCCAGTCTCCATCCAACCATCAGTCTCAGATCCTGAAACATGACTTCCTGGCCTCAGTTTTAGAGAACATGCCCCATCAAGTCCAGCTACTAGTGAAGGCAAAACTACACTTCTCACTCCTCAGGAAACACAAACAGAGGCCCATCTCTGTGCAGGCTGGCCCAGGCTAGTCTCTACAACAGAGGGACAGTTAAGTAAGAGGAAAAACAAACAGCTAACTAAGCTTGTTACAGAATGCTCACATGTGCCTGACAAGGTTCTAAGCCTCTGCAAGTTAACTCTCATCCTCAGAGTTAACCAGAGTGCTAGGAGAAAAGCATATCACTGCTACCACTGGATGGAGCAATAACATGAAGACGCTAAGAGAGGTCAACACACAAGGCCTGCTGCTGCTGCTAAGTCGCTTCAGTCGTGTCCGACTCTGTGCGACCCCATAGACGGCAGTCCACGAGGCTCCCCTGTCCCTGGGATTCTCCAGGCAAGAACACTGGAGTGGGTTGCCATTTTCTTCTCCAATGCATGAAAGTGAAAAGTGAAAGTGAAGTCGCTGAGTCCTGTCCGACTCTTAGAGACCCCATGGACTGCAGCCCGCCAGGCTCCTCCGTCCATGGGATTTTCCAGGCAAGAGTGCTGGAGTGGGGTGCCATTGCCTTCATCAACACAAGGCCTAAGGTCAAATATTCTACAAGTGTTAAAGCCGTGATGAGGACCTGGGCAGACCAATCAGAAAACACATGCATAACCTTAACAATGTCCTGTAGCAAAGAAACTTGCAAGGCAAGACTCACTGCGTAGCATCTTTTTCAGCTGCTCTAGAAGAACCGTGGGTGGTGTCCAAAAACCCACTGAACACATTTGTTAACGTTGGCAGACTACAATGGATTCCAAGAAGCCAACAAGAACCCCTAAGCCAGTGCACACCAAAGGGTGGGTTCAAGGAAGGAGTTCCCAAGAACGTGAACACAAAGCCCTGGAGTAGTTGAGAGCCCAGACAAGGCCCTATAGCTTATGCACCAAGGTGCACGGGCCTCCCAGACGACCCATGCTGAGGGCTGGACCCCACAAGGGCTGCCAAACTTCAGGGCCTGCCAAGCACACAGAGAGTTACGTATGAGTCCCTGCCAGCTGGAAAAGCCAGACAAGGGGAAATGATTTGAGAGAGGCTCACAGAAAAATGGGAGAAGCCTGGGCAGCCACACGGCTGATTCCTGGCCCTTCCCTTTACCGCTCGGGCACAGGAGACAAATGAATTGCTCTACTGGGCCTCTGTCCCCTCACCTGTGTTACCGAACTGCTTCTTAGGACTATTATGAGACGCAATTTAACAGGCATTTTTAGGATATGCTAATATAATCCTACAAATTGAAGTTGCTTTTTATCTGCTACAACCAGCACAATTAATATAAGCAGGAAAAATATCACATAAATATCATCATAGCTGACATTTATTAAGCAGTAACCATGTGCCAGACAACACCTTATGCAATATACTTGGGTTGTTTTATTTAATTCTCAAATGCACCATAAAGATAGGACAATTAACCCCATTTCACAAGTCAGGAAACAGAGCCCGAAATGAAGGAAGTTGCCAACAGGTGGCTGTTGTTCAGTCACTAAGTTGTGTCTAACTCTGCGATCCCATGGGCTGTAGCACACCAGGCTCCTCTGTTCTTCACTATTTCCTAGAGTTTGCTCAAACTCATGTCCATTGAGCCAATGATGCCATCCAACCATCCTCTGTTGTCCCCTTCTCCTCCTGCGTTCGATTTCCCAGCATCAGAGTCTTAACCAATGAGTCAACTCTTCACATCAGGTGGCCAAAATATTGGAGCTTCAGCTTCAGCATCAGTCCTTCCAATGAATATTCAGGGTTGATTTCCTTTAGGATTGACTGGTTTGATCTCCTTGCTGTCCAAGGGACTCTCAAGTGCCAAAGGGACACTATACCTAATAAGCCCCAGATCCCAGAAATGAATGACCAGGTGATGGCAGAAGGTACATGCCAAACCACAACCACACCAGCCTCTCTGGAATAAGAGTGCACAACACACTGTCACCAAACACATATAGTTTTAACAAGTATAGTCCTTTGTCCTAAGTGACACAGATTTTTTTGGATCCAGCCTCAGGTCACCGGAATCTCCTTTTGTCCAGGTTCTCTGACATCCAGCTTGAGGTCTCTGACTGATTGACAAGTCTCGTTCACTTCTGTCGGAGGCCAGCGTGTCCATCCCTCTGCCCGGGTCACTGACTCCACCCCGAACCCCTGCAAAGGGCACGTGCAAGCCCAGAGCAAGCCTACCAGTAGAGAGACTTCCCAGTAGGATCTGTTGTAAGTTGGAACCATGACACCAGCACCAGCATTCTCCTGATTTATTATCACGGGTAAGGGATGGTGAATAAATGATTTATAGATGCACATATATTTCCTTCATGATCATCTCAATCAAACTTTTTTTAAACTGTCTGGAAAAAGGCACAGGCTTCAGTTTCAGCACTTCATTGAAGACTGGCCCTGGGTTTGCATTGGCTTTACCTCCAGGTTACAACAGACCACCTGGGTTCCCACCCACCCAGCGTGAGATGCTAAATGAGGCACCACCAGGGTTGAATTAAGGACAGGGGGCAGCGGGCAGAGGGGAAGTGGAGGAGGGAGCTACCCTGAGTTGTGACTGAGCAATAAAGGAACTTTATCTGAGCACAGGAGATGTGCTGGGCCCTGTGCGGGATGCCTCCTGGGGCTGTTTGAGGATTAAATGAAATGGAGCATGTGAGGGCTCAGCCCACGCTCCACACACGCCGATGCTGCTTGCCTGTGATTTACTATCATGATGCTTCTTTTTAATGATCATCCCCCACGAATCCCAAATCCTACTTGGCTTACAATCAGAGCACAGCTTATTCATTTAACTTAAAAAATGAATTCCATCCTTTAATGTCTCTAAAAAGCAGGCGAAAAGGATGGAAATACAGAGTCCCCAGGCACAGTGATTCACATCCCATCTCACCCCCACTAACTCCCCTCCCAACCCCCCAGAAGAGCCGGCCTCACCAAGCACACTCCCCATCACATCCCTCCTCCTCTCCCAATTGAAACGTCCTTTTTTCTTTGGCCCTAATTATTTTGACTGGCTTAGCCTCTCTCCCAACCACAGAGAGAGAGATTTTTTTTTGCCCTATTTACAAGGAAGGAGGAGAGAGAAAAATGGGGTTGGCAAATCCAGGATTCTCTTCAGTGGCCGCCAAGGCAGGGAGCTCCACGGACATGCTCGTATTAATAGTTACACAGACAACCATGTGAAGTTAGGAATACTGTCTCTATTTTTACAGGTGAGGAGATGGAACCTAAGAGGGGTTAAGAAAATTGCCCAGATGGGAGAGACTGAGCTTTTCACAGCTCCATTCTGCCTCTCTAAAAGAGGCTGTGCCATCCAAACGCCTTGTCTATACCTGAAATAAAACCACACAGACCTACCCGCGGAGCACAAGGAACATGGATGTGAAAGAGCTGCCCAACTGTGAAGCCCTGTCCCACCCCTTCCCAATGGCGTGACCATCAGTCAGCAAGGTCTCTGACCCTTTCCATGCATTTCCACATTCACAACCCTGGGATGATAACTCTTATTTCATAGCGTTGTGGTGAGAATTCAAAGAGCACACTCAATAAGTGTCATTTCCTCTCTTTTACCTGATGAGCCAGCTTAAAAGAAATTCCATTTGGAGTCTCCTGAATGTGGCAGCAACAACGTTTTCTCCCTTTCAATATCAAATCCCTCACCATGGTAAGAATTACTTGCAAAGAGTGTTTACTATTTCCTATTTCCACAATATATTTTCCATTAGGTAATTCAAAGTTATTAATGCTGCCACAGCCGTAAAGAAGCAGGCCACGTCTGAGCCAGCACTGCATGTGAACCTCATGCTGCCAATGATTGCTTCTGACCCTAAGTAGCTATGGAGGTACGTTGATGTTGCTCTGATATGACTCATATAGAGACACTGAAAATATCCTTCCCAAAGTTGGAAGCAGGCAGCATTACCACTGGCAGCAAATGTGAAACCATTTTCATAATAATTTGTTGAGGCAAGAGCCGCAAGAGTGGCTTGTGTGACAGATGAGAAGGTGTCAGACTGGATTGAATCAGACCAACCACGTAGTGCTCAACTGTGCTCTGCTCTGCTTCCCTTCCAGCCGCCTGAGAGTTCAGGCCCCATGTCAGTCAAACCTGACACAAAGCCAAACCCAACCCTCCAGCCTGGAAACAGCCAGGAAATTATGTTATGTCAGAAGGTGGAAAATTGATTCAAACAGCCAATTAGCACACGGTTACTGGGATCAAGTTTAAAAAAAGATTCACATAATACACTTCATACACAAATATAAAACCACAAGAAAAGCAGGGAAATAAAACTCTTCCAAAAATAAATCTAATAAATGCATAATTTGTGTTCTTGGGCTTTAAGACTCAAGGACTCTTCGTGCTTTCGGTGCTCTACCGCAGCCTTCTCCAGCCTGTGTATTTGCCAACAAAACTAGATTTGATATTGATTTCTTGTTTCAAAGCCAAGAACTGAAAGAGCCTGGGACCAAATATATGATCCAGGATGGCTGCTTTTCCTCCTTGCATCTCCAATTCTAAGGAATTTTAGGGTGACATTTTCACCCTGATATACATAAGACAATGAGGCAACGTGATGGGAGACGTCAGTTGTATAACATCAGTTTAGTGACTTTCAGTCTCCTTTTCTTTAGCAGATACATACACATACTCACACATCCTGTAACAGGCAAAAGAAACTGGGCCAAGTTTTGTATGAATTCATCTCAAAGAAACACTGAAAATGGAATGATCAAAAGAATGGAGAGCTCCCTTGCTTTCTTATTACTTCTCAGGCGAGGGCTGTGTAAACTATTTAACTTGGTAGGAGACTCTTAAAGCAATATCAACATCTTCATTTTTTGGAGAATTAAGAATGAGCCATGTGCACTTGTGTCTGAAATGCCTGCAAATAATCAGGTTTGTTTGAGTCGTGTCATTCTGTTCCTTATAACCTCTGAGCAACTCTGTTTATTAACCCGGGGTGGTACAGGAGAGAATACAGAACACAATTCTAATACAGTCTGGGCACCGAGTCTGGGATGAGGGGTCATCTGGAGAGGGAAAGAAAGCCTTTATCCAGTAAGTCATCACTGCAAGTCCCAGAGTTTTCATGTTCTAGATGAGCTATCCACTGGGCAAGGGTGGGCAGGAGCAGCTGGGGTAGGGGGGAAGGTTTGCCCAGGGTTCTGTGTTACAGTTTTCATCTTCTAATTGTCTGTGTCCCCTCAGTCCTGTTTTATTCCAGTTAAGGATTGAGATCTGCCAATAAGCCTGGCCTGCACAGTATGGCTAGAGTTTGAGAGCTTACTTCATCCCCCTTATAGTCTGTCTGCAAGCCCATGAGCTTTGATTCCTGCCAGTGAGCCAAAGCATATGGAAACACAGTCCTCCTCACCTCAGTAGCCAGAACATCATTGCTGGGAGATGAGCTTCGAGTAGCGCTCAGCCCAATAGACACCTGAAGCCCACAGACAAAGCACGCCCAGCATGACAGCTCTGGAAGGAAACTCCCAAGCCCCACTTTGGTGCTATTTCTTTAAAGACGGAACAGGAAGGCCCAGAGAGGTAGGGGACTACAAGGCTTCACTTGATCTCCCATTATCCTGGGTCACATTTTAGCACAACAGTTAAAAGCAAGATCTTCAATGTCAAACACATCTCAGTTTCCACCTCAGTTACCCCTTAACTGTGCAACCTTGAGCAAGTAAGTTGTTAAGCATCTGAGGTCCCATTACCATAACTATAAAATGAGGGGACTAATGACACCTACCTCAATAGGGGTGTTGCTAAGAATCCATGATGGATCACATGAAGCGTTTAGCACACAGCCTCTGGCATGTAACAAACATGTGATATATTGTCACTAACCTGATGATGATGGTGTGGTTTCTTAGCATTTCTTCAAATTGTGACAGGACTCTCTCATCCACCTTGGCCTGAATCATTTGCATGCTGCCTAGTGAACAATCTCATCTTGCTCAGGTGAGGAGGACCCCGTATGGTTACCTGTTTAGTCCGTGACTGACCTAGAAGCCCAGGGCTGGGGCAAGGAGTCTTAGCCCTTTCAGGCTGCATTTCCAAACTTTCCTGAATTTGTATTTTGTTCACTGTCAGATTTTCTTCTCCTGCCACTGAGCTTCCTTGTAGCAGACAAGGTCAGAGGCTCAGCGTCTTACACACGAAAACAGCTCCAGGCAATGGCCGGACTAAGGACTCTGGGTTTTCTGCAGAAGGAGGCATCCATGGCCCCAGGCTCTGCCCCTGACCGCCCAGGCCCCAGCTGCTGCTGTCTGGGAAGCAAGCACTGAGCTGGGTCTGGGGAGGCCAAATCAATGGACCCTGGTCTCAGTGCACTGCAGCAGCCTCTGAACCTCACTGAGGACCCTTGCAGGAATGCAGAAGCTAGAGATGACACAAGGGCCAAGTCAGGCCCACAGTCATGGGCTTCATTCTGGACTCGGAGGGAAGAGTGGAGAGGAAGAGCAAAATCATCAGCACTGTCACCATCACAGCGGCACTTAACCCTTGCTGAGCACTGGCTATTTGGACTGCATGTGTTAATTGTCACTGTTCCCATTTCACTCATGAGAACGCCGAGGCTTAGCAAGGATCAATGAGGAAGCAAAGTTACACAGCAAGGAACTTGTAGAAACAAGCTTCAAACCCAGGGGGTTTCAGAGATTGCCTGCATGGCTCTACTGACAAGAGTGCCCCCAATGGCTCATACTCACAGACTCAGGAGCCAAGCAAACTCCATGCAGGGCCACCGGTATGTTCTCTCATGTAATCTCCAGCAAACCTCTAGCCCTGGGTGCCACTTCCCATTATACAGAAGAGGAAACTGGAGCTCAAAGTGGGTGCCAAGGCTGGTGTCTGACTCTAAACCCTGAGTGTCCGAAGCACCAAGAAAGGACTAGTTTGGGAATTGGGAAACCTAGTTCTGGTCCCCCCTTAGCCACTCACTGACTGCACATCCCAGGCTAAGTCAGTAATCTGGATGGGCCCTTGGTTCCATATGTGAAATGGGATAGCGGTCCCTGCTTCCCAGAGTTCTAGCAAGGCTCCAGAGGAAGAGGGCAACACATGCATTTGGGAGAGCAGATATCACTGTGGCAGCAACGACCTTCCTCCTGGCCATGATTGCTGCTGGATGCAGCAGGGTCCCAGATCAAACCCAAATACTGCCCTGGTGCTACCATTTTCATTCATTCTATTCCCAAAGCAAGAAGAATAGCAACAGAATATGCACCCAAAACACCCACACATTTAATGTGCAACCATTCACATCTGCATTCAACTTATATTAGCACTAGGAAATGCAGAGCAAAGAAAATTGCTACCAAAAGTCTTTAAGGATTAGGAGCTTTGTCACTGCATTCACACAGATCCCAATAACCGGCATAGCGTCCAGTCCAGGATCTATCACACAAGTCCACCAGGCTCCTCTGTCCATGGAATACTCCAGGCAAGAATACTGGAGTGGGTTGCCATTTCCTTCTCCAGAGGAACTTCTAGACCCAGGGATCAAACCTGGGTCTCCTGCACTGCAGGTGGATTCTTTACCATCTGAGCCACCAGGGAAGCCCTCTATCACACAATAGGAGCTCAAATATTTCTAAATAATACTGACTAGCTAACCAATTACTATTGTTTGCTAAGAACCAGGTACTGTCTTATCTCAATATAGTACGCCCCATACATAGAAACCTTCAAGTTGCGAATTTTCAAAGATGAGAACCTGCATTCCATCAATGTCAGGCGTGAGTGAAACTGCAGCTTGCCATCCCGTCTCCTATCGTGGACGATCCTTAAAGTCTGCCATCTCCCACCCTCTTTGCCTCCTCCAGTCAGTAACTCTTTTTGCCTGTTCACTCGATGCCAGCCCCTGTATGCCAGATGCTATACTGTGCTACTCTACTTTTCAAGGTACAGTACTGTAAGATTAAAAATGCTTTATTTTTTGTTTTCTTTTTTGTCTTCTAATTTATTTTTAATTGGACAATAATTGCTTTACAATGTTGTATTGGTTTCTGCTGAACGACAATGTGAAGCAGCCATAAGTATACGTATATCCCCTCCCTCTTGAACCTCCCTCCAATCCCCTCCCATCCTACCCCTTTAGGTTGTCACAGAGCACCGGGCTGAACTCCCTGTGTAATACAGCAACTTCCCACTAGCTATCTGTTTTGCATATGGTAATGTATATGTTTCCATGCTACTCTCTTAATTCGTCCCACCCTCTCCTTTCCCCGTTGTGTCTACAAGTCAGTTCTCTATGTCTGCATCTTCCTGTCCTGCAAATAGGTTCATCAGCACCATTTTCCTAGATTCTGTATACATGCGTCAATATGCAATATTTGTTTTTCTCTTTCTGACTTACTTCACTCTGTATAACAAGCTCTAGGTTCATCCAACTCAGTTCAACTGACTCAAGTTCGTTCCTTTTTATGACTGAGTAATATTCCACTGTATATATGTACCATAACTTCTCTATCCATTCATCTGTCAATGGATGTCTAGGTTGGTTCCATGTCCTGGCTATTGTAAGTAGTGCTGCTGTGAACATTAGAGTACATGTATCTTTATGAATTATGATCTTCTCAAAGTATATGCCCAGTAGTGGGATTGCTGGGTCATATGCTTGTTTTTTATGTATTCTTTGTGTGAAAAGTATTATAAATCAATCACAGTACAGTACTATATAGCTGACTGTGTTAGTTGGGTACCTAGGTTAACTTCATTGAACTTATGAACACACTCTGGGAATTGAACTCATTCATACATAAGGGACTTACTGCACCCTTCCCAACCTATGAAATAGATGTTATTTTTATTCTTATTTTATCAATGAAAAAACTGAAGTTTAGAGAGGAAAAATAAATCAGCCAAGGCCACAAAGCTGGTAAGTGGTGAAGCCAGAATTCCAGTCCCAGTCCATCTAAGTCAAGCCCAGAGCCCTTCTACTGTACTGCCACCTAGCTACAACCAGAACCGTTCAGACACCAGAAAGGTATGTCACTTCTTGAGGCCAAGTGGGCCCTCACAGGGCACCAGTTTCAGTATTCATTCAGAAAGAAGGGATCAAGTCTGTCTAGTTCACCACTATTTCCCTAAAGCACAATTCAAGCACCTTGGGATCACTCAACAAGAACAAAATTTCCAATGACTGAATAAGGGTTTCTTGATAGCTGTGGTTCACACCCTCAAACAAATTAGGATCAATAATGAGACAAAGGCTTAATAAAACAAACAAAACCCGTGCCTCACACACCAGGTGCCAGTTTCAGGACATATATGATTGGAGCTAACTAGGGGGTGGAAGGAGAGATTAGTGGAGCTCAAGGAAGCCTCCTGAGAAGGAATCTGCCCTTGAGCTCATTTTGCAGGAAGTTAATACTCTAAATAAGAGATAATGGGAGGCGGAATTCACAGCACATTGAATCATAATCATTTTGCTGTAGAAATATTCCATTCCTATGCAAATATATGTTTTAATTAGTAAGTTCTATCCCAATTAAAAAAAGAAAACCTCAACGTTTCCATTCCAAGGGAAAAAATAAATATTTTCTCCTTAATTAGGTGCACACCAAATGGATACTGTGAACTAAATATTCACAAGCACTATGACTCAGGCAAATGAAAGATAAACCCTTGCCCAATGATGAATAAATACAAGCTGGGGTTGATGGGTAGCAATGTATGTAATTTCAATGGGTGAAAATGTTTTGAACATTTACTATGTGCTAAGAACCAAGCTCTGCATAGTCTCTCTCAACTAGGATCTAAGAGGAAGCTGTTTTTGCTCCTACAGAAAACAGGCATATTCCTTCTAAGAAATGTCAAAACTCTGACTTCCATCTAGGCAAAGACGTAAACTTTCTTCCAAGCAGCCTCAGATCCTTGCAGAACTCACCTTCCACCCATGTACAGCCTTTACAGCCCTACAGAGCATGCTTCTCCAGCAAGAGGAGAACCATGCTCCACAGGGCCCCTGAGATTAGACTCCCCCACCTTTAACTAGAGAAGATGCATCAACTAAGCTCTTGGGACAAGACAGAAAGCTGGAGCGCTACCAAATCTAACGTACAAGGAAAACCAGAGTACCTACAATGAGCGCAACCTTCCTGGAATGTAATGTTAGTGAGTGGCAATTTTACACAATCTCATACCACAATAAACACAGACATGAAGGAATATAATTCAAAATGTGTATGAATTTTTAAATATGAAACCTGAAACTTCAAAGGAATTTAAGGTTTCTGGAAGACTGCTTCAGGCTACACCCAAACTTCTCAGCAATATGGATCATGTTTCTCTATATGGGGCATTTCTGGTAGAAAGTTCTATAAGGCTCTGGGTTAGTCAAATTTTGTGGCTTCCAGATCTGCCTGGAAACCACAAGTATCTCTGGGATGACTGCTTATTTCTGATCTGATCCATGAGGGCTCATTGTGAAGGGAATTCCCCAGACTCTAGGCTAGCTGCAAGCACGTGGGAATATGTAACTCCCTATTCCAGAGGTAAAGTAACTGGGATCTGAAGAGGTCAGAACTGGCCCAAGGTCAAAAAGTGGCAGAGCTGCGGGGTCAATCCAGGCTCAAATTCAAAATATGGTCTCTCTGTTATAGGAATAAATGACCCAGATGACACACTGAAATGTTCAATGAAAAGACGACTACTCACAAAATGCTCCCTATCAGATGAGTGGAACTCACAGACTGATTCAAGGCATGGCAAGGGAATGGGACATCAAAGTGAAGCCTAAATGACCAAAAGGAATCAGACAGAGAAAGGGTGATATATTTGGTAGGTGGAGACCATCTTCTGATGGGCAGGGCCATGCTCAGTAAATCTTTAATCCAATTTTCTGTTGATGGGTGGAGCTGTGTTCCCTCCCTGTGGTTTGACCTGAGGCCAGACTATGGTGGAGGTCATGAAGATAATGGCCACCTCCTTCAAAAGGTCCCATGCAGTCAACTGCTGCACTCAGTGCCCCCGATCCTGCAACAGGCCACTGACGACCCACGCCTCTGCCAGAGACTCCTGGACACTCACAGGCAAGTCTGGGTGAGTCTCTTGTGGGGTCATTGCTCCTTTCTCCTGGGTCCTAGTACACACAAGGTTTTGTCTGTGCCCTACAAGAGTCTGTTTCCCCAGTCCTGTTTAAGTTCTGGTGGCTCTGTGGTGGGGTTAATGGTGACCTCCTCCAAGAGGGCTTATGCCATAGCCAGGTCTACTGCACCCAGAGCCCCTGCCCCTGTGGCAGGCCACTGCTGACCCATACCCCAACAGGAGACACTCAAACACTCAAAGGCAGGTCTGATGGCTCAGTCTCTGTAGATTCTCCTGGTGCACACCAGGTTTTGTTTGAGCTCTCCAATCATCTCTGGCAGGTATGGGATTTGATTCTAAACGCGATTTTGTCCTTCCTACTGTCTTGCTGGGGCTTCTCCTTTGCCCTTGCACGTGCGGTATGTTTTGTGGGTGGGATCCAAAATTCTCCTGTCAACAGTTGTTCAGCAATGATTTGTAATTTTGGAGTTCTCGTGGGAGAAGGTGAGGCCACATCCTTCTATGCCACCATCTACATGCTCAGTAATTCTCTCCCACCTGAGTCTTCCATAAGCCTCCATTCTTTATCCATCAGAGGGCAGACAGAATGAAAACCACAATCACAGAAACTTAATCACAGTGATCATATGGACCACAGCTTTGTCTAATTCACTAAAACCATGAGTCATGCCTTGTAGGGCCACTCAAGATAGATGAATCACCCGGAGAGTTCTGACAAAACAAGGACCACTGGAGAAGGAAATGGCAAACCACTTCAGTATTCTTGCCTTGGGAATCCCATGAATAGTATGAAATGGCAAAAAGATAGGACACAGAAAGATGAACTCCCCAGGTCAGTAGGTGCCCAATATGCTATCAGTGGAGAAACAACTCAAGAAAGAATGAAGAGATGGAGTAAAAGCAAATACAAACCCAGTTATGGATGTGACGAGTGATGGAAGTAAAGTCTGATGCTGTAAAGAACAATATTTCATAGGAACCTAGAATGTTAGGTCCATGAATCAAGGTAAATTGGAAGTGTCAAACAGGAGATGGCAAGAGTAAACATTGACATTTTAGGAATCAGTGAACTAAAATGGACTGGAATGGGTGAATTTAGCTCAGATGACCATTATATCTACTACTGTGGGCAAGAATCCCCTAGAAGAAATGGAGAAGTCCTCATAGTCAACAAGAGAGTCCAAAATGCACTACTTGGATAAAATTTCAAAAACAACAGAACAATCTCTGTTCATTTCCAAGGCAAACCATTCAATATCACAGTAATCCAAGATTATTCCCCAACCAGTAATGCTGAAGAAGCTGAAGTTGAATGGTTCTATGAAAACATACAAGACGTTCTAGAACTAACACCCCAAAAAGATGTCCTTTTCATTACAGGGGACTGGAATGCAAAAGTAGGAAGGCAAGAGATATCTGGAATAACAGGCAAATTTGGCCTTGGAGTACAGAATAAAGCAGGG
Organism: Bubalus bubalis; assembly: GCF_019923935.1. Taxonomy (NCBI): domain Eukaryota; kingdom Metazoa; phylum Chordata; class Mammalia; order Artiodactyla; family Bovidae; genus Bubalus; species Bubalus bubalis. Next base: position 62,490,517 of record NC_059165.1, on the reverse strand, counting down.
CAAAGGCTAACAGAATTTTGCCAAGAGAATGCACTGGTCATAGCAAACACCCTCTTCCAAATACACAAGAGAAGACTCTGCACATGGACATGACCAGATGGTCAATACTGAAATCAGTTTGATTACATTATTTGCAGTCAAAGATGAAGAAGCTCTATAAAGCCAACAGAAACAAGACCAGGAGCTTCCTGTGGCTCAGATCATTAACTCCTTATTGCCAAATTCAGATTTAAATTGAAGAAAGTAGGGAAAACCACTAGACCATTCAAGTGTGACCTAAATCAAATCCCTTACAATTATACACTGGAAATGAGAAATAGATTCAAGGGATTAGATCTGATAGACAGAATGCCTGAAGAACTATGGATGGAGGTTCCTGACATTGTACAAGAGACAGTGATCAATACCATCTCCGAGAAAAAGAAATGCAAAACAGCAAAATGGTTGTCTGAGCTAGTCCTACAAATAGCTAAGCAAAGAACAGAAGCAAAAGGCAAAGGAGAAAAGGAAAGATATACCCATTTGAATGCAGAATTCCAAAGAATAGCATGAAGAGATAAGAAAGCCTTCCTCAGTGATCAATGAAAAGAAATAGAGGAAAAAATAGAATGGGAAAGACTAGAGATCTCTTCAAGAAAATTAGAGATACCAAGGGAACATTTCATGCAAAGATAGGCAAAATAAAGGACAGAAATGGTATGGACCTAACAGAAGCAGAATATATTAAGAAGAGGTGGCAAGACTACACAGAACTATACACAAAAGATCTTCATGGCCCAGATAACCATGATGGTGTGATCACTTACCTAGACCCAGAAATCCTGAAATGTGAAGTCAAGTGGACCTTCAGTTCAGTTCAGTTCAGTTGTTCAGTCGTGTCCGACTGTTTGCTACCCCATGAATCACAGCACACCAGGCCTCCCTGTCCATCACCATCTCCCGGAGTTCACTCAGACTCACGTCCATGGAGTCAGTGATGCCATCCAGCCATCTCATCCTCTGTCGTCCCCTTTTCCTCCTGCCCTCAATCCCTCCCACCATCAGAGTCTTTTCCAATGAGTCAACTCTTCGCATGAGGTAGCCAAAGTACTGGAGCTTCAGCTTTAGCATCATTCCTTCCAAAGAAATCCCGGGGCTGATCTCCTTCAGAATGGACTGGTTGGATCTCCTCGCAGTCCAAGGGACTCTCAAGAGTCTTCTCCAACACCATAGTTCAAAAGCATCAATTCTTCGGTGCTCAGCTTTCTTCACAGTCCAACTCTCACATCCATACATGACCACAGGAAAAACCATAGCCTTGACTAGATGGACCTTTGTTAGCAAAGTAATGTCTCTGCTTTTGAATATGCTATCTAGGTTGGTCATAACTTTCCTTCCAAGGAGTAAGCGTCTTTTAATTTCATGGCTGCAGTCACCATCTGCAGTGATTTTGGAGCCCCAAAAAATAAAGTCTGACACTGTTTCCCCATCTATTTCCCATGAAGTGATGGGACCGGATGCCATGATCTTCGTTTTCTGAATGTTGAGCTTTAAGTCAACTTTTTGACTCTCCTCTTTCACTTTCATCAAGAGGCTCTTTAGTTCCTCTTCACTTTCTGCCATAAGGGTGGTGTCATCTACATATCTGAGGTTATTGATATTTCTCCCAGAAATCTTGATTCCAGCTTGTGCTTCTTCCAGTCCAGTTTTTCTCATGATGTACTCTGCATATAAGTTAAATAAGCAGGGTGACAATATACAGCCTTGATGTACTCCTTTTCCTATTTGGAACCAGTCTGTTGTTCCATGTCCAGTTCTAACTGTTGCTTCCTGACCTGCATATAGGTTTCTTAAGAGGCAGGTCAGGTGGTCTGGTATTCCCATCTCTTGAAGAATTTTCCACAGTTTATTGTGATCCACATAGTCAAAGGCTTTGGCACAGTCAATAAAGCAGGAATAGATGTTTTTCTGGAACTCTCTTGCTTTTTCGATGATCCAGCGGATGTTGGCAATTTGATCTCTGGTTCCTCTGCCTTTTCTAAAACCAGCTTGAACATCTGGAAGTTCATCGTTCACGTACTGCTGAAGTGGGCCTTAGGAAGCATCGTTATGAACAAAGCTAAAGGCACTGATGGAATTCCAGTTGAGTTATTAAAATCCTAAAAGATGATGCTGTGAAAGTGCTGCATTCAAGATGCAAGCAAATTTGAAAACTCAGCAGTGGCCACAGGACTGGAAAAGGTTGGTTTTCATTCCAATCCCAAATAAAGGCAATGCCAAAGAATGTTCAAACTACCAAACTACTGTGCTCATTTCACATGCTAGCAAAGTAATGCTCAAAATCCTCCAAGCCAGTCTTCAACAGTATGTGAACTGTGAACTTCCAGATGTTCAAGCTGGATTTATTAAAGGCAGAGGAACCAGTGATCAAATTGCCAACATCTGCTGGATCATAAAAAGCTCAAAAGAGTTCCAGAAAGACACCTATTTCTGCTTTATTGACTACGCCAAAGTCTTTGTGTGGATCACAACAATCTGTGGAAAATTCTTAATGAGATGGGAATACCAGACCACATTATCTGCCTCCTGAAAAGTCTGTATGCAGGTCAAGAAGCAACAGTTAGAACTGTACATGGAACAACAGGCTGATTCCAAATAGAGAAAGGAGTACATCAAGTCTATATACTGTCACCCTGCTTATTTAAATTTTATGCAGAACACATCATACAAAATGCTGAGCTGCATGATGCACAAGCTGGAATCAAGATTGCCAGGAGAAATATCAATAACCTCAGATATGTAGATGACACCACCCTTGTGGCAGAAAGCAAAGAAGAACTAAAAAGCCTCCTGATGAAAGTGAAAGAGGAGATTGAAAAAGTTGGCTTAAAACTCAACATTCAGAAAACTAAGATCTTGGCATCTGGTCCCATCACTTCATGGCAAGTAGATGGGGAAACAATGGAAACGATGAGAGATTTTATTTGGGGGGGCTCTAAATTCACTGCAGATGGTGACTGCAGCCATGAAATTAAAAGATGCTTGCTCCTTGGAAGAAAAGTTATGACCAAACTATACAGCATATTAAAAAGCAGAGACATTACTTTGCCAATAAAGGTCCATCTGGTCAAAGCTGTGGTTTATCCAGTGGTCATGTATGGATTGAGAATTGGACTATAAAGAAAGCTGCATCAAAGAATTGATGCTTTTGAACTGTGGTATTGGAGAAGACTCTTGAGAGTACCTTGGACAGCAAGGAGATCCAACCAGTAAAGTCTAAAGGAAATCAGTCCTGAATATTCATTGGAAGGACTGATGCTGAAGCTGAAACGCCAATACTTTGGCTACCTGAAGGGAAGAACTGACTCATTGGAAAAGACCCTGATGCTGGGAATGACTGACGGTGGGAGGAGAAGGGGACAACAGAGGATGAGATGGTTGGAGAGCATCACCAAATCGATGGACATGAGTCTGAGTAAGCTCTGGGAATTGGTGATGGACAGGGAAGCCTGGTGTGCTGCAGTCCATGGGGTCACAAAGAGTTGGACATGACCTGAGGGACTGAACTGAATTGACCATCTTGGCCAAAGACTGATCACCACATGTGACATTCATTCACTATAATGTAAGGAGCAGTAGATTATCCTGCACTCAAATCCTTAACTCCATCACTTACTAGCCTGTGTGTTGCAGACAACTTATTATCCTCTTTGTCCTTTTCTTTCAGTGCTCAGGTGGAGCTCCTAATTGACACAAGCACATAAGAACCTCCAGAACATCAGGTGAGATATTTGTACGTGGCCGAGATAGGGAACATTTCATGCAAAGATGGGCTTGATAAAGGACAGAAATGGTATGGACCTAACAGAAACAGAAGATATTAAGAAGAGGTGGCAAGAATACACAGAAGAACTGTACAAAAAAGATCTTCATGACCCAGATAATCACGATGGTGTGATCACTCACCTAGAGCCAGACATCCTGGAATGTGAAGTCAAGTGGGCCTTAGAAAGCATCACTACGAACAAAGCTAGTGGAGGTGATGGAATTCCAGTGGAGCTATTCCAAATCCTGAAAGATGATGCTGTGAAAGTGCTGCACTCAATATGCCAGCAAATTTGGAGAACTCAGCAGTGGCCACAGGACTGGAAAAGGTCGGTTTTCATTCCAATCCCAAAGAAAGGCAATGCCCAAGAATGCTCAAACTACCGCACAACTGCACTCATCTCACATGCTAGTAAAGTAATGCTCAAAATTCTCCAAGCCAGGCTTCAACAATAGGTGAACTGTGAACTTCCAGATGTTCAAGCTGGTTTTAGAAAAGGCAGAGGAACCAGAGATCAAATTTCCAACTGTGATTCATGGGGTCGCAAAGAGTCAGACACGACTGAGTGACTGAACTGAACTGAACTGAGCAATAGCTATTATGGTTCATTCAGCCAGACATGCAAACATGTATCAAAAATTTGCTCCAGGAAAGCCACTATAATAGCAATACTGAATAAAGAAGTGCATAATATACCATTATTTCCATTAAGGATCATGCAAGATATTAGTAAGATAAGCAAGTATGAATTGAGAGCAGAGAGTAAAGGTAGGTAAAACCTCACCCAATTTTGCCTGTAGGGGCCCAGGTTGGGGATGGTTTGTGAAGCCAGCAGCGGGGAAGGCTTAAAAGAGGTAGCACTTGCCTGTCTTTCAGGTTAAATAGGAGATCACAAGGAAAGGAGTGGGGGAAAGGCATAAAAGAGAGAGGAAGGCATGGGTCCTAGAGGATGCAGCTTGGTGAGGCTGTGCTGGGGACAGGGGTGTCCAAGGCCAAAAGGAGCCACGTTTTAAGCAGATGCAAAATGTTCTCAGATGTGTGTTTTAAAAATAGGCATCAGGCAGGAGTTTGGGGACTTGATGCCATCGAGAGGGAGTCCATAGGATGGGATATGGCTTAGGAGGTGAGATTCTGAAGGTGTCTTGAAGAAGGGACAGAAAAGTCAAGACTAGATGCTATGAACAGAGAAAAGACAGGGGGCCTGCTGAAGCCATGCCAACTCATGATAAACTGACAGAGATAAGAAAACTCAGTTGACAGAAGCATCTCTTTCCCATACTGGAGGCTCTTCTCAAACATAATGAATAAATAAAAATGCTGCCAATGGCTACAAAGCAGCACTTTGCTTTCCTTTAAATCACTCTCCAGAGCCAGTCCCCATAGGAGCCCTTAGTGACACCCAGCACACTGAGCAGAGGCGCCTCCAATCTCTGTGGGGGGCACCCAAACGGGCAGCTCCAAGCAGATGGCAGAGGTCAATGACAGGCCAGAGTTCAGGAACAGGGTCCACTTTACCTTCATCCCCTTTCCATCCCAGCCTCAGGATTAAGGTCCCACCTATAAAACATGGCCTCTGTGATCCCTGGTAACTCACACACTCCCTGATTATAAAGATGGGAATTTCCCTTCCAGGCTTGGTTGTGACCCCTCTGCCTGCTCTGAAGTCATCACCCACATTCACGATGTTGGTTTAGAAACAAAGACGGCTTGGCAGTCAGCCACTGTTAGCGGAGGAAATACAGAGCACACTCCTTACATTAGTAACAACAGCTCAATCACATTTGTATTGATCACCTACCATGGAAAGGCCTCAAAAATGCCTGACTCAACCCTTGTGACACTCCCATGAGGTAATGACTACAGCATTCCCCTTTTGCTCAAGAGGGGACTGCAGCTAAGAGAGAATACATAATTCATTCAAGATAGCCTAGCTAGGAAGTGGTGGAGTTGGGACAGAAACCAGGCTGTAGGGCTCCAACCACACTCCCATTCTCTTCGCTGCACCATCTTACCTGCACAAGCCCACGCCTGGTGTGTCTATACAGGTAGAGAACAGCAGAAGCAGGAGGGGCTTTGGCATTACCTGCCTGGGTGATGCTCCCCCATCCTCTCCTTACCTGTGGCAGACATAGCTAATCAACCACAGAATTTTCCCTAACTGACTTAATGACTCAAGTCCCTTTCTCACTGATCAGAATTCAAGATGAAACCTGATCCTCTGTCTTCATTTTTGCCCAGGAAAACAGAATTGTGTCAGAGGGATGTGATGCATTTAAGGTAACACAGCTGGTCTGTAAAAGCTGGAACCAGCATCCTCATCTCTCATCTCCTAGTTTGGCAGGCTGAGGAAGAGACCTCCCTATGCAAAAGACAGAGCTTCTCCTAATGTACCAGAGGTAAACAGGAGAGGAGATACACCTACGATGGTCACAACATCAAGGTCTAGAAGAAAAATGTCCCAAGTCTAGCCCCGACATGTGGTTCTCAGACATTGTAAGTCTTCCAACTAATGGTCTGCTACAGAACAGCACTTCTGCTTAATTCTGATGGAAATACACGATTCGTACACCTGGGAAGTTAACTTTGTTTTCAAGCTAACAAATATTTGAACTGGGAAACCCAGAAAACTCATGAATTTAACAAAAGGTGTTAAATTTTGTTTAACCAAATAAGTTATTTGGTTCTTTCTGGACAGACTAGCTTTTCTTTAAGCTTTGTGGGGAAGATTGACTTTGTGGGGAAGTTAGGTGACTCAGCTATATCCAGGGGAGGAGCAGTCTATCCCATCCCCAGGACACAGCAGAATCAAGTTCCCAGAATAAGATCCTCAGGAAGCCGCTAGACCCTTCTCCTCTCCCTGTGGCATCCAGGACAGGTGGTCCCAGACCTGCCAAAAGGAACTCCTCCTCACCAGACACCCCATCAGAAGAGGGGCTAGGGGAGCCCAGGCAGCACCACTGAAGGCCAGGAACAGGTAAGCGGCTGCTGAGTGCCAAGGCAGGCACAGAAAAGGGAAGGAAAATCATTAACAAGGGAGAAAGCAGTACCTGGGAGAAGGAAATGGCAACCCACTCTGGTATTCTTGCCTGGAGAGTCCTGTGGACAGAGGAGCCTGGTAGGCTGCTGTCCATGGGGTCGCACAGAGTCGGACATGACTGAAGCGACTTAGCATGCATGCATGCATTGGAGAAGGAAATGGCAACCCATTCCAGTATTCTTGACTGCAGAATCCCAGGGACAGAGGAGGCTGGTGGGCTGCCATCTATGGGGTCGCACAGTGTCGGACACAACTGAAGTGACTTAGCAGCAGCAGCAGCAAAGCAGTACCCAGGCTGGCTCCAAAAGGACAATCAGAAACAGGGCAATCAGAAAAGTCAGGGTTCCCTCCAAGGCACTCCTCTTTGCGATTTCTGGGTAGGCGGAGTCATAAGCAGGCACATCAGAAGAAACCTGTTTGATAGGAAGCTTTCTTCCCAGGAAATTTACCTGGAATCTCTCTAAATAGATGACTGCTGACAAATGTGCACCCAGGAAATGCTATCTTCACCTGATCAATCCATCCAGTAGCCTGTTTACACAAACACCCTGTGTTCTTTGTGTGAATGGGAATAAGGATGCTAAAATTATAAAAATATCTCATCCAGAATTATTTGCAGAGTGGTAAGAAAGCAGGATTCTGACAGTGAAGTCTCAATGGTGCTTTCATTAAATATTAACTCTTACTTGTGAGAGGGAGAGCTGGCTGGGGGCAGCAGAGATGGGAAAAAGGAAAGCTGTCCCCAGACCTAGCAGGGGCTGCCCCAGGGACAGGCATGTGTCTACAGAGGTAGAATGGGCCTAATGAGCCAGGAATTGGCATTTCTGCAAATAAGTTTCCTTCTAAAAAGGGAACTCATTATTTCCGAATCGCATTTCTGAATTCATGAAGGTAAAATTACAGCAATTAAGAATCATTCCTTTTCTTTGTCAAATGAATAGAAGCTCAAAATACGGCCAAACGAAAATCCCAGGTCAAATTTCACGAGAAAAACCTACCAGACACACACAACGATGTGGAGAAACACTAGCTGGGCCAGGCCCTCTACTTAGCGTCTTATATCTCATCATGATCAAAGGATTCATTTATCCCTCATCCATTCATTCTGGCCACAAAAGCTTGTTAAGGACAGGGCCCTGTGTTAAGTGCTTAGGAAGCCGAGCTCTCAGTCCCAGTCTTGTCTACTGAAGATAACTTTTTCCAGGCGTGAGGTGATGATTTTATAGGGATTTAGTCCTGGTACTTTTTTTTAACATTATTACAAAGAATTTTTTTTTCATGTAGACCATTTTTTTTAAGTATTTATTCAGTTTGTTACAATACTGCTTCTGTTTTAAGTTTTTGTCTTTTTGGTCATGAGGGCTATGGGACCTTAGCCCCCTAAGCAGGGATTGAACTGACACCCTTGCATTGGAAAGAGAGGTCTTAACCGCTGGACCACCAGGGAAGTCCTTGCAGTCCTGGCTTCTAGAGTTACTTTGCCTCCAAAAAGTGAGGAGGTCCAGAAAAAGCCACTTTTTAAAAAAGTGAATCTTTACAGAGCCACAGCCTGCAAGATTCTCTTGTTCTAGAGTCTCAACCCGGGGGTAACAGAAGCAGCTCTGTCTGCCTCAGCAGCAGATCCTGAATGAGGCCCTCCTCTACTTGAGTCACCTGCATCTCTTGACCCTGGAGGCTGAGTCCAGGACAGAGCAGTTGGGGGCAAGGTAGGAGGAATAAGAGGGGTGCAAAGAGAGAACAGTGAAGAACAAGATCAAACAACTTCCAAATCATGTTCTGCACATCCCATGCTGACCATTCCCCATTTCCCCCAAAGCGCCATATTGGAAAATGCCTTTCTTTTTTTTTCCCCTGTGGGCACACAAGTGACTGTCACTTGAGTCGCCCTGTCTGGTGGCACGTCCCTGGCTGTGCTATGAGTCCCTCTGTGCAGCACCTGTCTGCTCCTCTATTGTATGGATCATCTTCTGAGCATCACCAGGTGCCAGGCACTATACTTTGCATAGATTTAGATCATTTAATCAAGGAACCCTGTGAGGTTTGTCCTCTTTTTAACACCACTTTAAAGATGAACAGACCAAGCCACAGAGGATACAAGGCATCTGGCCAAGGTCACACGGGGCTGACACCTAAATCTAGTCTCCTAAGCACTGTGAACCGCTCCACTTGCCTCCTACAGTAACCACTGGACTACATGACAGTCTCTGGTCGGGACACTAAAGACTGGGACTGGGTGAGATTCTTCTCTGCCTCCCCAGCACCTTGCAGAGGGACCAGCACACAGTGGGCACTGAGCAAAGAGTTAGCAAGTAGATGTGTGAGTGAATGAGGGAGTGAGCCTACTGGTGAATGTCGCTGGTCTCCATGCTGGATCCTTAGCCGTCAAAGACAGTTCAAGACCAGAAACATATAACATGCAAATGAAATTCAAGTGAAAAAGTCCCCCAGTTTTGTTTAAGATGTTTGAATTAATAGCTAGATTTTCAAAACTTTTTTGCAATAATTCTCCTTTAAAATGACTCACTTAAATCAACATTCCCACTATGGCACTAGTGGTAAAGAACCCACCTGCCAATGCAGGTAAGAGACACAAGTTCGATCCCTAGGTTGGGAAAATCACCTGGAGGAGGGCATGGCAACCCAACTCCAGTATTCTTGCCTGGAGAATCCTATGGACAAAGGAGCCTGGCAGGCTGCAGCCCATAGGGTCACACAGAGTCAGACATGACTGAAAAGCGATGTAGCACACAAGGTAAAACAGTAGCCACAGAAACGGGGCCAGTAGGAAAATACCTGCTTAGACAACCATGTCTCATTTTAAGACGAACTGAGATACAAATCCCAAGTATATATGTAGAAATATACCAGCAAAGTCCAAGAATACTGCAGTGGATAGCCTATCCCTTTTCCAGCAGATCTTCCCAACCCAGGAATTGAACCAGAGTCTCCTGCATTGCAGGAGGATTCTTTACCAGCTGAGCTACCAGGGAACCATACAGAAGGAGAGACATTTAATGATAAAAAGGATTCACTATAAGTTTCTTTTAAATAGCCTATTGCCATGGATTTTTTTTTTTTTTTTTTCCCATAGCTTGCAGGATGTTAGCTCCCTGAACCAGGAATTGAACCCGGACACTCAGCAGTGATGACAGCGTCCTAACAACTCAACTTCCAGGGAATTCTTGAAATTCTGTTTTAAATCTTTGATTTCAATAAGTACATCTTGTAAACGACGTCCATCCTAAGGAAAATGCTCACTCTGTTATACTTACTAAGAAGAGTGCAAGGCTTCATCTCATAAATGTCTAAGCCAATATCGGGAACTTACAGGGACATCTGGCTTTGACAAAGCTCCAGAAGATTTAACAATATCCCAAACCCTACCAAAATAAGAATTCTTACAAGGCAGTATTATATGACACACTTAGATGTTATTGAAAGGAACTGGCCCCAACAAAGCAAATGAAAAATTCAAAGTCTTTTCACTTTCAGTCAATGACTCACTTGACAAGAGATTCCAATTTTAGGGATTTAACTTCATTATTACAGCCACGAGGGTCAGACTATCAGAACCATTCATTATGATAATTGCTTAGCCTGTAATTAAATCCATTTTCTTGACATGAATATTCATATTTTCCTATAACTGTTGGTATAAAAGTAAGTGAGAATGCTGGCCTTCTTTTCTAAGGAAATTAGCACTTGAAACATTTCTGTGGAGGAAAAAGGCTACCTAACATGGTGAATGAACACGTCTCTTTCTGGGGAAGCACACCACCAGTTATCTCACCCAAGGCATCTCAAGGAAAGCAGACCGTAGCTCTGCATGAGGCTTCAGGCACTGAGTCTGTCTGTGTCTGATGGGTGAGCCTTGGTCAGACTGTGGTCTGAGAGGGTCCTCCTGGTCTCTGACAACTTAAAGGACACATATCAATTGTTTTATTTCTATTACTATTCCCAACACACAAAGACAGCATGAAGTCTCAAGTTTTCTTATTTTGTTTAATGCAATATAAATTGCTGTTTATTATCATGCCACATATGTATGCCATCAGGAAGGAGGGCAGAGAAGTTTCAGATATTCAAGTGATCTGGAAGCATACAAGGTACCTTGGTAAGTCCACAGCATACTAAGAATTTTGAAGTACCTCTGTTTGGGTCCCACCCCATTCTGAAGAAACCTGTTTCAGTAAGGCCACCATTGTGGGGTGGGGGTGGATATGATACCAAACAGGCCATTTTAAGGACCACAGCTTAAGTGGTAACAAAGAGTAATGCCAGTAGCTAGTGAGAGCAGTTCAGAGAAGGCAATGGCACCCCACTCCAGTACTCTTGCCTGGAAAATCCCATGGATAGAGGAGCCTGGTAGGCTGTAGTCCATGGGGTCGCTAAGAGTCGGACACGACTGAGCAACTTCCCTTTCACTTTTTGCTTTCATGCATTGGAGAAGGAAATGGCAACCCACTCCAGTGTTCTTGCCTGGAGAATCCCAAGGACAGGGGAGCCTGGTGGGCTTCCGTCTATGGTGTCTCACAGAGTCGGACACGACTGAGGCGACTTAGCAGCAGCAGCAGAAGCAGCAGTGGGAGCAGTTAGTAGATTTGTGCACTGGCTTTTTGTTTATGCATCAATTGTCAAGGATAATTGTGGGTTTAAATAAGACCATTGATCAAAGCATTCCATTCACTGATTGATCACAGACTAACAAGAAGAATGAGGACTTCACACACTGTGCAAAGAATCTCTTCACATACCTACCAAGTAGTTAGCCAACATTTTTTGGCCTCTACTGAAAAAAAAAAAAAAAGATGCAACATTTTTGCAACATGAAAACTACTATCGACCACCTGCTACATTCCAGGCACCCTCCTTGAGAGTAGGTCTAGAATGTACATTCTCAAAGCGGGTACCATTGCTCCTCAAGGGGTTTCTAAGGGATGAAAAAATTCTTACACCTTCTATATAGAAAGCACAGATATACATGGGGCTTCCCCAGAGGCTCAGGGGTAAAGAATCCACCTGCAATGCAGGAGACCTGGGTTCAATCCTTGGGTCGGGAAGTTCCCCTGGAGGAGGAAATGGCAACCCACTCCAGTACTCTTGCCTAGAGAATCCCATAGACAGAGGAGCCTGGGAAGGCTACAGTCCATGGGGTGGCAAAAAGTTTGACACAACTGATCGACTGAGTTTGATGACAAGAGATACATCTAGGACATCAACGGATACATGGTATGTGAGTGATAATAAAATTGCATGGGTGGGGGGCAATTAGCAAAATAACAAAGTCTGAAAAGTCTCCCTGGGAGAGTGATAATGGGGGGAAAAGTTGAAAAACACTTGTCTAAAGTAATGAATACACAGAACTTCTTCCCCTCGTGGAGCTAATACTCTATTGGTAGCAGGGAGATGATCAACAAGTAAAATGCAGTTTATTAAGGATAACTGCTGGGGAGGAAAACGAAGCAGGGAAAGTTAGCAAAGATTGACCAGGAAGGGACAGAAAGGAGGGAAATGGGGTGAAACTACCATCTCTATTGATTAATTCCCCAATTTTCTCTCCTAGCTGCGGCTGCTAATATGACTTTTGTGTGAGAAAAATTAAATTCTGATGAAAAATTAAAAGGGTAGTCCCTATAACTCCGAACAGCTAGGAAAAGACAATGTGATAGTCAAGCAAAAAGTTTATACCTATCAAGGGGAGTCTCAGTACTGAAAACTGCAAGGAATTCCTAATGACACCATTTTTAATACCATCTTTGATGACATGTTTTCATCAGTTCATATGAGTCCTTTAATATTCTCTCTCCTCACAACTGAATACCCAGTGGACTATCTTAATTCCAATGTTCGCCCACTTGAGATTAATGCTTTGCTAATTTGGGTCATCTTTAATGATTCCCAATGTTATCTTCCCATTTATGAGACCCAAGCTTCAATACCATTATTATCATTTTATCACACATGTTTATGAAATAATGAAGGAAAATGCACTGGAAGTTCAGAGAATTGCTGGAACACATAAGGCTGTACAAGCAATGCGATGATTTTGCCAATAGCATGAACTTGTGGTTGTCAGGCCCCCAGGGCTCAGAGTTTCTGTCTGCCAGAGCACATCTAAAAAATGCCACAAAACTAGCAAACATAAAAAGGTACATGAGCATCAATTCAAAATGCACTAGCACAAGGTTTATGCAAAAGCTGAATCTGGAAAAGTTGGGACCACCCTGTTGGATCATAAGAGAAGTTTCCAAGAGTCACTTCATGAAGTTTACTCCAGAAGTAGCTTTCTCCTAACTAATATGCCATGAAGTTTCCCATTTCCCATAGCACTGGAGCATCTTTACAGATGCTAGGTAAAGTTATTCTCCAAGGGAGCAGCTTATGATTTGAAAGGAAGAACAGCATAGCTCAGCACTGTTTGCAGGCTCAGTGCAGCCTCCCTGTAGCTTTGCCACATCTTTTCTATGGGGAAATTAACAAGAAAAGCTCTCGGCTTAATATATCATTGGAACTTGGCTACAAGCTAATTGGGAAAAAGAGATCATGAGGATATGCCATTACCGCTGGGTGTCTAAAATACAAATCTGGGAAACGGTGAGACACTTAGGGACAGAGGACCGCTTACCATGCAGGCAAGATGTAGGAGTCCAAGTGACTCACTGTGCATTTAGCCAGATCCTTCCTTGGAAAAAAAATGACGTGCTTTCAAGGAGAAGATTGCAAAATCATGGTCCATAAGCAGGAAAGAGCCAAAGAGAAATCCTTAAAGAATGGAAGCTGGGAAAGGAGGCTGGTATAAATCAAAAGGCCAGTTTATACCCAAGTCCCAAAGCACCCACCTTCTTATAGATTTCAGAGATAGGGAGAAACTTGAAAAAGTATCACAGATCACCCTGGAAGAAGCAAGCTGAGATTCAGAAACTGTCTCTGCAATGCCTAATAAAATAGTAACCTCACACACTTGCCTTCATAATGATTTCTAAATCTCAGCCCAGTCATTTTTTTGCCCCTCCCCACCCCTTAAATAAAATAAAAGTGTTACTGTGTGTTTAGTTGCTCAGATGTGTCCAACTCTTTGTAGCCTTTTGGACTATAGTCCACCAGGCTCCTCTATTCATGGGATTTTTCAAGCAAGAATTCTAGAGTGGGTTGCCATTTCCTCCTCCAGGGGATCTTCCTGACCCACGGATCAAACCTGCATCTCCTGTGTCCCTGGATCGCAAGTGGATTCTTTACCCACTGAGCCATCAGGGAAGCCCATAAATTGCTACTGCTGCCTGTTTAATAACAAGAGGAAAGTGCATGAAGAGATGTGCAGGCATCTCTCCAAGATAAGGCCCGTGTCCCTCTAGCAGGCCACTCCAACCTCCTGGGAAAACAATTAACCAGCCACCCCCTCAGTTCAGCTCCTTGTTTTAAGGGCCTCAATCATGGGCACTGGGAGCTTGGGCCCAGCCTGATTTAATAGGCACTCTATCATAAGCGATGGGTTTCAAGTATAAAACAGTTGGCTTGGTTTTCTGGGTTCTTATTTGTACTTCTAATGTTACTTGTGGAGAGGAGATTAAGTATAATTCTCCCTCCGCAGCATGAAAGCCCTCAATGCCTTCACTCTGGACTGAAACATGTCCACCACAGCAGCCCAAGAGACCCACAAGAAACCCAGGCAGTGCTGAGAGCAGCCATGCCCAGAAGGACCAGTACCTGAGCAGAACCAGAGGAAGCTCAGGCTGCAGTGCCAGGAGTATAGGCTGTGAAACAGTGAACATTTATGCTGGGGTTCCCTCTCTGCCACTTTCTAGCCAGGCTATCTTGAGCAAGTTCAGTTCAGTTCAGTTCAGTTCAGTCGTTCAGTCGTGTCCAACTCTTTGCGACCCCGTGAATCGCAGCACGCCAGGCCTCCCTGTCCATCACCAACTCCCGGAGTTCACCCAAACTCACGTCCATCAAGTCGTTGATGCCATCCAGCCATCTCATCCTCTGTCGTCCCCTTCTCCTCCTGCCCCCAATCCCTCCCAGCATCAGAGTCTTTTCCAATGAGTCAACTCTTAGCATGAGGTGGCCAAAGTACTGGAGTTTCAGCTTTAGCATCAGTCTTTCCAAAGAACACCCAGGACTGATCTCCTTTAGAATGGACTGGCTGGATCTCCTTGCAGTTAGTTAGATTTCCCTTGAGCAAGTTAGTTACCTGCTATAAGCCTCACTCTGACTTAAAACTCAACATTCAAAAAACTAAGGTCATGGCATCCAGTCTCATCACTTCATGACAAACAGCTATGTAAACAATGGAAACAGTGACAGACTTTATTTTCTTGGGCTCCAAAATTACTGTGGATGGTGACTGCAGCCATGAAATCAAAAGACACTTGCTCATTGGAAGAAAAGCTATAACAAACCTAGACAGCATATTAAAAGAGACATCATTTTGGCAACAAAGGTCCATATAGTCAAAGCTATGGTTTTTCCAGTAGTCATGTACAGATGTGAGAGCTGGACCATAAAGAAGGCTGAGCACCAAAGAATTGATGCTTTCAAGTTGTGGTGCTGGAGAAGACTCTTGAGAATCCCTTGGACAGCAAGGAGATCAAACCAGTCAATCCTAAAGGAAATCAAGCCTGAATGGTCATTGGAAGGACTGATACTGAAATTGAAGCTCCAATACTTTGGCCACCTGATGCAAAGGACTGACTCATTGGAAAAGATCCTGATGCTGGGAAAGATTGAGGACAGAAGGAGAAGGGGGCAACTGAGGATGAGATGGTCAGATGGCATCACTGACTCAATGGACATGAGCTTGAGCAAATCTGGGGAGATAGTGAAGGACAGGGAGGCCAGAGGGCATGCTGCAGTTCATTGGGTTGCAAGGAGTCAGGACACAATTTAGCGACTGAACAACAACAACAAGCCTCACTCTAACTCATGATAAATTAAAGACAGTAAAAGTAACTACCTGATAGAGGGTATTATGGAAATCAAATGAGAGAACATACATGATGCTTGGCAGAGTGGCTGCCTCACTCAGGCTCCATCCTCATTGGCTATCATCATCAACATCCCTACTAAATATCAAGAGGCATGAAAGAGCACATACACTCCAACACACTTGGGACCTTCTTTACCCATGCGTGCCAAAGCATGAAGCAGGACACCTTAGCACACACACTTGCTGAGACAGGGGTTTCCACCTGGAAAGCTTGTTAAAACACAGGTTTCTGGACCGCCTCCTCAGAGATGCTGATGCAGTATATCTCAAGTAGAACTCAAGACTTGGCATGTCTGATGCGCTGGTCCAAGGACCATGTTTTGAGAACCATGGAGCTAAAGGAAGGAGACATAGGAGACGAGATCAAGGACTGAGAAAGGGAAATGTGCAAACAAAAGCCACCCTTGAAAAACTCAAAACCAGCTGGAGCCCAGTCCTTGACAAAACCAGGAGGGAACCCCCAGGTAAACACCCAGAATGGGGGCAGGCAGGCATGCTCCCACTGGAGGCACCTCAAGGTACTCCTGCAACTTGCAGTGCAGGGCTGACCCAAGGCCACAGCCCAACAGGGACATCCAGACCACACTGGGCCCTGAAGAAGAGGGGGGTTCCAGAAGCAAGACCACCAGTGGGCTGTACCCCATCCTGCTCCTTGGCGGTCTCCTCCTTCATGTGCACACAATGCTGCAGCCTAATGTTTCTTCACAGGGAGATTGATGGGCACATTTCATGCTAATTCTTCCTGGAGTTGGGGAGCTTTTATTTTCCTCATGTCAAGAAGAAAATGATGGCAGACATTTCCCGTAGAAATGCCACTGCATTCTTTATAATGTCATTCGGCGGCTGCCAGAATTAAACTATTGACCAAATTAATCTGTTTACCACATACATTGTGGTTTGATCTTCCTGCCCTGAGGGCTGATGTGTCATCCGCAGAGGCATCTACATTTATTCTCAGTAAGTGATGCTGGGCCATAAAGTGCCACAGACACAGGCGGGGATTTTAATGCTAAGAAAGTGACACCGATCCAGGGTCACCCTGTATCCACCATGCTTCACCACCTCCCTCAGAGTTATGACCAACCTCTAGCATGGCGCGAGTCCAAAAGACTCTCATGTACTTCCACAGTGTACATGTCCTCCGTTCCCATTCCCTGGGCTCACAACACGGTACCAAGGGCCCAGGACTCTCCCATCTCTGGGACTGTGAACAGCCTCCCTTTCCTCCCTTCTTAGCATGTTGAACCCCTATTTATCCTTCTAGTATTAGTATAAGTATCACTACTATATGCCTCAATAGTGCCTACAATGCACTGAATTGTGTTCCCCACTCCCCAAAATAACAATCTCCAATACAATGGTATTTGGAGATGAGGCCTTCAGGAGATAACTAGGGTTAGATAAGGTCATGAGAGTAGGGTCCCAGAGTGGGATTTGTGCCCTTATAAGACAAGGAAAAGACACCAGAGCACTGTGTCTGCCATGTAAGGACATGGCAAGAAGCCTGCCACCTGCAAGCCAGACACCAAAGCTGCTGCCCTCCTGACCTTGGACTTGCAGCCTCTAGAACCATGAGAAATAAATGTCTATTGTTTAAGCCACCCAGTCAATGTTATTTTGTTAGAGCAGCCCAACTGACTTAGTATTCCTGTTTCTGATCATTATTTGTATCTCGATTATAAACTGCGTGAATCCAAGGACACTTACTGTCCAGAGCATCTCCAGAACACAATAAAGCTGTGTAATAGGTGCTCAGTGAATATTTACCAATGAATGAATAAAGCACCAAAAGAATGAATGAATAGGTAACTCTGAGCACCTCCCCATCCCCTTCAGAGCCTCCCTTTGTCCATCTGAAAAGTGAGCCATTTTGACTAAGAACTTCTAACAAAATTTGTGACCAGGGGGTACAGCAGGGTCTCCAGAGCAGCTGCAGTGCATTAGGTTCAAAGCATGCAGGGTATCAGAAAACCCTACCCCATGCCAAGTCTGTGTTGTGTGGGCTGCGCAGACTTCAGCTTTTAAGGGAGTGCAGAAGGACTTGCAAAGCCAGCAGCCCTCAAAGGAGGACCTGCAAACCCTGAGCAACCAGCAAAGTACCCAAGATCAACTCTAGGAGGCTCAAGGCTAGGCTAGCTGTAGAAATTCTGCTTTAGTCAGTAGTATGTACTAGGTCCTAGGCGCAATTTCATTTGACAGAAAAAAATAGATTTTTCTGCTCCATAGAAAAAAAAATTAAATTGAAAGTGGTGGTTGTTTTCTAAAGCTTCAATCCCACCAGTTGGCCCTGTCTCATGAAGCACTTTCTAAGGATAGCAAGTTGAATTATTTGCCATATTACAACCTAAGTCAATCATTTCATAGGATCTTGAAATCCTGATCCTTTGGCTCTGGAAGATTCAAAATAAAACAAGAGTCTTTGAGAATTTGGCATCTATTGCCCACATCAGTGACAGGTGTTGAGATTTGCAAAGGAGTCTGAGATCTTCCATTTTGGTTTAAAGAACAAGCCAACCTATGCATTAGTGTCTACAGGGCAAGGGAACAAAGGCAATGACCTAAATTTAGGAACACTCTTGGAAGAAAGGCCTTTGCTTTCAGAACAGACCCCTGGGCTTCACAATCAGGCAAACTATCACAGGACTTATAGAAGCAAAGCAACAACAGCCAATACTACCATCATTACAGACAATAGACAAGCTAAGCAGATCTGTAACATACCAGCGAGCCTCTAAGATACTCCCATTTCCTGGATCTTTGCTGTTCTATTTCCTGGGGGCTTCCATGATTAATAGGGGCTGTTGTGAGGCTGATATACCTATGAACAGGAACCACAAAACTCTGTCACCTGGACATTTTCCTCATCAATGTCCAACACAGACTGAAACCAAAAAGCAATGATGAGCAAACCAAGCCTGTTTTCTTTTCACCCTCCCTTCTCACTTATCAGCAGAAAGGTGCAAGCCTTTTGATTCTTGCCAGTTGACCTGAGATGCTCTGAAAGACTCAAACAAGCTTGGGGACTTTCAAAGGGCTCATGACTAGTACAAGAGGAGGGAGGGCTCTGACAAAACAGCAGGAGCGAGAAGACTGCAGTGGCCCACCCTCTGTAGAAGTGGCTCCCAGGCCAATTGAGTGAGGCTCAGCTTATGCACACCATGATGTAAGACCCCACCCAACACCACCTAATGGATAGAAATACTGATCATCTTCAGAATACTGCTTGTGTGTTACTGCAGTACCAAAGTGCAAAGATTTTAAAAAATCACTCTGTGAATATTTTAAACATGTTTTGCCGAGGGGCAGAAAGCATATACAAATATAATATTTTCAGTTTAATTACTACGTAGAAGCCCTTGCCCAGATAATGGATTTACCTCCTAGCAACGTCGGAATGTTAGGAACAATCTAAATATACCTCTGCAACTACTCGTCAGTCTCCATACATGG
Source organism: Bubalus bubalis (assembly GCF_019923935.1). NCBI lineage: Eukaryota > Metazoa > Chordata > Mammalia > Artiodactyla > Bovidae > Bubalus > Bubalus bubalis. Next base: position 62,471,242 of record NC_059165.1, on the reverse strand, counting down.
ATTCATTAGGACTGGGTGATGACAGCAATCTCTTCAGCAACAAGATGAGCTCATAGCCTGCAGATAAAGGCACAGGAGGCAGCCTGAGCTGCACTGCTCTGGGCCTGTTAACTCTGACATTCTTGATGAGGCTGGAGTCACTCTTGTAGAAGGCCCTGGTCCTCGCTAGACACACAAAACAAATCGTCAACTGCTCTGGTCTGGGACATGGCAGGAAACTTGAATAAAATAAAATGAGGTACTTATTTTGGCATCTCCTTTTAAAGCTAAGAACAGGAAGACATAGGAAAGAAAATAATCAGTATCGATCTTGGAGAGAGTATTGAGTCAGGACACTTGAACACATGCAAAGAAAACTCAACATGAAGTAGCTAAGCCAAGGAACACACTTCTCTTGTGTAAACAGCCACCTCAAAGGATGGCTACTCTTGGGGGTGCCTGGAACCAGGGGCTGCTTCATCACTAGGGCAGGGAAGCATGGACGTGCTCAGGCTCCACTGCAGTCAGGGGCACAGCTTCTAGGGGAAGATGATACTCTCATTTGAATCACAAGGTTACAGAGGAGGAAAGACACATCTCCTAGAAAAGTAAATGAGATGGTGACTGCTCTGGGCAGGCAAAACAACCGATGTCCAGGACAGGGGCTCAGAGAGGAGAGGTTTTATACTGACAGCAGCTTTGCCACTGCTATAGAGTGTGTGCGTGTGCGCTCAGTGGTTTCAGTCACGTCTGACTCTTTGCAACCCTATGGACTGTAGCCCGCCAGGCTCCTCTGTCTATGGGATTCTCCAGGCAAGAATACTGGAGTGGGTTGCCATGCCCTCCTCCAGGGGATCTTCTGGACCCAGGGATCAAACCTGGATCTCCTGCACTGTAGGCAGATTCTTTACCACTGAGCCACCTAGGAAGCCCACTTGCTGTAGAGTCAGTTCAGTTCAGCTCAGTCGTGTCCAACTCTGTGTGACCCCCATGGACTGCAGCATGCCAGGCTTCCCTGTACATTACCAACTTCCAGAGCTCGCTCAAACTCATGTCCAGTGGTGGGTAACAAAGGCAGACTTTTGCCTCTGAAGGAAAAGCAATCCATAACTCCCCAGCACTCTACTCCAAAGAAGCAGGAGAGAAGCCCTTATAATGAAAAGGGCTCATCACAGACAGGATTGGATACCCTGGACCCTAAGCTCTCCCCATCTCCCTTTATATGCAAAGATCCACTGGCACCCCTTGAGTTACCACCTACTATCAGCTCAGGCTGCTAAGGGTGTGGAGGAAGTTTATTTCCTTTTATCTCATGAGCAGCTAGCTTCTAAAATGTTATGCAAGAGCCTGTCTCAAACAAACAGCATCCCCGAAGACACAGTTCAGTGGATAAAGACCTTCACACTCAAGGACTTGGGGACTCCACTTGGAAAGGAAAGGTCACCCCACTCATCCACAACAAAAGGAACCAATGAGAGCAAAAGATGACAGGACTGCAGCCTCATGGCCATTAAAAACAAACACATATAAGTGATATTTATTCTGTTCTTTGGGCTTACTTGGAAATTTCAAACACAATGAATCTTTAGTACTTTTGTAAGAATAAAAATAAAAGTTGCTTCATTTAAAAACATATTAAGTCATTGGATCAGAATAAAATGGACATATATTAATTTCTGTAATCTATCAACTTTGAGAAGGGAATTTTAGATGGTATACAGCTCATTCCTTTCCTATATATTTTTCTGAAAAATTCATAGGACTATGAAACATTTTCAAAAGATATTAAATGCTTTTGAAATGCTTTCAAAATATATTAAATCTGACTCTATCACGTATCTTTTTTCATCAAAATTTTTACTGAAATCATTGTAGATTCATAAGCAACCATAAGCAATAATTCAGAGAGACCCATACACATATCTCCCATCTCATCTTATGGTAGCTTCTTGCAAGACTATGATACAGAATCACAACTAGGATATTTGCATTGATACCTTCTATCCATCTTACTTGGATGTCTCCAATTTTACTTGCACTGTATATGTTGACTTCTATATATTTTCATCACATGTAGATTTGTGTATATCCATCAACACAGTCAAAATGCACAACAGCTCCATCACCACAAGGATCCCGGGCATCACCATGCTATAACCACACCCTTCTCCCTCTGACCCCTCTTAGTCATCCCTAACCATCGGCAGCAACAACAGCAAATCGCTCAGTCGTGTCCGACTCTTTGAGACCCCATGGACTGTAGCCTATGAGACTCCTCCATCCATGGAATTTTTCAGGCAAGAGAACTGGAGTGGGTTGCCATTTCCTTCTCCAAGTCCAGCAATGACTACTTTTTCTTTCATTTTTAAAATTTTGGCATTTTGAGAATATTATCTCTAAATGGAACCATACAGCATGTAACCTATCAAGATTGGCTTTTTTCACTTAACAAAACACCTGGAGACTCACCCACAGCACTGCTTATGTTAACAGTACCTTCCTACTTCAGTGCTAGGTACTATTCCATGGTGTGGATATTCTGTAGTTTAACAAGGACTGACTGAAGGACCCCGGGCCTGATTTCAGTTTTTAGCTGTTACATACAGAGCTGCTATAAACATTCACACACAGACCTTAAACTTGCAAAATATTACATATCAATTCTATCTTAATAAAAATCAGGGGAGAATAACAGGAAAAGAAAGTGGTAGGACTCACTGGGCCATTTGGAAACTGATTTTTTTTCCTATATATGAGTTCTATAATTTTCTTTACTGTATATATATACAATATATATGTATATGTGTATATATGCATATATATTATATGTATTTTTTACTATGCTTTTAAAGTAAGTGGTTGTTAAATTAATTTGACTTAGATACATTCAGTCTTGGCCACTTATATAAAATAATCTTCCGTTAAAAACATTTCATGCAAGTTTCTATATGAACACAAGTTTCCATTTCTCTGGGATAAATGCCCAAAAGTGCAACTGCTGCGCCGTAGGCCACCTGCATTTCAGAGCAACTACAGCATTTGACTTCCCCACCAGCAATTGCAAGTAATTTTTTTCTCCACGCCCTCACCAGAATTTGATCCTGACACTATCTTTTTTCATCTTAGCCATTCTGGGAGGTATGTAGTGGTATCTCATAGATATTTTAATTTGTGTTTCCCTGATGGCTAATGATACTGAAAACCACTTCATGTGGTCATTTGCCATCTGTGTACCCCCTTGCTTGGTGAAAAGTCTCTTCTTGACTTTTGCCCAGTTTCTAACTGATTTTCCAGTTTTTTGATTCCTGAGTTTTGAGAGTTCTTTATACATTCCAGATGCTAGTCTTTTGATGGATGTGTGAACTAAGTATTTCCAGGGTAGAGCTTATATTTTCATCTTCCTAACAAGGTCTTTCACAGACTACAATTGTTGATATTTTGATAAAGTTCAATTTATCAAATTTTCCTTTTGTGGATCATGCTTTTGTTCTCAAATCTGAGAATTCTTTCTCTAGTCCTAGATCCTGAAGACTTTCTCCTATATTTTTTCTCAAAGTCTGTATGGCTTTACATTTTACATTTTTAAGTTCATGATCAATTCTGAGTGAATTTTTACTAATATATTAGGTTTAGGATTTTTGCTCACGGATGATCATGGTTCTAGCATCATTTGTTGAAAAGGTTTTCTTTCCTCCATTGAAATGCTTCTGCACCTTTGTCAAAAATCAATTGAGCATATTTGTCTGGCTATATTTCTGGGTTTTCTTTTCTGTTCCACAAATCTGTCCCTCTGGCAATACCACACTGCCCAAGTACTATAGCTATATAGAGCTATATAGTAAGCTTTGGTGGCTCAGATAGTAAACAATCCATCTGCAATGCAGGAGACCCAAGTTTGATCCTGGGTTGGGAAGATCCTCTGGAGAAAGGAATACCCACTCCAGTATTCTTGCCTGGAGAATCCCACGGACAGAGGGGCCTGGAGGGCTACAGTCCATGGGCTTGCAAAGAGTTGGACATGACTGAGCAACTAACATTTTCACTTTCTTTCAAGTTTTAATATAAAGTAGAGGGATCCCTATTTTTCTTTGCCAAGATCATTTTACCTATTTTGGGCCTATGCCTATCCATATAAGTTTTAGAATAAACTTATCTACATCTACAAAAATCCTTTCTGGAATTTTGATAGAAATTTCTTTAAACCCGTGTGTCAATTTGGGGAGAATGGACATCTTTATGTTGAGGCTCCCAAACAAGATATGTCTATTTGTTCAGGTCTTGTTTGATTTCTTTCATCAATATTTTGTAATATTCAGAATACAGATCCTATGCATGATTAAAGTATATGTATAAATATTTCATTTCTTTGGAGTCAACATAAATGGTATTGTGTTTTAAATCTCAGTTTTTACATACTCATTGTTGGTATGCAAAAACATAACTGATTTTTGTACACTCATGGGAGCCTGGTGGGCTGCCGTCTACGGGGTCACATAGAGTTGGACACGACTGAAGTGATGCAGCAGCAGCAGCAGCTTGTATCCTGTGATCTTTGTGAGCTTATCTATTGGTTCTAGGAGGCTTTAAAAATTATTCCTTGGCATTTTCTACATATAACCCCATGTCATCTACAAATAGGCACAGTTTTACTTCTTCCTTTCCAGTGTGTTTTCTTTTCCCCACCTTATTGCAATGGCTAGCACTTCTAGTCCCTGAAGAAGGAAATGGCAACCCACTGCAGCAGTCTTGTCTGGAGTATCCCATGGACAGAGGAGCCTGATGGGGTACAGTCCCTGGGGTCACAGGAGTCAGACATGACTTAGTGAATAACCCACCACCAGCACTTCCAGTACTAGGGTAAATAACAGTGGTGAGAGCAGACTTCCTTGCCTCACGCCTCAAAGAAAGGGGGCTCCCCAGTCCAAGCCACTGGTCTCTCTTGGTTGGAAAGGACAGTCTTGGGTCATGAGGATGAAGAGGTGTCAACTGAGTACTTGTTGTGGGAGGCATCCTCCAGCCATCCAGGTGTCTCTAGGCAGGGGAGGGGAGAACAAAAAAGCTTCCCAAGTCAGGCCACATGTTGTGAAAGGTCCAGTTTTGCTGGCCCCCCCTCCTCCCCAGCTATGCTTGTATCCCTCGGTGAGAGACAGGAGTTTCAGGCACCAGCAAGGAAGAAGAACACTTCCCACGGCTATGACTGTTGGTGGAGCCAAGGTGCTGGGTTCACCAAGTATTGGTGAAGTGAATTTCACTGTGTCAAGGGAGGGCTGTGCCTACCTGGGCTACCTTCTAGTGCTAAGCTGTAGATCAGGAAAGGCCATTCGACACTCTGCCACTGTGCTGTTCCTCCAGCCCTGGCTCCCAAACCATCACACCTTCCTCTTACCATCTTCCAGAGTTCTCCTTCCATCTTTCAGAGTTCTCCTTCCATTGCCTCATGCTTTTTCCAAGGTTTATTGTCACTTTTAGCAGAGAGAAGCGGGGATAAACAGGTCTATGCCATTTCATCCAGACTTGAGGCTGCACCAAATATCTTTAGAGCATTTTAAGAGAGGGAGGGGACTTCCCTGGTGGTCCAGTGGTTAAGAATCTACCTTCCAATGCAGGGGACACGAATTCATCCCCTGGTTGAGGAGCTAAGAGCCCACATGCCATGGGCTACTGAGCCTCCACCACAACTAGAGAAACCAGTGCACTGCAATGAAGACCCACCAAAGCAAAACAAAACAAAAAAAAATTCATCTTAAAAAAATAAAGAAGAAATAAAAGTGAGAAAGAGTGAAATCTTTCTGCAAAATTCCAAATAAAATATGTAGATACTGCTCCTTCCAGACGGAGAAGGCAATGGCACCCCACTCCAGTACTCTTGCCTGGAAAACCCCATGGACGGAGGGGCCTGGTAGGCTGCAGTCCATGGGGTCTCGAAGAGTCGGACACGACTGAGCGACTTCCCTTTCACTTTTCACTTTCATGCATTGGAGAAGGAAATGGCAACCCACTCCAGTGTTCTTGCCTGGAGAATCCCAGGGACAGCGGAGCCTGGTAGGCTGCCATCTATGGGGCCGCACAGAGTTGGACACGACTGAAGTGACTTAGCAGCAGCAGCTCCTTCAAGAAGTGGGGCTTAACTCCTGTTTCCCCACTTGACAGTAGACTAGAAGTAGTGACTTGCTGCCAAAAAGGAGTGTAAGGAAAGGGGGAAATAGCCTTACCAAGGAGAACCCTGGAAAACACTGCTTTTACCAAGTGATGAAAATCTGGAGTTAAGCTAACTGTCATGTACCAATGCCAGTGTCTTAGGTTTGACAAATGTACCATGGTTATATGAGATGCTATCCATGGAGAAGAAAATAGCAACCCACTCCAGTATTCTTGCCTGGAGAATCCCATGGATAAAGGAGCCTGAGGGGCTACAGTCCCATGGGGTCACAAAGAGTCAGACACGACTGAGCGACTAAGCAACAACGATCCATGGGTGAAACTGGGTGATGGGAATACATAGACTCCCTGTGTATCTTTGAAGATACACTTCAGATTTCCCATTCTGTAAATCTAAAAGCATCCCAACACACAAGTTAATTTTCACCAAGTTAAGTCAAATGAAATAGAATCTGACTGCTGAATACCAAACACATTTCCAACAAAATGGCCCATCACACAGTTGGACATCTTTTACTTTAAGGCCGACAAGACACTGACATGAAAGGACTTTGGCCCAACCACTGCTGACCTGAAAGTGCTTCACTAAGTCCACATTGTTCTATCACAGAGACAGTGCTGCCATGGAAGTGACTAGAAAGAGCGAGCTATTTGAATCTGCCTCTGAGGCAGTGACCCAGAGATGAGATTTTCAGAGCTATGTCTTTGGCTAAGCGGGATCTGAGGCCACAGGAAGACCCAGGGTCACTCAGTCTTCCCTGCATGAGTTCCTCTGTGTCAAGGGAGAAAGGATGTGGGGATGCTATAAAAAAAATCCTGAAGGCTGCTCTTAAAACATCTAGACAAAGGAACCAGGGCCAAAGGCTCTGCACTGCTGAATGGCATGTGACCACCTTAGAGGGACTCCACCACCTACAGAGACACAGCAGATGTCCAGGGGTTTGTGTCCGGATTTCCCAATGGCCATCAGTAAATTCATCAGTAATTTCATTGTCTGCTAATGAATCATAAGTAAAATCTCAATAAAATAACCACTTCTACAATCCTGAAGCCTTACTTTAGCTGTGAGTTTCAGCCCGATCCCTGAGGACAACTCCTGAGAAGAGAAACATACCAGATGAAGTAATCATCAGATGCAGTCTGTGCACAGGTGCATGTATGTGCAGGCTTCCCCGAGCTTCCTTGAGCTCTGCCAACCCCAGGCTTCAGCCCTCAGACCTCAGATCAGAAGAAATATGGACTGAGGGTGTGGTTGTTTCTGACCCAGATTCTGGGGGTGTGGTTCACTTAGAGTCAGCTCACACAGAGACACACAACTTGCAGATCCTTGGAAGTGGTTCATTTAATACATCAATCCTAACCCATCCTACATACATACATAAAAACACACACAGACACATACATACACACCCCGGACATACACACAAACCCCATACATATACACAAACACACACACCATACACATACCACACATAGGCACACACAGAGATCCCATACACACACACATAAACACACACATACACCATATCTATATACACACACCCCATGTATCCACACACATACAGAGACCCCATATGTACACAAACATATATCATACTTACACCCAGAAACACACACACCCTATACATATACGCACAAACATGTCATACATACACACCCTGTACATTCACACACACCATACATACACACACATATCCCAAATATATACATACACATACATACCATACCTACACGTACACACTCCATACATACACACACAAACACCATACACATACATATACCCCCCATACACACACACACGTATGCATACACCCACTGGAAAAACATTTACCAAGCACAGAAACGTGTGAGTATGCAGTCTCCTAGAACTGGACAAGATGCCTGAATATAATTAAAAGCCAGTTTCAGCAAACTATACTGAGTCACTGGGAAATCCACAGCACCCTCACAGCCCGAAGCTGATGCCACTCTGATATAATTACTCTGGGGTGACAAGTAACACAGGGACAAAAGGCACGTTACCGAAAACCACTTTAGCAGCACTCCAGCTCACAGCCACACTGCCCTCTGTAATGACTTTACCCAATTATCTTGCAAGCAGTCTGCCTTTTGTAAATCAGTGACACTGATGAAATAAATTCTGCACCTGGAAGGGAAGGGCAAGCAGCAGGCAACTGCATGGAAATCATTAATTGGCATGAGCCTTTTAGGTTAAATGAATTATCATTATTTCCTCAGTTTGGTGGCACTGTGGAGATGAGGTCAAGTGGGCAGCCTGCGATCATCTCACCTTCCTCCTGGCATTCACTCATTCAGGGAAACTAAGTCTTTGTGAGCCTGCCGGAGGCAGAGCACTGAGGCTGCTGGGATCCTGCCCTCACAGCCCCTTTCCTACACAAACTGTCCCAGCAAAGTACACCCTGCATAAGGGCCATGTGTACAAAACACACCGATCTTCAGACTGCTCACACTCCTAAAATGAAATCTAATTAGTTTGCTTAAGATCTCTGTCTGGACAGAGGCTGTGACATTTCATAAGAATGTTTAATTTTCACAAGTTTCCTAGGAAGCTCAGCTCAGCAAATATTCCCTTCTGTGTGCAAACCACAGGGTGTTAAACAAACGATTAGCCTTTATTTCTAAAGAGTAAATGGAGAAAATAAAGAATATTTGCCCTATTCATAGAGTCAACATGCTAACAACTCCTGAAATTCAGACTGCAGAAAGGAAAAACAGCCTGCAGGTCCCGAGGCAGCAGATCTCCACCTTCAGTGTATGGAGATGAGCATCACCGCAAGGCCTTATTAGTCACAGATTTTTGGGCCTCATCCCAACTCAACTTTATTTAAAAAACAATTCATCATGGAGGTTAGGCATACATATGCCAGGCCAGATACTTCTAGGTTTAAAGTGTGATTCCATCCCTTACTAACTGTGTGATATTGGCCAAGTCATGCTCACCTCTTCAAGTCAGTTTTATCTTCCATAAGTTAAAAGAAATTCCTCTTTTAAGGATTACAGAAGATTAAAATTAGCTAATACATGTAAAGTGAAGCTACTACATGTTAAGCTAATTAATTTAACTAATTATCGATCTTGTACTTATTAGTAATAATAGAAATATTAATACTAAAATTGCTAATACATTCTTTGCCATACTTTGCCTCCCCAAAAAGACAAAGCTTACCCTTATTAGTCGGTTAAATTGGCACCCACATACACAAACATATTCATAAGTAGTTTAGGAAACTACTCATTCCCTTAAGTCAAACATGTTTCCTAAAATTTTGTTCACAGTATGAACTTGTTTAGAAAACACTCCTTCACACAAAAAGAAAGTTTTTACATAAAGTAAGTACCTCAAAACTATAATGCATCAAAGAAAACTCAAGATCAATCTCATTCATGAATATCAATGCAAAAAAATTAGCACATGGTATCAAGAAGCACAATAAAAGAATATCACATCATGACCAAGTGGGATTTATACAAGCAGTGCTTGCTCAATACCAGTTAAACCATCAAACTAGCTCATCATCTTAATAAAGCTCAAGTGTAAAGTCATGTAACCATTGCATAGACAGCAAATAAGAATTAGGCAAAATTCAACAACTATTAACAATGACAATCAATCAATCAAACAGGAATAAATGTATACTTCTTTGACATAAAATATATTTATCTCAGCTCCAAAGCTAGAATCATATTTAATGAGATGACACTTGAACACAAGCCAATAAGAATCAGGACCAAGACAAGGGTGCGCACTATCACCATTATTTCACATCATATGAGGGGAAATCTAGGAAGGCCTTAAGAAGTATAAAAGTTGGGGGACAGTAGATAAAACTAGGACTATTTAAGGACAAGTTGCTTATACTCTTGAAAAGCCAAAAAATAAGACCAACTAAAACCTGTCAGACAATTCAAAAAGCTAGCAAGATACAAAAATCAACTTGAAGATACTCATCCTTGCATACAAACTTCCACCAATAAGGACATCTACTCATCTACTCCAAGAAAAAATTCCTTTTACTTTTACTATAGCACATATGGAATAAAATATCAAGGAACTGACTAAATAATAAATGTACAAACCCATAAAACTTTATAGCCCTTTTAAAGGGCACAACCTAGATAGCATATTGAAAAGCAGAGACATTACTTTGCCAACAAAGGTCCATCTAGTCAAGGCTATGGTTTTTCCTGTGGTCATGTATGGATGTGAGAGTTGGACTGTGAAGAAAGCTGAGCGCCAAAGAATTGATGCTTTTGAACTGTGGTGTTGGAGAAGACTCTTGAGAGTCCCTTGGACTGCAAGGAGATCCAACCAGTCCATTCTGAAGGAGATCAGCCCTGGGATTTCTTTGGAGGGAATGATGCTAAAGCTGAAACTCCTGTACTTTGGCCACCTCATGCTAAGAGTTGACTCATTGGAAAAGACTCCGATGCTGGGAGGGATTGGGGGCAGGAGGAGAAGGGAACGACAGAGGATGAGATGGCTGGAAGGCATCACTGACTCGATGGATGTGAGTCTGAGTGAACTCCAGGAGTTGGTGATGGAGAGGGAGGCCTGGCGTGCTGCAATTCATGGGGTCGCAAAAAGTCGGACCCAACTGAGCGACTGAACTGAACTGAAAGGGCACAAAAGAAGACTTGCACAAATAAGAAGATACTTTTCCTGGATAGAAAGACAAACTCACAGAGATGTTCCTTTTTTCTTAAAGGTAATTTATGAACCTAAAACACTGTTTCAGTTTGGGAACTGAATACACGAGTTTATCTTTGCGCATGCTCATGCTTCAGGCGTGTCTGACTCTCTGTGACCCCATGGACCGTAGCCCGCCAGGCTCCTCTGTCCATGGAATTCTCCAGGCAAGAATACTGGAGAGGGTTGCCATGCCCTCTTCCAGGGGATCTTCCTGATTCAAGGATCGAACCTGTGTCTCTTACATCTCCTGCATTGGCAGGGAGGTTGTTTACCAGTAGTGCCACCTGGGAAGCCCAAGTTTATCTTTAAGCATGTTTTTAAAAATAAATATGTAACACTATCAAGAAAAGAAAAAATATACAAGACTGAAAAAGAATAAAAATGAAGAAGGGCAGCCCTATCAGAGTCTAACATATTATAAAGCCATAATGTTAAAGTAGCAAGGTACCAGTCCTGCAATGTGACTATAAAGACAAACAAATGGATGAGAATGCTAAGTCCAAAAGTCAATTCAAATACAAATTCAGCATTCAGTAAAGGTGGGCATCTCATATCAGTGGGGGAAGATATATATATATTGAACTAGTGATGTAAGGACAATTGAATAGCAGCTCGAGGGAAAAAAATGGCTTCTGTATCTTACAGTATATACTAAAATAAATGCCAAATGTGTAAAAACATGATGGGAGGGAAAAAATGAGAAAATTCCTTATTAACCTGGAAGTTGAAAAGGCCTTTTGAGTCTCACCTAAAAATGCAGACACTTACAAGAGTCAAGGTCAATAAACATGAACACATACAAACGAAGCTTTTACCTTGGCACATAACATAAGTCAAGGCAAAAGGTAGACATCACCAGTGGGAATCTTGTATTTGCATTCAAATTAGAGGTAAGGAGCTAATCTCTCTGATATATAAAGAGCTCTCAGAACCTAAGAAGTAGAAGACCAAGGACTTACTAGAAAAATGGGTAAAGGACTCAAAAAGATACACCTATTGTCAAGGCTGTTTGGAAACAGTCTCAAATACTTACCATTATTGGGGGAGAGTAATTTGATAACATAAGTCATCAAAATTATAAGTGCATTTATCTTCTGATCCACAGATTTCTCTCCGGAGGATTCAGCATACTGAAGATCCTGCACTCAGTGTGCAAGATGACAGTGACACAGAGTTATTCATCCCAGCACTGCTTTTGATAGTAAAACACGAGAAACAACTTGAATGTCCCTCAAAAGGGGACTGATTCAATAAACAGTACACTCATGCACCGGAATACCACACAGTAGAAGGAAAAGGAAAAGAGACGACAATGGTGTCTATGCACATAACTGGAAAGATCTCCAAGATATAGTCGTACTTGTAAAAAAGCCAGTAGAGGATACGGCCTACAACATCCTTTTATTTTTTTTTTTTTTTAAAGAATATATGTGCACACACAAACTATTTAATAAATGCTTTAAATATATCTCCAGAAGGATACACAATAACCTGATAACAGTAGTTAACAGGTGAGAAAATTAGGCACAGGGAGTTGTTTTTTTTTTTTACTGTATTCCTTCCTATTCATTTTTATTTCTGAACCATCCGAATGCATCCCCTACTTAAAAACTGTATACAAAGAACAAAGAAAATAAAAATGAATGTGATCATCTTTCATAGGATGACTTTTTAGAAACTGTTATCCAAATATGCCCCAGGAGGTACCTCATCCAAGTTAACAACTGAGTCTCTGAGGTTCGCCTTGGCTCCCTCTCAAGCCCCTGCTCATGTTTTCATCACAGGTAGCATCTGGGGAAGAGCACACTGAGACTTAGGTACCATATAATCAGGAGTTATTTTATATCTCTCAAAATTACACTAAAACTCCCCCAAAGATCAAAAGTAGGCTAGGGTTTGGTTAACATATTTTAAATAGAGCACTAGAGCCTTTCTGTTTTCTTGTGCTTACAGTCTCATTTTCCTAGAACCAAAGACATCATCAACAAGGTGGTTTTCCCAAATCAATAGAAAAATGTTTAGTATCTAAATGTGGACTGGCACATCTGTATGTGGGTACCAACCAGAACAAACTGGTAAGGAGATTCTGAGATCATGGAGGACTTATTCATGGAGAAAACTTCCTATCTCTCTGTGTTACCAGAAACCTAAACTAACCTGCATAAGAAATGATCCTGTCCAAATCTGCTATTATACTTTTATACAGGAATTCTACAGGAAAATGCCATAATTTAATGCACTGATGGCGCTGCTGATTCAATGTTCTGCCCGCATAAATATCTGCTAAATCCCTTACTATGAATGAACACGGCTGGCCTCAGGCACAAGGCCTCCAGTGCTAATCACTGCAGCCACCAGAACTAATGATTCGGTAATGACTTGAAACTGATCGTGGGCCAGCTTTGCCCACCACCCTGTTCCGAGGGCTTGCATTCACAGCACTGGCAAGGAGAGTCAGAATCTATGGGCAATGAACAGGGATTAAAGGATTATCTAACGAGATAAAAGCAATAAGGATGAAACCATTTCTAATAAGGTGGCAACAGCACTCTTTGCAAACAGGGGCAGCAATCTCAGTAAATATTCGAGAGAAGGGTGTTGTGGCTTATGTTATTATTGATGAAAGATATAACTCTAATAAAAATTCAGTGTGTATAAAAAATGTCAGAGATGGTTTCATTTCATGTGTTATAAAGTAAGGCACATAAAAATAACATGTTGGCTATAAAGAAACTATACTGCATTCGATACAGGTGTGCAAACACACAGAGTGAGGGGCTTAAGAGACTGCTAGAGGCACTAGAATTCACAGAAAAGGAACCCTCAAAGTTCAACCTGTACAAAATTCAGACTGAAGCTGGGACTAGGAGACCATGCTGGGAAATACACTGTCCTTCAGGTAACTGAGCCTAGAGCTTCCACAATTGGATTTACAAAATGAAAGACATTAGGAGAAAAGACAAAGAACAGAACTGGGGGGAAAAAAAAAACTTTTAAGGTATTTGTAAGGAATCAGCAAAGTTTGGGCTGATTTCTAGGTGTCTTCTCAAGGCCATGGCACTAAAATGGAAAACTTGACTTCTGAGAGAAGAACTAGAAAATGGACTGAGCAGCCTTGAACTTCAAACCAGCAGAGTATCAACTCTGTGGGTCTTAATTTCAGAGTGTCCTGCCAAAAGATGGAGTCCCACTTAAGCCTGGTCAGCAATGCTTTACTCCACCCTCAAAGGGAGGTGCCAACACTCAGGGGAAAGAAAGTGAGGCTGCCAGACCTGCATTTATGACTGCCAGTGACCCCACTAGGCAAGGCTCTACGTGACTGCTGGCCCCGGCAGGCTTGTCACTGGATGCTGGCTCTGTGGTGCAAGCACCTGTCACCTTGGCCCAATGTCCTCCAACCTGGGAACTAAAGGTCAAACCCCCTATACAGTGGGGAAGCCAGATTATCAACAAAGACTTTTGATAAATTACTGCTTAAACGCTAATGTGCTAACTTGCCAGTGTCCAGGACAAAGTTAACCTGCATCTATCATGAGAAAATAGCTCATAAATTGGGTAAAAAATTTAAAGGTTTAATAGTAAACTCTGTGCAATACAAAATAATCCTGTAAGGATTTAAATTAAAAAGATATTCACTTTCTCCTTCCAACCACCACAAAGTTGAGGAGAATATTAGTGAACAAGACCACTTGTCCCAGCAGAACTACAAAATCAACATTATTGGTACTATGCTGCCAGGTGAGAGCTAACACAATTAATTGTAAACACATCATGTTTCATTAGGACTCTCCTTGATGCTAGTATTAAAAAAATCAATGATCTTTTCAACTTAATAGCCAATCTGAAAAGCAATTTTAAAAAAATAATTGGTTTTACAAATGGAAAAAACAAATGGCTGTAAGTATCTTTCCATTACTTTCTAGAGCTTTAAAAGGCCATTCCCAGGACTCATATAACATTTATAAGAAATAATTATACTTCAAATGATTATTATACCAATTGTTGGTTCTAATCAATAGTTAAGGACATAAGCAGGAGAGGGAATTAATTACACATTCAATATTGCTCCTTTAAAAGGAAAGCAAAACTGAGGGCAACATAAACATGAAGAACTGGTGGGATGAAAAAAAATTCTGTTTAAAAAAAAAAAAAAATTGCCCAGGGGCAGAGGATTCATGCTTTGCAAAGCCACCCAGCTGGTTATAAAATCAGAATCACACTGACATCAGCAATCTCAAAATTAAAAGATGCTTGCTCCTTGGAAGGAAAGTTATGACCAACCTAGACAGCATATTCAAAAGCAGAGATGTTACTTTGCCAACAAAGGTCCATCTAGTCAAAGCTATGGTTTTTCCAGAAGTCATGTATGGATGTGAGAGTTGGACCGTAAAGAAAGCTGATTGCTGAAGAATTGATGCTTTTGAACTGTGATGTTGGAGAAGGCTCTTGAGAGTCTCTTGGACTGCAAGGAGATCAAACCAGTCCATCTTAAAGGAAATCAACCCTGAATATTCATTAGAAGGACTGATGCTGAAGCTGAAACTCCAATATTTGGCCACCTGATGCGAAGAACTGACTCACTGGAAAAGACCCCAATGCTGGGAAATACTGAAAGCAGGAGAAAAAGGAGATGACAGAGGATGAGATGGTTGGATGGCATCACCAACTCGATGGACATGAGATTGAGCAAGCTCCAGCAGTTGGTGATGGACAGGGAGGCCTGGCGTGCTGCAGTCCATGGGGTCGCAAAGAGTTAAGACATGACTGAGCAACTGAACTAACTGAACTGAACTGAATCTCAAAGGATCTGTGGTCAGAGAACCCAATCATGAAAGCTCTGAAGTGTAAAACTCTCTCACTTTTCTAAAACAAACAAACAAACAAAAACACCTTCTAAGAAACTCTAACTGCGCTGAGACACTCTTCAAGAATGGAATCCATGATCAACTAAGTTTGGGAATCAACTTCTATGACACATGTTTGGAGAATCACAGTGTACGTAAGTGTATTAAAGGGTCTGAGAAGTCTAGTGATAAAGCATCTATTTTGTTTAAATCAAAAAACAAATCTAAATTGTTTAAATCTCAATATACTTACACACATAACTATTAATAATTAATACCTATTAACAGTACAAGGAACTTCTTGAGGTTTCCTGTGGTCTCCTTGTTTTACTCATCAATAAGTCAGTGATGAGATCTCAGCCACCCACAAACACCCTACATCATTAGAGACAACTCTAATTACCAGAGGAAACAGCCCAGTGGACACACTTCAGGTTTTAAAGTGAATGTGATCAATATCTGAATTTTCAGTAACCATTTAATCACTGTATACTTTTGGCAACTTTTAAAATTACTTCTGAGTCCTTGTTCCATAATCTATCTTGTTCAGTTCAGTTCAGTCGCTCAGTCGTGTCTGACTCTTTGCAACCCCATGAACCGCACCATGCCAGGCCTCCCTTATCCATCACCAACTCCTGGAGTTTACCTAAACTCATGTCCATTGAGTCGGTGATGCCATTCAGCCATCTCATCCTATGTCATCCCCTTCTCCTCCTGCCCCCAATCCCTCCCAGCATCGGAGTCTTTTCAAATGAGTCAGCTATTCGCATCAGGGGGCCAAAGTATTAGAGTTCAGCTTCAACATCAGTTCTTCCAATGAACACACAGGACTGATCTCCTTTAGGATGGTCTGGCTGGATCTTCTCGCAGTCCAAGGGACTCTAAAGAGTCTTCTCCAACACCACAGTCCAAAAGCATCAATTCTTCGGCGCTCAGCTTTCTTTATGGTCCAACTCTCACACCCATACATGACAACTGGAAAAACCATAGCCTTGACTAGATGGACCTTTGTTGATAAAGTAATGTCTCTGCTTTTTAATACACTGTCTAGGTTGGTCATAACTTTCCTTCCAAGGAGTAAGCATCTTTTAATTTCATGGCTGCAATCACCATCTGTAGTGATTTTGGAGAGCAAAAAAATAAAGTCTGACACTGTTTCCACTGTTTCCCCATCTATTTCCCATGAAGGGATGGGACCAGATGCCATGATCTTAGTCTTATGAATGTTGAGCTTTAAGCCAACTTTTTCACTCTCTTTCACTTTCATCAAGAGGCTTTTTAGTTCTTCTTCACTTTCTGCCATAAGGGGGGTGTCACCTGCATATCTGAGGTTAGTGATATTTCTCCCAGCAATCCTGATTCCAGCTTGTGCTTCTTCCAGCCCAGTGTTTTTCATGATGTACTCTGCATAGAAGTTAAATAAGCAGGGTGACAATATACAGCCTTTTCCTATTTGGAACCAGTCTGTTGTTCATATCCAGTTCTAACTGTTGCTTCCTGACCTGCATATAGGTTTCTCAAGAGGCATGTCATGTGGTCTGGTATTCCCATCTCTTTCAGAATTTTCCACAGTTTCTTGTGATCCACACAGTCAAAGGCTTTGGCATAGTCAATAAAGCAGAAATAGATGCTTTTCTGGAATGCTCTTGCCTTTTTGCTGATCCAGCAGATGTTGGCAATTTGATCTCTGGTTCCTCTGTCTTTTCTAAAACCAGCTTAAACATCAGGAAGTTCATGGTTCACATATTGCTGAAGCCTGGCTTGGAGAATTTTTAGCATTACTTTACTAGTGTGTGAGATGAATACAATTGTGTGGTAGTTTGATCATTCTTTGGTATTGCCTTTCTTTGGGATTGGAATGAAAACTGACCTTTTCCAGTCCTGCAGCCACTGCTGAGTTTTCCAAATTTGCTGGCATATTGAGTGCAGCACTTTCACAGCATCATCTTTCAGGATTTGGAATAGCTCAACTGGAATTCCATCACCTCCACTAGCTTTGTTCATAGTGATGCTTCCTAAGGCCCACTTGACTTCATATTCCAGGATTTCTGGCTCTAGGTGAGTGATCACACCATTGTGATTATCTGGGTTGTGAAGATCTTTTTTGCACAGTTGTTCTGTGTATTCTTGCCACCTCTTCTCAATATCTTCTGCTTCTGTTAGGTCCAAACCATTTCTGTCCTTTATCGAGCCCATCTTTGCATGAAATGTTCCCTTGGTATCTCTAATTTTCTTGAAGAGATCTCTAGTCTTTCCCATTCTGTTGTTTTCCTCTATTTCTTTGCATTGATCTCTGAGGAAGGCTTTCTTATCTCTCCTTGCTATTCTTTGGAACTCTGCAATCAAATAGGTATATCTTTCCTTTTCTCCTTTGCTTTTCGCTTCTCTTTTCATAGCTATTTGTAAGGCCTCCTCAGACATCCATTTTGCTTTTTTGCATTTCTTTTCCATGGGGATGGTGTTGATCCCTGTCTCCTGTGCAATGTCACAAACCTCCGTCCATAGTTCATCAGTCCTGTCTATCAGATCTAGTTCCTTAAATCTATTTCTCACTTCCACTGTATAATCATAAGGGATTTGATTTAGGTCATACTTGAATGGTCTAGTGGTTTTCCCTACTTTCTTCAATTTAAGTCTGAATTTGGCAATAAGGAGTTCATGATCTGAGCCACAGTCAGCTCCCAGTCTTGTTTTTGCTGACTGTATAGAGCTTCTCCATCTTTGGCTGCAAAGAATATAATCAATCTGATTTCAGTGTTGGCCATCTGGTGATGTCCATGTGTAGAATCTTCTCTTGTCTTGTTGGAAGAGGGTGTTTGCCATGATCAGTGCGTTCTCTTGGCAAAACTCTTTTAGCCTTTGCCCTGCTTCAATCTGTACTCCAAGGCCAAATTTGCCTGTTACTCCAGGTGTTTCCTGACTTCCTACTTTTGCATTCCTGACAGAATGTGGTCCACTGGAGAAGGGAATGGCAAACCACTTCAGTATTCTTGCCTTGAGAACCCCAAGAACAGTATGAAGAGGCAAAAAGATAGGACACTGAAAGATGAACTCCCCAGGTCGGTAGGTTCCCAATATGCTACTGGAGATTAGTGGAGAAATAACTCCAGAAGGAATGAAGGGATGGAACCAAAGCAAAAACAACACCCAGTTGTGGATGTGACTGGTGATAGAAGCAAGGTCCAATGCTGTAAAGAGCAATATTGCATAGGAACCTGGAATGTCAGGTCCATGAATCAAGGCAAATTGGAAGTGGTCAAACAGCAGATGGCAAGAGTGAACGTCAACATTCTAGGAATCAACAAACTAAAATGGACTGGAATGGGTGAATTTAACTCATATGACCATTATATCTACTATTGTGGGCAGGAATCTCTTAGAAGAAATGGAGTAGCCATCATAGTCAACAAAAGAGTCCAAAATGCAGTACTTGAATGCAATCTCAAAAATGAAAGAATGATCTCTGTTTGTTTCCAAGGCAAACCATTCAATATCACAGTGATCCAAGCCTATGCCCCAACCAGTAATGCTGAAGTTGAGAATTTGAAGTTGAACCGTTCTATGAAGACCTACAAGACTTTTTAGAACTAACACCCAAAAAAGATGTCCTTTTCATTATAGGGGACTGGAATCTATCTAGTAGGGTAGTAGTAACTTTTTACAGTGATGCTATAAATATCAGCAACATTATGGGAAATAAGACCAGTCAATTTCCTAACATCTATTACTATTGTCATTGTGATACAACATTTCCCTTGCTGTTGTTATTGTTTAGTTGCTAAGTCATATCTGACTCTTTGGGACTCCATGGACTGCAGCCTGCCAGGCTCCTCTACTCATGGGATTTCCCAGGCAAGAATACTGGAGTGGGTTGCCATTTCCTTCTCCAGGGGAAGCTTCCTGATCCAGGGATTGAACCCATGTCTTCTGCTTAGCAGGCAGGTTCTTTACCACTGAGCCACCTGGGAAGCCCAACATTTCCCTTACATTGAGCAAAAGCTGCTCTTCAACTTAACTAGCTCTACCTCTCAGAAATAGAACATATCCTCTCCCACTTGCATTCTCATGTTGGCTTTTTCTTGCAGCTCTTCTCCATGGCTTCCAGACCCTCACCTGTTACCTCCAAACATGTCACTGCTTCTCTTATCTACAAGTTAGTTACCCACTTTTGTTGGACTCTCTAAATCCAGTGGATGGCCCTGGTGTGATACAGGTGAGGACAGTGTGGTTTGAGGGGATCTTCACACTTGGAATCTGCCATGAATGGCCACACTCACTAACCACTCTGGATCTTATTCTGTCACACACATCCTTCTTGAAATTGTCCAAGAAAGCTTGCCCAACCTTTGGCTGAGGCAGATGGGGACGTGGAAGCAAGAAATCAGGGAGAAGAAGCTGTAAGACCAGAGCGGGTTTCTAAGCAGCTGCATTCGGTCATATGTATGGAACTCCTGCTACATCAGTTCTTAGGTGGGTCCTTGAACCACCTAAATCATACCCTAGATCTACTAACATCTGTACATAGAGGCCAGGATCTGCATTTTAACAAGCATGCTAGTGACTGAAGCTGGAGAACCACTATCCTACAGTGTGGCGGACTGAACCTGACTCAAAGAAAAACCTGCAGAACTATCTGAAGGATGAAGAGGTATTAGCCAGGTCAAAGAAGAGACCACTGAGGGAAGGGGGAACATCGTGGCAAAGGTGGACCACGGCCAAAGTACTCATTCCAAGGCCAAGTGGAAGGAGTAGGACAGGGCTCTGTGAGGTGGAGGCGAGTGCCCGCCTAGGACCTGGCATGTAGTAAGTGCAGCTCTCCTACTGAGGCCTGGAGGAGCTGCTGGAGGTCTCATAGTTTCTGTGCACAAAGGTGGCATCTGGGTTATACCCACCCCTGGTTTAGGTGCCACCAGCCACGCAGAAATTTTGTTTCTGCTTTCATTAGGACCCATTCCACCCCTTGGTGTGGAATTAATGCCACTGCATATTTTCTTTGCAATATCCATTCTGTTTATTTGTCCAGAATGATCCAGAGGGCAGAAAGCTTAGCACCTACACCTCTCCTGGACCCTAGCTACACAACCAGTCATCACCATAGAAGTTCACAAGACACATACACAGAATGTATCATTTCTAGAAACAAACAAAAAAAAGTTTTGTATTAACTCATCTATTTTCCTACATATAACTTGGAGGCTAAAATAGAGCGACCAAGCAAAGTTTCAACATGCTAAAATTAAATTTCACTATTTTTTTTGTTTTATTCATAGGTGAGAAAATATAGAGGAGTTTTACTAGACTTTTTACCTTTAAAAACTTGTAACATCTTACTCTCTATTCCTACCACTTAGCCTTTAATCATACAAAGACTTAAAGTGTTCTCTAATTATATGGATTTGTCTAATTCATTCATTCATCCATCAATTCACTGAGCACCCTTCTGTGCTACGGTCACAAGTACAAGTCACATACCATCCTGTCCTTGGAACTCATATTCTAATTAAAAAGCCTGATCCCACCATGAACTGTAAAGCTGAAGGCAGAAGTGCAGAAGCAGCACCTGCTTCTATGGGCTCCCCGTAATTACCAGCTGATCAATTTCTATCACAGAGCACAAGATATTTACACAATTTTTAAAGAAGTAATGACAGCAAACAGGGTACTTGGTGGTCAAGAATGGGAGCTGTAGAGTCAGTACTAGGTTCAAAACCTGGCTTTACAACTTACTTGCTATGTGACTCTGGGCCTCTCTGAACCCCAGTTTCCTCATTGGAAATGAGAGATGAGAAGAGTTCCAGGCTTCTAGGATCAGTAAGCACACTCAAGGAGATAACTCATATAAAGGGAGTAGTACAGAAGCTACCACAGAGGCAATACTCAAAATTACTAGAGTTAATTGATGTACAAGCTATTAACAATCCTCTCTTAGGTCTGAAGAAACAGTAAAGATTAACTGCAGTTTTCCTACTCCATTGTTGTTTCATCAGAGAATTCTGGCCAGGGTGGCCAGAACACTTTTCTTAACATTCTTAAAGAAAAAGTGACTGTTCTTTAAACAGAAGTCAAAGATCATGATGAGATCCAGAGCCCAAAACCTCCATGGCACCATGTACTAATTCTCCACTAATGGTTTTGAAGATGAAACAGGACCTATTTTCTCATCAAACAAAAAACAGACATCTGGAAATATTAGAGGAGGCAAGAGGGAGTCAATTCCCCACCAGCAACGCTGTTCTTTGTAGACATTCTTGACTCCGGCGAATAACGTGTTTGAAATTTTATGTAAGAAAAACATTAACTAACATATCAAAAATGCACATCTCCTTTGATGCAGAGACTTCAGTTCTAGGAACTTATCCTACAGAAATACTTGCAAAAGCATGATAACTGACTTACAGCAATGTTCAAAGAACCATTTTCAGTAATAACTAAAAACTGGAAATGACTCAAACCCAAATATGGGAACACGGTTAAATAAATAGGAGTATTTCACAAGTACATCCACACTAGAATATTACAGATCCACAAAAATTAATGTATTGATGGAGGAGTTGATAAGGGGAGCTCTCCAAGATGTAATCCATGACAAAGAAAGTACACAGAGAGAAATGAATATGCACATACACAGAGTTACAGTCACCTAGCCAGCTTCCAGAATGGTACCCAAGAAGCTATTCACAGTAGTTATCTATAGCCAAAGGAATTACATAACAAAAGACAATGAAGGGCTGAAAGAGCTTTCCTTTGCATTTTACACACTTTGGGCCTGAAGTTTTTATACCACATGCATGTTTTTTCACTTTTCATAACTTTATGATTTTAAGCCATCAGTTCCAAGGTCAAAATGTATCCCCCAGTTATAATGAGCACTGAGCTAAGATGACATAAGTTCGGAGGGAATTAAAACCAGACCTTCCTTGAAAACTTGACAAATTCCATAATTAAAGAAAGCAGTACTGTTAGTACAGGAAATTTTTTTCTTTGTTTTTTGAAAACAAAAAAGTTGACAGTTAGCTACCTCTCCTTATGAAATACAGCTGATTGTGGAGACACTCCTGGATTTGAACCCAGACTCCAGATGACTCTAGCCCAGGGGACAAAATCTATTGCCCAGGGGTGACACTCAGGACTAATCTGGTCTGCCATCAGTTTTTGTATAGCCTGCGAGTTAAGAATAATTTTTACCTATGGAAACAGTTAAAAGTTAAAACTAATGTTTAATGAACATGAAAATTCTATGAAATACAAATATCAGTGCCCATAAAGTTTTCCTGAGCCGTGCCCACTCATTTGCATGTCACCTGAGACTGCCTTCACACTGTAAGGCAGAATTATGTTGTGGTGAAAGAAACCACATAGAGCCTAAAATATTTACTACCCGACCCTTTACAGAAAAAGATCTCCTATTCTACACAACTGACTCAGGTGAGTCTGCTTCTTACCAGTAAAGTAGGTACAGTAATAGCAGGATAAGTCACAGGATAGTTGTGAAGACTGAAAATAATAATGCATGAATGCTCTCAGCACTTATTGTGTTTTTATATGAAAGTGAAAGTGTTAGTGACTCAGTCATTTTGCAACTCTTTGCGACCCCATGGTCTGTCCATGGAATTCTCTAAGCAAAAATATTGGAGTGGGTTGCCATTCCCTTCTCCAGGGGATCTTCCTGACCCAGGAAATGAACCAGGGTCTCCTGCACTGCAGGCAGATTTTTTACCATCTGAGCTACCTTTTCATATTTTAACAATGAAATCAGGATTTTTTTTAATAAAAACAATCAATGGCATGCCAGTTGGTTCGCACTGGATAATTTTTTGTTTTATTTCCAGTGGTGTATAAACTAATGTATCTTTCAACCCCTGGTGTCTGAGATTAGACGAAAGCAGGCTGAATCTGTCTCGTGTTGGTTACCTGAAACTTTTGGCTGAAGCCATGATGACCACTACCTTCATAGAGTCTTCACACTGTCATTGTACACAGGCTGTGGTCACCTGTCTCTTATTCTGATTGCCCTCTTCTCTCAGAGCCAGTCTCCCCAGGTCATTTGCATGGTCCATGCACAGACCTGGGTCAGTCTCCCAGCACAGCCCTCCTGGCTGCTCCTCAGCCACACATTTCCCCCTTTTGAGTCTACACAGGTTGTATGTCCCAGTACAAAGACTTGGGAAGCTCAGTCTCCCAAGAGGCCTCAGGGAGACATATGGAGTATGTCAGGTATAGGCTCTATGAGTCCACAGGAGAAGAGGGAGACCCAAAACAACTTTAAAGGCACAGAAGAAAGAATGATGGGATATTTACCAGTCCCTGAAGATATGAGCAAGAGCATGCCCCATTATTTGGGCATGCATGCTCAGTCACTCAGCCAAGTTCAACTCTGCGTCCCATGGACTGTAGCCCACCAGGCTCCTCTGTCCATGGGATTTTCCAGGCAAGAATACTGGAGTGGGTTGCTATTTCCTGCTCCTAGGGATCTTCCAGGATCTTTGACCCAGGGACCGAACCTGCATC
Source organism: Bubalus bubalis (assembly GCF_019923935.1). NCBI lineage: Eukaryota > Metazoa > Chordata > Mammalia > Artiodactyla > Bovidae > Bubalus > Bubalus bubalis. The sequence goes on along the minus strand of NC_059165.1, from coordinate 62,447,041 downwards.
TCCTGCATTGGCAGGTGGATTCTTTACCACTGAACCATCCATGAAGTCCAATTATTTGGGCACTGCTGAGTAATCACATTCACCTACAGTAGCTGGCTGATCCTTCCACACTGAGGTTAAATATCACCATCCATCCCCATTCCATATATAATGAATGAAACTGAGGCCCTGAGAAGTCATGTGACACACCCCAGGTCCCGGCTAATGGAATGGCAACACAAGGAAGCAAAGTCCCATTGTCTTTCCCTCTCACCAGTGGTTTTCACATGTGACTGTGCATCAGAATCACCCAAGTGACTGTTTCAGGGTGACACAGATTGGTCTCGCTCCCAAGTCTCCTATTCAGCAGGTCAGAGATGAGGCTGGAGCTTTTCATTCTACCAAGTTCTCCAGGGAAGGCATGCTGCTGGACTGAGGGCCACACTCCGAGAAGCGCTGAACACTACTGCGTCTGGGAAAAGCAAAGCCCTCACTCCCCCATATTCTGCTCCCTGAACCAGGTCCAATCTCACCCACACAAGGAGAAGATTTTCATGTCTATTTGTCTCTTCATCTTTAAGAAAAAGATGATTCTTTTCTTTGCATCATTGTCTTAGGGCTAATGGCAACACCAGGTGCCAGACGCCGCCAGTCCAATCCTGACTGGTCAGTAATTAGCTCGGTAGTTTGAAGCTTCATTTCCCATCTGTGGTCTCAGTTTCCCCTCTGTGATGTGAGAAGATCAAATGAAATGATGCTCAAGAGCTCCCCCCCCACCCTGTAGCAGAACAAAAAGACTGATGCTAGGATTCTGATGGAGCAGCCTCCCTGCCCTCAGTGCTCCCTGTGAACCTGCGGCTCATAGAGGGGTCCTCCCTTAAGGCATGGACAGACTGAGGAGATCTCATGCAAGCATAGCAGAACAATACTCCAGATTGGCTTCTGGATGCCTGCATGATACCTGATTTCAGGTAGCACATCACTAAAGGAGATGATGAGGACCATCACCCCTCCTAAAAGAATTTTCAGTTTTCCTTCAGGTCATGCTAAGGCACACAGAGGCTCCCATCCACCCATTGCACTTCCCAAGGACCCCCTCTCTCTCCTAGTGGTCACCTCTCTAAAAGCCCAATCAGCTGTCTATGTCTATCTCTTTGAAAAGCTTTCATTGGGGATAAGGTCAATACATGGTTTAACTTTTGCTGTTTGCACTGGGCACTGAACTTACCTTCCATGGACCAGGGCTCATTAGGCCAGTGCCAGGCATCCCATGGCCACATGGCTGACGCTCCCATGGGGCTGAGCTGGACACCAGAGTCAGTTCAGAACTGCCTGCCATTCTAGAACAAGATGCTCAGCACTGTTGACCTGTTGGGCTAGACAACTGGAAGGGGTGGGGGGCGGGGTGGGGGTGTCCTGTGCATGTAGGATGTTTGCAGCATCCCTGGCCTCAACCCACAGATGCCAGGATGCCCATAGATCCCATCTCATAGGTCTCTTAGTCCACAGTGTAAAAACAAAAAGTGTTTCTATAGACACAGCCAAATGTCCTCTGGAGGACATTTAAACTACAGCTCTAGACATATCAGAGGTATCAGGAAGAGAATCTAGGCTTTAGGGCCAGATGCACTGGGGTTCAATTTCTCCCTCAGCCACCACATCACTTACATGAACTTGGGCAAGGCCTCTTCTTTCTATTATTCTTTATTTAAAAAGTAAGGCTCACAATAAAAATTTTAAATGACAATATATGAAACATCACAAAGTAACGCTGCTTATGCCCCCCAGCCCACTCCTCAGAGATAAATGGTTACAAGTTGGTGTTGATCCAGACATTTTGCATGCAAATGGAAGCAAACTGGTCCATCAATTATGTACATACACAAATACTTTTTTGTATTGAGGAGAAGGGGAAGACAGAGGATGAGATGGTTGGATGGCATCACCGACTCAATGGACATGAGTTTGAGTAAACTCCAGGAGTTGGTGATGGACAGGGAGGCCTGGCATGCTGCAGTCCATGGTGTTGCAAAGAGTTGGACACGACTGGGCAACTAAACCGAACTGAACAAATATTTTGTTTCACTTAAGTAAAATGAATATGCTTTTTTAAGGGAAGAAAAGGCAAACATGTTCTCTTTATAGAGTTGTCACTATTAATGACAATTAGATGCCTGGTCACTCACATTGAGCCACACATCCTGGAGTGTGAAGTCAAGTGGGCCTTAGGAAGCATCACTATGAACAAAGCTAGTGGAGGTGATGGAATTCCAGCTGGGCTATTTCAAATCCTAAAAGATGATGCTGTGAAAGTGCTACACTCAATATGCTAGCAAATTTGGAAAATCCAGCAGTGGCCACAGGACTGGAAAAAGGCAGTTTTCATTCCAATCCCAAAGAAGGGCAATGCCAAAACATGCTCAAACTACCACACAATTGAGCTCACTTCACATCCTAGCAAGATAATGTTCAAAATCCTTCAAGCTAGGCTTCAGCAGTATGTGAACCGAGAACTTCCAGATGTATAAGCCGAATTTAGAAAAGGCAGAGGAACCCGAGATCAAATTGCCAACAAACACTAGATCATAGAGAAATCAAGGGAATTCCAGAGAACATCTACTTCTATTTCATTGACTATGTTAAAGCCTTTGACTGTGTGTATCACAACCAACTGCGGAAATTCTTAGAGCTGGGAATACCAGACCACCTTATCTGCCTCCTGGGAAACCTGTATGCAAGTCAAGAAGCAACAGTTAGAACCTTACATGGAACAATAGACTGGTTCCAAATTGGGAAAGGAGTACATCAGGGCTGTATATTGTCACCCTGTTTATTTAACTTGTATGCAGAGTACATCATGTGAAATGTTGTGCTGGATGAAGCACATGCTGGAATTAAGATTGCCGGGAGAAATATCAACAACCTCAGATATGTAGGCAATACCACTCTACTGGGAGAAAGCAAAGAGGAACTAAAGAGCCTGTTGATGAAAGTGAAAGAGGAGAGTGAAAAAGTTGGTTTAAAACTCAACATTCAAAAAACTATGAGGCATCTGGTCCCATTACTTCATGGCAAATAGATGGGGAAAATGTGGAAACTTACAGATTTTATTTTCTTGGGCTCCAAAATCACGGTGGACAGTGACTATAGCCACGAAATTAAAACACGCTTGCTCCCTGGAAGAAAAGCTATGACAAACCCAGACAGCATATTAAAAAGCAGAGATATCACTTTGCTGACAAGGAAGTGTATAGTCAAAGCTATGGTTTTCCCTGTAGTCATTTACAGATGTGAGAGCTGGACCATAAAGAAGGCTGAGTGCTGAGCAATTGATGCTTTCAAACTGTGGTGCTAGAGAAATCTCTTGAGAGTCCCTTGGACAGCAAGGAGATCAAACCAGTCAATCCTAAAGGAAATCAACCCTAAATATTCATTGGAAGGACTGATGCTGAAGCTCCAATAATTTGGCCACCTGATACAAAGAGCTGACTCATTGGAAAAGACCCTGATAATGGGAAAGATTGAGGACAGGAATAGAAGGGGTTGACAGAGGAGAAGATGGTTAGATGGCATCTAACTGACTCAGTGGACATGAGTTTGAGCAAATTCTGAGATAGTGAAGGACAGGGAAGACTGGCGGGCTGCAGTCCACGAGATCGCAAATTGTTGGACACAACTTAGCAACTCAACAACAAGATCCTTGTATGCACACATCTTTTAAAGAGGAACAGATGGTACTAGTATACAATAGGTACTCAATAAATGGTAATTATTTTTTTTAACAAGTATCAACTTAGCACTTGCTTTGTGCTCTATCCTATACCAGCTCTAGAGATACAGAAGTACACAACACACATAAGCCTGCTTCTAAGATCACTGTTTACAGGGACACGAACAGTAAATAATTCTGAAAAATTATTAGACTATAGCCGTCTAACAATGCAACGCATAAATTATTAAGAAAGTGTGAGCTACTATAGTCTAAGGTCAATGAGAGGAGGTTTCCTTGAGTAAGTAACATATACCATGACGTCAGGGATTAGTCAGACAAGGGGCTAGAAATATGCTAAGCAGAGGGCACAGAGAGTGCAAAGGCCTTGGTTCAAACTATTTGGTAGTTATTAAAATATTATGGTATTAATACTTAAAGGAATAGGCAAACAGTCAAGGGATAAAATAACTATCATTTGCTCTATCTTAGTTACAATTCTCCTATCTCCCTTCACACTATACCCACCCAGATAACTTTCCACTTTGTACATTTAAAGACTCAAACTCACATAGGAAAACATGGTTCCAAGAAAAAAGAAAAACATACAAAGAAGAAAATATAAATAAGTTATTAATAAACCAAGAGCTAAGAATATTCTACAAAATGCTCCACAATTAACTAGACAGCTAGCATTATCATTTCTGACTGACACCTACCGCCCTCCCCCTCTTCCAATCTGATGGTTCAGCCTAAGCGGTACTTGGAAGCAGGGATGGTCCCTCCCCTTCTCCTCCAGAGCAGACTAGCTCAGTGTTGACCAGATGCAAACACTAGGCGTGTCCTTTCTAAACACATAATAATCCATCTTTATCCGGGAGTTGCAGCATCTCTTCATTGGTGTCTGAGATAGCATAAGTTTCTAACTATCTCGAGAGTCACTATTTGATATGCTAACAAAACCACATTTCATCCTGAATGCACTTCAGATTTCTCCCACAACACTACTCAGTCTGATGACAGGATTTGTCAAAGCATGCCTTTGGGGCTGTGGCAGGGGATCCAGGGATGTGATGCTAGCCTTTGAATCTGGAGGAACACTGCAGGGCTATTCTGGAGGGCAGAGACCAGCCTCATCTATTCTTCCAGCCCCTCAGTGGCTTCTCTGTGAAGAAGATAGCTCTCCCTGTTCCATTCTATTCACTCCCCTTACTCGATCATCTGAATGTAAGGCAAAATCATTTCTTTCTCCACAGAGGACACCGGTCTCTCGGCAAGCGTTTCACACTGATAAATCACACTGCATTTGGAAATTTACGCCTGTATCTGCAGCTCTGGCAAAGTAAAACATGGCACCACGGCCATTTATTCCCTAGCCATTCTTGCTAAAGACAAGAGAATCTATCCAAATGCATGGAGTGGAAGCCTTAAACTGATTGAATATGTTACTTTCCTTACTAGGAAGACCCAGAAATCCAGCCATTTTACTTTCTCAGTCGTTTATATTTGTAATGGATGAGGCATCTGATCAACCCCATTTGCCAATCAGGAATCCATAAATAGCTGCACAGACATAACTTGGTAAACTGAATCCACTTCAGATGTACCAACTAGGCGAGTTGTTTGAGGAAATCCTAAAGGGGATAAATTCTATCATAAAATAACTTACCACTTCTCAACAGACCTGTCTTACCACAGAACTACATAAATTCAAAGTCAGAAATGATATCGTTGGCAAATACCCCTACCCCCATCCAAAGACTGGTTCCCTCAACAGGGTGGTTGGCCAGTCTCAGGTGTGCACACCCCAGCTATGACGACTCGCCCCGGCCCCAGGTGGTCCAGCCCATCCCCACACAGCCTGGGGTGTCAAAAAGCCAAATCTGAACTCAGGCAAAATTCATCACTCTGCAACTCTATCCACTGCTTCCAAGGCTGTTCTGTGGAGCCAAATAGACTTCTCAATTCCTTCTCTACCCAACAAATATCCAAGTGCAGCTATTATATCAGAAGGAATTCAACACTCCATGCACAGTGCGGGCTTACTGTAGCGACTGGCCCACATCCCTGTGCTTTATCACCCTGCCCTTACTGCCCAAACTGTACATAAAGCACTTGAAACCCTTTCTGGATGAAGAAGTCTACTCTTTGCTGTGATAACAGAATGATGAATGTCCACCCTAATCTCACAATGTAATTTTATCATCACAAACTGGGACTTTCTCTGCCAGCCTAATCACTGATACGACTGACCTCACTAAAAGTGAAAATCATCATTAGCAGATGTCTGCCAACACTTATATGCCTCATACCCGCAAATTGTATTTTTTCCTAAGGGAAAAATAAATGTGTTTATTTTTCAAATATTTTATCTTAGTAGTATTGCTGAGAAGTGGCATGGCTGAAAATTAGGCATTCTATCAGTTTTTACTGAGTTCTTAATGAGTACTTCGTAACACTTGCTTGAAAACATTCCAGAATAAAACTCCTGTGTCTATGTGCTATGGCACTGTGCCCAAACCCTTCTACCATGAGCACCCCTTCTACTGTGAGGACCCTGTCAAAGAACAACTGTAAATGGCACCCCTCTTCATCTTCCACAGGTAGCCATCCTGCTAATAGTCCTGTTGATGGTGGAGAATTTCCTAACAACTAAACCTAATATGAACTTGGGAATACCTTTAAATAAAACATGAATTTTATTGAGCACATCAGCATCTGCACACATTTGAGAAACAGGAGTGTAAATGTATGTGTGTGTGCAAGGGAAGTTTGTCCCATCTGCATGAGGCCCCAAATCACATTATAAAGCTCCCATGTGACACCTCTGTGACCCCCCGAGCTTCTAGCAGTATGTAGGGCAGGACACTGATGTTCATAATCACCCAATGCCTGTGGGTCTGAATTCACCTACAGGCTGGCATACAGGAAGGTGACTATGCATTCAGGCATCATGGTTCTGGGTCAAATTCTGCATGTCTGACTGAGAATGGACTCTACCCACCACTTGGCTGATGAAGGAGATCCATTTGCTTCTGCTAATAGGCAGCACAGATCCTCTGAACTCCTTGTTTCTGCCAGGAAAAGCCCAGAACTCTCTGTTCCCAATGCTAATCAGTAATAAGAAACAGAGTATTCCCTGGTGGAGACAGGGATCCACTCTTCCTGATGTCAGTTTTATCCGTGTTATCAAGCCAGACCTTCAGAAGACTGTATTAGTCTGTATTAGTCTGGCTTATCATCAAATTACCTTATAGAACTGCATCTTGGCACTAAGCCATTGGCATATACTGAAAGACCTTGGATGAAGCAATTGTAAAAACTTATGGTGGTATTTACTGTCAGACATTGTCAGAAAAGTGGTCCAGGCTCACACAACTCCCTTTTTGAGAACTCACTGGAGGAAGGCATCTCCAGTCTCCGTACCAGAAACACCTAGTATTTCTCATGAAAATCTGCCTTATTTTCATCTCTCCTGCACAGACAAGTGTGTACTCCCTTCCTTTGGATATTAGGATGCCCCGGGGCCCGCTCTAGAATTGCACGGAAACATACTCTGTGTGTGTTTTGAGTACTACCCTTGCTGCAGCTTTATTAATTCATTTACATTTTTTCCTTAACCCACACATTGTCATCCATTCATTAACTGGTACTACACATTCCTGAAAGTCATCTTTTCATGAATGAGACAGAAAAAATTATCTTAAAAAAAAATGTCAGGTAATCATCATTTGGTTACAAATCTGAGGACAGATGAGTGACATTTCAACTAAGTTCCTGCAGGGAAACTGAGCATTTACAGACCTTACGAGATTGTAGCAGGAGAAGTCAAGTGCATTTATCACCATGTTTTGAAGTTAGAGGGAAAGACAGGAGCTGGAGTAGAGGGCAGGGCTCATGGGTGGCATAAACCCTAGGCCACTTCAGGGCCATAATGTCACGGCTCAAAACAACCTTCCACCTAACTGAGGTCTTTCTGGGCATTGAGAGCATCTGACATTTCCCACCATTCCCTTTCTACCAGTATTTTTGGGCCAAAGAAGAGCAGGAGCAGCACAGAGCCAGCCATGCCCAAGACTCATCTTCTGCTGAGTGCTCCTCGAGTCAGGCTTCCACTGCCCAAGGCACCGCCCCAACCCACCCCACAGCAAGGACACACTCACTGCCTAACACCAACACCCCCAGATCAAAGGGGTTTGGCTCTGGCTCTTTGGGACTCGGTTTATGTTTCTAAATCCCCGTGGCACCATGTTTCATGAGTTGTGTGAGTGCTGGAGTGCGTGAGGGAGGGCAGGGGTGTCTTTCCCTCTTCTGGAGATTAAAACAATCCATCTGCAAGTGGTGCGGGAGGCTGCAGAGAAACAGCAGTAATAATCCAGCACTCAGCCAGGGGCCGGGCTCCCCTGCTCATTCTACATGGCTGCAGGCCTCCTGGTACCCAAGCGTAGCCTGGCAACGTGGACTCCATCCAGGATGCATGTCCCACTCTGCCAGGCACTGCCTCTACCCTCAGGCCACCCTGCTGCTCCAAGTCAGAGGGACCCCAAGGACTCATCAGTCTCCAGAGCCAACACACCACAGGCAAGAGACAAGGTCTGACGACGAAGCCCTTGGCTCTCCTCTAGGAGAACTTACGGACAATCCGAGCACACATTTACCCTCTTCTCAGTTTGTTTTTAAATAATAGACTTATTTGCTAATGCCAATGAACTAGGAGTTCATACAAAGACTTCTTCATTTCAGGATCCTCTGCAGAAATCAGAAGCCCTGGTGATGCTGGCCCCCAGCCGCTGAGCAACAGCTGGGTCACGGTCCCTCTCTGGAGGTGGAGTAGGTGTTGGCTGGTCCTAAACCCCACCCTCCTCCCTATATCCGGCACCAGACCCACCCCACTGTTCGCAGTCCCTGCTCTAGGGGTATTTGAAAAACAGAAGGATCTTGACAGATACTTGGGGACAGAGGGAAACAGCCTGCTTACATTTCCTTTCTCTCTCTTAATCAATGTATTTTTTTTAAAGCATCCTATCAAATTTTACTTCTGTAGTAACCGAAGTTCCCCTCAGCTCATCCCATCAGATGCCACCCCTCCAGTTCACCTCCCAGCATCTACTCACCCTTAGAAAGGCCCTGGGCCACTTTCTCCCATGGTCCTTTTCATGACCCCCACTCCAGGAAGGACTGGCTGTCCCACCCCGAGCCACCCACCGTCTGCAGGATTCTGTTGGGGGGCTCCAAGCACGCTCCCTGGGTTATCTTATTTCACGTGTCTCTCTCTCAGCTGCACCGACTACAAGTGTCCCCAAGGAAAGCTGCTGTCACATTCCTCCTCATGTCCCTGCACAGAACCAACTCAGCACCTACTAGGTGATCAGTAAGTGCGTAACTGAACAATTCACTGATCAATTAGCTCCCACACAGAAAGGGAGGTGCAGGCACAGCAAAACTCCTAGGAACCTTTGACACTGAGAATCCAGAACAAAACATCAGTCCTCCTCCTTTCACCAAAGCCTCACTCCCTTCATCCTGTTCGTGACAGTGAAACTGGATCAGGCACTACATCTGGAGTTTTACAGACCCCTTGTGTCACAGGTGTGAAAAAAAAGTCACAATTTATTTTATAGATAAGGAAACTGAGGTCCAGAGAAGCGAAATGGTTGCCTAGGTACACACAGATACTCGAGGAAAGAGCTGGAGTTGAACTCAGCCTTTGAGACTGCAAAGCCCAGGGTCTTCCCAGTACATTACACTGCTTTTCATCATACATGGTTGTTAGGGCAGCATGAACATTTGACAAGCCTCCAGCAACGAACTGCTCCATAACACACAAAGAAGACCTTAACAAAAGAAAACTCTCCATCTTAGGCAGAAGAACTATGGGGACACAGGTGATTCTGGCGATGCTTCTCCAAGCAGCTATCTGCCTATTGTGAAAATGCACGAATCCACTCTACAGTCTCTGGTGAGGACAATTTCAACAGCATTATGGATCAATTTTGAAATTCAACTGACATTTTTTTCCCCTACTGAGAATTTTCCCAAACCAAGGCTGTTTTATTAAGACTCAACAGATACTATATAATTAATTCAGGGGCTGTTGTTCTAGCAGATGGAATAACAGGAAGGTTTGGGCTTTGGTTTTGTTTTTTTTTTTCTTAAAAAACTAACACTACGCTTCATGAGTTGGGGGAAAAGTAATAAACATCTTTTAAATGGATCTGTTCATGCTGTAAGAACCTCTTAAATACAGTAATAGAAAGTGATGGTGACCCATAATTGCAAGGGAAATTTTACCAGCCTTCATGATTCCCTGTGATTCCATCCAAAGTGTATAACACAACCCAGAATGACTTTGCTCCTTGGTCTGAAAGCTTAAACCCGCACTGTGGCCACTTCCCCAGGCAAAGATAAAGCCACTGGGGGTCCCTGGCAGGGCTGAGCTGAGAAGAAACTGAGCTTTCCTGGGCACATGCCACAGGCCAACTCCCTACGCTGTGCTAAGTCGATTCAGTCACATCCAACTCTTTGTGACCCTATGGACTGTAGCCTGCCAGGCTCATCTGTCCATGTGATTCTCCAGGAAAGAATACTGGAGTGGGTTGCATGCCCTTCTCCAGGGGATCTTTCTGACCCAGGGATCAAATCCATGTCTCTCATGTCTTCTGCATTGGCGAGTGGGTTCTGTACCACTAGGGCTACGGCCAGATCCAACTCCCTGGCTCTCAGCAAACATGAGCTCACTCAATCTTTTTTTTTTTTTTAATGTATTTATTTGGGACTACACTGAGTCTTTGTTGCTACACACAGGCTTTCTCAAATGGCGGAAAGTGGGGGTTACTCTCTACTTGCAGCGCCCAGGTTTCTCATTGAGGGGGCTTCTCCTGCTGTGGAGCTTGGGCTCTAGGGTGCTCAGGCTTCAGGAGTCGTGACATGTGGGCTCAGTAGTTGCGACTTCTGGGCTCTAGAGCACAGGCTCAGTACTTGTGGTACACAGGCTCAGTTGCTCTATGGCATGTGGGATCTTTCTGAATCAGGTATTAAACTTGTGTCTCCTGCAATGGGAGGAGGATTCTTTACCACTGGAGCTCACTCAATCTTCACAAATGCCCACCAGACAGATATTACCAGCCTAGTGGATGTCTCAGTTCACAGGGAAGTCGGGATTTGAACTCAAGACTTTTATTTTATTTTATTTTTTAAACTCTTTTTATTTCCTCCAACCCTTGCAATGCCCACAGGACTCTGTGAGAAGACAAAGTACCTTCTACTTTAGCACTTTTTGCTTCTCATTCTGAGCCTCCCCTCCCTATCCCTGATGGTTAGAAGGCCCATTTAAGTCCATTGGTTTTATTGAAGTGATATTCATATCTCATTGATTAAACTGTAACCTTTGAAATAAGAGCACTGGGCTTCAAATTTTTCATTTTTCCTTCCTTTTGAGGAAAACATATACAGATTCTATTAACATGCAGCCAGAAACCATGATAGCTTGGCTATCAGAAGGTAAAGACCTCAAGAGCCACCTGGTCTGCCCCTTTTATTTCAGAGGTAGGCAAAGAGAAGTCAAGAAACGCCACGGGATTTGCCTTAAGTTTCACATTTTAAGAGCGGCAGACCCACCTAGGTCTCCCTCCAGGGAAAACCACTTCTCCAGTCAAAGGGCTGGATGGATGAATAGGTCAATATGAGTTAGAAATGCTAAGAGAGGGCTTCTCTGGCGGCTCCATGGTAAAGAATCTGTCTGCCAATGCAGGAAATATGGGTTTGATCCCTGGTCTGGGAAGATCCCACATGCCACAGAGCAACTAAGCCCGTGTGCCACAACTATTGAGCTTGAGCTCTAGAGCCCAGGAACCACAGCTACTGGAGCCCATGTGCCTAGAGCCTGTGCTCTGCAGCAAGAGAAACCGCTACAGAGAGAAGCCCCCACACTGCAACTAGAGAGTAGCCCCTGCTCGCTGCAACTAGAGAAAAGTCTGCACAGCAATGGAGACCCAGCACAGTCAATTATAAATAATTTTTTTTTTAAGAAATGCTAAGAAAAAGTAGCCTGCAACAGCAAAACTAATGAGACAACACAGAAGTCCACCAATAGGGGAATAAGTGGATAAATTAAAGTAAAATAGTAAAATCAGTTCAGTTTGTTCACTCAGTCATGTTCAACTCTTTGTGACCCCATGGACTGCAGCACAGCAGGCTTGCCTGTCCATCACCAACTCCTAGAGCTTGCTCAAACTCATGTCCATCAAGTCAGTGATGCCATCCAACCATCTCATCCTCTGTTGTCCCTTTCTCCTCCTCCCTTCAATCTTTCCCAGCATCAGTCTTTTCCAGTGAGTCAGTTCTTCACAACAAGTAGCCAAGGTACTAGAGTTTAGGCTTCAGTCCTTCCAATGAATATTCAGGACTGATTTCCTTTAGGATTGACTGCTTTGCTTTGATCTCCTTGCAGTCCAAGGGACTCTCAAGAGTCTTCTTCAACACCACAGTTCAAAAGCAACAATTCTTTAGAGTCCAACTCTCACACCCATACATGACTACTGGAAAAACCATAGCTTTAACTAGATGGACCTTTGTCAACAAAGTAATATCTCTGCTTTTTAATATGCTATCTAGGTTGGTCATAGCTTTTCTTCCAGGGAGCAAGCATCTTTTAATTCCATGGCTGCAGTCACCATCTGCACTGATTTTGGAGCCCAAGAAAATAAAATCTCTCACTCTTTCCATTGTTTCCCCATCTATTTGCCATGATGTGATGGGACCGGATGTCATGATCTTAGTTTTCTGAATGTTGAGTTTTAAGCCAACTTTTTCAGTCTCCTCTTTCACTTTCATCAAGAGGCTCTTTAGTTCTTCGCTTTCTGCCATAAGGGTGGTGTCAACTTTGTATCTGAGGTTATTGATATTTCTCCCGGCAATCTTGATTCCAGCTTGTGCTTCATCCAGCACAGAATTTCTCATGAGGAACTCTGCATGTAAGTTAAATAAGCAGGGTAACAATATACAGCCTTGCCATACTCCTTTCCAGATTTGGAACCAGTCTGTTGCTCCATGTCCAGTTCTAACTGTTGCTTCTTGACCTGCATACAGATTTCTCAGGAGGCAGGTCAGGTGGTCTGGTATTTCCATCTCTTTAAGAATTTTCCACACTTTGTTGTTTTCCACACAGTCAAAGGTTTTACTGTAGTCAATAAAGCAGAAGTAGATGTTTTTCTAGAACTCTCTCTCTTGCTTTTTCGATGATCCAATGGATGTTGGCAATTTGATCTCTGGTTCCTATGCCTTTTCTAAATCCAGCTTGAACATCTGAAAGTTCACAGTTCATGTACTCTTGCAACCTGGATTGGAGAATTTTGAGCATTATTTTGGTAGCGTATGAGATGAGTACAACTGTGCAGTAGTTTGAACGTTCTTTGGCATTGCCTTTCTTTGGGATTGGAATGAAAACTGACCTTTTCCAGTCCTGTGGCCACTGCTGAGTTTTCCAAATTTGCTGGCATATTCAGTGCAGTGCTTTCACAGCATCATCTTTTAGGATTTGAAATAGCTCAACTGGAATTCTATCACCTCCACTAGCTTTCTTCGTAGTGATGCTTCCTAAGGCCCACTTGACTCCGCATTCCAGGACATCTAGTTCTAGGTGGGTAATCACACCACTGTGGTTATCTGGGTCATGAAGATCTCTTTTGTACAGTTCTTCTGTGTATTCTTGCCACCTCTTTTAATATCTTATGCTTCTGTTAGGTCCATACTGTTTCTGTCCTTTATTGTGCCCCATCTTTGCATGAAATGTTCCCTTGGTATCTCTAATTTTCTTGAAGAGATCTCTAGTCTTTCCCATTCTATTGCTTTCATCTATTTCTTTGCAATGTTCACTTAAAAAGGCTTTCTTATCTTTCCTTGCTATTCTTTGGAACTCTGCATTCAAGCGGGTATATCTTTCCTTTTCTCCTTTGCCTTTCACTTCTTTTCTTTTCTCAGCTATTTGTAAGGCCTCCCCAGACAACCATTTGCCTTTTTGCATTTCTTTTTCTTAGGGATGGTCTTGATCACTGCCTCCTATACAATGTCATGAACCTCTGTCCATAGTTCTCTAGGCACTCTATTAGATCTAATCCCCTGAATCTATTTGTCATTTCCACTGTATAATCGTAAGGGATTTGATTTAGGTCATACCTGAATGGTCTAGTGGTTTTCCCTACTTTCTTCAATTTAAGTCTGAATTTGGCAATAAGGAGTTCATGGTCTGAGCCACAGTCAGTGCCCAGTCTGATTTTTGCTGACTGTATAGAGCTTCTCCATCTTTAGCTGCAAAGAATATAATCAATCTGAATTCGGTATTGACCATCTGGTGATGTCCATGTGTAGAGTCTTCTCTTGTGTTATTGGAAGAGGGTGTTTGCTATGACCAGTGCCTTCTCTTGGCAAAACTATTAGCCTTTGCCCTTCTTCATTCTGTACTCCAAGGCCAAACTTGCCTGTTACTCCAGGTATCTCTTGACTTCCTACTTTTGTATTCTAGTCCCATATAATGAAAAGAACATCTTTTGGGGGTGTTAGCTCTAGAAGGTCTTGTAGGTCTTCATAGAACCGTTTAACTTCAGCTTCTTCAGCATTACTGGTTGGGGAATAGACTTGGATTACTGTGATACTGAATGGTTTGCCTTGGAAATGAACAGAGATTACTCTGTCGTTTTTGAGATTGCACCCAAGAACTGCATTTCAGACTCTTTTGTTGACTATGAGGGCTACTCCATTTCTTCTAAGGAATTCTTGCCCACAGTAGTAGATATAATGGTCATCTGAGTTAAATTCACCCATTCCAGTCCATTTTAGTTCACTGATTCCTAAAATGTCAGTGCTCACTCTTGCCATCTCCTGTTCAACCACTTTCAATTTACTTTGATTCACAGACCTAATGTTCCAGGTTCCTATGCAATATTGTTCTTGACAGCTTCGGATTATACTTCTATCACCAGTTACCTCAACAACTGGGCATTGTTTTTGCTAGTACAGTGTTAGTACAATGGAACATCACAATACAAAGACATTAACTATATCAACAAACAAAAACCCTTAAAAACAATTTTCAGTGAAATAAACATGTTAGAGAAGAAAACATACATCTGTACAATAAAGAGCAGTGTTTATAGATATGCACATATGACATGAAAGCATAAGAATGTGGAGAGAAAAGCATGTAAATGAAATGGTCACCTTCAGAGAAAAGAAAATGGGAAAGAGGGACCAAGAAGGGGCCCCAGGGCGATTTCAATCTTGCATCTGATGTTTTATTTCCTTAAAATAAGCAAACAGGCAAAGGCAGCCAGAGATGAAAGATAAAACTTTCAACTTGATCTAACTTCAAAGCGGATAGGCTGAGTTACAGCAGGAGTGAACCAATATTTGAATTAACAGGGCTTGGCTTCTTCTCTGGCAGAACTGACTCAGAAAATTTAAAAATCAATACTCTAAATTTTTAAAAATACTAACTATTGTATCGTCGTAATCAAGAAAGTGAAGAAGAGATGGCCAAAGGTGAGAGGCTGATGTGGCTGGAGTGCAAGGTGAATGTCTAGGGCAGAAAGTGGTTATTTTGAGCAAGAGTATCTATTTCTATAAAGGGGAAATAATGGTTCTTAAATTACATGCGAAGGCAAAGGTGAGGGGGAGGAATCAAGCAGACCAAACATGAGGGAACCTGGAAAAAACTATGACGATGTTTCCCACAAACCAGACCAGCTGCCTCTGAGAATCAAGGGATCAGATAGGATGAAAAGATCCTTAAACCCTGAAAAATTCCCAAGGCCCTGTGAATGCAAGTCAGAAACTCCTTTTGGAGTGAGGTTACATTTCCCCATCAAGAGGAAGCTATGGAGATTTAAGATTTCTATTGAACCTATCAGGTAAAACTTCAGATTAATCTAGAGGGGAAAAAAAATTCTCCTAAAGTTTAGAAATAGGCAACCTTGCCTCCCCCAGGCACCCTTTCAAACTCTGACAAAACACGTTGCTGTGATAGTTCATGGGCCTCTGGTTCCAGAAACACAACTGAAACATGGGAAGGCCTCTATCCTTTTGAGTTTTAGAATTTTCGCCTGAAAACAGTGCAGGGCTTTGGTGAGGATTTGAGCTTGTCAGGATCTTGGTATAATAGATAGGGGTCAAAGGGCAAGGTTTTTCTTCTTTTATTCTATTGAAGTGAACAGCGTGAGTGAAAGGGGTCCCTGCCTTTCGAAGCTTTATTTTTATCTGGAGATCAATTTCTACAAGTTCATATTCTGCTCTGAAAATCACCATAATCATCTGAGATTTAGTCACAGCCAGGATGCTCTGGAGGAACAATAATCAGTATTCACTCCAGAAGGAAAAACATTATCCTTTAAACCAACACCTGCACACTTTACCTAAAACATTTCCCTATTCCACATTAAAAGAACCCACTTGTCTCAAAAAATCTCCCACGATAAAGCCCCTTCAGCCATTTTCCCTAAAATGGTTTGTCTCATCAAGTAGAAATTCCTACCCAAATAAGTCAGCGGGCTCTTTCTTGAGTAGACTATGGTTATAGGATGAAACCTTGATGCATCTGCATTCCAACACTGGAGGACATCTTCAGGTAATCAGAATTTTATATTAAAGTGATGTATTGGTTATACACATAAATTACCTTCTCAATCCCCAATACCACCACTACAACCTTTTATTTGGCAAAAGCATTATAAATAAGCTCCAATTTTCTTTTTTTAAAAGGACTGATCTAGAAGTTCTGCAACTTCTTGTTAGAAATCACTTCTCTTCTTATTCATTTCATCCCCTCCCTCAAAGCAATACCTTTTATTTTTGTACCACAGTATTGTGGTCCAACCTATTATTTCTTTCTTTCCCCTCCAGGCCCTTTGGATAACCTTCCCCATTAGCCACCTGATTCCATAGGAAAAGAGCATCTTTGTGACAGCACCTTCAGCATCACACTCAAGGGGATGCCAATCAGCTAAGACTGGGGGTGCCCTGATCCATGGTCCACAGACACTGAATGAGGCCAAGAGGTAGTAAAAACTGTCACCCCAACTAATATAGACCTACATAATTTATGTAAACACTTGAGATTGACATTGTATGGATTTCTCAGTTTTCTAGACCAACTCTTTTCACTTTCACACCCCCACCAGCCCACTTGTTCCTGCTTCCCACCTTGCCCCATCAGCCCCAGTACACACATACTCTGCCAGTATAAGAGCTTGGACGGATGACTAATGACTTGTAATTCCGAGTGTCCCAGGAGAGACCTTCCTTAGTGTGGTTCCTAAACATCAGCACTTGTAACTGTTAAATGAATGAATGAACATGAAGAGCCTGCACCTTTTCAGCCCCAATAATGAGGATGTGGGGTGCGATGCTGCAATGACTTGCCTAGTGTAAGACAGGTTGGCTCTAATGTAGCCCAGGAGCTCCAGTTAGCATTACAATTGTGAAGGCTTCCCAAAGGGAATACACGATGAAAGAAAGAGAACCTGTCTCGTATAAGGGTTATTGTTACCATCTTTCTAAATTCCAAAACCAATACAATATTGTAAAGTTAAAAAATAAAATAAAATAAAAAAACAAGAGAAAGAGAACCTGAGTGGGAAGGGAGAGAAGCAACAGGGAGAGGCAGCCAAACAGGAGGAGGAAGAAATGGAAAAGATCCATTACTGACTAAAACAACACTCATGGAACACTTACTATCTGCCAGACACATTAACTCATTCAATCCTCTCAGTGCTCTCATTGTTGCCATTTCCAGATGGGAAAGTCTTAGGATCAGAGAGGTTAAGCAACTTGCCTAGAACCACACAGCTAACAACTGGCAGAGTCAAGTTCTGAACTTGGAGGATCTGACTGAAAACCCCAGGACCCCATACTGCACTTACTGAAGTATATGCCACGGAATAGACTACTTTTGCTGGATACATGATAGATGTGGGGTGAAAAAAATAATAAGAAAAACATGTGGTCAAAGGCAAATTTAGCAAACGGTAAGATAAATGGGCTTCTTTGCTAAAAGACTTCTCAGAGCTTTTAAATTGCTAACAAGCACTGCAGCTCTCCAAGAGACGAACAGAGCATATGTGTGTCCCCAACGGATTGGCGCAGGGACTGTTTTCGTGGGGAAGCCATCTTGCTGGACCAGATGTCACTTTCAGAAGCATAAACCTCACATCTGCTCCACACCCACTGTGTGCGTGCAGGTTTGCTGGGGGCCAGTGGAGGGAACGTGCCAAAAGGCAACAGAGGCAGAGGCCACCCCGAACTCTGGAATTGCCCCAGAGCCCTCCAGGCTCAGCCACCCTCCTGCAGAGGTCCACCCAAGGGCCTCTACTCCTCCTGCCCACAGAAAGCAGGAGGCTGTTTGCCTCTGCCAGCTGCCCCCTCCCTCCTCCCAGCAGGGCCTCTATCTTTGTGGACTTCACAAGGGAAATTTCTCACCTGAGTTAATAATCGTTGCCTTCAATTCTGAACTCCTCTCTGGCCCTTCTGTGAGGAGATTTGGCATTAAGGCATTAACAATCAAAAAAGGATAGACTACTTTACCCAAATCTCAGAAAGAATTCTCAGAAAAGCCTGAAGGTGATGGCTATTATACTCCCCTGACGAGGCATTACTGATTCTCCTAAAGATAACATGCTGAAGATGTATTCAGTCTTGCAGAAGTCCTCCAGGCAAGGCGCTTTTCTTCTAACTACCTTGGAGTTGTTATATGGTAAGTGCCTGCTCTATGAAGCCCTGTTGTTCAAAGTTCGATAAATATCCATCAGCAGGGAGAGCAATTACAGGGAAGTTAACTATTTCTTGAGTATTATCTGTGTCCTGACTATTCACACCAATACTTGAGATGGGAGCTTCAGGGTCTCTCCGAGGTCAACCTACAGAGCTGAATGGTTAAATCTGACTACCAGTGACCAAAGCCTAGGGATCCAAGGCAATGGAGAAGTTACCTAGAGTCCTGTGTGAGGGGCATCATTTAGAGGTGGGTCTTAGGTTCCAAATCACTGCTGTTGAGCCACCCAACTACATACAGTCTCTAAAACAGTGGTCCCCAACCCTTTTGGCACCAAGGACAAGCTTCCTGGAAGACAAGTTTTCCACGGACCAGGGAGGGGGATGGTTTGGGGATGATTCAAGCACATCAAAAGCAAACTTAAGGAGATGGTGAAGAACAGGGGAGCCCAGCATGCTACAGTTCATGGGGTCACAGAGTCGGACACAACTGAGCGACTGAACAGCAGCAACCACAAGCACATTACGTCTACTGTGAACTTTATCTCTAATCTACTGCTGCCACTTATCTGACAGGAGGTACTGGACCATGCCCCAGAGCCTGGGGACCCCTGCTCTAAAGTGCAGCCCTCATGCTGTTACTCTCTGCTCCAAAACTTTCTATGCCTCCCCAATGTCAAGGAAACAAAGTCTAAAAGCATCAGGAAAAGCAGGGAGAGCATCAGTGTGAAATGTCCTTTACAAGCTGCCCCGAGTACACCCATCTGGCTATACCCTACCAGAATTTCCTATGCATGGCCTTCCTTCCTCTTTTCTCTGCCTGTATTTCAAGCCCAATCCACACCCACCTCCATCATGAAGCCTCTTCTACCTCCGTCCCACAGCATCCTTGTCATCAGGCCCTCTAAAATGCCTTCCAGCAATTCCATTCCCATGAACCGAAAGTCCTCCCAACCACAAAACTGCCTGAACCACGTTGGATTCTCTTTCAATGTAGGAGGGAAAAGACTTTTCTCTGCAGCTGATGATCTCCACTGGAGTTTGGCAGTCCTCCTATTTTCCAGAAGATGAAGTGTTCGACCCCTTCCATGCCTATGGTTTATATTTTGCCAGCCCACGTCAGCACTGATATAGTAACCTCCCATTTTTATTGAGCGGTGCTCAGTGTAATTGATGATATCTGCTGGGGCTGATACTTTAAGTGAAGGCTATTCTCAGTCCTGCCACCGCCCACCGCCCACCGCCCACCGCCCACCGCCCACTGCCCACCCCACCCTACTCCACCCCAGCTCAGGATATAATAGCCAATAGCAGCTACACCTGAGCTACAAAGTGGGGCTTCTCAGCAAAGGTCCTCAATTATACCCAGAAAGTCATGAGGTTTTCTGTGAGGATTTATCTCAGCAGATCCAGTTTTCAAACCTGCAGAGCTGGAAAAAGAGGGAGCCAGGACAGGAAGATGTTGCATACAGCAGCCAAAGTTCTTTAGAGAGAAAAATCCCTGTCTGGGCAATTTGGTTAAACAGATTTAAATAGTATGTTCAAAGGAAGCTATCTCTTGTATCATATATGTAGATATATCATTTACATATATCAGCTGACAAATAAATGTAAATATGTGTATAACCTATCCCAATGTGTACTAGTAAAAATTTAAATGCCTTTTCCTTCTTTGGTAAAGTTTTAATATCTGTTTGCAGGCCTTGAGGGAGAGCAAATCTGACATTTACTAACATTTGATCCTTACAGAACTAGAACCTAAGTTTCTCTGGGCTGGAAAGCACCAGTGCCTGGTCTCCATCACTTGTGGAGCTCCATAAGCAAACTCCTAGTATGAGCATTTGCAGAAAGGCTCATTTACCAGGTCACACAGGGAACAGGCTGCTCTATATCTGAGTGTTCTTCCAACATGAAGGTGTAGCCTTTTAAGAAATTTTGACCATTTTTGATGGAAAACATCTAAATTACAAATACCTTCTGATGCTTTATCATGATGATTCAGTCACTATAAAAGTTGTCAATTCTCCAAAGACTTCAAGAAGGCCAAGAGGAATGTACGGGCTATAGTACATAGATTCACAAACGGTTAGACGTGACTGAGTGACGAACACACATACACAAGAGGAGTGTGAAAAGATGCTCATCACTGATGATTATCAGAGAAATGCGAATCAGAAGCACAATGAGGTACCGCCTCACACCAGTCAGAATGGCCATCATCAGAAGTCTATGAACAGCAAATGCTGGAGAAGGCGTGGAGAAAAGGGAACCCGCCTACATCATTGGCAGGAATGTAAAAATGTAAACTGGTACAGCCACTATGGAGAGCATTATGGAATTCCCTCAAAAAAATAAAAACAAAGTTGTCATACGATTCAGCAATCTCACTTCTGGGCATAAATCTGGAAAAAAATGAAACTTATTTAAAAATATACAAGCACCCCAATGTTCATAGCAGCACCATTTACAATAGCCAAGACATGGAAGCAACCTAAGTGTCCACAGATAGATGAATGAAGAAGATATGGTATGTATACACAGTGGAATACTACTCGGCCATAAAAAAAAAGGAAATAATACCATCTGCAGCAACATGGATGGACCTAGAGATTATCATACTGAAAAGACAAGATTATATGATACCACTTATATTTGGAATCTAAAAAATAATACAAATGAACATATTTACAAAACAGAAACAGACTCACAGACATGGAAAACAGACGTGATTACCAAAGAGGAAAGGATGGAGAACAGATAAATTAGGAATATGACATTAACAGATACAAGTCGCTATATGTAAAACAGATAAACAACAAGGATTTACTGTATAGCACAGGAGACTATATTCAAACCTTATAACAACCTATAATGGAAAAGAACCAGAAAAAATATTCATATCTAAGTATAATTTAACCACTTTGCTGTATACCTGAAACTAACACAATAGTCTAAGTCAAATATACTTCAATTAAAAATTTTTGTTTCATTTTTTAAACTGTTGATGTGTGAGGCCCTTGAAGTCCACTAAGATGGTGGAGTCCACTGAGATGGTGCAGCCCAAACAGGGCCTCCAAAGAAAGCCTTACCTGTCCACAACACATGTGCATGCCCACTCAGTCTCCCACCTATAGACTCGCCTGCACACCCCTGCATCACAGCCTTTAACATACCCCACTGCAACTGCCGACTGAGCTACTTCCCCACTCCTCACTGTGAGCCCAATAAACAGACCATACATTTTCTGTTTTGTCCCCAAGACCTGGCTTTGTGCTTGCGCACACAGTGCTAGGTCAGTGAACATTTGAGAATGAATGCATGCATGCATGTATGTATGAATGAACAAAGTGTTGCACTACTTGAGGGCATAATACACTAAATGTCTCTGTGGACATTTTAATGCCAATTTTGCTTACAAGACAACCAGAGTCCAGATGGAGTGACCTATTAAAGTGACAAAGGAGAGGGCAGAAAAGGGCACCTTCTATCATGTTACATATCAATGCCTTCCTTGACGTCTTTGTGGCAAGTTGACCACTGTGATCACATCAAATACTCAAGCTACAGAAATGAAGCTGATTCTCAGAAGTGTGAATCTTTGAGACCTGGTAGGTAACATGTTCCCTCTGAGTGGCAGCATTAATTGCATATACGTACTTAACACCATTTCAGCAGCAAGGTCTGTGCTAAGGGCAGCCACAAATGGAACAATAGGAACAGGGATGTGATTCACAGCAGGCCTTCTTCGCTGCATCTTAAATAACTCCCAGGAGGACAGAGGTGGTGATTTACAATGGCCCTCAGGAGCCTGGCTTTGTGCTTGGAGGGTGAGTGGAAAGAGCCCTCTGAGGGCTAAAACCCAAGCAGTCAGTGAACCGCCTGTGAAACAAGCTTCTACTTAGAAACCATGAAGAAGTTATTTAAACAAATGAAATAAAATGCCCTTGAAAGCCTCCTGGGATTGGCCTATTTCTATATAAGAAAGTTTCATGTTTGTGGCTCATGTGAATTGGACAGCGTCTCTAGGCACAGTCAGTTCCATGAATGAAATCACTGGATTCAGCCCAACAATCCACCAGGTTAGTCTGATAAGCATTTTACTATTTTGTTTCTTTGTGTGTTTGTTTTCTAACAAAACCAGCCAATGATTATAGTGGTCGATTCAATAAAAACATTATTTAAATCTTAAACAATCTCAGACAAATAACCAACTTGATAAAATAATTTCTATCACCCCAATCTATTTAGTCCCCCAAAGTGGGTAAAATAAGACAGCTAGCTGGCCTTTGTGGGAAGAGGAAGTTAGCAGGCAAAGAAGGAAAAATGAGATCGCATTTTTCCACGAAATATACAACAAGAAATAGTGCATCCTTTACCTTGGTCAAAAGGCTTGTTGGGATTCCAGTTTCTGAAATAATCATCCTATATAAGGAAAAAAAAATAGAAAACAAAAGTCAGATTTCAGGAAGTTTCTCATATAACTGCATAAAAACCTGCCTTCCCACCCCCCCCCCCACCTCCCAAAACACAAAGGAAAACGCTAAGGGTTCAGAAATTTTTCTAAGGCATTCACGTGCAATCAAAAGTATCAATTGCCTTTTCAAATTCTTGTCTTTCAAACTGTATGGATTATACACTAGGAAGAGTTAATACATTTCAGCCTAGTATGGAAACAGCACTGCTCTTCCTGGTTTGACAGATAAACCCAGACACCTTCTAAGTGCAAGATGTATTTGCTATCAATTATGCCGCAGGTGATGCCTAGCTGTTCTCACTTGGGATTAAGCCTCTGTGTTTGTAACCACTGATAATTCAACTGTCGACATTTCTCCTACATGGAGACATGTAACTTTGGTGCACAGTTCCAGTTTTCTAGCACTTCTCGAAACTAAAAAGAGGGTCATTCAAATGTGAAAATTAACCACTGGCATATATTCACCTTAATATCATTTTTTCTGGTTGTGTAGATAAAAAACAAATGCTGGCCAATCTGGTTGATTCATAACCATGTCTTTCTTGCATGTAGCTTGCCTCAATTTATGCTCCAAGGCTAGACAGTTGATCACGTTGAAATTGTAAGGGTCTAGGTCACTCACGGCTCCATCATCCTGTTAACCTCTTCCTCACTTCTAATAACCCTTCCCCTCCAAACCTTCATTATCCACAGTTTCTCTTCTCTGTCAGCCTTCATTCACTCCACTGCAGATGAGCACACCCCCTCTGCCAGCTCAACTCAACTGTCTGCAGCATGCAGGGGCCCTGTCCATGGACAACATCTCCACATCAATTTTAGGGCATGTGCCCCCATTCAGTTAATTTCCTCCAGAGTATATTCAAACAATTTGTGGGACGTGTTTTTGGCTGGCACTCTGCATGCTGCAGTTCCATAAAGCTGTCCAAAATGAGGCCTGGATTTCTCTTCTAGAAAACCTCATTTACACCAAAGTACACAATTAGTTTCAACTATGGTCCATGCTCTCTCCTGTGACCATTTATCTCCCACACCATCTCTTTGCATTTTATTGGTCTCTGTGTCATTCAATTACCTGGCTTTATTAGATCCTTGTTGAGTTCACCTAAGCCCTTAAATAGATTTTAGGAAACTGGATTTAGAGTAAAATCAGAACATTGCTTCTTGGGTGGTGATTCCATTTTCCAGGGCATGAATAAACATGAACAGGTTCCTCTGGATCCTGGGGATTCGGCATTAAATCATGTTTAACTCCAAGGAATTGGTCCAATTTGCTCTGGCTTTAATTTTATGCCATAACTGGCCTTCTCAACTCAGCTGGTTAGGAAATCTCTGAGGTCTACACCATGAAATAGCACTGAGAAAGTTTAAAATAATCCCTCTGTCACATCTCTCTCCATTTATTATTTTAAATACAATCCTCATCTCTTGACTTATGTGGTTTGAAACTCGGCAGCCAAAATTAATGGTTCTCAGCTAAGGGCTGGATGATCGGTGGAAAATTTACCACCTGATTTCTCAGGTTAGATGGCCAATCTACTCTTAGCAAGTGAACATAAGCAAGTGACTCAAACATTCTGCAGAGAAGGCAATGTCACCCCACTCCAGTACTCTTGCCTGGAAAATTCCATGGACGGAGGAGCCTGGTAGGCTGCGGTCCGTGGGGTTGCTAAGAGTCAGACATGACTGAGCGACTTCACTTTCCCTTTTCACTTTCACACATTGGAGAAGGAAATGGCAACCCACTCCAGTGTTCTTGCCTGGAGAATCCCAGGGACAGAGGAGCCTGGTGGGCTGCTGGTCTATGGGGTTGCACAGTCGGCCACTACTGAAGCGACTTAGCAGCAGCAGCAGACATTCTGTTATTGACAAGGGCAAGAAAAGAGATAACCTAAGATGAACTCATCCTCACTATTGGAGAAAAAAATAACAAAACCTCCATCCTTCCAGCTGTGGTCCATACGTGCCCTCTGATAAGGATGGCATCACCTATTTACAGTCTGAAATCACGTGAACTATTTTCTACTTGAACATGCTCCTTTAATACATGGAAGTCCTTGGAAGCTTAGGCTGTGAGTCCGACAGGGAAGGACTGGAGCCAAAGACAGTCCTGCTTTAACTTCACATGTCACATTCTCTTTGATGTCCAAGTAAGGTTTGAGCCAGTCTCAGGAACTGAATATTTCCTAACGATTTCAACATATGTTATAACTTGGATGGAATGTGAAGCATTCTACTGGACCTTGTCACTTTTCCAAGCTAACTATAATTGCCATTTCTACATGTTTCTTGGGGAAAGTCAGAGATTTCAAGATGAAACTTCTACAAGTGGCTATCTGCATGAGAATATTTAAAACTCATCACACATGTAATAATACTGCCTAATTGCTGCCCAAATGTGAAAGTACACCTTGAGTCAGAGCTCATTATGCAGAACGAGTCTCTCTAACAGCCTCTCGCCCAGCAAGGCCAAGTGGGGAAGGAGATGACTCCCTGCCTCTGATTGCTTTCACCCTGCCTTAGGAAAGCAGATGGCCAAAGCAGACCCCAATGAGCCAGCAGTGCAGACAACCTTGGGTGTGACCCCTTTGGCTCCAGCTGAGAGACAGGCACCAGAGCCCACTTGGGGGTTGGTCGATGAGCACAGGGGACAGGAGTCCCTACTGGGCCTGGCCATAGCGAGGTCCAGACATACAAGCCCAGAGCTCATGGATCTGCCTTCCACTCTGTACCAGCTAGGTCTGCAGACATGACCTGTCCAAGCCCCTGGGGCTGTACTAATCAATACACTCTTCTGCTAGGGGAACGTTGGTGAAAGAGCATCTAAATCCACATGGAAAAGTCGAAAAGAATGCCCTTCTAGGGCTTCACCTCATCCTGGGGCCTCACTTAACAGTCAGTATGCCCAAGGGACAAAGGACAGCTGGATGGTCATTTCTTCAGGGCCTAAGACCAGGGGCACCAGCCCAGCTTTTCCTTTATCTTATTTTCTGTCTGAATTTTGTAAATGTAACATACATTTTGCTGCTGCTGCTGCTGCTAAGTCGCTTCAGTCGTGTCCGACTCTGTGCGACCCCATGGACTGCAGCCCACCAGGCTCCCCCCGTCCCTGGGATTCTCCAGGCAAGAACACTGGAGTGGGTTGCCATTTCCTCCTCCAATGCATGAAAGTGAAAAGTCAAAATGAAGTCGCTCAGTCATGTCCGACTCCTAGCGACCCCATGGACTGCAGCCTACCAGGCTCCTCCATCCATGGGATTTTCCAGGCAAGAGTATTGGAGTGGGGTGAACATACATTTTAGGTTAACCTTAAACAGACCCAGGACTTGCTGTGTTGTCGACAACACCCAGCATCTATTTTCTCACTATGACAAATACCAACATGGGAAGCAGTGTGACAGCCCCAACATCACCCCAGTACTGCCCTGTAACCAAATGTGTTCCTGCTGCATGGCCCCTAGAATGTGGTCCACAGAGCAGAAAAGTCTAGGGCCTCAGGAGCCCTTGCCTCTGACCTTCCTTCTGACCCAATAAAGATGTGGCCTGTTAAAACTCAGACTGTAGTGTAAGGTATGGTGGAGGGACTCAGTCGCACTTGCCAGAAGAGCCGTATCCATCTGAGTTGGCCTCTTAACTGGTAATTTGATCATCTAGTGATAAAGCCTTTAAAAATGACTTGAAAGGACCTCAGCATCAGTTAATTTTTAAAACAGACAATCTAAATAGAAAGATACATACCTGGATACAGTCATTTATTAAATTGATTAACTCCTAATAGTGCATTCTACAAGCTGAAGAGTGAAAGGTGGAAGTGTTACCATACATGTGTATTTTATGCGCTACCCTGCACAGGATAATTAAGTCAGACCTCTGCTGGACAGGGAAGAGAAAAGCCTCCTTCTCAATTCTCATCATATGAGGAAGACCTGATTCCATTTCATGATACCCCTTCAAAAATGATATATGGCAAAACCAATACAATACTCTAAAGTTAAAAAAGAAAAAAAAAAGAAAATCATCCAAATCTTTAGGGACTGTTACAACGCAGAAGATCCTGTAAACTTGAAAAGTCTCAAATTTGAGCCTGCTGACTCATGTCCAAAATCATGAAACATTGCAGGGGAGCATACGGTCATAGTAAAAAGAAAAAAAAAAAAAAATCACAAGTTGGCATACAAATCCCAGCAAGAAAGTGACAAATGATAGTATCTAGAAAAATGAAGAAAGGGGTGGTGGACTGTGGAGGAAGAGTCATGGAATGACCATGGCCCCAGTTATTTTTTAAAATCCTCCACAGCTGATCAACAGAGATAAAATCATATTCATTTTATTAACATTCGATATCCCACAAACCTAATACTGGATCCTAAGACATTATTGGCACCCAGGAGCTGGTACAAAGAAATTCAACTCTAGGCTTTCAACTACTTTAGAGATACCCTGTTTTAATAAGCATTTGTGGAAAATGAAATCTTTTAAAATATATATATATATGTAACATATATTTTATATTATCATATATAATAGATATTAATTCCCAGGTGGCACAAGTAGTAAAGAGCTCTGCCTGCCAATGCAGGGGATGTAAAAGATGCTGGTTCGATTCCTGGATTGAAAAGATCCCCTGGAGGAGGAAATGGCAACCCACTCCAGTATTCCTGCCTGGAGAATCCCATGGACAGAGTAGTCTGGCACCATATGGTCTATAGAGTCGCAGAGAGTCAGACACAACTGAAGCGACTTAGCACACTCAAGGATATAATACATATCAGTATATGTTAATAACACACACACACACACACACACACACACACACACACACACCCCAAAGAACATTCTGCTGTATAATGCATCTTCCAAGAAAACGTTTAAGCCTCCCTACCAGGAAATGATGCAAAAAATATCCTCCCATAATTTTAGTGATTAAATCTCTTTATCATAGACATCATAACTGATTGGAAAGTCTCTCATTTTAACCAACTGTGATCGGGAAACTGAATTTTTCTTCCACTGTCCCACCGCCCCAAATGGCTGATGCAATTTAGTTCAGATATTCCCCAGGGGTTTGCCTTTCCAGAGGTGCTTATGTCAGCTCCAAAGAATGTTAAAGCAACTCTGAGGAAGAGAGTGGCACAATCAAATGGAAACCACTTCTGCAATCCAACTGCTTTACTCCCACTTACGAAGATGATGATGGCATGTATGATATACTTTACAGCTTTAGCTACCACAGATCAAATATACTCAGCTCTCACGGGACAGATCATTTCTCTTTTATACATATTTTAGCTAAATTGTTTGAACACTGTAGTTTCATCTGAAGATTACCTGAGATAATACAAATTACCAGCCTAGAAAATAAGTGGGTGTCTCATTTGTCTTGACCAGGAATGAGCCATGGAGACGTGTACACATGTACAGAAGAAAGTAAGGCTAAGCGAGAGCAGGCAGCCTCTTTGAGGTCATCTGAAGACCCCCTGTAGATAAAAACAAAAGAGAAAAGCACTGCCCTGCAGGGCAAAGTGGACTATAGTCAGGTTTATAGATCCTAGTGGGAGGATAATCCCACTTTATCGAACCCCATACTTTTATAAAGATGTTAGTTAAGGGGCTATAGGCAAACTGCTTTCCAAAGAATTCAGTGTGAAAAAGTATCTTTTTATACTACTTGACTGGGGAGAATAAGAAGGAGGGCTGGCTGGCAGGTGGGGAAAGTGTCTCTGAAATGATCATAGAAATCACTGGAAATGTGAGACTTCCAGGTGACACTGTATTGAAAGTGTTGGTCACTCATTCGTGTCCAACTCTTTGTGACCCCGTAGACTGTAGCCCACCAGGCTCCTTTGTGGAATTCTCCAGGCAAGAATACTGGAGTGGGTAGCCATTCCCTTCTCCAGGGGATCTGCCTGACCCAGGGATCTAGCCCAGGTCTCCTGCATTGCAGGCAGATTCTTTACCATCTGAGCCACCTGGGAAGCCCCAAATGACACTATATATGTGAAACTTGCCTGTAATTTTAATTTGTGTGCAGTACAAATCCCTACTCATGATGCTATTGGGAAATACAAAACATTCCACCTATTGAGAAAGAAGTTGGCTTCTCATACACCCCCTCACCTCGATTTCCGGTAACACCTCTGGGTAAGCACTGTGCTGTCAGTCTTCTCTCCATCGGGCCTGCCCTTCCCACCCTGGTGAAGAACCCCAGTAGGAATCCTTCTGCATGAAGCATTCAACCACCCAGCCCAGCTTGGGCAGTGACTCGAGGCCCCCTGCCCCGTCACTCCACAGATCCCACTTATGAGAACCCTGTACACTAGGGACTGGGACCTGGACCAATAACACAACTGCATGGGCACAAATCACACCCACCCACCTGGGCTGGGCTAATTCTGAGCAGGTTTGGATTTTACCTGCACATTCCCCCGGGGAAACACTCAACAGTACACAGTAAGTCCTGGCTCTACTGGAGTCAACTGAAGTAAGCTGATTCAGCTTTAACATCTCCGTATTCCTGCGAAATGAGCATAACCGCCCCTGATGTGCACATAAGGACAGGTGGGTGTATGTTTATACACTCTAAATCACTTGCTTCCTGAATAGAGTAATTCTTTGATAAATTGGTCTGACATTTGGTATAAAGTCCTGCAGGCCTCAGACAAAGTGATTTAGAAAATAACAATGTCAGTTGCTCTGCTCTTTCAATAAATAACCCACCAGTAAAACACAGATAATAACTGACAATCATACTTGTACTGTAACTAATGAGAAAAGATAAAGCAGCAAATGGACTGTTTATATGCATTTGATAAATTGCGTCCCCTGGATATACCCATGAAAAAGAAATGTGTGTGGTGCTGGTTCACTGAACTAAAACAAATATTTACCACTGAGATTTAGGATTGAGAGTGATATTTACATTTTATTTGGCAACTATTTTGATGCTATGTCTAATACACAGTGGAAAAGTCAAAAACCTACCTCAACTTCCTGAGTACGAAAGCATTATGAATGAGAAAAAAAAAAAAAAAGAATCACATCAAACAATAGGAAGGAATGTAAACATTTTTGATAATTGCATCAAATTTTCAAATTATAACATTAGAAAGGTCACAGGCAGACATTTTCCTTTAAGTTACAGACCATCACTCCCTTTAAAAGGTCCCCTCCCTCGTCCACTAAGTTCATGAAAAGAACGTTAGGTTCTTGGTGGAATAAGTGAAGTGTGGGGAAATCTGAGGGCCCTCTGGTGATCTGTGTCATTACTGTAGAACAGCTAGCAAAACCGTGATTAAATCCAAATATACAGGCATAATTATTATCTTTGAGAATTTTAAATGACTAATTTGCTGTGACAGTGGTCCAAAGGGTGAAATTCAGTGAAAGTCCTGAGATGACATCAGAGAACAAGAATAAAAGACCTTCTACATTTCTGCAAAGCAATTATTTCACCTTGCAGCTCCAAAATAACTTCAAGGGGTCTAAAACCTGAGAAGGACATGAGTTTATGGTCCTGGGTTGTGAAATGAATAGCACTATCGTGGTCCCTCCAGGTGATTAAGGGATTACACCACCACAAAGAAATCCCCCTTCCTCACAGCTATCTGCCTGTCCTTGTCTGTCCATCCAAGCTGGGTTCTGGAGGAGTGACTGCTGATTGCAGCTTTTCTCAAAGAGAAAAACAGTCTGAGATCTGTTCCAGAAAGGGTGCCCTACACTTGACTTTCTCTTCTGGGAATACAACAGATCTATGATGCTGCATTTGTACTCTGACCAAGACAAGGGGTGTCTTCCCAGACTCAAAGCTACCCATTCCCTTGACCTCAATAGCAAAATGATCAAAACACCTGAGCGAGCCAGGAGTGGGCTTCTGAATGTCCAAATAGGAGAGAAACAGAAGGATTATGATTCAAAGACAATAGAAACACTATGAACAGGACAGGCTGTGAAGCAGACAAGCTCAGATCCTGCCTCAAACACTCACCCACCAGCTGGCCTGGCACAAGCCCCTCAGCTTCTGCATTGCAGCCCCCTGATCCACAAAACAATACCGCTGCACCTACCTTGGAGGATGGGTCACAACAATTTGCAGTAATGTGGCAGCGACTGGGATATCATCAGGCACAAAGAACGACTCAATAAATTAAAATGTACACTTTTGTGTCCATCTCCAGAGGTTTATAATATTGAGATGTCTCAAAAACACTGAGAGAAACAGGCTTATAGAAATAATGATATGCTTAAAATTTCAGTTATGTGGCTCTTGTGCATTTGAATCATACCATGTAGGCCCAAATGAAGGGAGACCAATTGCCCTTGGGAACAATAATTATGAAATATTTTCAATGCATGCAATTTTATTAGTCTCACGGATGAAGAGTGGCTTAGAAAAAAATGCAATGAAATGTGAAAACATGAGTTGCAGGCACGTCTCTGTTTAAAGGTCAGGCTCCCATTCTCTAAGATTTAGTGACCCTGTCTATTAAAAAAAAAAAAAAGATAATACTTATACCACAGAGCTGTCTGTGCAACCAGTGAACCAGTGAGAGATGTTCTGAACCACTGTTATCAATTACACATCATCTAATTCTAAGTAAATTTAAGTTTCAATTATGACTCACTATATTCCCTTAAGTGGTCTAGGCCTCTCTGAACAGGTAAAATTTCTGCATAATCATTAATTTACATGTAGAAAACAGTCAGCGAAACCCAGAGAAGGGTCACTTCACTGAAACACCAAGTAAGGCCCTTGCCATCTTGGAGCATATAAACCTCTCCTTTACAGAAAATACAAATCGTACTGGCCCAAGGCCCAGTCCTGTCTGAGCAGCACGAACTCCAAATTAATCAGGTCCCACCATCTTTCTGAGAATGCCACTCCAGCCACCGCCGCCCCCTCCCCACCCCCCCACCCCCCCACCAAGGCCAGCAGGCCTCAATCAACATCCAGATGCTGCCTTCCAGAGTATAAAACACTGGGTATGAACTGTCACCCACACAGCCTCTGCCTCAGCTGGGCCCCCAGCTTCTCCTGGGGTCACCCCCACATGCCCAGCCAGCCTCCTATCCCTATACGCTGCTCAGGCTATCCCCTTTGCTGCTCCTATGAGGATCCTCTGAAGGGACGTCAGCCCTCACCGTGCCCAGGTATCAAATACTCCAGTTTCCCCCACACCCCCCAGGCCAAGACCAAGCTCACGAGCAGCTCCCAGGACCCAGCGAGGCACAGCCCCTGCTGAGTCCTCTAGTCCCCCTGAGGCCACACCCCTGCCCACATACTTCACTCCAGCCCCACATGAGCTACTTCTCAGGGCTGCAGCAGCCAAGCTCCAAAATTCTACACACGCTGCATCCTCTGTGCCTGAAACCCCCTTCCTCTCCCTTCTCTGACTAATATTCACTGCTCTATCAACTCCTGGTTTGGATTAGATGATGGTCCTCATGGGCCACCTCCCTGTTCCCAGTCCCCCCACGCCAGAGATGTGTCTGCTGTGTGGTCCACAGCCCCTGGGCAGCCCCTAGCAGAACCCTGATGTCACTGCTCTACAGCGGCTGACCACTCTCTGGCCACTCGACTACATGCCTGCCAGTCCCCAAGGCCAGGGTGGGGTGTCTTCCCCTCCACACCTAGGGCCAGCACGGTGCCCGTTCCAAACCAGGTACTCAGTGACCACCTCCTATGAAGAAAGAATCACTCAACCTCTGTGGCTTCTTTTATGTCAGCTGCATATCCCCAGTTAATTCCCCTTTGATTCAGAACACAGGCTCTGTGCCCTGGAAGTTTCAGAAGATGGTGAAATGGGCAACTCCTTTAGTGTGACTTCAACTGGGGCAGTAACAGGAACTTGGCACCAGCAGAGATGATGGCAGAAGACCTTGGAGGGAGCATCCAAGGAGGGCTGGTGGACCTCTGCCTGACAGCGTCGCTCCACGGCTGCTAATGCCCCTGAGTCACCCCAGGGAATAAACGAACTTCATGACTTGGCTTGCCACAGCTGGCAGATGTCTGATGCAAGATTCAGAATGTGAGACAAGCTGAAGTTGAAATCCAATCAAAACATCAAAGTAATACTAACGTTTAACATTAATCATCTAAGAATAATAGCAGCTACCAGTTTCTGAGTGCTCAACATGGGCCAGGCACTGTGCCAAGCCAACTGTGTTTTAGCTCATGGAATTCATACAGTAGCTGTGTGAGGGAGGCACAATCAGCACCCTGATGACCTACCTGGGAAAACTGGAGCTCAGAGACATCACATTACTGTAAGTTTACACAGCTAGTAAGAAGCAGCAGGATTTGAGCTCAGTTTTGCCCAGCTCTGAAGATTTCTTTTTCAAACTGGACAAATAAATAATAGTAACAATATTTACATTCGGGGCTTCCCTGGTGGCTCAGACAGTAAATAATCTGCCTGCAACGCAGGAGACCCTGTTTGGATCCCTGGTTAGGAAGATCCTCTGGAGAAGGAAATGGCAATCCACTCTGGTAACAATATTTACATTAGTACGTCACATTGGGAGACTCCAGCATGGCTGAAACAGAACTAAGAATGTGCTCCAGTCTTGGGGCTTAGACCTGGCTCCCAGTCAAGGGGGGATACCCCATGAGAGGATAGAGGGATGGGTGAGGTAGAATTGAGCAGAGATGGTTGGGGTCTCCTCTCAGGTCCGCAGAGGTGGAGGGGGCGGGAGACGCTGAGCTGTTCCTAGATCAATGAGGTTCCAAACACACAAACAGATCCTGGTTCTCTCCACCAAGCACTGTGCAGTGGTCAGGGTCACTGAATGAGTTGCTCCTCAGGATGCCGGGGGCCTTCTCTGACTGCCAGCATGGCAGAGCTCCACACACTGTGTTAAATGCACCAAGTGAACAGAGGACCAGTGAGGTATGTGAAGACTGGAGCACCTGGGAGGAAACACAGGGCTCGCTCCCTATTGAAGATGGAACACGATGGTTGCAGGAAATGGCAAGGGATTTGACACACAGCCCAAAGGCCTCCCAAGAGACTCTACCACTGCATTGATCCTTCATGCAACTGAGCCTCAGCTTTTCCATCTATGAAAGGGGAAATGTAAACACCTGCCCCACGGGGTCTTTGTGCAACTGGACAGCAAGTCCATTTGTCCTGTGCCTGGCTCTGGGAAAGTAGCCGGGACACCCAGACGTCCTGACCCCTCCCTACCCCACATGGCTGCCCAGGCTTCAGAACCATGGCCAGCAGCTCTGGTGACAGCAGCCTCAGGAGCAAGCCCCACTGAGGAGCACTTTGTGGGCTCTGGACCAGACACTGCCAGCACACCTGTCTGCCACCACACTCTCTGAGGCTCGCTTCAAAGTGGAGTGTCTGACACTGACATCAAGCCACTACACAGAAGACCTGGTGGCTTTGGCACCGGCCATCTCTCTGGGAAGCCATGGCCGCAGACTTCGCATGAAATTTTCATTAGCTGCACAGCAAGACCTGCCGCAGCTCCTCCCAGCCCTGCCATTCAGCCTCTTCTCTTGGAAAGAGCATCTGGGAAAGTTAGCAATAAAAGCTCCCTCACTGTGTCCCTGAGCGCATCCTAGCAGTCGTCCTGCCTGCCCTCCTCTGCATCCCGAGGCTTTGGCCCTTAGACCACATACATAGCAGATGCTCCCACCAACACCCCAGAAACAAATCTGGTCAAGGTCTTTAGTCCACTTCAAAGCAATGATGTCACCATCAGAATCTGAGAGAGTTCCTTTGAAATCTGCAACTTCTGAACTGATGTTCCCCCTATGGTAAAGCGCAAACGAGCCTGACAATTAGACCCACACTCCCCAGCCACAATTTCCCTCTGTGATCACTGGCAAAGCTTCCACAGAGAATGGGAGCAGGGTCCCCTGTCCCAGGTGCAGTCACTGCTATAACTAACTGGGGCTCACCGCAAGAGTAGAACAATCTTCCCGCACTGACTGAAGACCCCCCATGGGACCCATACTCCCAAAGGCTGTTGGGTCCAATCAATCCTGAACCATGGACTAATAATCCTGGAGACGGGCTCATTTTCCTCTCACCTAACGAACATTTCTACAACTCTGTGATGGATGGAAGCCAGTCTCTCACCCTCAGCACTGCCAAACAGAGGCCTGGTAGACTCAGGTGACTTAGAGAAAGAACCCCAAAGCACCTTAGCCAGGCTCCATGCTTGAGAACTTGCTCATCTGACCACTTGGACAGGTAGATGATGTACTTACGTCATATGAAAAGACAGCATCCAGAGATAAGATAACCATCCTTATACCAAGGTCAATGTGTTTGAGTCTTGTGATAGCTGGTCAGCTCCAACTCTCTTGGGGATCTGTGTACTCCACAAACATCTAACCACCCTGTTGCCTTCCGGGGGTGGGGGTTTCCATAATCTGCCTGGGGCACCCACAGAGACAAAGCAAGGCTGAAGCTGCAAGGAAGCTGGGGCTGAGGCTCAAGGACCTTGTGCCTGATGAGATGTCCACACCTAATCTCCAGGCACTGAGGAACCGCTGAGGGCGAACTTGGAGGTGGCTCCCATCACAGTGGTGCTTTCTGAAGGTGCTGGGCTGACTAAGTGTGGGACAGGTTAGAAAGAGTCAATGAAACCAAGGACACCAATGAAGAAGTTCATTCCACGTGTGCACAGTTATCACGTATGGAGCATTTGCTGCATGTCTGCCTTTGTGCTAAGAAACAGACACGAGTAATACTCTGCCCTTACTCTCAGAAGCCCATGGTCTGGCCAGTGTAGAGGGAGCCAGAAATGTCAGCAGATGAAGCATAACAATGCCTGGCAGCGTGGTCATTATAAAGATAAAATAGATACAGAACACAGAGGAGGAAGCCGGCACTCATTCCGGGGAACTAGGGCTGACTCTACTGAGGCACTGGGACATGCGCTGGGTCCAGATGGACAAGGAGTTTTCTAGGCAAGGAACATGCCGTGGGTGGGATGAGGAGCCAACAAGTGCAATGAGCAGGACTCTTTGCTGCAACAGCCCTCAACCCGGGCAACAAGAGAGTAAGCCTGAGCCGAGGGGCAGCCACAGAGAGTGGACAACAGGAGGTCTGCTTTGCTCAGGGTCTCCAAAGCCCCCATGGCCACACCATCTGGTCTGCCACTTGCTCTGGGACAAGAAAGCCTGGAGCTGCCATGGCTAATGACTGACATCACTATGATCAGTCCACTCCAGCTGGAAGGCTGAGCAATGGCATTATGTCTGGAGGGGCCACACTCACCCCATGGCATGCCACCCCAGGGACGAGAGCCAGCTCACACCCTGGCCCTTCCAACGAGCAGGTGTTTCCATGCTGCCTGTCAAGAACATATGTAAGTCATATGGGCCACAATTGGAACCAGCTAGTCTGTATGCCTGACCCTCTTTCTGTCCTACAGAGACACAGGGCCAGTTTGTTCAACCTTCCTTTATTAAATAAGCATCTCTTTCTTTGGAGGTGAGATCTCTGAGAACAAAGGCTCTGGGAACCAAGACCCTAGAGGTCCCCCCTTCTACTCACAGTCAATGATAACAATTAAGGGCCTCATTTAATAGTAACAATTAAGGGCCTCTCACACGCTAGCAAAGTAATGCTCAAAATTCTCCAAGCCAGGCTTCAACAGTACGTGAACTGTGAACTTCCAGATGTTCAAGCTGGTTTTAGAAAAGGCAGAGGAACCAGAGATCAAATTGCCAACATCTGCTGGATCACTGAAAAAGCAAGAGAGTTCCAGACAAGCATCTACTTTTGCTTTATCGACTACGCCAAATCCTCGGACTGTGTGGATCACAACAAACTGTGGAAAATTCTGAAAGAAATGGAAAAACCAGACCACCTGACCTGCCTCCTGAGAAATCTGTATGCAGGTCAAGAAGCAACGGTTAGAACTGGACATGGAACAACAGACTGGTTCCAAATCAAGAGAGGAGTACTACGTCAAGGCTGTATATTATCACCCTGGTTATTTAACTTATATGCAGAGTACATCATGAGAAATGCCTGGCTAGATAAAGCACAAGCTGGAATCAAGATTGCCAGGAGAAATATCACTAACCTCAGATACAAAGATGACACCACCCTTATGGCAGAAAGCAAAAAGGAACTCAAGAGCCTCTTGATGAAGGTGAAAGAGGAGAGTGAAAAAGTTGGCTTAAAACTCAACATTCAGAAAACTAAGATCATGACATCCGGTCCCATCACTTCATGGCAAACAGATGGCGAAACAATAGAAACAGTGAGAAACTTTATTTTGGGGGGCTCCAAAATCAGTGCAGATGGTGACTGCAGCCATGAAATCAAAAGATGTTTGCTCCTTGGAAGAAAAGCTATGACCAACCTAGACAGCATACTAAATAGCAGAGACATTACTTTGCCAACAAAGGTCCATCTAGTCAAAACTATGGTTTTTCCAGTGGTCATGTATGGATGTGCGAGTTGGACTATAAAGAAAGCTGAGCACCAAAGAATTGATGCTTTTGAACTGTGGTGTTGGAGAAGATTCTTGAGAGTCCCTTGGACTGCAAGGAGATCAAACCAGTCCATCCTAATGGAAATCAGTCCTGAATATTCATTGGAAGGACTGAGGCTGAAACTCCAATACTTTGGCCACTGATGTGAAGAACTGACTCATCTGAAAAGACCCTGATGCTGGGAAAGATGGAAGGCAGGAAGAGAAGGGAATGACAGAGGATGAGATGGTTGGATGGCATTACTGACACAACACACATAAGTTTGAGCAAGCTCCGGGAGTTTGGTGATGGACAGGGAGGCCTGGCTTGCGATAGCCCATGGGGTCACAGAGTTGGACATGACTGAGTGACTGAACTGAACTGAACTGAAGGGCCTCCTGTTCTTCCTGAGGGCTTTCTAGCCAATGTACCCATCTTTTAAAATTAAAACCCTCCAGGGAAAAATTACCAGCTAAGGCCATTTCTATGGTAACAAAATACCTATCAATAAGGACATATTTATTTCTTATGGAAGAGTACTCAGCCAGCAGAAGCCATGTCACATGTTTTTATTTTCAGGCTTTCTTTTCATGTATTATCTGGAAGATAACAGGAATGTTAATAACAATGCAGCCCCCATCCAGTCTTAAAATTCAATGATTCTAAATATGTCAGATAATAAATCAAATACACTTGAAAGCTCTATGTAAATGAAGTGGGAGCAATTTTCAAACTAGCAAGGACTGCAATGTACTGGAAGAATCCAAAGAAGACCAAAACATTAAGCTGTTTTTGTCTTTGATTTTTATTTTTGCTTCCAATTTTTAAGAACCTAATATGAACACAAACAGTCCTTATATTCTAGATCTTTAAAATCCCTTTCCTATTAAATAACTTTTGAGCATTAAAGAAAGAGTTTAGGGAATTCCCTGGTGGTCCAGTGGCTAGGATTCCATGCCTTCACTGCTGAGGGCATGGGTCAGGCCCTGTAGATCCCACAAGCTACATGGTGTGGTAAAAAATAATAGAAAAGAAAGAATCCAGTTGTGTTTTGTTTTGTTTTGTTTTGTTTTTTTCCACAAGATGCCCAGAACTACCAAGAACCTTTTGGAAAAATTTTCCAAGATCAAATTCTTTAGCCAAATTATCTTCTTATGAGAGGTGGAAACTCTGAGAAAGTCCCATACAAAACATGGGAAGAAAGAAACAAAGATGCAATAGAGAGGACCAAAGATGCAATGGTGATAATTTCATCCACTCCATAACCACACCTTCCCCATGCCTGGAGCCCACCCCCTTAGAGGCCTGGGATGGAAGAAGGGACAGCCATGCCTACCAACATGCATGAAGCCAGGACAACGTGGCTACACTGGGGTAGTGCTGGGTCCCACTCACTATAAACAATCTTCTCATTTAGCCAGTCACATGCTCACATTTCCTAGATACCTCAGCTACCCTTAAAGAATGCCCACGACCCATTGTAAGAAGACAAAACTACAGAAAAGCAATAGAGAAAAATCAAAATGGTAACAATGGTTATTAATGGATGGAGGAATACAAGAGTCTTCTTCCTGCTTATCCTTTATTATTTTTCAATCAAAAACTAACATGAATTACTTTCTATATTTGCATATTGTCTGTTCATTCCTCCATTTACCCATTCATTCATTCATTCAAAGTTCTGTAGGATAGGGAAACAAAGAAAGCATTACCCTAAAATTTTGTTAAGGTTTTTTAAAGAGTTTTGTAAAGGTTTTTTTAAATTTTAACAAAATTTAAATTTTGTTAAATTACCCTAACAATTTGTCCTAACATTACAGTCAGGACAAATCTAGCCAGAGAGGTAAAATCATTTTTACATGAATTCATACAGCACTAAAATCTGCAGTATACGATCCATCTACACCAACAGTTCAGACTGAGAACTGAAATCACAGCCCATGGGGAATAAGAAGGCAGAACCTCTCGGGCCATGACCTAAAACAATGACTAGGCACCTTTTCAGGCAGCTGAATGGAGTCACAAGCCCTTCTAATGAGCCTGTCTCCAGGCTGGCAAATAGGGTAAGCATTCATTTATTCCTTTTGTCCTGGCATCCTATTAAGGAATGCAAGATCTGGAATAAACAGGGGGTAACCCTCAGCTCACTCAGTACCACACAGCCCAAGGTCCCTGCCAGAAATAGTCAGGAGAAGGACCCAGACCTCACAGTAGAAATCGTACATTTACTCACAAGGTGGCGACAGCTCCTGAAACAAACCCAAATTGTGGCTCGATTTAATAAGGCATCTGAGGCTCAGATACTTCATCTGATCTACCGGGGGGATACACAAATCACAGCTAGAATCAGAGGCACCTTGTCAGGGCTGCCTGCTGGAATTATTTGGGAACAACACCGCATGGGTTATTTTGGTGTTGCCCATCAAAGCCTCGTATGTCCGTTTCACACACCTCTCTTTTCACAAAACTCAGCTCTTAACCTCGCTTGGAGCTGAAATCAATGGTTCTGCTTCTGGATGTGAAACATAAAGAAACATAAAAGCCCATGGTAGTTTCTTAACTGGTAACTTCTCTTGACATCTCCACTGCCATTGGCCAAATGATTCCGGGTAAATGTTTTGCAATCTTTATGAGCTTCAGTTTCTTCATCTATAAAATGAGGGCAATGGTGTCCGCTTCACTGGGAGGCTTACTTGGAACACATATGCAAAATGCCCAGCATGTAGTATGCACCAAATATCCAAACATGTCACTGCTTTTTTTTAAAATTGACCTCAGTATATCCTCTGCTGAAAGCTGATAACAGAATTTGAAAAACTGAATGCTAGCTTCCTCTGGATGAGTCCATTTGTGATGCTGCCGTCCCGACTGCAGACATTTTTAAGAAATCAAATATGGGTAATGGCTGCTTTGGAAAAGCAGCAGCCACTGCTTGGTGCAAAAGTGTAAATAAAACGCCACTTAAGTAATCACATTACTCACAGCTTAACGCATGTGATCCAGAGCTGCAAGCAAGCGTGTGTGACGGATTTCTCATTATCCGTTGGCTGCCACTGCAGCCCATCCAAGCGTCTGCAGGCATCCGGACTGGGCAAGTCTACATTAGCTCCTGGTGGGACCCACACTCCTGCTATCAGTGGAAACAGACACAGCAGGAAGGAGGCGATGCCTTCATAAAAAGGTGATAATACAGACAGACACGTCTGCTTGGGGAAGAGCTGCCAGGTTCTAGTCAGCAGTTAAATGTCCCTTCCTTGGCCCTCAGGGGCTCCCAAAATAGTCTGGGTGAGAGGAATTCCCTAGCTGAATTCTCTTAGCCCCTGCCAGGTAGAGGTGGAGCCTCCTTGGATGCCCTGATATGACCTGATTTCGACTCGGTGCCAAGATTAAACAGCAAAGGAGACTAAACACCAAAGACCAGTGCTGGACTAAATCCATCATCTTTCTGAGGAGGGGCTCTGAAATCTCAGCAGACCAGAGCTGCCCTCAAGCATGGACCTCCCAGGTGGTGCTAGTAGTAAAGAACCTGCCTGCCAATGCAGGAGACATAAGAGATACAGGTTCAAACCCTCGGTTGGGAAGATCCCCTGGAGGAGGGCATGGCAATCCACTCCAGTATTCCTGTCTGGAGAATCCTATGGACAGAAGAGCCTGGCAGGCTACAGTCCACGGGGTCACAAAGAGTCAGACACAACTGAAGTGACTTAGCACACACACACGCCCTCAAGAGTACTAAGCACTAACTGGGGATATGTTAGGTCCTTGGACAATTTACACTCTGGATAAATGCAGAACTTCTAGAAAAGTCACTTCAGAATCCAACTACAAGCACACTCTAAAGATGTAGGTGTCTGTAGGGGCACAGACTAGAATGTCCTCAGGGAAGGATGTGGGAGTCACTTCCTCATATGAAATCCAAGTTCACCAAGGTGCCTGCTGCCTTTCCTCACACAGAATTCCCTACACACAGGCAGCTTTGACTGCGACAAGGCAATCAGAGACTCTGCCACTCCTCCTCTACCTCCCAGCAGGGCATCTGTGCCCTTATGGTCTTCTCCCCTACCCTTTCTCATCAAAACTTGCTCCTGGACCTTTCTTCAGAGCCAGTAAAGAGGACTGAGAGTTCCATTCATATTCAAAAGGGATCCAATCTGAGGTGTCAAAATCCTGCCAGAGTGTCTGTCAGTAGAAAAACGAGCAATGTTTGGGGAGAAAACCTTGGCTAGCCCTTGAATTTAAAGCATATCTATAGGTCCAGGCAAAGATGGAAGGTGAGGAGGATTAAAAACCAGTGGAAAGGAGACATCGGACAATATTACAAAGCTGTAGTAATCAAAACAGCATGATATTGGCACAAAAACAGACACGTGGATCAATGGAATGGAATCAAGAGCCCAGAAACAAACCCACACATCTACCATCAATTAATCTTCAACAAAGGATACAAGAATATACAATAAAGAAAAGACAGTCTCCTCAGCAAGTGGTGTTGGCAAAGCTAACACCATGTAAATCAATGAAGTTAGAGCACACCTTCATACCATATACAAAAATAAATTCAAAATGATTTAAACTTGTAAATATAAGACATTTTTCTACCATAAACTTCCTAGAAGAAAGAGAACATAAGCAAAACCTTCTCTGACATAAATTGTACCAATGTTTTCTTAGATCAGTCTCCCAAGTCAATAGAAATAAAAACCAAAAATAGTTTGATTAAACTATTTATTTAAAAATAAATATTTATTAAAAAATAATCAAACTTATAAGCTTTTGCACAGCAAAGGAAAAAATGCAAAGACAACCTGTAGACTGAAAAAAATATTTGCAAATTATGTGACCAACAAAAGCTTAATTTCCAAAAAATACAAACAGTTCATACAACTCAATATAAAAAAAAAACAACAAACAACTCAATCAAAAAGTGGGCAGAAGACCTAAAAAAGACATTTCTCCAAAGAAGACACACAGATGGTTAAAAGGCACATGAGAAGGTGTTCAACATCACTAGTTACGAGAGAAATGCAAATCAAAACTATAGTGAAG
Source organism: Bubalus bubalis (assembly GCF_019923935.1). NCBI lineage: Eukaryota > Metazoa > Chordata > Mammalia > Artiodactyla > Bovidae > Bubalus > Bubalus bubalis. The sequence continues at coordinate 62,404,636 of NC_059165.1, read as the reverse complement.
TACTATCTTACACTAGTCAGAATGGCCATCATTTAAAAGTCTACAAATAACAATTACTAGGGAGGATATGAAAAAAGGGAACCCTCCTACATAGTTGGTGGGAATGTAAGTTGGTACAGCCACTATAGAAAAAAGTATGGAGGTTCCTTAAAATACTAAAAATAGAGTTGCTATATGGTCCAGCAATTCCACTCCTGGGCACACATCCAGAGAAAACTGTAATTCAAAAAGATACATGGACCCCAGTGCTCACAGCTGCACTATTTATAATAGCCATGACATGTAAGCAACCTAAATATGCAATTTACCAACAGATAAATGGATAAGGATATGGTATGCACATATATGCATACACACACATATATAAATGTACATATATATGTACATGTGTGTATATACATACATACACACACACAATGGAATAATACTCAGCCATAAAAGAGAAGGAAATAATACATTTGCAGCAACATGGATAGACCAAGAGATTATCATACTAAGTGAAACAAGTCAGAGAGATAAAGACGTATGATATCACTTGTATGGGGAATCTTGAACTTATTTACAAAACAGAAACATACTCACAGATGTAGAAAACAAACTTATGGTTACCAAAGGGGAAAGGGGGTAGAGGAGGATAAATCAGGAGTTTGGGATTAGCAAATATAGACTATTATATATAAAACAGGTAAACAATAAGGTCCTATTGTATAGCATAGGAGCTATATTCAATATCCTATAATAAGTCATAATGGAAAAGAATATTAAATATATGTATATATACATATATATGTATAACATGTCACTTTGCTCTACACCAGAAACACAATATTGTAAATCAACTATACTTCAAATAAAGGAAAAAGAATGAGTGGAGAGGGGAAAAAGTAATGAAGAGTCTGTGATTGGTCTTTAAGGGAAAAGATACAGTGACCAGGAAAATGAACATGGCAGTGTGAGAATATTTTCTCTTTTGGCGGGGAGGGTATTTTTTGGCTGTGTCACGTGGACCACCAGGAAATTTCCCAAGAATATTTTCTACTACAGACCCAAAATGGAGCCAGTGGGCAGTACAGCAAAGACCCAGGTGCTAAGGAGATGCTGAGACTCCACTATTCTCTAAAGCAAGATGAAGAAATGGCAATTCAAGCCTGTGTTCAACCCACAATGGGAAATAACATATGTCTATTGAATACCTGCTGCCAGGCAAGCACTGTGCTCTGCACTTTGCATTGATTATCCTCTATAATCATCACAATGCCTTTGCAAGAATGGAGGTAGCCTCTACCTTTTACAGTAGAAGGACTATGGATCAGAGAGGTTAAGTAACTTGAGCAGGGGGTCAGCTCCAGCTCTGTCAAACCAGAGTCCTGGGCTCTTCCCACACACCATGGCAGCCCAGTACTCCCAGATGGTAGAGTACCCGCCAAGTTCTAGACCATCAGCTCCCAGAGGATGGACTCTACTGGACCCAACTCAGATGTAATCAACCTACAAAGACTCGGAACAGCCACTGGTCAAATCAGAGCTGGTAAACGGAGTTTTTATGATTCTCTTGGAAACTTGTAATTTAATTATGTTGAAAGCAAATCTCACCTTTGACAAAGTAGACAGAAGCTGAGCCTCTGGGCTAAGATGTGGGTGGAGCCAAAGTATGGAAAGGGTGGGGAGAAAAACTGAAATCCTAGGAGACACCCTGGGGTTGGGAGGACAAACTTATTACACCAGATATCTGGTGGTTTCTGAGCCAGAGTCACGGCTAGAGGACAGAGGATGAAACAGGATCTTTGCCCATTAACCGTACAACACTGAGAAGGTTGCAGGAGTGGGCGGTTCCCATCGTAAGTGAGAGCAGCTTGCTAACTGCACCAGCTGGTAGTCTGATCCATGAATCACCCCAGACTAACGTGCTTCTCCCCTGGCTAACAGCCACGAGGGCCATGAACAGATCCTATGCCCTCATTTATGGGAAAGCATACACCTTAGCAGGTGGCACAGTGGTAAAGAGACACAAGAGATGCAGGTTCGATCCTGGGTCAGGAAAATCCCCCAGAGGAAGAAATGGCAACCCCCTCCGGTATTCTTACCTGGAAAGCTCCATGGATAGAGGAGCCTGGTGGGCTACAGTCCGTGGGGTTGCAAAGACTTCAGCCATGAGTGAACACATAGCACAACCACACACCTTAACAAACCGGAGGCCCAACTAACTAAAAATTAGACCCGATTTTTATTTAGGTCACTGCTTGCCTTCCTGCTGGCCCTTGCATTCTGCTACACGACCAAGGGGCCCAAATGGCAGAACTGGAGAAAATACCGAATAGACTATGAACACACACTCAACCACGTTCATGCTTATTAACAATGCCTCTCTACCACGTTATTCTTAAATCTTTCACAACTACAATCTACCTGGGAACGTAAATCCTCCTCACCATTATGTGAACAAGTCTCGTAATAACAGTTGCAGTTCATTGCTGAGCCATTTTAGGTTCCATTTCTCCAAGAAAATAAATAACCAGTTTAAAGAGTGTCAGAAAAATGTTCCACTGGCACTCAGCTTAAACATGATTATTTATTAGAAATTATCGAAAGCTACTCACACCTGTGGTAATTCTAAGCACACAAGGGCCTCAGTGAGTTTTAGATTTAAAGGTGGGAAAGAAATGAAAAGCACAGAAGTGCTATGGATTTTCACTTTGAATAGATCTTCATTTCTTGGCCTTTGGGGCTACTCTTGATGATGGGAGCCTCTTGCACCAAATGCTCAGACAGAGAGAACCCTGGGGAAAGATTTATAAGAGGTAGGAGAGAGGAAAACACCACGTGGAGAACTGCTAGTCATGCCAGGCAGGGCTCAAACATCCAATTTATGAAATGACAGACTTTCTCTATGAAGGGTCAGAGAGCAAACTTTTTGACTTTGTGGGTCACAAACAGACTTTACCACACATTCCTCTCCCTGTCCCCCTCTAAAAATGTACCAATCACTCTAAACTGATGACCTCAGAAGACTTGGCTCTGGGGCTGAGTCTGTCCACCCCTGCTCTAAACAGATTACTTGTCTTAACACTCTTCACCGCCCTCTGTAGGAGATGTTGTCTGTGCTTCCATTTTAAAGACAAAGGGAATGAGGTGCTGAGATATTAGGAAAACTGCTTGAGTTCACACATGTGGCTTAAGGGTCAAAGTACAAAGCCAGGCAGGATCCAAGCCTAGGCCCATTGGTTCTCAAAAGTCACACTCTTCCCATTACAACACATGGCATCAAAAACACTCTGAATACGGTAATTCTCTTTCTTGCAAAGAGTGCATTCATATCGTGAATAAGAAGGGATGACAAAGGAACCAATGGGAGTTGCTGATGGACAGGGAGGCCTGGCGTGCTGCAATTCATGGGGTCGCAAAGAGTCGGACACAACTGAGCAACTGAACTGACTGACTGACTGAATGTGTACTGGGCCCTGGCCATGGCCTCTACACACAAGAGTGCACAGGGCCAGCATGGACAGTTGTGCAGGTCACTCACTGTACATGATGCCTGGTCAATATGGTCACCAGTGAGGAGAGGAAAGGGGAAGTGGGGCAATCTAGGGGTAGGGAAACAGAGTTATTATGGAATTATATGAAATCATGTGTGTGAAACTTTCGAAAATTATAAAGCAATATAGAATTTAAAGAATCTTTCATTCAATTAAAAGAAGGCTTCCCTGGTAGCCCAGTGGTTAAGAAACCACCTGCCAATGCAGGAGACACAGGTTGGATATCTGGTCCGGGAAGATTCTGCATGCCACGGAACAACTAAGCCCTTGCACCACAACTACTGAAGCTCATGCACCTAGAGCCTGCGCTCCCCAACGAGAGAAGCCACTGCAATGAGAAGTCTGTGCATGGCAGACAGACAGCAGCCCCTGCTCGCTGCAACTAGAGAAAGCCCTTGCACAGCAACAAAGACCCAGGGCAGCCAAAAGTAAAATGAAAAACAAAGGAAGACTGCCAGGTCAGGAAAGGAGTAGGGGCTGAAATGCCATGTGAACTGCATGCACCAACCACACCCTGGAGCGGGACTGTGCCCACCCAGAGGGGACCCCTCCTTCCATTTTGAAGGCACCATGGCGGCTGTAGCAGTCCTGCCAGTGCACCTCCCAGAGGGCAGGATGTGAGAGAAAAAGCCTCACCAAACCCCAGGGGAACCTGCAGCCTGGAACAGCGAAGGGAGATAGAAGACAGCCAAAGTGCTCAGACTCGCAGACCCCAAGGGGGATGTGGGAAGCCAGTGACAGGAACCCAGAGATCGAGCATCAGTCATGAAGGAAAACCAAACTTACCCCCACCCTTGGGTCTTCGGAAGCAGCTGTGCGGTCAGGAGGAAGACCACCGTTTCACATACCATGTGAATTAATGGACTCTATTACTCCAATAGGTGTTAACGATGGAAAATAGGTATTTTAAAGGAAAATTTACACAAATTCTATTCAGTTCAACCGACACTTATTGACTCGCTTAGGGATCACAACCTGAGAGTTTATTAAAGGAGCCAGGAGCAGCTGCAGAGTATCTCTAAGATCATGAAGTTTACATGGTGCAGGTGTCATCCTTAACAAAACCAGACTCTTAATCACAAAGCAAAATAGGTGAGACCCAGTGTGACTGCTCTTTGGGTGTTCCTGCAGGCTCCTATGCTGTGGTTCTGATCACTGCCTCCTAGGCCACCATCATCCCTCCCCATCACTCACACAATAATGGGACCAAGGACCTAGAAGGCCCCCACAGAGCTATCTTGGCATAAACGGTTTGCCCAGAGTTCCCCAGCAGAAGACAGCCCAGGTGCAGCCCTGAGATGGCCCATATACACCTGCCTTACTCTCTGCCTCCTGGACTTAGTCGTCCTGGTCTTAACTTGCAGGAGACAAGCTGACCCAAAGGCGGCAGGAAGACCCACATACAGAGGTCTGCCCCCGCCTCAGCTCCTGGGGATACTTCCCAGGAGGGACAGTGCCAGGAAAGAGTCCTTAAGGACCTATGGGACTTCCTTTCTCCCATATCCTACCCAAAGTGGGAGAAAAATACACTCGTTATTGTCTTCCTGAGACCTCAGCAGGCGAACACCAATTGTTAGGCATTGGTTAACCAGTATAAGAAACTGCATTTTCTTTCCTTCATCATTTTCAACTCCAAGGACAAGATTTTTCTCAAATGCCCCTAAAAGTTCTTGCAATTGTCTTCAGACAGACAGTAGTGAAGAGAGACAGCAAATTGCTCTCCACAATTACTCAGCGTCGAACTCCGTAAACAGCCCATCTTTATGCCGCCAGTGTAGCTGTGTCTATGGACGGCTGGTTCAGGCGAGGGCAATCGTTCCCTGAGCCCTCCCCTACTGCTCGATGCTCAAAAGGCAATGTGGAAAATTACCCAGAAAACAGCTGTTTATGCTTTAGGCGGTACCTACATGGAGAGAGGCTTGATGGGCAGGTAGAAGTCATAAGCCATAAAATTGAGAAAATACTATTTTCAAGTTAAATGTGAAGGGAAGTCCCTCTGCAAGAGGTAATCAATAGTCAAGCGGAAGCACCACAGGACAAGACCCTCCGGTGAAGGGGAGAAGAAAAGTGGCAAGATCACCTCTGAGTGACAAGTCACTGAGCTACAACAGCTGCAGATGGTTGAACTTCACCACTGTCCCCATTCCCCAGGCACTGAAGGGGCTTCACCCAGCAAAAGGGAGCCAGCTCCAGCCCCCAACTTCTGGGTGATTTTCTCCTTCCAAGCTCATGACCCTACAATGTAGAGACAGCATCTACATCAATTGTGGTCAATTCTCCTGCTCCAGGCACAGCCCTGTGACATTTTGAAAGAACTGGAAAAGGTACCCATGACTCCCTCCCAGCCATAACCCAAGAATCTAAGAGATTTGGGAACCCTTGGACATACCCAACCCTGACTTTGCCCCAGTCTTGATAATAAGCTGCCCACAACAGAGACAGCCCAGCACAGCATCCTGAATCCTACTCTAGGCTTCCTCTATGAAGTTCCTATCTCCCCAACCAGGGCCAACTCCTTCGCTCATGGCTGTGAGAATTTGGTCCAGTGGCTGGAAATGAGAGTCTGTAACCAATGAATAGACAGAGGATCTGGAAGAAGTCAGAGGTTCTCATCACTGACCTCTCGTAGGTTTCTAAGACCAGGAAGTCATTTGCTGCCAAGCTTGGACAGCAGGTTACATTTAAAAGGGAAATATGGACTCATAATTATTTTAAACATACACAATTCCAGACCAGGTGATTGCTAAGCACTGAAGTCTACCATATTTTACTCCAAACTTCCCGGTCTTCCGGACTGCAGCCAGAGAACAAGATGCAATGCCTTTGGAACGAGGAAAAATAAAATCATTTCAAAAAGCATTAAGGAGACAGTCAGCTTCACTGATTTATTTCTGAGATGGGAAACTGGGGGAGGAGAAGGTTCCAATTTTCCATCAGTACTGAGCTATTCATAGCAGGAGGCTTGGCTGGCGGTTTGATTGGCTTGATTCAAATTGCAAAGAGCAAGGATGCATCCTCCCCAGGAGGGCAGCACAGCAGAGCACTGAGCTCTGGAGCCCAGTAGAGCCCACTCTGAACCTTGGCACCAACACAGTGATTGACTGTGTGACCTTGGAAAGGTACTGACCCTCACTCTTCCAATCAATAAAATGAGGTTATTAATGGGGCCAACTTCATAGAATTTACAAAGTCCAAATGAGGTAATCCATGTAAAGGATTGATGAGTGCTCATAAAGAATAGACATTAGTACTGCTGTTTAATATATGATTCTCATTTAATATATAATTGTTATTTATGTGTAACTCTCAATTACTCTTCTTTTTCAAAGCTGGCCCATTGTATTAGGATTTTAGGAGGAAAAATTTAAAAGGAACACTTGCTTTTCTTTGAAACACAGTATTTTCTGGCTCCATGGTCTGAAAACAGTTCCAAAGAGTCAATGACTTAGTCTTTTAAAAATAAGGGGGGGGAAATAACCTAACATAAGCCAGAGGCAAAGGTAAGAGGAAGTGGTTCTGTTTTAAAGCAATTCAGGATGAAAAATTCACATGTCTTTGTTGGTTGAAGCCAGAATAAGCCCACAGAAAGCTCTGCATTCTGCTGAAGAAGAGCAGGCAACAACATTTTCCTGGATGCTTCTTTAAAATATGTAAGGGAAATGGGATGCAAAGACAAAAACTCATAAAGCATCTTTCTCATCAAAAAACACCATAAGGAGAGTGAAAAAAAAAAAAAAAAGCCATAGCAGGAGAGAAGGTATTTGTATCATCTAAAACCAACAAATGGCTTACATCCAGAATATATAAAAAGTTTGTATAAATCAATTAAAAAAAAGACAGACAATCCAATTAAAAGTAAAAGGCAAGATATGTGAACAGGCATTTTACAAAATAGGATACCCCAAGGCCAAAATACACCATAAGGGCTAAAATAGTAAACTCTGACCACATCAAGTATAAAAAAAGATATAGAACAACTAGAACTGTCCTGCCCCACTGGCAGGAGTGGAGCCTTGCAGGGGTACAGCCACTTCAGAGAACCACTGGACAGCGTGAGCAGAAGAAATTCACATGGACCCTGTGACCCAGCAACCCCACCCCTAGGAATATATCCAATAGAAATGAGTACAGGCATAGGAAAAAGATGGATACAGAATGTTCATAAGTGGCAACACTCAAAATAACCTTCCCTCAAAACAACTCAAATACCCATCAATAGCAAAATGGATAGGTTGAGGTCTGTTCACACAATAGAATACTGGACAGCAATTAAAACCGGTGAATTACTACTACACAATACAGTCTGGGTGAGACCACGTGCCTAAGGTGGACTGAAAAAGAGCCAGATAAGAGTATAAACTATAGGTCATTTACATGAAACTCATGAAAGGGCAACTGACATACACTGAAAGTAGCATACACGGAAAATTAGACTAATGGTAACCTCTGGGAAGGAGGGAGCAGAAAGAATCCAGGGGAGAAGTACTGAGATTAGGGGAGAATGCGTGAGGCTTTTGGGGTGCTGCTCACGTCCTGTTTCCTAATCTAGGGGGTGGTCACATGGGGATGTGCACTTGCTAACAGGTCTATTCTATTTATGCACCTTATATGCATATTACACTCCAATATAAAAGTTTAAGAAATGAGTGAAACAGATACAGTCTATCCTGTTGTATTTATGTCATCCAGCTGGGTCACTGCTTAGGTGAAAATAAAGAGATGCAGTTGACTCGAACAACACGGGTTTGAGCTCTGCAGGTACACTGATAGGTGGATTTTTTGTTTTTCAATAAATACGTATACTACAGCACTACACGGAAAAGGCAATGGCACCCCACTCCAGTACTCTTGCCTGGAAAATCCCATGGACAGAGGAGCCTGGAAGGCTGCAGTCCATGGGGTTGCGAAGAGTCGGACACAACTGAACGACTTCAATTTCACTTTTCACTTTCATGCATTGGAGAAGGAAATGGCAACCCACTCCAGTGTTCTCGCCTGGAGAATCCCAGGGACGGGGGAGCCTGGTGGGCTACCATCTGTGGGGTCACACAGAGTCGGACACAACTGAAGCGACTTAGCAGCAGCACAGCACTACACTGTCAAGGGTTGGCTCGATCCATGCACAGGGGACTGTGAATACAGAGAAACCACATCTACAGACGATGAGATGTGGACTATTATACGTGGATTTTTAACTGCACAGAGAGTTGGCGCCCAAGGCCCCACACTGTTCAAGGGTCATGTGTGCTCTGAACCAGAAACAGGCAATCCAGGGAAACTTTCACACAGCAGAATGTGTTGTACTAACACAAGGGGGACTGCTGGATGGGGACACCTCACTGTCACTGTGAGGGAGGGGCACCATCCCAGTCTCAACCCTGACAAGTCTGGGAAGCCAGAAAGGCACACAGGAAACCTAAGATTGGCACAAATAATAAAAAAATGTATTAATCACTTATTAAGTGCTGGTATTGTTTTAAACACTTAAAATGCATTAACTCATGTAATCCTCCTAAGTCCCTATTTCACTTTTCAAATGAGCTAACTAAGCGGAGAGAAGTTAAATGGCCAATCTAAGGTCACACAGCTGGCAAGAGCCAGTGTGTGGATCCAGGCCACGAGTTCCTGCTCCAGAATCCACAGACTTAGCCACATGCTGTGCCACCTCCTTAAACTACCTAACAACTTTAGGAAGAAAAGGAGATCCAACCACCTGCCTCAGCAGAGGCATCCATGCCAGTGATGGGGAGAGGAAAGCTGGAGGCCAGGGGGAGAAAAGTCACCACTCTGAGAGTATCTACTATGTGCCAAGCATTGGGCTAAGTACTCTCTTCATGCCCAATCTGGTTTAATGTTCACAAAAGCCTTAGGAAGTATCTAGTATTATTATCCCTTTGGGGAGATGAAGAAAATGGGCTGGGAAAATTTAACTAACTTCACATCGCCAGTGAAGGGTACAAACAGGATCCGAACCCCCATCTAACGGTCAGTGGTCTCCAAGATCCTACAGACTAGGCCCTGATATCATGGTGTCTCCATGGTAACTCCAGGAGGACACTCCACTGAAGTGAAATATGGAAAGCAAAGCTCATGACTCTGTGGCTGCTTCATAGACCCAAAGTGAAGTGAAAGTGAAAGCTGCTCAGTAGTGTCTGTCTCTTTACGACTCCATGGACTATACAGTCCATGGAATTCTCCAGGCCAAAATACTGGAATGTGTAGCTGTTCCCTTCTCCAGGGGATCATCCCAACCCAGGAATCAAACACAGGTCTCCCACATTGAAGGTGGATTCTTTACCAGCTGAGCCACCAGGGAAGCCCAAGAATACAGGAGTGAGTAGCCTATCCCTTTTCCAGCAGATCTTCCTGACCCAGGAATTGAACCGGGATCTCCTGCATTGCAGGCAGATTTTTTACCAGCTGAGTCACCAGAGAAGCCCATAGCTCAGAGACCAAGGCCAGAGCCAAATCAGCTAGAAAATATGGAGCTGGGAGATGGGTGGAATGAGGTGCAAGGATCCCTACACAAACCAAAGCTGCGGGGAGGCCTGAAGATGCCCCACCCAGCATGGTGGAGAAAACATCTTCTGTATGGCCCACAGGGCTCCCCTCTTCTTCTAAGAGAACCTTTGACTTCTGGTTCAGGCCTAGCTGACCACACTCTCTAACCACCCAGAGAACCACATGACTCAAGCATGGCCAATGTGAGTTCTCTTTCCTTGCCACACCACAGGGATCCACTCAGGAAGGGGTACATGATCCCATAGATTAATAAGAGTCCTCCATGGATATGAATATGGATTCAGGAAAGAGAGGATTCTCCATTAGGAAGGGTTGTCTTGGAACTGCCAGAGAACACCTTCCCAGTCACTGAGAAAAGTGTGTCTGAGAATAAAGCCAACAAACCAAAGCTACTGCAGCAGAGAGATGAGGAGAAAGTGAGAGCAAGCCCTGGATGCAGCCCTGCCTGAAGTCCACAGCTGGATTTCCAAATTCTGTGGACCATAACTGGGTCTGTACTTAAGCTCATCTAAATCAGGTTTTATTGGCTTGCAACCCTAAGGGTCCTAACACAGCAGAGGTCTCTGAATAAGGTATGATGTAGAGTATGGACATTTTTCAAAGCAAGAGGTAGCCAGACTGGATGGGGTGAAGCCAAGCCATCTGAACTACCTCCAAGGAGGATTTTAAATGGGAACCAGCCTAGGCTGAACCCCTTAGCTTCCAAAAAAGGAAGGCAGCATGGCATCATGAGAAAACTAAGCAGTCCCCATTCACTGGTATAGTTTAAAAAAAAAGTGAATGGGAGCCAGACCAAAACGCTGGGGCAGCTACCCTGGATGCAGATGTGATCTGAAACAGCTGAGTCACTCATCATCTTGCGGCACAAACAGCTATCAGAACTAAGCTCTTCTGCGGCAGAACTGAATGCAAAGCCAGGCTTGTCTCTAACAAATGAATCTCTGTGACATAATGAATTGACCCATCTTTAACAAGATTTTTCTTGAGATTTTAATTCCATACAAGACTCAGCCAGCAAGAACAATCAAAACAGTATTTTACTACCTGTAAGATACACACCTTACCTTTTAAATTCGTATCTTCAGATAGGAAAGAGGCTAGCAATAAGAGGAAATTAAATCCATAAATCCACTGATTTATCACTGCACAAACACACAACAGGCACCATGACAGTAGACTCTTTGCAGGCGGTTATTTCCCCCAGAGTCATTGCTGCACACACAGTGGAAAATCCTGATTTGGAATGAGAAATAATTCCATTTTAATCTTGTTTATCTTCTTGGTCTAGTAATCCCCTGTGGCCACGGCCCATCTGGCATGTTCCTATATGAAAACTGTGGCCACTATTGTGTAATTCAACTTGATGGTTGCTTCGTGGAATTTTTTTCAATGTACACTATAGGCTGTTGGGTATTGTGATTTTGTTTTTTTTTTTTTTTTTTAATAAATCTAATAAACCAACACCAAGTACCATTTATTTCAGGAATATTTTGAAAGTACAAATAAGACGTAGGAAGCTTTTATGAGAATACATGAAATGCTATCTGCAGGGAACTAACAGAGCCCAACAAATTAGTCTAATCTCAAGTGGACCAGGAGGAAAGGGAACTGATTCACCAAAGCAATTTGCAATTAGTAATAATATTCTGCAGCGCTGTGGCTCGCACCATCAGAGCATCTTAGGATATGTAGCATGCCTTAATTAATTCTGACAGTGCCCTTTAGCACCCCAAATTGCATGCTTTACCCTGCACTGGAACCACAGAGGACATGACTAAGAGGCAGATCTCTGGGCATTACTCTCAGAAATCCTGATTCAGGAAATCTTCCACGGGGTTTAGAAATCCCACCCCAGGTCCTCTCCCAAGTGGCTATGATTGTGGAGTTTCAGGGACAGCGTTCTGAATGCCACCACAAAGAAAGTATTATCTCCCCACCCACATGCCTCGGAGCTCAGAGTTAGTAAGGGTTTGGCACTTGTTCTTCAGTAGCACTGTCCAGTGAAATTTCCAGTGATGATGGACATGTTCTATCGTCTTCATGGCCCATATAGGAGCCACGTGTGGCTAATGAACACTTGAAATATAAGTAGGAGGGTTGAGGAATTGAATGTTTCATTTCATTTCATTTCAATCAATTTTGACTTAAATGGCCACATGTGTCTATTGGCTTATTTACTGAACTATGCAGCTCTCAATAAAACAGCAGCATTTGAGAAAAAAAAGGGAAGTTCACTATGTTAGAACATATTCCTTTCTATCTTCAGCAAATTGCCAGCAAATTCTTTAACAGACAAAATGGCATGACCTGAGTACCTACTAGTCTCAAAAACTCTATCAGGTAAGTTTTATAAAGAAGTTGAACGAAGTCACAGGGCTGGATATAACAGAGAATACAAGATTTGAACCCAGTCTGTGCAATTCCAACACCCTGATGCTTCCATTACAACACGCTGCCTCCTCGTATGTGAGCTCAACCTAAGACACAGAGGGAAACTAATAGAAGTGTCACGTCCCTCATCTTAAACTCCTGAAAGTTTTCATTGGTTTTCTGCCTTCAATTGGCATTCCCATGTAGGGGTTCTATGAACAGCATCACACAGAGGAAGGAAAAGATTCCAGGGCCAACCACACACTGCAGGATCTAGCCCTCACTGATCCTCTCCAGCTCTCCTCTCTGCTCCAGCCACACTGTTGCTTGAATAGAGCAGGCACTCTCCTGCCTCAGGACCTTTGCACTCACGGTCCACTCACCTGAAATGCTCTGTCTTCAGATATCCACATGGCTCACTTGCTCTTTCCTGACAACACTGCTCAATTGTCCTTTAAAAGTAAGTCCTTCCTCCACCATTATTATTTTTTTAATTCCTCTTTCCACTCCCACAAGTCACTACTCCTGGCACTGACTGTCTCCCTTTATTTTTCTCTGTAGTATTTATCACTTGTTTATCATCTTTCTCTATTCCGATTGGGATAGAAGCTGTGATGGACAGTAATTCTGTCTTGCTTACTAATGTGTCCCACCACCTAGCCTGCAGGAGGCACTCAGTAAGTACTCTGGATAAATACATAAATTTATAACAGGAGTTTTCTTGCATGGTTGCAATTTAGGTATTATTTTTTCATTCTTTACACAATTCTGTATTTACCCAATATTCCACAATAAACATCTATGTCCCTAGCAGTCATATATCGATAAGTCATTCAACGAATTATCTTCACATAATCCTACTCAGTTGTCTTTGTGTTGCCCTAATGCCATCACCTGCATGAAGTTTTGTACCTGCCCCTACTCTCCACCTTCCTTCTCCAAGCTCCACTAATGATGGCACTGAGCTAAGAGCCCCTTGAAACAGAGATGGTTATGTCTGTATTTCATCATAACTGCTGAATCCAAGGAGCCTAACCACAGAGGCCAACCAATAAATCATATTAGATACCTGTCACTTAAAAAATATAACTGCATCATTTCTGACAAATTTACAATTGCATCAGAGGCTTTCAAGAATTAGAAGGTTGCATACCTGACAAATTTACAATTGCATCAGAGGCTAAGAATTAGAAAGTCACATACTTGCTGAAATAGCTACATGATTTTCCCCCAATAAAGATCAACTGTAAACAGTTTATAATGCTAGCATTAGGAAGTTGGGGGTGCACTCAGCCTCACTAACCAAGCATGCTGGGGGTGCACTCAGCCTCACTAACCAAGCATGCTTAGATAATGCCTTATTTACTAGGGGGGGAAAAAAAGCATTGTTGAATGTGGTCTCTGATCAATCTCAATCAGGTATCAGCAGAGCTGCATGATATATAAAACAATATAGGCACGTGATGTCTCCCTTTATTTTACAAAAAGCTTTTTCCTCATGCATCACCTTATTGGGTCTGGTCAACAACTCAGTAAGATGGGTTTTATTTGTGTTCCTGTTAAGCTGAGAAAACTAAAGCACAGAAAAGCAATATGACTTCTCTCGTGTCCCAAGTCATGCAGGTAGACACTCATGCAGGTGGAGCTGAGTTAACATAATCTGTAGCTATGAGAGTTATGAGCAGGGCACCCAGGAAGGGTGTCCAGACAATAGAGATGCGGTGATGGGCAGCTATGAAGGGGGGAAATGGCTGACTGAATATGAACTAAGGAGCATCCAGGCTGTGAAATTGTGCTCTGGGTTCTGCCTATGGACATTAGTGTTTGACAAGTGCAGTCCGGTGAATCAGTAGATGGAAAGGCTTTCCCACTGGCCTGACACTAATGCAGGCCTCGTAAGTAAATAGCACTCATCTGTGACAAGTACAGATAAATCCCAGTTTAGGGCTCTCCTCTGAAAGGGCTGCTGGAGGTGTCCTGACACTCTGCTAGGACAATTCATCATCCCAGGCAGACAGGTTAAAAGGTGCACTCAGCACCACAAAGAATCTCAACACAAGCTCAAATGGCAGGGACTGGGGACCTGGGATCTGATGAAACACACAGATGGAAGGGCACAGACCTGCACAGCAGGCTTCCTGGGCCCTCCAGCAAAACGGTGAGTGGCACAGCTACCCCAGTAAACTGTAATACATTTGCTTACAGAATTTTAGTTTGAGTGAACCTCAAGAAAAGACAGAAGAAACTATACATATACACACACATATACATAACTTGCATGTATTATTTGAATGATATATATTATATATGTATGTATACCAAGTGTTTGGGTGCATATACACTCACACATATACATGTGTGTACTCGCCTACATATACATGTCAAAGGTTACCTCACCTACATCTAGGGAGGTTAGTAGGTACCTTCAATTGAGGTGCAAAAGGATGACCTCTGTGCACTTAATTTCAACAAAAACAGAATAATTATATGAAATAGAAAAAGTATGGCGATAAGCTGTAAGGGTACACAATGGACAAATTTTCATCAGAAAAGACCACAGCTCTAAAAATCTCATCAGGAAAGGAAATGCAAGTATACAAATGTGATTGAGAGATCATACTTTAATGTGGTCCAGGGAAGGGCCTCGAGTCGGACAGACCCAGCCGCATCATTAGCTGCCCCATCCAGTGACTATGAAACTTTGGGCAAGTCACTTCAGTCTCAGCTCTCCAACAGGGTTAACTGCGTGAGGATTACATGAATTAGTGCATCGGAAGCACTTTTAACACAGTCATGTGTGCAGCAAGGACCTGCTGAATGTCAGCATCTTCCCCTCTCACAGCAGTGGGCTGGCCATACCCAACCCTAAACAGGGGGTCCTGTTGTAGACACTGAACGGGGGTCTGTGGGGACCGTACACAGCATGGTGTAGTTTCCACTCACGGGATTTGGTTGATATTTATTTCTAATTCAAGCCCACTGTGGTCAGAGAACTCTAAGATTTCAATTCTTTGAAATCTGAGTCTATTTTATGACACAGGATGGTCTTCCTCAGCAAACATTCCACACACATCTGAAAAGTTTAAGATACCCCTCTGTTGGCTAGAGTATTCTATAAAAATCTATATTAGGTCAAGATGGCTGATAGTGTTTATCAGATCTGTATTCTGATTTGGTGGCCTGGTTGTTCCACCAATTACTGAGAAAGCAGTGTTACGATTTCTGGTTACAATAAGGAAGCTTATTTTTTTCATGACATGCTTTTCTCCATGCTCTTACTTTCAACCTATCCATCCTTCCATATTTAAAGTGGGCCTCTTGTAAATAGCATTTAGCTGTCTATCCTTTCTATTCAGTCTGGCAATCTCTACTTTTTAAATTAATGTTTATTTACATTTAATAATAGTGCATATGGTTGGACTCCGGTCTCACATTTTCCCCCTCCTCCATTCTGTTCCTATGAACTATTGTTGATGTTCATACAATATATTTTATACACATCATCTACATACATTATAAGCCAAATATGGTGGTATACTTAGGTTTTAATAGCTGTATGTCTTAAATAGCTCAAGATTTTAAATAAAACCAAAATAAAGAAAAATATATACATAGGGACTTCTCTGGTGGGCCAGTGGTTAAGAATCCAACTGCCAATGCATGGGACACACGTTCAGTCCCTGCTCCGGGAAGATCCCACCTGCTGCAGGGCAACTAAGCCCACTGGCCTAGAGACCCGCGCTCTGAAACAAGAGCAGCCACTGCGATGAGAAGCCTGTGCACCGTTACGAGGAGGAGCCTCCACTTGCAGCAACCCAAGAAAGCCCGTGCAGAACAATAAAGACCCAGCACAGCCAAAATAAAAAATATACAGATTTACTTTAATAATAAAAAATTCAAAATTTTAAAAATTATCTAAAAATAAAAATTTACTTTAAAAAAATACATATATACATAACAGTCCTACATATATAAATAAAATTCACTCCTGTAGATCCATATTGTCATCCACTGTCACTTTCCTTCAGCTTGAAAACTTCCTTTAGTATACCCTGCAGAGCAGTCATGCTGGTGACAGGTTTTCTGCTTTTACTTCTCTGAAAATATCGCACTTTCATTTTTGATGGATATTTTTGTTAGATACAGATTCAAGAAGTGATAGGGTTTTTTTAGTGTTCTTTTACTATTTTAAATGTTATTTCGTTTTCATCTGGTCTCCATTCTTTCTAATAAACAGCCAGTTTTTTAGTATCATTTTCACTATATATACTGTCTTTTTCCTCACTCTGGCTGCTTTCAAGATTTCTCTTTCTTTGGTTTTTAACACTTTAACTATAATGTGCCTAAAGGCAGCTTTCTTTGTATTTTTCCTGCTTTGGGTTTGCTGAGTTTGCTCTTATCTTTAAGTTGATTTTTTCTCCAATTTTAGGAAATGCTAGGCCCTTACTTCTTCAAATATTTTTTCTGCCCCATTCTCTCTTCCTCTCTCTTTCTGAGATTCCAGTTATATATATATATAACTGGATTCCATATATATAACTGGATTCCAGTTATATATATATTAGGCTTTATATTGTCCCACTGTCCCTTGATGCTCTGTTCATTTTTTTCCAATCTTTTTTTTTTTTTCCTGTTTTTCGGACTGGATAACTTTTTATTGATCTAACTGCAGGTTCAGTGGCTCTTTCTTCTGCCATTTCCAATCTTCTCTTAACCCAATCTAATAAACGTTTTATTTCAGACACTACATTTTCTGATGCTAGAGTTTTTATTTTTAAATAGCCTTCATTCCTCTGCTTAGACTCCTCAATCCGTTATTCACTAAGACTTTTTCCTTTAAGTCTTTGAACATAATTATAATGGTTGCTTTAAAGTGCTTATCTCCTAATTCTACTATCTGGATCATCTCAGAGTGAGGTTTAATTGCTTTGTCTCTTAGCCATAGCTTATACGTTTCTGTTTCCTCTAGTAGTTTTTATTGCGTGGTGGATACTGTAGGGTTCTCCAGTGGCACTAGTGGTAAAGAACCCGCCTGCCAATGCAGGAGACATAATGAGACGTGGGTTTGATCCCAGAGTTGAGAAGATCCCCTGGAGAAGGGCATGGCAGCCCACTCTAGTATTCTTGCCCGGGGAAATCCCATCGACAGAGGAGCCTGGTGGGCTCTCTCCCCCGCTCACATGGCAGAGAGTCAGACATGACCAAAGCAACATAACACAGCACAGCATAGTGGATATTGTGTAGGAGACACTGCAGAGGGAGTAAATTCTTTTATCTTTTTAAAAACATATTTATTGTTTTTGTCCTGGCAGGCAGTGAATTTGGCTAGACTCAAACTCCAAATTCAGTTTTCCTGCAGTGGGTAGCAGCTAAACTTCTCAGTTTCCTCAACTTTTAAGCTGCTGCTCTTGTTGGGAACCTTGGTGTCTCCCCCATTCACATGAGCTCAGGCATCAATGATTTGGGCAAAGTTTACAATGATGTTCGTGCTCCTCCTCCTGCAGTTCCCTCCTTTCTTAAATATCTTCCCTCGCTTTCCAGCTGTTCTGGAAGCTCTGAACTCCATCCTCCAACTCCTCAACTCAGTAGCAACACAGCTTTCTGCTTGACCTCTGACTACCCATGCTACAGTGACTACCAGGGAACCGCAAGCAAAAAGCCACAGAAAAGTTTTACCAAGTGCAATTCTTTTCTTTGAAGGGTTGATCCTCTTCTAGTTACTTCTAGCACACCTAAACCAATGGATTTGCTCCTCAAAGAGAGGAGACTTCTTTAGGACTCTGGTCTAAGACTGCAACGAGGTCTCGATAAAGGAAAAGGCTCATCCTTGGCCAAACAGGAAAGAAACAGACATATCCTCGGGAAACTCCCAGTTTCCCTGGGTCTCTCTATCCTAGCCTCCTCTGACTCTTACTGCCTTGCAAACCCTACTAGGAGTGTCCAGGGTCTACACCAGAATTCACTCATTCCCTAGCAAAGGACGATGGTTATATTCTATTCACACTATCAGTATCTGCTGTTGGATGCCTGATCAGAGAGCAGATCCCTAAAGCTGCCCACGGCTATCACTGATCAGTTAGTAACTGCTATTACTCAAAGCAATTTGGGCTTCCCTGGTGGCTCAGACAGTAAAGAATCCACCTGCAATGCAGGAGACCTGGTTTGATCCCTGGGTTGGGAAGATCCCCTGGAGCAGGGCATGGCAATCCACTCCAGTATTCTTGCCTAGAAAAGCAATTGACCCAACTAAGAAGCATTCCTGACAATCCTACTATGTGTACCTGGGGGCACCACAAGAGGGCATACCAGGCAGGCTTCCAGGCAGTTATTCTCTGCCAACCCCAGAGCTCCTTGACAAACAGGGAAAGCCCCACATTAACCGCCTCCTTCCTCCACCATCAGTTCCCCTGGTCTGTTCTATAACAATAAAACACATTATCTCCTCATCTCTTTTTGCTGGGTATAAAGTCTGGTTCAGACCATTAGGAGCTTTATCAGCAAACACACTTATTAAATGTTTCATCACTGTTTTAAGTGTGTTCTCATTTAAGGCAAGGACTCAAGGCATAGAAGGACAAAGAATCACACGATCTACTAAACGTACATTGGCAAGACAACTCTACGCTTACACAACCTCCTGTATATAAGTAGAGACAATCTAGACAACGAAAGAAATCAGTATGATTTCAAATCTATATCTTGACAGGTCCAGGTTCACAAATTTTCCCTAAAGAGTACTGTTTCAGAGTCACAGGTGAATAATTTAAGTGCTGGGAGGATGGCAAGGGCTGTGAGTACAGTGACTGACATCCACAAGCAAGTCCAGGTGACCCGTAAGGCCGAGGGTCGTGACGTTTCTAAAACAATATGCTTCCAACTGTTATAAAATGGAATTGGCTCTTGAACAGGCATCTCATAAATGATCTGAACTTACTACTGAATAATACTGCAGGATCTATAAACAGACCAACAGAAATTCAGGCTAGCCCTCCTTCACAGACTTTTTGGAATCAGAATGTAAAGGCAAAGACAAAAGTCAAGTTAGATTTTAAATCGTTTTGAACAAATAAATTGTGAGAAGGCATGCATACTGTAGAAGACTCGCTTTTACAAAAGGAGTTAACCTTGGGGTTCCTTTAAATTTGCTTTAGATCCCATTGAAAGTCTATTTAAATGATAAGTTCTCTCTCTAAAAAGCATATATCCACACACATACATTACAGATAATTTCAGGGGTTTGGAACACACTCGAAAGTGCCCATGAATGTTCATAGTCATTAGAAGTTCAAGATTCAGGGTTAAGAAACTCAACAGTACATCTCCTTCCCCACCCTGTCATTCCATCTCGGTGAATAAAAACAGGGGTTCTAAGACTAGGAGAGTTACAGTCACTTTCGCACCTTATTTTCATCGCTTTGAACAGGTACAGGGCTGGTACAAGGTAGATGCTCACTAAACACATGTGGTTGAAAATACTGAATCAGCAAACAGAAGCCTCAAATAAGGAGAACAAAAATAAATAAATGGAGAAACATTAAAAAGTCTTTACCAATGGAAAAAAGGAAAGAAAGCATTGCTGATATTAATAATAAAAGGTTATTGAAATATTTCACCCACAGAAAAATAGATTTTGGTGTTCTATGGCCTGAATGCACACGTAACACCGAAAGCAGGAGAGGAACAGTGTTGTATTTACCTCTGCCCCCCACACGGGCCCTGCACACAGCAGGTTTGCCTATAAACCCTTGTTAACAGCTGTCCACAAGCCCCGTTGCAGCACACTTCCTCCCGGGCTTCCCAACACTCTGGCCTCCACCGCCTTCCAGGGGCTCTCAGAAAGAAGGCACCTCATCCGCCAAGTTCTGCAGTTTCAAGCGTGTCCAGTGAGGAGATACAAGTGAAGCTGTGCAGGGCTGGGGACAGAAACTGCAGAATATATGCAACAGTCAGGAATAGGACTTTTGCAGTGGCAGGAAGTTGAATCCCCCCCTCCCCTGCAAAAGAGGCACTGTGGTGGGGTCTGTGCCACTGGGAGCCAGGAGGGCTGACCAGGGAGCAGCTCCCATCCTGATGGTGGAGTGGGCAGCAAGTCCTGGTCTGAAGAGGAGCAAAATCCACTCCCTTTTCTGGGTCAGCAATCCACTCACTGCAGGAATACCCAGAGGACAGCCTCTCCCACAGCAGAGGAGACAGCTGACCAGATGACACTGTGCCCAACTGTGTGCCCCAACACTGACTTCTCCTTTCTGTGCCTCAGATTCCCCAGCTGCCAGTGGGGGCTACGGTTTTGTTTTCCTCATATGGTCGATGGGGACTGCATCGCTTTACAGGGTTGCTGTAACACAGCATCACAAAGTGGGGGGTTTAAAAACAAGAGAAATAATAGAAATCCAAAGTGGAGGTGCTGGCAGGGCTGTACTGCCCCTGAAACCTGCAGGGAGGATCCTTCCTTGCTTCTCCTGGTGGTTGCCAACAGTCCCTGGCACTCCTCAGCTCCCAGGTACGGCACTTCATCCTCTGCCTCTGTCATCACACAGCTTCTCCCTCGTGTGAGTCTGTCTTCCTATGAGGACACCAGTGGACTGAGTCCACTCTAATCACCTCACCTTAACTTGATTGTGTCTGCAAAGCCCTTTTCTAAATCAGGGCACTCATAGATACCAGAGTTTGGAACCTCAGCACAGCTCTCTGGAGGCCACGATTGGACCGAGGGACTCTCTGAGATGGGGCTGAGTGGGCTCTAGCATAGAACCTGGACACAGGAAGTACTCAGTGAAGGTCGGCAGCTCCAGAGACACTGATCAGCATCATGCAGACTTCAGGCTGGCAGTTCCCAACATCTATTTCACTCCACCTCACTGTCTGCACTCCTTACTGATTCCCTAATTATGACCTTTGCTATAAAACATGGCTCCTCCCCTGAGGCTGCTCCCAGTTCCATCACTTTCATCCCAGATCACATCAAGTTCCTCCACGGAAACCTCTACAGTCGAGGCAGCCCCAGGGACCCAGAGTTCCCCCCTCGCTAAAGGCAGGCACGCAGTGAAGACAATAAGACTCGGGCCCCTCCTAGCACCGACTCCTTCCAAGACCTTGAGAAGGGCCTAGCAAATGTGCTCACATGGATACATATTTTGCACAAGATGTGCCAAAGTACAATGTTTTAACCATCAGTTAAGACCCCTGTCTCCTTCTACAACACTGTCACACCCCACCTGGTTCCAGTTACCACCAGAATCCAGCCAAGAAGAACTGGGTGGAAATACATACAGGGAAAATTCAGTGGTATGGATTATGTAGTTTGTGGGCACTTCTATGGAAAGGCAAAATTATCACTAGCCATCATGGTATGGGAATGGTTTATAGGAATGACGCCATTCACCCACTGTCACGGTGACACACAAGAACAGGGTCAGAAGTCACACCCATATAGGAACAGGTCCTACCAGAAGTATGTGAGTGGAGAAGAAACAAGGTCTGAAACTTACAGAGACAGAACCCAGGATGGCACAGTGCTCCAGCAAGAAATCAGATGCATACAACAGCGCTTATTAAGGTCTGCTCAAAATGGAAGCTCTCTCCCAACAGAAGGGAGCCTGGATAATACGACACACACAATTATGATGCTCAAGTTTAATTCCTTTTTTTTCTTGGTGGGAGTCACATGACATCAAATTAATTAGAAGCCCTGTGCTTCAGGGGTACAACATGATGAACAGTGGGCCGAAGAGATCTGCAGGAGAAGTCGTGTGCTTGGCACATCCAATCATCAAAAATAAAAAACAAATTTCACCAGCCATGCCAGAGGAAAGCCTGAATTATCCTTCTAATCTCTCTGTAGAAAATATTACAAAATTAATGTCATAAAAAGAGACAACCAAAGGGCATGCAAAAAAAAAATACATGCAGGGAAAATTTATTATAGAGGCATGTCAGGCAGTTAACTGACAATATAAATCTGCTATTTTCTGGGCTAGGTCATCCAGGCTTTCTAGAATTTGTAAATTTGTGATGATTTATTTTCTCAGCCTAAACAACAAATCATTTTATTCTTAAATTTGTACATATATATAATTCTGTGCTATTTTTCCTAAAGAGGACCCCCCCCATATAAATGTCAGACCCCACAAAACCTGGATCTGCCCCAGGCTGGCACTACTGTGGATCTCTGCATTTTGTTTCTCTTTGGAAAATCCAGTGGTCTCGGAATGTGCTGTGCCCACACAGATCCTCGGGCAGGACCACTCAGGGGTCAAGACAGACCCCCTGCTTGTATCCAACTTTATCGCTCAGTGGATGTTACCCAACTGCTTTGATAAGCAAGACTCATTTTTTTTTTTTTTGGCTATAAGATGGGGATAGTATATATGGCAGTTTATATATTCAGACCCAAGTGTGTGTGTGTATATTTGCTGCTCTTCCAAAGCAGTGCACTAGCCATGAGACATAAAATCACAAGCAATCACAGACACAAAGGTGTGGTCCTTATCATGAGGCACAGAGAAAGGAGGGACGCAGGCGTTTGTTAATGTCCATCTGCTTAACCCCTGCCCCTGAAATCTTTCCCTAACAACCAAACATACACACACACCAGACACATTGGTACAATTTTAATATGCATCTGGTTTTTTCAGTTCTCCGAGAGCTTCTCACGCTCCAGGCAGGAGGAAACATGAACAGCTCACTGGACAGCTAAGCCTCTCAGCCAGCACATGCCCCACCACACGATCCTGAGTTGATTCTACTTTGCAGTGTGTTTCCTCTGCTGGGGCCTCTTTTTCCACCACCACGGAGTTTGTGTTCAATTTTCATTCCTTGTGGGTGACACCCATAATGGTTGGGGAAAGATATGTAGCAAAGGAAGAGTCTGGCATATGGTGCTAAAATGCAATGTTGACAGAGGAAAGCGACAGGAAACAAGGAGTGAAGAGGAGCAGACCCTTCAGGACTGGACACTAAGGGAGGCCTGTCGTAACAGCCACTGCAGCCTGGGCGGACCAGCCCACAGCTGCCAGGAATGGGGAGCGGAGTGAGAGCAGATGGGCGCCTGGCACGACCCTGGGGAGCCTGACCTGAGGGGTGACCGCAGGCGGCTGAAGCCTGGAACACAGCGCCACAGGCTTGCATACAGCGGCCTTGCCTAGTGCTGACTCAGTGATCACTTTCTTCTCCAGGAACACATCCTGCACTAAACAAGGTCTGCATTTACGTAATGATAGAATGAGATCAGTGTTAAGAAGAAATGGAATGCTGTTCTATGAGCCACGAAGATTAAAATGATAATATACGTAAAGTGCTGAGCACAGTGCCTAGTGGTTAGTAAATGCTCAACAAAGCAGCAGCTGTTAGCAATTCTTATTACGCCCCCTGCTCAACTTTGCTACTGAGCAGGGTAATGGCCTAGAGTTCTTTGTATTCCCAGCTGGACTTCTGCCAGCGCAGGGCATACACAAGTGCTAAAAAGATAGCACTCAATTGATTCTACCAAGTTTTTTCAGACTCATTAAAAAAAGCCTTTGGACCAAGTTGCCCAATTCCCATCCATGCCAGTCATTGGCCCGTTTGATCTCAGAACAATTCCTTGCTCTTCCTCTGCTCTGTATCATGGGCAGACATTTCTCCACTCCTCTGACCTCTATTGCAGCAAGGCTATTTGTCCAATGAGAGGTACAGGTGGGATGCTGGAGGGCAGGGAATGGGAGAAGCTGAGGTGTTTCCCCCCATCTTGCCCTGCTCCCAGTGACATCACAAGAGTCACTGTGTCTCTGCCATGACCCAACCTGCTGTGGTCCCAGCTCAGGCAGGGCCACCCTCACCATGATCCTGGCTGCTGACCTCTGGCTCTGCCACCTCCTCCCATGTGTCTCCTAGCCCAGGAATGGAACAACTTTCTGCTCTTCTCAACTCTTTCAGCTCCCATGTAATCAACATTCTATATTTGGTTTTCTCCACTGAGAATACCATATGTGATTTCTTTTTTCCTATCTGGACCCTGACTGATACACCATCTTCAGAAGAATCCATTACACATCCATTCAAGGGAGCACTCAGCAGAAACAATGATACACATACCTGAATGTATAGACATATAAAGATGACTTAGTGACTCTAAGGTTAAGAGAAAAAGAAGATTAGGAAATAGTATTATACTTTGGGAAAAACAGTGAGAGGCAAGTTCACTTAATCACTGGAAAAATGCATTTAAAAAACCTAAATATACATGAAATTTTGATTACGGTTATCTCCAGGTGGTGAGATGATGGTTTTTTAACTTCCTTGTATTTCTCTGGCAAACCTGATTCTTTCATAATAAGTAGGAATTACTTTTCTATTGGAACGCCAAAAGGTGGGGGGTGCAATTCTATTGTGGGGAAAAATATCACCTAAAAGGAGACTGATCTTCAGGGAGAAGTGAAGGATCATCTATCCCACTGCCATCTGTCTGTCTGCTGGGCCTCAGTCAGACTCCTCATGGAGATGGCTTTCCAACCATGTTCCTGGCAGGAGGAGGGGAAGCAAGGAACCCACAGGAGGATGGTGTGAGCCATGAGAAAGGGTGGCAGAGAGTTATCAGAATTCCTCCTCAGATAACAGGGACCATGTACCCACTCTGTGGTCTTCTCCTGGTGGCCCCACACTTGTCTTGAGGACTCTGACTTCATCAGCCACTTCTCCTCCAGCTCCCTCCAACAAAACAAATCAGATAGCTCCTTCTCCAGAAGCCTTCCTCACCCTTCTCAGCCAATGGTATTACTTTTCCCAAGTATACTTGCTCCCTTTATTCCTGGCACAAGCAAAAGACACACCATACGTGTTTGCTAAATACACTGATCTTCTCCTTGTGTTGACCATGTTATGGCATGATTCCCACGAACCCTAACTATCTGTTCATAAGAAGCTCCAGTGTTAGTCGCTCAGTCGTGTCCAACTCTTTGAGACTCCATGGACTGTAGCCTACAGGCTCCTCTGACCATTGGATTCTCCAGGTAAGAATACTGGAGTGGGTTGCCATTCCCTTCTGAGTCCAAATCCTGGTTCTGCCACTTCAAATCTGTGTGTCCTCAAGACAGTTATCACAAAGGATTATCACACAGATTGAATAAGAAAACTCAGGTAAAGCACATGGTGTTAAAGCTGTCCCACAGTAGGGAGTCGGACACTGGGCTCCCCTACCATTCACAGGTCCAGCTGTCACTTATGGGACCAACACAGTGCAGGCACTCTGCAAACAGCTGTTATTCAATGTCCCCTGTACACAGAGAAGTCGTTCATCTTGTCATCAAGGAACCCTCATATGAAAATGCCTGCCTCTTTGCACAATAACCCCAGAGGCACAAAAACCTAACTGGATACAGGGCCCTTGGTTCAAATTCAGACTGTGGCCACTTGTAGCCGTGTGCCTCAAGCAAGTGACTGACCCTCTCTGTGTCACTTCTCTACAGGGAGATAATACTAACTTCCTTAAAACAATTCTTATAAGGATTAAAGGAGAAAATGTTTACCAAGTGCTTCATAGCTCCTAGCACAAGAGGGCTCTACAAATATTAGCCTCCATCCCTTCCATTTAAGTGGCTGACACTAAGTTTTTTTTTTTTTCAACTCATGAAAAAAGCCAACCTCGTTGCAATTATAAATACCACAGCATAATTCTTTAACGGCACCCAGGTGGAATCACGCTAGTGTCCTTTTCACTTAAGAATTTTATATTGTCGACTGATTTATTAACTATAAGAAGCAATTCCCCAGGGGAGACTACAGTTGAAATAATTGTTTTGAAGAAAATAGGGTGGATCAACACACCGGAATCATTAATCATCAAAACAGTAACATACATTTGATGAGGTGGCCTCCTCCGTGGAGCTTTCTTCCTGTGATAAAAGAAGAATTTGCACAAAATATCTACTGTAAAGCTCTGTCATGCAACACTTCATCAGCATCTCCCCCAGCCCTACCCTGCTCCACTCCATGGCAGGGGATCCATGCCTGGGAATGACAGAGCCAGTGGAGGAGGGGCCCCCATCATGAATCACTGCAAAGCAGCAAGAGTTTAATGGGTTTATTAACAAATTAATAATTTAACAAACATTACTAGCTATTTTCTACTGACTAATGTCCATGAAATACTGCAAAAGCAACCAGGAAATGAGAGGCTATGAGGCCGAACATGAGAAAGGGCTGCCTCCCCCAGATGCAGGTAAGACATGGTGTTAAAATCAATTTGGCACTTATTAGTACAAGGGACTGCAAGGAGATCCAATCAGTCAGTCCTAAAGGAAATCAACTCTGAATATTCATTAAAGGGACTGATGCTGAAGCTCCAATACTTTGGCCACCTGATGTGAAGAGTTGACTCAATGGAAACGACCCTGATGCTGGGAAAGACAGAGGGCAGGAGGAGAAGGGGACGACAGAGGACGAGATGGTTGGATGGCACCACCAACTCAATGGACACGAGTTTGAGCACACTCCAGGTTATAGTGAAGGACAGAGGAGCCTGGCTCACTGCCATCCATGGGTCTCAAAGAATCAGATGAGACTTAGTAACTGAACAACAGAAGATAACAGAAGGACCACTCTGTTCCCAGAGGCATTCCTTGAGAGGACAGGCCTTGGGGCAGGCCCCCTGCTCATTCAAGAACAAATCTCCTACAGGCTGGTCTAGAAACTTCTGCTGTTTTCCTTTTAAACAGCATATGTTTCAAAGTGGATACTAATCTCTCAGGCCATAACATAGAGCTTCTGCTGTTGGTTTAACAAACATAACGAATCCAAAGGCACAAATTCAAGGTCATTTCTTTTTCCCACTTGCTGCAGAACATCACGGTTTTACTGTAATCAGAGGTAAAGCCCTGATTTCAGAAAATGATGGCTGACTCTTTTCTATGCACTTTCTATGTATTAGACACTGCCTTAGATTACTTGGGCTTCCCTGGTGGCTCCAATGGTAAAGAATCTGCCTGCATTGTGAGAGACCCAGGATCAATCTCAGGGTCGGGAAGATCCCCTAGAGAAGGAAATGGCTACCCATCCCAGAATTCTTGCCTGGAGAAGTCCATGGACAGAGGAGCCTGGTGGGCTACAGTCCACAGGGTCCAAAAGAGTCAGACACGACTGAGTGACTAACACTTAGATTATTTTGGGGAGGGGTTGGAAAAAGAAGATAGGCCAAATTGATGTCTAATCCTGAGCTCCATGCTAATGACTGGCTTTTGATCCTATCTATTAAAAGCACCTGGAAAATATTAAATAATATGAATGTTTTAGATTCTTCAGAGACATTCTCATTTGATAATTTCAACAAGCCTGTAGAACAGATGAGGTTACTCCCCCTTTGCTGACACTCAGCTTTTTCATCGGTAAATATAAGTCATTTGTCCAACAAACTTCTAAGTTCCGAGTATCAACTCCCTTCTTTTCTCAAGCCTAATCTTTATAGACACACTATTTTTATTGCCTTTTTTTTCCCTCTTATTTGAGAACAATCACATGTATACTAAAAAAAACCAACATACAGGAATAAAAAATAACCATCATCTGCAAAGTGAACTCTGGGAAAAGCCACCATTCACATCTGAGGCCTGATGTGACAGACAGAAACATCGGTTTCTATCTACGCTTTTTTTATATTACAAGAAAATAAGATAATTCTGTACCTACTCTTTTGTAGCCTGCTCTTTATACTTAATAAAGCATGAACTTTTCCCCATGTCATTAAGTATTATACTGCATCATCTGAGTGGTTATGTAGGATCCCAGGGTATGTGTGCGCCCTCATTTACCAGCTCATCTGAATTAATTAGGTGTTACTATCTGACAAAAGTTAGTCTTCCATTTCTACATCCAAGCTGGAAGGAGCAGGTACTCAGGTATTTGGAAGTGTGGAAACTGTTTCATCACTTGGCATGTCGCTGCATTAATATGTCATTTCTTTAGGGTACTTCCTTTTCAAAGGGATCGGAGACACATCTCTTTGCAAAAACTGCCTGGAAACCCCCTCAGATGTGGCTCCATATTCAAACTCAGCTCCCTTAAATCGCCAACAGCAAGACAGCACTGAGAGTGTTCCCACCTCCAGGCTCAGGACGGCCTTCTGTCAGAGTTGAGAGGTGACGAGAAAAGGAACACTGCAGGCTCCAGACACCAGGTTTGGCCTCGGCTCTGCCCTGACCTGGCTCGTGACCTCAGAGGATCACAGATCCCCGCAATTTCATCCTAGAAGCACTCAAATGAGAGTAGCATCCTTCAAGCAATGAGTCTCTCTTCCAGGAGGCTTTAAGAATAAAGCAGAAAATTGCTGACTGCCTTGGGAAAACCAAGCCATCAACATTCAGGCCCCTTTGTCACCATACCAGTGAGGAAGGTGCAAGGTTTATTGTTGTTATTTTTTTTCCTAATCCAAATTCAGAAACTAAGTTGTAATGTAGACCACGCCAAGAAGTGCCAGCATAGGAGCCCACAGCCACCAGGAGCCTAGGGTGGTTTGGGTTGGGAAGCTGAACTCGTCAAGAAGCAGTGAGTCCCCTGGTCTGGCAGCCAGGAAGCAACACAGAGGCCAACTGGGGCTCCAGTCTTGAGGATCTGAGAACAAACACTTTCTTGGCTCCAAACTCCTACCCCATGCTCTCTTTCGCCATCCCCATCTGATAAATATTCCACCAACAGAAGGTCCCGCTGTGGTAGGAGAACTTCAATGAGGAGCAAATACTCTGCGAAGGGACATGCCCACTCATGAGACGATCTGTACAACTGGAGCCATGTGCACAATGGTGACTCCTGGGCCAGGCCAGACCTGTGTTTCCACCATCAGCTGGCTTAAGTTCCAATCCTGAGGACCTGTGTGAATGTCCTCCCCTGAAGCATCCTGGATTAGAGAGAGGCTGGACCAGCAGGAGAACATGGTCCAACTACGTGGGGTCACAGAGGGCAGGGCCTAGGTGTTAGTCGCTCAGTCGTGCCAGACTCTTTGTGACCCCAAGGACACAGGCTCCTCTGTCCATGGGATTCTCCAGGCAAGAATACGGGAGTGGGCAGCCATTTCCTTCTCCAGGGAATCTTCCCTACTCAGGGATCGAGCCTGGGACTCCTGTACTACAGGCAGATTCTTTACCATCTGAGCCACTTGGGAAGCCCTAGGGGGCCTAGGAATCCTGAACCAAAATGTGTCCCTTCCATCTGTTCCCCAAAGCACCTAAATTCCCCACCATTAGAGTCTCTGCTAAGAACCCAGTGGGAATGTGTAAGTTTTACTAAGTATAAAACATTATGCTTTGTTGAAATTGAAGAGGTAACACATCAACCAGTCCCTAATAAACAAGTCCACTCAGCCCATTGCAAGACACTCCCTCCTCCAGCTGGAAGCAGGGATGAGGTGTGGCCACACCCAGAAGGCAGGCTTTGCCAGAGGATAAGACAGAAGAGAGAAAGGGCAGAGCCTAGCCTCGCATCTTGCTGCAGAAGGTGCTTCGCCTGCTGCAAGCACTGGTTCCAGAATAATTGGAGAGAAGGCTGGGTGTCTGGGCCACCAAACCAATGCGATGGTCACCAGTGGCCCCAGCTCCAACCCCTCAAAAGGAACCTGACTCCATTCCTTCCTCTGAACTCCCAGAACAAACTGCCACCCTGCATACATACTAAGGCTCTGGGAAAGAAGGGTTCGAGTCTATCCAAGCTGTAGTCCACTCCTTGGCCAGCAGCCCACTCTGCCCTACTGGCTGCCCCAACAGGTGCCTCAGTTCCCTGGACTGAGGGGCTATGTTCGGGCAAGACAGGGAAAGGAACGGTTCTCCTTGCTCTC
Source organism: Bubalus bubalis (assembly GCF_019923935.1). Classification (NCBI taxonomy): domain Eukaryota; kingdom Metazoa; phylum Chordata; class Mammalia; order Artiodactyla; family Bovidae; genus Bubalus; species Bubalus bubalis. The sequence continues at coordinate 62,374,414 of NC_059165.1, read as the reverse complement.
TTGAGTTGTTTACTGCAGGACTCAGCGGGGGGGAGATGTGGGGGTAGAGGGAGAAAGACACCCACCACCACTTGGAAATGCTTCCCATGGAAGGGAGCAGCAAGAGAACTGACAGAAGCGCCTCACCAGCGATGCAGAGCTGGCTGCCTGTCCTTTCAGATGGATCCTGCCTCCCCCCATCCCCCAACTGCAGACACCCAGCCTCTGTCTCAGTGGGGACTCCTGGTCCCCGCATCTTCTCAGTTTGGTCAGGCTTCAGGCTCGGAAGCCTATCCCTCAGGGTTCCCCACCCTGGGGCTTGATTCTTTTGATCCTAAGCCTACCATCAGGAGGCCTGGAAGGGCCTCTCTGCTCCTAACAAGCAGCACCCACCTCATTCCCCTACTGGGCTTACTTCACTTAGCGAGGCACCCACTCCCATCACTGCTCGCTGGTAAATGAAGGACAAGGAAGCATCATTCCCTCATATAACATTGGGAAATTCCTAACTTCCCTGGTTCAAAGAGCTGCAAAATCTAGCCTCACCAACACTCCCATCTTCACACTAGAGTAACCCTAACCAGCTTCTCTGGGCTTGATTGAAAACTGACATGTGATACACCAGGAAGAAGACAGAACCTTCCATGGGACAAAGCTGTGTTCATATCCCAGCTTGGCCCCTCGCAACCTTTCTGAGCCTCGCTGACCTCACCTATACATTGAAGATAATCAAAGCTGCTTTGGGGATTTTAAAAAATTCATTAGGAATACCACACAAAAGGTACAGAGAGCACACCCCATTCTCTATGAAAGATAGTTAGCATTCAAATTTGTCACATGTCCATTGTTTCTCCCCAGGTGGAATCCTTGGCTATTGATTTATACCCTGGCTTTACTTAAAAGCCTTTTATTATTTATTTTTTAGGCTTCCCTTGTAGCTCAGTTGGTAAAGAATCCGCCTGCAATGCAGGAGACCCCCGTTTCAATTCCTGGATCAGGAAGATCTGCTGGAGAAGGGATAAGCTACCGACTCCAGTATTCTTGGGCTTCCTTTGTGGCTCAGCTGGATAAGAATCCACCTGCAATGCAGGAGACCTGAGTTCGATCCCTGGACTGGGAAGATCCCCTGGAGAAGGGAAAGGCTACCCATTCCAGTCTTCTGGCCTGGAGAATTCCATGGACTGTATAGTCCCTGGGGTCACAAAGAGTTGGACACGACTGAGCCACTTTCACTTTATTTAAAAAGACATACAGATCCTGTCACAGTTAATGTTTTCCCTCTTCACTCCCCTATCTCCTAACCCCACCTCTTCCCTAACCCCATGTCCTCCTGAGCACAGCACGAAGCAGGCACTCCACAAACAAGGCTCCCAGGAGAACCCCAGCCTGTCTCACACCTTGAAATGGCCTGAGTGTGAGTGAGGTCAGCAGCTCTGAAAGTCATCTGTCCATCCACATGCACTGGCCTGGTCTCAACAGCCAGCAAAGATGAGTTGCCTTCAGGAACATTTGGGTATGTTGCTGTCAGGCACCAAACCCAACCACACAAGAAATTCTGAAGCTTCTCTAAAATCAGATCCCTCCTCTGTCTGCTCACCCCTGGCAACTCCATCAGGCCCAACTCCCCTCTGCAAGAGCTCAGCAATGACCGTCCACAGCTCTGAGAGAAGCGAAGACTCTCAGAAGCTGGAGCTGGAGCTATGCCCATGAATAGTTGAATCGTCTCAACTAAAAATCCATCTGTCTCCACTAGGAGGCCTTCCAGGATGCACCCAGACAGAATTCTATGTCAGTCCTCAGGGGCCCTGCCCAGTTCAGTTTCCGCAGGACAGTAATTCCCTCTTCACCCCAGAGGCCAACCCCCTGAAGCTGTGAGCTGTGATTTGTCTTCAACTCTACACCAAGTGAGGTTTCAGTACATCGTAGCTGGTCAACAAACTCTTACTGAGCGGTCTTAGCCTGTGGCACCGACACTGCTTTTCCCCTGCATTTTGTACATATGAAATCAGAAGCTGGGAGGGGCTTAGCCCTTCCTGGGGTCCCTCTGCTCTACACTGGAGGGAAAGAAGTCCTCCACACCAGGACACCAGCCACCAGAGCACACAGGGCGGCCCCCCTGCTGTCGCCTTGAAGGCTTGAGACTCCCAGAACACAGACATGAGATCAGTTTATCTCGTTTTGATTATTTGCCACCTCCTTCTAGACAGTAAACTCCCGAAGACCAGGCACCAGTCTGCCTCCTCTCACTGCATCCAGAACTAGCAGCGAGGCGAGGCTGGGTTTCCATAAAAATTTGCTGCCAGAGGGCAATGGCTTGCCCTTCCCTTAGTGCCTGTCAGACTTTACGGGGTCTTTAGATCTCCGGGGGAGCTGCTTAAAATGCAGATTTTGATTCAGTAGGGCTGGAGCCTAGAGTCCGTCTGTATTTCTAATAAGCCCCCCGGGTGATGTGGAGGCGGCTGGAAAGCAGGGCACGCTCTGAGAGGTGAGACTGGAGTTGCTGGGGGCCCAGCTAGCTTGAGCTAATCCTCTTCTTTTCAAAAAAAAAACAACCTGTTTTTCATGCCTAAGCACTTGGAGTTGTCCCTTCTCTCAGCTATGTCATGAGAACATCTCCTGATGCTTGGTATTAAGATTCCAAAAAATCAGACAGTGAAGCTTCAGCCCTGCAAAGCCGGGAGCCCCCAGGCTCACTCCCCTCTCTGCGGACTCCCAGTCGCAGCCAGGACCTAGGGTTCACACGGCTCACCCGTAACAACCTGGCCACAGCCACAGAGGCATGAATAGCTGCTGCTGCTTTCAAATTCCTGGAGTTCAGAACTGTACACGCTGAGCCCCATTCTAAAGACTTTTTTCCCTGCAGGCTTCATCTCTAGCTCCTCTGCCCTCTGCATATTTCATTCATGCTCCGGACGGAGTCTTAAATTGCAGGAAACCAGAACTCCGCAGATCAATTAGCCGAACTCACCACATGTCATTTTTCTCATTTCACTATTAGAATAACATGGTTTCTGGGCTGAGTGTGGGCCTGCTGTGTCCCACTAGAGAGCAAACCCACCTGCCTTTGGAGAAGATCCATGAAAGGGCCAGAGCCCCTGCAGTGCCCTGTCACAGAAGACGGGGGACACTCTGCATCCTTCTGAGGATTATGTTTTTTTCCACACTGATAAGGTCTTTGAATGGTCACTGAGTTGGGCAGAACAAGCAACCCACCTGTCTTCTGAGGGCTCTGGGCACAACACACCTGCTCCTCCCTGGGCTGTGTGGCTGAGGCAGAGGGGCAGCTCTGCCAGCAGAGTTGAATACTGAGCTCCTACAGACAGTCCCACTCACCAATCTATACCTCTTGTCTCCTCTCCAGCTTCCATGACAGCCAGATAAATTTTTAGGCTTTGTAAAAAAAAAAAAAAAAAAAGTTAAAATTAAAGCAGAAAGGGCCTCTATTACTGGTCCTACAGTGAAATTGCTAGAATCCAGTACCTCCTCCTCCCTCCCATCTCATGGCCACAAAACGAGGGCAGAGAGAGCTCATGGTCTCCAACCTTCAGGGACTCCAAGGATTCATCGCTGACTTATAGGGCTACTGCTCCTGTGCAGTGCAGAATCCTAAGGAGAACATGGCTTTCAGCTCATCAGGAATGAGTAAGTTTCAAAAATGAATGGAGTGCGATTTATGAAAGTCAGGTGGGACTGTTTACAAAATTAAAGCGTTTACTGGTGTGACTGAACAAAAAGCAACCAGTTCAAACTGTCTTTATCCAAAGAGCAACTTCAAAACATCCTGTTTCATTCAGGAAGTGAAGGTTTGGTTCAGCAGGTATAGTATCTTTATCTAGCAAACCAACCTGATGAGTCAGTGGGCTGGGGAAAAGTGTGACACCCACAAAGATAAAACATTACTACAAAGGCCACCTCCTTCCAGCAGTGTGATGCATTTATGACAAAAGAGGTAATTCACCAACCATGATCTGCAAATGAAACCGAGTTACAATAGGCATATTTTCTCTTTTTTTACTCCATCAAATGAAGCCAGCTTCCAAGATCTGTACAGTATAATTTCCTACCCCATCCCACCCAGCAATTTATATTTTTCTTTCTCTTGGCAGACACTTCATTTTTGAGTTGTACCCAGTTCTGTTTTGATAGCTCACCAGAACTGAGGGTAACAAATACTTCTAATTTGATTATTTGAAGAGTCTCATTAATTTTTCAAGCCACACAACACACACAAGCACAAACGTATTCACCAGACATTCGCAACCAGTGAAGGTTAATAGGCACTTAATGTAACTGCAGACGTTACAAGCAATCTTCCTGTCCCACTGCATTTTCAAAGACCACATAAATATGTAATCTATTCCTCTCTTTTTCTATCATAACATTCCACTGGGACAATCCTGATGAGCTGTCCCCTTGCTGCCTCCCCAGTAAAGTGATTCATGGTACCTGATGGATAGGTATGGGTTTGAGTGAGGAGGATTTCTGCAGCCATCCATAAACCTAGCTCATTTAAATTGCGAGCTGTCGACTACCTGAGAAGAGAGAGAGAGCTGTCTTTAAATTATATTTTTAAAAAATTTATCACTCTATTGTCTAGAATGCAAGCAGAATTCTTATTTCCAGGCAGCAGGAGTAAAGGACCACCTGGTCATCATGAGAGGCTTTGTCTTCTCATTTCTCTCCCCCGGGAATTGCTCTCAGTGTCTTGAGAAGAGGTAAGAGGGCTCAAGGTGATTCTCCCTATAACTAGGTTTCTTCTGAGTGATGAACCAGATAATTGTTTAGATGGTCAAGTGGACCTGAAGTGGGAAAAGAAACAGATTCAGGATGTCACTAAGAAAAGCTCCCCCTGACGAAAAGGGAAATTAAAGAGGAAACAAGCATTGCCCATTGGTGAATCTTCCGTCTGTCATAAGTAGGGCTCACAGGGGGAAAGCTAGGACTCAGAAAACAAGAGCATTCATGGGAAATCACAGAGCAGGCTTGTTTTGGACATTTCGCCTGATTGTGATAGAATTTCTTCCTAACCCCAAGGCATGCCACCCAGGGCAGAGACACCAGTGATGTGGATGTGCTGACTGATTCACCTGCTTCTCTGCAGGAAATAAAACTTCATTCACTTACACACTTGCTCAGTCACAAAGGAGGTCTCGTGAACACCATTTTACCTAGGGCATGCAAGTAACATTTCTGCTCCTAATATTTGCCAACAGACGCAGTCATAAGCTAAGAAACATTAATAAGTCACTTTCTCCACCTCAGCAGTTCAAGTATGTTGAATCTCTGCCTCAGAGAAAAGACAAGGTGCACACAAATTCCAAGGTTGTATATCATGAAGGTTATGGAGCCTGTTTGAGACATCATGAAACCACCCAGCTGAATTTTAAGCTGCCTCTCCCTGGAGAACTGAGAACTCATGATTTCCCAGATAAACTACATTTGGAAGAAAACCTCTGTGAGCAAAAACCCAGAGAGAGTTCAATGATTCAGCTCTCCTTTGGCCTTTAATTGATTTGCAAGCAATACTCCGTGCCTAGTGTTGGATGAAATACCTATTAATTTAAAGCCATTTATTACCACTTTCTTTCATCCAACACATTTTCCGATATGTTTATTGCTCATTATAAGTAATAGATTGACATCCCTTGAAGAAAAAGTCTTTTTAATACTTATAAAATGGTTTCTTGGAAGACATCAATTATAAAACTAGCTATGACCCCAGTTGAGTAATGCAGCATTACAATTTCAGCAAATGCCATAAAACAATACTTTGTGTTCAAGTGACATCAGCAAGATGGCAAAACAGAAAGTCCCAAGCGTCATTCCCCAGCAGAAAATCCAACTTAAGAACAATATATGGTCCAAAAAACCTTTATAATAACTCCATGAATCAATCAGAAAGTTGTAGTACCCTTGGCAAGCTCAAAGCCCAAAACAAATGCCTTAAACGAGGTGGTGAAATTAATTTCATTGCAACCATGTCAGTCCCTCCCTCAACTTGGCACTACTCACCAATGGGAGGAAAATCCCTACTTGCAGCTTTTCCCTTGCAAGGGAGAGAGAACAGTGGAACATCCATCAGTGCTATGACTTTTCAGGGGGCTGCCCACGGAAGCGGTTTCTGTCCCACCAGATGCAGAGCACTGATGAGGAACCAGAATACCCTTGGATGCCTGGGGGCAGCAGAGAACAAAAAAGAGTTCAGCAGCTGTGGCAACACCAGAGAACCTGTAATACTGCAGAAAGAAACTGACACAGCTCTCTGCATCCAGGAGAAGGTGCCCAGCCTGTGGCTCCTCCCTGCATCAAACATTCTAGCTTTGGGGAGGGCTGCCTGAGGAACTGGTTTATGTCTCAGGTGACTCAGAGCACTGACAGACATGGCAAACTTTGAGTACCTGGGGGGGCACAGAGAACACACCAGAACTCAAGTGAGTTTTAGCAGTGCCAAAGAATCTGCAGTGCCATGGACAGACACCAGAGGGATCAAGAGACAAGAAAGTCCTGAAAAAGAAACGGGCAAACCTCTCTCACTGGAAAAACACATGTACAAGCCCAGAGATTACACATTTCCAAAAAAGTTTTGAGAGGCTCCCCAAATCTCTAGCCTGGCTGACTGATGAAGTTCTTTCCCTGTATGATGCAAATCTGTAAAGGTTGAAAGAAATGACTTTCTTTTCCAAATGCACACATCCCAACACACAGCTACAAGTCACATGAAGAAACAAGGAAACATGGCCCAATCAAAGGACGAAAATAAATCTCCAGAAACCAAGCCTCAAATAACAGAGATATATGAATTTGAATTACCTAAAAAAGAATTCAATATAACCATCATAAAGAACAGTATATGGTCCAAAAAACCTTTATAATAACTCCATAAATCAATCAGAAAGTTGTAGTACCCTTGGCAAGTTCAAAGACCAAAACAAATGCATTAAACGAGGTAATAAAATTCATTTCATTGCAACCATGTCAGCCATTTTTAACAAGCTCAGGAAAATGATTCATGAACAAAATGAGAATATCAACAAGAGACAGATAATTGTAAGAAAAGCCAAGTCACAGAGTGAAGTAAGCCAGAAATAAAAACACCAATACAGTACTCTAACGCATATATATGGAATTTAGAAAGATGGTAACAATAACCCTGTGTACAAGACAGCAAAAGAGACACTGATGTATAGAACAGTCTTATGGACTCTGTGGGAGAGGGAGAGGGTGGGAAGATTTGGGAGAATGGCATTGAAACATGTAAAATATCATGTATGAAACGAGTTGCCAGTCCAGGTTCGATGCACGATACTGGATGCTTGGGGCTGGTGCACTGGGACGACCCAGAGGGATGGTATGGGGAGGGAGGAGGGAGGAAGGTTCAGGATGGGGAACTCATGTATACCTGTGGCAGATTCATTTTGACATTTGGCAAAACTAATACAATTATGTAAAATTCAAAAATAAAATAAAATTAAAAAATAAATAAATAAAAGTGAACATTTAAAAATAAATAAATAAATAAATTCAATGCTGGGCGGGGGGGGGGGGGGGGGGGGGGGGAGGAGAAAAGCCAAGTCAAAAATCTGGAGGTGAACGACCAAATAAATGAACTGAAAAGTTCAACAATAGATTTGATCGAGCAAAAGAAAAATCCAGGAACTTAAAGAGATGTCATTTGAAATTACCCAGTTAGAGGAACAAGTTAAAAAAGAAATTAGAAAGAGTAAAGAAAGGCTGAAGGAGTGATGGGATACCTAGAAGAAGATTAATAAACACACTGTAGGATTCTCAAAAGAGAAAAAGCAGAAAGCATTATTTGAAGAAATAGCAGCTGCATATTCAAAAGCAGAGACATTACTTTGCCAACAAAGGTCCATCTAGTCAAGGCTATGGTTTTTCCTGTGGTCATGTATGGATGTGAGAGTTGGACTGTGAAGAAGGCTGAGCACCGAAGAATTGATGCTTTTGAACTGTGGTGTTGAAGAAGACTCTTCCGAGTCCCTTGGACTGCAAGGAAATCCAACCAGTCCATTCTGAAGGAGATCAGTCCTGGATGTTCATTGGAAGGACTGATGCTGAGGCTGAAACTCCAATACTTTGGCCACCTCATGCAAAGAGTTGACTCATTGGAAAAGACCCTGATGCTGGGAGAGATTGGGGACAGGAGAAGGGGACAACAGAGGATGAGATGGCTGGATGGCATAACCGACTCAATGCACATGAGTTTGGGTGAACTCCAGGAATTGGTGATGGATAGGGAGGCCTGGCATGCTGCAATTCATGGGGTCGCAAAGAGTTGGACACGACTGAGCGACTGAACTGAACTGATGGACTTCAGATTCAAGAAGTCCAATAGATCCCAGAAAGATGTATTCAAAGGAATCCACAATGAGATATATTATAATAAAATTGTCAAAAAGTAAAAAAAAAAAAAAAAAGCTTGAAAGTGTCAAGAAAAAAGTGACTCACGAGGTACAAAGGAACTCCTGAGAGACTATCAGTAGATTTATCAATAGAAATCTTACAGGGCATAAGGAAGTTGGATGACATATTTCATAAGCTGAAAGAATAAAACTGCCAACCAAAAATATCATATCAAGTAAAACTGTCCTTCAAAAAATGAAGGAGAAATAAAGACTTTCTGAGACAAAAGCTTAGTAGAGTTTATCACCACTAGACCTGTGCAACAACAAATGCTAAAGGGAGTCCTTCGAGTTGAAATGAAAGGATGCTATATAGCAAGAAGAAAGCATATCAAAGTGTAAAGCTCATCAGCAAGAGTAAATATATACAGAAATATAGAATATTATAATACTGTAATGGTGCTGCATAAATCATCTTTAATTCTGGTAAAGCAATTAAAAGACAAAAGAACAAAAAGGACTAAAATTAGTGGATGAACAAAATAAAAAGATATAATTTGTAATATCAATAATACAAAATGCATGGGGGGAGAAGTAAAAGGGTAGTTTTTATATGTAATTGAAGATATTAGCTCAAAACATATTGTTACAACTATGTTTTATTTAAGTCTCATGATAATCACAGAGATTATCTGAGAAGGGAATCAAAGACTATCACTACAAATAAAACACACACACACACACACAAAAAGGGATACAGCGAGGGGAAAACAGGGAAATAAGGATGAAGAAGCTACAAGAAAGAAAGAAAACAATTTTTAAGTGACAATATTAAGCCCTACACTCTGAGTAATTACTCACTGATCAAGAGTCTCTAAATGGATTTTTTTTTTAAATCCAACTGCATGCTCTCTCAGAGAAGGTAATGGCACCCCACTCCAGTACTCTTGCCTGGAAAATCCCATGGATGGAGGAGCCTGGCAGGCTGCAGTCCATGGGGTTGCAAAGAGTGGGACACAACTGAGTGACTTCACTTTCAGTTTTCACTTTCATGCACTGGAGAAGGAAATGGCAACCCACTCCAGTGTTCTTGCCTGGAGAATCCCAGGGACGGGGGAGCCTGGTGGGCTGCCATCTATGGGGTCGCACAGAGTTGGACACGACTGAAGTGACTTAGCAGCAGCAGCATGCTCTCTAAAACAGACTCACTCAAGATTTAAGGACATACATAGACCAAAGGCAAAAGGATGGAAAAATATATTCTACACAAATAGCAACCAAAAGAGAGCAGGGACTATCATAATTGTATCATACAAAATAGACATTAAGATAAAAATTGTCACAAGAGACAAAGACATTACATGATGATAAAAAGGTCAATTCACCAGGAAGATATAATTATAAATATACAGTTGACTGTTGAAGAACAGGTTTGAACCACATGGGTCCACTTACACAGGGATTTTTTTCGATAAACATATAGTGGGCCCTCCTTGCTTGCATCCATGGATTCAACCAACCCAACCATGGATTCAACCAACCCAACCATGGATTGAAATTTCCACCCACAATTGGTTCCATCTTCAGATGTGAAACCTGTGGATATGAACAGTGGACTGTATTCATTGTACTGTCATTTTATATAAGGGTCTTGAGCATCCATCGATTTTGGAATATGCAGGAGTGCATGGATACCGAGGGATGACTGTATATGCTTCCAACATCAGAGCAATCAAATATATGAAGCAAACTCTGACAGAAGTGAAGGAAAAGGTAACAACATGGTAATAGGAAGAGATGTCAATACGTCACTTTCAATAATGGGTAAATCATCCAGAATGAAGATCAATAAGGAAATGGAAGAACAGAGCAACACTAAAGACCAAATTAATGTAATAGACACATATAGAACATTCTACCCAACAAGAACAGAATACACATTCTTCTCAGGGGCACATGAAATATTCTCAAGGATAGATCACATGGTAGGTCATTAAACAAGTCAACAAATTTAAGAAGTTTGAAATCATATCAAATATCTTTTTTGATCACAATGGAATTAAATTAGAAGTCAAGAGTAGAAAGAAAATGGAGAAATTTTAAAATATGTGGAAATTACATGACACCAACATTGGGTCAAAGAAATCAAAAGGGAAATCAGAAAATACTTTGAGACCCAAAAAGTACATACAAAAATGTACAGGGTATAACAAAAGTAATACTAAGAGCAAAGCTTATAGCAGCAAATGCCAACATTTTAAAAGGATAAAGAGCTCTGTATAATAGGCTCCAGTTTCATCCACCTCATTAGAACTCATTCAAATGTATTCTTTTTAATGACTGAGTAATATTCCATTGTGTATATGTACCACAGCTTTCTTATTCCATTCATCTGCCAGAAAGAAAAATACCAATGCAGTATACTAACACATATATATGGAATTTAGAAAGATGGTAATGATGGCCCTGTATGCGAGACAGCAAAAGAGACACAGATGTATAGAACAGTCTTTTGGACTCTGTGGGAGAGGGAGGTGGGGGATGATTTGGGAGAATGGCATTGAAACATGTATAATATCATATAAGAAACAAACAGCCAGTCCAGGTTTGATGCAGGATACAGGAAGCTTGGGGCTGGTACACTGGGAAGACCCAGAGGGATGGTGTGGGGAGGGAGGTGGGAGGGGGGTTCAGGATTGGGAACACGTGCACACCCGTGGCGGATTCATGTTGATGTATGGCAAAACCAATACAATATTGTAAAGTAAAAAATTAAAGAATAAAGAGCTCAAATAAACAACTGAACATTATACCACCAGGAACTAGGAAAACACTAAGCTCAAAGTTAGTTGAAGGAAGGAAATCAGTATTCGAGTACAAATAGACAAAATAGAGTAGAGGAAAACAATTTTTTAAAAATCAATGAAACTAACAGCTGGTTTTTTGAAAATGTAAACAACCCTGATGAGCCATAAGCTAGAATAACAACAACAACAACAAAAACTCAATCACTAAAACCAGAAATAAAGGTAGGAAACATTAGCACTAATTTTATAGAAATAAAATGGATAGTAAGAGAGTACTGTGACTAGTTATAAGCCACTTAGATGACATAGAAAAATGCTTAGAAACAGACAACCTAGCAAGACTGAATCACATAGAAATAGAAAATCTGAAAGACCTATACTGAATAGGAAGACTGAACCAGTAATTAAAAACCTACCCCAAAAGAAAGCCTCAGAACCAGATGGTTTCAAAAGAGAATGCTAAACATTTAAAAAAGAATCAACACCAAGCCTTCTCAGTCTCTTCCAAAATATTGAATAGGAACACTTCCAAACTTGTTTTATGAGGCCAGCTTTACCCTATACCAATGTCACACAAAGACAATACAAGAAAATAAAACTGTAGGCCAATGTTCCTGATGTATATTGATACAAACATACTAAACAAAATACTAGCAACCTGAATTTAACAGCACACTAGAAGGATCATACACAGTGAGATTTATCCCTTAGATGCAAGAATGGTTCAACAAATGAAAACCAATCAATGTGACTGACAGAATGAAGGACAAAAGTCACATGACCATCTCTAGTGAGATGAACCTTAATGACATTATGCATAGTGAGATAAGTCAGTTACAGAAGGACAAATACTCCTTTATTCCACTTAGCAGGTATCTAAAACAGTCAAACCTTAGAAATGTGAATTAGCACAGTTGCCAGGGTTTGGAGGAAGGGATAAATTGGAGATGCTGTTCAATGTTCATGGAAGATAAAAACATTCTAGAGCTCAGCTGTACAACACACATACAGGTAAAACTGCACTGCACACTAAAAAATTTATAAGGTAGATTTCAAGTTATACACTTTCAGCATAATAAAAAAAAATAAAAATAATAATTCCTGTCTAAGCCTAAAGTCTCACAAGAATCTGAATCCCAAACAATCTCACAAGCAGTTTTCTCCATCCTAAATTTAGCTTCCAAAGGAACAAGAGCAAAACGCTATCATCACTAAGCCATACAGAAAAGTTGATGGCACAATCCCCAAAGAAGAATGAGGGGTCAATGTCATCCAGGAAGCTAAGCATTTACCAATCCACTTGCAGACCTTCAGTTTCATTATACACATATGTAAACCCACAAACGTATGCCTAGAAACAGAGAAGGCAAGCTAATAATAACACTGATATTCCAAGAGGAAATGGGGGGCGGGGAGCAACTGAAGATTAGAGATGGTCCAGATAATTTTAGACTTGTAATATTAGAATCTTCTAAAAGAAAAATGGTGATGACTTGTGTAATTTTAAATAATCAAAATAAGTTTTCCTGATTAAAAACACTATTTATCAATCGGTTGTGGCATTCTCTCTCAATATATGTCACTGGTACATAAGAACAGCTAAGCCCTCTCCTTCATGACATGCCTTTTCAAGCCAGGGAAATTTCACCTATCAGTGACAATCCACACCCTTTCTGGACACTGAGTTCACTGCCCTTTGTTCCTTGAGACCAGGACAATGTAGTCCATCCACTCCTTGTCAAGGGAGTCAGACCTCATGTACAGACACTACTCAGCACCTGTCTTTGCTCAAAGTAACAGTTCATATGTGGTTCCCAAGGTAACACCCAGCTCTATGGAATGCCTACCCAAACAGAATTTCAAGGCAATAACTTGTGGTTCTAGTATTCAACAATTATTCATCAAGTGCCCATGTTGTGCCAGATGCATCATTGCTGTCAGTGCTGGATACACAGCATGGAACAAATCCAAGACCCTGCCTTCTTGGGACTCACCTTTGTGAGTTCCTTTGGAGATGGTGTAACAATGTCACAGACAGTTAAGGGCTCTGGAGGAAACCAGAAGGGGACAATAATCTATAGAGTGATGAGTGGTGCTAGTCTACATGGGACAGTAGGGTACCACCTCTCCAAGAAAGTCATGCCAGAGCCAAGGCCTCAAATAAAGAGTGGGCCAGTCATGCAGGCAATTGTGAGTAAAGTGCCGCAGACAGAGGAAACAGGAAATGCCAAGGCTCTGAGGCCTTTTATTCTGATGGGTATCAACAAGTTGACCTCTAAAAGGGCTGCACCAACTCACACACACCAGCAGCGTCCGGGAGTGCCTCTTTCCCCACATTTTCACAAGCATCTCATTCAACCATATTACTTTTGTATTCTGTAGAAAACAATGACAACTGGAGCTTTGGCTAGATGGAATCAGAGGAATGGATGATGGGAGGGGAGAATGGGAAAGGAAGGCAGCTTCCATCTGGTACTTTCCAGACCATGCACTTTGCACCTCAATTAACAGGTGTTTTGATTCAGATCAACCATTCAAAAGAAAAGCATAAGGTACCCTCTTTTGCATGCAAAAGAGCTGAGGACTTGAGACTTTGGGAAATCAGGCCAAGGGCACTCAAACCTTAGGACATAACTGGAACCGACTTCTAATAATCCTGGCTCCAGAGCCTGGACTCTTGTGACACTGGGCCTTCCAGCCAGGGGTACAGAAGAGCCCTCTAGGTAGTACCATGGGGCACATACAAAGGTCACGGGAACCTATTCACTCAGAGCTCCCGCCTGACTGGAGCTGATTACCCTGGGTAATTTCTTGCATATGCATTTAATCTTCCTTTCACTAGATTTTTTTCAACAGTAGAAGCTAGTATTTCCCAATGCACCAGGAATTTATCTACAGCTGAAGTAAGTTACTGTCAGGAAGATGTGGATATGAATAATTAAGTCCCTATTAAACATGCACACATCTTGTAATAAATCTCAAATTAGAATGTGCCAAGATCTTGTTAAACCTGCCAACACATATTCTTAAATAAGATGGGAATATAATTTGGAGCTTATCAGGAGATCCAACCTTTTGCAAAAGATGCTCTTTGACTGCTCAGAATTTTAATCTAGACATTACCTGAATCCATGTGGTCTATCATTCCACTGTGTTTGTGTCCATTGTAAAAATCAACCAAGTACTTTATCTTGGGGGGAGCATTTATTTATCCTCAAATGAGGGGGGCATTTTAACACATATTTCATTAAACCTCATTGTTTAGGATGAGACATTGTCTAAAAGAGTCTCACTCTAAATATACTTCACCTAAATTCTGAAAAATAATCATTTGTATTCATCACTGACTTAAATAGAACTTTGCTTAGAGCCCAAGCATTTTGCTTTCTGTTGTGGGAGGGATGGATCACAAAATCTTGAGGCAGACTGAGTTCCCAATGGTAAAATGGAAACAGGGTTCAAGATTCCATAAGCTAATCATCTAATACGCTGCCCGCCCCATAGTAAGTGCTTAGTTAATTGTCAGGTGCAATTATTATTGTGTGGTGTGCCTCAATAATGCAGACTGATAACAGCCAATACATGGAACTAAGTTTTTGATAACTCAGAGGTATTATTCTGACATAAAAATAATATCAGTATATTTTCATAATCTTAATCTATAAGAATAAATTTTAAAATAATTATTAAATATAACATAATGAAGTCTTAAATATCCCTGTGACATTGGCAAAAGCCAACACAACCACATTCATTTTGCCATCAGGACAATAAAGACACCAGTGGTTGGGAACTTGGTTCTTACGAACAAAAAGGAAAGCCATACAGACGCCCAGTCTTCCACAGACCTCTGTACAGGGCCCCAGGGCTTCCTAACCCGATTGGCCAGTACAGTCCTTAAATGTAAAATCCTCAATTTTACATTCAAGCTGCAGAAGCTTGGGCAAAGCAAATAACCAATCTGTGCCTCAGAGTCCTCATGTGTCGGGTGGGGAATAATAAAAATACATAATTGCCAAAGTTGCTGTGAAGAAAATGAACTAGTATATCAGTGTACAAGTCCCACCACCCACGTGTAGTGTTGGCCAGCTTGATGAATTGCTCTAAAGGAATATCCACTTGCTTTTTCTAGAGTGAGTCTTTATAACTTGGGAAATCATCCAGATTCTCAAGCAAAAGAAACAGGAAGAAAATGTCCTAGCAAGAAAGAAGACCATGAATGTATTATTCCTGCAGAGACACCTCAGATCCTTAAGATCACCCCTTGGAATGAGCCGTCCTCTGTCCGTGCCCACCTGTGAGACCATTTCAGGGCAGCAGCACATCATAGCCTTCTGTGCTAACACCCAGTTGGCAACTGAACCTCTTTCTGGTTAGTGGGGGACCAACCATGGAACCTGATTGGACTGACCAGAGAACATGAGCCAGGAACCTTCTTGAAGGACAACCTTGAGATTTTACAGAACCTGTGTATCTTGCCCAGCTGGATGGCCAAACATGTTGGGGTCCCTGGGTCAGGGACCTTGATCCCTCGGCCATGCCCCCATCAGGGCCCTTGCCTCCAAGCCCTCCCCCACCTCCTCAGCACTCTGGAGAGGGCCAGCAACATGAAGATGGGCCTGGGGACAGTGACAGTTGGCCAAGGCCATCCAAAGGATGACTGACCTCACCCCCCAAAATAAACCTTTTGTTTAAATGATAAAAGGAAAATTCCATAAAAGAAAAAAATAACCCATGCGGTCTACAGGGAAGAGATCAGATACTAAGACCCAAACCCAGTTTCCAAGCAGACAGGCCACAGGGGAGTCCTGGCAGAGAGAGCACTGAGAATGGGACCAGGCACACAGTGCTGACTTCATAATACAGACCCCCTTCATCCTCAGCACAGAAGACAGTGACAAGGACAGCAGAACGCCACAGGCCACAGTGTGATGCTACGTGTTTTCATGCTGTGTTTATTTATCTTCAGAACAACACTAAAGAGCACGTGCTATTATCATTCACTTTCCAGCTCAGACAAGTGAAGCTTAGAGCAGCTAGGAGACCCAGCAGTCACGCAGTGGTTCAGAGGTACACCACCAACCAACCCAAGCCTTCTGCATCACTACCTCTAAACTATCTCATCTTCATAGCCCACGTGATGTTTGAACAATAGTTCTGCTAGGTCAAAGTCTTTGGGGACTTGAAAATGATCTATCAAGTTATGAATGGCTTTCAACTGGCAGGCTTCACCCTTGCTAGACTCTGGAAGCTGGGATGGTTAATTCTGTGTATCAACTTGACTGGGCCATGGAGTTCGCAGACATTTGACCAAACATCATTCTGAGTGTGTCTGTGAGGGGTGTTTCTGGGTGAAATGAACATTCCAGTCAGTAGACTGAGTAAAGCAGATTGCCCTCCCTAACATGAGTGGGCTTCACTTAATCAACTGAATATATGAATAGAACAAAAGGCTGAGTAAGACAAAATTTCTTATGCCTAATTGAGCTGGGCCACTGGGCTTTTTCTTGCCCTACTACCTAAATGGAAAAACTGATTCTCTTCGGAGCTCAAGCCTGCCAGCTTTTGGACTGGAAATTACACCACTGCTTTGCCTGCTTCTCAGCCTCTTCAGACCCATATCTAAACTACACCGTCAGCTCTCCTGGGTCCCCAGCTTGCTGACAGCAGGTGATGGGACTTCTCAGCCTTCAAATAAGAGAGCCTCTCAGCTCCCTTATTCTTATATTTATATTTACTCCCCTGGCTCTCAAACTAGGCTCGATGGGAATTAATCAATCATCAGGCTATTCAAATCAGCTGAGTCAGATCAGCTATTACTGCCTATTGCATGAATTTACCTATCTCCACTCTACTGGTCCTCTTCCTCTGGAGAATCCTGGATAATACAGAAGCCAAGTATCACCTAAATCCAACTAAAGCCTTTGTTAACAGAGGAGCTTTCTTATGGGCTGTTGAGACATTAAGCATCCAATAGCCCAGGTTTTAAAACTAAACCTTAAGTAAACGTCCAACCTGAACAAATGCTGCTTTGAAAATAAAATGGGAAGCAATATGAAGAAAAGGACTTAGGGGAGGGAGGAGGGGTGTAGGAGAGTGGCGCCCCCGTGCCCCTGCTCAGCACTCCCCACATTAGCGCTGCTGCGCCGGCTCCTCCAGCACAGCGTGTCCCCTTGAGCACACACACCACCCCATACAGCACGCTCGAGGAGCGCTGCACCCACAGGTGTCCTCAACTCACTGAGTCTACAGAAGGGTCTTGAAGAATCTGGACAGGTCATGGCTAAGTCAGAACCTCCTTTGCAGTTCTTTCTCCCATGGACAAGACAGACTGCCCTGGCCCTCCAGCTAGGCTCAGTGGGGATTCATCTTTAATGGAGCTGGAGGCAGATCAGCCATTGTTGCACATTACGTGGAAAACAGATCTGGGACCCCACCTCTGCCCTGCCAGGCCTCCCACCAGGCCTTTGCTTCTGAAAATTAGCTCCTTCATCATGACGAGCTATCCAAAAGCATAGAAGTTAAGAGATGACCTGCGGGCCCAATTCACAATATGTATGTCCCTGCCTTCTATCTCTGCTCAGTACCTCTGACTGGTTGAATCAGAGGTTCCTAGACATTGTGGCCATGGAAAATGTAACAGCAATTCCCAATCACGGGCAACTTAGAAGATGAGGGCTACATTCCTACAATGCTCCTAACATCTCCCAGCTCCTTCCACCAGCTTCAATCAAAATGCAAACTGACACCACCTCTGCATTTATGTTAGGATAAAGCCAGATGAACTCACTTTTTAAATACATCATCACTTATTCTAAAGCCACCTGTCTCTCAGATCTCAAGACATGAATCTGCTCCAAATCTATCATCAGATGCACTGTAAAAAAATCACATGGAAAGCTAGAAGCAGAAATTTAAAAATGAGTGTAAATGCAGGGCTGGTACTTGATTATGTAGCCTGTTGTAAGCTCTTGACAGGAAAATATTCATCCATGCAACACTTCAACGAATACCTGGTGAGGAAGGACTCTGTACCAGGCACAGTTCATGGAGGCACAGAGATGGGGACTGAAGGACTTTAAGAGTCACCATTCACTCATGGACTCTGCCAAACTCCCTCCATTTGCCAAGAAAGGGTTCTGTGAATCTGTGCAGAGACCTGCCCAGCCCCATTCATCCTGATAATTGAGCTTTCATCTAAGGGAGTCGCATGCCAAACATAACTCAGCCATATGTAATTGTCATCATTTCATTTATTGAGCACCTGAGTCAGACATGTGACAAGTACTATGCACATTATACCCCTTAATCCACCTGACATCTCTGCAAGATAGGTATTAGCACTGCTAGCTTACAGCTGAGAGCCAGAGAGGTTAAATGATTTGCCCAAAGCCATGAAACCAGTGAACAGTGGTAGAGATAAGATTCAAATTCCTCATCTGTCTGACGGCAAAGCTCGTTTCCTTGTAGGCATGCACTATGACTCTTAAGGGGTTCAAAGGAGGCCTGCTCCTCACTCAACCATACAATCACCTTGACACCACTTGTCTCTGAGGCTGGGGATTGTTGACTCCTCTGAGAACAGCTATGTGAAGGGTGGGACTGTAGCTGCAGGTCCCAGACGAGTTGCCCCCCCTGCTCCCTTGAGTCAGTCTTGTCTTCTATCAAATGACCGAGTGGGATAAGGGGACCCAAAGATGTTTTCCAGCCTCAGGGTCTCTGAATACCCACAACTGGAGGACTTGCCAAGGTGCAGCCAGGGATTCCAGCTCCCTCCCAGGGCACATGGTCTCACCACCAGGCCTTGGCAGGCAGCCACACAGGGATGAGCTGACCCCAGAAAAATTGTCCCAGCCACACCCGCATCAGACACACAGCCCTGGCTGCCCACAAGTCCAAGTTCACCTCCCTTGCCCATAGAGTGCACTGTAGTTCATATTAGAGTTTTACAAAATCAGATCACATCACTCCCCTACACTAAAGATCACATCCCCCAACCATGGCTGATGGAAACCCTGGGCATGGCCTTAAAGCCCCTGGGCTCGCGCTGGCCCCTGGTCCCTCCCTGGAACCACAGGCCTGGCTCCTCCTCCCACCTCACCAGGGCCTCTTGCCCTTGCTCATCCATGAATCATTCTCTCCCATTCCCCACATTACAGTTCCCCTGTCCTCTAAGCTTGGGCTGGCAGGTCCCCTCCTGTGAGAGCCCCTCTGGCTGGGTATTCCCTGTCTCAGCAGAGAACACAATCAGTCCTTTTTCTGCTGAGACTCCCCTGCTGAGGACTCTGCTTCACCTGCCATCTGCACCCCGTAGAGTGCCCATCACAAAGCCAGCCTCAGCGAAGACTCGCTGAACATCCAAAAGCACGACGCTGCTCATCTCAATCAACCCTATCTGCTGGCTGCCGCAAATGGCCGGCCCGTCTCAAGGGTCTCTCTCAGCTCCTTCTGGCTGCCTGGTGGGTTGGCGATGGTGCTGAGACCACTGCAGTAAAGTAAGTTCCCTGCTCTGTAGGAGTGAAGTCACACACACAGTAGTGTTTTCACACTATAAATTGCCATGCAAATACGAGGTAGCTCTTTTAGATATACATAACTAGTGTGAAACTACATCTCTGACAAATACTTAAATCGCCGTCCAAGCAGAACATGCTAAGTACAAAAAGTAAGCCTCACAAACAAGGGTGAGAGAGTACCAGAGGGACCAGGCAAGGCTTCCCAGGGAAACAGGACCCCTCACCAGGCCCCAAAAGAGGTAAAGACTCAGAGATATCAATAGCCAGAGCAGCTCAAGTGTGGCCCCACTGTAGGAGTGATCACAGGAGGAGTCAACCGATGCCAGCACACCCAAGCCTCACCTCTGACTCACAGGCTTAAGCTCTGGGCACCGACACACTTCATCACATCCCCAGGTGACTCTGATGCACATTAAAGAAAAGTAATCATCCAGTCGACATCACTTTCCTGACAAAGGTCTGTTTAGCAAAGCTATGGTTTTTCCAGTAGTCACGTATGGATGTCAGAGTTGAACCATAAAGAAGGCTTAGCAACAAAGAACTGATGCTTTTGAATTGTGGTGCTGGAAAACACTCTTGAGAGTCCCTTGGACTACAAGGAGATCAAACCAGTCAATCTGAAAGGAAATCAACCCTGAATTTTCATTGGAAGGGCTGGTGCTGAAGCTGAAGCTCCAATACTTTGGCCACCTGATGCAAAGAGCCAACTCATTGGAAAAGATCCTGATGCTGAGAAAGATTAAAGGCAAAAGAAGGGAGTGGCAGAGGATGTGATGGTTAGATAGCATCACAAATCAATGGACATGAATTTGAGCAAATCTAAGTAAATTTCAGGAGATAGTGAAGGACAGGGAATCCTGGCTTGCTGCAGTCCATGGGGTCACAGAGTCGGACGCGACTTAGCAATGGAACAACAATGAATTACCCAGCTAAACAGAAGATCACCAGGAAAAAGGGTCTGGTGGCACCCAACAGTGTTGGTAGGACAGTAACTTAGAAGAACCTTGAATGAAGGGAATTGAAAGTTGGAAATACATCTTAGGGCTAATAGCGAGGGGCTTTGAAAGTCAGGTTCAAGAACTAGGTCTGGATTCTAGGGGAAAGGACTTGGAAATAAAGGAGTGACATGGAAATATTCCAGAAAGAGAAGGAAACAGCTCAGGAGGATGGGGAAGAGAGCTGGTGAGAACAGAGAGGATGGTTGTGGGTCACAGAAGGCTCCAGCAGACTGTGGGCCAGCACAGCCCTCCGTTGTCCCCATGACCCCAGGCAGGGTTTCACAGGGCAGCTACCACGGGTCCACCACCAAGCACAAACACCAAGTCTCCTTCCAAGGCATCTTCTCTGACCTTCCTGGTAAATCCAGGCTGAGGATGCTCTGACAAGGAAACACACAGGATCTCAAGGCACAAGTGAGAAAATCTTATTTGCAGGCCAAGAGAGTAAGAGATCCTTCAGAATTAAGTGCCCAAGCACTGCTACTTAGCAGAGATGTGTGCTGTGCCAGTACTCTAAGTTCCTGGAAACAAATAAATAGTAACTGTGATCTAGTCAAAGCCTGCTTTTCAGGAGAAAGCTGGCACATGCCTGCTGCATCTATAAATAAGCAAAGATATCTGTGAACACTAAATGTAAGTGCAATATTTTCTAAACACACACATTTGTTGGGAGATGAATCTCAACGGTCTCTACTATTTAATAAAAAAAGAGAAATCAGGAGAGAGGAGATATATGAACATCACATCCAAAGTATTACTATTAAAGTGAAGCACAGTGGTTAGTCTTTAATTCTGACTTGGGCATTTAAAAGAGGACCCATTACAGCCCAGCAGAACCTCTCTCTCCAGAGGGGTGGGGTCTCTGCCAAGGGAACCCTTTTTTCTTGCCTCCTTCCACCACTCTCACATTGTGAGTTATGAAAACTTGACTATTTTTACAAGAGTACACAGATTCTGTGAGATAGACTTGCCTCAAAACAAAAGAGATACATAACTTGGACTCCAAATGAGGAAGTGTGTGAACATCCAAACAATTTCCTTTTATGCTAAAATACATAGAATAGGTAATTTTTTAAAAGCTTCCCTCTTTGGAAGGCATGAACAAGGTTCCAGCCAAACAAAAGGATATTGTTTCTACTTGTCTGAAAGCAGACAGGCTGTAAACATTCCAGCAAGATTTGGGGGGAGTCCTTTAACCTCCAGGTAAGAAAGGAAATGGTTTGAAAAGGGTCTCTCCAATTAGCTGAGCACAAAGAGAAAACAAAAATGTTTCAATTCCGGGTGCTGGAAAGATTTTTGTCTTCAGTCATGTCCCTGCACTCTTTGCCCTGTCGACCCACATTCTCTGCAAAGCAGACAATGCTTTTCTGGCCCTTCTGGTTTCAAAGATAACCTTCATGGTGAAAATCAATAGCTGTAACACAGTCTTTGGTTCAGAATGAAGCAATAACCCTGGCCCGACGATGAGGTCCCCTGTCGAGGTCAATGGGATGCTGACACAGACACCTCATTTTTTTTCCTCACAATCATGTCAACATTTGTAATGGCTGCCCTCTTGGCACTTGGGCAAGAATCCAACTCGATCCTGAAGAAAGACACCTGTGCTGTCCTGCCTTTCCCTAAAGAGAGAGATGGGCTCACCGTTCAGTCGCCCCTGCTCGTTAAACCAAACACTGGTTATATGGGGCTGGCAGGCCAGTGCTGCCTCCGCAGGACTCTCCTCAGCAATGGGGACACCATCATTCTGCTCAAGGAAAGAAGCCACATGTGAAAGACCACGTGTATGGGAGTCCATTCATGCACTATGTTCCCAATAGGTACGTTTATAGAAACAAAGAGACCGGGGTAAAAGTGGGAACTCAGGGGATTTGGGAGGATGATGTAAATGTTCTCAGACTGGACTGTGGTGATGAGTTGCACAGCACTAAAATTTTACCATAGCTCATTGAACTATCAGAGAAGGCAATGGCACCCCACTCCAGTACTCTTGCCTGGAAAATCCCATGGACGGAGGAGCCTGGTAGGCTGCAGTCCATGGGGTTGCAAAGAGTCAGACATGACTGAGCAACTTCACTCTCACTTTTCACTTTCGTGCATTGGAGAAGGAAATGGCAACCCACTCCAGTGTTCTTGCCTGGAGAATCCCAGGAACGGGGAGAGCCTGGTGGGCTGCCGTCTCTGGGGTCACACAGAGTTGGACATGACTGAAGTGACTTAGCAGCAGCAGCAGCATTGAACTATACACTTAAAACAGGCTAATGTTATATTAATACCTCTACAAAACCATTAAAAATTGCATTCATTGAGTAAAAATGTAGAAATGGGATAAGTAAAAAACAACAGAACAGAATACTAACTATCAGATAACATGACAATTTACTAAAAACACATATTGGCACACACAAGGGCATAGTAGAAATAAGAGAAAGAAATATGCTAATTCAAAAAGATGCATGCACCCCTATGGTTCACAACACTATTCACAATAGCCAAGACATGGAAGCAACTCAAGCGCCCATCGACAGCTGAAAGTATAAAGAAGATATGATGTGTGTGTGTGTGTACACACAGTGTAATATTATTAAGCCATAAGAAGAGTGAAATTCTGCCATTTGCAACACTGTTGATGGACCTAGAGAGTATTACGCTTAGAGAAATAAGTCAGACAAGTGTATATTACTTTGTCAAACATACAAAATGCGTTATCACTTGTATGTAGAATCTAAAAGTATATAACAAAATGAACAGAGTCATAAATATAGCTAGTGGATACCAGTGGTGAGAGGAAGGAGAGAGGGGTAAGACAAGGGTATGAAATTAAGAGATACAAACTACTACATATAAAATAGGTAAGCAAGAAAAATATAAAGCACAGGGAAATATAACCATTATTTTAATAACTTTAAGGGGAGCATAATCTATAAAAATATTGAACACTATGCTGTATACCTGAAATATTGTAACTCAACTGTATTTCAATTAAAAAGATATATCAAAGCATTTATAGTGATTATTTTCTATATAATGAGATATTATAGACATATTATTAGACTTTTTCTTCTTTATACTTTCTGTATGTTCCAAATTTTGACCATGAACATGTACTACTCTCATAATTCAGACATGAATGCGTTCAACTATGCAGGCATGAGTCATCAGCCCAGCGTACATAACTGGAAGAGTTCACAGCAATATTGAAGAAGATGCTACTTTGGGCCCTCTCAACTGAGTACACTCTAACTCCCTGGCTGTTGCTGAAACTCAGGGGCTTGAAAGAGTTAAGGCTTGTCTCTTCGAGTCAACACATCCCTCTCTCCTCAGGGAGTCCTCGGTGTGTGTTCTCAGAAGGGGGTCAGCACAGGGAAAGCAAACATTAATTAAGTCACATATTGCACACGCATTCACCAGCTCCCTGTTAATACGCTGGAACAAATTTCAATGTGTTCAATTCAATTAAATGTGCACAAGAGTAGCTGGAATGACATTAGCAAGTAGGAGCCCTGAGGTGCCTGTCCCCAGCCCACAACACAGCCTATTTGTACAAAGGCTTTTTTCTTTCCCCATGAGAAGGGCTCTTTATTTTCTTGGAACACACAGCCTCAGTGTAACAGAGGATTTACTGGCCCCAACTAATGATTTCCTATCCTTCAGAATTAATATCACACACTGGATCCCGAGGTACTTTGCTGATACAGAATTTTCTAAAACAATAAACACTTTAGACCATGCTTCTCCATCAGAGGTATTAAGATTGAGGACAAGAGTCAGCTGAGGCCATTCCTTCCATTTGCTGGTTTGAAGAAGTGTTCTCAACTGAGGCAAATAGCACGTTTCCTTAACCTGCCCAGCAGGAATCCTCAGCTGGTCAGCATTTTTCCAAGAATGGCCCCCCACATATCACAGGGATGGGCCCTGCAGCCTGGCCTGCACCACAGAGTCCAGCATCCTCTCTCAGACCACAGCTGCTGGGGCTGTGGGCAAAATTCTGGCCCAAGTATCCTCTCTCCTGACATTAGAACCAAGATCTGCAATGCTATTCTCTCCACTGGTCCTTTGAAATATGGATCTATAAATTCCAGAGCTCTGGGGCAGCCGTGTCCCAACAACGCACCAGAGGAAGCAGGTAAAGCCAAGTTCAGGAGACAGCAGAGAACACAGCTGTGAGAAGGTGAGTGTGGCTTTCTAAATCTCCAAAAGTCAGCTAGGTCCTTGAGACAGTTCCATGAGGTCAGCTCTCAGGTTGTACAAACTACTCCTTTATTCCAGACTTTGGCTTAAACTGGTCTGTTTTTGTGACTCACATCCAAAGGAGCCTTTGATAAAGAAGGTATAAGATACACTCCACTCTGAAAATAGGAACTACTTCCCTGGGCTGTCTGCCTGGAGTCATTAACAAAGGGAGAGCCAGAAAAAATAATGCTTTCCTCCCCAGGACTGAAGGCCCAGAGAGCTTCAAATTCAAGTTCCTCGGAAAGGGGCTCCCAGGTCAGATGTCCAGGCAGGAAATCCACTGGAGCCTCCAGGATGATCAATTCACTCAGTGGATCAGAATAAGACTCCCCAAGGGCAGGAACCAGGGACAGCACCTGCCTCACCCACCACTATATCTCGTGCACCCAGGACAGCATCTGCAGCATAAAAGGGGCTCAACGAGTACCCTCAGAACTCACCAATAGATGCCTAAACACTTAGTGAGCGTTTATTTTGTGCAAAAATCATTCTAGGCACAGGGTCCAGAAGTTCCATATCCCAAGATGGAGCCATTGTCAGGGAGCAGGAAACAGCCCCACCTGGGGGAAATGCCAAGCATGTCTGCAGATTGTGACTGAAGAGAGAAAGCCTTGAGTATCAAGTTAAACAAATAATCTTCAAGTTGACTCATCTGCAGGTCACATCACACCACAGCTAAAATACCTACAGAATGTAAGCCATTTCCACAGTGGTTTATTAAATCACACTTCCTACTTTGTTTCATCACCCTACCTCCTAGGTATTCCTACTTATCCAGAAGATTTTGTAGCCTCTTCCCTTTCTGTATCATGTGCCATGAAAATCCTGAGTGTACGAAGACATATATGGTCTCAGACTCACCAGTATCCTCCATGTCTGACCACAGGCACCCAACAGCTAAAGTTACAGAAGAGAGACCAGGTCAGCTTCAGCAGCCATCCAGCTCAAGGCAGAGAACAAGTGTAAGCTCACATGAAGACCAGTGGCTCATCTCGCTCCATTCTACAGCATGCTCACACACACAGAGAGAACTCAGTTGATAACGGCATGGAATCCTGAACCTCCTGAGTGAAGGGACCTTCCAGGTGCTTTCTGTCTAGCAAGAAGCATTAATAAATACCCAATTATCTTTCCAATGTGTGTTCTACAGGAGGGGTGAGTGATTTGGTAGAAAGAGTACCAGCCACTAGACAAGAGTAACTTCTCACTGTGGCCTCTCCACTAATTAATCCAAGTAACTATGTGACTTTCCAAGGCATTTCCTTGTCCAGAGTCTTTCTCTCCATCTCTAAAGATGGGCCAATGATACTCCTTTGCAGTGTTATTTTCAATGATGAAGTCAGAGAATGCAGAGAGTCTAGCAGTGCCTGTCACATGGCAGGGACTCAACAAGTGGTAGCTGTAACCCTAAGTAACTGATTTTATTCAGAGTGAGCTGTCACGTCAGTGTGAGCAGGGGCCAGGGTACAACCATGGACCTGCCTTTGGAACAGGCACACACAGAGGCCTTCCTCCAGCAGCACATGCAACTACAGGAATGGCCAGTGACTAGGAGCCAAAGACATCTACCAAAACAGCAAGTGCAGTGAATGGTTTTTATATCATGGCCACCAGCATCCACCTCCCCTTCTCTGGGTTCCTTTGGAGAACCAGCTCTCTCCTATATTTAGTTCTTGGCTTTAGGTCACTCCAGTGAAGGACAGAGCATGTGATGCAAAGCTCCGCCCCTCCATACACTGAATTTTTCTGCCATGTGGATGGGCACATGACACAGTCGGAGTCAATGCAAGGCAAGATATTTGCCGTAACACTTCCTATGACCTGTTAGCGCGAGAGGTGAGGGGCCTGGAGCCACTGCTGCCAGCTCGCGGCCACAAGGACACCGAGTACCTGAGAACAGACGCGACACACAGAACGGAGCTCAGAGATGAAGGCGGAAAACCAGGCCCTGTCAACCTGCACTGAGCTAAACCTCAAGTCACAGCGACCTCCTGAATCCTTGGTTTTGTCTTAATGGGTTCTATTCCCCAATCAATTTGAAGTCAGAATTGTGTCTCCTGATACTGGCAGAGTCCTGACTGATGCACGGAGAGGATGTGGAGCTGGTTAGAGGTGGGGGCAAGCAGAGAGGCCTGGATTCACTATGGACTGGAGAGAAACCAGCCTCAAGAAGCAGCTGGACCAGACACACACAAACCCCAAAGCCCTGGGATGCATGTTCCCACCTGGGTGGGATATGTGCTGTTATTGCACAGAATGGCACTGGACTTGCTCTCCATATAAGGGCCACACTCTCTTCAGCACAGCGTGGAAGCTCCTCATAAATTCTACTTTCCTAACTGCTTCAAAGGAGGAAAAAAAAAAAAAAAAAAAACTTGGAAAAAACACACTGTTAAGGGACTTAGAAACTTCAGCTGTCATCATGGGAAGACAGCTTGATTCGAGACTGTTACAAGAAAAGGGACCTCTGAACACCTGGGATGAAGCGCCTCCCCCACGACGCAGGTACAGTGTATTGTCATGGCAACACCAAGGCCATCTGAACTCTCGACAGCCCCTTTTGGCTGTTGCCTCCCACAAGCTGGTCCTTTCCGAGAAGCCATGTGGGAGAGTGGTTGGTGCCACACTCTGAAGCTTCAGCATGACCAGCAGTGGACCCCTGACACTGCTACTTCCTGACTGCCCTAAGCCACATCGCTTACCTCTCTGAGCCCCAGGTTCCACATCTGCAAGGCAAGGCTGGTAATCCTATCCTCCCATAAGCTGGCTGCAAGCATGACATGAGGAACCACTTACAGGCTGGGGTGGGAGCAGGTCTTAACTTAGAAGACGGCAGAGCCCAGAGCGGGTGAGGAGTTGCCCACGTCCTGGAGGTAAGGATTTCAGGATTTTGGACCTGCTTTCAGTCTGACATCAGAGGCCAGACCCTCCACATCCCTCCCCATGACCTCAAGGCTCTTTCTCTGACGCCCCATGACTCTAACAGCGCACAAGACAACACGTGATGCTCCCCTGACTGTCTCCACACACGCGCTTGATGCCCTTGCTGTGGCATCCGGCTGCGGTTGCTCAAGCGTGGATGACTTCAAACGTTACCGTTCTGCACACTCTTGGAAGCAACTTTATGCTCTGGGAGGTAGGCTCTCAGAGACGAGAAGCAAGTTCTAACTCCTAACGTGTGTGTTTTCTCAGGGTGCCTTGCAGGCATATTATAAACGTAGCTGTATTTTTTTTTTTTTTTTTTTTAGTTCTACCAGTTTATTGCTACCAACCCGTGACCCTCCACCCTCATGCCAGGCTCCTCTGTCCATGGACTTTTCCAGGCAAGAATACTGGAGTGGGTTGCCATTTCCTTCTCCAACGTAGCTGTATTTTAAGGTCTGTTTGGAATAAACAAAACCTGTTTCTGGAGCCTTTACTCTTCCTAAGTGTCGAAGATGCCCCAGCAATGGAACAGGTGTATCACCATACAAAGGAAATTAGGATGCTGCCAAGGAAGGCGCCTTAGGCCTAAGGGATGCACTCGTCCTCTCTCAGATTTGAAAAAAGTGTGGCAAAAAAAAAAAAAAAAAAATCAAATGCATCAACTCTCTGGATTTTGAGGCTGCCCCTACTAACACAGAGGACATTGACATAAGCTGTAAAGTTTCACAGGACTATCAGATTTTTAACACAAACCGTGTTGTGTCAAAGGTTACACAAACCTTTCATTTCTTCCAAGAATTTTCTCTGAGACCTTATATGTCCGGCACTGCAGGAGACCCTCAGATTATAACCCTAAATCGGCCAGGCACAGTCCTTGTCCTCCCCCTGGAGAGCAGAGACAACTCCCAGAGCCCTGCACTCCCTGCCAGTGGCACCAACGGGTTTACAAAAACTGTGCGTTCACAGTGATGTGGGAACAGCTAATCCCAAGAGAAAACCATTTCATGTAGCAACATTTGGAAAAACTTGCTCCTTCTAATGAGATGTCGAGGGAAGAAAACAAAAAGCTTCTGTGACCACATTAGTTGAGGACTGGTTCTAAAACTGGTGCACCAGTTTCTTCCCTGAAGAATGTCTCCCGCCCTTAACCTCAGGAATGTGCTTGGTCACTTGCCAATGGGGCACCAGGGCAGTGGGCACACAGGGCGCAGCCAACCCCACAGGGCAAGCACAGGTTTGCAAAAACGTACATGATCAGGCAAACTCTTGTCCATAGGACGTTTGGATGAACCAGCATTCCAGGGAAAGCACTTTGTAAAAACACTGCCATCAAGGATGGTGGCTGAAGTAGACCCACTGTGGCAAGAAAACTGCACGACCTGATCCCCACTCACCTGTCTAGGCCATCTCAGTATGCCAGTATGCTCCTGTATTTCTCTCAGAATAAGAATTTCTTCCAATGAAAGAAAATAAAATTGAATAAAAGAATTGGAATGGCATATTACTCCTCGGGTTACTAAAGAATATCTTATCTTGGGTACTTCTTTCAGCTCATCCCGTAAAGTTCATCGCCATGAATGAGTGACAGCATAAATAAATTCACTCAGTGGCCCAGCCAATCACTGTTGCATCCACTGAAGGTAGGAATAATTGTGATCTCAAGGGGCATTTTTGTAACCTTCTTCCCACTCACTCAGGACCGAATAGAGTGGGTTTCCAATGAAGAGTGTCCAACGGAAGTAATGAACAAACATGCGGTAGAGCAACAGAAACTGGAGGCCCTGCAAGGAAATGAGGATCTTCATGGATTATTTACAATAAAAAAAATTCTTGCTAGAGTTTCAAACCTGAAGAGCAGAGCAGGCTGACATGGAAGATGCTTGGCTATTCACAGTCCACAATTTGTGGCTGAGGAAGGTGTCTGAAAACCTTGCCCCCTGACAACAGTGGAAATTTCTTGTATCAGCTCTGGTCTCCAAGTTATGTGCCCTGTTAGTTCCTCCCAGCTTTTCTTTTCCACTCCTTGTGCTGGCCTGCCCCTCTGGGGAGTGAAATATCTATACCCTCCTCTCCCAGCACAATCTCATCTCAGGAAATAAGCTCCACTGCATTGACACCAAAATGTAATGACTCATACCAGATAAATGATTTGTCCTAGATTCAGTATTAAAGCAAAAGAACCACACTCCCAAAGCAGATTTTTTAGACATCAGAGAGCTGGTAGGTAACTTTCTTTGAGCGGAAGTGCCTTCAACCAAGTTCAAGTACATCATGAAGTTTATCCACTTTCACAGGTGTCAGAGAAAGATGCTACAGGAGCACCAGTCATCAGGGGAAAGGGAGCGGGGAATAGAGGTTCTCCATACCTGGTCCAGGTCAAGCCTCTGTGTCCACACCCAGCTTATCTGCAGAGTCTCAGGGGTCAGGGAGGAGGAGTTGAAGGGGTAGAGCAGAGAGTAGACAGAGGTCAGAAATCACAAAAGGTTTCCTTCCCCTCCCTGGTCAGGACCCTGTAGTCCAGGCTCACCCAGAGCAGTAGAAATGCAAAGGTCACAGTCCATCTCTACACAAGAGCCACGCACAGTGGAGTTGCTCAAGTTCAACACTCCAGTCCAGCAGGGGAAGAAGCAAGGACTGAAGGGAAGGGGCTTCCCTGGGTGGTCACTCAGAGGACCAACAGAAGAGCTTTACAGAAAGCACTTGGTTGCTTTCTGTAAGGTAGGAAGTGTTGCTTCCAACCACCTCAGCTGCCTCTGCTCAAACCCCCATCATAGCCACCCAGGAGGCTCCAGGCTCTCAGCCCCACTGTGTGAAATCCCAACTCCAACAGGAAGCACACACACACAGGTCTTCTTTAGGGCCACTGCCAACCCTCTTCTTTTAGACAACAAGCCGCCAATCCCTTCTGCAATACTAAGGACTCATCCTGTGGTGGGTCCCTGGATACCAGGCTGCCAACAAGACACTCTGTCCCAGTATAAGAAGACCAGAAGGCTCAGCTCTGGCTGCTATGAAGAGCACAGAGGGGCCTGCCCTGGCTCACTGATTCCCACTAGTTCAGTTCAGGTGTTGATCTCTGGATGCAACAGGTGTACACTGGAGAATTCAACTCTAGCTCTCAGAACAGGCTTCGCAGTGTTCATTTAACCAGACTGTGGTCCACATGGATGCCCAGTGCATTCTCTGTCTCACAGCAAGTCTCATCCATAATGCTCTTGGAATTGGTGTTTGCAGTATAGAAGGATATTTCACACGATAAACAGCCCTCTCTCAAAAACTAGTAGAATTTAACTACTTCAGAAAGCTTCTAAGAGAAATGAAGTTACACGTGCTTCCCTCCCTCCTCCAAGTGTTCCAGGCACCTGCAGCATCGAGCCAACATGTGAGCCTGGGAAAGTACATGGGTGGTCTCGGCGGGTGTGATCAGATGCCCCTGTCCAAGTGTACAGTCATTAATGCCAGTCCATCCTTCATGAACGACCCTGCTCTATGACTGTTTCAGAATCAAAACATAGGTCATAAAGCCAGCATGTTTATTCTACTACAAGTCAGAAGTCATCCCACATTTGCATTAATAGCCTCCTGTAAAGACAGTTGACATATCTTAGCTTTTAGTGACCTTGTGACACGTGCTGTCACTGAAATGGGCTGGATGTTCATGGCACACATCAGAGCAGTGGTGCTTAAGAGAGAGTGATTTTGCCCCCAGGGGACGGTGGCCGATGTCTGGACACAATTTGATTGAAACAGATGGGGGAGTGGGGAGGGGCTCCTGACATTTAATGGGGAGAGGCCAGGAATGTAGCTAAACATCCTAACTGCACAGGACAGCCTCTCACAGGAATTTTCCAGCCCAAATGGTTAACAGTGTCAAGGTTAAGAAACCTAGATGTGGAACAATGGGTTTTCAAACCACTCTGGGCATAAGGTTTACCTGAAGGGTTTACTCTACATGCAGGTTTCCAGATCCCTCTCCAAAAGACTTTGTTTCAGGTAGTCTGGGATGGGAATTTGCAAAAAAAGAAAAAAAAGAAAACACAACACAGAAAACTCACTCCTTTCCTCAAGTGGTTTGTTTTTGCCAACGCCTCAAAAGGATGGGCTTGCAATTCCAGAAGCTGCCACCAGGGGGCAGTCCTTTCAGCTTGGGCAACTAACCACACAAAAGTTTTTAAGAAGAATCTCACAAACACATATGCTTTGTTTCATAATCACAGTTAAGGAGCAACATGGACTAAATATAGAAACTGAATAAAATCACATAGTATAGTGCAATACTTAAAAGGAATGCAAACATCAAACACTGGGGGCACCCTGCCAACAAATATTCTCCTCTGCCTGAGTTAACATAAACTGAATCTTTTATTAGAGTCAAGCAACTTAAGAAATGGAGGGACTTAAGACATCCAGTCCTACGGTCTCATTTTAACAGACAAGGACATCCTGGCTTCTAGAGCTTGTGACCTTGCCAGGCTGTGCCCACCCAGAGTCCCATCTGTCAGCACTTCAGGGAAGACATAGAGTTCCTTCCCTGATGGGCTCTTCCCATTTATGGGCTGGACATGTATGCCTTAAAAACACA
Source organism: Bubalus bubalis (assembly GCF_019923935.1). Lineage (NCBI taxonomy): Eukaryota > Metazoa > Chordata > Mammalia > Artiodactyla > Bovidae > Bubalus > Bubalus bubalis. Next base: position 62,342,017 of record NC_059165.1, on the reverse strand, counting down.
TCCTTAGTTGCTTGAATATCTTGCACAAACCCACAGAGGTGGGCCTTACCTGGATCCCTAGCCCAGTGTTGCCAACTTGCTTTATCCTGAGAATCACCTGGGACCTGGTAAAAAATGTAGGACCTCCTCCTGGAGAATCCCTTGCAGCAGGTCCAGAGCAGGGCTGAGCACCCCTCTGAGCAAGCCCCAAGGCCGGAAGACACTCCAGCTCTGGCTCCATTCCCAACTTTCCCACAATGCCGTCCCTCTCAGAATCACCTAGGCACCATTCCAGACTGATGGGACCCTGGGTGAGCTGGATCCAGGACTGCCTACTTTAACAAACTCCAGGTTGATCCTTTTGAACATGAAGGTTGAGAACCCTTACATTCTCTATGGAAACCACTTATAGGAAAGGATGCCCTCCCTTGTCTGGTAGGAGCATCCTCTAGAGCAACGGACGGGGAGCTGGGTGGACATAAATGCACAGATTGTTGCAGGCACTCCACCAAAACCAGGGCACTTTGTTTGTTAGCACTCATCTTAGCCTCATCTCATCCTAGCACACCTGTGTAAAAGAGATTCTCACATGAGTAAACACACCTACTCAGCTGCCCAAGACCATGGGGCTAATGAATGGCAGAGTCAGACTCACATCTGTTGCACTCAAAGCCCCTTTCTTCGTTTGACATGTGAGAAACAATTTCAGTAAGGCCTCAATTTCCCCTTTCCATGCACTGAATTCCTTTCAGTTTCCTCTCCTAGGGCACAGCAGAAGACCCTTAAGACTTTGAAGCCCAGGAAGGCTGGGAGCTTGCACTGTCTCACAGTCTGCTCTAGTCTTCGGATCTCGTTACCAGTCACATGGGAGCCTGAATCACAGCCTGAGCAGGAACCTGTTCCCCTCCTCCCTCTTCTCTGCCTATCCTTCCTCCTGGATGTCTAACTCACATGGAGACAATCTGTCTCAACTCTGCATTGCTTGACTCCAACCTGCTTCCAGCTGCAACTTCCAAGTCTAAAGATAGGAGTCAGAACAGGAAGGAGAGGAGGACCAAGATAACCAGCCCTTGATTAACATTGAGAGGCACCTCCTCCTCCAAAGATGGGGGTGGCGGGGTGGGGGTGCGGGCAGTGAAGGGAGATGGTGATGGTACAAATGAGACGGTGGTGACGAAAATGCTGTCTGCGCGGGAAAGCACCACACAGACAGGAGTTATCATTCACGTTACACAGAAGCAACAGGGAAACACAGCTTTTTCCAGCCAACCCTCTGAGAATCACCTTCTGCAACTGAAGAAAGGCAAGGTCTTGGGAAAAGCTCAAGATGAGGACTCCACACAGCACCAGTGCCAAACTTGGCACTAAGCACCATGAAGAAAACCAAAAGGTGTGAGACCATGGCCTTGACCTCGAGAAGCTGATGATCTGGAGAAAAGGGAAGGAGATTCCCCAAGCCCCCATGACATAGGTCTACAGGAGGTCAGAGGCAGAAGAGGTTGCCCAGACTCTCCGAGTTCTGGCCCCTAGGCACACCTCACAGGCATCCACTCACCTCCCCCTACTCTCTCATCCGGTCCAAGCCCATCGTCTGCTGGCTGGACAGCACTCTACTCTCCCCTACACCAATCCATCCCTCCCCAACACCACAGAGGAAGTCATCTTTCTATAATCTGCCACAGTTTGAAATCTAACCCCACTTAAATGCCTCAATGGCTCCTTGTGACTTTCTGGGGAAGATTCAGCTTGCAATGTGAAGTCTCTAGAAAGTTTGCTGCCTCCCCTCACAGCCTCCTGCTGTGGTCCGAGCTCCTCTGGCAGGCTGGACTCACTACCTCAGAGCTGAAGCCCTAGGGCTGCCCCCTGGACTTGTCTCACACTCCCACTCAGTCTCTGCCTGGTTCATGCTCCTGTCGCCATATGATTTCAGCTGTAACAGTCTCTGGTCCTTCTGAAGCCTTTCCTGAGCCCCTCCCATTCTAGCACAGGTAGTACTGTTCAGCCCTCTCAGATTGCAGAACAGGTGAACATTTCATACCAGAATGTTTTCATATTATAATTACCCATGGAATATGCATTTCCTCTTCTAAACAGAATAGGAATCACCCACAGATCACGTTAATGGATTCAGCAGGCCTGGAGTGGGGCCTGCAACCTTGCATGTCTAACCAGCTACCAGGTGATGTTGCTGCTGCTGCTGGGCTGTGGACCATGGATAGTCCACGATGGACCAGGCAGGGCCATGCTCATCTTGTTCGCTGTATATCCCTAGCTCCAGGCCCAAACCTAACACATGCTGGTACTCAACAAATTGTGACAGAATGAATAAATACGGAAGATGGAAGGGATGGAGACACACACTCAGGAGTCTGGGGTTCAGATAATAGCTTCACTGGAGACATAGAAGACAGTTACGTGGACAATGTCCACAAAATTAATACTGCCACTTATAAATCAGACCTTCCTGACAAATATATAAGCATCCACTTATAAAGTTAACTTTCCACCCAAATCCAAGCCACAGAGCAAGTATAAGACCAAAATAGAACATCTGAACTTAGTGATTTTGTGCCCTTTACCAAAGCTAAACAAATTGCTACTTGCTGCAATCTCAGACAGGGGGCCACAGCGCCTGTACTTAACTGTGAATTATTAATGTGAAAGATTTGCATGTGCTTTTTATGATTATGGCTGACTTTGATGTCTTTGTGCCCTGCTTAGGGCTTCCACACACAACTATAATTTCTTTGCCAAAAAAAAAAAAAAAAAACCCACAATTTGCATAGACCCGGTACAGAAAATGTGTTGAAGTCGTTTCAATATAAAATGAAATTGCAACAATTATATTGCTCCTCCGTTGCCAAGGGTGATCTGAAAGGATGATGCACTGGGACTTGTATAAATCACCATCAAGAGAAAAGTAGCACAACATCTCTTTGGAAGCCAGACTCTTAGATTCTACAGACCAATGATTTCTATATCACTGAATGGGGAAAATGGAGGTAAGCATTTGCAACAACTTCAATAACCAGCAGCAGATCAATACAGCTAGAAAGCTGCCCTCCTCGGCCTAAGCCTTCCAAAGAACTCAGTCCAACTTGCACGTTTCCTTACAAAGATCACAATGTAGAACTCAACACACCAGTTCAGGTTGTACACAATGAAGAAGGAACTGGTGAAAAGGGAATTTTTAGGTAACTCTTCAAAGTCAAAATCGATATTTCTCTGAAGAATAGAAAGGCAAGCATGCGGCTGAGTCCTTATTTACATATGTGTGGCTCTCAATATATACCTGCCCCATGGCGGAAAGAAGAAATCAATAGTTTCTCACAGGAAACCTGAAGTACAGAGGGACAGGAAGGATACAAAAGGGGGTTGGGGTTTGTATCTCTTTTTAATTCCAATTCTGCACATCCTCAGGGTAGTATCTGTAATTGCCAAAAGACCTGCAATAGTTGAGGGCATCTATTAAAATAGTCGATATTATTGAGTGCCTAATTTCAAGTTGGCCCAGTTCTTAGTGCTGAGAATTCAGGTTTCTGGCTTAATCAAGTGAAGCGATGGAGGAGCCATTTGCTGAGACAAGTACTACAAGAGGAAGAGCAAGCTGACAACACTGTGGTGCAGGGAATATATAAGCTTCCTAGGGCTGCCATAATAAATCCCCATGAACTAGGTGGCTTAAACAATAGAAACACATTGCCTCACAATTCTGGAGGCTGGAGGTCCAAGATCAAGGGGTTGGCAGGGTTGGTGCCTTCCGAGGGATATGAGGGACAATCTGTTTGAGGTCTCTCCGAGATTCCTATGGTTTGCTGACCATCTTTGGCATTCCTTGACCTGTAGATCCATCACCCCCGACTTTTACCTTCATCTTCACATGGCATTCTCCCTGTGTCTATTCCCACAATCTCCCCCCTGTGCACATCTATCTTGGTGTTGAAATTTGCTCTTTTTATAAGGACCTATTCATATTGGATTAAGAGCTTAAGAGCTCATTTTACCTTGATTTTAACCTCTATAAGACCCTATTTCCATATACGGTCCCATTCTGATGTCCCAAGGGCAAGAATTTCAATGCATCCTTTTTGAGGGACACAATTCACCATCTACCATGGAAGAAAGGGAAGGTGGTAAGCCCAGGTCTCAGCAGGGTGAGGATGAGCTTCCTGGGCATGCATGGGTCTTTAGACCAGGAGAAAAATTTGAATGATAGATATAGGTTAAGAGGATATGTTCATGTATCAGTTCAAACAGAAACAGATGTTAGAAGGTCAGGTCAGGTTCTCAGTGAGGGTGGTGTGGCTAAAGCCATGGCATGAATGAGATTGCCCCGAGAGGAGTTATAGTGCTTCAGAGAGTAGGGGCACCAAGCAGGAACCCAGAAGTAGCGCTCTTCAGAGATAGATAAGGGAGGAGGTGTTGCCAAGGAGGTGGGAGAAGACCTGAGAAGGCAACATTGCCAAGGTTCAGGGAAAAGAAAGTCTGAAGAAGAGTCACTGCTTCCATTAGGAAATCCCAGTTATCTATGACTACACAACTAACTTCTCCAAACTCGACAGCTTGATGCAACCTGTTATCTCTCAGTTCCATGGGCAGGAGTCTAAGTGGGGCTTGGCTGAGCAATGCTCTTGTACATGTGGGACCAATGGGTGTCACTGTATGGTATTCACCTAGGGGGTGAACTGGTCTGGAGGGTCCACCAATATTGCTCCCTGTCATGTAAGCACCTAGGGGTGGGAGATGGACAGGGGAAATGGCTGGACTCAGTGACATGTGTCCTGCAGGGCACCCACTCACGGCCTCTGCAGCGCATGGTCTCAAGGGCAGGCTCTGTCTGGCTTGTGCCTTTCTATCCTCCTGGTCCCAGTGGAAGCAGTCTTCAGCTGCAAAATGAAAATGTGGGAATTCTACAAAAAGCAAGAAAAGGTGTCATTAAAAGAAAAATAATATACACTTAAAAACTTGTTAAGAGGATAGATCTCATGTGAAAGGGTCTTACCACAATAAAAAGAAAGGACTAAATGAGATAACCAGGTAAAATCTCTTAGTATTGAGTCTGGCACACATTATTCATCCATTATATGGTCTCTATGACTTAATCAGTTCTACAAGGCTTGTTATGAAAAGCAATATACACATCCATTTCTCTCTCCCCAGAGGTACTCTGGTAGCTATTTTTATAAACCAGCATTATCTTTTGGAAGGATGGGCTGGGCATAAAGGGAGTTAGGGAATAAGCCTGTTCTAACTCAAAAATAATAAAGCTTTTAAAATGGTTAAGACCACAAAAGGGGGGAAAAAAAACTTGAAGAAAATCTGCATATTCCCAGCTAACTAGAGGATAGTATACGTTTCTTGAAAAGAAACAGCTCTCACAAAATCAAATCAACAAAATTAGAAATGAAAATGTAGAGATCACAACAGACAACACAGAAATACAAAGGATCATAAGAAACTATTATCAGCAACTATATGCAAATAAAATGGACAACTTGGAAGAAAAGAACAAATTCTTAGTAAAGTACAACTTTCCAAAACTGAACCAGGAAGAAATAGAAAATCTTAACAGACCCATCACAAGCACAGAAATTGAAACTATAATCAGAAATCTTCCAAAAAGCAAAAGCCCAGGACCAAAGAGCTTCACAGCTGAATTCTACCAAAAATTTAGAGAAGAACTAACACCTATCCTACTCAAACTCTTCCAGAAAATTGCAGAGAAAGGTAAACTTCCAAACTCATTCTATGAGGCCACCATCACCCTAATATCAAAACCTGACAAAGATCCCACAAAAAAAGAAAACTACAGGCCAATATCACTGATGAACACAGATGCAAAAATCCTTAACAAAATTCTAGCAAACAGAATCCAACAACATATTAAAAAGATCATACATCATGACCAAGTGGGCTTTATCCCAGGGATGCAAGGATTCTTCAATATCCACAAATCAATCAATGTAATACACCACATTAACAAATTGAAAAATAAAAACCATATGATTATCTCAATAGATGCAGAGAAAGCCTTTGACAAAATTCAACATCCATTTATGATAAAAACCCTCCAGAAAGCAGGCATAGAAGGAACATACCTCAACATAATAAAAGCTATATATGACAAACCCTCAGCAAACATTATCCTCAATGGTGAAAAATTGAAAGGATTTCCCCTAAAGTTGGAAAGTTGGGAACAAGACAAGGGTGCACACTCTCACCACTACTATTCAACATAGTTTTGGAAGTTTTGGCCATAGCAATCAGAGCAGAAAAATAAAAGGAATCCAAATTGGAAAAGAAGAAGTAAAACTCTGACTGTTTTCAGATGACATGATCCTCTACATAGAAAACCCTAAAGACTCCACCAGAAAATTACTAGAGCTAATCAATGAATATAGTAAAGCTGCAAGATATAAAATCAACACACAGAAATCCCTTGCATTCCTATACACTAACAATGAGAAAACAGAAAGAGAAATTAAGGAAACAATTCCATTCACCACTGCAACGAAAAGAATAAAATACTTAGGAATCTACCTACCTAAAGAAACAAAAGACCTATATATAGAAAACTATAAAACACTGGTGAAAGAAATCAAAGAGGACACTAACAGATGGAGAAATATACCATGTTCATGGATCGGAAGAATCAATATAGTGAAAATGAGAATACTACCCAAAGCAATCTATAGATTCAATGCAATCCCTATCAAGCTACCAATGGTATTTTTCAGAGAACTAAAACAAATAATTTCACAATTTGTATGGAAATACAAAAAATCCCAAATAGCCAAAGCAATCTTGAGAAAGAAGAATGGAACTGGAGGAATCAACCTGCCTGACTTCAGGCTCTACTACAAAGCCACAGTCATCAAGACAGTATGGTACTGGCACAAAGACAGAAATATAGATCAATGGAACAAAATAGAAAGCCCAGAGATAAATCCACACACCTATGGACACCTTATCTTTGACAAAGGAGGCAAGAATATACAATGGAGAAAAGACAATATGGTCTGGGAAACAAATGGTGCTGGGAAAACTGGTCAACCACTTGTAAAAGAATGAAACTAGATCACTTTCTAACACCATACACAAAAATAAACTCAAAATGGATTAAAGATCTAAATGTAAGACCAGAAACTATAAAAATCCTAAAGGAAAACATAGGTAAAACACTCTCCGATATAAACCACAGCAGGATCCTCTATGACCCACCTCCCATAATACTGGAAATAAAAGAAAAATAAACAAATGGGACCTAATTAAAATCAAAAGCTTCTGCACAATGAAGGAAACTATAAGCAAGGTGAAAAGACAGACTTCAGAATGGAAGAAAATAATAGCAAATGAAGCAACTGACAAAGAATTTATCTCAAAAATATACAAGCAACTCCTACAGCTCAATTCCAGAAATATAAACGACCCAATCAAAAAGTGGGCCAAAGAACTAAACAGACATTTCTCCAAAGAAGACATACAGATGGCTAACAAATACATGAAATGATGCTCAACATCACTCATTATCAGAGAAGTGCAAATCAAAACCACAATGAGGTACCATTTCACGCCATTCAGAATGGCTGCTATCCAAAAGTCCACAAGCAATAAATTCTGGAGAGGGTGTGGAGAAAACAGAACCCTCTTACACTGTTGGTGGGAACACAAATTAGTACAGCCACTATGGAGAACAGTGGGTAGATTCCTTAAAAAACTGGAACTAGAACTGCCATATGACCCAGAAATCCCACTGCTGGGCATACACACTGAGGAAACCAGAATTGAAAGAGACATATGTACCCCAGTGTTCATCGCAGCACTGTTTACAACAGCCAGGACATGGAAGCAACCTAGATGTCCATCAGCAGATGAATGGATAAGAAAGCTGTGGTACACATACACAATGGAATATTACTCAGCCATTAAAAAGAATACATTTAAATCAGTTCTAATGAGGTGGATGAAACTGGATCCTATTATACAGAGTGAAATAAGCCAGAAAGAAAAACACCAATACAGTATACTAATGCATATATATGGAATTTAGAAAGATGGTAATGATAACCCTGTATCAGTTCAGTTCAGTTCAGTCACTCAGTCGTGTCCAACTCTGCTACCCCATGAATCGCAGCATGCCAGGCCTCCCTGTCCATCACCAACTCCCGGAGTTCACTCAGACTCACGTCCATCGAGTCAGTGATGCCATCCAGCCATCTCATCCTCTGTCGTCCCCTTCTCCTCCCGCCCCCAATCCCTCCCAGCATCAGAGTCTTTTCCAATGAGTCAACTCTTCGCATGAGGTGGCCAAAATACTGGAGTTTCAGCTTTAGCATCATTCCTTCCAAAGAACACCCAAGGCTGATCTCCTTTAGAATGGACTGGTTGGATCTCCTTGCAGTCCAAGGGACTCTCAAGAGTCTTCTCCAACACCACAGTTCAAAAGCATCAATTCTTCGGCACTCAGCTTTCTTCATAGTCCAACTCTCACATCCATACATGACTACTGGAAAAACCATAGCCTTTGTTGGCAAAGTAATCTCTCTGCTTTTCAATATGTTGTATGCGAGACAGCAAAAGAGATACCGATGTATAGAACAGTCTTTTGGACTCTGTGGGAGAGGGAGAGGGTGGGATGATATGGGAGAATGACATTGAAACATGTAAATTATCACATGTGAAATGAATCACCAATACAGTTTCGATGCATGATACATGGTGCTTGGGGCTGGTGCACTGGGATGACCCAGAGGGATAGGATAGGGAGGGAGGGTGGAGAGGGGTTCAGGATGGGGAACACATGTACACCCATGGTGGATTCATGTCAATGTATGGCAAAACGAATATAATATTGTAAAGTAAAAAATAATAATAATAAAATAAATTTAAAAAAAAAACAGAAAAGAAATAGCTCTCTCAATGAGACCATCATTGCTATTGAGTACATTAGAGGTAAGAGTAATTTATTCAGGCATTACTATTATTCATAGCATCTAAGTTAAGAACCTTCCTACCAATGCAAGAGACGTGGGTTCAGTCCCTGGTTTGGGAAGATCCCCTGGCGAAAGAAATGGCAACCTGCTCCAGTATTCTTGCCTGAAATATTCCATGGACCCAGAGAAGCATGGCGGTTTCTCTGGGTCCATGGGTTCTCAAAGAGTCAGACATGCCCAAGCATGCACACACGCAAGTTACATAAATATATTGGTTTAAAAAGCTGTTTAAACAATGAAGTTACATGTTTAAACACAGTTGAAGCATTTTACATTGTCAAACATCAAAATTGTTTTAAAAATCAAAAGTGAAAAGATATAAAAGTTGGTATCAATGCAGCATGAAAGTACCACTACCCTGACAGCATTAAGTTTGATCAGTCTTCACGCCAATGATGTAAGTTTCTATCTTATCAATAGGCATGCTTCCCGTGAGCACTATATGAAGGACACATTTCATTCTAGGTCAAGACAGCTGACTCCATCAGGACCCAGCTGAATGCAGATAGTCACAGTTACCAACTAGGGCTGAGCAGCAGGTTCAGTGAGTGATCACATCTGTTCTAGAACACAGGCGCAAAAACATTCCCAACCCAACCAAAGGCCACTGCACTTGAGGTGATCTCAGGTGGAGAAGAATCTGGATAAAGACCAAAGCACCAAAGAAGCAGAATGCTGGGAGGGAAACAGGATGGCCAGGAAAGGTAGAACAGCAAGGAGAACATCAGCCGGAGCAGCGGGCTGTAGAAAGAGCTCGGCCAGATGGCTGGGGCTGTAGCTGCAGCAAGGCCCTCAGTTCTCAGCCTCCCCACTGATCACATAGAAACACAATGCAGCTTCTCTCTAGGAGGTCATGATAATAGGCTGGTTGGTGGAGAGCATCCTTTACAAAGATACTCTCATTGTCATGGTCCAGTGGTCCTCCTCAATCCACCTGTCCACTTCCTCCCAACAGGAGATCGCAAGTTGAGCCAGAATCCAGCTTGGAATTATCCATCTTCCACTTCTTGGGAAGAAGAAGCTCCTTCATCATGCCCTCCAGGTCCTCCCAGTTCTGTGTTGCCACCAGCCACCCTCTGTGCAAAAAGGCCTGGCATTTAGTATTCTGAGCACAGAGCGATGACAGTTGCATGGGGTGACATCAGAGGGCAGCAATCTCACACACATTGCTGTAGTACATGGAAATAAAACAGTTCCCCAGCATGCCAAGCACCAGCTCCCATTACAGCAGCACCTTTCAAGACACTTAGAGGACACATATTTTTGTCATTTCGATCAGAAAATCTCCAGAACCCTGATATGAGTAGGGCCTGTCCAAATCAACAGTGTATGATAGCCATAGGGAACCAACAGTCGTAATTCAGCCTCTCATCAGGCTTTGCTCTTGAAGGCAGGGCAGAGATGCTGCTGAGAAGCTTCCTTAGTTAGGCTCTGGAAGAGCTGAAGGCCAATAACCAGCAAAGGGCCATGGGACTTTTGCAATCACCAGGGACATGAAGGGCTCAGATTCTGGAATCAGACAGAATAACACTGGCACCCTCTCTGCAATTTATTGGCTGTGTTACCTGAAGTAAGTCTCTCGACTCCTCTGTGCCCTCTCTCTTCCTCATGAGTTGAAACCCAGCCTTGCTGGACTGTTGAGAAGGTTTGATAAAAGGCAAGAGAGATATCTACAATGAGAGCTGATATATTGCAGGCCTCAACGAATGGCAGCTGCTACTTTTATTATTGTACCAGTGAATATTTTAATAGATTAGCTTTCTTCTGTCAAGGCAGAGAAGTAAATTTCATCTAAAAAGACATCTCTGTTAATCACACATTAAATATTTAATGAACCCCTAATATAGTCAAATACTGTAGAGGAGAAAAACAAACTAGATGCAGGATGGTGCCCCACACCTCAAGGTAGATGGAATGTCAAGAGGACTAAAGATGCTCAGTCTTAGTCACATGACTTGAAAGGAATGCTCTGTCTTTTTCATCAAGTTGTGAATCATCTTTTTACGTACGTGATAGTGGCATCCACTAAAGGGACAGCCTTGGAAGGACCACATCTGCCACGGAGCTGGGAGGGTGTCGAGCTCAGCACTCATAGGAGCGCAACAAGGAGAGGTGGGGGAGGGGAGACACTCAAGTCAGACAGTCCCTGGAGAAAAACGGTTGCACCACATACAGACACTGACAGACTAGCCGAGGAAAACTCGGCATTGCTTGTAAATGCTAGTGATGTAACTTCTCCAGTTCAAAATGAAGACAGAAAAGGTGGAGTGGGTGGTTTTTCGTGTGTAGTTGGAGGGGTGGGTAAGGCAATGTCCTATTTCCACATTCTCTTCTCTCTTCACACATATGCACATTATTTTCTGTATATACAAAAAAAAAGTGCACAAAATCCTCCTGAAGGCCATTTATAGGGTACACAGCTTTGTAGTTCTGGATATATCTAGTAGTACCGCGGTTCTGGTCAAGTCAGAGCAGACAGACTGACAGAAGACAAATATGCAGAACTTCAGCCAACGCTCTCCTGAAAGTGATACAGGACAAGAAATAGACCCCCTGGCTTCTTCCCAGTAAACCAGAAGGCAGCCCGATCACAGAGCCCACTGCTGGCCTCACACCCGCCACCGAACACCCCAGGGGTGGGGTTATCACTACACATCAGAAACAGATGTCTCTGACCAGATAGCACCAGATAGCTCCTGATCAGAAGAGAAAGCCCCTGAAATAGACACAGGTTACTCAGTCCACCAGGGCCCTAACGCAGCCAGATCCCACTAGCAGGCAGGACAGCCACCTATAAATGAAAGGTCCCCAGAACACAGCACACTCAGTGAGCACAAGTTCATGACCTAAAACCCCCTTCTAGACGACAGGGCAAGCAGAGGCATGCAGGGGAAGCCCCTCCCCAGTTCTCTGCCCCACATCTTTCTCCGCAGTGGCCTGTCTCCTTCCAGGCTTTTATTCCTGCACACTTCTCCCTCCACAGACACCTGCTGGCCTCTCTAGCACCACAAGGCAAAGCTAAGCACCACCTCTTCCCTCCAAGCCACACTGCCAGCGGGACTTCTCAATGTGTGTTCAAGGCACCCTTGGGGTCCTCTCTGAGTCAACCACATTCTGTAAAAAATCTCAAGGAGGCTGCCTCCTAAAGCCATTTTCTCTCCACTCCCAGCATCCTCACTCCCGTCCAGATCTTCAGGAGTTCTGAAATCAGACCTCCCTGACTCTAGTCACCTCCCAATGACAACCCCAAACTCATGCCTCCAACCCACCCACCAATGGGGGAAATCTGACAGCTGCTCCCCCCCACTTAGCCATACTGAGCACAAATCTGGACCCTGGGCCCCGCCTGTCCAGTCTCCTGCACTCCTCCACGTAGACCCTTCACTCCAGCCAGACCTTCCCAGAAAGCAGGCCATGCAGCCCTGTCTCCCAACCCCTGCCCTTCCACACCCGCCAAGGGCTGCCTGAAGCAGACCTCCCTCTGGCCCTCACCGTGGGCTCTGATTCTCCTTATCACCCCCAGCTTGGAGATCCTCAGAGGCAGGACTTAGTCCTCATCACCTCTGCATATGTCTCTTGTGGTGCCCAAGCTTTACACACTACAGGCTTTCTATCAATACTTGCTAAACATACTATCTCATCCATCAATACAGCATAATGTTTAGAACAAGGGCCCTGGTAGCAGCTCAGGTATCGGTATTTGCCTGCTGATAGCTTTATTTTTTGTCTACGCCACTAGAAGGTATCCTGCCTGAGCAGAGAGCCCTGTCTGCCTGGTCCCTGCAGCCCCTCAGCATCCAGGGGAGCAGCCAGTCCCCAGGAGACACTTAGTGAATGCTTTACTAATTCTGTGATCTACTCTCAGGTCCCAGCTCTGCCAGGCATCGGCTGTGTCACCGTGGATAAGGGACTCGCTCTACACCTTCATTCCCATCTAAGTAAACTGGGAGGACCGTGCACAACACTCTCTCCCAGAGTTGCTGTCATGAGGCGCCAGTGAAGCGATGATGCCGGCCCAGGGCTTGGGGTGGGGTTGACACTGGAAACACCCACAGTGACCTCCTGGGGATGGGCTGCCACTGTCACAGGGTTCCTGCCCCTCCTCATTCACTCCCGGTTTGCTTTAAAGACCTGATCTGCTCAATATACTGTGAAGCACTCTGGGCTGTGCTCCCAGCACCCTCCACACTCCTACCCTATCCCCCAGGTGGGGTCCTAGACGCCTCGCTCAGGGAGAGTCTAGAACACGGCAGACCATGCAGATCCAGGCTGGGCTTTGGAGCTCAGCCCGTGAAACACGGCCTGGGGCCAGTGAGCTCCCCCAGGAAGAAAGCAGGCTTGTACAGCAGCTCCACTCTCCCCTCATCCTCCCGTGGGAAGGAAGCTGTGTACTCACACTCAGAGAAGAGCCCCCTCTGAGCCAAAGCAGCCCAAGCTCTGGCCCTCCTCCCGCCTGCTTGACCTCGCTGCTGCAATTGGAGGAGGCCAGATGCCCCGTTTCCATCTCACTCATGGTAACTCAGGCCCGAACCCCACTACCAAGTCCACCTATTAACTAAGGTACACTGCCAAGTGAGGTCAATTCATAATTTAAACCTACCCTGCATAATGCATAAGATATCTTATTATAAATTATTCACTGCAAATTGCCATCTGGACGCTTAGGGAACTTGCGGGACATTTAAAAGGGAAGCGGGCATGTGCCCAGCATCACATGAGTGAGCAGAGTCTTCGCTTCGGTTGTTGCTGCTACCGTTTTATCTACCAGGAACCTGAGCAGATGGGTCCCACCCCCTCACCTAAAGCCACCCAAGAGCTGCCCATCCTGAGGGTGGCTACTTGCCCAGTCACTCTCCCTCCCCAAATCCCTGCCATGCTCCTCCTCCGTGACAGCCTCAGGTACCTGTGTTACAGGAGCCCATCCTATCTCCCAAGAACACAAAGGGTACCATCACCTACTGCTGACCTGGTCATCAGCAGAGACTTCTCTCTTCCCCTTGAGTCGATACAAAGAACCAGTTTTTACTCAACCACAGTTCAATATTCAAAGCTCCCCTAAAAAGGGGATAAGAGCTTACAGTGGAACCCAAAGAGGGGACCATTCATTGAGTGCGCCTTCCTACACCAGTAAGTCCTTCTCTTATACCACTATGACAAATCCATCCATTTGGGTAATCTTAACTGAACGTCTATTACTATGATCCAGGTATGATACTATCTGCTAAGGCACAGACATGAATAGAATACATCCCCTGTTGTTAGGACATTCACAGACCAAAAGCAAGATGCTCACACAAATAGAGCACTACAAAACAAATTAGATCTGAGGTCCACTTTGTTCTAGGTGCAGTCTGAGAAGATGAGAACTGTATGCAACAAATTCATGTTCAAGGTCAGTGGGGATGTAAAAGATTCTGCAATCAGTTCTGCTCCCATGGGGAAAGGGTCAAAGATGGCTGCACAGAAGAGGAGATGCCTGAGATGGGTCTTGAGGGATGAATAGGAGTTTGCTAGGCAGACAAGGAGAAAGGGCATTCTGGGAAGAAGGGCTGACGTGTGCAAAGGCTGCAGTCAGGTAGCTGCAGCACACAGAGGGAACTGCAGGTGGGTGAACAACATGAATACTTTAAGGGTGAGACGCAGCCTCGAGTTGTGCAGCACGGGCGGGGGGTGGTGGGGCAGGCAGGTACGTGTGTTCTTCCTTTAAGAGGTCAGTGTGTTTCCACTTCATCTGTGATGAATGATTCTCACAGAATCTTTGTGAAGGTGGAAGTAGATGGAATTTTTCTCATTCTTTCACAGCAGAATAACTGGTTCCCTTGCAGGCCCCTCTTCTCACCCTCTGTTAATAACCCACTCCTCACCAGAGTAAAATATTGACTCTAGGATACCACTGCATTCGAACCTTATGGATCTTCCTAGCAACCAAGAGATCATGGTCAAACTCACTCCATCCTGAGATACAGATGCGAAAGAAAGGACTCTGCCAACAAGGACTTTGGAAGCCCTATTTCTCCCCTGAAGACTATACACTGGTTACTGAAAATCCTGATGGTTTTTCTATGCAGAGAGCAAGTGACCCAATTAGACCTGCTTCGTAGAGAGTTGCAGGTTGGAGGCGCTTTGGGGCTGCATGCTGTGTGTCCATGAGAGACATCACAAGGCAATGACAGACTAAGCCCAGTTATATTCCCAAAGTAAAATATCTTGTTGCCTTCCTTCATGCCTGGCAAGTGTGCCAAGCACAAGGTGCTGTGTCCAGGGCAGCTCTGGCCAAGACCACTGTCCCCTCAACAGAAAGGGACATAACGGTGACCCAGAGCATAATGCTTTGGCCCTTCATCTTTATACTGCATTTGGCTTGTTCACTTTCATGCAACAAATCCAAAAGACAAATGGACAGACAGACAAAGACCTGCTCTCCCTCAATAATATCTCTCCAGACAGCTGTAACTTTCCACCAACCAGGATAAGAAACTGAATCCATCCAGAAGTTCTTCATTTGTCTCCTCTGAAACTTGAGTGCTCCAGGTGGTTGGTTATTCAAGGGAAAGTCTCTGTTAGTTTTTGATAAACTGTTTATATCACAGTTTGATATTCTTTGGCTAAACCCTCTCTGAGACTGTGTGTTCAAATAGATTAAACACTCAAAACTTTGAAGGGTTTTTCTATGCCTCCTGGATAAAATTTCAAGACTTCCACGATCAAATCAAGAATCTAGAAACCCTGAACTCCAATTTAATAGGCACTTTCAGATGGCGCTGAAGGTATGAATGCATCACAAAGCCTGCAGTATGAGAGAACAGAGGACAGCTTCTTAAGGTATCATTTCTGGGATGAAGGCTAAAAATTGTCTATCACAGCCAGTTAGCCTCAAAGGAAGCCTAAATAAATCAAGCCCACTGGGGAGCCAGAGGAATATAAGGCCTATATTAGGAACAATCTTTTGAGCATCGTGTCCATATGAGGTAAGCATTCTCCCTCTAACTGGGGCATGGGTCCCTCTTAGGAATGAAACTTTGGCTGATGTTACAGTATGTGTATAGACAGTAACCTAAGGGTTGAACTGGAAATCTGTATCCAGAAGATACTCTCATTTGATTGAAAGATAGCTTTCTGATTTTTCATCATCAAGACCGTAGCAACCCCCAGAAAGATAGGTGAGCCACATTCATGCCATCCTCATGTTCAGCTCCATCTAGGACTCAAAACCAAAATACAGGTGATCCAGAGCATACACTATCAATGCCAAGAGTTGGCACACAGAAAGCACTTTGAACCCTGAATGAAATGTACCTATTATACCAATAGGAATAATAGCTTCCATTTCCTGAGTACCTGCGATATACCAGGACAGGTGCTCTCTAATTTAATCTCAAAGCAAACCCCACAGGGTAGTGATAACTCCCACGTTGTACAGATGAAGGTGAGGAAATGCAAATTTTGTTAGTTTCTGTCTTGCTCGCAGGCCTTTGTTAATGAAAAGTCATTTTTATTTTCACTTCTTTAGAAAACACTGCATTCCATACTAAAGAGAAAATGCAGCTGGCGTTTTTCTATCATTGCCCAACTTGGATAAAGCTAAAAAGCCAAAAAGAAGTACACAGACTGATACACCTCCTGAAGTGGACTTTTTTCCCTTCTGTGATGGGCTTAACATAGCACTGAACTCTCCCCACATCACTTACACACCCGTGTGGCTGCCCTGTCCACTGCTGGGAGTGGGTTACGACCCACAGAGCCACCTCATCACTTCAGAGGTCCTTGAGGTGACAAATGCATTACTGACTAAGTACCTACCAGCACCCCCTCCCCTGACCAGTTCCATCCCCTGAATGTCCAAGAAACAGAGAGAGTCAACTTCCATTTCAATCGCTCAGGGAGGATCTAAGAAAAACAGCAATTGGTGCCACTATTCCCTCGGTAAATGCAGGGCTCTACGGCCCAGCTCAGCTGTCACACACACATGTGCACAATTCAATCTGCAACCAGTTTGTCACAACAGCCATCTCTCACTCTGTTCTTCCTCAGGGGAAATAATGTAAACACACACAAGAATCAAGACAAAAGGCAGGAGGCAATGGCAAGTGTGGAGTTTTGACCTTGCAAAAAATGTTGTGTGTCACTTCATCTTTTACAAGGCACACAGGCTTCTCCACACTTAATGTATGGTCATCAAGACCACAAGGGTCTGGAGCACCTCCATCGGCACCAGGAAGCAGACGGGAGCCAGATTTCTCTACAGTGCTGCCAAGTCTTCACAGCACAAGAGCCTCTCCACATTCTACCCATTCTAGCCCTAAGTCTATGGAGGGGATTCTCTTTGGAACCCTGCTTCCTGTCTCAGGAAGAAGCTGAGAATCTACAAATGAGTCTGCCTGCTTTTATTTCTGCAGTCGTTGTTGTTCAGTCACTCAGTTGTGTCCGACTCTTTGTGACCCGATGGACTGAAGCACCAGAGAAGGAAATGGAAACCCATGCCAGTATTCTTGCCTAGAGAATCCTGTGGACAGAGGAGCCTGGTGGGCTGCCGTCTATGGGGTCACACAGAGTTGGACACGACTGAAGCAACTTAGCTTGTATGCATGAACTGCAGCACACCAGGCTTCCCTGTCCATCACCAACTCCCGGAGCTTGCTAAAACTCATGTCCATCGCATCGGTGATGCCATCCAACCATCTCATCCTCTATCATCCCCTTCTCCTCCTGCCTTCAATCTTTCCCAGCATTAGGGTCTTTTCAAATGAGTCAGTTCTTCGCATCAGGTGGCCAAAGTATTGAAGCTTCAGGTTCAGCGCCAGTCTTTCCAATGAATATTCAGGACTGATTTCCTTTAGGATTGACTTTTTGATCTCCTTGCAGTCCAAGGGACTCTCAAGAGTCTTCTTCAGCGCCACAGTTCAAAGGCATCAGTTCTTCAGGGCTCAGCCTTCTTTATGGTCCAACTCTCACATCCATACATGACTACTGGAAAAACCATAGCTTTAACTAGATGGACCTTTGTCAGCAGTAGCTCACCTGATTTCTAAAGTTCCCCATGCTGGGAAGACAGTCTTGATAATTCCATAGTACAGACATTTGGGGGGCTTCCACCACCAACAGTAACTACTAATTTCCTTTCCCTCCATCCCATTCAAGTGCACATATCTCAGAAGACTTGCTATCATTCCAAGGAGAGCTTATTTATCAGGATTCCTCAAGCCTCCTTCAAAGAGATAACTGGAATTAGCTTCCTGTGAAAAGTCTTCTGCCCCATCCCAAGTTCAATGATGGGTCTCTTCTATCCATGATCCTGTAGATCCTTTATTTCCCCACATTAAAGCACAATCACATGATGCTGGCTACAGACTGAATGTCTGTGATCCCCACAATTCACATTCACCTCACACTCCCAAGGATGGTGTCAGGAGGTGGGGCTGGTTTAGAGGAAGTTCTAAGGGTGGGGTAACATGATGAGATTAGTGCCCTTATACGAAGAGGAGGAGACATCAGAGCTTCTTCACTCTTCCGAGTCAGGGGACAATCAGAAGGCAGCCATACGTAAGCCAGGAAGAGAGTCCTACCAGACGCAACCATTCTGGCACTCTTATGTCAGACAGCTAGCCTCCAGAAGAATGAGAAATAAATGTCTGTTGTTTAACCCACCCAGTCTATGGTATTTTGTTACAGCACTCCAAGCTAAGACAACTTATAATGATTAACTCTCTCTCTCTGCTCCCTGTTAGACTGATCTCTGTAAAGGGAGTGATGAGGTCTGTGTGTGCTCATCACTGCATCCCTGGCCGCTAGTACAGGATTTGGGATGTAAGGGGCACTAAGGAAATATCGTTGGATGGATGGATGGGTGCATGCCTGAGTCAGTGGGTGGGTGAGTGGATTTACGTGTACGTGCGTAGATGAGAATTGTGGTTTTGAAGAACATTCAATGCTGGAGGAAAAGCTTATGACATATTAAGTAAAAATGCAGGAAATAAAATTATATAAACAATGTGATTTCAATTATGTAAACATTTACACATGATTAGGGATCTGGAAGGAAATACGCTAAAAATGCTAATAGCAGTTATCTCTGGGTGGTACGATCAGGATTGATTGTTGCAGTTTTCTCCATTTCCCATGTTTCCATAAATTGCATGTATTACATTTACGATCCAAAATAAGATTACATTTTTAAAAAGGAAATTACTAACAAAAAATTACCAAATGTCTCCACATTTTAGGAGACTTTCTCCTCTAAAACCAGAAAGACTTGGGGCGGGGGAAGCCCAGACTCTAGCAGATACGTGTGCCCAGAGCCTGGGGCTCACACCTTTCCAGGTCTCTCAAGAGCATAAAGGAGCCTCACATGCAGCCTTCGTCTTTTCACACAGGGATTCCCCGTTGTGTTCTTTTGGCTTCAATCATTCAGAAATGAAAGCTATCCAGAGATGGACATGGAATAAAGGCCCCCTCTGAGGACAGACCAAAAACTATGAGGAAGCATCAAACCAGGAGAAAAGAATGGGGAAAGAAGCTGACCCAAATCTTGAGAACCATGAAGATCAAGACTAAGGGAATCACAAATTTGTTCACCACGTAATTAAAGAGATCCTCCCAAGCTCTAAGGAACAGAGGAAGGTCAATGCTCTGAAGGTAACTTTTTCATGGAGCAGAAGTAGTTGAACTTACAGGTAATGATAGTAATTGTTGTAACAACTACAGCTACCATCTGCACAGTGCTTAACACGGAGGTCCACAAACTTCTACAGTAAAAAGCCAGGTAGAAAATATATTTGGGGACTTCCCTGGCGGTCCTGTGCTTAAGACTCCATACTTCCACTTCAGGGGGCGTAGGTTTGACCCCTGGTTGGGGAACAAAGATCCCTCATGCCATGTGGTGTAGCCAGGAAAACAAAAGAAAAAAACATATTTGGTTCTGAGGGTCACCGAGTCTCCATGACAACTGCTTACCTCTGCTATTGCCGTGCAAAGCAGCCACAGATGATAGAGAAAGGATGCGCATTGCTGTGTCCAAACAAGACTCTATACACACAGCAGACCAGATTTGGCCAGGGCTAGTGTTTGCCAACCTCTGACTTCACACGGCAGGCATTGTTAAACCTCTGATTTCTTTCCCACAACCCTAGGATGGGGAAACAGACTCTGAGGAATAGGTCACTTCCCCAAATCAGGGCATCAGAGAGCAGTGGTTCTGGACTCAACGCCACATCAGTGTGACTCCTAAGAGCCTGCTCTTTACCATGAGGCCATGCTGAGCACATCCTTATGCCCACATTATACTCAATGTGGGGACCCAGGGATGAGTGAGAGTCAGACCTTGACTTCCAAAGTTCAAAATTTAAGATGAGCACCTGCCCCACAGGTAATGATCTGGCACCTGCCCCCTAATACAAGGATGTCCCAACAGAATAAAAGAGGCATCAGGGAACACTAACACCCACAGTGAAGACATACACTGATGTACCAATTCCTTCACAAAAGGGTTTCATGCTTTCCACAAAGGATATTGCTAGGATGTGAGCTCACTTGGGGCTTTTACATACTGGTTCATACATCTGTAAGTCATGAGGGTAGAAGCCAAGAGACAAAGAGCTTGAGGAATGCTTACCAGAAATTCACTGAACCGGGTCACAGTTTTTCTTCATGGTGAAGACCACAGGACTTGAGGTCAGAGAGAACTGGATGGGAATTTCAGGTCTACGTGACCTTGAGCATATGATCTAAGCCTCAGACATCTTCCCTGCAAGCCGAGTTAGGAATTCTGACTGTCTCAGGGATGTTAGGACACCAGATGGGGGACAGGGCCTGTGTTTATCTTTTCCATCATCATATTCATATCCACAACATCAGGATCATAGGAAATAAGATCCATAAAGGGAAGTAAGAGAAATTAAAATGGAGGCTTCCTGAAATAACTAAGTCAAGCAGGAAAATAGGACTATCATGGGAAGCAAGACATAACTGTCTTGCAGAGCCAGGGATCAGCCTGGAGATACACAAATATACCCTCTGAGTGAGCCCAGGAAGTGTCTTTCTGCCAGAGGCAGGTGTGGATGGCAGTTAATGTGAGCAGTGAGGGCACAGCAAGTCCTCTGTTTACCCATCTCAAATGGCCTGTGGTTCCAGGAGCCTGGCTCTGCCATCAGCCCCTGTCTCTGGTTTATTTCCCTAAGCCGCCCGCCTCCTGCTCCCTACTCTAGAATAAACTCTGACCTTATTAACCTTCAGCAAGCAGGTGAGTGACAACCCAGCCTGACCCTCCACAAGTCCTCCTGGAAAGCTGCCAAACTGGAAGAACTCAACGGTTAAACATGAAGATTTGCAAGCATGTTCCCTAATTCTGAACCACCATCTACACATCTATGGCTGCTTCATCAACTTCCCAATGCCAGAGGCAAGGGAATGGGCAAGAAAGGTGACATTTTCTGCATCTGCAGTATGCCAGGGACCAGGGACCAAACACACAAATTCTGTGACTGTTTCTGTATGGCAACCCTGAGTGTGTTTTCATCAACAGTTTTAAGAGGGGGCTGTAGCTCAGAGAGGTTATGTTATCAGCCCAAGGTCACACAGCTTGTGGGGGGGAAATCCACCTCTATCTGAGCCCAAGGGCTCTCAAGTTCACCTTTGCCCAATGCCACCTTGCCCTACATCCCCCTTGTCCATTGTACTCTAGCCACAGTGCTCTCCTTTCTAAGAAGCTGCTGCTCCTCCTCCCTGGAGTGTTCTTCCCCTTTCTCTTTACCTGGTTAACACCTGCTCACCCTGTAGTACTCAGTTGTCACTTGCTCAGGAAAGTCTTCCTGGCCACCACCCCTGACAGAGGCCCAGATGAACCCTCCACTCTCACCTCTCTCTCCTCCACTGTGGCTCCAGGTCTTTCCTTCATAGCATTTGTAATCTAAGGGCAAATGATGGATAATTATTTTCTTGTGGTTTGTTTCCCAACCAAGACAGTTGGTTCTGGGAAGGCAGTAACTGTGCCTGACTTCTACGTTACTAAACCCAAGCACTTCCCACAATGCTTAGCATAGAGCAGGTAGTCAATTGAATCTGATGAATGAACAAACAAACCACCATCTACACATACTCCCTGGACAGGAGGCTGAAATAGCATCTTCCTTGAGTTTAGCACAAGCATTGCACATATCCATAAAATCTACCACCCATGGTAAGTTCTTATAAAGGAAGATTACAAATTGCCCACCCTCTTTTCAGATTATAGCACAGTCCTACTCTGCAATTTCCACACTGAAACTTGTACATTTCGATTCTAGAAGCTAATGCCACTTCAGTTTATCTGCAGTTGCTACTCAAGTGACGTGAATGAAGAATTCACACAACGCCAAAGAAAAGTGGAGTCATTTTTCATAAACCGCAGCAGTATCCTTTTGGATACACCTCCTAGAGTAAAAATGAAAACAAACAAATGGGACCTAATCAAACTAAAAAGCTTTTGTACAACAATGGAAACCATACACAAAACAAAACCACAACCTACAGATTGGGAGAAAATATTTGCAAATGATGTGACTGACAAGAGATTAGTTTCCAAAATATATAAACAACCTATACAGCTCAATGAAAAAAAAAAAAAAAGGACAAAAGGCCTAAATAAACATTTCTCCAAAGAAGACAGATAGATGGTCAAAAGGTACATGAAAAGATGCTCAACATTACTAATTATTAGAGAACGGCAAATCAAAACAACAATGAGGTACCATCTCACTCTGGTCAAAATGGCCATTACCAAAAAGCCTACAAACAATAAATGCTGCAGAGGGTGTGGAGAAATAGGAACCCTCCACACAGTTGGTGGGAATGTAAGTTGTTCTCACTGTGGAGAACAGTATGGAGGTTCCTTATAAAACTAAAAATAGAACTACCATATGATCCTGCAATCCCACTCCTAGGCATATATCCAGAGAAAATCATAATTCAGAAAGATATATGCACCCCAGTGTTCACTGCAGCACTATTCACAAGAGTCAAGACTATTGTGTGTGGAATGTAAAAGTGTTAGTTGCTCAGTCATGTCCGACTCTTTGTGATCCCATGGACTGTAGTCTGCCAGGTTCCTCTGTCTATTGAATTCTCCAGGCAAGAATACTGGAGTTGGTTGCCATTCCCTTCTCCAGGGGATCTTCCCGACCCAGGGATTGAACCCACGTTTCCTGCATTGCAGGCAGATTCTTTACCGTCTGAGCCACCAGTGAAGCCCCAGTCAAGACATGGAAACAACCTAAATGTCCAAAGACAGATGGGTGGATAAGAAGTCGTGGTACATGTATACAATGCGATACTGCTTGACCATAAAAAGAATGAAATATTGCCATTTCACCAACATGGATGAACCCAGAGATTATCACACTAACAGAGAAAGACAAATACATGTTACTGTTTTTATGTGGAATATAAAAGAAAAAAAAAGACATAAATGAACTTATTTCCAAAACAGAAAGAGACTCAGAGACATAGAAAACAAACTTATGGTTACCAACAGGGAAAGGCGGGTAGGAGAGGGATAAAATAGGAGTTCGAGATTAACAGGTATACACTGCTGCTGCTGCTGCTGCTAAGTCGCTTCAGTCATGTTCAACTCTGTGCGACCCCATAGACGGCAGCCCACCAGGCTCCCCTGTCCCTGGGATTCTCCAGGCAAGAACACTGGAGTGGGTTCAGGTATGTACTACTATATGTATAATAGATCAACAACAAGGACAGCACAGGGAACTACAGTCAATATTTTGTAATAACCTATAAGGGAAAAGAATCTGAAAAAAATATATATATATATAAAATATACAACTGAATCACCACGCTTATACCTGAAATTTTGATGATATTGTAAATCAACCATATTTCAATAAAAAAAATTAAAGAAAAGTGGAGTCATTTTTATAAAGCACTTGGGTGAGGAGTGGATACACAGAAGACTGCAGACATAAAGCACTTTTACACCAAGGTCCCACAGCCCTGATGATATCTGGCAAAGAGATAATGGGGCAAATTCACTCGCTCACTAAACTAACACCCACAGTGATGAGTATAGAAAGGGCAAGATCTTGACCTTCCCTCCACCCCCACTCCTGGGGCCTATATTGTTGGGACCATACCCAACAGTTTTACACTTAGGACCAGGTTGGATTTGGAGTTGGACAAAGCTGGGTTCAAAGCATGACTCCACCACTTAACCACTGTCTGCATGGCCCTAAGTCTCCTCTTCTGTAAAATGAGGCTAACGCCAGCGCCTTCTTCCAAGAGGCACTGTCAGGGCCAGTGATTTCGATGCATGCAGTCTGCCTGGTAGTGCTCCCTGCATGACAACTGCCATCCCCTCCCCTGTGGTCCCTGAAGGAATGGAGTGCCTCCCAGGGAGAAATCATTAGAGGTTCCATTCAGTGTCCACGTGTTCAGCACAGGTCATGCTTTTGATGAAGACACTCATGCAAACTTATAGGCTGCCTCTGCAGAAGACCCAGCTCTCAGCTGCTGCCCCCTACTCAGCCTTCCCCTCTCCCCCTGGCTGCGCTGCTCAGCCCGAGCTCTCTGCTAAGAAACCCTCTTGGGGGCAGTGTTGTGCTGGTGAGAAAAAAGCCTCAGCCTTTTCCTTCATTTATGAGGCGTCTCTGGCCAACCTGAATGAATCTTGGGTTCTTCTCAACCCTCCACACAAGGCCCTGGACTCAAAATTTCACACCTCAAGGGGAAGTTCTGACCTCAGCCTTACTAATTAAGTCACGTTTGGGAGGAATTCTGGAGTCTGTGACATAAGTGGCTGGCCTTCCTCCCCTGCAAACAGGTTTTCCCTCTTTAAATAAAGGACACTGAGATAGCCCCTTAAAAGTAACACCAATATTGGGGCAAACCTCCTTTTTGAGGGCCTTTGACAGTATAGTAAGCTAAAGTCTTCCTTCAAGAAAGCTAATTGTAGAACAATCTGCCTCCTAATGTATTCATAAATCAGACATTCAACTCCTAGAATAAATTCCCCATAATTCATGTTAATCATTCCACTCTCGTAACATGAATCATCTGTTTAAAGGGAACTTTTACCAAGACAGGCAAGAGCCACTGGATCTTGCTTTAAAAATCTCTCCAGAGCGCCAAAGGTTTTCTATTATTGACAGAAAAGTTACTGCATTTTTAACAGGCACTTTAAATATTACTCATGCAATCAAAGCTGTTTTCCTAACTCAACTTAGACAGTTTTCAAACATGTATTACGGTTGACCTTATTAAATATTCTGTAGCACCACTTACACATGATGGCACACAAAAGTACAGTCCCAGAACTTCTGGCAGCACTGGGAAAAAGGGAATCCTCATATATTGTCCTCGAGGCAGCAGTAAAGGCTCTGAGCATGGCACAGACCCCCAAGGGATGCCACGGGAGGCAGAGACAGGGGACAGGTCCCCAGAAGAGCTCTTTGCACAGAAGTTGGGTGGGAAGGCAAACAAAGATCTGTATTTTTTGTACGCTAAACAAGAATTTCACCAAGTTCTCTCCAAGAGCACTCTCCAAGTGCTCCAAGGACAAGATAGTATTTTTCAGCCTTATTAAGGTCCAGAATGTCATGGGAGTAACCCAACAATGTGATGTTTTTAAAATGGAAAATTTGGAATAACCTCTCATCAAGATCTATAAACTAGATAATAATTCCATAAGTAGCTGCCATTTACTGAACACTCACTACCAAGTGTTGTGCTAAACAGCGTAGAGAATGATATCTCCCTTAATCTTCATGATAATCCTATGAGATGGGCAATATCATCTTCATTCTTCAGACAAGTAAAGAAAGACAGAGATGTTAACAATCAGCCCATGGCCACCACACCAGAGAGTGGCACAGCCAGGCTAGAAGCAGAGGTCTGTTCAACGACAACTCCCATGTCCTAACTCCTTACCCAAACCTGGAAAGTCAAAGCTAGAGTTCCGCCCCACCCCTATCCACACTGTGTGGGATGACAAGCAAGTGAAGAGTAACTGCCATTTACCACCAGTCAGCTGTTTATCAAAATAGTTCAGCTCCTTTGGATGGGCACGTCGTTGAGTCAGGCTGAGAACTCCATGATTGAGCAGAAGTTTATTTAGGACCAGTTAGGACTGGGAACCCATCTCCAACCTCCAGTGAAGTTAGGAGACCCAGAGGGGAAGGAGCATGTCTCTAAGTAAAGGTGAGAGGAAGGGAGAGAGATGCTTCAGCTATGTGTGAACCAACCAGCAGCAAAACAAAACAAAGCAATATCAGACCTAGTAAATGAACAAAACAGCAGGAGACCTGAGACTGCTTTCATGGCTGAGCCAGTGACTGGGGTGGGGGGTAGGCGCAGAGGACAGAGGGAAGAGAGGACAGGGGAAGAAAGAAAAGGAGAGGGGCAGAGAAAGAGAGGGAGACGGGGAGAGAGAGCACAAGCTGTGACAAATGAGTCAAATAGCTGTGATTCTATGCTTGGAGAGGTGTTGTTCTGTTTGTTCACCTATTCAGTATATTTTAAAGTAGATGAAATAAAATGATTTGAATTACTCTGACTTTCTATCAATGCGGATACAAGGGAGGAGGTTTACCTGCCCTTCTTGGCTTGTCTCCCTCTACCGAATCCCGGACTAAGGTTCTTCTTTGTTCCCCAAAGCGGACCACTGACAGTCACTCATCAGCAACAACTGGTGAGAAACCCGTGATGCAGAGGAGCAGCCTGGCCTCTCTTGGACGCCCCCTTAAGCCTCCAACATCCCTGAACCATCACGCCCTACACTGTGGTCAACAGCCAGCAGGAAGCAGCACTGGGACACTTCAGGAAAGAAAAGAAAGCTGAATTTTAAAGAAATCAACTCTCTGGGCATTTCTAGAGCAGCTCCAAGGGATCATGGCCCCTGATTAAACACACGGAGACACTTTTACATAAGAAGTTTACAGCTTAATGGGGAAAATATAAATAACTCTAACTAGAAATATGCCTAAGAACAGTACATTAGATAAGAGGCATAAGGTGAGCAGATGCCAGAAATGCCAGCACATGGGACCTATTATTACCATTGCTATCCCATGTTAAGCTCCTCTTCCTCCCTATTTTTATCTGCCCACAGTCCTTCATGCCATCCTACATAAACCACACATCCAAAGTTTCTCAGCACAAAACGTTTGGCAGTCTCTTTACAGATCTTCTCCTCTCTTTCACACTGTTTGAACAAATACCTATAAAGCACCAACTACCTGTCAGGAACTCTGCTGAGCTCTTGGGATGCTAAGATAAAGCCTATGACAGAGGCTTTAATTTGATAAAAGTAAATATACACTTATGATACTAACTCTCACCAAAGTGGGCATAAATGGAATATATTTAAGCATAATAAAAGCCACTTACAACAATTGCACAGCCAACATAATACTCCACAGCGAAAACCTGAATCTTCCCACTAAACTCAGGAACAAGACAAGGAGGCACACTCTCATCACTTCTATTCAATGCAGCATTAGAAGTCCCAGTCACAATAATCAGACAAGGAAAAGAAATAAAAGAAAGCCAAAATTGGAAGGGAAGAGGTAAAACTGCCATTATTCGCAGATGACTGATACTCTGCATAAAGAACCCTAAAGATTCCACACAAACCTATTAGAACTAATAAATGAATTAGGAAAATAACAGCATACAAGATGTACACACAGAAATCTGTTGGGTTTCTTTGTACTAACAAAGAAATATTCTTTAAAAAAGAAGGTAAAACAAAACAATTTCATTTAAAATTGCATTAAAAAAACCTTAAAAATAAACTTGATCAAGGAGGTGAAAGATCTACACACTGACAACTATAAAACACTAATAAAGGAAATAAAAGATGATTCAAAGAAATGGAAAGATATCCTAGGCTCTG
This sequence comes from Bubalus bubalis, assembly GCF_019923935.1. Lineage (NCBI taxonomy): Eukaryota > Metazoa > Chordata > Mammalia > Artiodactyla > Bovidae > Bubalus > Bubalus bubalis. The sequence continues at coordinate 62,314,171 of NC_059165.1, read as the reverse complement.
AAATTGGAATTAATATTCTTTAGAAGGCCATACTACCCAAAGCAATCTACAGATTTAATATGATCCCTACCAAAATACCTGTGCCATTTTTTCACAGAACTCGAACAACTCAACCTTGAGAAAAAAGCATAAACAAGCTGGAGGGATAACCCTTCCAGACTTCAGGTAATACTACAAAGTTCCAGTAATCAAAACAGTGCAGTATTGGCACAAAATCAGACATACAGACCAATGAACCAGAAGAGAGAGCTCAGAAATAGACCCACACATCTACAATCAATTGATCTACGACACAGGAGGCAAGAATATATAAAGGAGAAAAGACAACCTCGCCAACAGCAGAGTTGAGAAAGCTGGACAAAATGGCTTGAAAATACAGGTAAAACATTCTCAGACATAAATCATAGCAACATTTGCTTAGCTCAGTCTTCCAAGGCAATAGAAATAAAAGCAAACATAAACAAATGGGACCTAACTAAACTGAAAGCTTTTGCACAGCAAGGAAAACTGTCAATAAAACAAAAAGACAACTTACAGAATTAGAGAAAATATTTGCAATTGATGCACCCAACAAGGGGTTAATATCCAAAATATATAAACAGCTCATACAACTTGATATCCAAAAACAAAATTCAAATCCAAAAATGGGCAGAAGACCTAAATAAACATTTCTCCAAAGAAGACATACAGATGATTAACAGGCACCTGAAAAGAAGTTCCACATTGCTAATTACTAGAGAAGTGCAAATCAAAACTACAATGAGATATCACCTCACACCAGTCAGAATGGCCATCATCAAAAAGTCTGTAAGCAGGAAACACTGTAGAGGGTGAGAAGAAGAGGGAACCCTCCCACACTGTTGGCGGGAATGTGAATTGGTGAAGTCACTATGGAAAATAGAATAGAGGTTCCTTAAAAAGCTAAAAATAAAGCTACCATATGGTCCAGCAATCCTACTCCTGGGCAAACATCTGAAAAAGATGAAAACTTTAATTCAAAAAGATACATGCACCTCAGTGTTCGTACAGCACTATTCACCATAGCCAACACATGGAAAAGACCCAAGTGTCCATCAGGAGATGACCAAAGAACATGGTGCGCATGTTCTTGTTGTTGTTGTTTTCACAACTATTTGTAAGGCCTCCACAGGTGTGTGTGTAAAAGGGAATAATAGTCATAAAAAGGAAAAGCTCTGCCATTTGCAGCAACATGAATGAACCTAGAGAATATCAGAGTGACAAATATTATATGATATCACTTCCACGTGGGATCTAAAAAATTGACACAAATGAACTTATCTATAAAACAGAAACAGACTACAGACATAGAAAACAAATTTATGGTTACCAAAGGGGAAGCAGGGAGGGAAGGATAAACAGATACAGGATTATCCCATACAGGATAATCCGTATGGGATTAACAGATACAAACTACTACACATACAAAATAGATAAGCAACACGGTTTTACCATATAGAACAGAGAACTATATTCAATATCTTGTAATAATCTGGAATGAAAAATAATCTGAAATAGACATATACATAAAAATAACTTAATCACTTCACTCTACACCAGAAACACAATATTATAAATCAACTATACTTCAGTATCAACAACACAAAGGAAACAAGAAAACAAAAACAACCACAAAAGATAAAGAGCCTCTTGCTACCTTGAAAGTCTACAGCAGGAGGCAGAGAAGCTATTGCTTTGGAAGCAGGAAAAAGGGCTACAACTGAGTTGCAGACAAAGGGGGCAAGGCCCCACCTCCAGTCAGAAAACTGCAGGGGGGTGTCAGCCCATATGCCCGTCCCCATCTGGTTTACCCTACCCGACTCCCTCAAAGGCTGTTCTCTAGCTCATGACCCTGTCCTCATAACACTGCTTAAATCGGGATGACAGCTGACCCCAGAAGACATGCTCCATAGCTCAAAGTAATCCAACCAATCCCTCCCTCGAAGTGCAGTTAGCTAACGATGGACTTTTGAACCAGAAGATGATGCTGGGCTGGGGGAACAGTTTTTAGACACGAACATACTAATGAACCAGAAGAGAATCCAAGTTGACTGAGTGAAGTGGGAGAATAAACTAGACAAGCCAAAGAAATGGGGGTAAGGGGGCACCTGTGCAAAGTGCCCCAAAGGAGGGGAGCCTGGGTGGGCCCCTGGGAGTGAAGGATAGGCACCTGACACCTACAGTGGGCATCAGGGAAACTGCCCCCCAAGAAAGGAGTCCCACCTGGGCACTCCACAGCTGACCCCAGGGTGTCCACATGCCATGAGACACTCAGGCCAGACCCAGGTTTGGGACCCCTGTCCTGGGCTACCCTTCCTCCCAGCATGTTTCCTGGGCCGGCCTCCTGTGGGGCTGCTGCCCCAGGTGCCCCCTCTACCCACTCCCAGGCCCTCAGTTTCTGATGCTTCTGCCTCACACAAGAAAGCATACTCCCTGGGAGCGTGTGCTCTGCTCCCTTATTAATCTTGCTGTATCTTATTAAAACGGCCTGGTGCCCGCCTGGTGTTCTTCTGCACAGAGCAGCGGGGTTCATGCGACAAGCGGCAGCTGGGTGAGCTGTATTTCACTTCTTTTGTGTTGGAGGAATGACCTAGATGCTGCTGCTCTGTACCACAGACTCACTGACTCACACTTGCAGGCTTTAACCCCTTCCTTCCCATCCAGCCCCGGGCTCGGGTGGAAGCAGAGGTCTGGGCACCCACGGGACGGTGTCAGCCAAGCTGACAAGGAGGCAGAGCTGGGACAGAACAATATGAGACCACTTGGGACTGTTCCAGATGACCACAGAAATGCCCCCCTCCCACCAATGGGTGGGTATCTTGAGGAGACCACATGCAGCAGGGGAGGCGTCCCTGGGGACCCTTTTTCATGGAAAGTGGTGCCCATGGCTTGAGTGAAGGGAGGTGAGGGACTCGCGGTTCTCTCCTTCTGTCTCTCTTCTCAGCTGGCTTCCATCCCAGGCTGTCATACTCATTTATTCATTCACTCTTTCCCCCCCAGTCATTCATTCACTCTGCTGGTTATCTTCTCAGTGGCTGCTCTGTACAGACTCTGCGGTTGACTCAGAGGTAAATGACCACCATAAGAAGCCCTCTTACAGAGAGTGCAGATAGCAAAACTCCCACAGGCACCATCCTCAGCCACTTCCCAGAGGGAAAGAGGAGCCAGGGAGGCCACACAGCAGATCACCGTCCAGACTGATCTGGGGCACTGACGAGGCAACTCGGGTAAGCGCCTCAAAGTGGTAAAAGGAACTAGGACCACTGCCTTAGAAGCTCAGGCTGCTGCAACAGATTGCCACAGACAGGTGGCTTGAACAACAGAAATTTCCATCTCACAGTCCTGGAGACTACAAGTCCAAGGTCAAGGTACCTGGGTGACTGGGTTCCCCAGTGAGGACTCCCCTGGGCTTGTAGATGGGTGCATCTCACCATGTCCTCATACGGAAGAGAGAGAGAGAAGCAGCAAGCTGTCTGGAGTCTCATGCTCTTTGACAACCTGGAGGGATGGGGTGGGGAGGAAGGTGGGAGGACGGTTCAGGATGGAGCGGGGGGACACATGTATACCTACAGCCGATTCATGCTGATGTACGGGAAAAGCCATCACAATACTGTAAAGTAACTGTCCTCCAATTAAAATAAATAAATAAATAATAAATAAATCGAAAAATTAAAAAAAAAAAAGGACAGCCATCCTGTCATGAGGGCCCAACCCGATAGAATTATCACGGGAACTAACTGGGATCTCATGGGGCCACCACTTAGACCAAGGAACTGCCCTGAGACGCTGGTTCTAGCAGTGATTGGCGTGGGTCTGGTGCCTCGGGCAACCAGCAGGCAGAATTTTTCTCCCAGGCCCCCCTCCGCACACCCAGAACCAACAGATTCCAGCCTGCTCCGAGCCCCTCCCTCTCCCTGCCAAACCAGAGCATGACTTGGAATTGAACTTTTTCCCTCCAGGGGTATGAAAGGAGATGGAACACACAAGAGATGTGATTAAATGCTGAGCTGGTCATCATGCCACGATCCGACAGTCACACGCGGACCCAAGTCCGGCGATTTTCCACCTCTTAATCACGTCCCTGCCGGATTTAAAATGCAATGAACATCAATGAGAACAAATGCTAATAAGGCTCTAACAGGCAACGGATGTCAAGAGGTGAGGAATGAGCCTTGCATATTTTGACTGAGTGAGGGTCAAAGAGGAAATAACCGGGATACTAAATAGAAATCTTTTATTCACGAGGAACGGCTTCCCTGAGAGGCAGCTGCTCCAATCAGTGACACTTACTCATTAAAGAATGTGCCGCTCAGTGTCCTGAGGCAACAGAAACACCCAGCTCCCTGACATGGATGTTTCCTGGCATTTAGCTAACTGCGGTAAAGTCACCAGTAAATTTACATCTGGCCTGAACCAAAGATAAGGTCCTTTTCTGACACAAAGCGGTCATTAAGAGTTCTAGCTGTAGTGAAATTTCTCCCAGAAATACTGCGGCCTTGGGTGGGGCTGAGCTTTTCTCTCCCTCTACGGGGTCTCAGGAGAGCCTCTCTGGTTGACAGACTTCAGGCCTAAGGGAGAATCACAGGACAACTACCTGGCTGGGAGGGAGGGACAGTCCAAGACCAGGGCTATATTGCTTTGACTGCTGGTCATCGTACCTGGTCACAACCCAACACTGGGCACCCTACCCTTCACTTTGGTTCTAGAACCCAGCTCAGCCATGGCCTGAGGATGCTCAGCTGTTTTCCGGGCTTCCTGTGCCTTCAGACATATGTATGGTCTCTCCAGCTTCCCAGACATCCTGCAACACCCAGTCTGCAGCGGCTTTGGGTTTCCTGATTGAGAGACTTGCTTGGAGTGCTAATGAGGCAGAATAAAGAGTGTAGTGACTTTCCAGTCAGGCAGACCTGGATACCAGACCCAGCCGTCTCCCTTGCCGGCTATGGAACTTTGAGTGCAGTCTTATCCTCAATCCTGCTTTGCTTCCATGCCCACAGGGAGGTCTAACCTGTATAGAAAGCACGCAGCACAGGGCTGGGCATGTGGTGAGCACTTCATAAAGGGTAGCTCTTATCACTGATTTCAGTAAAAATGCATTTGTCACTCCTTACAACAGTCAAAGTAGCTGAGTAAATAAGGAAGCCTTGGTGGGGAGACGGGGGTCAGGGGTGGGGCGTTCGACAAAGCACTTTGAGTGAGTTGTCGTTCAGTCACTAAGTCATGTCCGACTCTCTGTGACCCCGTGGACTGCAGCACACCAGGCTTCCCTGTCTGTCACTGTCTCCCTGAGTTTGCTCAAAGTCATGTCCATTGAGTCAATGGTGCCATCCAAGCATCTCATCATCTGCCCTTCTCCTCCTGCCCTCTATCTTTCCCAGTGTCAGGGTCTTTTTCAATGGGTCAAGAGGCCATTCCTTTAGGTAACAGGTTCACCATGAATTACACAATCTTCCATTAAAAACACAAATGGAGGGACTTTCCCGGTGGTCCAGTGGTTAAGACTCCAAGTTTCCAATGAAGGGGGCGCAGGTTTGATTCCTGGTCAGGGAACTAAGATCCCACATGTCATGCCACACAGCCGGAAACACACACACACACACACACACACACACACACACACACACAGATGGGAAGCCAAGGGGAGCAGAAATCTCTACATCACTAGAGACCCCCTAAATCATATACAACCTCTTTGGAGGAAGGAGCATTCACGTAGAACCATAATTCAGACATCTCCAAATTCTAGCTTAGATTCTCACCCTTAATGACAAGATGACGGCCACGGTGACTGTGATAGCCTCGAAGTTTCCCTGAATGCTTGCTACAGGCCAAGCACCAAACTAAGCTCTTTCATCTATTTGCCCAGTTAATCTTCACAAGAACTCATGAAGAAGGGCCCTACCAGCCTAGGTCAGCTCTGCCCAAAAGATATATAATGTGAACACACACATATGCCATGGAGTAACATAAATTTTCTAGCAGCCACATTAAAAAGTAAAAAGAAATAGGTGTAATTAAGTTTAGCAAATATTTTATTTAACCTAACATATCCAAAATATTATTTCAACATGTCATCAGTATTTTAAAAAATAAATCATCAGTTTTACTTTTTTTTTCTTTCATTTCAGGCTTTGAAATCTGCTGCATATTCTACACTCACAGTGCATCTGAATTCAATCAGTAGACACACTTGGCTGGTGGTCACTGTGGTGGACCATGCAGGTCTAGAGAATGAGGAAATGACATGAAGAAGCTTGGCCCGGGCCCCACATGGGCTCGAGCAGGGCATCCAGAGCCAAGCTCTTAATTCCGATGCTCTCCTGTCTCCTGCTTGCTAAATCCATTAAATTCCACATTCCGCAGCCCACCACATGTGCCAAGAAATACGGTCTTCATTCTTCATTCCAAGGACTGGATACAAATTCCTTCCTGCGTGCTAAGGGGAAAAACCCACCAAGACACCCGCAATTTCATTTTTTCACCTTTTTAAAGAAAAGATTCTGACAAGCCACCTTCTTTAAAACCTGCTAAAAATGACCCCAGGGTGAGAAACAGCTAAGAAGGGGAAACACACATCTTTAAGCAGCACCCAACTGATGTCAGTTTCACAACCGTCCCAAAAAAAGTCCAAGTCTGTATCAGGAATTCTCAGAAAAGGAAGAGAATGTATGTAAGAGACTAATTATGAGTGGGTAAGGATCCCAGAGTAAAATACCAGGAAATGACGATGCTTAGCACAGAAAACTAAGGAGTCAACAGAGTAGTGATACACACTGAACCACAAACAGGTAAGCACATATTTCACTGAAGACAGAGCAGGAGCAATGAACAGCCGGTGAAGAGGCCCAAAGGTGAGCAGCCCTTTACCAGCCAGGATCTAGTCTTGAGTCGTCTCCTCACAAACGTGGAAGTTACTCAGAAACTCTCAGCAGCTGCAATGTGTGGTATGAGGGCATCATGGTCATGACTTGCTGCCAACTGTGCTGTGAGTTAAACTGTGTTCAAGAACCAAGATGGGGATGTCCTGAGTGGTCCAAGGGCTAAGACTCTGCACTCTCAATATGCAGGAGGAACTGGTCAGGGAACCAGATCCTGCTCGCACAACTGAAGAACTCAAAGGCAGCAAAGAGGATCAAGGACTCCAAGTGCCACAACTAAGATCTGGCACAGCCAAATAAATAAATAAGTATTTAAAGGAAAAAAAAAAAGAAGAAGAACCGAGATGACTTGAAAGGCCTCCCTGAGGCATGCTCAGCAGAGGTTCCAGTCCAGAGATGGCTTCTGGGAATACCCAGAGCTTAAAGAGAAAGAGGGTGAAAACTCCCAAGTGTGAACTGCTCTGCCTTGAGCTAAGCACAAAACTGGACTTCCCAGGTGGCGTTAGTGGCAAAGAACTCACCTGCCAACGCAGGAGACCTGGGTTCGATCCCAGGGTCAGGAAGATCCCCTGGAGAAGGAAATGGCAACCCACTCCAGTATTCCTGCCTGAAGAATCCCCAAGGACAGAGGAGCCTGGCGGGTTACAGTCCATAGCGTTGCAAAGAGTCGGGCATGACTGACTCAACTTAGCATGCACACAAAGTATAAAACTGAACTACTGTCCCTGTCAGACAAGGGTGGGTTTCACTTCCTGCCCTGCCCCCCAGCCCCCGTCAGCCTTCCTCTAGACTGATTCAGGACAGAAATGCCTGCCCAGCATCTGCAGCATGTGAAGGGCCAAGCCTGAGGCCCACCACTGAGCTTCTGCTCCGTCAGGCCACATGGGGGCGCCCAAGACCTCAACCCCTCCACAGGTGAGAGTCCTGAATGACCCCAGCTGGGCAGCAGAGGACACCTCCTCAATGACACACACTGGGTTCATTACCAGAGAGATCTTCCAACCCTGAGCTCAGGTCCCCAAACCTGGACCTCTGTCCTCTGAGTGGGGCTGCCACCCCCTGCACAGGCCACAGTCATCAGCAGAAGCTCAGCATCACACATACTCGGCTCTCACAGTGTGACCTTGGCTAAGTTATCTAACTTCTCTGAGCTCCCATGTCTTCTTCTTTAAAAGAGAGAATTATTCATTCATTTAACAAATATTTACTGGTTCTGGACTATCTAGTTTCAGGGGGATATAATGGTGAAGAACAGGAAAAAAAAAAATCCCTCCCCGGTAGGACTTAATCCTAGTTGGAGAAGGAGGTATCCAGTGGGCAGATCAACATGTATCAACAAATGTAACAATGGTGCTTACCTCACAGGGCCATTGTGAAGCATGTCTAATGCAGATAGCACACACTAAATAAATGTAAGATACTGTTATTATGAATAGTAATAACAGTTACATCTAATCCTTTCAGCTACATCTGGGCCTGGCTCCAAAAATCCCATTTGGCTGGAAGCCAAAGTGGGATAAAAGCCTGACAGGCGGGGCTCCCTTCTCCCCATCCTAACATCTTTCTGGATTCAGGCCACAAGGACATCCCACCACAAGGATAGAGCCCCAGACAGACAGGCTTCATTTAGCAAACACAACAGTCCCACAGAGCCCAGGTCCACAGCAAAGGTGAGCCTGGATGGGGCTTTGGGGGGGGGGTACATTTCCACTGCCCGGTGGAGGGCCAGCTTTCTGCCAGGCTCCACAGGGAGCCACGTGCCTGCCTCACTGGCGCTCACACACCAGCAGGGAGGAGAACCTCAGAGCCACTCCACACGCTGTGGTGTATTGCATCTCCATGGGGCTGGAGGGACGGTAAGGGCTGCAATCCTGCCAGGGGCATGAATTCATAGCTTTGTAATGGTGCCCCAGGGAGCACTAGGACCCTGCGAGATGGAGATGCGGGTGCCTGCAAGGATGGCAGTGGTACGTAGCGTGCCGCTTACCAAGCACTGGCTAGGCGTCAGTGCTGCTTTGCATTTACTGTCTTAATGTTTTCAATAACTGTATGAGGGCACTACTTTCTTCAACCTCCATTTTGTACATAAAGAAACTGAGATTAAGTGATTTGTCCAAGGATGCACAACAAGGGAAACCAGGCAGGTGGTCCAACTCCAGAGGCCAGGTCCTGAAACAACCAGCTAAGCCTCCCCACCAGCAGTCACCCCAGGGGACAGGGAAGGCAAAGAGGTGGAGCCAAAGCCACCAACCAATTGAAGCAAGTCACATTCAATCTAGCTCCTCAGTACAAATTCCATGTGGAATTGCACTTGGGGAAACAGAAAGCTCCACTGCTATTAAAAAAAAAAAAAAATCATTCGAATAAATGATGACCAGCATCAAAGGACAGCCTATATGTCCAGCTTTTAAAAATGTAATGGGACACTCCCTGGTGGTCCAGTAGTTAAGATTCCATGCTTCCACTGCAGGGGGTATGGGTTTGATATAAGATTGTGGAACTAAGATTCCAAATGTGGTATGGCATGGCCCCCCAAAAAAGAAAAAAATAAATAAGGATTTTAAAAATCTGAAGAAGCCAAATGCCCGTCAACAGCAGAATAACTAGATTGTGATAATAAAGTCAAGTAATGGAATATTACATAGCAGTGAAAAAGAACTACTTCTGGATACAAGGTAATCTCCCAGACATGATGAGTAAAAGATACAGACGCATACATACTGGATGAACTCATTCTATATCAAGTTCAAAAACAGACCAAATTAACCGATGGCAGTAAAGGTCACTATGATGGTTACCATTGGTAAGGGAGCATGCGAAGAGCATGAACCTTTTTGGGTGTTGCAAATGTTCTTATATCTTAATCTAGACAAGACTGCAGAGGAATATTAGAGAGAAACATGTATTTAGCTGTATACTTAAGATGTGTGCACTTTTCTGCCTTATACCTCAATAAAATATAAAATGAAAATCACAATAAGTTACTTAATCCAGAATCCTGTGTTTTGGTAAGAACGAATCCAGACTTCTTTAAGAAAGAAGGTCATTGCCTATCTTGGTTGTTAAGATAAAAATAAAGATTTAAAAAAGAAAAAAAACCCAAACAAAACATCAGCCACAGCAATCAAACACTCAGCAGCGGAATTAGCCAGGGGGAGCCTTATGCTCCAGGTTTGTACAGGTTATATTTGACCTCCAGCCACCTCCCCGCCTGCCCCGCTGGGGAGATCCAGTTTGATTCTGGAAAGACTCGTCTGCAGAGAACAAAGCCCGTGCCCACCACTTCAAAGGGGCTTGGAAGAATATTCCCTTTCGCTGCACCCAGGAGCATCAGGCCCTTTCAGAAGGCACAGCAAGAGACTCAAAAGCAATCTTAAAAGTGCTGAATGCAGTAAAACTGTCGCTGGCCATCTCAGCAACCAAGTACATGAGGTGACATGGGCATCTGTGACAAAAGGAAGTCAGCAGCCACCAGGCTCTCACACCTACCAGACCTCTCTGGGCACACTTGCCTCTAATTATTTCCAGGGCTGGGAACAAGCTGGACTTAGCATAAGAGCCGGGGACCCCACCCAGTCATAGCCCCCTGAAAGCAACCCAGGGCCCTGGGGACTTCTGGTCCCAGGAAGAGAGCAGCACAGACACAGCCTCGCCCCTCCCCCCAGGCCAGAGCCAGGCAGCCTCCCCTAGCAGAGTCCCTCTCCCTCGTGTTCTTTCCAGCTCCTGCCCCTTACTCAACTCGAAGCAGGCCTGCCACGAATCACAGGCCAGCGTGCTGGCCTTTGCTACCATCACTGTGAGAGGTTTTGACATAAGAGGCTAAGGAGTAATGAGAGTCACTGGGTTTGATCACAATCACACTCTGATTTGAATTGCAGTTCAACAATTACAAGGTCCTCAGTCAGCAGAGGCCTGTGGGTTGGGGGAGGGAGGAACTTATCAAAGGGAAATTTGACCCACCATGCATACAGGTTTCCCTTCCAAACTCTCTGGGGGAAAGGGAAGTCTTTTTTTTCCCACATAAAACCCCTTCTGGTGCTGGGGGAAGCAAACAAGCCTCACGGAAAATAAGCCCCAGATTCCTGTTGTTTTCATGCCCTTGTTTTCCTTTCCTATCTGTTCTTGTTTTTTTAGAGGCTGTTGTACACTGTCTCTCTATCCCCACCCTTTCTGGTACACCCCTCTGTTGCTAAGTCACTCAAGTCCGACTCTGTGCAACCCCATAGATGGCAGCCCACCAGGCTCCCCCGTCCCTGGGATTCTCCAGGCAAGAACATTGGAGTGGGTTGCCACTTCCTTCTCCAATGCATGAAAGTGAAAGGTGAAAGTGAAGTCACTCAGTTGTGTCCGACTCTTAGTGTCCCCATGGACTGCAGCCCACCAAGCTCCTCCGTCCATGTATGTGCCTTGAAAAAATACTGGGTCCACAACAAAATGTTAACCCCAGGGAACATAGAAATGTGAACAAAATGTGAACTCCAGGGAACAGATTCAAGGGTGACTTGAGCCTTCCCCTGTGTGGGTACTTGTTCATAAAAGGGGTGGACTTCCCAGGTGGCACAAGTGGTAAAGAACCCACCTGCCAATGCAGGAGACATTAAGAGACATGGGTTTGATTCCTGGGTCAGAAAGATCCCCTGGAATAGGAAATGACAACCCACTCCAGTATTCTTGCCTGGAGAATTCATGGACAGAGGAGCCTGGTGGGCTACTGTCTGTAGGGTGGCACAGAATCAACTTGGCACACATGCACGCACCTTCATAAAAGGGTACATTATCCAGAACTGTATCGGTGTCTTTTTGTTCATCCCTTTGTTTTTGTTGCAATACCCTCACCAATAAGGCGCCTCACTTCCCTAACCCATGAAGAAGAGTCCAGTGTGAACTTCTAAAGATCTGGGTTCTCTGTGCTCCACAGAAGAGTGGATGTTATTATGTGTGGCTTGCAGAATGAAGCAGGGAGGAACTGAAAGCTCTCTTCCAATTTCTGTTTTCAATTTCTTGGCCCAGTGAGGAACATCATCTGTATGAGGATCTCCGCATGGCACGTGATGCTGGTCTGGGCTCAAGCACTGAGTCAGGGAATAGTCTCATAAAGGGGGCTGCACTGGACAGAGATGAGCAAGCAGAGGTCTCCCAGGTTGGGGTGGGGAAGCTTGACTCCTCTGGGTCCCAGGATCCTGGTGGAGGCGGCACCTGTGTGGACCAGGCCCTCAGTCTCCCCAGCCTCTCTCAAGGGAAGGAGCCTTGAGCAATGCCTAACACCAGGTCTCTCATCTATCTCAGCAGGTTGTACTTAAAGTTGATTTAACTTTAGGGAAAATGTTTAATGTGTGATGTCTTGCTCTCCAAGTATCAAAGAACAATTTGTTCCTGTTACTTTTTTTTTTTAATTTTCTACAAGGAACATGTATTACTCGTGGAATAATAAATTAAGTTTTTGGAACAAGGCAAGACATCAGCAATTAAATAAGCTGACAGATCAATCGTGGGGGCGGGGCTACTGCTTCTGCTTCCACATGACCACCAGCTGTAGCAGGACTCAGGATCCTCTTCTAATGGGCCCAGAAGAAACCCCTTGACGTTCCCAACGCTGGACAAATTCCAAAGTCCACAAATTAACCAGATCAGTCCTGAAAGGAAGTCCTCATCCCAAAGAGAAATTAGCGGGAGTCTGGAAGAAATCAGGCAAGACTAAATAAATGAGAATCAGGAGACAGAGCTGGAAGATGCACAAGACAATCACCTCCTCCCTTCTGTTTTCTTAGCTTCGTTTTGCATGGGAATCACTGCCTGATGGACACTCAGTCTGGGATAGACCAAGGCAGATGCTTGTGCTGTGGGGCTGGAGGAAGGAGGAGAAAACAGCTAAGGGGGAGGGGAGAACGAAGTGGCATTGGGGATACAGGACAGGCACAGCCACCCCTGCTCCATAAGATGTAGACTGGCTAGCTGATGATCCAAGTCAATTTTGAAGAATGAGCGGAACAGCAGCAATTTGTCTCTGGCATGGATGGCTTCAGTTTGAGCTGGAAACAGGAATGAACCCAAAGGCCTTTCATGCAAATGAGGCCGGACTCCCCAGTGAGCCAGAGAGGAGACTAAGATGCTGCAAACAGTTCCATGCAGACAGCCCCCCTCCTGAGCAAAGTGGCCAGACAGGCTCCAGGATCAGGTGCACGGGTCAGCGTGTCTGTGACCACGGAGTCCTCCTCCTGGGCCAGATCAGGGTCCATTGCCCGAGGCAAAGCCTCTGCTCCACAGACCAGCCAGCCACCATGCGCTGGAGAAGCAACTCAGTTCCTCCTGGGGAGCTGGAGTGTGGGCCCTCTCCAACCGGGTGAGAGAAGACAGAAGTGGCTGAGGGGCAGAAAGGCAGCCTCGGACACTGAAGTGCCCACAGAGGCTGCGGCTGCATCCTGAGCCGTGGGGTTTGCCTTTCACACAACTGAGACTATTCCCTGAACCTCTCCCCTCCCACCTGAGCCATACAGTACACCCCACTCTCCTGCCCTGAGCAAGCCTCTGCTCCCAGCGGCCTGAAAGAGCCCAGCACCCCTTCCCTGCACAGTCTAACCTGGAAGGCTGGGGGTGCTACTATGCAAGGCAGTGTCTGGTGGTCAGCGAGCAGGGAGCACCTGTCAGCCCTCCCCCACCCCGAGACTCACCATGTCAGGATACTGTTTTGAAGCCGCTGGCAGGGAAACTCATTCCGCTTTTCCATCACAACAAAGACAGGCTAACCATTTAAAAAGAGCTTCATCATAATGAATCTATTTTAATCTCCCTCAAACACAAGAGAGATCAAACATACACAGATTTATCTTTATGCAAAGGGGGAAAAAAAATCTTGGATAATATATGAATGCATTTTTGTGCCATCCTGTGGCTTTAACTAACCAAAAAGGAGGGTTTCATGTTCAGAAAGACATTGTTCAAGCAACAAGGTCCCTTAAGACTTTGGTTGCTTCCCAAGGAAGCTGCCAATGCTACTGAGCAGCATGCCCTGCCCACTGGAGGGTACCAGTGCTACTTAAAAATCACATAAGACAAGCCCACAATTTTAAACTCTTTACTCACTGCTTTGGCTTAATAGCTATAAATCATGCATCAAGTTAGCATCTGATTGGAATGTGTAATTTTCCTTCAATAAGTCAAGACACATCCGGTGGTACCATCACACAAGTCGGCGGCCGGGACCTGACCGTCAAAGGCTGTGAGATGAGTGGGGTTGAAAACTATCTTCTCTTCCCAGAGTCCAAATAAACTCATCTCTCAGGTAATTCAGACCTTCATGCTGGATCAATTCACGAGCCCCAGTGGTGAGAGCACTAAAACCAATTCCCCAGCACAGACTGCACCATCAGACTAAATACTGCCACTTGAACACTTAGTGAGTAAGAATTAGAATGTCAAGGAAGAGCGCTCCCAGCATTCATCATTCCCCTCCTTTCCCTCTAATATATTCATATAACAACTCCCTAAGACCCACACCAAATAAACTCACTAGACCGACAGCTCGGCAGAACCAGCGTCGTGTGCGTGAATCATGCACCATCTGCCATGTAAGAGAGCGACAACCCACCAGCCGGACTCACTAAGGGCAGAGAGGTGAGGACTGAGAGGGTGGGCTACTGAGGGAGGGGAAAATGCACAGAGGCAGTATGACGCACTAGACCACAGCCAAAGTGAGGAATGGACAAAACTCAACACAAGATTCATTAACACAACTACCCCACTGGTGAAGTCTTCCGGGCGTGTATGCCTAATTGAGTAATGAAATGGTCTGCGTGTATCTAATATGTGGGTGTGAGCCTCTGGAAGAGGCTGAGGCTCAGGGAGACAGATGCCAGCGGGAGGGAGTAGGGAGCACAGCCCAAGGGTAGAAAGCAGCTTATTATGTTGGGTTAGCCAAAAAGTTCGCTCATGGTTTTCCAGACCATGTTATAGGAAAACCCAAAAGGGTTTTTTTGGCCAACCTGATGCATCCATGCGTGCCTGTGAAGTCGCTTCTGTCGTGTCTGACTCTGTGACCCCAGGGACTGTAGCCCACCAGGCTCCTCTGTCCATGGGATTCTCCAAGCAAGAGTATTGGAGTAGGTTGCCATGCCCTCCTCCAGGGGATCTTCCCAATCCAGGGATCGAACCCGTGTCTCTTACGTTTCCTGCATTGGAAGGCAAGTTCTTTACCGCCAGCGCCACCTGGGAAGCCCAATAGAGTCACCTTAAAATGGAAACATATAACATGACTAGGTCTCAGAAGTTTGATTCACTGCTAGGCCAGGACTGGTTAACACTGTGAAACAAGTAAAGATGGTCCCCTTGTCTTTCTGTCCCTCCTCCAGTCTCCACACAGACCACCCTGGGCCTACCCCTCCATGACAGCAACTCGCGCTCCCAAAGCACATTGAGGAGCATGGCCTTGGAGTCAGAAAGATGCTGGGCTCAGTCACAGCACTGCCTCTTACTGTGAGTCCCTAAATCAGCCACTTAAGACTGCAAGCCTCCTTCCCCATCTGTTAAATGGGGGTATGAATGTGAAGCTCAAATTATAGAAACATGCAGACATTTTTAAAACTCTCAGCACACTCCCTGGCCCATGGAGGGCTTCACCAAACGGTAGCTCCAGCTGTCTTTCTCCCACCCTCCTAGCCCTCAGCTTCCACAGCTGACCTGATGAATGGATGAATTCTGTCAACATCAGCAGCTGAGTTTTACCTACTCCTCTTCCCCAAGAGGGGATGGGAGGGGAGTCTGGGGGAGCTTCTGGCATCTCCCTCATCCTGCTCCTCACACCCAGGGATGCAAGCCACCTTCACAAGGAAGGCTGGCCAGC